>NC_132805.1:35778618-36978618 GCF_048594095.1 Paramormyrops kingsleyae | reverse complement strand
GGACCTTTGAATGACGCCCCACAGTCCGAGGCAGATGTATGGCTGTCCGTTCTGTTAATGATCAAACGACAAATTATTTGAAGATGAACTATGGCCTTCTAGAGGTTCTAAAAAATTATGGTTCCTAAACCGCGCACTGTGACTTGAACACATATCCCATAATGCACTGCACCCGTCACATTGCCGAGTTGTAAAACAAAGCACACCTGCTCATCCCAGATGCCAGTGTCCTGGCCCCTTCCCCCTGGCCCCCAGTTCGCACTTTTCGGTTGGGCTCTGGTAGGTCCTGCGCCAAATAAACGTTTAATTTCCATTCAAGCACATAAGTGGGCAGACACAGCTGCTGTGTTTTCTTGTCAATGTCCTTTTCAGGGTGTAATCGTCTTCCTGGAGGGGGTGCTGTCTGCAGAATCCACTTACTCTTATCGCCTTAAGCGAGTTGAGTTTTCTACTGAGATGCACTGAGAAGATTAAATTGTCTGTGATAGAAAGCCAGACTTGTGTTTTTTTGTCCAGCATGAGGAGAACACTCAGATCCCACACGAAGAGCAGAGCCAATTTTCGAACCCTGAAGGTGTGAGGGAAGAGTGCCACCCACTGACCTTATATATGGGGCTAAGAGTTTAATAAACTCCCAACTGGAATCCCTACCCTGAGTTTAAGGTATAACTTAAGTACCTTTAAAAAGATGTTGGACCCTGACATATTTTCCCTGGGAATTTAGAGAATTACAGTCTCCAAAAAAACAGAATAATTCTCAGGTTGAACCCACAGCGCGGATGTCATACCACATACATGGTGACTTCACTAAGCAAACACGCATGAGCATCATGCTGCTTGCTGGCCGTGGACACGCATGGGAGAGAAAGGCTTTCAGGCGCACGGGGGGGGGGGGGGGGACACGCGCATGAAACCACACCGCTGTGGGAGCCAGATCACGTTGCCGAGTCTTTCCGGTTTTCAGTCTTTCGCCAGGTGGGAACCGCTTCCGACGAGAAGAGCCCCGGGTAGCGTTTCATTCCGCGGTCGGAACCCTCAAGGTCAATTTTCCAAATTCTCCTCTCGGTCTGGAGGAAAGGGGGCCAGCGAGAGCGTGTGACCACCTCCAGGTGGGGGCATCAAACTGACCGATAACACTACCTAATAAAATGAAGCTCCCCCGCTCCCACAAAGCATAACATTTTATTAACCTCCGTCCCACTTTCCCCTGATGTCTAATTTCAGGGTTTCCATGGAAATCCTCCCGAATCGCGTTTCTGGCCGCAGAGGGACGCTGTGGGGCGTCTCGCTTCGCGCCTTAATTGAGTTTTTAACCCGCCGCCCCCATCCTTGTTCTCGACTCTCGCTTCTCGTCGGCGGCTCGCAGACTCGCGCTAATAAACGCTTTAATGAGCGACACAGAGTCAGAACTGATTCATTACGCTGTCGATCACAGTCATTTCTACGCCATTTAATTGCATTCTCTTTCAAACTTTGAAAATGTTCATATGGATTCTGGGGCCACAATCCTCACAGTGGCACTGCCGTGCAGGTACGTGTCGCAATGGCAGCAGCTGCACTGGAGTTTATTATACACTGTTTATTTGTAGTGTGTAAATGCTCCCACCCCCCACACAGCGGCCCCCCAAATAAAGTCTCTGTGGAATTAAGCTTCTCTGCCCGTCCCCAAGAGCCCCTTGACAAGTTGTGGCAGTCACCCGACGCCTTTGTATTAAATGTGATTTCAGTTGGAGCCACAATCCCAGGAAAGCTCCCCCCCCTCCGATTAGAGAGACATGAGAATGATAAAACCTGAGTGGTGATGTCATCTTCAAGAGGGGCCGGGAGGCGAAGCAGCCAAATATGGGAAACACTCTCCCCTGAGCAGTCCTGCCACGTCTGAAACGGCGCTCCTCTCTTTCAGTAAACACTCCATGGGGAAGCGTCTCTGCATGTTCATGCATGTTCATGCATGTTCCACTTCACTGCCTCCCTGCTGATACAGGCTTTGCGTCACACTGCTCGGCGATCTGCGTATCTCACATGTTTACACTTAAAGTTTGTCGTGACGTAAAGTCTGATGCACAGCGTAGCTGGGGAAGCATCATCCGGCTTCGTCTTCGTGCTCGCAGACGGTCACCTCCCTTTCTGCCATGGACGCTTCATTTATCCCAAAGGCATGCACTGTGATGGCAGCACTGTGATCGCAGCACTGCGGCGACTTTCCAGGGAGGGACAACGGCGGACCAAAAGCGGAACGCCGTTCTCTGCAATGTCCGTGACGCGGGAACTTCCACACCTTTGACACTTGATTCGTCCCCGGAGCTGGCTGTTTCACGAAAGCATGTTCATATAACAGCGGACGGCTTATGAAGGGTGTAGAGAAAGCAAGCGCAACAAATAATCTGGCCAGCAGGGGGCAGGCAGAGACGCAAGACATGGGGGGGGGGGGTGGATACATTTAAAAAGTCAGGGGCTTTCATTGCTTTTCCCCGCTTATGGTGCACGCGTTGGCGTGGTCCCTGAGGACGGTGGCGCTGATGAAAGCCAAGTGCGGGATTACACTGCCGTCTCTGCCTCGCTCTGGCAGGGGAAGCGGAACGTGAGCAGCCTGAGTGAGGAACAGAGCCAGTGAGCCGAGCTTCCAGCGACACGGTACAAACACGCCAGTATGATCCAGCTAGAACATGTATGACTGACTCATACGCTCTGACCAGGCCACACCCTCCTACGGTCACCAGCCGCGTTAAACCGGATACTCGGCTCATCCAGTCAAGCACGTTTCGGGCTGGGCTGCTATGGTACGAGAGCCCATGTGACATCCGTCCTCCTGCACAATAGCACACGCAGCCGTACGTGCATCTGACCGCCTCTGTCCTTGGGAGTAATCCCTCATCTCCATGGAAACGGTCCCGGTCACAACCCACTTCCTGTTTGCGGGATTCATTCCTGTACGCAGTTTCACACTACGCTATGTTTTCACGTTCCTTCCTGTGGAAGGTACACGTTCCCTCATCGGACCGCAGACGCAGGCAGGACCCGTGTGGGAAATGAGACCGCGGGACTGTAAACACATTCTCCACTTTTATTTACTCCTCACACACTCAAACAGCCCCCCAGGACAGTGTAGTCTCTGAAGACCCCTCAGTTAGTGGAAATGACATAATACAGGTCGGTGAGAAGCAATGACCCAACATATCGGCACCCCCTCCCCCCCACCTGCTAAAAGGAATCGCAGGCAGATCCTCGGTTGGTCCTCCACACTAAAATGCGACAAACATGGTGAAATGCAACGGAATAGTCCCCAGGGCGGAGCTGCTGGCCGTCGATATGGAATGAGTGGGACACCCCTGCTCCATGAGGGCCAGACCTTGGGGGTGGGGGGCTGGACCATCACGTTCATCCGAATCTGCAGTCCACTCAAAGTCAAGGTTTGATATCTACAGGAAGAAAGCCAGAAGCATTGCCCTGGGCCAAACTCTATGTCCACTATGGTGGACATCTTCAGACAGGGCCTGTGCTGCCCCCTCCGCAGGAGACGCTGGCACCTAACAGCTCCTTCAGTGTCCAGTGGAAAGATGAACAGAAACTGAAGAGAACCTGGCCAAGCAGAGAAGCTCTGGTGGCACTCGGGGAGGACGGCCACCGATGCTGGCCTTGCGGGACGGGGGGGGACACCTCGGCGTGTCTCAGGAGCTGCACTGGGCCGATCGGCACGACGGCCTGCCTCCCGTGGGAGCTGGGAAAACGGCAAGAGGGTGGGTCAGGAGACGGCCATGGAGGCGAAGGACCAGGGACATACAGAAAGGCGGGTGTCCTCCATACTGACGCCGTGCTTCAAGGCAGACAAAAAACGAAAAAATAAAACTAAAAATTACAATTCTGTGGCACTCAAAAATGTAAAACCAAAAAAAAAAAAAAACTAAACTTTTTAATCATTCGTGTAAAAAATTGTACAATAAAAATCATAGATATCAAACTGATCGTTTCTCTTTTTGATTTCTAGGAATTAAAGTCAAGCCTGTCTAACTTCTTCATTTCGGCTTCATTTCCTTGTCTGTGATTTTAAAATGTGGGAGCTCATTAAACTTAGCCTGCTATGGAATTTGCCCCGCCCACTGTGACTTCTTCCTGTTCAGCTCAGCCAATAGGAAGGCCTGCCAAGCAAAGTAGTCGACTGGCAGGGCCTCCCATTGGACAGTGACAGGCAGTGCTGTACACCTCACAGGTCAATATCACGAAGCATGTAAATATTCTGATATGCATGTGGGGGGAGGGGGGGGTTTAAAAAAAAAAAAAAAAGGCAAGCCCTTTCTTATAAGAGCGTCACTGTCCCTCACCTTCCAATAAACAGGCAAGAACAGACAATGAAAAGCACCCCCCCCCCCAAAGACACAGTCAGGTAAACATAACAGTGGCAGCACTGGGGTAACGTCCAAGGACAAGGAAGCCAAGTGCACCACAAGTCTGTTCCTCCTCTTCCTTAAGCGCCCGTCCGTCTCTTCCATGAAAAGCGAGGAGGGGCCACGGGGAGGGGGGGCGCAGGGCGGCTGAGTCGTGTGCCGAGATACCCCAGTCAAAAAAACGCCCCTCTCCAGCCGGTCCTGTTCTGGCAGCGCCTCCCCCCCCCTCCTGCCAGTGCTCGTTCAGCAGTCCATGCCTGGCTGCCTCTCTCCCTTTCTCTGGCTCTCTCCCCCCCTCGCCTCTCCCTGGGTCAGCCTAAAAGATCTCCGGCAGTGTGACGTTCCTCAGGAGCCACTGCTGGGACCGGCTGCCATTGCAGTCCCTGACACTGGGCACCTGGCTGTCCTCCTCTGTCGCTTTGTCCAGACACTGGTTACTGTTGACGTGCACGAGTGTCAGCTTCTGCAGGACGGAGACAGAGACAGAGAGAGAGAGTCACTCAGGAGTCAGTCAGCTCAGCCACACCTGTCAGGGTTTGTCCTCACAAAGCCGCTGTTACACAGTGATGTATGCGACCTTCTACAGAGATTGGGGTAAAAACACACAAACTTATGCAGTAGGAAAAGCCCCCCCTCTCCATTCCCTGATCTGTTTATCAAGGTGCGCAGAGACTTTCTCAGGGACAGGTTCTCACGGATTAGGGGGCATCCAGCCCCCACCTTCTGCATGAGCCTGCAGTTCATGTACCTGAGGGCAGCATTAAAACAGCGGGCAGCGAGGCCACAGGCTAACGCTAATGCGCCCCTCTCACGCAGGCTGAGGCTGAGCGCTCTGGGCAGCCGGTCCTCAGTGCGGTGACGGCGCTGACCCCCCCGAAAGCCACCCTGAGGGGACAGCTCCGAAGCGCACCAGGATGGCTGACCTCAGCCACTGCCAAGCAGCCATTACCTGCTAATCTAACCGAAAAGGAGACACGACGAATGGTAAAAACCAGCCACATGCTAACAGCACGAATGGTAAAAACCAGCCACATGCTAACAGCACGAATGGTAAAAACCAGCCAAATGCTAACAGCACGAATGGTAAAAACCAGCCACATGCTAACAGCAGCCATTACTCAGGGTCGGATTCTCGTGGGGGGGGGGGTGGTTCAAGGCAGAGGCCAGCTAAGCAGTTCTGCTTTCCTCAACCTCAGATAGATTGGTCGGCTCCTAGCTTCACTGTAAATGAAAACAGATTAATGGTGCGTTCGATTATTTCTCTCCGAGTCGGAACTCGGATGAAATGTCACTTCCAGGTCGGAAACACGCCTCTTTAATGACGTTCATGTTGGACAGAATTTTGTTGTCCGACTTTCCCCTGTGACGTCATTTCAACATGGCGGCTTACACGCTCAACAGTAATTCTATTTTATAAATCTTTAAAAATGTTTATTTTGTTAAATGTATTAATAGTTATAAATGTAACTGCACGTGTTCGATTTAGAGAATACCATATCATGACCGTAAACAGTATCCTATCATGCAATATCTGATTTTTACCAGACTTGTTAGTGTCTTTGGTTTGTTTGTAGTTTGTTTGCCTCTCCAAAAAAGAATATCGCTATGAATGTACTAAAATATTTTATAAAGCTTTTAATGTGGTTTAACTAGTCTGTGTTTCTTGTTTGTTTGTCTCTTGGAAAAAATAATCCCACTCCAATCTGCTAAAATATAAAGCAACAACAGACAGCAGCGTGTTGATGGAGGCCGCCATGTTTGTTCCGAGATGCGGCAGCTCGAACGGGAGATTGTCGGGCATGATGTCACTCACCTTGGAATTTCCGAGTTCTGAGAGAAAAACGAACGCACCACAATGGCTCTCTAATGCTGGTCATTAGCCCCTCCCAAAGGGAAAAAGCCTGCATCCCTATTAAGGGGTTCACAACAGTGGGGGGTAGAGGGTCAGACACTTACGTATTTTATTTTAAATAATCCTGTGAAGGCGTCACTATTTCACTGCACATAATCTCCTGCCAACTTCCCGCTCATGTCTAAGCACTGGTCTGCCTCCCCCACTGATCCCCCCATCCCTGCGCCAGGTGGTCGGACAGTCCTACACATGGGAAAATCCCACATCATGCCCGGTGTTATGGAAGCCGCTGTTTCCATTGTTAAACCAGGTCACCTCCCCCAGAGAGGTCAACATCCCCTTAAAAAAAACAACCAGGGTTTTCACAGAATGGCAAGGAGCCTCATGCGTAGTCTGGAACTCACTATGCGCCCGAGACAAGGTCCAATATGCAGGACAGGGGAGCCCCTAGTGGCTGACTGGAGCTGGCGCCGCCCTGGTGCCAGCTTTGTGAACAGCATTCAGGTGTTATGGAGAAGAACAGCCTGCATATGATGCAGTTTGGGGTCTGGCTTAAGGACCACTGAAGAGTGAGGGGAATGCCCTGTGGCAGAGGGGAGGGGGGTGTGGTCAAAGGGATGACAGAGAGAGGCTCTACTCAGCTGCTTATGACTGAATGAGCTCATGAGGGGCTTCCCTGTCAATGCACCAAGACTGAGGCTGCAGTTCGCACAGCTGCCACTAGCGGATGAGCGAGAGCGAGCGAGCGAAAGCGCTGCCGTGCCTATGTGGTCCGCTGGCAGTTTCCAGGGAGACGCCGATTCCGCAGGGCATTAAGAGCCTCTCGGCAAGCTCTCGACACGCGCGGCGTGCAGCAGCCATGCCTGACTGGGCCGGCGCCACTTCTCAGATGACCACCGGAGGCGCTGGCGGGGAGGCATGGCTGCTGCACGCCGCGCGTGTCGAGAGCTTGCCGAGAGGAAACACGGTGCCCTTTCTTTATCATCCAGGGTGTGATTTTTAACACCATTACAGCCTAGCAAAGGCTTTTAACCACATTCTCCGCCGGATGAGTGCAGGTGTTATGATTGGACACTAATGGCTGACATGGCCCCCCCCCACACCCCCAAACCCCCACCTCCACAGCTGGCGTTGGGCGGAGGCTTTCAGCTCACTTCCGAAACGATAGAAGAGAATTCCAAATTCCAGTTCCAGAATACCTAATCCCTGCTCTTGGTTCCAGGACAGCATTTGCGCCCGGGACAATGGCGAGAGAGTTCTGAAGGCGGTCCCAGTCAGGTCCATGCTGGTGGGGGGGAGGTTGGTGAGCAGACACAGAGAACTGATTACACAGCAGAGTCAGCCCCCATGGGAAATAGCGTCCTGTTCAATTCACGGAATGAAATGCCCTGAGAGGTTACCGGAAGCCCGTCCTGAGAGCTGTGACGGCTTCTGTCGGGCTTGGAGGCTCGGTCCCAGGTCTCCTGCCGGCCCACGTTTAGCAGCAGGGCATTCTCCTGTTTTTGAAGCACAGTCTGTTTCTCCTTATATCGTGCCATTCCCATGACCGCAGTGAGAGTTCGAGAGTTCATCCGCAATGATACGGTGGTAGAAGACAGAACTGGTTTTAGGGACTAAAAAAAGCTGCCAGTTCAGGCCCCCAGGGGGCCAGTCGGGATAGTCCATCTCAGGTTAACTACTTCCTGGTTTGGATATTTAAATGAGTAAAAATGTACGGAATGAGTGCTCAGCTCTTCTATGCAAATTCAGGGTGTGGAGCATTCTGGGTAAGGCACTACACAAGCACCTCTCTATGTCATGTAACGCAGAGGAGGGATACTCAACCCAGAGAATGACAGGCCCAATTTCTGCTCTCAGACTGTTGACTAAAGACAGCAGGACCCCCCCGGGTAAAAACATGCTAGAGCAGAGGTCTCCAATTCCAGTCCTGAAAGGTTACTGTCCAGTAGGTTTTCCATCCTACCCGACTTCTGATGAGCCACACCTGCTCCTGGTATTTCCTGAGAAAACCTACTGGTTATTAGCTGACCAGGACTGGACTTTGAGAGCCCTGCGCTCTGGCTCCTCATGGACGAGGAGGAAAATATACCTGGAAGGAGCCTTTCTGAGACCAATAGGTGTCTCTTACAGTAACAATACTGCCCCTTCTCATTTCGTCATAATATCAGTGACCCTCAATCTCTGAATGAACCAATCAACAGGCTTTTATCTGGAAACAAACCAGCTAATTGGCTGGAGGTCTGTTCTGCTGCTGGAAATCACAGTGACAGATGTTCGATGGTGCCTCCTCCCAGATGCTCTGGCAGTTCTGTCTAAGTATTGGATCCGCCTGGGTCTCTAGACTGGATGGTTTCACAGTAGATCCTGCTACTGCGTTCATTCCCCTAATAGGAGGCATGAGAACACAGGAGCTTCTGCAGGAGGGTTTCTGCTCTACACTGTATATAAACATGCATGTGATGGTCTCCTGCTCCAGCTGAAGTGGAGCATATGCCTGCTCAGCACGGTCTGCGCAAGGGTCGGAATCAGAACGGCCAGAGTGAAACTCGGGCTCATCCCCGGACGCTCATCCCCAGAAGCTCGCCCCCAGACGCTCATCGCCGGAAGCTCATCCCCAGACGCTCATCCCCGGAAGCTCATCCCCGGAAGCTCATCCCCGGAAGCTCATCCCCGGAAGCTCATCCCCGGAAGCCAGCCCCCAGACGCTCATCCCTGGAAGCTTGCCCCCAGAAGCCAGCCCCCTTTGCAGCAAGACTCTGAATAGCAGTAAGACACACGCCCTAACCTTCACATAACTCGCTGCAGTGCCCTGCCCATGTGGCACTTATACTACAGTTATTACAATACTGTGCATTCAGGGTATTTAGGTCTCATGCTGTGTTTTCCCTGAATCACACTGGTCACTGTTCTGAAGGCAAAATTGCCCCCAGCACAAGGCATTATGGGTAATGGCACTCACCACGGGGTCATAGTCCCACAGCTGGTTACCCTTCAGGTGATGGCATTTCAGCATCATGACCGGGCCGCTCAGCTTGGACACGTCCAGGCACAGGTCGTCCGTGCGGATCTCCTTATTGGCTGTGTAGGAGAATACCTGTGGGGGGGGCGGGGGGAGAAGTTGGCCTTCCATCCAAATAATCACACGCCGGGCCAATGAGGAACAATTCATAAAATCAATAACCCAGCCAATGACAGCCTGGCCCCACAATGAGGGCGTGACTAATGACTGACACATCCAATGGCCAGCTTCCTCTGGCTCTTCCCAGTGGTGAAGGGGGCAGAACCAGATTGTCCACACAGGAAATGTGGCCTTCCATCCAAATAATCACATGCCGGGCCAATGAGGAACAATTCATAAAATCAATAACCCAGCCAATGACAGCCTGGCCCCACAATGAGGGCGTGACTAATGACTGACACATCCAATGGCCAGCTTCCTCTGGCTCTTCCCAGTGGTGAAGGGGGCAGAACCAGATTGTCCACACAGGAAATCACGGCACGCAGCTCCATGCAACGTAACGTGGTCAGGTGTGTACAGATGGGGACTCTCATTTACCCCAGTAACTGATTTTAGGTTGAAAGCTTCCTCTACCTTGTTACTCCTCCCCCCCACGGTCACATGTTACAGTATCACTTTAATGCCGTTTCAGTCCATCCACCCATGGGAAGAACCCCAATAAACTAAAAAGCATGCAGATAGATTAGATTAAAGTCCCCCCCTGCAGGCACTCCCACGGCACACCCTACTACCCCCAGCGACACCATAACACCCCCACGGCACACCCTACTACCCCCAGCGACACCATAACACCCCCACGGCACACCCTACTACCCCCAGCGACACCATAACACCCCCACGGCACACCCTACTACCCCCAGCGACACCATAACACCCCCACGGCACACCCTACTACCCCCAGCGACACCATAACACCCCCACGGCACACCCTACTACCCCCAGCGACACCATAACACCCCCACGGCACACCCTACTACCCCCAGCGACACCATAACACCCCCACGGCACACCCTACTACCCCCAGCGACACCATAACACCCCCAAGGCACACCATACTACCCCCAGCGACACCATAACACCCCCATGTCACGCTCAGACGTGGCTGGAAGTGGAGGCTCACCTGATTGCCGCCCATTCCGTGGCAGTTGAAGATGCCGACTTTCTCGTTTTCCTTCCTTGCCATGTTGTCCAGGCACTGGTTGGTCTCCACATTGCGGATCTGAGGGTGAGGCAGGGACACTATTTGAGACTGTGAGGTCAGAGGGGGGGGCGTGGCCTGCCTTATGTGAGATAGTGTCCATGCCAAGGTGTCACCATTAACCCCCCTGACAACCGCTGGGGCAGATGCCCAGTAATAACCTGCTCCCCAGTCTGCTCACAGGAGGCCAGCCAGTGCCCGTCCCATTAGGCAATGTGCCCCCACCTCGTAGTTTAATAGGACTAACCATGCAGATGTGTGGCTTCCCGTGATAAATACCGGTTGGGCTGTGAGGAGAGGAAGTGGTCAGGATCCCGGCCCTTAACAGCCGCACACAAATCAAAGCTGATTCTCCAGTGAGCCTGGGAGCGGATCCATCTAACGGATCCCGCCATTAAAAAGAGCATCATGCAGCTGCTTCAGTGTGAGCGCGGCGGGGCGGGGCGGGGGGGCCGGCACCCCGGGTGAGCTGTACGCGCCATGTGGAGCGCGCTCTCTGCGTGGCCCTCGTTTGGGAACAGCTGCACTGTAATTACCGCGTGTTGGGGAGTGAGATCGAGACCAGCTAATGAGCTGCACTCATTTACACACCTTACAGACCGCCAGCCTCCCCGCTCAGGAAAAATCTATTAAAATTTTAAACAGATTTCCGAAAGCTTTCACTGTTCTGTGTGACTCAAACTGGCGATGGAGAGAAAACGGTCCCGTGCATGTTAATGTGCTGGGGCTGATGGGACATCCTCCGTCTCTGGGAGCTGCAGCCCACCAGGAAATCAGCAGTTAATTACAGGGCGGCTGTACCATGACCTGGCAGCTTGCTGGATGCTTTTCCTCTGATTTAAGCTGTTGTTTTATATCTTTTTTTTTTTATCTATTTAGACCTGAGATACCTGAAGATACCTGGAGAGAGGGAGGTAGAGAGGAGAGAGAGAGAAAAAGAGACCTGGGGAGATACTGAAAGAGAGTGAGAGAGTGAGTGAGAAATTGAGAGAGACAGAAAGAGAGAGACCTGGAGGAGATACCTGAAGAGAGAGAGAGACCTGGGGGAGATACCTGAAGAGAGAGAGAGACCTGGGGGAGATACCTGAAGAGAGAGAGAGACCTGGGGGAGATACCTGAAGCGAGAGAGAGACCTGGGGGAGATACCTGAAGCGAGAGAGAGACCTGGGGGAGATAACTGAAGAGAGAGAGAGAGCGTGAGCGCCTAGACTCTCCAAATCAGATAAGCAGCCATCTGCAGCTGTTCTAATATGGACGTGTAGAGCAGAAACCCTTAGCCTCTATGCTGGGATTCTGTCCAATCTGCAGTTACCAGGCCAGCAGGACAAATATCAATCACACCACTTAAACACGCGCTACAAATGACCCCGGACCACGGGCGGCTCACCTCTCCCAGCGAGTAGTAGTGTCGGGGGATCTGCGAGTCGGGGTACACGTTCTCCAGGTACCAGGAGAAAGGCCTGCACTGAAGCTTCTGCCGCAGTGCCGTGCGCGTGGCGATGTCACCGTAGTCCACCTTGGTCACACCTGTCAAATGGCAGACAGGCCTCAGCCAGGGCGTGGGGACAGCCTGGACCCAGCAACTGACAAGCAGAGCCCCCCCATATGAAAGCCTCCTCTGTGTGAGTCGTCCCTGATAAACGTTTGTTTGCCACATCCGGGTATATAAAACCAGGGCTCACATCCGGGTATATAAAACCAGGGCTCACATCCGGGTATATAAAACCAGGGCTCACATCCGGGTATATAAAACCAGGGCTCACATCCAGGTATATATATATAACCAGGGCTCACATCCGGGTATATATATATAACCAGGTCTCACATCTGGGTATATATATATAACCAGGGCTCACATCCGGGTATATATATATAACCAGGGCTCACATCCGGGTATATAAAACCAGGGCTCACATCCGGGTATATATATATATAACCAGGGCTCACATCCGGGTATATAAAACCAGGGCTCACATCCGGGTATATAAAACCAGGGCTCACATCCGGGTATATATATATATAACCAGGGCTCACATCCAGGTATATAAAACCAGGGCTCACATCCGGGTATATATAACCAGGGCTCACATCCGGGTATATATATATATAACCAGGGCTCACATCCGGGTATATAAAACCAGGGCTCACATCCGGGTATATAAAACCAGGGCTCACATCCGGGTATATATATATAACCAGGGCTCACATCCGGGTATATAAAACCAGGGCTCACATCCGGGTATATAAAACCAGGGCTCACATCCGGGTATATAAAACCAGGGCTCGAGTTATCAGAGGATTCACATGGAATTCACCCCCCCCCCACCCCCGTCCAAGAGAAAAAAATGACAAAAACCTTATTTGAAAATACACCATTCCCCCTCACCAGCCCAATAAATTATTCTGTGTAACTGTCAGTCATGTAAAGCCAAATCTACTGACCATATCAGGGGTACTGACCTGGCAGAGTCTGGATCAAAACGAACCCCCCCGATTTTATCTTCACGGACCCCTGCCACTCCCACCATCCCCGTGAAATATATATATATATATTTTTTTAAACCAAAGTAATCATACTGCCAACTGTGTGAGGATCAGAACCAACGACCCAAAGCAAACATGGGTTTATTTTTCACCCATACAGAAAGAGCCCAGTAACTGCGAGTTCAGATAATCCCAGCCTGAGCAAATCCGTACCGCTCAGCTGAAGCTTTAATGCCCCACTGCCCCCGTGGCGGCTGAAGCCCCCGTGGTGCTGTGCTCATTTCTCACGGACGTCCTCCAGCATATTAATCCCTGTACAGATCCAATCTGCCTGATGGACGGTCAAACCCACAAATGCGAAAGTACAAGTACAACCTTTAACTGTTAACGTCCCGTGATGTCTGCCCTGAGGCTGACCTGGCAGTAAAACCGCCACTGACAGACCCGAGGGCTGATTGATTTCCGCTTGGCGAGCAGCCCAGGAGGGGGCGCTGGGGGGCTGGGCATCCCAGGAGCCTGGGGTAGACCGTGGCCCTCGCTGGCTACTTGGCCTGGGTCCAAGGCAGATCGATAACCAGGAGTAAATAGTGATGCCACAATGTTTTTGTTAGGGTGGGGGAGAAGGCAGGGGGGCAAACAGATGATACCCACCCTGAACTCCCCCCTGATTAAACCCGTCCGCTTCATATCATCCTCCCCCCCAGCCCAGCGTCTAATCGAGACTGAACTGAAGGTAGCTGGAAGCAGCTTTTGGAAAGTCGAGAACAGAGAGATCATGTCACAGGATGTTTCCTGTGATGCACCGATGTGGTAACCGAACCCCCCCCCCCCCTTGGCTGCATTCCTGCCTACGACCCAGGACACTGACCTGCATGGCGCATGCTATACGCCACCCGACTTCCCTGCTGGCCCCTCGGGGGCTGCTTGTGGAGAGCAAGGCCCGGCCATTTTCTCAGGGTAAAGAGTGTGACACACGCCACTGTATAAACCAGCCAATAACTGCCCGGCCTTCTGGGACACCATCAAGACCCACTGGGGGAGACTGGGGGAGAATCGAGGAGAAGCCCAGGCTCCGAGGCGTCCTCCCCCCGCAATAAAAATACCAAAAATAAAGCAATAATCATTCACAGTAAAATTAACAAATAGGGATTTAGCAAGGATTATAAAAGATTATTAAACACACGCAAAAATAAACAGATGAAATTATGAAAAAAAATCACCCAGGTGTAGCTAGGAGGGGGTGCCGTTTCAATTCGATTAGCGAGACCCAGTTTGCAAGCAGCAGCAAACATTAATGGGCCACTGACTGACCTCTAATTAATTTAGCATCAGGAGCGAGGGAGGGGGAGGGACGACACGACAGGCAAGCTTACATAACCTTAGGGGGACTGAGCGGCGCGGCAAACTACAGCAGAACTACTGTCCCAGAGCATTCTGGGAACACACAGCACATGCCAACCCATCAGGGGAGGCGCTGAAAGAGGTTCACATGCCACTCATTCACCTACCCCTCAAACCTGCAAGTTCAGCGCTTTAACTAGTACGCCACCTGCTGTCCACAGTTGTAAGTGCATCGGCTAAGCTCCAGACGTTGTCATCATTTCGACTACATCTCAACTGAGCAGATGATTCTAATTCGGCTACTTTTCTATATTGTCGTTAAAATTCTGCTTGGATCGCCATTGCTGGGATTCGAACTGCAGATACACGGTACAATGTTGCCTCGTGCTTTAGACTGCCAGGGACGCCACATTCCACCGAAGCAGCTACAGTGAGCCTGAATTAAATTGCCAGCAAATGCCTGCGACTCGCACTCCGACCAGCAGAGGGCAGAACAGCCAAGTTAACCTGCAGATATTAGGCAGGTGATCCGTCTCACGGATCAGATTGAAGCTGAGGGACTCATGGCGCATCGATGGACAAAATCCATTTTCGGCGCCACCCGGGAGAGCTGACAGGAATTATGCCTTTCAGTTCAGATGGAGTCCAGCCAAGAGGAGGACCACCGACAGGCTCCATGGCCACCCCCCCCTCCCAGGGTTGGCATGCCTCCCTTGGCTCTCAAGAGCTACACCATGTCTGAAGCATGTCCGTCCGAGAAAAAAAAACTCAATTACAGACTGACAAGCCAGAGCGCTGGAAATCAAGCACTGGGAGTCATTCAATAGACGCCGAGACAAGATTTATAATTAGTCTCGGGAAACGAAACCCCCCCACGAGCCAGGGTCTGGGGTCTGGGGTCTGGGGCTGCCTGTCTATCGCATCTCCCATCCCCAAGGTCTGCTGGCTTCCGCCAGCTTGCAATCAAATCTTCCTCACTCTGCCTGTGCTCGTTATTCCCAGTCGGTCACCTCGCCCGATGTTCCACGCCACCTCCCACTGAAGGCATTACCGGAAACTGCACGGAACCCCAAGGCCATTGGAACCGAAGGCTGGTCCACTGGAACCGAAGGCTGGTCCACTGGAACCGAAGGCTGGCAGAACACAGGCTGGTTTCTTCCCTATGAATCCATAACGAACGTGGCAAGACCGGCCCGGACCGTAGTGTGGTGTAGGTGACCATGGGTACCGGTACCAGTCCCGGCATGAGGGGGCGCCGAAGCGCGGAGCTACGGCATGGCTAACAGCAGGAGTGCTGCCGGGATCCTTCCCATAATCCCCCGAGCTGTCGGCCGCTCCCACCCGGGTGCATCAGGCAAGGTTAATAGAGGCTCTGTAGCATGAAATTACCATCGCTGCTCTGTCGCTAGGAGCTCCACTCTGCTCGGTAATGTCACCGTGGCAACATCACTCTGTCACACTGACATCACCCCCCACCGCGCAGTTACGCCTTTACCAAGAAGCTGGGGTATTAAAAACGTTTCACTATGAAGGCGGCAGTGAGGGGGGGTGGGGGGGTGGATGCTATGTATTGTTGATGTCGGGTCAGGGAGGGTCGGTTATTAACACAGCTGATTAGTTAATCAGGCCTCCGCAGGGTGTCACAAGCCCAGCAGCACCATTAGTGATTCAGGAGCAGGTCTGACTCCAGCCCCTGACCTGCCGAGGACACAGAGCCCAGCAGTCTGCAGACGTCTGTCTGGAAGCCGTTTGCTGCTGCAGAGGGGGCACCGGGGTACGTCTGTTTTTAAGCATTTTGTAATTTCCTCAGGCATGTTCCTCGGGCTGGCTTCCAGCCCCAACGCACACCGTGTGGGATCGCGTTCCCGAGGAGAGCCCGGCCTGCCCAGGGTCCTGCACCCGAGGCTCCCTCGATGAGCTCGGGGCTGCACGAAAGCTCTACGCACTATTGGCAGGGATATTAATATCCATTATCCTCTGAATAGTATACCTAGTCGATACTCCCCCTCCCCCACGACAGGCCAAAGCTACCGGAATCCTTAATCGAAGAGTCCTGCTAGCAGCAGACAGGATGAGAGAGATGGGGTGACCATTATCGGGATCACGTGACTAAAAATATACATGTTCTGAATGAGCATCCCCCCACCCTCCCCCATCCCCCACCACAATATCCCAGAAGATGGGGGAGGCAGAAATTCACTAGCTGCTACCATATGGTGCCTGAATACTTTATAAAATCCCTCTGATAGATTTGGATAGGTACTGCATTAATGAGCTCTAACTACCGTTTCTGAAGGCCAACAAACCTAGAAAATTCTGTGGCACAGACACTAGAAGAGACGGTAAGTTGAAAGATATTAAATATGACACAGTGCAGCTGTACAGGAGCGTAAAAGCAAGGCTGCGGGTCTCTGAAGGTGCAGTTATGGTGCCCCTGCGGCTCCACCCAAACTCCTACCAGGCGAGATGATGTAGAAGAAGTTCTTGAAGTCGTCCATCCACACCTCGGCCAGCCGACGGTTATTCTTGTTGATGATTTGGCCCGTGCCCCCAGGGAAGGTGTAGGGGGTGGCCTTGCGGAACACGTGACCCACGTGGGAGCACGTGACGATCTCGAGGGTCCCGCCACACTGCCAGATCTGCACCAACGAGGGGCAAAAGGGAAAAGCGCATCTGAGGCAAGAGGCAGCAATGCTATCACCGGAGCAACGGAGAGCTACTCCAAAGCATCTACAGTTTGAGAAAGTGCTGAGATTCTTCTCTTGGCTGTTGCAGTGTCTGACATATGTTACTTCATTGCCTCAAGGGCTCTTGCTATAAGGTGAATAACAGCAATAACAGACCAACACATTAAAAGCTGATGTGTCCAGACGTTTGACTGATATCGTACTGCCTGTCTAACAAGCTAATGACTATATTTTGAGTAGGAAAAAGAAAAAGAAATTAGTCGGGCAGTTCCTACAAAAAATAAATAAATAAGCACAAGTACATTTTTAAGTCACACAGAACCTGGTCTTTCATCCCTATAAAATGAAACAGAAAAGCCTCCCTTGAGCTAGAGGCTGCATCACAAGCAGCTGTGAAGCGGGTAGCAGCCTGTGCCCCCACCCTGTGCCCCCACCCGCCGTGTCTCCATAGAGCACTGGGGCATGTCATTAGGAGGCCTACAGAAGCCTCCTGAGGCTTCCACCTGAGGAACCTCAGCACCGTCCCAGGGCACTCCAGAGCTGCACCCTCAGACAGGCGGAGAAGACGTTGTTTATTCATTAGCCTCGCTGACACAGGGCCTGTCCGCCGGACGGACGTGACACTGGCAGTTTTGTCACAGAGACTGCAGGGATATTTTGATCTCCGCCCTCCAGGGGCAGGTTGAGGACAGTGGCCAATGGAAGCATGAAAAAACAGCGACAGACCTGACGAGCTGGACAGAGATGGCTGACAACCTCCGTGGACCAAACATCACCCTCAGAAATACATCTGGACGATGTCCTCTAATCTAAGGAGCTCCCACTTTGGCCCTAACCAGAGAGGAAAAAAACATCACGTACCCTGAAGGAGATTTCGAGATTCTCCCCTCCCCAGATGTCCATGCCAGCATCGTAGGTGCCGATCTCCTGGAAGTAGTCTCTGTCGATGGAGAAGAGACCCCCAGCCATAGTGGGCGTCCTGCCGGGGGACAAGACCGAGTCCACAGTCAAACTGCAGCTTCTCTAGTTGGATGTCTGGCCTGAAACACCAGGGGGGGGCGAGGAGCACAGCACGGCCGCTCCCCCCTCTGCAGTCGGACATCCAGGGACACCCTGATTTATTAGCGAATGTATCTGCTGGGTCTGCTATCAGCCATCAACAACTCAAGCTTGAACTGCGTAGAGTCACCGTTTGGGTCTCAATCAACTGTTGAGATGGTGCCCAAAGAGAAGAGGACTCAGAATGGGGGTCCTCTGTGGCTAACAGACCGTGACTCTCCTCTCCTCAGACGTGAGGTTACAGAATCAGTGTCCTTATCTCAGCACAACATTTACGATTCTGACATCAGCATCCACAGAGCACAGGGATTGGTCATGGTTTTGTCTAATCTGTTTGTGTTCTCAGTGCAGTTAACATATCAGCTCTATGTGGCACAGAGAGATGAAGGAACACACACACACACACACACACACACACACACACACACACAGACACACACACACACAGACACACACACTTTTGTGTTGGATATCACTGATCTCCTCATGTCTTCTTTAATCTCCCTCCTCTCTTAAGGGGTGTTGAAACTTAATGACTTGCATCACTGTCAGACTCTAAGGTCTGCAGAAACACAGACGTTCAAGGGTTTTCCGACCTGAGCTGTATCCGCGCAGAATGAGCGTGAGAGAATTAGGGGCGGTGGCATGCAGGAATCAGCATGTAAATGATTCATGAGGGCAGGACACTGGGGGAACTTAAAAGTATAAAGTAAGAAACCCTGCCTGTAAACGTGTCTGTGTGATTTGCAGGGACAGTGGGTCAATGGCCAATCAGCAGAAGATGAGAGGCCGCAGGGGGAAGGAGTAGCCAATGGCAACACTCCCTATCCAAAAGGCCTGCCCAACCGCAGAGGCCATTTCCAGAGTAACCGGAGGACGAGAAAAGGCCATAATGGGCCTCCTGGAAGATCAATAGAGGTACAGTCTGGGAGGTGCTTGTCTGCCGAGATGTGTGCTGGGAGGGTGTGTGTGTGTGTGTGTGTGTGTGTGTGGGGGGGGGGGGGTTGTGAGAGTCAGCACAGGTCCCCGTGGCCCCCCAGCGGCACACTGCCCATGTCCCCAGTCCGGCTGGGCTGACAGCAGCCTTCATTAGTGCCGGCAGACCATCCATATTCAGAACAGCATCTCTCTCTCTCTCGGCTGCCAACATCCATCAGCGTAGAAACAGAAAAACAAACGGCATATCTGAGCAGGGCGCAGTGCCGTGGGGCTCCGGGACACGCTGTGATTATACACGTCCGGCCTGAGGGGGTCGGCCCACCCCAGGACCCCCCATTCAAGTGCCTAGCTTGGTGCTCCCCATGTGGAGAGGTCATGTCACCCCACCCTGAGCAGGGCGATGGCTTTTGCTCGCTGGGCTTCCTGCCACTGGACAGCAGTGCACCTGCCACTGGACAGCAGTGCACCTGCACTGCACCACCTTCCATCAGAGTTCCTGCACCTATCCAGTTTCCCCAGTCGATTCCTCCCCAAACCCTCTTCCCGAGCTCCCTCTCTCACACAACCTGTGGCTGTGACAAACAGGAACATCCCTGAGGGGGCGGGGCTTTGAAATGACGAATGAGAGGAAGTGTGGATGTTTACAGCAGGGCTACCCAACGCACCGCCAGGAAGGAGGGTCGCGCAGAGGCCTGCAGAGGCCCCGGACCCAAACAAGACAAAGGAGCAGCTGTTTAGGAACATCACTGACGGACTGACCGCTGTGGCTGCCCACAGTCTTCCTCAGGTCAGAGGGCTCACAGTAACTCACAGTAACTCACAGACACCGACACCCCCTAAGCGCTGTGTAGTTTGTATGTTGATATGAGCCAGTGACGCTTCCTGCTCCTATGTGTGGAGTGACCAGCTTACGGACGGCCATGCTGAGGAATATCAGGATCCCTATTCCAGTCCAGGCTTTCAGGCAGCCTAACGATTCCATTAATTAATCACAACAGCTCCCAGGCTGAGGGCAAACCCAGAGAGTTCAGCCCGGACCACGTGGCCCCCCATGAAGGCTATCTGAAGGTAGGGCACCAGAACATTGGGTGGCCGCCTGTTCCCACGGTACAAACAGGCCTGCCCAGACTTCGGCTCTTTGGATCGGAGTCTGCAGGACCGGCAAACAACACAACAGTAAGTTAATAAAACCGGGTTCCCTGCTCCTGCTCTCCTTCCTGTCGTCAGTCAGTGTCATTATTTAATCATGGTCAGAATCATCAGAATACAGAAGACCGGGTGTAATGTGAGGGGATTTCCACCCCCATGGCAGCCCAGCTCGGGTACATCAGACCCCCCCCATCTTCACCTGTCCTGCACAGCCCCCCCATCCCCAAGGTTTCCCTGGCTAGACCCCCCAAGCTCACACAGCTGCTCAGTCTATTCCCTTCATTTTTCATTCTCCCCCCAACCTTCTTTCTCTCTCTCGTCTCTGTTAAAATAAAAACAGGACATAGATAATACAGTGGGAGGACAAGCCACTGCGTTTACTTTTAAACCCCCTTTAAGGAGGATTACAGATGACAATTATGAGTGCAGTTGGGGGCGAGGTGGGGGGGGGGGGCTTATTACAATGCCGTACACGCCAGGGAGGTGGGGAATGCGGGGGTGCGGGGGGCAGAGCTCTATACACTGAGGAGGGGCAGGTTAGAGCGGAACATGCAGGATGGAGTATTAGATGGAGTATTAGGCACGAGCACGAGCACTCTCTCCCTCCCCCATGCTATCACTCTGCCTCTCTCTCCCTCCCCCATGCTATCACTCTGCCTCTCTCTCCCTCCCCCATGCTATCAATCTGCCTCTCTCTCCCTCCCCCATGCTATCACTCTGCCTCTCTCTCCTTCCCCCATGCTATCACTCTGCCTCTCTCTCCCTCCCCCATGCTATCACTCTGCCTCTCTCTCCCTCCCCCATGCCATCACTCTGCCTCTCTCTCCTTCCCCCATGCCATCACTCTGCCTCTCTCTCCCTCCCCCATGCTATCACTCTGCCTCTCTCTCCCTCCCCCATGCTATCACTCTGCCTCTCTCTCCCTCCCCCATGCTATCAATCTGCCTCTCTCTCCCTCCCCCATGCTATCACTCTGCCTCTCTCTCCTTCCCCCATGCTATCACTCTGCCTCTCTCTCCCTCCCCCATGCTATCACTCTGCCTCTCTCTCCCTCCCCCATGCCATCACTCTGCCTCTCTCTCCTTCCCCCATGCCATCACTCTGCCTCTCTCTCCCTCCCCCATGCTATCACTCTGCCTCTCTCTCCCTCCCCCATGCCATCACTCTGCCTCTCTCTCCCTCCCCCATGCTATCACTCTGCCTGTCTCTCCCTCCCCCATGCTATCACTCTGCCTGTCTCTCCCTCCCCCATGCTATCACTCTGCCTGTCTCTCCCTCCCCCATGCTATCACTCTGCCTGTCTCTCCCTCCCCCATGCTATCACTCTGCCTCTCTCTCCCTCCCCCATGCTATCACTCTGCCTCTCTCTCCCTCCCCCATGCTATCACTCTGCCTCTCTCTCCCTCCCCCATGCTATCACTCTGCCTCTCTCTCCCTCCCCCATGCTATCACTCTGCCTGTCTCTCCCTCCCCCATGCTATCACTCTGCCTGTCTCTCCCTCCCCCATGCTATCACTGTGCCTCTCTCTCTCTCCCCCATGCTATCACTCTGCCTCTCTCTCCCTCCCCCATGCTATCACTCTGCCTGTCTCCCTCTTTTCCACATTCACTCCCCCCCCACCCCACACACACACTCTATCAAATCTCCAACTCCCCACCTGACTCCCCCATTCCCTCCAGATCCCACCAGGGGGCGCCGTGCGTACCTGACGGGCAGCGTGCGGTCCCCTTTCCGACGATCCATCTCCCTCTGTGGGACAGGGTACCAGCGGAAGTTGAGCTTCCAGTTGAAGCCGCCGTAGGTCATGTCGGACCCGGCCATGTACTCGAAGGTGTCGTCGCTGATCACGTCGATGATGGGACACACCACGGTCCTCCTGCAAGCATGGCACACATGAGTTTCGACAAGCGTACAATCGACGTGACAAGGACGAGCCTTAAACACATCACGTGGGACACAGTTACATCATTTCCACACTCGTGGGGTGCGACCCCAGCATTGCGGTCGCTATGACGACACCTCGGTACGATTCACAGACGCCGATTTTCTCGCATTATTACTCGTTCAAGTAACGTTAACCTTAGGCAATAACATCATACAAGCATACCCTATCGAGAGTGAAGGGGGAGGATGATGTGCCTGGGGGGTCCTTTCAGGTATGATATCGCTACTGAAGCACCAAACCTACCCCCACCATGTGACTATAGAGTGACCTCACCCACTGCATGGCTGACCTGTGCACCATATATGGCCCCACCTTTTCCATCTCTCTTCTGGATAATCTGAGGGACCGACTGATTCCATCACGGTCGGGTCCATAGTGAGACCGTTTTCAATATCATTGTAAGTCTCGCTATCCCGGTTAATACTGATCCACGTCCATGTTTCCCAGACTGTCAGAGCATGCACAGCACTCCACACACTCTCACCCGCACGGGTGAGGTGCTGAGAGCAAGGATAAGATGCTCCGGGATGCCAACAGCAGCAGCAACAAGCTAAGGAAACAACCTGAGCTCTGTAGGCTGAAACAGCAGCAGGGCCACGCAGACTGACCCCAGAACAGGGCAATCAGCGCCGAAATAGCAGCCAATCAATGCTCCCCTCAGCACAAACCCGAAGGCTGACCACAGAACAGGGAAATCAGTGCCAAAATAGCAGCCAATCACAGCTCCCCTCAGCAGAGTCCTGCAGGTTGACCCCAGAACAGGGAAATCGGTGCCAAAACAGAAGCCAATCACAGCTCCCCTCAGTCCCACCCTGCAGGCTGACCCCAGAACAGGCAAATCACAGCAGCCAATCACAAACTCCAGTCCAGAACATGTCAGTTCAAAGGAAGACTGTAGGCGAACAGGCTGCCACACACAGTGTGGGTGGTGATTACAGCATAACACACCGAGAGGGTGAGAAGGTAATTAGCAGAGTGAAACAAATAGGAGGAGGAGCTCCATGCTGGTGGCCTCACAGAGCACCTGCAGGGGCGGAGGCTTGTCACCAGGAGCACAGCGGATGTAGCATCTGGGGCACCGTCTGCAGGCTCCGCCCACACAGCACAAGACGTCAGTCTGCTCTGTGATTACCCAAGTCAAGTGACATTTTAGCACTGCCGGTGCTGAAATCGAAACTTCATATAAAAATAGTTCAATGTGTTGTGAGAAGGTGGGGGTCATCTGCATTCTGTCAGCAGCCCCCCCAGACTGTCTGGGCCATGGGCTCCCGCGAAGAAACGCTCCGGTACCACGTGACGTGGCGCCCACAGCCACCCGCTCCGATGACACGCTTGTTGCTACACGAGCAGAGGCGGGTCGCCGCTCCTCTGGAGTCACGCTGAGGAACGGGGCGAGGGCGTGATGAGAGCCTGCCTTCCTCGCCGATGTGCTCCATGCTCACATCTCCAATCCTGGCTTTACCACAAACGATGAATATTTCTGTCAGAAGCAAGCCAGGATGTGCTCTTAATAAGGAGCAAAGAAGATGAAAGCCACCTTTAACACCTCAGTCTCCCGTCTCCTACCAGAGGCGCTCTCCAAACCTGGCTTAGAACTGCTTAGGAGGGGACGATGACAGACTCGGCAAGAAACTTTTAATCAGGGCCTCGGCCGTGTCGCTCCGCTCTTCGCCTACACTTTTATCATTTGCATTTTTTTTCTTCTCTTAGGCGGAATGACTAAGGTCCCATGATGCAATCTGCTCAGTGACAGAGGCAAGCAATGCATTCTGGGTTTTGTAGTCTTAAGGGCAACAAAATTAATGGCGGCAGGTGGTTAAGGCTGTGTCTTCACTCCCTAGTCCTGAACATGGAACAAGCATGGTGAATCAGAGATATAAAGACCAGGGCAACAAGGGAACACAGCAGATGGGAAACAGGATGCTGTAGCCAACCGCCCAAAAAGAAAAATCCGCTTTTAGTTAAATCCCCATGGTCACCTGCCCTCTCAATTCCACCTCATCTGATGAAAGCTCTTAAATCTAGATCCTAAATCCAAGATTTAAACAGAATTAATGCCATTCTAAAACATAAAGGATCAGGTGAATTTAGTGAGAAGCGTGATTCAGGACACCAGAAAGTCACAGAATTTTAACATGAAAGAGATGGCAGACCTGGGCTCCTGGCCCCACGTACCTGTCCATTTTGATTCGGGCAAGCAGGGGCTCCAGCCAGCCAACGGTGCATTCACAGTGGGCATCTAGGAAGGTGATGACCTGGCCCGTGGAGAGCGAGGCCCCCTTCAGCCGAGCACGGATCAGCCCAGACCGCTGCTCCATCCGCACCACCCGTACCGGCACCTCCAGCTTCCGGACGTACTGCTCCAGCGGGCGCTTCAGGAAATCTAGCAAATAAGAACAAGGTGGACAGGATGAGACCGGGATGGACAGCCTTTCAAAAGATTAGATGGGAGAAGACAGGGGAAGACCCACTTACAGAGGGACTGATGGGAGGAGACAGGGGTGGGTAGGCTACCAGACGGACTGATGGGAGGAGACAGGGGTGGGCGGCCTACCAGAGGGACTGATGGGAGGATACGGGGTTGGGCAGCCTACCAGAGGGACTGATGGGAGGAGACAGGGGTGGGCGGCCTACCAGACGGACTGATGGGAGGAGACAAGGGAGGGCGGCCTACCAGACGGACTGATGGGAGGAGACAGGGGTGGGCGGCCTACCAGACGGACTGATGGGAGGAGACAGGGGTGGGCGGCCTACCAGACGGACTGATGGGAGGAGACAGGGGAGGGTGGCCTACCAGACGGACTGATGGGAGGAGACAGGGGTGGGCGGCCTACAGACGGACTGATGGGAGGAGACAGGGGTGGGCGGCCTACCAGAGGGACTGATGGGAGGAATCAGGGGTGGGCGGCCTACCAGAGGGACTGATGGGAGGAGACAGGGGTGGGCGGCCTACCAGAGGGACTGATGGGAGGAGACAGGGGTGGGCGGCCTACCAGAGGCACTGATGGGAGGAGACAGGGGTGGGCGGCCTACCAGACGGACTGATGGGAGGAGACAGGGGTGGGCGGCCTACCAGAGGGACTGATGGGAGGAGACAGGGGTGGGCGGCCTACCAGAGGGACTGATGGGAGGAGACGGGGGTGGGCGGCCTACCAGACGGACTGATGGGAGGAGACGGGGGTGGGCGGCCTACCAGACGGACTGATGGGAGGAGACGGGGGTGGGCGGCCTACCAGAGGCACTGATGGGAGGAGACGGGGTGGGCGGCCTACCAGAGGGACTGATGGGAGGAGACGGGGGTGGGCGGCCTACCAGAGGGACTGATGGGAGGAGACGGGGGTGGGCGGCCTACCAGAGGGACTGATGGGAGGAGACAGGGGTGTGCGGCCTACCAGAGGGACCGGCTGTAGGACATATGGATAGCTGCATGGATGTGTGGGTTCTGGGCTCTTCATGGCCATGTGCACTAAGAATGGTGCTAGTGTGTCAAGTGAATCCTGTGTAGGAGGCATATTCAGGATGGGTAAAACAGCCAAGTCTGAGCTGCTTATTCAGACAGATTCATAATCATCATAAAGAACCAATATTCTTAAGCGCTGAGACTCATTTTCATAAGTATAAACAGCAGATCAGAGCACAGAAGTCACAGCCCAAGGCTGACCCACAATGCACTGCTACCAGGGACAGCAGGGTCACAGTGGAGTGTCCCTTTAACGCCAAACGCTTGGAAATTCTTTCCAGACAGAAATCAATAGGGAACAGAATCCAACAAAGAGCAGACCGAGCTTGAGAGCCGTGAGGGTGAGCTTAGTGAATCCAAAGAGAACTATCCAAAAAAACCAATAAGAACTACTTACAGCCATAACTCCACTCACAGCCCAAAGCCATAAAGGAATGCAACAGAATTAAACAGGAATGGAGTGAAGGTTTCCACTGTCATTTATGTCATGACCCACGCCGCACGACATTTTCATCTACTGGACGTCTTCTCAACACTCTATGCACGTGGAAATGTCACAGAACTTAGATTCATATTCCCAATGGCCCGATTAATCTACTGGAGTTGGACCATCAAGAATAAAGAGGATGCCTCTGAGTGACCAGACAAGAGGGAAAATGAACAAGGAGGCGTGCTGTCAAACAGTCGGGGTCGCGGGGAGGCGTGCTGTGAAACAGCTGAGTCGGGTCGCGGGGAGGCGGACAGTCAAACAGCTGAGTCGGGTCGCGGGGAGGCGTGCTGTCAAACAGTCGGGGTCGCGGGGAGGCGTGCTGTGAAACAGCTGAGTCGGGTCGCGGGGAGGCGTGCTGTGAAACAGCTGAGTCGGGTCGCGGGGAGGCGGACAGTCAAACAGCTGAGTCGGGTCGCGGGGAGGCGTGCTGTCAAACAGCTGAGTCGGGGTCGCGGGGAGGCGTGCTGTCAAACAGCTGAGTCGGGGTCGCGGGGAGGCGTGCTGTCAAACAGCTGAGTCGGGGTCGCGGGGAGGCGTGCTGTCAAACAGCTGAGTCGGGTCACGGGGAGGCGTGCTGTCAAACAGCTGAGTCGGGGTCGCGGGGAGGCAGACAGTCAAACAGCTGAGTCGGGGTCACAGGGAGGCGGACAGTCAAACAGCTGAGTCGGGGTCACGGGGAGGCGGACAGTCAAACAGCTGAGTCGGGTCACGGGGAGGCGTGCTGTCAAACAGCTGAGTCGGGGTCGCGGGGAGGCAGACAGTCAAACAGCTGAGTCGGGGTCACAGGGAGGCGGACAGTCAAACAGCTGAGTCGGGGTCACGGGGAGGCAGACAGTCAAACAGCTGAGTCGGGGTCGCGGGGAGGCGTGCTGTCAAACAGCTGAGTCGGGGTCGCGGGGAGACGGACAGTCAAACAGCTGAGTCGGGGTCGCGGGGAGGCGTGCTGTCAAACAGCTGAGTCGGGGTCACGGGGAGGCGTGCTGTCAAACAGCTGAGTCGGGGTCGCGGGGAGACGGACAGTCAAACAGCTGAGTCGGGGTCGCAGGGAGGCGTGCTGTCAAACAGCTGAGTCGGTGTCGCGGGGAGGCGTGCTGTCAAACAGCTGAGTCGGTGTCGCGGGGAGGCGTGCTGTCAAACAGCTGAGTCGGGGTCGCGGGGAGGCGGACAGTCAGGCTCCTCAAGCAAAAGCTGAGTGCTGGGAATAGCTGGTAAAGCAGAAGCTGAAGAACAGGACGTGATGACAGAGGATCCTGGAGCGGCCAGGAAAGGTCCTAAACTACCTTCACACAAAGGAACAAAAATGATATTGTTCATTCTGAGCCTCCAGACAGGAACGGGGGTGGTCCAGAATCCAGCAGACACCACATGATCAACACCTACCAGCATCGAGAAGGTTTCCCATTTCCAGCAAGTGAGTTTCATGGAGTTGAGGCTCTGGAAAAGACTGAGTTGTGCTAAGCAAGATCTTAGACAGACATTCTACGGAGCAAACTCTGCTTGGCAAAGTCAAAGTTGGCCTTCGAGGTGAGCAAAATCCAAATATTTAGTATAGCGAGGTGTGATAAAAACCAATGATGCAGCACTGCCAGATGCATCCTGAGGTATCAGATAACTAAGCACAGCTGGCTTCCTGCTCGCCAGCTCAGCCTGCACCATATGAGTAACACCACACAAGACCAGCAATAAAACACTACGCATAAGCAGAAACTCGTATTCCCCGAATGAGCGGCACTCCTCGGACCCGGCTCGCCCCGCGTGCATCAGCATGCCGGCAGCCTGCAGGCTAAATCGATGGGCCTTGCAGCTGCAGGGTGAGATAAGGAGGATCCCAAGGCCCAGAGCTCCTCCCTCTCAAGCTGGAGATGCGCAGACAGCCCAAGCCTCCCACTGCAAAGCCCGACACGCTCACTGCAGTCACTGACAAGATTTACCTACAGGCAGCGAACTACCCTGACGACCTCATTCCCAAGAAGCACAGACACTGACGTCTGTGTTATAGGATATCCTGACTAAAGTGAGCCAATTTACCTTATACGCAGATGCCAAGGAATCAATTATATATAGTATTGTATTTCCACAGACCTACAGGGGACTTCAGTATGTAAAAACGTCCCTCAATGACCCAGCTCATGTTTTGCAGCCTGCAGTGAGAGAAGCTTGTACCAAATCGTGGTGACACACTCTGGCCGAGCAGCATGATGGGAGCGCGTCCTCGGCCCTCCCCACCCCCGTTTATCGCCGGACGTCTATCTGGGTCATTTGTTTTTTTGGGAGGTCTACACTGTGCCATAACTGGTGAGGACAATGACGGTCTTTGGACTGCAGGACGTGTCAAAGATAATGTGTGGATATGGTGTCCCTCCTCCCCTTAAAACATGTCCCCCCCCCAAAGGTTTATTATTCTCATTAACCCTAATGAAAAACCAGGTCATAAACCTGGTGAACACAGCCTGGAGCATCTTCTATGCCTTCAGCTGCCCAGTCACAATGCCATGAGAAGGAACCTGAACTCCTCGATGACGCCGGTGGAGGACTTCCTGCAGGACGAGGCTAACTTCACTCTGGGAGGAGTGGAAAGTCATGGGGATCATGTGAAGGTAGTCACTCCTTGGGGAATGTCCCACATCTCCAGTAGGTCTGGGGCTGGTCCCCGAGCTCAGACTGACCCACAATGTTCTACTGCACATGCCCAACAAGATATGACACGTCCCTACATTTGGGCACTGGACGATGGGGACATTTCCCCGTTAAGAGGAAAGGTAGGCGGGCCCCTACCAATGTTTAAACCAAAGCTACGCCCTTGTCCTACAGAATGTCCTACAACTCTGGCATTTACACGAAGCTGTAACCTCTAAAAGTCTTTGCTGGAACCTGTAAACTAAGCGCTCTAGAAAACTCGCAGACCTAAGGATACAGGGACAAGATAGCTTCGCCATACAGGTCCATTAATCATGCAGACTGTCCGACATTTAACCTCCTGAACTCAGCAGAATAACAGCAAAGTGAGCAGTGACGTCTCCACACGAGCCCCATCGAACATCAACAGGGGACTGGCAGCTCAGGGGAGGCTTCAGAAAGGAAAGGTTTCCCCCCCCCTCACTCTCTTATCTCTTTGGCGCCATTGCTAATGAGGTACAAGGGAGTTAAAGTGGCTCAATTTTAAACATTTGCTTTCCTAAAGCAAACAGCGGTGGAGATAACCGTTTGATTAGGAACAAGTTCGGCAGTGGGCTGTTAGCATTCGAAGCTGTGACTCTTTGCTCTTTCGGAGTAGAGCAAGGACAAGGGCTCATTCAGATATCCCATCATGCTGTGCTTTAGTATTCCTGCCAGGACCACAGATGACCATGTAGCGCATGTCAGACTGTGCCAGTAACAGCATGCACAGCAAATAGGGATTTTTGTTTTTATTTATTTATTTTTTATCTGAACTCGGGACGCGAAAACGATCACGTTGAACAGAAAGATGTCCTCCGCAGAATGATTATGTCTGAGCTGCCTCTCCATGATCCGAGTCTCACCCTAATAAATATCTGCGCTCATGTTGAGCAGAGAGCAGCAACGAGGCCATCAAAGCACCAAAAAGTACATGGAGGTCATTTCAAATCCCAGTGGATTAACAGCGTTTGGAGAGAGGGTCTAAACCCTTAGTGAAGAGGAGGAGCAGAAATGCGGCCTCCTCCAAGCAGCCTC
Source organism: Paramormyrops kingsleyae (assembly GCF_048594095.1). NCBI lineage: Eukaryota > Metazoa > Chordata > Actinopteri > Osteoglossiformes > Mormyridae > Paramormyrops > Paramormyrops kingsleyae. The sequence continues at coordinate 36,948,919 of NC_132805.1, read as the reverse complement.
CTCCCAGGGGCCTCCTCTCACCCAGGGGCCTCCTCCAAGCGTCCGCACAAACTCACAGTGAGACCCGGGTTTTAGGAAATCTGGCTTGCCTGAACCCAAGTCAGCGCATTAACACAGGCCAGCGCCATGCCAGCAGGTCGAAGAGCCGAAGCAAAAGCTTATAGTACAGAAGGAAACGTCTGGGATGAGAAAGACGGACTGTAAACCTGTCCTCATCCCGAAAACACGGAGTGAGTCACGAGCGGAAAGAATGCTGGCCCCATTGTGCAAGTGGAAACTATTTTTTTTTTTTTACAAACCCATACACTGAGATGGTGAGGGAAAGAGTGTAATAAGCTTCCAAAAATAGAAGGAAAAAACAGGATGTTAATGGGGGTCTTATTATTTTTGCACCGTGCCTAAATGGCCAGCGGGAGTGTAGAAAGGACGTTCTGAGACATACATCCTTGGGCAGGCGACATCCAATCCTGTCTCACCCTCCTGGTGGGAGCTCCTAGCTACACCGGAACGTTCTGTGCATGTGACACACAGGGGCAGAATAGACCCACTCATACAAGGTGAGCATTTATAATGATACACCTGACCTTCTGGACCTCCTCCACTGTGAGATCCATGGGGGGGACCTCACTACTGTACATGTGAGACTGCAGCTGGGGCCTGACTAAGAAACCCAAGGCATGCTGGGAAGTCAATACGCATGACTTAAGCATGCACCATGCTCAGGGGGTGGAATGGAAAAGCCCACCCAGCACTGAGGGCCCACTGTCAGCTGCTGTAATGCCCCCCCACCCCCCAAAGTGGCACTGCCCTGGGAAAGAGAGAATCTGGTCAGAGCCCATCTGTCATGGCGTGGCTGCTGGGGGTATCATTAGAAAATGGGTCACGCTGAAACCAGACAGTCCCAGTTCCCTGAGGTTATGGGTTCATTTTTAAAGATTCAAATGACACCCCGAAACGTGAAATGGGTGCTGGCCAGTGTAACGCGAAACGAAAACCCAGTAAAACCACAGCGAGATGCTATCCGGGAGTCCATCAGAGCGGCCAGGGTTGCTTGACGGGTATGGTAACAAGGCTGCCCACTGAAACCCGCTGCCCCTGCATCGGGGGGGGGGCACTTCCTCAAGAGGATGGTGCGGGATCCAGTTCATAGCTGGTCAAGCAGCAGCCTACATCCCAGACAGGCCGTGCTGCCCTAATTTCTGCATTCCCTCCAAGGACCGGAGCAACTCCACGGTTAGACCTAAAAACATGACCAAACCAAAGGAAAAACACAAAAAACCCCACTTAGAAGCGTCTTCATCAGCCGGAACACCCCTAGGTACGACCCCGATCAATTGTCAATTTGTTGTGGGGCCGTCAAGACCTTCCATCATCTGACCTTATATTTGCATATCCAGCTTCACCTACCGGGTCAGCTAAGTTACACATCGAGAAGGTCTTTCTCCAGAGAGACCTCCACCGATGCTGAGAACAGGAGCTCCGCTAGAGGGGACAACGCCAGGATTTTAATTCCTGCCGCAGCCACGTTAAGCCTCGGATTCAGTGATCTGCAGGGATGAACATCACCGCACGGTGTCGTGACAGAGCTGCAGCGTGGAGGATCAGCAACGTCGGTCCATCCGTCTCCCTGTTAGAGGCCGTCGACAAGCAGGCCGCCCCCTGTTCCCTGAGTCAGGGCCACAATGAGGATCGAAGTCCTATTCAATGCGGCTTCGCAGCGGGCTGAAATGGAGAGTTCCTCCCGCGTGGTGTTACCAACGTGGAGCTCATTCAAAGCCGGCGAGCGGCTGAAGGTTTGGCTGGAAGAGGAGCCAGAGGAAGCACAAAGCTGCATTGTTTATCGCACTCGCCCTGGGGAGGGGAAATCACAGCGACTTTCAGTTTCTATAAAGGCTGTCGCTGATGGGCGGAGCGACTCCCTCGAAGGCTGAGGCAGAGGATGAAAAGGGTAGTGAAAAGAGCAACACCTGCTTTCTCAATATGCTCAGACGTTTAAGAGGGAAATTTCCATCCTCTATGATGGAAAACTCATACAGTACTGAGTATTCATGCATAAGTGACTTGGAACTCGCAGCAGCCAATCGGACGCAAGATTTGATGCCACTCCCACCTGCCTCCATGCTATCATTGGTTAGTAACTCAACTGAAAGCATTTCTGGACTGGCATGATGGCCGTCCCATTGACCCGCAGCCCGATCCGACATTCTAAGATCTGCTTTTGGGGATGACTTATCCATTCAACTCAAACTCCCACCCAACACAAATGTGACAGCGATGAAGGACAGCGGCACTGATGGCTTTGGACCAATCAGCAGAGGTAATAAGCATAAAAGGGGTGGGGCCATGTGCCTTCTGTCTGCCCGCTTTGTGCCACATACAGCTTGGCCGGGAACACAGAGACGAGAGCCCGTAGAAGAGAGGTCAGAGCGAAGCACGGCCCCTTTCCGGAACACTCTGTTTAAACGGGACGCTTCTCCAAACACACACACTGCCAGCTGGACAACAAACAGCTGAGCGGTGAAGTCTTCAGCCCATCAACGCCGAGCACCATTACCCCCCACCCTCCCGCGTGACGCTCTGGGGACTGTTCACATTCCTGTCCATATCGATTCGTTTATTTCACTGTCTTCTTAAAAATGGTGTGTTTGGCTGTTTTTGACTAACAAGGGCAAAGTAAAGTGACTGGGCATTAATACTAACGAGGGCTTTTTGCCTCTCTGATGTGGTCGTCTCATACTTCAGAGGGCTTCACTTAGTTAGTTCAACCTTTTTTTTTTTTTACTGGTTTTGTGGCAGTTTGTTTATTAACCGGATAATTATTCAGGCCTCATTAACGCCTTCTGGATGTGATGGTGCAGAGTCCTGGATAGTCACCACCCCCTGCAGACGGCGAGTCACCACCCCATGCAGACGGAGAGTCACCACCGCCTGCAAACGGAGAGTCACCACCGCCTGCAGACGGAGAGTCAGCACCCCCTGCAGACGGAGAGTCAGCACCCCCTGCAGACGGAGAGTCACCACCCCATGCAGACGGAGAGTCACCACCCCATGCAGACGGAGAGTCACCACCCCCTACAGACGGAGAGTCACCACCCCCTGCAGACGGAGAGTCACCACCCCCTACAGACGGAGAGTCACCACCGCCTGCAGACGGAGAGTCACCACCGCCTGCAGACGGAGAGTCACCACCCCCTGCAGACGGAGAGTCACCACCGCCTGCAGACGGAGAGTCACCACCCCCTGCAGACGGAGAGTCACCACCCCCTGCAGACGGAGAGTCACCACCCCATGCAGACGGAGAGTCACCACCGCCTGCAGACGGAGAGTCACCACCCCCTGCAGACGGAGAGTCACCACCCCCTGCAGACGGAGAGTCACCACCCCATGCAGACGGAGAGTCACCACCGCCTGCAGACGGAGAGTCACCACCCCCTGCAGACGGAGAGTCACCACCCCCTGCAGACATAGAGTCACCACCCCCTTCACTGCCACTACTCTGACACTGGCTACTAGTTTAAGAGTGACCTCCTTCCAAGGGAACACATGCATATGTGTGCAATCAATCAGTAGTGAGATAAAGTCTGAAATATTCTGATACAAACTGGAGTGAAAAAGAAACTAAAAGCAGTCATTTTGGTTGGGATGAGGAAATTAATTCTGCTTGTATGAATGTGCTAAAGCAGAGAAGCTCTTTAAATGGAAATGTAACAATGCATGTGTGTGCACGTGTTTTGTTTAATCCAATAAGAAGGGAAAGTGCCCAGTGTCCCCGCCCCCCAGTGTCCCCGCCCCCCAGTGCCCACCTCTCTCACTGGCGTCGTCCACCAGCACCAGCTCCTCCAGCAGGCGGCGCGGTGAGCGGTCGATGACGCTGTGCACGGTGCGCAGCAGGGTGCTCCACGCCTCATTGTGAAACACGATGACGACGCTCGTGCGAGGCAGCTCGTCCGGGTACAGCTTGTTTTTACACCTGGAGGGGGGGAGGGAGACGACGTGTTACAAGGGGGACCTGGACTGAGGTGGCGGGGTGGGGGGGTGGGCCGCAACCTTCACCCAGTTCCTGTGAGCACATGGTGCCACCCCTCTGACTCTAATGCCCGAGTTTACCATGGTGAGGAGGTTCCAGCACAAAACATAAGTCGCAATGAGATCAGTACAAAGAGCCCTGGATAAGGTCACCCAGACAGCGAGGGACCAGACGGGGACCCAGTGCCCCCAGCAGGCCAGCAGCACGCCGCTTGGCGCCATGACTCTGCAGAGCACGGCACAAGAAAGATGGACCCGCTGTATCCCTGACGGTGGGAAAACGTAGCACCCATAATGCATGAGGGCCATATTAATCCACCACAGATGAATGCACTGCATCATTCCGGCCATTAAACATACTTCCTGTGTGTGACAGAGAGCAGCAAGATCCTGGGACAGACACCCCGCCCCCCCCACTGGCCCATACCCTCCCAGTGGAAGAGGAGAAGCTGGGAAAGCCAGCCGGCATTGAGCATGGTGATTAGAACTGCTCCTCCTTCCGCCGAGACCCCCCCCCCCCCCGTGATTCCCCCCCCACTCAGAGGTCAGGTGAGGAGATTGGTCTCCAAAACATAACAGCGTCTTCACTGCCCACCCCCTGCCCCATTAATGAAATCATTTGTCCTGACATTAAAAGCTGCTGATTGGTAGAGCGGGGGGTGGGATTCCATTCTCCGTGATTAATGGCTTCCGGGCTTCCTGGTCCCTCGGTGCCCCCACTGCTGACAGCGTGGAATCGGTCGGATTTCGGCACAAAGATAAATGGAGCCGACCTTTACTGAGGAGAACAGGACAGGCAGCCAATGAGCCCGGGCCTCGCCGCCCGGCAACGCCATCCCATAAGCAGCCCCCAGGTCCTGACGCCATCCCATAAGCAGGCCCCCAGGTCCTGACGCCATCCCATAAGCAGGCCCCCCAGGTCCTGACGTCATCCCATAAGCAGGCCCCCCAGGTCCTGACGCCATCCCATAAGCAGGCCCCCCAGGTCCTGACGCCATCCCATAAGCAGGCCCCCCAGGTCCTGACGCCATCCCATAAGCAGGCCCCCCAGGTCCTGACGCCATCCCATGAGCAAGCCCCCCAGGTCCTGAGGGCTGACTTCACTCACTTTTCTACAGGATAAACTCGAACTAAAACCCTTACTTACTTAAGACACAATTTAAATCAAAGCCATTTGCATTGTAATACATACACATATAGCTTAGGCCTTACTCTGGGGCACAAGAATTAGGTCGAACTCCTTGGGACTTGAACTGACAACCTTCATTTTGGTTTTTCAACCCACGTGGATGAGAATGTCTGATATACCCCAAAGTGCCCTGTATCGTCACCATGCCTTAAATCAGCCACTAAAGGCTCGATTCAAACAGAGGAGAAGTCACATGAGGGGAATAAGCTCCCAGACTCTTCCTGGGCTCATAATTACAATCGTTAATTAGCTTGGATAGCAGCACAGACCAATCAAGTGGGCAGACAGCGTGACACTTCTCTGCTGCAACTGGGCGGGTGCTCAGGGAACCGAAGCTGATTGGTTGAGATGAGAGAAATCTGTACAGAGCAAGATGCTGATTGGGTGGTGATGACATGTGGGCGTGCCCTTAGCGGAGCAGCAGTTAGCAGCTCATTCTGAAGGCTAATGGAGATTCTAGGCCCCTTCATGAAGGTGAGACAACCTACTGGCAGGAAGCAGGAGGCCCCAGGTACGTCGATCTGGAGGTTTGAACTGGTTTTTAAATACCATTTAACAATAATTAAAACACAATATCACACAATTTCACAGAAATGATTTAAAGCAAAACTGCAGAGAGTTGTATCAATGTCCCCGTTTGACATGTGGAGGTACTGCTGTAAACAGAGACAGTTTTTCGATGGATCTCACAAAGTTTATGCTTTCCACAGCTTTCTCTGCTGATCCAGGTCAGCCCAATTCAATTTTATTTGTATGAAGAATTTTCACAACATTACATCGTCTCAAAGCGCTATACAGCATCCCCGCCCAAAGCCTCCAGTGCATAAGCCAGAGGCGACAGTGGCAAGGAAAAACTCCAAGGGGAAGTCAAATAGGCACGATGGCAAAGTCCCAATTCAATGGCAGGCGGGTGACGGGGCAGGCGGGTGACTGGGCAGGCGGGTGCCGGGGCAGGTGGGTGCCGGGGCAGGCGGGTGCTGGGGCAGGCGGGTGCCGGGGCAGGCGGGTGCCGAGGCAGGCGGGTGACTGGGCAGGCGGGTGACTGGGCAGGCGGGTGCCGGGGCAGGCGGGTGCCGGGGCAGGCGGGTGCCGGGGCAGGCGGGTGCCGGGGCAGGCGGGTGCTGGGGCTGCTTCAAATGGAAGGACGAACAGCAGCAGGGGAGGAGGGATCAGTTCAGCTCAGGGGACGGACCTCGGCGGAGTGGGACTGCGCAGGTCCCCCAGGAATTGCAAGTGTCAGATTTCAGACGCAGTTTCACAACGTAACCTGACGCGGCGTGTCGACCTGCCTGCAAGGAGTCACCGGAGCAGGGAAGGCCAGCGTCCGCAGCTCTATCGCCATGGATACACAGCTGCGGGCTCCTCTGCAGACTAATCAGCACAGCACTGCCACTGACACACGGTCCACTGCGCGCACGCGCACACGCACACGCACACGCACACACACACTCTTCCCAAACTCCCACACTGCCAGGCTGACCAACACATAATCTGAGGCCGTCGTTAGTGGTCAGGCCCTGAGTCACAGCATGATACTGGGAATGTCACGGGGTCAGTTAAGGTGGGGAGGGAGTGGAAGGATGAGTCACAGGTACCCAAAAGTGGGAGGGACTAATTGGCCAAGAGGGACTGAACACCCATGTTTGTCTCAGTGGTGTGTGGATTCAACATTTTATTTTCATTTAAATAAGGCAGCTTACAATGAAAAGACTGTAGAGGGGGGGTGCGGGGGCTGGAGAGAAACTGCAGAAAAACAGGGAAAAGAACACGCTCACAGTCCTCCGGCCGCTCCGCGTAAGCCGACACGCTCACAGTCCTCCGGTCGAGCCGCGCGGCCGCTCTGCATACCCGTACGCCGTATGTATGTAACCTTGTAAATAGTCTGCACCTCAAAGCTCGTCAAATGCATTCATGTTGGTATTTAAAGTGGACACTAGTGAATTGATCTAACGCGGCATGTCCATAGCTGTGCGTACACCAATTTGGAGTGCAGCAGGAATTCGTCTGCGGAGGTGCACAATGACATCAAACGCATCATAAATGATCGAGTGGACACGTTCACTGGTACGTGTGCAGAGAAGAATGAAGCAGCCTTTACTGAATAAGCACCCGGAACCCTCTGAGCGCGTCGCGGGGAACGCAGGGTAGCCCAGAGCATGCCTGCCAGCGAGCTGCGGGCCGACAAGGCGGCAGGGGGGCCGAACGGCAGCGCAAACACAGATTTTGGGGGTGGGGGTGGTTGCAGAAGCCAGCGCAAGCATTCCTACAGTGAATCAAGAAAAAAAAAGTGAACCAAAACAAGACAGAACAATGATGAACGAAGTCTGAAGGATGGAGGAATTTAGCCTGCGACCGGCACGGAGACTCACACGCACTTTGGGATGCCAGGCACTTCCTGTTTGGACTCACAGCAGAAGCTGGTAGGCCTGACAGACGCTACGGGCTGGGAGTGCGCGTTCGGACCTGGGGAGCTTAACGGGACGCCGTCAGCCCAAACACGAGACGCACAAAGTCAGGTCTCACTCTTGTTGCTTTACAGACCCCGTGCCAACATCATCATAACCCCCAGTGCCAAAGCCCATCTGTGACTCTGAGGCTTCGACCTTCCTGCAGCCGCGCTCCTCACTCAGGGACATCAGGTCATTTTAAAAACAGCTGTTCGCTGTCGTACAAATTGCCACAAAGGAGAACAAGCCAGTTCACCCCCCCTGCGCAGGAGACCTCGAAGCGTTTCAGGTACCAGCTGCATCTTGCCACACGCCTCTCCATGACCACACAGGCCTCAGAGACACCTAAACATTCTGCACTGAAGACCAATGCAGGAAACTTCCGCTGCGTGACTGACCTCCCTTCCCACAAGACGACGTGCACCAGCAAGCAGCCTAATGCCCAACGGCTCTTTTACCTCCCTGCTACCCCCCCGCGGGCAGGACACACTCAACATTCACAGTCCATGAGAAGACTGATGCCCACCAACCCTCCCCCACCCCCACACCTAGCTGCTGCTGGATGAGCCGGACCCCGAAGAGACATCCTCACGCTTAGCGGGTGTAAGGGAACACACCATCGGCGGGGGGGAGACGCAGGGCATCACGCATCTAAGAGAGTCTGTGTTGTTTACAGCTCCCACCAGTTAATCTACTTGGGGTGGAAACTGAGCAGGATTTGCACCAGCACCCAATGCAGGAGTGCAGATTTCCATTCACATGCCTAATGAAAACAGCTGGGCGGGGTTTAATTCATTAATGGCGTTCCAGAGAAAACATGCAGCACAAATTCCCCCGGTCTGGCGGCTTTCAGGCACCACTCAGCCCATGTCACCCAGTCACGCAAATGGGCTGACAACCGACCTCCCGTCCGGCAAGGAGAGACGGGAGCCCAAGGGTCATCTGCCAGGAAAATGCAGTGAAAGAGCCGCAAGCCACAGAACGCCAAGCAAACACGCCAGCATGCCAATGCGCCGCGGAAGTCAGACAAACTATGATGACATCATGAGTCCGGAAAGCAGACCGTCATGGCGACCCACTGGCGGCAGAGAACGGAAGAGCGCTGGCACTTCCTGGAAAACAGCGGCCATTAGACGTGCACCTGTGTCCCACAGCTAGTCTTCCAGGGGTCTGAAATCCCAATGAGCAGTAAATGAAACCTGTCATCATGCACTGTAACACCATGACCTGGTACGTGTTTGTTAAAGGCAAAGCCTGGAGCATGTTTACAGGGCTGACCCGCAATTTCACAGATACAAGCTGGATAGGCACTCAGAGTGGCTTTTGCCTGCCCTCACGGGAAGGCCGCTTATTAAAGGGGATGAATCACGGCCCGACGAGCAGCTGAGCGTCCGACCAGGCAAAGTCGTGCTAAGCCACTGAGCCGGGCTCTCACAGCCCGGGTGCAGGGCACCAGTGAATCACCAAATAACTGCGATCATCTACAGTGCGGCCCTGCATTTACTGCATGATTTTCGCTTTTGTTGAGTGCCATTTGGTTGTTAAATTTGCCTCATGCACGCAAACCTGCTGCAGAAAAGTCACTTCCTGCTGGAGACTAATAAAATGCACCCATCTACACCTATACTACTTATCACCAGGAAAGGAAAGGAATTGTCCCAAGCTGAATGTCACAGGCTTTAAAGGTTCAGAGATGGAGATTTGACAGTTTGTGGTGTTTTACCTGAATTTTAGATCCTACTGCATAAAGAGTTACCCCCCCCCCCAACATGGCAACCCCTCCCACCATTAAAAAAACATGACTGGGTAACCGAAGCCTCTCTCTCCACCAGCACTGACTTAGGAGTGAGAAACCTTGCTCTTCTGTTAGACTGTGCTGAGAGTCAGCGACGTTTCTCCATGAGGCTGACACCCCTGTGAAGGAGTTCAGTGACTGAACGCCAGTGTAGGGAACATAGAAAGGTAAGCACACCCCCCCTTCCCCAACATGATCCACACAGTCAAAGAAGCACCACAAACAGTGAAATCCCCGTTCCTGAATGTTCACCTTCCACCGATTAGCAAACAGCACATGTGAGAGGATCAGGGTACTGGAATCTCACAGTCATTTTTCTTCCTGGGGTGTCCATCTTGTAATTAGCAGTGTGGTCAAAAAAGGTTTCGCAGAAAACAACATCTGTCCAAATGCTGATTCTGTGCCGAACAGCTTCAAGAACATGGATGCGATCCAAGGGAAGCTGTTAATAGCCGATTTCATTTATGCCCCAGAATTTTCTTCTCATCCACCCAAAGGTCCAAGAAATATGTTTGGAAATAAACTGCATCATAAATATCTACTGAAACGTAAACATTAACAGAAAAGATAGCAATAATTTTATAAAAACACATAAATGTGAAGAGATGTAACATTTAAGGGTCCTTAACTTAAAGGTGTCACCGATTAAACACCTCAGGATACGAGTCATACCAACCATCACTTTGCTGCGGGGGGGGGGGGGGGGGTGATGGGCACACCTCCAGCACCACGTTTAGTTAAAGCACCGCTTCCTTCTGAAAGCTCTCCTTAAACAATCACGCGTGACGTGCCAGCTTGTCCCGTCTCCAAGAGGTGCTTTTCCGACATCTGGCAGGATGAAGCTCTCCCTCCGCGAGGCTGAGAGGAATTACACTCCGCACCACGCATTCAGAGCGGCCCGTGTTTGGCAGGGGCACTTGGAAGCATCGACGGCGTCAGACGAGCAGAAACGTTGCCGCAAAGATCGGGGGTGTCTTACGGCGGATACGCGCCCGGGTGTGAAGATGACCTTATGCTACATCCTCAGAGGAGCTGTCGACGAGTAAGGAGGCGTTTGGGAAGAAGAGGGCCTGCTGAGTGGAAACATTCTGGGCGTCTGGCCGCCCACGACTCAGGAAAACTCCTCTCCGCTGACTCTGCCGTGTCCGATTTGGATAAACCAGACAGCAGAGAGAGTGTAGCAATCTAACCCAGCTTTGGGGGAGAAATCCGCATCACTGCATCGACAGCAGCGAGGAAGAGATCTCCAGGGAGAGAGGGGGCCGTTTCAGAAGGAATCCTACAGGTAAAATCAGTAGCATGAACGAAGAAGCCTCTGGTTTCAGGCTAAAGATCCGAGACAGATCATACACCAAAGGATGCTGGGAAATACACCAAAGGATGCTGGGAAATACACCAAAGGATGCTGGGAAATCCCACTGCCAACAGCACATATTTCAGTCACACTGGAGTAAGGAGGAGGCATTTTTAGGGGGTCACCTAATTACTTTAAACCACCATCTAACAGAACAAACCCCCCCCCCCCCAAAGGCAGGACCCCCCACCAGGACAGCATGGGCGGAGGTAAGGAAGGGCAGCGCACTTTGGGAATCAGGCTCGGTGACGCGGTGGTACCTCCATCTGCCAAGACCGTCACCCTGCTGGCCCTCCCCACCCATTGCTAAGCAATTAGTCCTTATTACTATGGGGTGCAGCAGGCACCGCAGGAGACAACACATGTGTCAGGTGACACGGATCCAAACGGGGCAGCTGGGCCATTTAAATATTACACAGGCTGCACTACTCAACACATTTGAATGTGAACCACATCACTCTGCCCCAGAAGCTCAAAGCCAGCACATCCTGAAACCCAGAGAATCCCTGCATACAGGAGGGGGAGACAAGGCTGCCTCCCCATGGCCTTTAGCCTTTAGTGTGGGCGACACCAGCGGGGGGCTTCGGGAAATCACGCTGTCACACGCGATGTCGCTTACAAAGGCGTAGTCTCTGTCTAAAAGGCCTGCCACTAAAGCGCCCCCTTGCTGTGAATTTCACACACAAAGGTAACAGGTAGAACACAGGGATGAAACTTCCTGGGAAACAGTACAGCAGGCTGTCATTCCTCCAATCAGAGCTTAGCAGGCTGTCATTCCTCCAATCAGTGCTTAGCAGACTTTTACTCCTCCAATCTGTGCTTAAAAAGCTGTCATTCCAAATCGGTGCTTAGAAGACTTTTACTCCTCCAATCGGTGCTTAGCAGGCTGTCATTCCTCCAATCATTGCTTAGCAGGCTGTCATTCCTCCAATCAGTGCTTAGCAAGCTGTCATTCCTCCAATCAGTGCTTAGCCCTTCTACACCCTACTAATTAGCTGTTTCCAGAATTCTGGGTGTAACAATGTAGCACAAACAAAAAGACATTTTATTTTCTGAGTGGGAAATGTTTAAGAGAGTTTTAAAAGCAGAATTAATATTTTTGCCAGTGTTTTTACCCCTAGTGACTCCTGGGAGTCTTATAATAACTGACTTCATTAAGAAACCCTATAGAACACAGAGAACAAGCCTGAATCAGTGCAGTGTGAAACCCTGCTGTTAATTACTGTGTTTAATCTATTAATCCATCATGCACAGCTCCAATGGTGCAATTGATTAAAAGTGCAAAATCATTCTTGCCTGAGTCTGGCTCAGATTAATTGGAAACCAAAACACAGCTCATACAATTGTCTTTTGTCCAAAAATATTTTGACATCTCTATCCTCCCTCTTTCACTTCTCCCCCCCTGGGTTTTGTCATGTGACCAGATAAGACAATAAGAATTTACTCAGTCTCTCAAACAAAGAGCATAAACAGAATGAAGATCCAGGACCATATACGGAAAGGTCCTCGGACAGGAACGTGGAGTAGGGTGAATCCCAAAATAGAACAGAATTCAGATTATTTTTGCATATCTCATCTTGCTCACCATGACACACACAGACACTTTTACAGCTGAGAGCAAGTTTGCGGGTCATAGAACAGCTTAGAGCAGGTATGCAGGTCATAGAACAGCTCAGAGCAGGTATGCTGGTCATAAAACAGCTCAGAGTAGGTATGCGGATCATAGAACAGCTCAGAGCAGGTATGCGGGTCATAGAACAGCTCAGAGCAGGTATGCGGGTCATAGAACAGCTCAGAGCAGGTATGCGGGTCATAGAACAGCTCAGAGCAGGTATGGGGGTCATAGAACAGCTCAGAGCAGGTATGGGGGTCATAGAACAGCTCAGAGCAGGTATGTGGACTCAGCCAGCATGCAGCAGTCCTGGGGCAATAGGGGGTTTGGGCCTTGCTCAAGGACCCAACAGCCACATGCACACAGGTACGGGGGAAAGCAGGGGGCCTTAATCTCAGCCCGGAGCCTCAGAAGCTGCCAGTCAGGGCTCCCCGTGGACGGTGATAAAAGCCACATGGTACGACCTTCTTCAAGCGCTCCAATTATATCACAGGGACGGGGGGTCACGCAAAATTAATTTCAGAAGCAGCCGTTTAAACACGCAGATCCATGCAGCCCCCCAGGCCAGATCGGAGGTGCGTGCTCTTGCTGTCAAACAGGGCGATCAGCAAAATCGCAGGGCCATCACTGAACAGAAGGAACGTGGGAACAGACAGCTGGACACAGAACAACCCCAACAAACCCCCCCCCCCCCATTGGATTTCCCAGCTTTCACTGAATGCTGGGGGGCACACTTGCCACCCGTACATGTGCGTGCTCTCGACAGAGGGCCGGCTGCTATGGCTCGGAGGGGGGGGCAGCAGGAGAGCAGTTGCTATGTTACGAGGTGGGAGGGGAGACTGCGCTCGGTCAGCTGGCCGTTCGCATTACGCTGTGTAATTAGCAGTAATAGGCACTAACAAGCTTTCAGAGGCTCTTCTGTTTCACTATGACTAATAAACCTCAGCAACACTCCCACACCCCCTTCTCTTTTGTCCCGGGGTCCTGCTGCCTATTCTGCAGCTCCCCCAAAGCAGAAACGAGGGATAGAGAGAGAGAGAGAGAGAGCGACTGACAGACAGACAGACAGACCGACCTCCCAGCTCTATTACTGCTGCTCTGTCAGCTGAGGTGTTTATACAGTTCATGACAAACCCACATAAAGTTTAGCGGCCATAGTGACGCCGGGCCTTCTGGGATACATTAGTGCGCAGCGAGAAACACTCACTGTGAAATCCCCAAATGAGGGGAGGCCGTCTGGGCACACAGTACCGAGGGGTACTGCAGTATTACAGAGGGGTGAACGGCACAGGCGGCTGGGAAACAGGGAACGAGAGTCAGACAGATAAACTGGCCGCAGAGTAATAACATCAGAGCCACCAAAGTGTAAGTGTCCCGTGTACCACCCCCCCCCCCAATAGGATCTATCCAGTGTACCACCCCCCCCAAATAGGATCTATCCAGTGTACCATCCCCCAATAGGATCTATCCAGTGTACCACCCCCCCCAAATAGGATCTATCCAGTGTACCACCACCCCCCCCAAATAGGATCTATCCAGTGTACCACCACCCCCCCCAAATAGGATCTATCCAGTGTACCACCACCCCCCCGATAGGATCTATCCAGTGTACCATCCCCCAATAGGATCTATCCAGTGTACCACCACCCCCCCCCAATAGGATCTATCCAGTGTACCATCGCCCAATAGGATCTATCCAGTGTACCATCCCCCAATAGGATCTATCCAGTGTACCACCCCCCAAATAGGATCTATCCAGTGTACCACCCCCCAAATAGGATCTATCCAGTGTACCATCCCCCAAATAGGATCTATCCAGTGTACCATCTCGCAATAGGATCTATCCAGTGTACCACCCCCTAATAGGATCTATCCAGTGTACCATCCCCTAATAGGATCTATCCAGTGTACCATCCCCTAATAGGATCTATCCAGTGTACCATCCCCTAATAGGATCTATCCAGTGTACCATCCCCCCTTTTAGGATCTATCCAGTGTACCATCCCCCAATAGGATCTATCCAGTGTACCATCCCCTAATAGGATCTATCCAGTGTACCACCCCCCCTTTTAGGATCTATCCAGTGTACCACCCCCCCTTTTAGGATCTATCCTTTTCCCACCATGCAGACACACATGTGACTGTGCCCACAATTCCAAAGGTCTTACCATCCACATGTATTTCCTTGTCTCTTGGTATCACATGACAGAGGCTAAGACAAGAGCCCCCCCCCCACCCAGCTGTTTGCATGCACCATTCACTTCCCCACTAAAAAACCCACCTTTGGTTGCCCCGCCCATCACCCCCCCTCCGCTCATCTTTATTTCATGTTACGGTTCTATAAAGTCGAGTGAAGTTTGGCTCCAGTGAGGCGCACAGTCCTGACGTGGGTGTGTCAGGAATACTAAGCAGGGCGGTAACTGCCTCTCATGTCCGCGCGTCAAAGCGTCCCCAAGAGGGGGCGACGCGGTGCAATTACGCACTGGCAGACTCACTCACCCGGACGGCACCGCCCCGCCCCGCCCCTGGCAGGCCTTAGGCCTGGTGTCGGGTGGGTCAATGCCCACACTGGGCAGGGCTGGGCTCTGAACCCCAGGAATCTGGAAAACCTGGGATAGGAAAACGGGATAGGGCCTGTTTTCCAGCTTAAGCAGAGATCTGGAATCAGGAATTCGGGGAAAAGTGGCCAGTGGAGGGAAAGAACAAGACAAGTCACAGTGCTGCAGCACCGGAGTACGGCCACCGGGGACACTGCAGAGCAACCACTACCCAGTCACCAATTAAGCAAATGTGCACAAATTACAGCCAAAGGATTTCAACATGGCGGTTTTGCCGGGTAATTTAATGCGGCTGTTCCGTTTGGCTAGTAAAATACGAACATGTGACGTTCCCTGGGAGGGAGGGGCCTCACGCACAGCAGCCAGAAAAAGTCGGAAGGATCAGAAACAGCAGCTCAGCTGTTAGGACGCGGAGGTGCGCTGCTCACCCGGGCTTTGGCCGGAAGCCTTATGAGTGCTAGATAAACTTGGAGGTCTGCCCAGCTGGGGACGGAGGGGGGGGGGGCTTGGGGCCGGGGACAAGATGGCTGGATTTACCGACTCGACTCGGAAAAACGGGGCATCAAGCGATACTCAGACATGCCCCCAGAGGCCGGAGCAGCGGGGGACAAAAAAATGAAAATAACTGAGCTACTGTCACCTTAGACTCTCACACAGAGCTTCAAACAACAAAAATCATTTAATATCAGAGCACTAGCAACCAGAAACTAGCGTGGGGTGCAACTATCCAGCAGGAACAGCAACTCCGGCCTGGGATACAACCTCCAGAGACCCAGGGAGCCCGACTGCAAAGCCCCGTAGGAGACGGCTTTGGTTTGGTCTGCTCCAAACACAGAGCTTCGATTGGGGGGGGGGGGGGGGTGCGCTGAAGATATGCTCCAGGGGAGCCAAACACAGAGCTTCGATTGGGGGGGGGGGGGGCTGTAGGCACAAGTCACCGCGTCTGGCACTCTTGCATATTAACGAGTTATTTTCGCATTTCCTCAGAAATAGCTCACGGGATAATTAAGCAGCGCCGCTCTGAGCACACAGGGAGTCTGAACAGTGACCCTCTGTCCCTGGACACAAGGGTCCAGCTCGTGCTACCAAGCCCCAAGGTACTCTGAGAGACAGAAGGGGGACAGATCACGTTCTTCCCTGACCCCAGAAGGGGAGCAGTGAGGGACCCGGTGATATAATGCAATGAGAGCGAAGCCAGCAGGGGAGAACTTATAGTAATAAGTGGATCATCTCATATCGGCTTCTAATAATATGTTCCAAAGGTTCTCTGCAATACTTGACGGTCAGAGTCCTTAAAGGGAGCTCAAAGGTAGCGCTTCACTCAACAGGGACCCGGCAGGAAAGAGGTGAGGTGGAGGAGGACCACAGCAGCCGACCGGCCCAGTAACCACAGGCGCCCAAGCCAGTGTCACTACAGGCGCCCGAGGGAACCAACCGCACCCCCAGCCCACAGCCCCCCTCCTAAAACTCATCCCTCCAGAGTGTGTGAAGATTACGCTTCACTAAAGCCTTCATCAACAAACCATGAGTCACGAAAGCCAGTGATAAACTCGCCAAGATGCGACTCCATCCAAGACGGGCTCCGCAGAGATTCGCAAACCCCAGAAGACAAACACGCATTTGGACCAAAAGCAGATATAGCTCCTTATCTGAATGACCTCAGACATCCTGAGAATGGGTATTGGCTTAGTCCTCTTTCGGCTTCATCTAAAAAAGGGAAAATAAGCATCCAGTCCTGTTTTAAAATAGCAGATGAGGAAATAAAGAATTATGTCCCTCAGTAAATAGGAAATAAGATCCATGTCAGTATAAAGAGCAAGGTGAGGAAATAGGTAGGTAGGTTTATCTTTCATTTCAGCCATAGACGCAGAATACAGCCATAGACGCAGAATACAGCCATAGAACGCAGTGCACAGCCATAGACGCAGTGTACAGCCATAGACGCAGTGTACAGCCATAGAAACAGAATACAGCCATAGACGCAGTGTACAGCCATAGACGCAGTGTACAGCCATAGACGCAGAATACAGCCATAGACGCAGAGTACAGCCATAGACGCAGTGTACAGCCATAGACGCAGTGTACAGCCATAGACGCAGTGTACAGCCATAGACGCAGTGTACAGCCATAGACGCAGTGTACAGCCATAGACGCAGAATACAGCCATAGACGCAGAATACAGCCATAGACGCAGAATACAGCCATAGACGCAGAGTACAGCCATAGACGCAGAGTACAGCCATAGACGCAGAATACAGCCATAGACGCAGTGTACAGCCATAGACGCAGTGTACAGCCATAGACGCAGAATACAGCCATAGACGCAGAGTACAGCCATAGACGCAGTGTACAGCCATAGACGCAGTGTACAGCCATAGACGCAGTGTACAGCCATAGACGCAGAGTACAGCCATAGACGCAGAATACAGCCATAGACGCAGAATACAGCCATAGACGCAGAGTACAGCCATAGACACAGAATACAGCCATAGACGCAGTGTACAGCCATAGACGCAGTGTACAGCCATAGACGCAGAATACAGCCATAGATGCAGTGTACAGCCATAGAAGCAGAATACAGCCATAGACGCAGAATACAGCCACAGACGCAGAGTACAGCCATAGACGCAGAATACAGCCATAGACGCAGTGAAAAGAAACATTGTTTCGCCAGGGCTAAGGTGCAGAAACAGAGGAGAGAATGACAGAAACAACTCAGGACAACACAAGTGCAGATAGGCATCCAGCTTGGTCAAAGATGAAGGGAAGATGGGCAGCCAACTCCAAACAGCCGCCAGATTAACCTCAATCCTTCCCCAAAGCATCGATTGCATATCTATAGCTTCATTTCATTTATCTTTCGTCTCGTCTCTTATTGCATTGCTGTTTGTCCTGCACTGAACTGTTTTTTCTCCTATTGTCCCTCCGATTTCACTGTGTTCCTCAGAACACGCAACAATAAAAACATGAAACCTCTGCGAGATAGAGGATTAATACCTGAAACAAAAGATGTTTGCGTAAGGTGGGATACTCCTAATATTGTTAAATATTTTGAAAAGAGCGCAAGGAATCTTTCAGGCTTTGGCAAACAAATCCTGTTCGGGATCTAACTAAAGAATCAGTTGCGCTGTAACCCAAGTGTCAACAATGGCACGTAAGCGGTCCAGCGACCGGGTGACCTACCCTTCCAGCCGCACGTCCGGCAGTGACCTGTTGAGGGCGATCATCTCACTGGCCATGAGATTGAACTGATTGATCTTGAAGAGCTCCTTCATCTTCTCCTGGTTCTCCTTAGGGATGACCACAGGCTTGCCCATCTCTCCCGGGCCATCGTGGGGTTTCTGTACCACCTCTGTGACAGGAGCAGAAAAGCATGTCACCTTTTCCCGAGTCCCTGTTTCGACAAGCAAACCGAAATGTGAAGTGTGACACCAGGGATCATCCTCCAGATGATCCGGAACAATCGCCCCTCACAGATGGTGTAATGTTCCCGAGGAGAACAACAAGGCCTCATTTCAGCTACTTACCACGGTAAACGGGTATTTAGAAGGGCTCGGGATCTAATGGGACGTGAAAACAGCTCTAGAGAACAAAAGAGCCCTGATCACTTAAGGGTCCACTTGATACTCCACCAAGTCTTCAAGAAGGAAGAGTCTCCTGAGATTACGGTCACTGCCTGGGTCCAGGGCCAGACTGCAGGAAGTCAACTCCATTAGTCCGAGCAGGGCGGGGGGGGGGGGGGCAGGGAACGCTATGCTCACAGGCTACAGGGGTTCAGAAAGTCACTCAGATGGAGGCTTGAGGTTCTCAGCAGTGTTTGCGTTTCGCAGAAGACTGCTCTGCTCCGAGCTGGGATGCAGCGCGTGGCAACGTTTGTGCATGTGTGGGGGGGTTTGGGGGGGTTTGGGGGGCAGTAAAATGGCACACAAAGCTTAATCTCTGGGCAAACAAGCTGTGAAATGCTAATAAAAAAGAAACAAGACCTTGGAAAGTGAGAAGGAGAAAGGACAGTCAACCCTGAACCCAACCCAACGCTAAGCCAGCTTCTACAGTCCAGGCCAAAAAAACAGAGCAGGTCTTAGAGCTGCAGCCCAGAGAGAGTCCAGCACTAATGGAAAATGATGAAGCGTCTGAGGATGGGGGGGGGGGGGGGCGCGGGATGGGTTACTGGGTTTGATTAAACTGGCAGCTATGTAGAGTTTCTGTACCGGGCTCCTGGGGGAGCAGTTCTGTTACTGGCTCGGTTACTGGCACAGATGAGGACTGACTGACACGTCTAAGGCTAGTTCAGAGTGAGCAGAAGGGACAGAAAAGCAAAGAACCAAGAGCCAAATGAAAGTCAAAGAGACAGAAATCAAAGAAAAGGAGAGGGGAGGGGAGAGAGAGAGAGAGAGGAGGGAGAGGGAGGGAGGGAGAGAGAGAGAAGGAAGAGTGAGGGAGAGAGAGAGAGAAGGAAGAGTGAGGGAGAGAGAGAGAGAAGGAAGAGTGAGGGAGAGAGAGAGAGAAGGAAGAGTGAGGGAGAGAGAGAGAAGGAAGAGTGAGGGAGAGAGAGAGAAGGAAGAGTGAGGGAGAGAGAGAGAGAGAAGGAAGAGTGAGGGAGAGAGAGAGAAGGAAGAGTGAGGGAGAGAGAGAGAAGGAAGAGTGAGGGAGAGAGACCTCACCTGCTCGACCCCAGTGCCAAAATTCAGTTACAACCACACAGCCCAGCGCCCCCCACCCCCCCCCCCCCCCCCCCACCTACCACACCCGACATACATTTCATGCTTCCATCTTCTGGGCAAACGTACACAGATAAAAAGGGTTCAAATGGAATTTCGCAAGCTGGTAATTTGACTTTCCCTCTAAATCACTTTACACTTTCAAATTAGCTCTCCATTACTGACACAGTATCTGCCTACAGAGGCCAGATCGATAACAATGTTTTAAAACTGTGTCCACAAGTTGGGGGGAAAAAACCTGTTAAAAATTCACACAGATCATGGCGCCTCCACACGAAACGCTCTGACACTGTCAGCTCCACAGGGGAAACAAGCTGCCTTTTCACAGCAGAATTTTGTTTCCAAATAAGATGAAAGTTTATCGCCGGGAGAGATTAATCCCGGCGTCGGCGCCATGAAGGAAGATCAGATGTGCCTCACAAACGAGCCCGTGTGCGGCAGCCCCCGGGGGGGACGGCGTGCTTTTCTGGGAAACGGGGTTGTTTACAAAGAGCCTGACACCCACATGACATCCGAAAACAGGCAGGAAGCAGCTCCGAGCCGAGCCTTGGGGGAACAGGAAAGGAATTAAAATGTAAATGGGGAGTGTAATCTCACTCTTCAGGGGTCAGTGGCTGGGATCCCAGGTACGGCAATTCGGTGAAAGCTCACGCCTTGACGTCAGCAACGGCAGATATAAAAAGGACTCGCAGCCCCCAAGCCGACGGCTGGGAGCAGGAAGCAGGTGACTCTTAGTATAAGGATGTTTAGAAGGTCGATAGGAAGAACAGAGCACATGGGGGATGGGGTGGTGGGTGGGGGCGGGTGGGGAGTCACAGACAGTGCAGGTCTGCTGGCCTCGGACGAGGTGGGAGGGCTGTTCCAGAACTTTAAATGGAAGAGAAGGTCCATCACAGGCAGCCTGCCGAAAATAAGGCAGTGGAGGTCCTGCCAGGGGCTGTTTCTAACCCCCATTTCGTACACAGACAAGACCCTTCAGCAACAGAACGTAAAGCCAGCCTCAACACTGATGTAGGACCAGCCAGAAACAAAAAGACTAAGGATAAAGCAGGTCAAGGCAGAGGAGGAGTCCATCAGAGAACACCTAGAAATGCAGGAGAGGCTGAAGGGGTCCCAGGACAGAGCCATGTGGATCCCCGCCATCAGCCGCAGCAATTTCAGAGCCCAGGTCAGTCATACTACCACCACAGGGATTTTGAAAGACTACAGAACATCAGCAGCTTCCCCTCTGAAGATCGGCACAGCATTGATGGGCACTAGGTCTGACATCTGGCCACTACTCCATGTGAAAAAAGCAGCAGGATCTAGGAAAACTGTTGACGCAATGCAGTGGTACCCGGGGAAGGCAGCTGAAGCTCATCGTGACCCACCTTCCATGGATGGACAATGTCAGATGACCAGGACACGCTGAGAAAGGTCGCCGCGAGACCTTGTTCCGGCGCTGCGGACACTCCAAACTCCTGCCACATTTTAATCAGGCCAATCTGGCCCCTGGGCTTCCGGAGGCCTGCCCGCTTCCCTCAATCACGCTGCCCCATCTCAAGCCCATTTGCTGCCTGTCTTGTTTCAGGCCATATTTTAATTGGCTATTTCCCCAATCCATCAACCTCATTTCAGGCCAAACTTTAATTGGCTATTTTCCTCATGTGAGTGTGAGTGTGTGTGTACGCGTGTGTGTGTGTGACTCACCATCTCTCCCAGGCAGACCCCTCTCCTTCTTGTCGTCACACTTGTTACACTCGCTGAAGTACAGCAGGATGAACATGTCCAGCATGACCCACACCAGTGAAGTGGCCAGCACCACTTTGCAGTAGGCAAACTTCCTCATGTCACCCTTGGCCGGCGAGCTGGGGGAGACAGGGGGGGGATTAGAGATACATCAGAGCCCCGTTGTGGCCCCAAGCAATTCCAGAATTCTCTTGGCTGTCCCTCAGAATCACCCGAAGTCAGGGAAGGTGCCCAGACGCAGAGCAGCCCTCTAAACATGTAATTACTGCAGAGTGGAGCTTGAAACCACAATTACACAAGAAAGCTCCTTTTACGGGGGGCAGCTGGGCCTTTCGGGGGCCAAACCGTGGAAGTAGACATGAGCCACGTGAGGCTCAGGGGCAGATACCGAGCAGGCCTGAAGGGCAGGGCCACCAGGCGTGACCAGCCAGTCACTGGGGGCAGCACAGCACATGCCGGGGACACGGGAACAGGCCTTAACCCTAAGCTACACCGCTCACCTACAGTGACATTCAGGAAGGGGTCACCTCTGCCCAGCGGCGAGGTCCCCCTTCAAATCTGCCCCTTTGATTCATTAAATCCATGTGTTCATTGTAGTGAGGAAAAGCCTGTGAATAAAAGGAGCGAGCAGAGTACTGCTGTTTCCCCAGGGAGGAGAACAGACATCGAAAACAAAAACAGATAAACAGGAGAAGAGCTGATTCACGTCTCACACAGCGAACAGGATAATCTCTGGCAATTTGACTCCTAAAACAATATGGATCCAGCAGCACTAATGATTGGCCCCCTAATTAAAATGAGAGCGGGGGGGTCACGGAGACACGTCTGAGCAACATCGGACAGGTCAGTGCTGATGATCAGAGCTCAGGGTCCCACTCCTCATCGCCCCCCCTCAGTGGGACCTCTCAGTGGGTGGCTGGCCTACCGATCGACCTGCCATGGAACATGCAGAGATCTTCTGACACGTTGGGGAACAAAGAAACAACATGGCGTGTGTCAATCTCCACGTTCCTGCTTCCTTGAATTAGAAGTAGTAGTATATTCACGAGGATGGATTGATGTTCTGGATCCTTCCAGGGCTGGATTGGGAAATGATTTTGGCTCAACAATATTTATTGTTGTCGCGTCCCACATCACATCACTGCGCCATATGGTTCCGTTTGGGAGGAAGCGGGCAGGTATGAAGCACGCTCAGCAGTGCCTGACGGGAACACGCGTGTGTGTGATCAGTCAGACTGAGGGATGAAGCGTGATCCCTGCTCCCGGATGAGAAATGTCTGCACTGGATCCATGTGGCTCGACTCTGCGGAATGGCTAAAAGGCGTCCTTCCGGAAAACACTCCAGGAAATATAAGATCTGCTTCCAATTTTCACACCCACGAGTGTTACAGCATTTAAAAAAATGTTTAGTCTTGATGTCCTGTGAGTCAGCTGACAAATGGAGGAGAGGGGTGCAGAAAAGAGGATTCCACGTCTGGTACGTGAAGATGGTCGTCATCCATCTTCCAGCACGCGGTGATTAGTCTGTTCGGGATGGAGCGATGGCGGCCCGCCAAAGCTGACTTTCCGCCGCACTTCGCCTGAAGGCGAGGAAATGTCCCTGGTGTCTGGAATTGCGGGAGAAGGTAGGGCAAAGTGTCAGCCAGATGGGGCGTGGCACCAGCCGACCAATCAGGTGTGGTAAGAAGCCAGGGGGCGGGGCATGGTGCAGATTAGGATTCATGCATCGTCAGCCTGGCTTGGGTCTGCTTGTCTTGGTTACTGCAGGGCTTCCAAGGTGGGGATCCATACACTTATTCCTGGAGCAAACTTTCATCCATCCCGTTATGTGAATAAGGAGCTGCTGTGTCCTGTTCTTCACAAACGAAGCTGGAATGGCCAGATTCCCCGGAGAGGCATGGAAATCTCAAAGAGCCTGACGGCCAGCCCTCTCCCGCCTGACCTCCCGGTGCCACACAGCCCCCACAGCTCAGAGATTAGGCCACCCAGCCCAAACTGTGTACCCTGCCAAGTCATTTCAATCTCCTCAACCTCACTGCAGTGCCCAAAACCGCACTGGTGTTTTAAATGACGGGTCACGCAGCATATAGTGAAATCCACAAGCTGGGGAACCAAACTAACAAGGCATTAAAGACACAACCAGCCCAACCTCACATCATCATTCAGAGCAACGAAATCAGCAGGCAAACGGATCACATGCTCAGCCAGAAGCAGCGACGTGACAGTGTGCTCAGAAGCTCGGATAGTACAGGGGCAGGGGGCTGGTTCTGGTCTAGCGATCTTCTGTGGTGTCTACAGAACCTAACACTGACAGAAACAGTGAGAGATGACGTCAGCCCACCATGAGCTCCACACATTTCACAGAACAGATGCCCAGTAAGAAAAACATAAAAAATTCATCTGCTGTCTCAGTGGAATGGAACAAAACCAGCATCTCTTAATTCGGCTTTTCACTGGTCTTCGTCCAGGCCGTCATGCTGTGTTGTTCGGCATGAAATAAATGTTTATTTATTTTCTGGAGCTTGGTGATGATTTAGCCACAGGTAATGTGGTAACAATAAACAGGTATCAACAAATGCTATGGGGTACAAAGCATTGCGGGTAGGAGGGGCGTACAGTGTCAGTGCGTAAAGAGCTATGGGCTGGCTTAGTGTACAGTGTCAGTGCGTAAAGAGCTATGGGCTGGCTTAGTGTACAGTGTCAGTGCGTAAAGAGCTATGGGCTGGCTTAGTGTACAGTGTCAGTGCGTAAACAGCTATGGGCTGGCTTGGTGTACAGTGTCAGTGCATAAACAGCTATGGGCTGGCTTAGTGTACAGTGTCAGTGCATAAACAGCTATGGGCTGGCTTAGTGTACAGTGTCAGTGTGTAAAGAGCTATGGGCTGGCTTGGTGCACAGTGTCAGTGTGTAAACAGCTATGGGCTGGCTTAGTGTACAGTGTCAGTGCATAAACAGCTATGGGCTGGCTTAGTGTACAGTGTCAGTGCATAAACAGCTATGGGCTGGCTTGGTGCACAGTGTCAGTGTGTAAACAGCTATGGGCTGGCTTAGTGTACAGTGTCAGTGCATAAACAGCTATGGGCTGGCTTAGTGTACAGTGTCAGTGCATAAACAGCTATGGGCTGGCTTAGTGTACAGTGTCAGTGCATAAACAGCTATGGGCTGGCTTGGTGCACAGTGTCAGTGTGTAAAGAGCTATGGACTGGCTTGGTGTACAGTGTCAGTGCGTAAACAGCTATAGGCTGGCTTAGTGTACAGTGTCAGTGCGTAAACAGCTATGGGCTGGCTTAGTGTACAGTGTCAGTGCGTAAAGAGCTATGGGCTGGCTTAGTGTACAGTGTCAGTGCGTAAAGAGCTATGGGCTGGCTTAGTGTACAGTGTCAGTGTGTAAAGAGCTATGCGCTGGCTTGGTGTACAGTATCATTGTGTTAACAGCTATGGGCTGGCTTGGTGTACAGTGTCAGTGCGTAAACAGCTATAGGCTGTCTTGGTGTACAGTGTCAGTGCGTAAACAGCTATGGACTGGCTTGGTGTACAGTATCATTGTGTTAAGAGCTATGGGCTGGCTTGGTGTACAGTGTCATTGTGTTAACAGCTATGGGCTGGCTTGGTGTACAGTGTCAGTGCGTAAACAGCTATGGGCTGGCTTAGTGTACAGTGTCAGTGCGTAAACAGCTATGGGCTGGCTTGGTGTACAGTGTCAGTGCGTAAACAGCTATGGGCTGGCTTAGTGTACAGTGTCAGTGCGTAAACAGCTATGGGCTGGCTTGGTGTACAGTGTCAGTGCGTAAACAGCTATGGACTGGCTTGGTGTACAGTATCAGTGCGTAAACAGCTATAGGCTGTCTTGGTGTACAGTATCATTGTGTTAACAGCTATGGGCTGGCTTAGTGTACAGTGTCAGTGCGTAAACAGCTATGGGCTGGCTTAGTGTACAGTGTCAGTGCGTAAACAGCTATGGGCTGGCTTAGTGTACAGTGTCAGTGCATAAACAGCTATGGACTGGCTTGGTGCACAGTGTCAGTGTGTAAAGAGCTATGCGCTGGCTTGGTGTACAGTGTCAGTGTGTAAAGAGCTATGGGCTGGCTTGGTGTACAGTGTCAGCGTGTTAAGAGACTTCCCACACAGTACTTTACCATCAAAGACCCACAACCCCTGGCAGTGACTCTCCCCAACACCAGCTAACAGTCTCGTTTGGGCAACTCAGCGGGGGGGTGACACTTCAGCGATGGTTCTGGAATGGGCTGCTGGGGGCTCCTAATAGGCCGGGGTCATCACTCAGGAGGAAAAGGAGACAACTGATTGGAGGGGAAAAATTCACTGGATAGTAGTGTGGGGCGGTGTTCATACAGCTGCTTATTCACCCGCTAGCTGGAGGGCCGGATAGCATCATTTACAAGGCAGTCGTGACGGTTCAGGCGTTAGGCTGGACAGGTCACAGTGAGGAGCGTCACATTCTGGCTTCCGTGCATCGCCCCAACAACCCGCAGTCTGAGTGGTTCCGCTCCACAAATGACTCCTGGTACTTTGGGTGATAAGCAGGTCACCGTGACAGATCAGCACGGCTCACCGTGTTTAACCCTAACCCAACCTAAGGTTTGGCTCACCTGTCCTCCACGGAAACACGCTGCTCTGCAGGCTCCACGGCTGCCGGAGAGCTCCGGCGCGCGCTCCTCCCCCGACGGCGGCCTCACGCAGCACGAGGGCTCATCTATGCCAGCGCCAGCTCACAGGGACTGATGGGAGGGGGGGGGCACTCCGCGGGCTGTCAGGACAGGGAAAGGGTGCTCAGCTGCAGGGGGGCATGATCACTCCACTGAGAACACGCACACAGAGACACAGAAACAGGTACAGACAGAGAGACAGAGACTGAGAGACATCCAAACACAGAGACAGACGGATGGACAGACAGATGGATGGACGGACGGACTTAACTGACAGACACAAAAACACACAGAAAGAGTCTGACAAGCACAAACAGATAGACACAGGCAGAAACAGACAGAAAAAAACACACTCAGACACCCAAACACAAAGACAAACACACAGGCAGACAATTGAGACAGAGAAACACAGATTATCTCTCGGAACTCGGAAATTCCAAGAGGAGTGACATCACATCCAACAATCTCCCGTTCAAGCTACCGCATCTCAAAACAAACATGGCTGCCTCCATGAACACGCTGTTGTGTGTTGTTGCTTTAAATCAGCAGATTTGGAGTGAGATTATTTTTTCCGAGAGACATACAAACAAACACAAACTAGTCGAACCACATTAAAAGCTTTCTAAAATATTTTAGGACATTCACAGCGAAATTATTTTTTCGAGAGGCAAACAAACTACAAACAAACAAAATACACTAATAAGTCTGGTAAAAATCTGATATTGCATGCTGGGATACTGTTTACGGTCATGATATGGTATTCTCTAAATCGAACACGTGCAATTACATTTATAACTATTCATACATTTAACAAAATACACTAGGGTGACCAGATAATCCATGTCAGGGAGGACACTCTGAGCTAGGACAGGATTTGTAAATTACCATTTCAATTAAAAGGACCTGCATTTCACTTGAGCACTGAGTTCTTGCTGTGTGCTGATTGGTCAGTCTCCTATAATCATTCATGTGTCACTAATGCTAATGTGAAACAGCTGGATGAATCTTTCAGTCAAGGAAACAAACCAGTCAAAGCACAAAAAGAGCTGAACTATTTAGCCAAGCACAGGAGCCTTTCAATTTGAAAGTAGTTTGTAAAACCTGAAGTAGCTCAAAGTGTCCTCTCTGACATGGATTATCTGGTCACCCTAAAATACACATTTTTAAATATTTATTGTTGCGCATGTAAGCCGCTATGTTGAAATGACGTCACAGGGGAAACTCGGACAACAAAATTTGGTCCGACATCTATGTCATAAAAGAGGCGTGTTTCCGACGGGACGTGACGTTTTTCGTGACGTTTTCTGAGGTTTTCATCCGAGTTCCGACTTGGAGAGAAATAATTGAACGCAAGATTTAAATCACAGTGACATTCACAATGAATTCTGGGAGTTGTAGTATCCAAGCAATGGCCATTTTGGGCCCTGGTCGCCACACTAGAGCCACAACGTGCATTACCAAAAGAACCAGAAGAGTACTGCAGATGCCGGACAGAGCGTGCTCTTCAGCTCTGCCGCCGGGACCCGTCCAGGCGCGACACTACGAACGACAGCAGCCCGAGAGTCCAGCCCAGCGGCCCACAGCCGAGACATGAGACTCCGCAAATTAACAGCTCAATCAGAAGCTCATCTGTCTGCTCCCACAACGTAAACACGCAGTGTCACGCCAGATGGAGACGCAGAGAAGGAGGATGGGAACATAAACCGTGCCGCGATTAGGGGCACGTCTGTCAGCGCGAGTGAATCATGGATATATCATAATGCTCTTGGGGGAACCACTTGTCCACACAGAGCGCGTGCAGTGTGACTGTGAGCAGAGACTGACACGCTGGCCAATCACCCTCAAACGATTACCTGGCATTTTTGGGGAATCGTGGGCAGTTACCCTTTGTGCTATGGCTGTGCTGTCATTCCTGTCTTGTTGGGGGGGGTCACTATCCAGCCCAGCCTTGGAGCTGACGGTTCCGCTCCACTATGGAAGCATGAATGGATCAGAACCAGGACAACAGTGATTATTTTGCTGATGAGGAATCACACTCTGGAAGCTATGTGCTATCATGGCAGTCAAGTACCATGTGATCGGGGCTCAGCCAATCAGATTCCATTCCAGGCTTCCTTAGGGTCCAGGCCTTCCCCACCAAACTCCCCGTCAAGAGACGGATATTTAATCCAGGCTTGTGACACATGACAGAATTAAGAGGCCCAGACAGTGTGCAGAGGTCCTCCAACCAGGACAAGAGCAGCTCCTCAAACTGGATGAGAGCCCAGGAGAGGCAGAAGAAGCAGAGCAGAGAGGACTGTGCATCACAGCACGGCCCCCCCCCGGCCCCCCAGTCCCAGCACAGGACAGTAATTACTTTTTTGGCTGTCACCTCCACAGGAAACAGCCTAATTAAAATTCCACAGCCTCCCTCACTAGTCTCTATTTTTCTAGAAGGTTCCAGAGAGTAAGGATGTTTCTCTATCAGCTTCATCTGTTGATCTTCAGAGACCACCCCCTCCCCCCCATCCCATCATGCCGGGCTGTTAAAAGAGCCCCGTCTGAACCGGGGGGAGCACAAAGAACATTCTCCAGGCCCCTCAAGGAATAACCCCCCCCCCCACACTTCTGACCAAAAGAAGCTCCGCCCCAGGAAGACGCTCAGAAGGCTCACACATCAACGCTCCCACCCCACCCCCCAGCATCTACCCCAGGAAGGCTAATGCAGACTAACTATGCAAAACCTATAAATAGGTCATCTGAACACAGACCAAACCGTCTCTGTGGGGGGAGGGGAGGGGCAAGCCAGCCAATCCAAAGCCGGCCGCACGAGATACTGGGATAAAAAAAGTCATGGGACTCAACAGCTAATCAAGAGGTCGCTTGCAGAGGGTACAGCCAATCAAATTCATCCAAACGCATAGCCAATCAGATTCATCCAAGACATAGTTAAATCATGCAGAGACTGAAGCGGAAGGCAGACGGAGGCTCCAACTGGCTCATGCACCAGTTCCTCATCCAACGGGCAAACCAACACCCATCCCCTTTTCTCATCTAAAGACATCTTGGCCAACATCTACTAAAGTCCGATTTCTAGTTCTTCACCTTACTGGGGCTGAAGGTTGCTGCTATCCATCTTTCCCGAGGGGGCTTGCCCCCCCCCCCCCCCCAGCAGCCACGGCAAATCACTTTAATACAAATGTAATTCAAATAAATGCAGGAGAGCGCGGACTCACACAAGCGTGCTTTCAAATAACGAGCTCTGTCGCATCCCCACTGTGTCCCCGTAATCTTTCAGCTAATTGCACATTTTCAGCGACCTCGTTAAGGCAAAATCGGCTTAATGCTCTGCAAAGTTCATCATTTTACCCAGTTAAGCATCTTCTCGCTGATGAAGCCTTCAAATCAAAATACGTCTAAGATCATATTTACTGCCTCCGGGGGAGGAAAGGCTCTGCTCAGAAACAGCTTCATAAATCATACAAGATACGGACGACTGAGGAGTCGAATGGATATGGTGCCGCGGTTAGACTTTCCCACAAGTCCCAACCTCCAACACGATGCCCCCCGAGAAGGAGGCCAGAGTGTTTCTGCCAACATGAAGCGACTTCCTGTTTGTCCACAACATGGCTTATCTCAGGCATGACTCTGCTCAAGACATAAAGAAAGCAGCTTGTGATTTCTTGGGAAAGTCCCAAACAGAGCTATGCAGCTCTGAGGAGACCATGAATGCCCGAGGCCCCAAACCGCGGCCACAGGCAGCAAGGTCAGCGTCCCAGCTGTGGCTCAGCCTGACGTCGTGTTGGCTACACGATTAGAGCTCAGAGCCTGGCCCATAATGCCCACGACCCCCACCCTGCCCCCCCCTTCCTGATACACCTATACATCTTTCCATCTTTCACACCTTCAATCGTCCCTGGGCTAAATTACTGATACACCAGGCAGCAGAAATAACAGGAATCATCTCAAGCAGGAACATTCAATGCCATACAATGTCCAGAAGCCCCTCCCCCTTCCCCACAGACACACTAACCTTTTAACAGGAAAAGGAACCCCCCCCCCCTTTTCTGCTGAACAGGCAGAGACAAGGAGGACGGTACCCGTACCGAGGGAGGAAATTCAGAAACATGTCATACTGAGACTGCAGATCGCAGCCACCCTCAGTCCCCAGCGAAGGGTTTGAGTGAACTCGCCGTGTGCAAGGTGTCAAAGGTCAGGACGCACGGGGGGGGGGGGGGGTGGTCAGACCCCAGTGTTTCCTTTATTGAGACGCATTTCTCAGAACAAATCAGGGTAATCAGTGAGGTCTCTGCAAATCAGGCAGAATCCTCATTAGGCAATGATAACCAACACACAGCAGACAGGTGGCAGATAGGAGGAAGACAGAGGGAAAAGAGGAGGGAGGAGGACAGACAGGCAGGCAGATGGATAGGAGGAGGACAGACAGGCAGGCAGATAGACAGGAGGAGGACAGACAGGCAGGCAGATGGATAGGAGGAGGACAGACAGGCAGGCAGATGGATAGGAGGAGGACAGACAGGCAGGCAGATGGACAGGAGGAGGACAGACAGGCAGGCAGATGGATAGGAGGAGGACAGACAGGCAGGCAGATGGATAGGAGGAGGACAGACAGGCAGGCAGATGGATAGGAGGAGGACAGACAGGCAGGCAGATGGACAGGAGGAGGACAGACAGGCAGGCAGATGGATAGGAGGAGGACAGACAGGCAGGCAGATGGACTGGAGGACAGACAGGCAGGCAGATGGACAGGAGGAGGACAGACAGGCAGGCAGATGGACAGGAGGACAGACAGGCAGGCAGATGGATAGGAGGAGGACAGACAGGCAGGCAGATGGACAGGAGGACAGACAGGCAGGCAGATGGATAGGAGGAGGACAGACAGGCAGGCAGATGGATAGGAGGAGGACAGACAGGCAGGCAGATGGATAGGAGGAGGACAGACAGGCAGGCAGATGGACAGGAGGACAGACAGGCAGGCAGATGGATAGGAGGACAGACAGGCAGGCAGATGGACAGGAGGAGGACAGGCAGGCAGGCAGATGGATAGGAGGACAGACAGGCAGGCAGATGGACAGGAGGAGGACAGACAGGCAGGCAGATGGACAGGAGGACAGACAGGCAGGCAGATGGACAGGAGGACAGACAGGCAGGCAGATGGATAGGAGGAGGACAGACAGGCAGGCAGATGGACAGGAGGAGGACAGACAGGCAGGCAGATGGACAGGAGGAGGACAGACAGGCAGGCAGATGGACAGGAGGAGGACAGACAGGCAGGCAGATGGACAGGAGGAGGACAGACAGGCAGGCAGATGGACAGGAGGAGGACAGACAGGCAGGCAGATGGATAGGAGGAGGACAGACAGGCAGGCAGATGGATAGGAGGACGACAGACAGGCAGGCAGATGGACAGGAGGACAGACAGGCAGGCAGATGGACAGGAGGAGGACAGACAGGCAGGCAGATGGACAGGAGGACAGACAGGCAGGCAGATGGACAGGAGGAGGACAGACAGGCAGGCAGATGGACAGGAGGACAGACAGGCAGGCAGATGGACAGGAGGACAGGAGAAGGACAATCAGCCATGCCGCTGCCACTAGTGAAGCCGTAACTAACATGGTTAGTATGAGTAAGCTTCACCATCACAGAGCGACTCAAATACACAGATTTCCCGGTAAATCTACCATCAGACGCTCCATGAGACGGGCAGCCCCCCCACCCCCACCCCCACCCCCAGTGGTTTCCCTGGTGAGAGCACACAGCCTGCGAGGCTGTAATTAAACACGAAGCCTGAGTTGCCAGCGCGCTGCACAGCCTGTCACCAGGGCCAAGGGAGCATTCGCCGCGTGCACAGGCAGTTTACACGCAGTACGCACACGGCGCTACATGCTATTAACACGGCAGCATAAGCCGCTCCAGTGAGAAAGAGGGAACTGCACTCTGAGCCACTGTCCCCCCGGGGAGGGTAGTTAGAAAGAGCCCAGCACACGCTGACGTTCCATAGGGAGCGGCACGGTCAAGTTAGAAAGAGCCCAGCACGCGCTGACGTTCCATACGGAGCGGCCCGGTCCAGTTAGAAAGAGCCCAGCGCGCGCTGACGTTCCATAGGGAGCGGCACGGTCCAGTTAGAAAGAGCCCAGCACGCGCTGACGTTCCATATGGAGCGGCACGGTCCAGTTAGAAAGAGCCCAGCACGCGCTGACGTTCCATAGGGAGCGGCACGGTCCAGTTAGAAAGAGCCCAGCGCGCGCTGACGTTCCATATGGAGCGGCACGGTCCAGTTAGAAAGAGCCCAGCGCGCGCTGACGTTCCATATGGAGCGGCCCGGTCCAGTTAGAAAGAGCCCAGCGCGCACTGACGTTCCATATGGAGCGGCACGGTCCAGTTAGAAAGAGCCCAGCGCGCGCTGACGTTCCATATGGAGCGGCCCGGTCCAGTTAGAAAGAGCCCAGCGCGCACTGACGTTCCATATGGAGCGGCACGGTCCAGTTAGAAAGAGCCCAGCGCGCGCTGACGTTCCATATGGAGCGGCCCGGTCCAGTTAGAAAGAGCCCAGCACGTGCTGACGTTCCATATGGAGCGGCACGGTCCAGTTAGAAAGAGCCCAGCACACGCTGACGTTCCATAGGGAGCGGCACGGTCAAGTTAGAAAGAGCCCAGCACGCGCTGACGTTCCATATGGAGCGGCACGGTCCAGTTAGAAAGAGCCCAGCACGCGCTGACGTTCCATAGGGAGCGGCACGGTCCAGTTAGAAAGAGCCCAGCACGCACTGACGTTCCATAGGGAGCGGCACGGTCCAGTTAGAAAGAGCCCAGCACGTGCTGACGTTCCATATGGAGCGGCACGGTCCAGTTAGAAAGAGCCCAGCACACGCTGACGTTCCATAGGGAGCGGCACGGTCCAGTTAGAAAGAGCCCAGCACGCGCTGACGTTCCAGCTGCCCCCCGGGGGTCACGGAGACAGGAAAGCAGCTTCGGATCCAGACAGCGTGAGCCGAGAGATTAGACCCAGCCGTACGGATACATGTGTTTCCTACAGTCACAGCACCGCATGGCCGAGGCGTAATTTTGGGGGGAGCTTCACGTGAACAGGACATAAGCTTCTGACCCCCCCCCCCCCCCGACCCCCATCACTCAGCACAGGGGGTGGGTGTCCAAACTCTCCTCTCAGTTTCCCACAGCCTGTCCCAAACTCTCCATGGCTGCGCTTCAGCAAGGTCACCGAACCCGTTTCCCGCTGAGGATGAAATCGGTACAAAACTACAAAATCACTGCACAGTCAGTCAAGGCTCAAACTGCGGTACATTTCCTTTGCTAGAGCAGTACAGAGTCCCATCAAATCACTTTTTAAAAACATTAAAAGAGAGGAGGAGAGAGACAAACAGCTCACAGATCTCACAAGGCTCCCTAAGGTAACAGTCCAGAATCACCTCCAGTCTTCAGGGAGCAGAGCCTCACACTCTTGGTTGTCAGGCCAAATCCTCATCCTATCAGGATATGCTGGGATTTCCCTGTTG
Source organism: Paramormyrops kingsleyae (assembly GCF_048594095.1). NCBI lineage: Eukaryota > Metazoa > Chordata > Actinopteri > Osteoglossiformes > Mormyridae > Paramormyrops > Paramormyrops kingsleyae. The sequence continues at coordinate 36,915,314 of NC_132805.1, read as the reverse complement.
CCTGGAAACCCCCAATCCATCCTGGTCATATTGGCTCAGGGACAGATAGGTCAATTAAGTGGATGGGTTCATCTGAATACAAATGCACATGGTCAGTAGGCCTCCGTTACATAGAAAAGCAGCTGGATTACTTCAAGGAAAACACACTGGACAGAGAACAGTATCACAGCCAGGGAACCTTCTGCGTTATGGGACACCGCGTCTACCCCAACCAGACAATCAGAACAGCTCAGACACGCAAACTGATTCATTTCGCACCAGAAAATCAGGCACCTATTAGAGCTAACATCTGAACTAACACCATTCATAAAAATCAGCCCCAGGGAGACAACTTTCCTTGCAAGAAGTATTTTCCAGTCCTGGTGTTGGCAGTCAAGGCTGAAGGGAGGAAAAGCAGCCCGTTGATACCCACCTACAGCTCGAGGGAAAGAGCAGCACAGCGCACCGAAAGCCCCGAGTAAGGTGATCAGATTCAGGTCCTGTCGACGTCTAGCCTTGAGTATCACCGTGCCACCACATGAGAGGATAACGATGAACTCACAGGATCCACGAGCTCAGCGGAGCATCTACCAGCAGACGGTCCTTCAGGTCCTCTCCTTAGAGACCTAGGAGCTAGCATCCCCAGCAGACGGTAACGTGAGGACAGAAGGGAAACCCCATCACAGAGCAGCTTGCCAGGAGGAGGCCCCTCCCCCAGGAAGCAGTCCTACGACCTTCATCAGCCAGTCATGAAGAGACACAGGTCATCTCCATAGAAACATGGGGCTTTTCTTTCTACCTCTCGAAGCCTTGCAGTAAATGGTGTCTTCTGTGTTTGTGTCGGTGCAAGATTTCCACAATGACCCTGTGAAGAAGGGCAGTGCGTGGAAATGAAGGGAAATGTGCTTTATATCATGTAGTTCACAATCAAAGGAGGTACTGCTGGGGAGGGTGTCTTCATGCCTGTGGGACCAGCACCAGCATTCGGGGGAGCACATCTCAGAGGTCAGAAGATGGGAATCACAGAGGGGAAGTCCTTCACTGAAGCCGATATCATCAGGAACAGGAATCTCTCAGCGCAGCTACGGAAGCGCGACGGACCTCAACGTCACCAAGAAAACATCCCCCCCCCCCCAGAAGGAAACTACCCCCCCCCCGGTGCGCACAGGAACACATGCAGGCATGGAGCTCTCCATCAAGCGGACGGCCCTGCTGCCGAGAGCGGAACGACAAGCCCCGGTACGCGCCCCACATGGGAGCCGCTCTCGGCGCATCGGCCTCCGGGCCAAATCCACAGCAAGCGGAGCGGAATAATGGCACAGAAAGCTACGATGTACAGCTCCTCTCGGGCTGCCCCCGGCAGGGCACAGCGGGTGACCGTGCTGAGAGAGAGCTGAATGTCACGGAGACCAGGAAGCGGCCACCTCAGCCCAGGGCAGGGCGGCCGAATCCTACCAGAGTCACTATACATATCGAGCTCCAGGCGAAGGTCTGAGTGACCAGCTTTAACACTCCAGGCATCTAACAGTCGATATTCAGGGTGACTCTCCACTTTGGGCTCACAGGAGCCGGCATGTCCGTCATCTCATGATCTTTCAGTCTCTGCAGCTGTAAGTCCGTGGTGATTCAGAGAACGACATTAACACGATGGTCCATTTTCTGGAAAATGCTCTGCTTGGCCAAACCGACGACCCAGAACAATGGGGGTCAGCTTTATACCGAAAGGATGACCTTTCACAATATTGTGGAGAGAGGGACAATGATTAAAATGTGTGTTAATGATTGAGGCCTGAGTAACTGGGGGGGCGTGAGGTGGGATGCAGCCCCCGACGGATCAAAGCACCTTTGATAATCTGCTTCCTCCGTTTCCTCACCTTAGGACTCTGCATGTGTTTGCCGGGAGCCTGAACATGACACCCTTTTGCGGATTCTCCCCCCCGCACCCCCCATGCCAGGTGAACATTACATGGATCATCAGACCTCCGGGAATCTAGAGCCTGGGGTGTTTCCCAGGATTGGTGATTGGTGACCAGTAACAGGGGCATGCCCCCCCCCCCCCACAAAGCATGCGTACGACCCTCAGCAGATCCCTGACGACATCACTCCACATCTCACACTCCATGACACTCATTTCCCGATGTAACCACCAACCAAGAAGCACTGATGACTGAGATTATCATCACTGACCCACCGACCAGCACCCGTTTATTTCCTGCTGTAAACTGACATCCCAGAGGACGGATTCATCTTTAAGAAATTTATCTCATTTTTAAAAAACAATGGAGGCTGACACAAAGTGCATCCCCCCCCAAAGTGAGAAACGCCGCTACCTGCTCCCCCGGGGGACGCAGCCCAACACCAAGAACAACCCCTGCCCCCAGAATCCAAGACAAAGACTGAGAAATTCAGGAAAGCCCATTTTATTTTGAGACAGACGGCTCCCCGAGTCGCATCGATTTGCTACAGAAGCCAAGCATGACCCCCACCCCCATGAACACTGGCATGCACCTTTCTGGCATCTTTCTTATATGGACAAACCTGTAACCCACTAAATTTGCCAGAGAGCGGCAATGAGTGACAGCATGTAGTCGGGGTGCCGACCCCCCAGGCCGCGGGCAACACGCTTCACCCAAAGCCTTTATGCGGAGGTGGCGTGCTGGCAAACCGGGGGCCTCGGTATCGCGCTGGAAACACGTGAGATCCAAGTCACACGGCTGCTCTAATTGGGCACGCCGCAATTAACGCGGGGAGTAGACAGTGCGTACAGAGCAGGGTGAGCTGTGCGTTTACTGAGCAGATAGTGCAGTGCGAACTGAACACGAGTGTATAGGGAGCAGACAGCACAGTGCAAGCTGTGCGTGAGCATTTAGGGAACAGGCAGAGCACAGTGTGAGCTGCGTATGAGCATTTAGGGAGTAGACAGGGTGCAGTGTGAGCTGCATATGAGCATTTAGGGAGTAAGGGTGCAGTGTAAGCTGTGTATGAGCATTTAGGGAGTAGACAGAGTGCAGTGCAAGATACTCGTGAGCATTTAAGGAGCAGACAGCGCAGTGTGAGCTGAGCCTGAGCGTTTAGGGAACAGGCAGAGCATAGTGTGAGCTGTGCGTGAGCGTTTAGGGAACAGGCAGAGCACAGTGTGAGCTGTGCGTGAGCGTTTAGGGAACAGGCAGAACACAGTGTGAGCTGCGCATGAGTTTTACAGAGCAAAGAATGCAATGTGAGCTGTACAAGGGTGTTTAGGGAGCAGAAAGAGCACAGTGCTGGCTGCGCATGAGCCTTATAGGAAGCAGACAGAGTGCAGTGCGAGCTGTGAGTGAGTGTTTAGGGAGCAGAAAAAGCACAGTGCTGGCTGCGCATGAGCCTTATAGGAAGCAGACAGAGTGCAGTGCGAGCTGTGAGTGAGTGTTTAGGGAGCAGAAAAAGCACAGTGCTGGCTGTGCATAAGCCTTATAGGAAGCAGACAGAGTGCAGTGCAAGCTGTAAGTGAGTGTTTAGGGAGCAGAAAGAGCACAGTGCTGGCTGTGCATAAGCCTTATAGGAAGCAGACAGAGTGCAGTGCAAGCTGTAAGTGAGTGTTTAGGGAGCAGACAGAGCACAGTGCTGGATGCGCATGAGCCTTACAGGGAGGAGAGTGCAGTGCGAGCTGAGAGTGAGCATTTACGGAGGTGCTCAGGAAGCAGGTCACCTTCCAGCAGAAACGCTCCATAACGATCACAGACGTGGGTGTGTATTCCTGCGCCAATGTCCCCGAATGTCACCCTGGCATGCTTTCACCTGGTATGTGGGACACTCTGTTCCCAGTGCAGCAGCGAAGGCAGACGGATACTGAAGGTGTCCCCCCACCTGCCTCCGGAGACACAAATGCGCCCCCCAAGCCGGATTCATGCCCATCTCTTTCAGCTTTATCCCGAAGGAGATGCTGAACCCCAGTGTCACACTGAACTACAGGCTAACAAGCATTTCCTGACAGAGCTGCCCCCCCCCCAAACATCTGGTCTCCATCAGGACGTCCTCTCATTCTTCCTTAGTTATTCTCAGACGGGCCAACATGCAGCTGCTGCTCCTGATCCCTTCCCAAACTCGGTGAGGAACATCTCAGGTTTCAGGCTCACATCCCGACCCATGAACGAAAAGGAAGACGGTGACAAAGGGGGGGGCAAACACCAGAGCCATGCTTCACCCTCACACACTCAAAGAAAACATTTCCGTGGCGGGGGAGCAGAGCCCCTTACTGTGGGGCACCGCTTGCGGGCACATGACCAGCTGAGGCGATTTCAAGGACTTGAGAACTTCCTGCTGTTCTCCTGGGTACCGTCGTCCTCATAAAGTCATTCTGGCCAGGGTTAGGGACAGCTGAGAGGCACGGGGGGGTTGGGGGGTGGGAGGCGCTGGGTTAACTGAAAATGCCAGAATGTACAGGGGCTGTAGGGGACAGCAGGCAGGATGAAGGCTGAGAGGAGAACCAACAGGAGAAAACAGGAGGGGAGACGCAAATTTGACAGGGGGAGACACCCAACGGGGATAGACAGACAGACTAAGGAAGACACCAGAGATACGGACAGACTAAGGAAGACACCAGAGATACGGACAGACTAAGGAAGACACCAGAGATACAGACAGACTAAGGAAGACACCAGAGATACAGACAGACTAAGGAAGACACCAGAGATACGGACAGACTAAGGAAGACACCAGAGATACAGACAGACTAAAGAAGACACCAGAGATACGGACAGACTAAGGAAGACACCAGAGATACAGACAGACTAAGGAAGACACCAGAGATACGGACAGACTAAGGAAGACACCAGAGATACAGACAGACTAAGGAAGACACCAGAGATACAGACAGACTAAGGAAGACACCAGAGATACGGACAGACTAAGGAAGACACCAGAGATACAGACAGACTAAGGAAGACACCAGAGATACAGACAGACTAAGGAAGACACCAGAGATACGGACAGACTAAGGAAGACACCAGAGATACAGACAGACTAAGGAAGACACCAGAGATACAGACAGACTAAGGAAGACACCAACCAGATTACTCTTGCAGAACATAGCAGTGATGTGAAGTGAAATTAAAAACTTTCAATTTACAACCGCCCAAGCATTTTACAGACTAAGTCCAATCAATATGAATTACTGTCAGCTCTAACAACAGAAGGCAGCATAACAGACAGATCGACACAGGCCTTGGTAAATGAATCCGGGGCCTGCAACAGGACAACAATAACCAGGTGGCAGTGAGGTGCTCCTGTGAAGGGCGGGCAGGCTGGGCGGGCGAAGGAACTCGCCATAAACGAGAGACACTCCGAGGGGTCTAATTAAACTGCCCAGGCGACAAGCCGAACACATCAATTACGAAAAAACCATCAGTGCTGCTTTAAACTGTCAGCGCAGCAGCAGAAAGCAGCTCTATACTGATCATATTTACGGATTTATCCAGCAGGCCCTTCCAGCACAAGCGAGAGACAGGAGGGTCAGTCAGTCCCGGGAGCAATCGGGGCTCAAGGGCCCCACTCAAGGGCCCAAGCTGAGATCACTCTACCGACCAGCGGAATTAAACCAGCGACCATCTGATCACAGGCACAGTGTCCTAACCAGCTGAGTCACACCCTCCATCACAAACTGATTTTCCAAAAAAATGATGGCAAGACCCAAAGCGTGGGGGGTGGTTTCCACTCGAAAAATTAACACAGGTGCAGATTGCAGCATCACAGCAGTACAACGATGGGGCAGGTAGGAGGCGCCCTTGAGGTGAAACTTCAAGTTCCAAGTACCATTACTGAAATTTGCTATTTCTCATCAAAATAGGAAAAATCTTAATTAGATTAGTCCATTAAATACAAATAGTCTCCCCTCCTTTTCACTTTCAGGAATGTTCCATTCTGAGCAAACGACAGGGTTGGACAGAACACAGGCTTTGCAGAGTGAAGGCCCGCCCCACCCTTATCTCACATCCGGAGCATGTCAGACTTTAATAAGCCAATGAGAGCCGGACTGGAGCTCTGCCGACCAACCAGCTTTCGCGAACGACACCGACATGCCCATGAGAAATGTACTTAACACAAGGCAGTTTTACTGACAGTTAAAAGCAGCAGATGACACCTAGAGGGGTTTTTAGCGAATCCAAAGCGATTCTGCTGGCTGAGCACCAGTCAGGGTGTCTGCAGAGGACACAGACCTGGCCACAGACGGCAGGCCGACTGAGATGAACGAGGACTTTCATGGAGGGACGTGTCGCCAGCTATGTTTGGAGCCGCAGATGCTGCCCAGCGGCTCTTTTGAAGCCGGGATACGCTGCTTGTCTTTGGTGCATTTACAGCATGGATAACAAGAGACGGCAAAACGTAAAGGGCCTGAGCTCACAAACACCTGGGTCAGGATCCGATCCAAAGCTGGACACCAAAGCATCTTCAAACCCGCAACCCAGAAAAAAAAACCTTCCCTAAGGCCAGATTTTATCCGATTTTATCCCAGCAGATGACAGGAGAGGATCGTCAGGTTTTGAGAGCCGCGTAATTCAGCCTGACAAGCACAGAAATCCGACAGGCTAACGAATAGCCCAGACTGCCCCCGTGCAACTGCAGCGAGGTCCAGACCCTTCAGGAATTTCACAAACTGAGCACAGAACGCGATTGCACAGGAGAAAGCAGGAGGCCATACCTATAGAGAAGCCACAGGGGCTGAACAACAGGGTCTCCAATCCGCGTCTGCAGGGGCTCCGAGGGGGTGACCGTATCCACCACTCACGAATGCATTCTCACTGGGGAAAAACAAAGATATATGATTCTTCAGCAGCAAGATGGCAAGAAATAAAACAGCCCGACTCCCTTGTGGCCTCGGAGAGATGTTCCAACATACAACTTCATTTATATCACTGCCATTTTTCCCCTACAATTCACTGAACCCAGAGAAACAGCATCAGAGCCCACAGGATAAAAAAAAGGGGGAGATTAATCTCAGCCCAAGCTCATGCCGGCTTTGCCAATACATCTGTCGGAACTTTCCGGAATGCGCCAATCACCCACTCATTTTCTGGGTGTTCCAAATCCAATTAGCTAAGCTGGAGGTTCTGGTCGGAACCTGTAGGATGAGAATTGCTACTTAGGCCAGCCGGGCCGGGCCAGGCCGGGACTCTGTTAGCCGATTGGGCATCATGTGTGTTAGGGCGATACATTAGGCCTCCCGATATGGCAGACCACGCTGGAGAGAGCAGGGGCGTGGCCTGCACTCAGAACGGGGACTGTTAGCATTTCAGAACCTGAAAGACTCTCACTGATCTGCGAGGAAAGCAGAACCGAACGCAAGCGGGCAGCATGGAAGACGCCCGCTGCAGTGATGACGTCATGTCGTGTTTCGGGGCCTGTCCACAGTGAGAGGGCTGTGTGAGCCTGCAGTGCTGCCCCATGCAGAGCAGCACACAGCTCGATGTCACGCCCCCAGTGCCCCGTTAGACATGCTTACCCCCCCGCTTGAGCGAGGCGGGCCCCCCAAAGCCAGGGCAGAGCCAGGAAACATCCACGTCTCTGTGGAGAAGCAATTTAGACATCCCTCCCCGCCCCCCCCCCCCAGTCCTCTCATCTACGCTATGATTGACTCTCTCCACCATGGGGGGGTGGGGGGGCTGAGAGCCTCTCGTTCTGCACCCCAGTGTGAGGTTTCGGGAGGTGTGAGGCTGACGTTTAGCGAATCACACTTGGTGCCCACAATGTAATACAAACATGACCCACACACACGAAGTATTTACACACGTGAAAATAGCATTACAGCAGACACAGAAATACCAACCGCGACCCTGGATGTGATTCAAAGTCGTTCAGGGAAAGGAAGAAACAAGACAGAAGAGAACCTGCTCCCCCTCCCTCAAAAAACAAAGGCCAGCAAGGTCGAAGCTGCAAGCCACTGCCCCACACTTACACAGCGGTCACCCTGGGGTCGGGGGTTAAGCAGCGATGTAAGATGACATCAGGGAGATCCTCAGGAGCAGAACCGCCCACCGCCAAGGTTACAGGAAGCTGCATGCCAACCGAGGAATAGGAAACCAACGACGAGATTGACAGGCCGTTCGCGCCAGAGACCTCGCTTTAAATACAGATCTGTGAGCAGCCCTGGCCACGGTGAATGGCACCAGCCAGCGTGCGATGAACCCTCAGGATTCAGCTGCACATAAGACGCTCCAAGGGAGCCGTCCACATTAACCAGGGACGCGGAACTGGCTCCTCGTCCGACACAGCTGAGGCCGGCGTGCTCCGGCAGCGCTCAGAAACCCCCCAAACCCCGAAAAGGGCAGGGGGTGACCACGGTGTGACCCGGAGCGAGGGCAACGCCACAGGAATGGTGTGGATGGCACAGACGCGGAGGCGTGAATCTCAGCGTGAGGCAAAGTCTCTAGGAAGGGAAACAGCCGCGGAGGGGAAAACAAGCTCCAAGATGTTTATGCGCCATGAGGATTGTGGGGGGGGGGTGTTTTCTGGAAGAAATTGCCTGGTTGTTTTTCATTTGTTTTTTAATGACCAAAAGACTGAAAACAAACTCGACGGACACGTCCCAGTTCAATTCCCCAGTAAAACACCAGTAAATAACAGGAAAATGACACATAAATCGAAACTCTCCAAATAACAGTGTTGACAGGGTGTGAAAACACCCTTACATGAAAAAAAATAAACCCAAAGCTCTGCAGATCCCAGAGCCAAACTCCTCTACTCCTCAGCACTTGCAACCCTGCTCACTCTTCACCTAGTTAAGCAATACTCAGTAACCAGCACTAAGCCCCCCCCCCGGCCGCCAGCTGGGGGGGCATCTCGACGCCTGCATCTCATCACTCCAGCGGGCAAACCTCCTGCTGATTACTCACAATGGTCCGCAGAAATCACTTGTCATTTTGTTGTGATGGAGATAAACAGAAAAATGTGCTACTTTTTCACCAGTTATATCTGTCCAGAGTTCAGTCCACTGGCCTAATCCGTACGTATGCCCCCAAAAAGCTGGCAGACCATGACCTTATGCCAGGCCATGACCTTATGCCAGGCCATTACAGGGAGTCGGCATGGCCACACCTTACACTCCATGTAAGGGCGCGCTGGCCACACCCCCCAAGAGAGACTCTATACAGCTTTATATCATTAGAGTGGAGACAGATGAGATGTTCTGACCTCACATTATGGTTACGGCTGATTCCAGCTGCTTTCGGGGCTCTCATCATACTTCCCTTTGTTGCAGAGAGTGAAGGACACTGTGAGTATGGGTGTTTTTGTAATTATTACATTGTGGGGACCAGATTTCTGTAATGTTTGACAATCTAATGTTTCGTAATGTTTCACCTTGTGCGGACATTTCTTCAGTCCCAACAATATTAATCTCAATTTTATAAAAATCTGCAATCAAAAAATTTAAATGCCAAAAGTCTTGAATTTTGTTTGGTTACTTATGGTTAAGGTTAGGGCTGGGAAGGGGTTAAGGTCGTCATGTTGGGATTAGGGTTATGCCCATAGAAATATAGAAATGAAAGGATGGTCCCCACAAAGAGGAGTACAGATCTGTCTTTCTGTGTGTGTGTGCGTATGTGTGTGTGTCTGTGTGTTCACCATGGTGGAGGAGTTGTCAGAGGGAAAATGGATATTAAGAGATAACTTAAGCTAATAGTGTGGCAGGCTATAAAGACAACGGGTCGGCCAGCACCATTTTGGTTCCTTGAACGAAAAGCAAATTGCTCGACAAAGAGGATGTAAGACAACGAGAGAACACACACACACACACACACACACACAAGCACGCAGAGTTCATATATTCCTATCTTTGAGGGGATCATCCATTCAAGACAAAATCCGAATCCCAACAATGACAACCATAACCCCTACCCAGCTCTAACCTTAACCCTGAGTAACCAAACAGAATACAAGACTTTAGGCATTTTTACGTAGCTTTTTGATTGCATTCACAGATTTCTAAAATAGAGGTTTTCATTGTGAGGGCCCGAAAAATGTCCCCACAAACTAAAAAGTAACAGATTTTGCCACATTGTGAGAAAGTTTAGTCCCCATAATGTGGTAAATACAAAGCCACACACATGCAGGCATGCAGACGCATAGACGAGGAGGAGAGTGACAATCTCACACATGCTGCTCATTAGTGAACCTGCAGCAGAGCGTAGAGCTATTCGAATGTGCACAAAGAAAGGTGGAAATAGACGTTCGGCATTAGGAAACTGGTAGGGTCACACTGGCCTGGGGAGAGGGTCCAAAAGGCATGTGCACAGACATAAGTGAGTGAGTGAGAGAGAGAACGATGATCATTAAAGGAAAGCTCCCCAGCTGCCCTGCCCTGACACCACAGTGTGATTATTTACAGCCATCAGGATCCACATAAAACTGACAAACCCATTTCCTGATGAGATCACTCCATGCCCCCCCGAATCCGCCCCTCCCCCACCCCACCCAGGGCATTTAAATGTAATTCCTGTCATAAATCCTAGGGGGAAAAAACACACAGAAGACTCGCAGTCACATCCAACCACCCCCCCACCCCAGACGCACACTGGGTCGGGCCTGACCGCCGCGCGATCAGGAAGCAGAAAGGGGAAGGAGGCAGAGAGCGGAGCACCGGCAGACTGCAGAGGGCTTTTAAAGGGCCGGCGTGCAGCGGGTGGCTTCGTAAAGTGGGGGGGCGTGAGCCAGCAGCCCGTTAACGGCGGCCCACAGAGACATTAGCCTTAACCACCTCTGCTGGCAGCTCTTAAAAGCCGACCAGACTGCGGCCGTGACGACTTCCGCGCTAAGAGGCGACAGCAGCCAGCGCCGAGCCCTTCTAACCGCGGCGGTACAGCGTCAGGAAGCGCGTCCATTTACAGCTCACAGCTGTGACCCCTGCGCACGGCCCCTGGAGGTTCCCGAAAGCCACTGCCGCTCTGGAAGCTTCTTAAAGGTGAGGAGGAGACAAGCTTCTTAAAGGTGAGGAGGAGACAAGCTTCTTAAAGGTGAGGAGGAGACATTTCACTGCTGGGATGTTTAAAAATGCTCTGATGGCAGAATGGAAAATTATTGGTTCATAGAGTTAAAGAAAACAGGTTGTAGAGGAGGTGGGTCCAAGTCATCTGATTGGTTGGTCTTCAATTGCTTGGATCCACCTCCTCTACAAACTGATTGGTTTTTTCTGTGAACCAATGATTTTTCGTTCTGCCCCCAGTTCATTTTTGTGCAAGTTAAGCTCCCATGAGCTATAATTCTTACAGAAGGGCCAACCTCATTGCTAACCAATGCTTTAAAGTGACGGGGAGGGGATACTTTGCTGGCCAATCAGCTTCCAGCCACTATGCACCCCCCATAAACACCAGCACAACAAAATGCACTCATTACTGAAGTCCACATAGTCAAACCAGGAAAGTATTAAGGTACAAAGAATAAACGGCAACATTAAGCCCAGCGCCAGGGGGGTTAATTTCAGCCCAGCGCTGATTATCGCTAATTACCCACATGCGCTGGGTCCCTGGTGTGATGCCCTCTACTGGCAGCAGAGTGCGCCTGCACGGTCACTCAGTGGTCAGCTTGAGTGGCCGACCGAACGAAACGAGGTAGGGGGAGAATGTACCGCATAATTGGGCTTTTCTTTGGTTCACCGGCGCCACAAGCACAGCTATTTTGGGGCCAGATTCACAGTGCTGGGATGAGAGACATGAGAGACAGTGTACTGAGGGGGAGCAGGTGAAGACGAGGCCTAAGAGGCATCACCCAGATTAGCAGAGACCAATGCTGCTCATTAACATGCCTTGAGGCTCCACGTGGCAGGCAAACCGCACACAGCCCCTCCCCCGTCTGTCAATTACGGCACCTGCGTGCACTACAGACACCACAGAGACCAGTGAACCGAGAAAAACTGAAAAAGGAAGACTGACTGCAACATCCGTACAGCGTGCAAGAAAAGCCGTCACACTCGAGGCGAGAGGGAGATGATCTTAGACTCACACCTGTACTGTACGCAGCCTCCGCAACAGGTCGGCACTCAACCGTGACAGGACTGCGCGCGGAGCGCAAAGATGGGCCCCTCCCACGGGCAGGAATCCACCGCCAAGTCCAGAATGATGGAGTGCAGTCAGTACAGGCCGTGTGACCCAGCAATGTGACAGAGGTGATCCTGGACGTATTACAGACTCTGATTTTTTCCTTGTATGTAGGATTGGGGAAATAAAAGTCACAAGGTTAAGGTAGAAATGTTACACTGATATTGATTGCTATAGTACCCAAGGACTGAGCTCACGGTCCTGACTTGCCACTTGAGCTTCACTCTGCATGCAAATTTACACAGACAGCCGTAAAGGTCAGCGGCTCCGGACTTGGCGACCAGTCCGCTGCTGGACAACGTGCCACCGGGGGCACGGGCTGGAATTCAGCTCCTGGTGAAGGGGCTTGAAATGTCAGGGGGCAATTACCGTCACGGAGAGGGCCTGGTCACGCGTGACTCCTCCGGGGGAGCCGGTCTTTGCAGCGCCGTGGCTTTTCAGGGCGGGTTCACTGTCAACGCCCAAGCACTCATTTCTGCTGGGTGGGGTGCGGAGGGCTGACTCACGTCTAGCCTGCCTGGGCTGTATGAATGCGTCGCGCTTACAAGTCATTTAGGACTAGAACTTGACCTCCTAATCTTCACAAGGGATAATCTGCAGCTAAACATACTTCAGCTATATTAATGATTAACTAACAGTCAACTCACCTGCTTGTTAATCAGAATGTAATGAGATGTACAGCTTTAAGTACACTGGGCACACGCCTTTCAGAGACGTTCACCAACCCAGAAATGCACAATTTGCATTTCTCTACTAATGAGACTGACCAAGACTTCAGGTCCTCCCTCTGCATGATGAACTAACATCCATGAATAATTAACAGCAATCATTTTGATGGAATCATTTCCAGACAGACATCATCCAGGTACAGTCCGTCACGGTGCCTTCACACCATGCTGGACCCGCAGCAGCCCTGCTGTACACCCCCCCACGCCAGAAACGGGGGGCCGGTAAAAGGCTGAGAGAGCGGCCCGGCCGACAGGCAGAGCGAAACCCAAGCAAGGTATGGCACGGGGGAGCGGGGGTGTCGACAGCAGCAGACCCATGCGCTTTGAACTGCTACCCAATCGAGCGCAGGCGAGGTGGCCAGACGGACACGTCGCAGGGTTTGCTGCAGACGGACACGTCGCAGGGTTTGCTGCAGACGGACACGTCGCAGGGTTTGCTGCAGACGGACACGTCGCAGGGTTTGCTGCAGCCGCTGTTTATCTGGCGCAGTCCGGACTTTTGCCTAGTTTTGACTCCCATTCGGGAGCATTTGGTACGATCTGATCCGGTACGATCTGATCCGGTACGTCTTCTACACATTCACCATTTCACCAATAATTAACCAAAACACATATTTAGCCAGATTGAACAAAAAAACATCAAACACCCACTGCGTAGAAGAAGCAGAATCCCGCTAGGGGTCACTATCGAGTTTATTAATAAATCAAGTCTGCTCCTGACAAATCTGACGATTAATGACGCCTTCATTTATACGTGTGCATACATATAGAAAATACAAAATGTATATGTTATATATCGCAATTAGGCATGACCACACACACACACACCCACACACACACACACACACACACACACACACACACACACACACACACACACACACACACACACCACAGGGACACCCACTTATACTAGCTACAATGGAGATATCGACACTGCATGTTATGCACACAAGCAATTGTCACATGGCAAGGATGAGATAACCCAGCAGGGTTGAGACCATCAAGTTACCCTAAATCCTTCACTTTTAACGTGAATTGTTCCCACACAACAGAGGCTTTTGCCCTCATTTGGAAGCTCACCTGCTATGCTCAGTCTTCCTTCCGCCATATTGCTGAGTAATAAGAAAAAGCTCATTTTAAAATCAATCCTTTTTTAAAAAAACAGAGTAACCGCTCCAGCTCTACATCCCACAGTCACTCATGTTCTTGACGGGAAGCGATTTCCACCTTTCTACTCTGTCCCGTGCACCATTTTTGAAGAGAGACTTGCCAAAGCTGATAGAGGTCTGAAAACCTCTGGATGTGGTAATTTAATTTTTGCACCTTGCCTTTGACAGAAGACGCAGTCCTGGGGCGGTCTCCTGCTGTTCCCATTTCCCTACACTGACAACAAGGTCTTAGTCGTAGCTCGGGGGAGCCTTCGAGGACACTATATGCCACAGCACAGACAGGGATCGAATTTCTCATGTAAACTTCAGTTCCTTGTAGCATATCCTGCAACCAGAAGTTTTGCCTTGACTTTTGATGGTCACAGAGGACAGGAATGAGCCAGATCAATCCTGATTTTTGAAAAAGCTGACCCTTATTGTCCCTCTGCTTGGATTAACTGCCCCGAACTTGAAGGCTGCACATCAATCATACAGAAAAACACACTGTTCATCTTCACTTCACCTTCTTTGTCATGGGCGTCACAGCAATGGCTCTCGCTCCCTCCCTCCTTCTCGCTTCCTATCCCCCTCCCTCACTGTGGAGGGAAGCGGAGCGGCCCGACACCGGCTCACTGTTTACACGTGGAAGCAGAGCGGCCCGACACCGGCTCACTGTTTACACGTGGAGCGGCTCCATACAGGCTCAGCACTTACATGCGGAGCGGCTCGACACCGGCTTAGAGTTTACACATGAGGCAGTTTGAGCCTTGGGGCACCCCCCCACACAAACATCTTGCCGCTGCAGTCTAATGGCACTCAGCACGGCCCCCTGCGTGTTGGACAGAGACTGTGGCTTGCGCTTCCTGGCTGTGCTTGAACCAGGAGGGAGCTGCCTGCCCAGGGCAGGGACTGGCGGCATGGAGGAGGTCTTACCCTCCGCTGACACACATCTGGATCATTTCAAGAGGGAAACAAAAGAAATAACAAGAGCAAAACAGATGGAGGTATAAGCAAACAACTCCGGCTCGCTGTCAGCTACCCAGGCTTTTGCAGAAGGAAGTTTGTCAGGACATGGCTGCAAGTTTCGATCCAGGAAACACCTTTCACAAGGTTACTCAGTGAGAGAGAGAAAAAACCCCCACCACAATCCTTTGCCGTAATTTTACTAAGCAGCAGGAAGTGAGAGGCTGGGGGGGGGGTGCTGGCCTGGAATGGCAGGGGTCTGACTGTAGCCCCCACAATCCATGGAGCAACCACAAACAGAGGAGGAGAAGCAGCGCACGGCACGATGGGGAAGCTGGGGGAGTCTCGACTCCCCTCCAGCTGTAAGTCCCAGCTGTAATCCGCAGATTACAGGAACATGAGAGGAGCGCGCTGGGACCAGGCTGCAGTCACCACGCTGATAAGGGGCAGCCATTACAGGGGAACAGCAGAGGCACACCGGGTGTGAAATCCAGACAGGAAACTCCCCAACAAGAACCAAAAGGCTGCTCATGTTCTTATCTGGTACATCAAGATCTTCTGCGGTCCCTCTCTCCAGCAATGGGGCTTGCCAACCCTCAAAGCCGGCCTTAGTGTCACTTCTCGTCACGCCTTGGGTGACGAGAAATCTGTAAAAACTGCCTGAAGCGTGGGAGGCATTTTCCAACGGTCCTCCGGTGCTGCTTGAAACATCAGTGAGTATCAGAGAGCATGAATGGCCACACAGCGAGTCATGGGACAAAGAAAATGAGCAGAAGGTCCGATGAAGGTCACATCACACTGACTCCGCTAATTGGAGGCAAGAGAGAACGAGTTTGGTTTGACGTTCACACTGAACACTTTATTTATGGGCATAACAGCCAGATCCCACCTGGGGTTACCTTCAACCTCCAGCTGCAAACCCTCTTCCCCGAACATCCCAAGAAAGTGCTTAGATACAGAACCTACAATCTGCCAGACAGCACTTTATGATATTATTTAAATAGAAGTGTCCTTGAATGGTTAGAGAAGGCAGTCTCACCACAGTAGTTCTTGCACAGGTGGTAATGTGCAGGCATATCAGGACATTAGATGTGACTTCTGTGAACTGGAGAAGGTCCTGCACTATCAGAGGGCGGCCTGTAGACATTTCCAGACGCTCAACAGCAGAGTTTCCCAATCCGGCTCCCAGGGACCCACAGACAGGCCACACTTTTGCTCCAGTCTGGCAGCGGCTCGGAGGGAACAAAAACATGGACTGACTGTGGGTCCCTGGGGGCCGGACTGGAAAACACTGCTGCACAGCACTGATTCTCAACTGCTGGGCTGCGGGACCTTTTTCAGTGGGTCGCATCCTACTGCAAGTTTTACGGATTATACAAATCTCTTTCATTTGTAAAAATTTTGAAAAAAGTACATCCTGAGGCAGAACCAGTTCACAACCAGTTGCTCTACAGCAGACCGCTGTCGTTGCTGGGCAATGGAGATGGGACCTTACGGTACTAAAGCCATTCGGATATCATATCCCGCAGGCAGGGGCCGCCCCGTCCCAGCGGGGTCGCCCCGTCCTAACATTCCATCCACTCTCCTGCCTCCTCGCACAGTTACAGCCAGACCCTTCAGAGGACGACGCCTTCTGCCTGGCACACACACCATTTTGTTTCAAACTCTGGCAACGAAGCACCGGTCAAAGTTATAACCAGCAATCACAGACTATGGAAAGCCACGAAAATCTGGCTTTCCCATCTCATATGTGGCAGATTCCCACCTCTCACGCACCGCGTGACTGCGGCCGCTCCAACTTCTCTCATTCTCCGCTTTAATCCCAGAACATTTACATCAGTAACAGCAGAGTGACACATTCATGAGAAGCTGGCAGCCTCTGCAAACATCGCCCAGTTTCGCAACATTTAGAACACATCCTGTTCTATAAAATACAAGCGTCACCAGCTGATCCAGAAATGAGCTTCTGCTGACATGAGACAAAGACACTGGCATGGCTGGGTGAGGTTGAATGGTGTGGTCAGGATGTGTACAGGACGTTCACCTATAGAGAGGCTCCTCGCAAATTTGCCCAAGATGAGGTCGCAGCACTTTTTTGTGACGTACTACCGAGAGCTTTCTGTTCACATGACCCTGAGAGGCACTTGCTGGACCAGAACTACTCGGTCTAAGAAAAGGAAACTTCAGTCCTTTGCCCAGGATGAATCAGCGTACAGGAACGTGCAATTCCATTCAGCTTCTATCAGAGCTCCTCCAATCATTTCGGTGGCACCAGTCTGGATCACAAATCTCCATATATGACAGAACGTCAAAGGTGGGAAGTTTGTAAAGCGTTCATGGTTTCCTCTGCGCAAGACCTGACTAACTGTCGCAACTGCATCCCAGACTGATTTAGAGAAGCAAGCCAAGTAGTCCGAAGTCCTGTAGGAGCCCGATAAAAAGCGGCTCCCGATCGACGTGAAATGAAAGGTGGGTGGGGTCCTCATGAATGAGCTCACACTTTATCACCATCTCCTCCAGGGCCCCGACCTGAGGCGCACCTGCCAAGGTCAAAGGTCAACCAGAATGGCACTGCTGTTGGTAATGGCCAGCCTCCAATCCCATTACGAGAAGCCACTTACGGTGCCCAGCTAAAGGAAACAGCTGTGATCTCCTCACTTCCACAGACCTGCTCCCTCGACTGACCCAACAATGACATTTTTCTTTCTGCAGTTATCCTCAGACTTTGAGACTTAAGTATATACTATGGTGCCTACAGACTTAAGCCTCTCAATGGGCCATTCACAGAATCCACAGGGCTAGATCTTCCTGTACTGGCTCTCTCCTCACCCCCCCTTCCAAATGACATAGCTATGGTGACCGTGCATTCTCCCGTTTAGCTCCCCGCCTTTGGAACTCACTCCCTACTGCCATCCGTCTATCGACCTCTGTTTCAGATTTTAGAACCAAGCTAAAAACCTTTCTTTTTGCTAAGGCATTTAACCTTCCATATGCATAATGTGTAATCTGTTTTCTGTGTACTTTCTCAGTAAGCATCTCTGAGTTCTTGTAAAAGCACTATATAAATTAAAATTATTATTATTATATTATTACTACATACTTTGCTGAATGGAACCTCAGCACATCCCCTGAAACTGAACCATTAACCAAAAGGCCATCTTCTGACCTAGTAAGGAAGACCTGGAGCTCTGTGTGGTGGCTCAGTGAGATGAAGTACCTCAAGGGCGCCCAGAGAATGACCCCGCGTGGTACCTGGGATGCGCTCAGGCAGGTGGATCGAGAAGCGAGGTCCTCACTTCACACGGCCATCCTGCCATTTCTAGAGAGGCGGGTAATCCTATTCCACCATTCTGACACAAGAACTCTTCCCCTAATTAACTAAATTAACAGATCAACAGGACCAGCTGCCAAAACAAAAACAAAAAAAAACTGCAATTCTATTCTGCAACTTATGGGTCAGCGGAGTGTTTAATAACCACAATTCATTTTGGTTTCAAAGAAATTTAAGAGTTCATACAGTATGGATTAAGGAGATTAGTACATTTTATTGTTGGAATTCAAGGCTTGGCTAGTAGAAAAATAAATCCTCGTACAAAGAGAGCATGCGACAGTAATTACCACATCTACAGGCCAGGCCTGGAGAAGCCAGCCTTTCCAGTGAGCTCCTTCAGAAGCCAGCCTTTCCAGTGAGCTCCTTCAGAAGCCAGCCTTTCCAGTGAGCTGCTTCAGAAGCCAGCCTTTCCAGTGAGCTCCTTCAGAAGCCAGCCTTTCCAGTGAGCTCCTTTAGAAGCCAGCCTTTCCAGTGAGCTCCTTTAGAAGCTAGCCCTTCCAGTGAGCTCCTTCAGAAGCCAGCCTTTCCAGTGAGCTCCTTCAGAAGCCAGCCTTTCCAGTGAGCTCCTTCAGAAGCCAGCCTTTCCAGTGAGCTCCTTTAGAAGCTAGCCCTTCCAGTGAGCTCCTTTAGAAGCTAGCCCTTCCAGTGAGCTCCTTCAGAAGCCAGCCTTTCCAGTGAGCTCCTTCAAACAAGCTACTGATTTTAGGGGGATTTTGGTAGATTAGAATTCAGAATTTGGTGATCAGTGGTCATTGTTGATACAACACAGCACACAATAAGGAAATGTGTCCTCTGCATTTAATCCATATGTGACGTTGTGACATAGCGGGGGGCAGCTAATTTAGGGCCTGGGGAGCAGTGCTTGGGGGTGGTACCTTGCTCAGGGTACCTCAGTGGTGCCTTGCTGATTGGGGATTCAAACCTGCAATATTTACAAGTGCGCTTCCCTAACCATTAAGACACCACTGCGCACAGACACCATAAACCCAGAATATCCCACATTCCCAGTCACTGAATGACAAACCAGAGCCTCAGAGATTGACCGCTAACGGCTAATGCACAAACTCCCTGATGGATCACAGATCAAACTCCTGGTTCTCAGTTTCTAATGGACAGCAAAGTTTTATAATAGTGAGGCGTGAAGTCTTGGTGCGTTTCCATCCGTCAGAAGATGGTGCAGAATTTCTGGCTTGACGCGGAAATGCCAGAGTTATGCTAAAATGAAAAGCGGCAGAGTGAACGCTGGGCTCCTCTCCGGGGCGGTAACAGCTTGGTATTCACAAAGCACGACAAAGGAAAGTTTCATCTTTAGAAAAAAAAACCCCTAACCTTAGACCTGGGCGATATGACAAAAAAAATTCACGATATTTCTTTCTGTATTGACCGATATCGATAATTATCAATATTATAGTTTCACAATGCTGTTCCATGTAATAATGTAATAATCAAAATAATAATAAAAATAACCTTATTCTGGAATGAATAATGAATACATGGAAATAAACAATATTAGTAAACAAATACTTATTTTCCAAAAAAATTTACTCTTTACATACAAAATTTTTAAATTTCTGAGGTAGAAAAGTATCAAAACCAAACAAAAAACACTTAGTCAAAAAAAATGCCAAATCATGGTTAGATTCTTTTGTCTGGCGCTGCAAAACGTCACCACGCGTCGCCATGTCACATGGTACAAAATCCCCGCAAGAGCAAGACGACTTGAGACAGACCGTGCAGCACAAACTGGAACCGCCTCCGTGACGACACAACTTTGCCCTTATTGGCTGAAGATTTTAGTCACACGCATGATGTTTGTATCCCAGGAAGTTCCAATGCGTTATTGGCTATTTCTCCTGAAAAGCACGTAAAGCAGTGAGAACTGGTTTTCAGTTCATTTACCTGGTAAAATAAAGTTTAAATAAATTACATAAATGCTCTAACAGTACACGTTAGTGGTTTATTTAATGTTAGTTACTGTAATGCTGCGCTGCTTTATTTGTTTAATCGTCCAGTCTGAAGAAGGCTTTTAAGTAAGAATTGCATTGTACATGACAATAAAAACTTAGGATCCTTGAAATACATGTATTTGATCTTTTTCCTGGCAGCTATCATTTTACACAGAGCCACTGTACACAATAGTTTTATTCACTGCTAACAGTTTGTATCAGGAGTTGGTTATTGTAAAAGAAGTAATGTGCATGCAGGTGATATTTGTATAGATTTATCTACACCCTTCTGGCAGTGCTGCCATTGCAGTCAGGTGTCACAGACTACGAGGAGTAGAAGTTGTCCGACTTGGCCGCAGTCAGTTTATACTCCACCCCTGCAGCCGCCGGCAGATCTCGCTCCACGTCACGTCAGCTGCAGACAGACCTAAGCCCAAGTCGAACGCACCCATCTCTTCTTTAAGGCAGGATGGGCAAAATTACAACGTCGTCGGTGATTGGCTGTTGTGCTGGCGTTCAGTAAACCTCTGCTCGATAAGCCATCGAGCTGTCTGTCTCAGCGCATTCTCTAAAACGGAGCATACTTGTTTGATCGAGTTTTATAGTCTGTGTGTATCATCGTGATCGTCCTCATTTTCTATCGATAAAAAATCAGGTTCGGTTTATCGCCCAGCACTACCTAACCTACATTTGCGTAAAATCTCCCGTACAGCTACATTCTCGGCAATGCTACCCGGGGCTGAGGTGGGGAGGAAATATTTGAAAGTCTGCTTAAACATGAAACACTTCCATACAGCTGGACTGTAACCAGTGGAAAATTAATCATTTTGGGCAAACAAATGCGAGGGGAGAGCGGACGGGAAGGAGCGTGGCGCAGAGCTGCAAATCCCCGGAAGGCCAAACACGGAAAATTCAACATTCCTCCGGCTCTTTTCATTCCAAAAATTCTGACCTCACAAGGAAAAGACCTACTGACACCCTTTCCCCTCACCCATCCTTGCTCAGACCCACTCTTGTGGGGGAGGGAGGAATCCTTTTTCCAAATTTCCTCCCCCGGCCACACAGGTGGCACAGGTGGTCCTGTCAGGATCATTACTCAAACAGCCCCCGGCTCCCCCCAGCCCAACCTGCACACAAAAGCAGCCAGTCAGCCGCTCAGCAGGCAGGGGAGGGCCGTGCCGCCATCATTTCATTGGCACAGCCCCCTCCTCATGCTAACTTATAAACGCAGATTTAATATTGACCCATTTGGAAACACGTGTTCGCTCCGCGGCTGTCTGTGGCCATAAGTAATCAACGCTAACATAGACACGCATTAGCGCGATGCTAAAACACCTCTACAGAAACACCGGAAAGTGGCGTGGGCCAGTAACCCAGTACTCATTCGAGTACTCACACAGAAGGGCACACCAGTAGGCAATTACACTGGTACTCATTACTATTACTTATGTCTCGCCCCTCCGATATATTTAATGAGATCTTACAAGCAGCAACGCCAAGTAACACTTTGTCATGATCTGGACTTCGGTGATGGCTGTATTAACAAGTTAATATTTATACCCTCCAGTAGGGAGCAAAAATGTGGATTGTCTGGCAGGGAGCGAAAAACGTGGACAGACTGGGGTGCCCGAGGACCAGGACGAAAAACACTGTTCTACACCTCCAGGCGTCTCTGGTCTCCAGGCCCCTCGGTTAAATGTCTTGGATTCCCCCCCCCCCCCCAAAAAAAAAAAAAAAAAAAACCTACCAAGCTGCCTTCCAGCTGGACAGAGCAATGAATATAACCACAGGACACAACGAACTCAAGCAAAAGACACAGACACACGCGCACACACACACACACACACACACGCGCGCATGAAGAACTGCTCAGTTCTGAGTTGATTTCAAAAATAATCACACCCCTAATTACCTTCCCAGAAACTTACAAAAACTGATCACTTAGCAAAGGCACCAAGTACGATTTTATTCAATTATGCGACAAATAATGTATTTAAAGGTATTAATTGCAAAACATGAGTCTCTGTGCTGGATGACACCCGATCCAACAGCAAGAAAATCTGCAAGGGAAGGTGGAAAAAGGAGAAAATTATTTCAAATTTAACAGAGAACTGAAGAAGCTGAAGAACATGCCGGCTCCACCAGAGCCACGTTCATTTGAGAAAAACTCTCACGTTTGGCGCAAGTTCACTGTGGAGCATTTAGGCCGTTATGGCAGATGTAAGGTTGCAAAGGGATGGAAAATTTCCAGAAACTTTGCAGAATATTTCCATTCCATGGGAAGATAAGCTGGGAAATTTTGGAAATACTACAAATTGGAAACTTTCCATGGGAATATATGGGAATTAACAGGAAAATTTCCAGAATTTTGCAACCTTAGGCAGATGCAATCTCGACAGCTGTCTAAAAACACGTCACGGGAGTTAGTTTCACATCTAATGGAGAGGAAACACCATTTCCCAGAAGATAACATGCAGAGCCTTCAAATGAAAACAGGCAAGGAACGGCTGTAAGGTAACATGAGGCATCGCCACCCCAGATAGTTCAGGTCCAGAAAGTAAAAATCCAGACCAAGATTTTGTTTTGACCAAGCACTTGAGCATAAAGAGTCACAGTCACAGAGTACTAAACTGGTTGGTTGAAACAAAATCATGGTCTGGATTTTTATTTTCTGGACCAGAACTATCCAAAACTCAGGGAAGTAAGATGAAATGGCCGATAAAGGTCCGACTGTCGGTGCCTTGAAGTGTTGCTCATCTGCAGGCCGAACCAGGGCCCCCCAATGGCAGGCGATGACCCACTTCGCCGCAACACTATACTTGACGTGATCGAAAGAGCCGGCATGCTCAGCGCCTGGCCTGCTATTCAGCAGTTCCCCCCGCCAATCGTCACAGAAACCGCAAGGTCCGGTTTCAAGGGCAGCGACATCCTGCAGGTTTATCCCCAAAATACAAAACAAAATACACAGAACTTCACTTTCCAAACATTCCCACAAACATACACACACAGAGAAATGAGTTCAGCACACATTCAGGAAGTATCAGCAGTAAACATGCATAAATCCCTGTGTTCACGGCAGCACAGTCATTTATTTACGACTGCATCAGAAATGAGAGGCGTGCTGAGGTTTGAGGAAACCCAGAGAGGGAGAGAGTCATGGCAAAAAGGCCGGCCATCGGGGGAGAGCCAGCACCAGGGTCAATAATGACCCCCTCAGACAGAACAGGTAGCATAATCAGCATTATAAAAGGGTGAGTACAGATATAAAAGTTGACTATTAAACTGACAGGACAGAACAGCGTAACGTGTAGGTGTGAATAAAGGCTGCTAACTTTTCCATTACACCACACCCTCTGATGTGCTCAATAGAGAGAGTAAGAGCAAGATTTCACAAATCAATCATTCTGCCTAAAATGCAGCAGCTGATCATTTCCAGAAAGGTGCACAATCACTCACATGACATTAAACTCAACAAGACACCGGCGGCCAAGTTCAAACTGGAATTATAAGCGTACTCTCTCCCGCTGGTTATACTGCGTGCACATTTCTGACCTGGGGGTGCTGTGTATTTAAAGACCTGCAACAAAAACACTGCGCACACCCCTCGAGCACAGCCACGAACCTTAAGGCTACATTTCAATGACACTGTCTGAAAGGGCTTCCTGACACTGGGCGGGACCTAAAATCCAAGCATGCTCATAGGACGAGTCATTCAAATTCCAGGTCCTGGTCCCTCCCCCCGTAAGCCGCACTCAGGGTCAGCCAGCCGGCCGGCCTCATTAACTACAGCAGGCCAGTGTAGCAGCCCCTGTCTCCAGAGTGTGGCACTGCGAGGTTGGACCCAGTCACGGGACAGCAGGGGACAAAGGCGTTCCTGTACTGCAGGCCGGCAGGTGCCAGTGGAAACCCAATTCGCAGTGCGTGGCACGGCCTCCGGGGCGGCACACAAAATAGTGGTATTGTTCGAGGCCGAGCGGCCCTCACTTTGTAGCGTGGAAGCACATCTGCTGTGCGAGGCGGAGCAAAGAGCGCGGACGGAAGTGCACACTAAGCGGGAGACCCCCCCCCCAGCAGACAACCTGTAACCAGGCAGAATGGGGACAGCCCCCAAACATAAGACCTGTGACTGGGCCCAGAACCATGCAGAGAGCGCCCCCCCCCCCCCAAAAAAAGGACCTATTACCCCCCCAATCCGGGGACCCATAACCTGCAGTGCTAGAAAACATAATCCACATGAGCATGTCCCCAAAAGCAGAGCCTGTCAGGCACATGGGCTGAGCACAACCCTCAGACATTAAAGGGTTAAAGACTGTCACCAGCGGTGCTGAAATGCACAGGTTTACCCAAGCTGAAGCACAGGGGCCTCCGCTAAATAAGGGCCTCAACTAACCTTGTTTAGTAAAATTTTATGACAACTTTTCCCGTCACCAATCAAATAGTAAGGGAGTTCAGACACTTCAACTAGGCACGGGGAGCCTGACCACACTGATGTGAAATCTCCTTTGCGGCTGTGCAGATATATTATTATTAAGTAAAAACCTTCTGCTTAAATAATGCGACTGACGTGTAAATTTCCAACTACCAAGATTTAAATTTAAATTGTTCGTCTAGTTTTAAAGAACTACAACCAACAAACGGCCACTCTGCATGTCGGGAGTTACGTTTCAATCCAGTCTGTTTACGTCTGCGCTGCACAAACCTCATAAACTGGAGGCATTCGATAAAGTCAGAGCGCAGCCTGTAAGGGAAACAGCAGAAGCAGGATGAAAGGTGAGAGGCAAGTCGGATCCCTGACCTCACAACTCGCAGCCCATTAGATGTAATTACATCTTGGGGCGATTCTCTGGGGCATACAGACCCCCCCCATCACAGCACGGCCCTGGACAGGACACCACCTGGGCCCCCCCAGCAGCCTGCAGCTGACTCCCAGGTGTGAGAGGTGAAGCACCATGCAGGGATCACACGCCGGCCACAAGCTAACTGCTCCACTCACAGCCATTAACGATCACTATCCGGTCCAGAGGCAAGTGCACCAAGTCCAAGGAAAAAAAACTGTCTACACACAGAGCACTTTTCATGCACTGTCTCTCTCTCTCTCTCTCTCTCTCACACACACACACACACACACACACACACACAGATCACTCTTCCCCCCTCTCTCTCTCTCACACACACAGATCACTCTTCCCCCCCTCTCACTCACACACACACACAGATCACTCTTCCCCCTCTCACTCACACAGATCACTCTTCCTCCCCTCTCTCTCTCACAGATCACTCTTCCCCCCCTCTCTCTCTCACACACCACTCTTCCCCCCCTCTCTCTCTCACACACACACACAGATCACTCTCCCCCCCTCTCTCTCACACACACAGATCACTCTTCCCCCCCTCTCTCTCACACACACACAGATCACTCTCCCCCCCCTCTCTCTCACACACACAGATCACTCTTCCCCCCTCTCTCTCTCACACACACAGATCACTCTTCCCCCCCCTCTCTCTCACACACACAGATCACTCTTCCCCCCCTCTCTCTCACACACACAGATCACTCTTCCCCCCCTCTCTCTCTCACACACAGATCACTCTCCCCCCCTCTCTCACACACACAGATCACTCTCCCCCCCTCACACACAGATCACTCCCCCCTCTCTCTCACACACAGATCACTCCCCCCCTCTCTCTCACACACAGATCACTCTCCCCCCTCTCTCTCTCACACACAGATCACTCTCCCCCCTCTCTCTCACACACACACAGATCACTCTCCCCCTCTCTCTCACACAGATCACTCTTTCCCCCCTCTCTCACACACAGATCACTCTTTCCCCCCTCTCTCACACACAGATCACTCTTTCCCCCCTCTCTCTCTCACACAGATCACTCTTTCCCCCCCTCTCTCTCTCACACACACACACACACAGATCACTCTTTCCCCCCCTCTCTCTCACACACACAGAGATCACTCTTTCCCCCCCCTCTCTCTCTCACACACACACAGATCACTCTTCCCCCCCTCTCTCTCTCACACACACACACAGATCACTCTTCCCCCCCCTCTCTCTCACACACACACACACAGATCACTCTTCCCCCCCTCTCTCTCTCTCACACACACACAGATCACTCTTCACCCCCCCCCCTCTCTCTCTCACACACACAGATCACTCTTCACCCCCCCCCCTCTCTCTCTCACACACACACACACACACACACACACACACAGAGCACTCTTTACGCGCATGCAGACACAGAACACTCGTCGTTCACAAACAGCGGGTGGCACAAACCCGCAGACAGTCAGGAAACTCAATCAAACTACCAGATCTTAACTTTAGTTGTACCGTAGCAGTAAAGACGGGTAAAGAGGGTCCGGATCCGCGCGGCATCGCGGCGTCCTGACACCCCCTCCCGTGGACCCCCCTGACCCGCCAGCGATCACCTTCAAACGCGACATTTTTAACAGCGGGGATCCGGAGGAGGAAGGGCCGTACGAGGATGCCGCAGATCAAGCGCTCCGCCGGCACGTCGGGCATGATACGCTACGTACCTGGGGGGAGGCGACACTCCGAAATGTCCCCTTCACCGGTAATTTCACACAGATCTTGGGGGTCCCTCCTCCCCGAAAAGAGACACGCTTCAAGTCTTCGTCAGCCCCGTCAGATGAGCCCGAAGGCGCCCATAGGCATGCGGAGTAGCGGGCCGGGGAAGCGAAGCGCTGACGGGGATCGGGGTGGCTGGCCCCCCGCTCGCTGCAGTCCGATCTCCGGGATTCAAGCCAAGCGAGCTGGGCGACACGAAACGGACGAAAACGGGGATTATGTCATGCCGCCGAACGGCGTCCTCTACGCGGCGACTAAAGGGCGGACAGTCCGCGACTCGGGACTCCCGCTGCCTGCGATAGGCTACCCGTCCGATGGAACGAACTGCAGCTCCGCGCTGCTCGGCGTCTAGCGCTGACTGCGGGGCTCCGAAGCGGCGGCATCGAGCGCCCTCCCCCTGCAGCCCGGACCCGGAAGGAGATGCCCCTCCGTGCCGCGTCACCGGGCCGGCGTGGCTAGGCTGGGCTGCACCCGGGACGGTGTCTTAAAACGGCGCAGGGCAACTTCTTTGTGGTTTCCACATTTATGTAATTTTTCATACAGCTTGAAGTGCTTTAAAGGTGCTAGTTAATATACCAGGAAACTGCTCGTGCTTCGCAAACTACATCCGTTTAACCATGTGCTCATATTTCAGTGTATTGGCACGCAGGGAAATTAGGCGTCCTTATACACTATGTATTATTAAAGAATTATTAAATAATTGATTATTAAATGAATACGGATGATGAATATAATATCCCATCGATGAAAATCAAAGTTAGCTTCAGAGGCCCCTAGGAGCTCTATAAAGAACAATATATAAAGATACAAAGAAAAAAAGATCTCTGTCGCAACGGGTTTTGGCGGGGGGCAGGGGGATGACATCAGGCCCCCTTGGGGGTCTCAGCTGGGCCTGGAGATGGAGGTCCAGGCCGGGGAGGATGGTTCACCTTAAGCACGCGCCTGGCTAATTAATTGATGCGTGATGGGGGAACAGCCCCTCAGCTCATTAAAATTCCATGATGTTCAGGTTTGCATTGCGCTAAAACGCTTTTTAATAAGCTGTCCCAGAGTCTGTTTACATCTGTTTTTTTTTTAATCAAATGAGATGTCTACTGTGGTCTCTCACCATATCCCATCTAACTTGTGACTGTTCAAGCCGTTCCGTCATCTTTAATCGCTTCATTTGTCATTATAATTAGGCTTTGGCTTCAGGAACTGACGTTAACTTGTTTTTGCTACATAATTACTAAGTAAATGATTGTGCTATTTACTGTGTAGATCAATGAGGGTCTGTTACTCTGCACTTTTCCCACAAGGTCTCTGGTCTCGTACCCCATGAAGGGGTGGCGTCCAAAGGTAGGCACGGGGCAGCGGTGGGGATGCGGCTGTCAAGGCCGTAGCAGCACAAACGGTGGGCTTGAAACAGGAGCCACGTTGCTTTGCGCTGCAGTTCCACTTGCTTGAAGTAATGTTGGTTATTGTTGTTGTTGTTGTTGTTGTTGTTGTCTAGTTTTTGAGTTTTGTTCAAAACCATAAAGCTCCCTTTAATATGATGTATGAATAATGCTGTTAATCAGGGGCAATTCTAGGATTTGACCCTGGGGGGGGGCTCAGCATTAAAGGAGATTGTGGGACAAACATTGAAATATTCACAAGACCACAATGTTCAATCTTTTCTGTCTGTCTCGGATAGAAGATTGTATAAAGATTGGTGCTAGAGACTTTGGTTTGGGTGAAACCAACAATCACAAAATGAAGGGGGAATCGGAGTTTGCTGAATGTTTACCGCTGTGCTGCATCTTCGGAGTCCGTTCTCGCTCAAAAGAGATTAGAAAATCCAAGAGGTTTCAGTGGATTTCAGAAAGAATGACATAACAGTTTTAAGAGGGGTGGAGAGGAAAGATGGGGCCTGAAGCCTCCCTAAATTGGGTCTAGCACTGCCTAATCTGTTGATGATGATGTTTAAGATCATCATCATCATCATCAAGGCGTTCCTCATATAAAGAGTGAATGACGCCATTTCTTCTCTGACCACAGTTAATCTAAAACGTCTTTCCTCAGACAGAAACTGTGACTTGATGCCACTAAAAGGATCCAGTCCCAGTAAATGTTGCAACTAAACAAATCCAAATTTCAGGTCCAGAAAGTAAAAATCCAGACCAAGCTTTTGTTTCAACCAACCTGTTGTGTATAAAGAGTGTAAGTCACAAAGTATAGGGGTGGCACAGTATTGCGGTTGCTGGCACTACTGCTTTACATGGCTGGAGCCAGGGTTCGAGTCTCTGCCATGGCTCTCTGTGTCAGTTTGCATGTTCTGCCTGTGTCGTTGTTGGGTTTCCTCTGGTTACTCTAGTTCCCCCCCCCCCCTACAGCCCAAAAACATGCTGAGACTGATTGGAGTTACCAAGAGGCCCATAGGTGTGTGAGTGTAGCCCTGTGATGGGTTGGTGCCCCATACTGGTTTGTTCCCCCCCTTGCACTGATAGATTCCGGACCCCCCTCAACCCTGCATAGGATTAGTGCTTTCAGAAAATGGATGGCGTCACAGAGAACTCAACTGGATGGTTGATACAAGATCTTGGTCTGGATTTTTACTTTGGACTTGAATTTTCCACCCCTGGTGATTTTAAAGGATTCATTCACAGTTCGCAATTTTCAATGCCTGAGCACCTCCTCTTAGGATCCTACGAGGGCTTTAGTTATGTCTCTCTGGCCAGCAGTGAGGAGATCAGATTCTCAGGTTTGCCGTTCAGTCAACTTCTGACTTTGAGCCAGCACTCGAACAGAAGAGGCACTTAACCGTCAAAGCACATTAGTCAGAGCTACGCAGAGCACAGGCGTAGCAGAGGAAGGCTAGGGTTACCCATGGGTAATACCTGGACCCATTTCCGAAGAATACAACACAGAAGATAGAATCTTGCACTTTAATAGTCTTTCTCTGTATGAAATGAATGGGATCAGATATCATAGTCAGATCTCGGAGCAAGAAGGAAAACTAACAAAGGGGTCAGTATCAGGCCAGTCTTCTGAAGCTGAAGTGAACAGAGACATTTTCTTTGTCTTTCTCCACAATGTGGAGTCTCAACTACTTTGGAAATATGCCAATTGACTCTTTGTTCTCACAAATTATTCCTGAACACATACAGCTGTCAGTCTTCCAAAAATTTTAACAAGTGCACAAATTTTACTTTTTTTTGTTCTGCAGATACATGACATTCCAAGTTTCAAAATTATTCATTTCAAATACTGATGGCATACTGGTCATCCTACTGGATAGAGTAAGGAATGACCAACCCAAAAGTAGGGTGATAAATCTCTGTAATGAATGTCAATGCCTGGAATTTATCCCAGTTTAAGAACATTATCAATATTGACTGGGAGACCACAGAGGGTGGAGTGAAAACCCCCCAACTGTGAAAAACAGCATGACTTCAGCACATCATGGTAAACAAGAGTCTCCTTCACCTGACAGAAACGATTGACTGGGACCTGACAGGAGATCAGGAGGCTATTGATCTATTAGTTTAAATTACAGAAGCACAGTTCATTGTATTATGAACTACTGGACACCAAAAGATATATACCATGATTGGCAAATCGGTCTCGCTCAGAGTGTCCAGTTTTTAATTTTAAGTTTAACTTTTAAGGCTATAAAAGTTCATATTTTATACCTTAAGGATATTTCACAAAGATACATGGTACCTCTGTAACATTTAACCGTTAAGGGTCAGAGACTTTCTTTATGTGCCTGGACATGTGTCCAAAAATGAGGAGTCGTCCCCCAAAAAAATCCTGCCCTGGGACCCATTATAAGAAGCTCACGCCATTGCTTCAGAAGAAGAAAACGTGAAATAACTTCTAAATCCTCAAAAGATTTCTGATGGGAGAATGGAGTAGCTCTGAGTTCTGCAGCCAAGATCAATTCTTAGTGTAGCTAGATTGTATCTAAAGGGACCCAGCAAGTGCAAAAGCCAGTGCTGAGTTTTGTCAGTGGTGGCATGAATCATGCAGAGTGATGGGCGTGTGGCCCCTGTCAGCCAGACCTGGGCTTACAAAGCCAAGGGGCACAGAGCAGCCTCAGAGTAATAATGAGCACCGTTAGCTGGAAGCCAATCAGCCCATGACTGTAACATTGTTGCAGGTAGCGACGTGAGAAACGGGGGAGGTGGGGGGTTGTACCTCCCGATATGTGATTGAGCTCATTTGTCCCCCCAAAAAATAGATATTTGCATTTAAATTATTAAGTTGTGCCGCCCCCAATATCAAACTTTCTCCTATGCCCTCCTTTGAACGTTGTAGTTCAGTGAAAAGTCATCATCTCCCACGCAGCTGCAAGAAAAGTGTCCATTTGTCCGCTTTCATTCCAGCGCTCGCCACTCGCAGGTGGTTTGCTGCTCTGCCTGATGGTGAGACGCCCGTCTTACGTTTCACTCCACAGTGAGTCGCTACGACCAGATGCTTCAGTGAAAATGGCTACAGAGATTTTTTGTTGTAATAATTATGTTGTCTCTTTATCTGCTGCTGATGTACTTCAAAAAGCACATGAGCAAAATACATCACTCATCCATTTACTTTGGTGCCTATTAAGGACTCAAGAAAAAATTAATTTCTTAAGAAAATCACACACACTCTCTCTCTCTCACACACACACACACTCTCTCACACACACACACACACACACACACACACGTATGCAGGTATGCATACTGTGAAGCAGATTGTCCGTACGCCTCCAGAGCTTTGCAAATTAATTGCCTCTGAGGCTCTTGGGCAGGAATGCTGCTCACTGTTAATTAGTCATCCTTCGTAGGCATGGAGGGAAATGGCAGCGGCTTCTGTGAAAGTCATTAAAGCAAAGCTCCAGTACCAGGGGCAAGATACAGCAGCTGCACATAAGTACAATTGGGGATAATCATACACTCACTCACATAAATGTGGCGTCTATATTATATATGCAAATGTACGGAGGTGTGCAGAAGTCTTAGGCAGCCAAACAAAATTCTACCAAAATTATGTAAAACTATGATTTTATGTCTGTAGAGGTGTGTTAGCTTAGCCATTTCAAAAGCTGTCCACAAGTCACCCTTGCATATTGCCATGAAATGTGTGTGTTGAGCTCACCCACTCGCATACCATGTTGGGGTAAACAATGCTCCATGAAGTTAATTTGCTAATTAAAACAATTAATTATATGAGCTGTTGATAAAATGAACAAAATTTAACAAATACATAAAAGGTGCTCTCAAGGTGCTCTTCTTTTAAACATACAACAATGTATCAGTAACACTTTGGAGAACATAAGAAATTCTTAGTTCTTTTATTTTGCATTTCTACTTATTTGTATATATTGTAATGTTTGCCAGCAAATATACACTTGTGCACATATAAATAGTTCTGAACACTATTCTCTTCGGCTGCCTGAGACTTTTGCACAGTACTGTATGTCTTTATACACTAAAATAGAGAAAATTGAAGGGTGGGTCTTGCAGTGCCTATGACACGACTGCACACACAATTATATACCTCTTTATGTTCCCTCAATGTTCTTATGTTGCACTTCTGAACGTTGAATAGTCTTATTAGGTTCTAGCTCTATTAGAAGTTATTTTGTAGCTCTTCCTCCAGTCCTGCTCACTCTGTACCTGGGAATCTGTACTTAAAATTCTTTTAAAGCTGTCCTTGGAAGATGCCCATCACGTAATTCATAATGTCACCTAGACGTGTGGCTGTTACTGGACAAAATGTCGCCTTTACATTATGTCATTTTATAATTTTACATATTCAAGGACCCCTGTAAATTGCTGGGCTCCCTGAATGCCCTTACTGCACCCCTGTATGTGCGCGTGCGTGTGTGTGTGTGTAGGTGTGCATATGTCAGTGAATGGTGTGTCAGTGTGTCCTGTGATGGGCTGGCGCCCCATCCTGGGTTGCTCCCTGTCTTGCGCCGGTAGCCTCTGGGATAGGCTTTGGACACCCACAACCCTGAATAGGACAAATGGTTACAGAAAATGGATGGATGGATGGATAGATGGGTGGATGGATGGACGATACCAACTCATTTCTCTTTCAAATGTAGCCAGTGAATTGATAGTGGAGTAAAAGAGGTTTCATATAAAATATTAGAGAGAATATATCCTGTGAAATGTGTTCGAAAGGTTTAAGTTAAATATCTATTATTCCTGCACTTTCTGTGGACTTGGCTAAGAAACAATTTTCAGTTTTTCAATGTATGTATACTGAGATATTTTGGAATGATGTACAGAACTTCTTGTCTAGGGAAGCCGGTCAAACATCTGTCCATCAACAGATGCTGTCTGGTAGTGATATCTTAATTTATTATGACAACAATACTTTGAAGAAAAATGCAATTTTCTTGGTGCAACTTATTATACCTTTTGGTTAATTCCATATAGACCTACTTCTTTTCTTATTTTGTATAATTGGTCTGTGCAACCATTATATGTCATCCCTGCTGTGCGTTGTATTGAATCTGTTCTGATTCACATTTCTTGCCAAACCGTGGCTGAGTGTTTCCTCTTTTTTGTGCGTATACTTGCATGTTAATTAAAAAAAGGGGAGACTGCAATGCTGAGACATGACATCACGTCCGGTCCAATTCACTTCCGGGTTATGCGGAAGTCGTGGAACCTACGGATCCGTTGTTTCATTATTTCTTATTCTTAGGTATCCTTAAGAGCTGACCTAATGGCTTCCTCTTCCTCCTCCTCGGGAGCAGCAGTTGCCGAGATTACGGCCTCCCCGGTTTCCAGCGGTAAAATCACGGCGTCCGCTTCCCAGTCCCGGGCGAAGAAGCGACCGGCCAGCCCCGCTGTCGGTCCCTGCCAAGGCGCGGGCAGCAGCGGGAACAGCAGTAAGAAGAAGAAGCTGAGCTTCACCCCCTCTGGCCCCCAGGGGCAGGTACGCTCGCCGATCCCTGTGCTCATTAAACCCAGGTATATGTCGTGGCTCCGGCTATATCTCCCGCTAAACCTAAGCAGCGATGCCAGCGCATCTACATCGCTTACCCTCCCGGCGGTTCCGCTGTCTGAGCTCTTTGAGGGCACGCTGTACTCCCACATTTCACAGCACTAATTTTCCGATCCTTAAACTTTTCTGATTACTTACATAAGCTGTAGAATGACTTTAATTGTGCGGACGGGGTGCCTACCCAGGCTTTCTGCTGTATCTGCCCTCTAGGCTCCGTCCCTCGATTCTCCTGTCGACCCAAAGGCCGCCGCCCCCTCCGATCAGGCGGCAGTGGAGTCCTGCGTTGCTGCCAAACCACAGCCCTTTAAGGATCCCAGTTTCGTGGTAAGACTTAACATGGCTCACGTCAGTGAACTTGGTTTAATGAAGATTTTCTGTAAGTCAGCATGGTGTGGTCAGGGTAGACCAGGCAGCTAGTGGCCGATGACATGTACTTCAAACAAGAGCTCACTGGTCCATGGATAAGGCTCTGTTTTGTGCCCGTGAGCGAAGTACTTGCTGTCGGTTTCATTCCTCTCCTCGGTGTGCAGCACTCCGGGATTGGTGGGGCGGCTGCGGGCAAGAAAAACCGCACGTGGAAGAACCTGAAGCAGATCCTGGCTGCAGAGAAGGCCCTACCATGGCAGCTGAACGACCCCAACTGTGAGTTTGGTGCTGTTCACCTCCCCCGCAGCACTGAATTAGAATTCAGTGATCAGTAGTCATTGTTGACACACCACAGTGCACAACAACAAAATGTGTCCTCTATGTTTAACCCATATGCGACGTCGTGGCATAGCAGGGGGCAGCTAATTCAGCGCCTGGGGAGCAGTGCTTGGGGGCGGGACCTTGCTCAGTGGTGCCTTGCTGGTCGGGGATTCAAACCTGCGATCTTTCAATCACAAGTGCGCTTCCCTGACCATTAAGCCACCACTGCCCTAAGAAGGAAAGGCAGCTTCAGGCCACTAGGGGTCCCCACTACAGTACAGATGGCTGATCTCCGTGTCTCGTCTGACATGCTCACCTACCTCAGGAATAACGCTAAATCTGTGTGATGTGACACATCATTAAAAATAAGTTTTATTATTATGGGTTTGTGTTCTGTTCTGTGTCACTGAGATGTGACCATTAACCTGCAGTCTATGTTTGCTCTTGCCAAAATGTCTATGATGTGTTTGAGCAAAGTCATGATGGTTAGTCACTCAGAACTAGGAAGTATCCTTTTTACTGAAATTCCAAAACAAGTCTAAAAAATACTTAATTAACCAATACACAATATTTTGAGTGTTTGTGTTCCGTGCTTCAATACCTGTTTGTATAATTAAACCACCTTCATAATCACAGTAGAACTTCTAATACTTCAGTTGGGTTAGTACTGCTCAGGAAAGCAGTTTTTGACTTAATTATTACCTAGAAAACTAGTTCCTTTAACACGGTCAGGTGTGTTACTGAGATTGTCAGAGTGCAGTGAGATAAAACACTTTCATTATCATCACCATTGTCCTTAGGGTGTCGTTGTGTGTCGTAACCTTTCGCTGGCTTCTGTCATCGTCTCAATTCACAGATTACAACATTGATGCCCCTCCTTCTCTGAAACCAGCCAAGAAGTACTCTGACATCTCTGGGCTTCCGGTGAGACTCTTCTGGGATGACCAGTCCATTTATTGTTTCAGCAGACTCTGCCATTGAAAATTTCAGATTATTTGTGCAATGCATGAATGTATTGGTGCATCAGCAGTGATGGAATGACTGCTCTCCCAGTCCATAACCTCTGCTGTCCATCTTCTGTACCCCCTGCACTCTTCTGTACCCCCTGCACCTGCTCTCTGACTTTTTGCTTTGTGGCTCGTTTGGTTTCTCAGCACTAATCAGAAATAAGTTGAGAGCCCCAAATAGGATATTTCTAGATTTTTGTACAATATTTTGTAGTAACATCCAGCATTTCCAGCATCTCTTCATCTTCCAGCCGCTTATCCCAGTGTGGGGATAAACTTACTGTAATGTTTATAACACTGCTCTGTATGGTTAAGCTAAAAAGTGTTTGTAAATAACGCCCCCCTCCTCCACTTCACACGCACATGCTGATGTGACTCCGTTTGCCCCCCCAGGCCAGCTACACGGACCCCCAGACGAAGCTGCGCTTCGCTTCCAGTGAGGAGTTCTCCTATATCCGCCTGCTGCCCTCGGACGTGGTGACGGGCTACCTGGCTCTCCGCAAGGCCTCCTGCGCGGTGCCCTGAGGGTCCCGCCTCCTCCTGCGCGATGCCCTGAGGGTCCCGCCGCCTCCTGCGCGGTGCCCTGAGGGTCCCGCCTCCTCCTGCGCGGTGCCCTGAGGGTCCCGCCTCCTCCTGCGCGGTGCCCTGAGGGTCCCGCCGCCTCCTGCGCGGTGCCCTGAGGGTCCCGCCGCCTCCTGCGCGGTGCCCTGAGGGTCCCGCCGCCTCCTGCGCGGTGCCCTGAGGGTCCCGCCTCCTGCATGTGGCTCACTGGGCTTCGGGGACCTGCCACTGCCCCATGTGACTCATCCAGCCTGATACCCAGCGTGCTGATGCCATTCTACCCCTTAGAGGCAGCGGGTTTGTGGACGATTTGGACGGATGACATCAGTAGGAGAAGAGCTGTTTTGTTATCTCACGGACCTGTGAGAGAAAGCCCTCCTTTCAAGTAAATGCACAATGTTCTGTTCTCCTGGCATTTAGAAGCTGAAGAATTGGGTTTGTGAGCTAATTGCAATACTAGTTCCGTTATTACCAGCCAGAGTCTCGTTCACGGAAATGTATTACCCATTTCTGGTGTAAATTTTATCCCCCCCCTGTACATTTGGGGAGCACTGGAGGACATGGTGTGTACAGACATAGTGAAACCCCTCCCTCCCGTTCAGGTTTCACCAAAGACCAGCATCTCCTGTAAACTTACCAACCTGTTTTAGTGAGAGAGGAAAGCAATGCAGTGGCTGCCCCACCTGGTTAATGACCTTGCTGGTCGTCAGCATGTCCTATGCGCATCTTCTGTGAAGATCAGGCGACTTTGTTAATCTGCTCTTAAATACATTTTAATGGATTATACTGGGTGTCTGTGTTTTGTCGCTCTTTTCCTCGCTTCCTTTGCTTGTCAGAGTAGCGCATTCGGAGGAGTGTCAGAGCCCATTTATTCTTTAATTCCTCCTCCTCCTCCTCCTCCTCCTCCATGTGTCTCCCCAGCAGCGTCTAGTGAAGAGCTCTTCCTCCCCTTCAGCTGCCCAAAGCCAGCAGGCTTCCCCTTGTTGCTTCATCAGATCACAGGAACGCGATGCTGGTGTTTTGGCGGCGTCTCTGGGTGGCGCCTCGACCTGCCGTTAATGAATAGGCTGTCTGCTGGGGTCTGTG
Organism: Paramormyrops kingsleyae; assembly: GCF_048594095.1. Lineage (NCBI taxonomy): Eukaryota > Metazoa > Chordata > Actinopteri > Osteoglossiformes > Mormyridae > Paramormyrops > Paramormyrops kingsleyae. Next base: position 36,878,239 of record NC_132805.1, on the reverse strand, counting down.
ACTGACTGATGCTCCTTCCCTAGCTCAGTGGTTAGAGCACTGATCTTGTAAACCAGGGGTCGCGAGTTCAATCCTCACTGGGGCCTGTAGTTTATGCTTCTGGACAGTAACTTTTAACCTGCAGAGTTACCCAGCAAGTCTGGCTGGTGGCTGGTGATCCTGCACGTCTTTCTGCCCCCCATGACCTCTGCTTTTCTTCAGGGTCACATTGCGCTATGTATCGATCGCCTGTCTGCCAGCGTGATGCAGTCATGGGACTGTGAGACATGCAGGCAGTTCATACACAAAGGAGGATTCACGTCTTCTCCTCACACTGTGAAGATATGAGTTGTTTCCCACATAATTGTGCCTTTCTGACATCTGAACTCGCTTTTCTGGCCCCCCTTTAATTCCGGGGGTATTGATGTAGGACGACCAACCCCCCCCCCCCCCCCGAGTCCACAGTGGAACGATTATTGTGCCGTAATGCAAACAGAAATGAGGTGACCAAGCGCTGTCCTACACGAGTGTGAAGCTCCATGGCTTGCAGAACACAGGGGGATGGACGCAGGCGGCTGCAGCCGAAAGCACGCATGCTTTTCTCTTGCAGGTTTTCTAGCCTGCAGAAATGACAGTATGATATGACGGTGTTTATTATGACAGCCCGATGCCTCAGAACATCTAGTGCTGGAGCAGTCAGCTTTCAGGGAAAGGGTTCCATCTAGTGCTGGAGCAGTCAGCTTTCAGGGAAAGGGTTCCATCTAGTGCTGGAGCAGTCCGCTTTCAGGGAAAGGGTTCCATCTAGTGCTGGAGCAGTCAGCTTTCAGGGAAAGGGTTCCATCTAGTGGTGAGAATAGGGGATGCTGCCTGTGGGTTTTCCTTTAAAAAATGGATTCTGGCTCAGTCTCTTCAACTTTAGCTTTCATTTGGGACTACATGCTCATTTTAAAGCAAATGAATCTGTTACAGAATCTTTCTACTGAGCAAAACAACTGGAATCATAGAGGAAAAAAAACTCAAGTCAAAAATAGTCCATTGTAAGAGACACATGGCATCTGGTTGTTGGAAAGTTAAGGTGCAGCTGCATGGCTATAAGGCCTCACTGAGGATTCAACCGACGGCTGCTTTTCAAGGCTGGTTCTTGAACCACTGAGCTGCGGGGCCTGCCTGAGCTGCGGGGCCTGCCTGAGCTGCGGGGTCTGCCTGAGCTGCGGGGCCTGCCTGACTTACGTTGTTAGGTGATTTAAGGTCTGTGCCCTGCCCTCTGGACACAAAGGCACTGCAGCAGAGGTGACAGGTAGGTGGCTCACAGCATCAGAATTCATATATAGGACCACACTGAGATCTCAGAGTTCCTGCTCTGAGTGAACCTGCGCAGCCCTAAGGTGTCACAGCGTAAAATACGAAGTATATGTATAAGAAACAGACACTGGAACCCTGTGCTGGATAAAACGGTGGAAGATCGATGGATGGATGGATATTTTCTATACCTGTCTTGCATATTGAATTTCTTTCTATTTCTGCTTCCTGTGATGAATTTCATCCCAAATATGGGGTCCAGCTAAGCCAGATGCTGTGGTCTCTAACCAGGGTATCACCATGGACTCCTAACATCTCATTGGGGTGCTGGGTATCTCTGCAGGTCAAAAGTTACTGTCCAAAAGCATAAATCACAGGCCCCAGCGAGAATTGAACTCGCGACCCCTGGTTTACAAGACCAGTGCTCTAACCACTGAGCTATGGAGCCTCCGGTACAACCTGTTGGACTGTCAGGTTAGTTAAAGTGTGTACCCAGCCCTCTGAAAACAATGACTGCACCTTATGCAATAGGTAGGTGACTGAAAACGTCGCCCTGTGAGATCCATGTTTTCAGCTGAAATCCTCACAAGGGATTTTCAGGAAGCAAGAATTAGCCTAAAATGGAGTCTGTTGTCTCCACCCCTTGGCACAGCTGTGTGAAGAACTTTGGAGGCTTTAGAGGTAACAAACAACCTCCAACAAGGACTGACCTCACAACACTGACACAGAGGACCACTTCAACAACTACTGAGCTGTAGAGCCTCTCAGACACAAGGGAAGACCCAAGAGGTGCCAAGAGGACAGCCGTCTGCTTTGGCATCCCAGAAGCCAGGGGTTATAGGTCCTGCTGAAGGACCTGCAGATGTGCCAAGGCTGGGATGAAACCAGCAACCTTCTGATGACAGATACAGAGGCTTAGCCCACTGAGCTACATGCTGCACTTACAAAGACACCCTCCTGAAAAGGGGCACCACACCAAACACAGCTGCCAAAAGAACCCAATCACAGTGTAAAGAATGCAGTCAGGAAAATATCTTCAGTGGCATTTAACCAATCATTCAGTTCCCTCATATATTTGTGTAAATGGAAATTGTGTTAGAAGGAACTATATATACAAACATATGTGAGATAAAGCATAAGTCTGGGATTAGATCCGAATGACAATGTCAGTGAATGATTTACATAGATTATTTCCATTGATTAGGCTTTTTCCTCTGGCCTCTGATCAGTTTCACCACATTAAATGACTCCATTTGACCCTTATAGTTCTTATTTTCCCCATTTTTAATGTGTTTTTAGATTTATACCCGTCCCTCATGTTGAATATGTGATTCATATCTCCTGACTGGCAGCATCATTATCTCATTCTGTTATTCAGAATATGTCATTTATTTGTGCGCTGTTTGCTTTTTAATCTGTTTGCACTACATTTGCCGTGTTTGCACCATATGTACCTTGTCTGTTTGGCACTGCATGCTCGTCTGTTTGGCACTGCATGCTCGTCTGTTTGGCACTGCATGCTCGTCTGTTTGGCACTGCATGCTCGTCTGTGTGTGCACTGCTGTATGCACCAGAATCTTAATCTCAATTTAACAGAGTTGGCAAGATTGATAGGAATTTATAGTATTGGATTAACAGGGTCCAAGTCAGGGGTGGGCAATCTTATCCGCCGGTGTGTATGCAGGTTTTTGGCATAACTTGTAGGTCAGCTGTTCAAACCCAGGTGTGAGGACTCTTCAGCCAATTAGTCCTCTAATTAGTGAGTTTCAGTGAAAACCCGCATACAGACCAGCCGTTTGCGGATAAAATTGCCCACCCCTGGTCTAAGTAAATCAGGACACCATCAAGGCTCCCAAACATCAAACTGAGGGGGGGGGTTACTCTCCAGGTGAAAAGTATCAGCCACAGGCCCCAGCGAGAATTGAACTCACGACCCCTGGTTTACAAGACCAGTGCTCTAACCACTGAGCTATGGAGCCTCAGGTACAACCTGTTGGACTGTCAGGTTAGTTAAAGTGTGTACCCAGCCCTCTGAAAACAATGACTGCACCTTGTGCAATAGGTAGGTGACTGAAAACGTCGCCCTGTGGGATCCATGTTTTACACAGTACACACTGTAAACACACACTTCCTGAGAGGCACCACACCCAAGACGGGAGGTGAAAGAAAGGAACAGGTGAGAATATAAAGACTTTAGTGAGTAAGACCTTCCTGACATTTCACCAGCGTCAGCAGCCTTCCACTCCCACATAGCAGTGAGCAAACAGGCAGGGATCAGTGCCAAAGCCAGACAGGAGCATCTCTGATTGATTTATATGAATTATTGTAACTGGTCAGGCCTTTCAGGGACCTTCACAATGCTGGTTCTCTTTTCCTTAGTCCTCAATGAACCCGACGCATGCTTGACCTCTTGGAGGTCTTAGTCCTCAATGAACCCGACGCATGCTTGACCTCTTGGAGGTCTTAGTCCTCAATGAACCCGACGCATGCTTGACCTCTTGGAGGTATATGCTGCTTTTAAAGATGGGTATATTATTTTCACTTGGCCCATGCTACCAATCGGGCTAAGCGACATGGCAAAATATTTTATAACAATTTTTTCATGTCAAATGATATTGATAATTATCACGATATAATAAACATGGACATTTGTCTGTATTCACAAGGTTCTATTTCATTCCTCCTGATCGTCAGAGACTGAGTAACATCGCCTGCCCATGTTCAGGTCGAGAAATGAATAGCAACAAGGTCCACTGCCCTGAGACAGCATGGGCCCGCCCCTCTATAAATGCTCATGATATGCCAGTCTGCTCTGTTTCAGCTTCTCGCTTGGTCTACGTCGGATGTAGATGATCTGATGTCGGCGTAACATGTCTGAGCTGGTCTTGGTTCCAGTGCTTCAACACTGTGTCATACTGGCTGTTTTGCCCATTTGCTGATTTCTTTCACTAAGGCTGCAGTCGGGTTAACACTGGCAAAACAAGTGTAACCCCCACACCTCAAAGTCACTTCTGCACAGCAGAACATCATTTCTCACGACTTCATACAAATTTCCAAATATTTCAGTACTTATATGCACATAAGTTTGTACAATTGTCATCATTTGGCCCAATTTTCACTTACTCTATTCATGTTGATCAAAATAGATTATGTACTTTCACTGTGTATTACACATTATAGTATGTGATGACTCTTCAGTAGTGTTTATGTACCGACTGGCTTGATGCGTGATCTGAAAGCAGTGCTTGCTTTTGAGCAAAGATAATATAGTTCTGAGAGCATTGTTTGATTTCACAAGATGAGGTTTTGTGAGTGTAGCATGAATCTTAGGGTTTGTGCTCAGTGTTTTGAGGAAAGGAGAGGAGATTTTAGGAAATGAATTTTAGCAATTCAGGAAAACTGCACACTAAACCAATACGCAATGTTTCCTGTATTTAGTACTCCAAAAACATTACTGTAAAGGAAAAAAATTTAAATCAAATGAAAATATTCTGTGTTCTGGTCACTCTTTGGCTTCTTCTCATGTTTAGAAACGTGTGTGAACAGTTTTGAGTCATTGTGTTAAAATGATAACTATTGTCTGCTGACTGTGCTTAACTATTGCGGTCTGTGTTTTCTATTTCACCAAAGGAGTGACTGATTCATTAAAGGAGTTCTGACAATTGGTGGTTTTGTTCCAAGAATGAGGTTTTACAGCAGTTCAGAAAAGCTGTAAAATTCTGAAGAGAATAAGAGCAAACGAGTTTGTGCGTATAGCGGAACATATGGTTTAGCTGCAAAAAAACTGATTCTTATTCATGTGAAAGACACCCATTTCAACTTTGCTAAGCTCCATATTACATGTGTAAAGTTCACTCCTGAAAGAAAGCATTTGCATCTATTTTTCAGATCTCAAGGCACAGTGCAATAGCAAACAAAAAAGTCACACAGCACTGTGTAACACAAAAAAGCAAAATGCCAATACAGGAACAACAAAATGAAAACAAAAGCATAAACTTTGTTCCCAGTTCTGTGCTGCCCAAGCTGTCATTCTGTCACAACCAGCCGGACAAGAAATACAGGAAGAAACATGGAAAGGGACTGATAAGGGGTTTGTTAAGCAAAGGAACAAAAGTCAAATCAACCAAGATCTCAATGGATCCGAAAGCAGGGTAGCAGAGGGAGAGACAGGCACTACGACAGATTACAACGTCATTTATCACGGCTTCACACAAATTTCCAGATGTTTAGTACATATATGCAAATGGTTTCAAGTCAAGTGAAGTCAAGAATGTTTATTGAAAGCCCAGAACACATACAAGAACACAGAGGGTGAAAACTGCGTTTCTCTAGGAGGAAATGGTGTGACAATTAACAACGTGGGACTGACACAAAGTGCAGCTGTGACATGACAGCACAAAGTCAGACAGGACAACCCGACAAACTGCAGTGCGGCAACAAAGTACAGGCAGCAAATAGTGCAGTGAGCGGGTAGGGGGTCGGTCATTAGTTTAGGAATAATATCAGCAAATAAAAACTGAAACATAGTGTAAACAGAGTAGCAGCATGAAATACAGTATATAGCAGAATAAAGAGGATAAACAAATAAGGCAAAAAAGACAGTATGAGCCCATTTAAAGAGTACAGTAAAACACTGTATAAATACCAGTTTAATCAAATTACCATGCGAATGCGATTTCAATACGCGCTAATGCGGCTATTTATAACGTGAATAGCGATCTTCGGGTGACAGTGGTATTGCACGCCCCTGATGCAGGTAAAACAAAGCAAGGTGACATGGTTACATTTTTTGCCGATTTAACCCTATTTTAAAAACTTTAATACTTAATTCCGACAATGGATGTTTTGAAAAGAAGACAGATTACGGATTTATCCAGCGTTTTTTTTCCATGATTCTACATTAAGATTTCAGCGAGATATAAACTGAAATAGACGCGAAAAGTCGATGCGTCGCCGACGATGCACTCAACCCCAGAGGGTTAAGGGTGTAATAGTATAAAATACAGTTTAAAAACCAAATTAAAGTCTAAAGCAGTATTAGACCAGTTTGAAGTGTCAGTGCAGTATGATTGAAGTAGGTATGAATAGTCAGTTTAAAGTGTCAGCAGTGAGTGTGGTGGGTGCAGCTCAGGGATGTGTAACTGCTGTAACAGCAGAGAGTGTGGTGGGTGCAGCTCAGGGATGTGTAACTGCTGTATCAGCAGTGGACTGAGCACACATCTCTGGGGGTATCCTGTGCTGAGGCTGATGATCCTGGAGGTGTTGGTTCCTATACTGACAAACTGAGGCCTGTTAGTTAAGAAGTCTGATATCCATTTGCAGAGTGAGGTGTTCATACCCAATAGGCCAAGTTTCTCTGTCAGCCTCTATGGAATGATTGTATTAAATGCTGAGCTGAAGTCCGTGACCAGCATTCTGACGTAGCTGCCTTTTTGCCCAGGTGAGAGAGGATGAGGCGGAGGGCAGTTGAGATGGCATCATTTGTTGTCTGGTTCGTGTGATATGCAAACTGCAGTGGATCACATTGTTCTGGGAGGTGGACCTTCATGTGTCCCAGGACCAGCCTCTCAAAGCACTGGGTGATGATAGGAGTGAGCGCTACAGGCCGGTGGTCATTCAGACAGGACACAGTTGACTTCTTGGGATGATGCTTGTTGTCTTGAGGCAGACAGGAACCACTGCTGTGCTGAGGGATGCATTAAAGATGTCTGTGAAGACATCCACCATCTGCTCAGCATGTTCTCTGAGGGCACGTCCTGGTATGTGGCTTTTTGTGGGTTAACTCTGCTTAGAGTTTCCTGACGTCATTCCTGGTTTGGTACAATTGTCATCATTTGGCACAATTTTCAGTTGCTTTAGCCTTGTGGCCAAAATAGATTATGTAGTTTCCCATGGTAATAATTTTACACCCAAAACTATATTTGAATGTCATCATCATGTTACCACCACATGTAAAACCATTAACCAAGCTTTCAAAATGATTTAAAAATGCATCCCATAATATGACATTGTTGTGTTTTTGGTTCCCACAGAACATGAATTGCCATTCTATTGTTCGTGTATTGGCATTTCGCTGTTTTTATGTCACACAGTGCTGTGTGACTTTTTGTTTGCTATTGTACTGTGTCTTTAGTGGTGTCTTTAATGACAGAAAAATGATCAGTCAGTGACAATGAGAAAGTGGGAACCGACTATCATTCAGAATTATGGAGCTCAGAAGCAGCAAACTTACACTGACATACTGACAGTATATCTAAGCATTTAGACTCTCATGGTTAAAACGATGCTGATTGTACTTTTCTGTTTGGTGGCGATGACTGATTCATTGGTGGAATTATTTGCTTTTGCAGCTAAAACATTGTGTTGTACCGTATGTATGAACTGTTTTCAGAAATGCTCTTATAGTCCTGAGAATGTTAAGTATGTTTCATGAAATGTGCCAAAGCAATAGAGAAAAACTGTAATAGTGATACTGTAAATAGTTAAACCTTTATGTGTGAGTGTGCCCTGCGATGGGTTGGTGCCCCATCCTGGGTTGTTCCCTGCCTTGTGCCCTGTGATGGGTTGGTGCCCCATCCTGGGTTATTCCCTGCCTTGTGCCCTGTGATGGGTTGGCGCCCCATCCTGGGTTGTTCCCTGCCTTGTGCCCTGTGATGGGTTGGCGCCCCATCCTGTGTTGTTCCCTGCCTTGTGCCCTGTGATGGATTGGCGCCCCATCCTGGGTTGTTCCCTGCCTTGTGCCCTGTGATGGGTTGGTGCCCCATCCTGGGTTATTCCCTGCCTTGTGCCCTGCGATGGGTTGGCGCCCCATCCTGGGGTGTTCCTGCCCTTTGCCCGTAGCCTCTGGGATAAGCTTCGGACCCCCCGTGACTAGGACAAGAGATTACAGAAAATGGATGGATGGATGGATGGGTTACCCCTTTGGCCCAGTGGGTCATACTCTTGCTTGACTCCTCCAGCACTGGGTTTTGAACCCCCCTCCGCCTGGTGTGTGCAGTTTGCATGTTCTCCCTGTCACTTGAGCTCCCTGATGGCCTCTCTGGATGCTTTGGGTCCATGATGGTCTCCTGAGGAGAGACCACAGCCCCTAGGTTACCTGGATCCAGGTGTTCAGAGGAACAACAGCTGCAAGTCCCTTTGAGTTGAGGCTAATCCAACATCCTGGCAACAAGCCTCTCACAAGCACACTGGCTCATTGCTGTCCCCGTGTATGATCTCTGTAATGTATGAGTAACTGTGCATTGCCCCTAGTGTATGATTAATCTTGGTACAGGAACTGAGCACTGTGGTGAAACCATAGCTACAACACAGTAAAAAGATTTATAATATGATCTTATGACTGACTATATATATGGGATGGCAGATAGTTTGAGTCTCATAGGTAACACATCCAGGAGAAGGTCCAGAGAAAACTCTGTAAGCAGCTTTCTGTCTGATTTGTGAAGGTACATTTCACTCGTATTTGATTATATTTGTGTAAATTACTAAAATTCTTGGGGTTACAAATAAGAGTTTTATATTTACATTTGAGGGTAGACACTATATGGTACTGGTATGTTTCAGAATATATGAGTCATGATTAGAATGAGTAAATGTAAATATTTTTATTTTCAGTTGGAAAAATGAAGCATACAAATAAAAACATCTTTGAGGACGTGCATTTGAGGCTGGAAGACCTAAAACGTGAGCCTGACCTCCAAGACAACGGGTACCTTCACAAACCTGTGCCTCTAATCCCGATTCCACTGGAGTTCCAAATTACCAAAGTGATTCATGTCACTGGAAAATGGGGAATGAGGGGAATCCTGGGTGAATCTGGATTCTGGCTCGGGGAGAACGCTGGATATGGAAACGGGACGCAGTTTCTCTGGTGGAGCCTGGCTGTGGATGATGCCGACCTCCTGCCAGCACAGCATCGCTTTCTCAAGGCTTTTCTTCCGCATATCACTCCCGAAGAGGTGGAGAATCACCCGGAATTCCTCAGCCAGTTTACCACCTCGACTGCCTTCCAGCTGGGATCCCGCTACGGCAACTTTAAGTTCACCTTCTCCCTGCAGGAGCTCTTGCAGAAGTTCAGCGAGCAGCTCTGTGAGGGCGAGAGCCCCGTGCAGAGGGTTTATAAGACGGTGGTCTATAAAAAGGAGATCATGCATGTTGTGGTCATTCACAGCCCTGACGTTCATGACTTTGACGAGTGTCCCATTCTCCAGGATAATGAGGATGTTCCATGTGCGCTGAGGGATGGCTCCCTCTTGTGGCGTCCACGGGCAATAACTGATCCCTGTAGACGAAAACTAGTGATGGAAGAAGATGGTAGAAGTGTCAGGGTGGAGGAGCTGCCCGGTGGAGATGAAAAATATTATTTCATGTGGGAGCACGGGGCTCTAGCGTTTCACCTCCCGCCAGGGCAGACGCTGCGTTTCGAGCGGGATGAGCTGATTAACAGCCTCAGTGCCTGTGATAAATTAACACCAGACCTGTGTTATGATGGGGTAACTTACGAAGAAGCAAAGACGATCGTTGCTGAATTGAAAGAGAATTGATAATTTGTCAATGCCTGTGTGTCGTTTGGGTGTTTGTGGATGACAGAATGGCACAGCAAAGACTGTGACACGATCCATCCTGTAATGCCGAAAGATACCCTTCAGTTCTTATCCTACATTTTGCAGAATTACCACTCAAGATTTCCTTTTGGTTTATTTTAATTGATTGGGTACTTTTTAAGTGAATCATTGTGTTTAGAATGTACTGATCAACCAGCAGGTGGCGTGGTAGCTAAACACACATCACTGTAACATGACTGGCTTACTCTATTTATGTAACATTTCTTTTCAAAATACTCTATCACATGTCATATATTCATTATGATGATATTATTGCCGTTTAGCGTTATAGTTGTGGGTCTGTACTGTTGAAATAATATTAAACGTTTAAACATTGGTTAATGGTGTTTGTGATGCTGTCTCTTACTTGACTTTATACTTGCAAAAGACGGTGCAAACCAAATTACACAGTTTTACTTGTCCTGAAGCAGAAAAAGACTCCCTTAACTTTTGTGTGCTGTTGAGGATTGACATGTCGGGTATTTAATGGTCGCAAAGTCATCTGACAAAACAGCTAACACCTCCAACAATTGTCTAAAGAATGGGAAATATGTAACTGATTTGAATTATACTTAATTTGTAGATGAAATTGTAACATCAAATTGAAGATACACAATTATAAGCTTAAAATTGCATCATGTCCCATTGTAGTAGTACTAACCAAATGACACTGTGTGATATCAACTTCCCTGAAATGGATTAGGCTTGTTAAGTCAACACAATGTGATATGCAGATGTTATTTAAAAGTCAATGGTCACATTTATTTAGTCAAACAACACCATTTTAAGTAAAATACTGTAATCAAACAATATAAAGACATGCACACACGTCACATGAATCAAATGCAAACTACAAATACTATATACCAATACAAACTGCGCAACAAATTGTGCATTAATAAGAATAAGGACAAGTGCTTAAAATATTCTGACATCTTGATGTCTGCAGTGGCATGTGATTACACATTTAACTAACGTTTAACTAGCGATATACTTATTTTGCGCGAATAACGCGTATTTTGATTGGATGCGCGCCAATGTCTGAATCACAACAAAATGCATTTATGTCATTGATTGGTTGCATTTGAAGGGTGCAAAAGGCAAAATAATAATAACGTTGCATTATTGAACGTTACGTTGTGTGTCATGGATACTTTTCGCTCCAAATCTCCCGACCACTATGTTGATCTGAGACAGCAAGACCAAGACAGCGAGACCAAGACAAGACCAAGGGACCCGAGAGCAAGACAAGACCAAGACCAAAGACCGTCGAGACTGTGACAAGACCAAGACCACGTAAAAGTGGTCTCGAGACATCCAACTCTATGAATGACATCGAAAAATCTGGGTCCAGCTAAGCCAGATGCTGTGGTCTCTAACCAGGGTATCACCATGGACTCCTAACATCTCATTGGGGTGCTGGGTAACTCTGCAGGTCAAAAGTTACTGTCCAAAAGCATAAATCACAGGCCCCAGCGAGGATTGAACTCGCGACCCCTGGTTTACAAGACCAGTGCTCTAACCACTGAGCTATGGAGCCTCAGGTACAACCTGTTGGACTGTCAGGTTAGTTAAAGTGTGTACCCAGCCCTCTGAAAACAATGACTGCACCTTATGCAATAGGTAGGTGACTGAAAACGTCGCCCTGTGAGATGCATGTTTTACACAGTACACACTGTAAACACACACTTCCTGAGAGGCACCACACCCAAGACGAGAGGTGAAAGAAAGGAACAGGTGAGAATATAAAGACTTTAGTGAGTAAGACCTTCCTGACATTTCACCAACGTCAGCCTTCCACTCCCACATAGCAGTGAGCAAACAGGCAGGGATCAATGCCAAAGCCGGAACAGGAGCATCTCTGATTGATTTACATGAATTATTGTAACTGGTCAGGCCTTTCAGGGACCTTCACAATGCTGGTTCTCTTTTACTCAGTTAGAATTCAGTTCCTTAGAACCCAACGCATGCTTGACCTCTCTGAGTTATATACTGCTTTTAAAGATGGGTATATTATTATGCACTCAGTTTGCACTTTTGTAACACACAATTTGCAAATGCGTAAATACAATCCACTGCACAGCACTCACACAACTCACTGCTTTACACACAATTTCCAAATGATCAACACACTCCTAGTAAAACTATACACATTTATGGCTATTGTTTACCCTATTTTGCCAACTGTCTGGCCACACTGTCACATGTGAAAACTGTTTTAGATAATTAGTTCACTTTTCAATCAGCATGAGCACTATAAATAAGGCACAGGTAAGCTTTCAGTGTGGAGAACAATGGAGGGAGAAGGAAGACTGAGAAGAGTGAGAATTAGAGGAGGGCGAGGAAGAGGACAAGGACGAAGACTAGGAGGTGAATTTAGAGGAGGAGGACGAGGAGGTGAAGAGGAAGGAGGAAGGGTTTGTGCTTATTGTTTTTGTACAGTAGAGAATATTTACAATACAGCATGTATACTTCTAACAAGTTTATCTTTTTGCAGAATTGAAAGATGGTCACATAGGGGTGGAAGAACACTTATGTTCTCAGACCAACAAGAGACAGTAATTGTTGAGATGGTCCGTCAAAACAATGCAAAATGACTGTATGAAATACAACAGCGGATTATTGAAGACAAGGTGCATTTTGATGGAATAAACCATGTGAGTTGTTTAACAATTGACCGTGTCTTGCAACACAACCAGATGAGGATGAAACAAGCCTATCGGGTACCATTTGTGCAAAACTTTGAAAGAGTTTCTGTAAAAGCACATAATGTATTTTGTTTGGATGTAAATAAGCTTTCATAAGTGCAGGAATGTTCAAATATACTAAATAAAGATAATTTTCCTTTTATCCCAGAGTGTTTTGCATTTGTTTATGTAGTGTGTCACAATTGCTGTTAGTAGCGTTTTTACATTGGCTGGTTTTGTGTGTTTTCTGACAAATGATTTTGAGTAAAATTAAAATAGTTTTGGGAGTGGGAGGGCATACCTGGGGGTGTGAGGGAGCGCAGTCATTCAGTGCCAACGGCTTATGGTCATCAGTATGGGTTCAGGGGGAGTCTTACTCTGTCTGTAAGGCGCTCCCAGGATCTGAATTAGCTGAGCTTAAAGACGTCCTTAAGCACCAACAGGATCAGCTTACTCAGTTAACTCAGAGTATTGCTTCCTTGCAGGAAGGACAGAGGCGCATTAAGCTTGCTTGTGATGGCCCTGTGATATGTAGGAGATGTGTCAACGTCCTGGTCATTTCGCTAGAGAATGTGATGGTGAGCGAGTCCCATTCCGGCCCCGTTCAGCTTCAGTTGCTCCATCCTCAGATGGAGCTTAGAGGTCCACTAGTTCCATTCAGGGGTCGGAACACTAATGCCCACTGAATTGCCGAGCCACAGTCCAGATGAGGCAGTGATGGGCTCAGGGGTTGGTCTGATGGGGGGGGGCATGGCATCTACACTTATGTCATCATGTCCTCACCTTAATGTCACTATTGTATTGGGAGGGTTAGCGTCCCGTGCTTGGTGGATACGGGGCAATGGTGTCCACCATTGTAGAGAGTTTTTTTCTACAGCATTGCAAACCATGGGGCCCTGATCGTTTGCAGTCTTGTCGGTGGCTGCAGCTTCGAGCGGCTAATGGCCTGGCCATTCCCTATGTAGACTATCTCAGAGCGGCTAATGGCCTGGCCATTCCCTATGTAGACTATCTCGGAGCGGCTAATGGCCTGGCCATTCCCTATGTAGACTATCTCGGAGCGGCTAATGGCCTGGCCATTCCCTATGTAGACTATCTCGGAGCGGCTAATGGCCTGGCCATTCCCTATGTAGACTATCTCGGAGCGGCTAATGGCCTGGCCATTCCCTTTGTGGGAAATGTATGCCAGGTTGTGGGGTCTTAGTAGTAAAAGATCCTCCAGGGATCTTTAAAGTGCCTGGTGTCTTGGACATGAACACTATTAGTAAGTGTTATGAGTCTTTGTTTAGTCAGCATGGGTCGACCTTGTTTCAGTTGCCCACGGTGTTCCAGGCTCCGAATTCTATTTTTCAAGCTTTACAGCAGTGCCACTATTTAGTCCCCTATTGGTGCGGGTCTCCAGGGGGACAGTGTATGTCCCGATTGTCAATGTGGGGAATGCAGACGTCCTGTTGTACCCTCATACCATTCTGGGTACCCTGAGTCAAGTGGATGTCATTAGTCTGCCTTAGGGAGTGGCCGAAGTCCGGGTAGTGGAAGTTGTTGAACCTGCCCAGTCTGAGTGTATCCCGATACTCAGTCAGATTGAGTCTCTTGATTTAGGTGCTCTTACAGATGCAGATAAGGAACAGGTTAGGTCTTTGCTTAGGAAGTATCACGATGTTTCTCTGCTCACGAGGGAGACTTGGGTTGTACCAGTCTTATATCTCATGAGATTCTGGTGACGGATGAGATTCCAGTCAGACAGCGCTACAGGCGGTTGCCCCCTTCTGAATATGATGTTGTCAAATCGCACATTAATCAGTTGCTTGAGGCACGGGTCATTAGAGAGAGTTGTAGCCCCTGTGCCTCTCCTATTGTTTTGGTTCGGGGCCTGTTTGTTTTCTACCATGGACCTGGCTAGCGGATATAACCAAGTTCTGGTACTGGAGAGGGATAAGGCAAAAACGTATCTGTATAAATGTACTATGTACTGTAACATAATGTACTACAGTAAATGTACAATGTTCAATTCCAAATTTTTGTGTATATTTTCTGTTACTTGGTTCTATGCTTTCTCAGTTACAGTAATTTACATTTACAATGTTTCACATTATATTTCATTCAGTTTTTTTTCTCTACATTAGATTTGAGTAAGGATTAATTAAAAGATAAAACATTTGCTGACTAAGTCTTGATGCACTGGTGGAAGTGTTTTATTCATTTGTGACAGTGATGAAGTGATTGACTGATGTTGTATGCTCTGACACACGTGCACAAGGTTTTGATTGTTTTAGTAGCTTCTGTTTTAGTGTTATGAGAAATGCATGAATTATTTTGGGAACTGCATTACTGTATGAGTGGTGAGAATGGTGTTTCTGATGAGGAAACTGAGAAAAACTGTAAAATGTTCGATCGACCAGTGATCAACGAGTTCTCTGGAATAGCTCAGAGGTGCATCTCAAGAATCTACAGATAGCATATACTGAAAGAAGACAACACAATGTAACAAGGAAATGAACAGCTGATAAGAAGAAGAAGAGTAAGGCTGCGTGGTGGAGGGCAGGGAGGCAAAACAGAGGAAGAGGTAGAAGAGGCCGAGAACTTCCTGATGGAATAAGGGCCACAATTGTGGACCATGTCCTCAGTCATGGCCTTACAATGTCCGAGGCTGGTCAAAGGGGGCAGCCGAATGTTGGGGGAACAACTGTGTCCTCAATCATTCAAGCGTTTCATAGAGACAACAGGTATGTAATCCAATACTATACTGTAATATTGTATACTTACTGCAATGCCACATACTTGCATTTTATAGTATACAGTAAATTGACTTTATACAGTTACATATACTGTAGCACACATACATACGCAGGCATTTTTACAGTGTGTACGTATGTATACGTATGTGTGTGTTTATGTGTTACAGTAAATGTACAGCATGTGTAACTTTGTACTGTTGAAACTGATATATGTCATACAGAAAAAGTACAACTTTGTGCCTTTTCAGTCATTGACATCAAAACCTTAGCCATAGTTTAACATTGGGAAATACTTACGGGGTTCTATGTTGTTCTATTGACAACAAGCATTTTGACCATCTTGCTTGTGAACAAGACACAAGGACTGTTGGGACCGACCATTTCATTGACTTTTTTGGCTGTTTGTATGAATTGTTTCGAGAAATGCACTTACCGTTTTGCAAATGTTAAGGATGATTCGAAATGTACCAAAGTGACTGCAAAAAACTGTAACTGACTGGCTTGAAGCGTGATCTGACAGCACTGTTTGCTTTTGAGCAAGATAATATAGTTTTTTGAAGACAAGTCAAGACAAGTCAAATGTTTTGTGAGTATAGCTTGAATTTTAGGGTTTGTGCTTAGTGGTTTGAGAAAAGGAGAGGAGATTTTAGGAAATGTGTTTTAGCAATTCAGAAAAACTTTAAGTGTGTTTTATGAAATGTGCCAAAGCAATTGAGAAAAACTGTAGTCAGTGCCATGAAAATATTTTTTACCATGAGAGTCTAAATGCTTAGATATACTGTCAGTATGTCAGTGTAAGTTTGCTGCTCCTGAGCTCCACAATTCTGAATGATAGTCGGTTCCCACTTTCTCATTGTCACTGACTGATCATTTTTCTCTTATTAAAGACACTAGTTTCCGCACTGCAAGGCTCTACATTACAGTGTGTAAAGTTCACTGGGAAGCGAAAGCGCTCGCATGCAATTGTAACTACTTCAGATCTTAAGACACAGTACAATAGCAAACAAAAAGTCACACAGCACTGTGTGACATAAAAACAGCGAAATGCCAATACAGGAACAATAGAATGGCAATTCATGTTCAGTGGGAACCAAAAACAGAACAATGTCATATTATGGGATGCATTTTTAAATCATTTTGAAAGCTTGGGTAACTGCTTTGCACGTGGTGACTAACATGATGATCACATACATACATAGTTTTGGGTGTAAAATTATTAGAATGGGAAACTATATCTGAATTGACCAATATGACAAATGTACAAAGCCATTTGCATATATGTACTAAAACATCTGGAAACTGGCATAAAGACATGAGAAATGATGTTCTGCTGTGCAGAAGTGACTTTATGGTGTGGGGGTCACACTTGTTGTTTTGTAGATGTCAGCTGTCATTTGAGAAATGCTCCAAAGCAATTGAGAAAAACTATAAGTTCTTCCCAGTTCTGTACTACCCAAGTCTGTCATTGTGTCTCAACCAGCCAAACGGGAAATACAGGAAGAAACATGGAAAGGGACTGATAAGGGGTTTGTTAAACAAAGGAGCAAAACTCAAATCAAACAAGATCTCAATGGATCCAAAACTAAGGTAGCAGGGAAGGGAGAGACAGGGACTACGACAGGTTACAACTTCGGTGATAGACCTGGGTAGCAGAGAACTAGAAGGACATAGATACAGGATTAACAAGGGAGCAAACAGGAGGCAGCAGGGAGTGAGTACAGTTCTTCTCAATTGCTTTAGCACAATCAGTGACAATGAGAAAGTGGGAACCGACTATCATTCAGAATTGTGGAGCTCAGGAGCAGCAAACTTACACTGACATACTGACAGTATATCTAAGCATTTTGACTGTCATGGTTAAAATGATGCTTATTGCACTTTTCAGTTTGGTGGCACTAACTAATTCATCGGTGCAATTATTTGCTTTTGCAGCTAAAACATTGTGTTGTACCGTATGCATGAACTGTTTTCAGAAATGCTCTTATAGTCCTGAGAATCTTAAGTATGTTTCATGAAATGTGCCAAAGCAATAGAGAAAAATTGTAATAGTGATACTGTAAATAGTTAAACCTTTATGTTTGAGTGTGCCCTGCGATGGGTTGGTGCCCCATCCTGGGTTATTCCCTGCCTGGTGCCCTGTGATGGGTTGGCGCCCCATCCTGGGTTATTCCCTGCCTTGTGCCCTGTGATGGGTTGGTGCCCCATCCTGGGTTATTCCCTGCCTGGTGCCCTGTGATGGGTTGGCGCCCCATCCTGGGTTGTTCCCTGCCTTGTGCCCTGCGATGGGTTGGTGCCCCATCCTGGGTTGTTCCCTGCCTTGTGCCCTGCGATGGGTTGGCGCCCCATCCTGGGTTGTTCCCTGCCTTGTGCCCTGTGATGGGTTGGCGCCCCATCCTGGGCTGTTCCCTGCCTGGTGCCCTGTGATGGGTTGGTGCCCCATCCTGGGTTGTTCCCTGCCTTGTGCCCTGTGATGGGTTGGTGCCCCATCCTGGGTTGTTCCCTGCCTTGTGCCCTGCGATGGGTTGGCGCCCCATCCTGGGTTGTTCCCTGCCTTGTGCCCTGTGATGGGTTGGTGCCCCATCCTGGGTTGTTCCCTGCCTTGTGCCCTGTGATGGGTTGGCGCCCCATCCTGGGGTGTTCCTGCCCTTTGCCCGTAGCCTCTGGGATAAGCTTCAGACCCCCATGACTAGGACAAGAGATTACAGAAAATGGATGGATGGATGGATGGATGGATGAGTTACCCCTTTGGCCCAGTGGGTCATGCTCTTTCTTGGCTCCTCCAGCACTGGGTTTTGAACCCCCCTCCGCCTGGTGTGTGCAGTTTGCATGTTCTCCCTGTCACTTGAGCCCCCTGATGGCCTCTCTGGATACTTTGGGTCCATGATGGTCTCCTGAGGAGAGACCACAGCCCCTAGGTTACCTGGATCCAGGTGTTCAGAGGAACAACAGCTGCAAGTCCCTTTGAGTTGAGGCTAATCCAACATCCTGGCAACAAGCCTCTCACAAGCACACTGGCTCATTGCTGTCCCCGTGTATGATCTCTGTAATGTATGAGTAACTGTACGTTGCACCTAGTATATGATTAATCCTGGTACAGGAACTGAGCACTGCGGTGAAACCATAGCTACAACACAGTAAAAAGATTTATAATATGAGCTTATGACTGACTATAAATATGGGATGGCAGATAGTTTGAGTCTCATAGGTAACACGTCCAGGAGAAGGTCCAGAGAAAACTCTGTAAGCAGCTTTCTGTCTGATTTGTGAAGGTACGTTTCACTTGTATTTGATTATATTTGTGTAAATTACTAAAATTCTTGGGGTTACAAATAAGAGTTTTATATTTACATTTGAGGGTAGACACTATATGGTACTGGTATGTTTCAGAATATATGAGTCATGATTAGAATGAGTAAATGTAAATATTTTTATTTTCAGTTGGAAAAATGAAGCATACAAATAAAAACATCTTTGAGGAGGTGCATTTGAGGCTGGAAGACCTAAAACGTGAGCCTGACCTCCAAGACAACGGGTACCTTCACAAACCTGTGCCTCTAATGCCGATTCCGCTGGAGTTCCAAATTACTAAAGTGATTCATGTCACTGGAAAATGGGGAATGAGGGGAATCCTGGGTGAATCTGGATTCCGGCTCGGGGAGAACGCTGGATATGGAAACAGGAGGCGGTTTCTCTGGTGGAGCCTGGCTGTGGATGATGCCGACCTCCTGCCAGCACAGCATCGCTTTCTCCAGACTTTACTTCCGGATGTCACTCCTGAAGAGGCGGAGAATCACCCGGAATTCCTCAGCCAGTTTACCACCTCGACTGCCTTCCAGCCGGGATCCCGCTACGGCAACTTTAAGTTCACCTTCTCCCTGCAGGAGCTCTTGCAGAAGTTCAGTGAGCAGCTCTGTGAGGGCGAGAGCCCCGTGCAGAGGGTTTATAAGACGGTGGTCTATAAAAAGGAGATCATGCATGTTGTGGTCATTCACAGCCCTGACGTTCATGACTTTGACGAGTGTCCCATTCTCCAGGATAATGAGGATGTCCCATATGCGCTGAGGGATGGCTCCCTCTTGTGGCGTCCACGGGCAATAACTGATCCCTCTAGACGAAAACTAGTGATGGAAGAAGATGGTAGAAGTGTCAGGGTGGAGGAGTTGCCCGGTGGAGATAAAAAATATTATTTCATGTGGGAGCACGAGGCTCTAGCGTTTCACCTCCCGCCAGGGCAGACGCTGCGTTTCGAGCGGGATGAGCTGATTAACAGCCTCAGTGCCTGTGATAAATTAACACCAGACCTGTGTCGTGATGGAGTGACTTACGAAGAAGCAAAGACGATCGTTGCTGAAATGAAAGAGAATCGCTAATGTGTCAATGCCTGTGTCGTTTGGGTGTTTGTGGATGACAGAATGACACAGCAAAGACTGTGACACGATCCATCCTGTAATGCCGAAAGATACCCTTCAGTTCTTATTCTATATTTTGCAGAATTACCACTCAGGCTTTCCTTTTGGTTTATTTTAATTGATTGGGTACTTTTTAAGTGAATCATTGTGTTTAGAATGTACTGATCTCCAGCAGGTGGCGTGGTAGCTAAACACACAGCACTGTAACATGACTGGCTTGCTCTATTTATGCAACATTCCTTTTCAAAATACTCTATCACATGGCATATATTTATTATTATGAAATTACTGCTTTTTAGTGTAATTTTTGTTGAATTTTTCATTATGAACATAGTAACACAAAATGACAATAAAGACATACATCAAGAGGACAGAATAATAATCCCCCTTGCAAACAACAAACACAAGACCTAACCAACACACAATCTGGCATGTGTCATAGAGCACACACACACACACACACACACAAAAGGGGTGAAGAAAATATATACAAACACATACACATATAGAAATCTAGTTTAAGGTTACATTTGATAAGAGAAAAAAAACACAACACTGTATTAGAGCAAGATAGCAGTATCAATCAGCCGATAGTGGTCTATTCATGTTTAAACGTGCATTAAAGCAGGATTCCATTGAATACTGAGACGCCCTCTAGATCTTTAGTATCGTCTGGTAATCAGTCTAAAACTGATTGCCATATTTTACAGAATAATCTATAATTCCCTTTGATTACAGCAGAAAGGTTCTCCTTAGAGAGTATCTTAAGAATCTCAGTATACCATTGTGAAACACTTGGAGGATTCTGTTTAATCCACTGATATAAGATGCATCTCTTAGCCAATAAGAGAAGCTTTGTTATATGAGTCCGTTGTCTTTGTTATATGAGTCCGTTGTCTTTGTTATATGAGTCCGTTGTCTTTGTTATATGAGTCCGTTGTCTTTGTTATATGAGTCTGTTGTCTTTGTTATATGAGTCCGTTGTCTTTGTTATATGAGTCTGTTGTCTTTGTTATATGAGTCCGTTGTCTTTGTTATATGAGTCTGTTGTCTTTGTTATATGAGTCCTCCATAAGCAGTCATAGCAGATATGGTCCAGGAGGTGTGACAACGACTCTTTTAAAAATTAGGGTAAGTTCGTAAACACTACTTTTATTTTCAGGTGGGTCAACATTTTCAATGATATTTAACAGGTCTTTGAGGGTGGAAGACTTAAAACATTTCCTCCGTGAGAATATACAGCACATCCACCCCCAAAGGATCAGCTCCTTATTAAGAACAATTACTCACTGAAAGCTGTGCCTCTAATCCCGATTCCGCCCGGACGTCTGCACGTCACTCCCGAAGAGGCGGAGAATCACCCGGAATTCCTCAGCCAGTTTACCACCTCGACTGTCTTCCAGCCTGGATCCCGCTACGGCAACTTTAAGTTCACGTTCTCCCTGCAGGAGCTCTTGCAGAAGTACAGAGAATAGGTTTTGTGAGGGCGAGAGCCCCGTGCAGATGGTTTATAAGACGGTGGTCTATCTAAGGGAGATCATGCATGTCGTGGTCATTCACAGCCATGATGTTCATGACTTTGACGAGTGTCCCATTCTCCAGGATAATAAGGATGACCCATGTGCGCTGAGGAATGGCTCCCTCTTGTGGCATCCGCGGGCAATAAGTAATCGCCTGTGGTAAGTTAAGGTGAACACTCAGCCCACTGAAAACAATGACATCATACAACAGTCCATGGTTGCCGTTGTCTGATTCTCCTCTTCATGATGCACCAGACATTTTCGATAGGACACAGATCTGGGCTGATGGCAGGCCAGTCAAGCACACGGACTCTATGTCTACGAAGTCATTTGTACAGAAAGAGGCCTGGCATCGTCCTGCTGGGAACATGGATTTCCTGGAAAATGACATCGTCTTGCTGGGAACATGTGTCTCTCTAACATTCCAATGTAAGCCCCCGCAGCAATGGTGCCTTCACATATACACAGACCCCCCCTCTCTTTTATCCAGGGGTCCCTTCTTCTTTTATCGATCTCCCCACATCGCAGCGAGTTCCTGCGTTTCCCTTCACTCCCCAGGACAGACTTCCCGCCTTTCCCTTCACTCCCCAGGACAGACTTCCCACCTTTCCCTTCACTCCCCAGGACAGACTTCCCATCTTTCCCTTCACTCCCCAGGACAGACTTCCCGCCTTTCCCTTCACTCCCCAGGACTGACTTCCTGCCTTTCCCTTCACTCCCCAGGACAGACTTCCCGTCTTTCCCTTCACTCCCCAGGACAGACTTCCCGTCTTTCCCTTCACTCCCCAGGACAGACTTCCCGCCTTTCCCTTCACTCCCCAGGACAGACTTCCCGTCTTTCCCTTCACTCCCCAGGACAGACTTCCCGTCTTTCCCTTCACTCCCCAGGACAGACTTCCCGCCTTTCCCTTCACTCCCCAGGACAGATTTCCCGCCTTTCCCTTCACTCCCCAGGACAGATTTCCCGCCTTTCCCTTCACTCCCCAGGACAGACTTCCCGGCTCTTTGACTGTTGCATACGTCCTGAACTACAACTCTCATTTAGCATTTAGGGTCCCTGTTTATTCAGCATTTGGGTCTCCTGTCCCCGATTTGTCCTGTGGAAAACAAAGCTGGATTTCTAATGAAAATTTAAAATAATACAAATACAGTATTTAAAAAAATCTAAGCTATAATAACATGGGTGTAAATAGATACTGTATTAGAAGGAACACAGGTACAAACATAAATCTGGTAAATTTGGGATTAAATCCAAAGGCAGAATGATGCTGTTAGTAATAGATTTACATGAATTTCCTTTGATCAGGCTTTTCAGTGACACCACCACATCATTCAGTGACTGTATTTGATCCTTATAGTTGCTGGTTTTGTTTCCCAGTTTGAATATGTTTTTTTTCTATTGCGTTCTTTACATGATTGATATCCCCTCACTGGCAGCATTGTTTAACAGAATTTCCAAGACTGATGTGAACATTCTTCTTCTGATCAAGAAAATCCAGAAAAAGCCAGATGTTGTCTCTCCTCAGGACATCACATTGGACCATCATCTAATTAAATTATGCAGGTCAAATGTTATTTTCCAATAACATAGTCCACAGGCCCCAGTGAAAATTACATTTTTAAGTTGCGGTTTACAGGACCAGTGCTCTACCCACTGAGCTACGGAGCCCGAAAAAGAACCTATTGCACTGTCAGGTATGTTAAGGTGACCAGTCAAGCCCACTGAAAACAATGACACTGTACCTCATACATCAGCCAGGGGACTCAAAATGTCAGTGTTCGAGATCCATGTTTTACACTGAAATCTAATCTTTTGCGTCACCTGGTTTGACCAGGAACCATCTATCAGCCTAAAAGACAGACAGAATGTTTCTCTCCACCCTTTGGTGCAGCTAACTTATAGGCCATGGTGGATGTGGTGGAACGAACTTCCTCTACATGTCCAAACTGCGCAGTCATTGGGTGCCTTCAAAGGACGACTAAAAACCTGCCTCTTTCGGAAGTACTTGCATCAGCACTTCCAGGATTATACTAATATTATAAAAAAATATATTACTTGCCAACAGAGTTTTTTTAGAGTGATAGTATTCTTAGCTGGGATCTATTGAACCAGTATCAGAATGTAATCACAGGTGAGATTTCTAAGCACTTATGTAAGTCGCTCTGCCTAAGGGCATCTGTCAAATGATATTACAGGGCAAAGGCTCTACGCACTGAGTTATGGACCCTGCCCTTAAGCAAACCGGAATAAACAGGTTTTTCTATAGTTTCGGTTTTATTTCGGAAATAACGACATTAACACACAGTATCGGGTCATTCCATGTCAAATAATCACACTTTCGGACGTCATCGTTACTGATTTTAACGAAACTTGGCATGCTGATTTGGTCACATGAGTATAACTCATGAAACTGAAATTGGGCGTGTCTGGGATCAATATTGAGGGAGATTTAAGCAAACGAAGTTTGAACTTTTTTTTTTGGGAGGGGGGGGGGCTATGACTTTCACTGGATATATTTACCTTAATGTGAGCTGCACAGAAGTACGGTAGTCTGTAGAGGACATGCGTAAACTTTTTTTTTCTTTTCGTTATCTCGAGATCACGACTTATTTTTCTCGTGAAACATAACCCGGTAGGCGGTAACCATGGAGACGTCCCGGACTCTCCAGTTGGTTGGTAATGAAACCATGACTACTCGTTCAGGCTCACTATAATTTCTCCGACGGTATAGCTGCAAATTTCTGATCCTCCTTCTCAAATGACGAACACTAATATGACAATTTTCTAGCACCGACAGACTGTTATTTCCTCGTATCCATGATTCGGTGCAATATATCTCGCCTTTTTTCCTACAGTTTGAAGTCTAACTTGGTTTTACAAACAAGTGCAATATAACCACTTATGATATTGGTGCAATATACTTTTACTCTACTGTGCAATATACAGTTTTACTTTTCCTGTAACTTTTGGATAAAGGTACTTTACATTCCTGTACAGAGATTTTCTGTCTTATTTTATTTATCAGAATGTTTAACAGTGCCGTAATTTGTTTTACACTTCATTCCTATTTTATACTTATATTGTATTGTTCTTGTTTTCGTGTTTATATGTGATTGTGCAGTCGCAATGTGAGCAATTTCCTCCGGGATTAATAAAGTCTTCTGATTATGATTCTGATTCTGATTGGGACAGTCCTCGATCAAAGTAAAATCTGATTCATTCGTCCATGAGGATAATACTAAACGATCGAGATCATGGGAAAGTGACATGGGTTATGTCGAGATCACAAGAAAAAATAAGTCGTGATCTCGAGAAAACGACTTTGGTTATGTCGAGATCACGAGAAAAATAAGTCGTGATCTGGATATAACGGTTTTGGTTATCTCGAGATCACGATAAAAATAAGTCGTGATCTCCAGATAACGATAAGAAAAAAAAAGTTTATGCATCTCCTCTACAGACGTCCGTACTCTAGCGTATGAATAACCAGGTAAAGAAACTGAACACGACGGTGAAAAACATGTGAAACCATAGATACGTGCTGGGAAATCGAAACCGGAAGAGCTGTAACCATTTATAATATGAGCTCACGACTGGCTATATATAGCCTACGGGATGGCAGATAGTTTGAGTCTCATAGGTAGGCTAACACGTCCAGGAGAAGGTCCAGAGAAGACTCTGTAAGCAGCTTTCTGTCTGATTTGTGAAGGTACATTTTACTAGTATTTAATTATATCTGTGTAAATTACTAAAATTCTTGGTTATACAAGTAAGAGACATATTTATATTGTTTTATATAAACAATAGAAACTGTGTAATATTGAAATGCTTTAGAATAAATCAGCCAGTATTTGAATAAATGTGAACTTAAACTTTATTTTCAGGTGGGAAAATGAGACGTTTTAATGAGAGAGGAATCCCTGAAACGGTCTTTGGGGGGGAGCATTTGAGGCTGGAAGACCTAAGACTTCAGCCTGTCCTCCGAGGCAACAATTACCTTCACAAAGATGTGCCTCTAGTGCCGATTCCGCTGGAGTTCCAAATTACCAAAGTGATTCATGTCACTGGAAAATCGGGAATGAGGGGAATCCTGGGTGAATCTGGATTACGGCTCGGGGAGAACGCTGGATATGGAAACGGGACGCAGTTTCTCTGGTGGAGCCTGGCTGTGGATGATGCCGACCTCCTGCCAGCACAGCATCGCTTTCTCAAGGCTTTTCTTCCGCATATCACTCCCGAAGAGGTGGAGAATCACCCGGAATTCCTCAGCCAGTTTACCACCTCGACTGCCTTCAAGCCTGGATCCCGCTACGGCAACTTTAAGTTCACCTCCCCCCTGAAGGAGCTCTTGCAGAAGTACAGAGATCAGTTCTGTGAGGGCGAGAGCCCCGTGCTGAGGGTTTATAAGACGGTGGTCTATAAAAAGGAGATCGTGCATGTTGTGGTCATTCACAGCCCTGACGTTCTTGACTTTGACGAGTGTCCCATTCTCCAGGATAATGAGGATGTCCCATATGCGCTGAGGGATGGCTCCCTCTTGTGGCGTCCACGGGCAATAAGTGATTGCTGTTATCGAAATTTGGTGACGGAAGAAGATGGTAGAAGCGTCAGAGTGGAGGAGGTGCATTGGCCGTCCTATTTCATGTGGGAGCACGGGGCTCTAGCGTTTCACCTCCCGCCAG
This sequence comes from Paramormyrops kingsleyae, assembly GCF_048594095.1. Classification (NCBI taxonomy): domain Eukaryota; kingdom Metazoa; phylum Chordata; class Actinopteri; order Osteoglossiformes; family Mormyridae; genus Paramormyrops; species Paramormyrops kingsleyae. The sequence continues at coordinate 36,852,321 of NC_132805.1, read as the reverse complement.
GGCAGACTCTGCGTTTCGAGCGGGATGAGCTGATTAACAGCCTTAGTGCCTGTGATAAATTAACACCAGACCTGTGTCGTGATGGAGTGACTTACGAAGAAGCGAAGACGATCGTTGCTGAATTGAAAGATAATCGCTAATGTGTCAATGCCTGTGTGTCGTTTGGGTGTTTGTGGATGACAGAATGGCACAGCAAAGACTGTGACACGATCCATCCTGTAATGCCGAAAGATACCCTTCAGTTCTTATTCTATATTTTGCAGAATTACCACTCAAGCTTTCCTTTTGGTTTATTTTAATTGATTGGGTACTTTTTAAGTGAATCATTATGTTTAGAATGTACTGATCGCCAGCAGGTGGCGTGGTAGCTAAACACACAGCACTGTAACATGACTGGCTTGCTCTATTTATGTAACATTCCTTTTCAAAATACTCCGTCACATGCCATATATTTATTATAATGATATCATTGCTGTTTTTAAATGACATAAGCAGTATAGCCAAATGCTAGGGGCGCCCCAAGGGGTAGAAAAGGAAGCGGGGGAATAAAAAAATTAACCGATTACTGATATTATTTTGCATTCTTATAATAAAATAACAAAAAGTTTATTAAAGAAGCAAATCTTATTAAATAAAGGATATTTCTCGGTTCGCCCGGCGCCCCCTCCCCCCGTATTGTCGATTAACAGAAATGCGTTATCCTGTCGAAAAGACCGTAGTGAAGCGTCCGAGGCGCATGCAGGACAAAGACAGCGGTAATAATCACGAATCAGAGTAATAACCGTGTTACAGTCTGTGGTCCGTGGAGCCGAGTGTTACTAGCTTACTCTGGATAATTTGACGTTTGCTAATTTAATAGATATAATTAACGTCAGTTACTCCCCACGTAAATTCATCAGGGGAAGTTGGAAATACGTTTCAGGTGTGTATTAGGAACTAGGACGAACTTGCGGACGATTACGTCGCCTAGAATTAATCATTGTCCTGCTGTTACTGTCATACATATGAGGTGGTTGAAGTATTGATTGATTCTGATCGTGTATGGACTGATCACCCTGAGATCGAGATACATCGTCCACGATTCGCCCATATTATTGTGCCAAGGTTGAACTGCACAAACCCGTTTTTTACTGATTACTTAATTGTATAACTTGTTTTTCACGAATAACTTTTTTCTTATATAAGGGGCCAGGATGCCTTGTCCTATCTTGTCCTAAAAATGGGACACTTATTCTGTTCAAGGACGCTTACTTTGTAAGGGGTTTTCCTGAAGAGAGCAGGTGGCCCAATATGTTGTACCTATATGATAGGTGTGTGGGACGCTTATCTCGTCTTCAGGAGGGCGGGGAGGCATTGACCAAGGACGCTTGTTTTATTATTTTTGATCGGGGTGTGGGACGCCAACCTCATCCTCAGGCAGAGGGGAACGCATTAATTATGAGAGTAAATAGCTTGCAGCATTATTACTGATTATCACAGTTTATGACTTGTAATACTTTGTATTCTCTGGACTAACTATTGTTATATATATATATATATATATATATATATATATATATATATATATATATATATATATATAATATATATAATTTTGTATCACTTTTGATAAATATTTCTGAGTGAACCTAAGCGTGCCTGTCTGTTCTGTTCTGCCCTATATCCCCCTCACATCAATTAACACAAGGTGTTTACGATTGAGGAATAAACTACAACAAAATTTTCAGAAATACATTTTTCTTTTAAATGTGATGCTGCACCTGCACGGACCGTCCACTATGTCTATCTCAAAATAGCAACTTATTAGCAACTTATTAATAGTTAAATAAAATGCTTTTTCGTTTCAATGCCCCTAACAGTGTAAAGCCTTTGCAATTTGATTTTTGATTAGTCTTATATGCATAGCAAATAGTATTATCATGTGAGCGAAGTGCTCATTGAATGAGGTGTTTGTGCATGAATGCCAGCCAACTGTATGATGGACCTCCTGATTGGCCGCCTAGGGCAGCACCTCCCGAGGGCGCCGAATTCTGATGGGCCGCCTAGGGCACCGCCTCCTGAGGGCGCTGCCTCCTGATGGCCCGCCTAGGGCGGCACCTCCCGAGACCGCCGAATTCTGATGGGCCCCCTAGGGCAGCACCTCCCGAGGGCGCCGAATTCTGATGGGCCCCCTAGGGCAGCACCTCCCGAGGGCGCCGAATTCTGATGGGCCGCCTAGGGCAGCACCTCCCGAGGGCGGCGAATTCTGATGGGCCGCCTAGGGCGCTGCCGAATTCTGATGGGCTGCCTAGGGCGGCACCTCCCGAGGGCGCCGAATTCTGATGGGCCGCCTAGGGCAGCACCTCCCGAGACCGCTGAATTCTGATGGGCCGCCTAGGGCGGCACCTCCCGAGACCGCCGAATTCTGATGGGCCCCCTAGGGCAGCACCTCCCGAGGGCGCCGAATTCTGATGGGCCGCCTAGGGCAGCACCTCCCGAGGGCGCCGAATTCTGATGGGCCGCCTAGGGCAGCACCTCCCGAGGGCGCCGAATTCTGATGGGCCCCCTAGGGCAGCACCTCCCGAGGGCGCCGAATTCTGATGGGCCGCCTAGGGCAGCACCTCCCGAGACCGCTGAATTCTGATGGGCCGCCTAGGGCGGCACCTCCCGAGACCGCCGAATTCTGATGGGCCGCCTAGGGCGCCGCCGAATTCTGATGGGCCGCCTAGGGCGCCGCCGAATTCTGATGGGCTGCCTAGGGCGCCACCTCGTGAGGGCGCCGAATTCTGATGGGCCGCCTAGGGTGCTGCCTCCTGAGGATGCTGTCTCCTGATGGGCCGCCTAGGGCGCTACCTCCCGAGGTCGTCGCCTCCTGATTGGCCGCCTAGGGCGCCGCCTCCCATGGGCACTGAATTCTGATGGGCCGCCTAGGGCGCCGATTCCCAAGGGGGCGCCGACTTGCCAGCCAATTTCTCTTTGCCTCAGATGGGGGGCACCTGCGGTAATACTTGCCTAGGGCCCGTACTGGTTGTAGGTCTGAAATGTCTAAATAAGCAATATTAAATGTTTAAACATTAACAAATGGTGTTTATCATGCTGTCTTTTACATGACTTTTCGTTTGCAAAGAGAAATTCAGAAGTCTATTAAAGCTGTTAAACAGGTTGTAAGGAATCCACTTGCAGAGTCTCCGCAGTTTCAGCAAAATGGTGGTTTATTGAACAGTAAAAATAATATAATGTAATGCAGTGTAGACATACACCGGGTACTGAAAGGCAGCTCAAATACAAATTAAGGGCAGCACTTCACCCCCCTTTATACCCCAAAAGACCCTCCCCGCCAAGGTGCTGTGTGTAGGTGTTGTGAGTGAATTTACATATAAAGAGTGACCCCCTGGAGTGTGAGGATCCTGAGACAGGGACGGGACGGGACAGGACGGGGATTTCCCGTGAGAGCAAATGGTAGCTCAGCCACTTCTCTGGCCTCTGTCAATTGAATTATCTTCCTTATCACCTTAGTGGTGCCAAATGGAACCCCCATTCTCTCCCAGACTTCCCCTTTGATCATTCCCCCTTGATCATTAATAGCTAACACTGTCTCCATTCAAATGATCAACCAAGAACATTGGGGCATCTTTACTGCTTTTCCTTACAAGGTCTTTCACACATGGTGCATATTTACCTAATAGTTGCAGACAATTATAGGTAATTAATGGCACATTGTAACTTGCCCTGAAGCAGTCAAATATTACATGCAGTTAATCAATAAACACATAGTATTGAGTTTGCTAATAAACACAATTTATGCTTTCCAGAATATAAAAAAACCCCCACTTTTGATCAAGAATTCCTCACATCTTGATTAAGTCTTGATTATTGTCATTCAAGGAGGTGGAGAATGTGCGGGTTGAAGGTGATTGACTGTTTTCTCAGCCATTCACAGAGCCCCAGACCTCAGCCCTAACAAGTAATTATATGCAAGCAGTTAATCCAAGTTAATGGTAGTTGACGCCTCACTCTGAGGAGCGTGGTGGATTGCAGCTTTCATCCTGCATGGGGACTACAACTCGCTGGACGTTTTCAGTCCCTGCTGACATTTCTCTGAAACGGCACACGAGCGGATCATCATGACAGTGTTTGCCACACAGGGAGGTGTGTTAATCGGGCCCAGGTTCAGTCACACTGGCTCTGCTGGGTACTGGCACAGTTTAGGGCCCATCTGTAGCTCAGTGTTTCCACTGGAAGCAGGAATCTTAATCCCATATAAGGCCAAGAGGCTCACAGTGGTGATGTAATAGGGGGTGTCTCCTTTGAGAGAGAGAGAGAGAGAGAGAGAGAGAGAGAGAGAGAGAGTGAGTGAGTGTGTGTATGTGTGAGAGAGGGAGCTGGCAGATAAAGGCAGGGGGGAGGACTGAGAGCTGCGTGTTGGGTGTGTGTGTATGTGTGTGTGTGTTTGTATCTGCCTGCCTGAGGGAGCGTGTGAACGTAAGAGGGCGTCCTGCAGAAGCTGGCCCACACCAACCAGCACCCAGGGCTACTCCCGGGACACTGCGGCCGCACTACCAAGTGAGGAGAGCTTCATCTCGGGACGATGGGCAAGTCAGGTACGTCCTGAGAGAGGAGACTCGCACTGCCTGTGACGGCTGCACACCCTCTGCCGCTGTTCATCATCACTAACTTTCTTTGTTTCCTTGAATCCTTTCCTTGCCTTGGTCTGTCGTACGTCTGCATGGGTCTCCCTTCCATGTCTATCCTTCCCCACGTCATACAAATGTCTGGATATCAACTTTAAGCTTTAGTTGGGCAGATAATCGGCTTTTGGTTTGTACTGCTGTACTTTATTCAGTGTTGTATGGTTGACAAAAGGAGAAAATGTCCAGTCTATAGGCAGCTTTTCTTAAAGGCTGTGAGTTCATTATATGCTGAGTCACTTCAGGAAGATTGATGTTTCCGTCTAGATGTGTTGAAATACCTCGTGACTTCATGTTGACTGCCTATGAGATTCATGCTCTGTTCCACCACCAGAACAGGACTGGGTGGAGGTCAGCTTGGACCAGCTCCTGCAGGACATTTCACCACGAAAATTGTTCCGCAGGAGCCCCCCTAGGGTGGGGGTGAGAGAGGTCCTTTTGTAGCTTGCTGCCCTGAACCAGTGGTCCAGTGGTGGACACGTGTTACACTGGTGTGTTTACAGGTTTCGTTACCTTAATACATTCTTTCTCAATCCAGTCCTTGGGGACCCACAGTGGTTAAAGTCTTGTTAGATCCCAGCTGGGAGCAAGAATGTGGGCTGTCAGCAGGGGGCTCAGAGGGAGCACAAACATGGACTGGCTGGGGGGAGGGAGCACAAACATGGACTGGCTGGGGGGATGGGGGGGTGGAGGGAGCACAAACATGGACTGGCTGGGGGGATGGGGGGGTGGAGGGAGCACAAACATGGACTGGCTGGGGGGATGGGGGGGTGGAGGGAGCACAAACATGGACTGGCTGGGGGGATGGGGGGGTGGAGGGAGCACAAACATGGACTGGCTGGGGGGATGGGGGGGTGGAGGGAGCACAAACATGGACTGGCTGGGGGGGATAATTTGTTTCTGAGTTTTCTTGGTGTTACATGCTGACTTATTGATCTCAGGTTAACAGGAAGCTCCCATTAAGACAAACTGTGTGTGTGTGTGTGTGTGTGTGTCTTAGCTCTGACTGAAGGCACACAATCTGATCACCTCCCCCCTTCCTTCCTGAGGGGGGGATGGGCCGTTTGGTCAGTTCCGTTTCCTCAGGGTGAGGGCATTTGAGGTAGGGGTTGAGAATGTGTTGTTGATCATTACAGGAAAATGTTACTCTACCTGTAATGGTGATCAAGAGATTAAAATGAAAGAGGAAATGAAAAATGCCTTAAAGAACAGCAAAGCTGGTAGGACAGCAGAGTGCCCCCCCCGCCGTCGGGCTTGAGCGCGCCCCCCCCGCCGTCGGGCTTGAGCGCGCCCCCCCCCGCCGTCGGGCATGAGCGCGCCCCCCCCGCCGTCGGGCTGTGTATGACACTGCAGGGTGAGCTGCTCCTAACCCTCACAGGGCTCCGTTGTTCGCCCATCGCTGTTCGCTCAGCCCTCCCTCACAGGGAAACACTGTTACCGTGACGATATCTGTGCCAGGATTCCTTCTGAGTCACGTGCTGATTCACCACAGCAGCTGTGCTCACTCAGACAGTGTGGGGGTTTGTCCTGCATGGGCTCCCATGGTAACCCCCCCCCAGCCCCCCCCCCCCCCCCCCCAGAATGCATCATCATCCACAATGATACGGGATCAGCTGGCACAGGCGCTGGGGATAAGTGGCTGAGAGGAGAGGACGTGGAGATTCAGCAGAGTGTCATCGGCGTCCTGTTTGCGGCCTCCTGCCTGCTATCTAACTGAAGTATACGTCTATGAGGGACATACCCTGGACCTTGTAGGTCCCCAGGCATTGTGTGGCTTTATGCATTAGAAATCATTTGGCACAAGTGTGCAAACACAGCAGCCCTACAGTTCAGTGGTTGCTGGTTCTAATTCTGCGGCTGGCAGAGCGATGTCACCATTGGGCGTTTGAGCAAGACTCTTGATCCCAGGTGCTCCATTGTCGACGGTTGTCCCATCTGATCTTCACTTACATGCCACGTCGCATGTCTGCTAAATGGAAGAATAATCGTGACTGTCGCCATCATGGAGTCCCGTCCTCATCCTCTTGGATCGCGTGATTGGAAGCTCCATGTTCTCTTCCTTGCAGTCTAAAATCACCCTTCCCTCCCCCGATTCCTCCTGTGCTTTGTCTTTAGCCTCCAAACAGTTTGCTGAGGACGTTCTCAAGAGCCACAACGAGTATCGGAAGCAGCACCAGGCCCCAGCCCTGAAGCTGAGCGGGAGGCTGCGCCGGGAGGCAGCGCGGTGAGAGCGACCCGCCGGGGCCTCGGCATCGTCCCACCCCAACCGCCGCTGGGTCACCAGGCCAGCCATTGTCTCTGAGGGGCGGCTGGCTGTGGCCTGAGCTGCTGTGTTGGGGACGGGCAAATGGCTGAACCGCTGACATGACCTGTGTGCTCTCTGGCAGGTATGCTGAGAGTCTGGCCAGCACCAGGATCCTGAAACACAGTGCCGAGTCCAGCAGGGGGAGCTGTGGGGAAAACCTAGCGTGGGCGTCATATGACCAAACCGGTGAGTGATGTCATGAAGCTCGCCAGCCGCGAGGGAGCCGTCTCGCCGGCAGTGATCTGCATGTCTGAGCTTGATGCTGGCGGTCCCTCTTTGACGTCTTGTGTCGTTGTCAGGGAAGGATGTTTCTGACCGCTGGTACAGTGAGGTGAAGCAGTACAACTACAACCGTCCTGGATTCTCCTCAGGCACAGGTGAGATCCTTCAGGGTGTGAGGACTGTCCCAGCAATCTTCCGTTGCATCATCGCTAGAATATCTGGGAGTGGTAACCAAGTCAACACTAAAAGCCACTTGGAAGAGGTCTCTCCCCATCTGAGTAGAGTGTCTCTCTGTGAAATGCAGGGTTTATCAGATTAAAGGCATCCAGGCCGTGCTTGAGCCCAGAATTTCCCTGAGCTCTAAATGCAGAGCGTGGTCAGCCTGTTAGTCATTCTTGCACAGCACTGTAAGGAGTGTGGCGAGCATTGCTGGGGGGGCAGGGCTGCTAGGCTTCACTGCGGCATGCTGGACTGCCACGCTCTGCTTGAGGGGTTGATTTAGTGTGACGTCACAGCCGGGCCTGGCCCCCAGCTCCATTCCGCTGGTGGTATGAGCATCTCCTAAAGCAACAAAATGCTGATGTAAATATTTATGGCCTGAACGGTGTGGTTTACATCATGTAGCGGCTTCCACCAAACATGGCTCGGCAGAGGCAGGAAGTGGGTACGCGGCAGAGGCAGGAAGTGGGTACGCTGCAGAGGCAGGAAGTGGGTACGCTGCAGAGGCAGGAAGTGGGTATGCTGCAGAGGCAGGAAGTGCTGTGCCGTGTCATGTTAGATACAGTGGCGGAAATAAGTATTGAACACGTCAACATTTCTTTCAGATGATACTAGTCACATTAATATTTCACCAGATATTGGTATTAACTGAAGAAATTCACAAATATACAGTGTTATGTGTAATAAAGTGGAATAACACACCTCATGAACACACTAAGGTAAAGCAGCACAGCAAGGCAAGGAACCGGCTGAAACCAGGATGTAGAATTATTTTCTATTTAATAATTTTTTTCTTGTGTGGGGGGGAGTAATTGAAATTTAAAAGCTAGACAATCCCCTGAGGCTGCAGCAGGACAGTGCAGTGGTGCTGTGCTCCTCTCTAATGGCAGTTAAATGGTTTGCAGAGTGTACAGGAAATGCACTTGCACTTGTCATTCAGGCAAACGTGGCTGAGGCTTTTCGGGCCTGGCCGTGATCAGCAGGAAGCGGGTTCTCCTCTCTGCAGATCCAAGGTTAGACACTCAGTAAATGGACCCTGGAGAAAAAGCTTTAAATAGAACGGCCTTGTCAGCGGAGGCCAAGCTGACTCTTGCGTATGGCGCATGCCGCGCTTGTGATCCGCGAGCGGCTGTCGTGCGGATCTTACTAAACCGCCCCCCGCCCCCCACTACAGGACACTTCACAGCCATGGTGTGGAAAAACACCAAGAAGCTTGGTGTGGGGAAGGCCACGGCAACGGACGGCTCCACCTTCGTGGTAGCGCGCTACTTTCCCGCCGGAAACATCACCAACCAGGGCCACTTCGAGGCCAACGTGCTCCCGCCGAGAAAGTGAGCCAGACTCCGCCCACCAGTCCTCCGGCCAGACTCCGCCCACCAGTCCTCCGGCCAGACTCCGCCCACCAGTCCTCCGGCGATTATGGCGGGGGGGTGGTGTGCGTTGGAGTCAGACGTGGCGAGGACTGCACAGGAGTGGGGAGGTGTTGTGTTTACGCACCAAGGCCGGTCTTTTTCCCTTGATGGTGCCATTTACGGTTAATGCAGCTGGGACGTGGCTTCAAGCAGCCAGTGGCCTTGCGTGTTTGGGTTCGCATGTCACTGTCCTTTAAATCGACGAGAATATGCTTCATTCCGATGTTTACTGCTGTGGTACACCATGCATGAGCCGCAGCTCTCTACGAAGTATTCCCAAGTACTTTACAGGTATAATATCCTGCATTTGGAGGTGACACATAGGTTGTTATGCTATTTAAACTCATCCTTCAAAAAATGCAAAACTTTTACCTTTTTTGCCTTAACAGGGCCTTCAGGGTTGTGCCTGAAAATGACACTTTAAAAGTTTATACTAACGAGCTGAGGTAAATATCTCTGAAATTGCTTCCACGGAGTTGACCAGTTTCAGGTTTCTCCACTCGTTGGGAAATTACACTTAATGACTTACCGTTTCGATGCAGTAGCTTCAGGTATAGGCCTTCACTGCAAAAGATACTTTGTATTTCAACGTGATTTCGTGACTATAATATATTTTAACATTTTTGTACTGAAATGTTTTCTTTAATAAAGTGGAAGAATGGCATCTTTCAATAATGGCCTGATCATTTACGTAAAATTCACCCACCCCACATAGTTTCGCTGTGCTGCAGACGGCAACAATCGAAAGGTCATGCGATGAGAAGGTCATGCTTTGCTGGGCTGAATGAGCTCCTAAGCTGATGGCTTCATTTTTAGAGTAGTTTACATTCTTGTTGTTTGTTGATTTAACTTATCATTCCCGTAATATTTCATTGTAACTGTGAGCGTAAAGGTATTCAATTCAATTCTATTCTACTCTATACTGCCAGGCTACTTCCTACCTCAATTGAAATCCATCCCTAGCCAGGCAAGCCTGAGTTACACATCTGGGCCTGGGGGCCTCACAAGTCTGGCTGTAATATTTCTTCAAACCGTGGTAATTATAAAGATAAGGGCAGCACAGACGCACAAAAATGTCGATTAAAGACCAAACAAGGACTGGAATTGTAATTCATCTGAATGTTACAGACTGTGGGGACCCTTCCACCAGGGTGGGGGCCCACTGAGGGCGACATTTGGAGAACATGGGGAAAAAAGCACGTGAGGCCTGATCTGATTACATTAGGCTGGTTTATTCTGCGGGCAGAAGGGGAAGTAACATAGCAATACAGGCAGGTTTATAGTGCTCATGAGCCTTGGGGGATGGGGTGGGGACACAGGGTGAGTGTGCAGGGAGTGCGAGAACCTGCCCTCCCTCCTCACATAGTCAGCTCCTGGAGGAGGGAGAGAGAGAGAGAGAGAGCGGGTTAAAGATGATTATACTAGAGGATGGGATGTCTGTTGTCATGCCTGTGCAGTAACTCAGAGAGGTACTGTGGAAATGTTGGGGAAGCTGTGGTCAGCTCCAGCCGCTCATCCACCCCCCAGCCCCCCCCCCCCCCCACTCTCAGGTCTGGCTGCACGCACAACATTGGCTGCAAGGGCTGGAATTGGCGTCTCTGCGGCGATAATCCCAGCAGCAATGGGCAAAGGTTAAAGGGAAATAGGAAATGTTCCGGCAGGACGATGATGTCAGTGAACAAGCGTGATGGAAACTGTGGCAGGAAATGGATCATTATAGGCTTCATTACACCTCGACTGCCTCCACCACAATATCAGGATCCGATACTCCCAGCCCCCCCCCAGGACCGGCCCCATCACCATGATGGCGTTGACGATGTCGTTCTTGTTGTGCCGCAGTGCACGGATAGCCTTCCCCCTGGAAACATTCGCCTGGGCCATGACCAGCTCGATGTCCCTCAGCTCCAAGCCGGCCTCATCCACCTGCAGAGAGGGACACAGTGTCTTTGCTGGATGGATTGAATAGAATCTTACTGTTTGAATATTTATGCATGTTTTACTTATAAAGCAGGGTCTGCCAGCCCCTGGAGACACTGGGCTTAAGGACCTTACTCAAGGGTCCAGTGGTGACATGAATTCACCGGCCACTGAATTTGAACCAGTAAACAGACACGACACATGGCCCATAACACAGACACACGGCCCTATAACACAGACACGTGGCCCTATAACACAGACACGTGGCCCATAACACAGACACGTGGCCCCCTAACACAGACACATGGCCCATAACACAGACACTTGGCCCATAACACAGACACATGGCCCCCTAACACAGACACATGGCCCATAACACAGACACATGGCCCATAACACAGACACGTGGCCCCATAACACAGACACGTGGCCCCATAACACAGACACGTGGCCCCATAACACAGACACAACGCCCCATAACACAGACACATGGCCCATAACACAGACACGTGGCCCATAACACAGACACGTGGCCCATAACACAGACACTTGGCCCATAACACAGACACGTGGCCCATAACACAGACACAACGCCCCATAACACAGACACGTGGCCCCCTAACACAGACACGTGGCCCATAACACAGACACGTGACCCATAACACAGACACGTGGCCCCCTAACACAGACACGTGGCCCCCTAACACAGACACGTGGCCCATAACACAGACACATGGCCCCATAACACAGACACGTGGCCCCATAACACAGACATGTGGCCCCCTAACACAGACACGTGGCCCATAACACAGACACATGGCCCATAACACAGACACGTGGCCCATAACACAGACACTTGGCCCATAACACAGACACGTGGCCCATAACACAGACACGTGGCCCCATAACACAGACACAACGCCCCATAACACAGACACATGGCCCCATAACACAGATACGTGGCCCCATAACACAGACACGTGGCCCCATAACACAGACACGTGGCCCCCTAACACAGACACGTGGCCCATAACACAGACACATGGCCCCATAACACAGACACGTGGCCCCATAACACAGACATGTGGCCCATAACACAGACACATGGCCCCATAACACAGACACGTGGCCCCATAGCACAGACACATGGCCCTATAACACAGACACAGACAGACAAGCTCACAGTAAGAACTGTGAATACCTCCTCCTCCTCACTCTCCTCCTTGATGCTGAGACTGGGCCTGTTTTCTGGGATGATGGGTGACGGTTCCAGGGGCACCTTGAACTTCTCTGCTGCGGCTTTGTGAACCTGCTGGGAGAGATCTTCGATCTGGGTGGGGGTGAGACAAATACAGAGAGTGGTGAGCAGTGCAGACACATACAGACAGGGAGAGGAGAGGATAAGAAGGGAGTGGATGAAGGATAGAAGTGTGTTTGTGTGAGTGTGTGTGTGAGAGAGAGATAGAGAGAGAGAGAGAGAGGAGAACATGAAGGAGCAGCCAGACACTGCTGCTGTACATTAACGCAGTGTTTCCCAACCCAGTCCACATTTTTGCTCACTCCCAGCTCTTGGTAGGGGTCTGTCTAGGGGTCCACAAAGACACTGCATTTAACGTTGTTAGCTTAATGTTCACCTGTTACTATGTATTCTGTATGTGAACAGACTGACACCTAACGAAACACAGAGCAAAACTCACTGGAGCATCTTTCATGTTTATGAAGCTTCACCCTTGACTTGTCATCTAAACCAGGTTTTCTCAGCCCAGTCCACAGGTACCCTAAGACAGTCCACATTTTTGCTCCCTCCCACCAGCCCGCACCAGCTACTCCATATTCTTAAATGGCTGAGAGCTGGGAGAGAGAACAAAGTGGACCATCTGGGGATCTGTGAGGACTTAGCTGAGAAACATTAATCTAAACCACAGGATGAAGCTTCCTGGTTGTGATTAGTGGATCCAGCATTACTACAGAGTCTTCCTGCCCCCCTCCCATTTTAGCAGTGCATGTTCCACATTGTTATAAGATTAGAACAGGGCTCACTTTCGCCTCCCCAAAAACAATATAGATGTCAGAGGCCGGGCTCTTGAAGACGTCAGGGCGAGTGATGACGAAGAGGATGTTTTTGGACTTGCGGATGGTGATGCGTGTGACCCCGTGGATCTGCCTTAATCCCAGCTTGGACATGGCCTACAGGGGATACGTAAACACACACAGACAAAGGAGGAGCTATAGATCAGATGCTTATGTGTAAACAGCCACCGAGGCTTGTATAAAATCGTTTGGTTTAGTCTTAAGCACGACTGGAACAGTTCGGTGCTTGTTTAACTAGGTCTGGCTGCCGCCCACCTTCCGGGCTTTCTTTTCACTGCGGCTCTGCTTGCCTTTGTTCATGGACTCGTCAGCAGAGGGCGCTGCGTGAGAAAGCTGAGACTGAGAAAAGAGGCAAGAGAGATGGAGGTTACACAGAATGGAGGACAGAGCTTTCACAATGTGAGTTTTACATCAACAATGAATGCCCTCCCCCCATGTAGCTAAATCAATATGTAGGACCCAAGGTGACATTTTGTAGCTGAGCCCCCCCCACTATGGCCTCCCCACCTGTGAGTCTGGGGGCCTCATCAGGGCCGTCTCCGACTCCTCCAGCTCTGGCACGGACCCATCGCTGTCCGACTCGTTACAGGAGCCCTCTGTCGACACAGGGCGCGTGGCCGTGCACACGCATTAGTGACACAGCTGTAGCAGGGCTGGGCTGCACGTTGACGAACACGCGCTTTCACGCTACGGCAGAGTGTGCAGGCAGTAAGCATGCAGGAAATGCAGGCAGAGGAAATATGCCATGTTGTGCATGTGGGAAGATGGCGTCTGTGCCGGTCCCTAAGCTTACTCCACTTCATTAGTGTCTGTCTTCCCTAGAGCTCTTGCATAAAAGATGTAAGGATCCGCTGTGGTTTCTGATGCTTTTTTTTGGGGGGGGGTTATTAATTGGGGTGGGGGGGAGTGAAGCCTCCATGCAAGCAGCACAATTAGGAGTTCAAATAATTAAAAGAAATTCCTCAGAAATCTGGAACATCGATTCATCACTATTGGTCAGCAACATCGCCCAGAACCATTGCTCAAAAAGTTGCCCTGTGTATCGTCATCCTGACACTAATACGTTACCAAGTTTAATTTCATGAATATATTTCAGACACAAGTGGTTGAATTGCGACCCCATTTTGTGTCTGGATCTGATTCGCTGACATCTAGGGCAGCACATCACATGTGAGTGGACGGGTGACACCTACACCTTCACATGTGGGTGGACGGGTGACACCTACACCATCACATGTGGGTGGACGGGTGACACCTACACCTTCACATGTGGGTGGACGGGTGACACCTACACCATCACATGTGGGTGGACGGGTGACACCTACACCTTCACATGTGGGTGGACGGGTGACACCTACACCTTCACATGTGGGTGGACGGGTGACACCTACACCTTCACATGTGGGTGGACGGGTGACACCTACACCATCACATGTGGGTGGACGGGTGACACCTACACCATCACATGTGGGTGGACGGGTGACACCTACACCTTCACATGTGGGTGGACGGGTGACACCTACACCTTACCCTTATGAGTGTACGACATGGGGCAGCCAGTCAGGTGATCAATCAGCCTGTCTGAGGGTGGCGGCTCAGTGGCATGAGGGGTGGGTCTAACAGGGTGGGGGGGGGACAGGAGCTCCCTCTCACTGGAGGAGCCTGACTCCGTGTGGGAGGAGCCCCCACGCAGGCTGGCCCTGTGACCCAGAGTTGCGCGGAGAGATGCCTCACAGAAGTCCTCCTTGTCTTCACTGTCCACTGTGAGAAGAGAAAGGAAGAAAAATGGGCTCGGAAACCCACTGTACAATCTACCAGCTGACCTCACCTAGGTGATCCTGCCTGTATGCCTGCCTGCTTCCATCCATCTGTTTATCTTCAGTAACCACTTATGAAGTGCAAGTTCATGGTGCATATACAGTATGTGTTGGATGTGTCCACTGTGGTGAATGTCCTCGGCTAAATATTTCGAATTCAAATTAAATACCTTTTTAAATGCAAATACTCTGGTTCAGATGCCAGGTGATGACAGTCATTACCCAGGAATGACCCTCTCCTATGCATATTTTCACACGTGAAAGACGAGTTTGTGTCCAGCACGTACCTCTGGGCATATTGTGCAGACACAGTGCGGGTGACGCTGAAGGCTCAGCCTGCTGGAGGGTGTCCTGGACAGGGATGGAGACCAGCTGTCTTGGGGGGGGCTCAGGAAAGTCAGGGCAGCAGAAGATGGGGTGTGAGTGCAGATGGGATCCTTGAAGCTGAGACTGCGGTGGAGGACGGGCCAGCAGACATCGGGACTCCTGGATGGGGGTGGCAAGCTCCTCCACTGATACTTCAGCAGAGGTTCTGTGATGGGTGGGGCTGCCATCCCCTTTAAGGGGTGGCGGGTTGTCATCAATGTTATTGTCATTGATATCTTTTGTGCTTCCGGTGGGTTGTCCTCTTTGTAAGAGCACTATGTCCTCCGGTGATAAAGGAAGTTCGTCTTCTAGCTGGGCAGCCCTGCAGATGCCAGGTATGACCATGCTTTGACTGCCCATGCTTTCCTGCGGCAAAGGACCTTGATGTTCCTGGAGCTGCATGCTCTCCCCACGAGCTTTACAGCTCTTGCTGACCAGCTGCTCTGTGGATTGCTTACTTCTCTCCTGTGCTTTTTTGTCCTCAGTAGGCGTAACCTTGTTCTTTGACTGCTCTGTGACTGAAATAGGACTGGTGAGAGGGAGCAGCAGAGGAGCCTTTGGTTCAGACTCAGCAGAATGCGTTGGTGGATTGTCACCATTTAAGTTTCTATGCTTATTTACAGAGTGTGGATCGTTTTGGCCATTTTCTCCTACCTCTACCTGAGGGTTTGTTTCCTCATTGCAAGCGATGTTCCCACATGTCTGAACTTCTCCCAGTAAAGACAAATGTTCTACAATACCCTGCAAAGAAGGACCTAATACTTTATTTTCCTCAATGTTCTCAGATGTCTGACCGTCTTTAGATAATGACAAATGTTCCAAAACACCCCCTAAAGGAGGATCTTGCACATCACTGTCTTTAATGTTCTCAGGTGTCTGATTTTCTATAAATAATGACACATGTTCTCCAACACCCTCCACAGGAGGATCTTGTACCTTATTTTCTTCAAGGTTGTCAGATGGTTGACCTTCTCCAGATAATGACAAATATTCTACAACACCCTCCAAAGGTGAATCATGTATGTTATCATCTTCAACATTCTCAGATGTCTGACCATCTCCAGATAATGATAAATATTCTACAACACCCTCCGGAGGACCTTCTTCTATGTTCACTGATGTCTGACCTTCTCCAAACAAGAACAAATGTTCTACAACACTCTCCAAAGGAGGATCATGTACCTTATTGTCTTCAGTGTTTTCAGGTGTCTGACCTTTCTCAGATAATGATACATGGTCTACAACACTCATCAAAGCAGGATCTTGTACCCTCTTTTCTTCATTGTTCTCAGATGTCTGACCTTCATTGGATAATGATACTGGTTCTTCAACACTCTCCAAAGCCAGATCTTGTATTTTATTTTCTTCAGTGTTCTCTGATGGCTGACCTTGCCCCAACAGAGACAACTCTTCTACAATGTTTTTCTTGATGACTTCTTTGTCCGTAGACATCTGGCCCTCCCCTAGCAAAGACAGTTGTTCTCCATCAGTCCCTGGAGGAGGACCTTGCACTGTACTCTCTTCTTGTTTCTGGCTTTTACTCTGAGAGCTCTCTGCTCTGGCACAGGCAGCTTCATTCTTTGGTTCACTGACATGTTTGCTGAACATCTGAATGTCACCATCTTCAGTGCTTCGTGCTTTATTATTAACATTGGTATGTATCTTTGCACTTACTGAATCAGTAGACTTTGGCATCGCATCTCGGCTTGGGAGAGGGATCTCCCTGTTCTTGTTTACAAATACAGGAACATCTACTGGTACTTTGTCTGCTTTACAGTAATTAGATTTTTTTCTGGGGTTAAATGTGCCAAAGGATCCACCCAGTAAGAACAATTCAGGCTCCTGTTCTAAGAGGCTGATGTTCTTTTGTATGTCTCCATCTCTTTCACTTTTGATTTCCTGTGTTGTCATATGATTCTTCTCCATAACACAACCTGCACCATCTGATTTGTCCCTGCTGCCGGTTTTGCTTCCAAGACTAGACGATTGACTTTCTTTATCTTCTGAAAAGTGAGACTTCTGACTGAGATCTACTGAACCAGTGTGCCGCAGGGCATCATGTTCCACAATGTCACCTTCAGATTCTGAGGTTTGGCTGCTAGAAACCACATCAGCCATGTGAGTTGGACCTGCCACAAATGATATGTTTGATACAGACTCGTGAATGTCTGCATTTTCCTGTTCATCACCTTTAGCTTGATTTCTGAAATCCTCATTGTCCTCCTCTGAAAGGATGTTAAACTGCAGGCATTTCGGTGGTCCTGTGGGTGAGAGCGGTGAGCTGCTGCTTTCTGGGTCATTCAGTGTGCCAGTTTCCTTGGCAACCGTCGGATGCTGTGTCAGCTGATCGCCTGCCTGGTTTTCAAGGTTGCTGTCATCATCCTCCAGAAAATGTGAGCTCCCATCCTCCCCTCCGCCAGCCTCTGAAATTTCCTCGATGGATTTCCAGTTTGACAGATTAGATTCCAGAACTGCACTTTCTTTGTCTGCCAGGTCCTCCCTTAATTCACAGCCACCTTGGTTGTCCTCTCGGTCTGCACAGATCGTGTCTCCAGGGCCGATGTTGGAGGTGAAGGCCAGCTCTGTGCACACGGGCTGGACAGCTTCATACATTAACAGTCTCCCTGCCTCATAGTCACGGCAGTCTGCCAGTGGCTCTCCTTCCCAAACTCCAGATGGGGACCCTTTTCGTGAAACATTTGTTTCAGAGTTCTCTTTCTTTGGTGAAACAGCTAACATGCTATATGCAGCACAGGATACATTGAGAGGGCCCAAATTAATGTCATCAGGGCAAGCTTGATTCTCAGACAGGTTATCCTGATTGAGAGAGGACTCAGGAACTGACACGTTTACTGTAGAGACAACCAGGTTGTCTGGGACTTCAGAGGAGATCTCTGGACTTGTGGAAATTGGTATGTTGCTGGGACTGTGATCTTCTTTGAGATATGATACCACAGGGACTCCTTTATTCAGATCGTTAGTGGCCGTCTCATCAAGACATAGTGTTGACCCCACATATTCTGTGTTGTTGCCATTTTTCTGATCTGTGAGCTCAGCTTCTGTGTCGGGTTTCTCACTTCCACCAGTCAGAGCCTCCAGAGTGGAACGTGGTGGGAATTCACTAACTGTGTTTGCAGAAGTTTGGATAACAGGTTCTTTGCTGCTGTGTTCCTCTCCCTGCAAAGCAGCCATCTGTAATGGATGTGCAACAGATTCCTTAACTGTCCCTGGCGCAACACTATCTGTGGGCTCTGAAGACCCTTTTGGGGTCTCATTCTCCAAAGCAACACCCTGAGACGTGCAGCCCCCCTCTGGGGAGTGTACTTCATGCTCCTCTTTTGGGATGCATAAGACAGGTGATGGAATGGATTCTGCTACTTCAGCATGATCGACTGCAAGCTGCTCCTTGGATACATGGTTTACGTCAGAGGATTCTGAGGATATCTCCATTTCGCTCTCACTTTCACCGTAAGAGGAGTCCTGCTGCAGGGGTGCTGTGGATCCCACTGGGTCACCGGGATCAAGGAAATGGTGAGTGAGCTCTGCGTGCCTCTCTGTGCTGTATAGCCTTTCATCTTCATCCCCATTGTAGGAGGCAGAGTCAACTGACTCTTCAGTATCATCTTGGAAGGCGAATGATTCATCCACACCCTCATTGATCGAGGTCTCTGACAGGGAGTTCAGGAATGAAGCAGAGGTGTCCTCTTCATTGGGATCTTCCTTTGCTTCATCCTCTACCACTTCTTCTTCCTCCTCCTCCTCCTCTTCGTCCTCAACCTCGTCAACATCATCCTCTTCTTCATCGTCTTCATCCACATCTCCTTCCTCTTCACCAGCAGCATAAGCATCTACATCATTGCCTGGTTCATCTTCTGTGGGGAATAGTGTTATTTCCATGGAGTCAGCTTGAAAGATGAGACTGGCATTGAAAGGGAGCATTGAGGCAGGTATCATCACATCACCCCCAATCTCCCTGCAGGGGCCTGGGAACAAGAGAGGGGAAGAAGCCATTTCACCATAAAGGCTGTTATTGTCAGTATCTGAGACTTCAGAAGAGCAAGTGGCTGGGGTCAGACTTTCGGTGTCTGTTGCTGTTGCTAGGCGATGCACAAAGGGGAACGAGGCTGCCAGCTCCAGGGAGGCATCTTCTATTGGGTTGCCCAGAGAACCAAAATGTTCAGAGACACAGGCTTTGAGATCTAGCTCCAGGTCTTGATCCTTATCCTTGTATTGTGCCATTATTGCAGACTCCTCTTCCTCTAGGGCTACAGGAGATCCTTCTGACTCTCCTCCCCCTTCCTGTGAGGATGCGCTCCTCCAACTGCTGCACTTCAGAGGAGCAGCAACCTCAGTCACCCAGTGAGGCCGGCATGTTTCTCTCCTTACTGTGTCTCTGTTGTCGGCAAAGCTGATACTTTCTGACACTTCCTGCATTTCCAACTTTCCGGTCTTGTCGAAACAGGGCTCCCTCTCAGTGCTGTTCCTCTCTTCGCTAAGCTCATCTCCAATCTCTGACAGGGACTCGACATAGCTGGCAGGGGCGTCCTGCATCTCTGCCTCAGCAATTAGGTTAGGGGAACATGAGGGGGAGGTGCTGGAAGTGTAGGAAGATGTCCAACTGCCTCCCTCGGCTGTGATGTAGGAACCTGAAGGGGAGGTTGGAGGGGAATATAATCCTTCACTCTCAGGAAGGTCATCAGTGGGAGATCCTGGGCCAGAACTTGAGCCTGGGTACCACTGGTGCTTAAGGTGCGAGCAGTAGGCCATCTTGATAGGAGTAGAGGGGGCAGTATAGTAGAGATCTGGGTCCAGACCTAAAGGGACACCTACTCGTTGGGGGTCAACCGCACAGGACGGCTCTAAGAAGGACAAGGAAGGCACTTCACCCTGAGATAGTGACAGCTCCTCCCACTCTTTATCTCCCAGGGGGCTGCAGCTGTCAGTCATTCCAGCATCCACAGCTTTGGGTTCCATGATAGGACAGGCTAAGAACTGTGCAGAGTCATTCTCCTGCTCCACCTTAGGAGTCAGTGACTCGTTATGGGCGGCTGAGGGTATTTCTTGGCCAGTATCCAACTTTGCCTTTTCAGGGGACCTTTCCTGTCCCTCCTCCGAATCTATGGAGGGCACCGGAGGCTGGAATTCCAGACCTGACACTTCCGGTTCTGGATCTTTGTCCCCTGGCAGGCCCCCCTGAACCTCCATGTTCCTTAGCAGGGCTTCCTGGCCCATGACCACCCGCATGTCCATGGCCTCCGGTTCCTTGTAGTCACTCTCCACTTCTGTGCCCGTCAGCACTTTGATCCTCTCCATCTTAACAGGCCCACGCTTGCAGGCGCCCCGGCCAAACTTTCCTGTGAGCCAGCCCACGTTTCCGGGCCGGCCGTCTAGGCCGCCATCGCAGCTAGCGCCCTCTGGCTGAGGCCGGAGTGCAGAGCTGCCCTGCTTGGCCTTTGGCAGCCGCGGGCCAAACGGAGAAGTGCATTCTGGGGACAGCTGTGCCGGGGTGCTGGGGGAAGGGGTGGAGGCACAGTCACTAGGGGTGGAGGCGGAAGAGCTCGACGCATGTCTGGGCATGTCTGTAAAAAGAGAAGGAGCAGATGGTGAGTAAAAATACTGACGATTAGCTGGGATATAAAGGCACTAATGAAACACTTTTCCGGTGGCAGAGTTTCTAACGGCTGAGAAATTCTGCATTTAATCCAGTAGTAAAATACACAGCTGTCAGTACGGTTCTGTTTAAGGAAGAGACCAGGCATTTAACCAGTAATCACCAACCATTTTCTGTTATTTGTTCGGTAAAATATCATCTTGTTTTATGAATGTGGTTAATTTTTAATATTTTTAATGCCTTCTTTAAAATGATATATTTTTCCCTTTTTGTCTGCTCAGAAACTGCCCATTCATCTATTAATAATTTCAGTTAAATGTTAAATGTCAGACAATAAAATATTCATTATACACATATAAAAGGTGACTTGCATAACAGGAAATGCTGGTATGGAGAGAAGAGTAAAGCCAGCATGAGAGACGGAGAAAGTGGAGAGATTCGCCTTTTCTAGTTAAGCACAACCACGGTATTTTCACAGCGCGGAGAGATTCGCCTTTTCTAGTTAAGCACAACCACGGTATTTTCACAGTGTGGAGAGATTCGCCTTTTCTAGTTAAGCACAACCACGGTATTTTCACAGCGTGGAGAGATTCGCCTTTTCTAGTTAAGCACAACCACGGTATTTTCACAGCGCGGAGAGATTCGCCTTTTCTAGTTAAGCACAACCACGGTATTTTCACAGCGCGGAGAGATTCGCCTTTTCTAGTTAAGCACAACCACGGTATTTTCACAGCGCGGAGAGATTCGCCTTTTCTAGTTAAGCACAACCACGGTATTTTCACAGCGCGGAGAGATTCGCCTTTTCTAGTTAAGCACAACCACGGTATTTTCACAGCGCGGAGAGATTCGCCTTTTCTAGTTAAGCACAACCACGGTATTTTCACAGCGCGGAGAGATTCGCCTTTTCTAGTTAAGCACAACCACGGTATTTTCACGGCGCGGAGAGATTCGCCTTTTCTAGTTAAGCACAACCACGGTATTTTCACGGTGCGGAGAGATTCGCCTTTTCTAGTTAAGCACAACCACGGTATTTTCACGGTGCGGAGAGATTCGCCTTTTCTAGTTAAGCACAACCACGGTATTTTCACAGAAAAAAGGAGAAAAGATGGGAATGAGTAGAGAAAGAAACATGAAGATAATTAAGATGAAATGGATGAAAGCCAGAGATTTTATTCATTCCTGCCTTCAACACAGTGCAAAGGATAATATGCTAGAATTATATGCAAAGAATTATATACTAAATCGTGTATTCATATGGTAAATGGTAAATGGACTGCATTTATATAGCGCTTTTTACTACTCTTACGAGTACCAAAGCGCTTTACAGTTATGCCTCACATTCACCCATCCACACTCACATTCACACACCGGTGGCGGAGGCTGCCATGCAAGGCGCCAACCAGCTCACCAGGAGCAATTTGGGGTTCAGTGTCTTGCTCAAGGACACTTCGATGGAGTCAGGAGGACCCGAGGCTCAAACCTGCAACCCTCCGGTTGCCGAACGGTAGCACTACCTCCTGCACCACCATCGCCAAATACATGAGATTTACCAAATGCTAATGCTACGTATGCGATTAGCAGAAGAATGCAGGATGATGGACTGACGTAGTGGATGGGTAAAGGAGGTACAGGACTGTATCCTCATTTCTGTCATTTCTCTAGGCCTCTTTGTGTTGTTCGACAAAATCTCCTCGTTCTCAGACAATTCAGGCACAGTAACTAACCTTGCCTCAATCCGAGCATCATCACCTTGGTCTTTACTGGACTTTCTGGTGGGGTGGGAGGGGTCGTCATCCCCCATCAGCACATCCCAGCTTAGTCAGACAGTGTGAGCAGCGTGTCTGGGGAGACGTCTGAGTAAAGGGTGGGGGTCTGTCTAAGCACCCGATCAGACCACATTGTGGCTCCGAGACGTCTGGACGCTAACAGACTGGACTCCAGCCATAAACCCTTCACTTCCCTGCCCCCCAGTAGTCTGGAAGAGGGTTTCACAGCATCAGAACTCTGAATTACCAGATTCAAGAACAGCTTCTGTCTTCAAACCATTTGAATTCCTAACATCTGTGTTTCCTGCAACAGTCAAACCCACGGCGCCTGCGCTTTGGAAATCTGTTACTGCACTTTACCAGACACTGAATACACATTGCCTAGTTTAGCAGTTAGGTGTGCATGTGTGTGTGACTGGTGTGTGTGTGACTGGTGTGTGAGTGACTGGTGCGTGAGTGTGCCCTGCGGTGGGTTGGCGCCCCATCCTTGGTTGTTCCCTGCCTCTTCCCTAGCCTCCTGGATAGTCTCCGGACCATCGTGACCCTGAATAGGACAAGCAGTATCAGAAAATGGATAGATGGATGGATGGATATATGGATGGATAGTTTTGTGTTGTTTTGTATCTTGTTTTGAAAAATTAAGATTTCCAATGAACACGTTGCACACAGTTAATAAAAATCTTGAATAGTGAATTGACTGACAAAAAACATAAACCAGCAAAGAGAATTAAGATTACAAAGAGAAACTGGGGAGGAAAAAGCATTCCTGGCCCGGGTCAGGCGTGAGGTATGAGACAGCACTTTCTGGGAACAGGTCAGCCGGCGTGAGAAGGACCATACTTGTCCCACTGGATTTCTAAATGACCCTGACGATGCAACAGCTTCACCTTGCCTGACTCGATGGACAGCTCCTGGTGCTGATGTGCTTCTCTCACTCCCTGGAGCTGTCTCTCAGGGCAAGTGCTGAGCTCAGGCATGTCCTCCATGGCACTGTGTTACAGCTAACCCTAAGCCTAACCCTAAGCCTAACCCTAAGCCTAACCCCAGCTCTGTCCTTGGCATGTATAGGAAGGAGACGACTCAGAGGTTATTTCGGGGTGCGTTTCACTATCACATGAATGTGAACATGAAGCAACTGAACCATATTTCCTCCAAAGGGATTCCCTATAGATCGTGACACTATAAACAATGTCAGCTGGTGATGTCAGTCACACAATATTCCATCGGCTATCCTGTGTAAATAAACGGAGACGCACAGCCTGCAGGGTTGCTGGTAACGGCTGACAATATAATAGAAAAACCATGTTATGAGAGATGGGTCATTTCTACTTTTTAAGTGATGTATTTTTTTCAGAAAATGGGTGGAAGATAAAGTAGTCCCACCCCCCCAAAAAAAAGAGAAAAGGAGAGAAGTAGGATGGATGGACAGATGGGAACTGACAAAGGAGCAGGAGGGCGATCGATAGGGATGAAAGGAAAGGACACGGGGCCCATGGGAGGCTGGTGAAACACGGAGCGTCAGGGGACAGAGCTGCCACATGGGGGGGCACAAGCCCAGGCTCTAAATGGAAATTTACAGGAAGAAGAACCGCTGCTACGTCGGCACCGTGCTGGTCTGTGTTTGAGGACCATGACAAAGTCCAGCAAAAGCATTAGCAAACACTGAATGGGCGCCGACCGGGCACTGACTGAGGGCCGACCAGGGGCCGACCGGGGGCCGACCGGGTCCCAAGGGAGCTGCTGCGAGACCTTCAGCAAGCTCTGCACCTTAAGCTCAACTACGAATACAGAGCTGCAGTCGAGGGGGAGCGTGCTCTGCAATAATGGCGGCCGTGGTCGATAGGGAGAGTGCACTGCGATAATGGCGGCCGGTCGAGGGGGGAGCATGCGCTGCATAGGTCCCAGTAGATTGTGACCTGTTCCCAGCAGCTGGTGCCAGGCAGAGAGGCTGACGAGCCAAAACAACAAACAGGCCCTTATATCACATCCCCCCCCCCACCCCCTGCCGCCACCCTCGCCCACAAACTGGGCCATCTCTGAGATGACCTCATCCTCTGTGCTGATTGGCCAGCAGGAAGCTGAGAAGCTCAGCCGCCCCCCCCCCCCCCCCACTCCTCCCATTTCCGTCTCACAACATGACAGTTCGCTGCTAGCCCAGGAGTGGAGTGGATTCCTTTGTGTGCCCCCAGCTCTGGGAACCACGGTGTAGTCACAGCCAGGGCCGCTGGCTGCAGCCCGGTAAAAACACTCCACGCCGTCTCTCTCCCATTGCATAACAGCTCGAGAAGCTCGGGGATGCAGCTGTGTCCTTCTCAGATCAGACACTAGGTGGAGCCACACGTTAATCGTGGTACCCTCTCTGCCGAAGATCCTTTTTCTCCAAGGTGATAGCTACGCAGTGCTCAGAAAACACGCTGCCTGAGATACAACACAGCGTGTAACACAGTGCAGTGCTCAGCGCAGTTATGCAGCCAGACAGACAGCGGTTACAGTAAGAATAGACTCATTTATTTGCTAAATATCTGCTCGTGAACCTCATTGCCATTGGGCATGAAGCCAGACCTGATATAACTGCAGCTCCCGCCACACCCCATCAGCACTGCACTGAGTGCCGGCAAGCCATCTCTGACAGAATGTGACAGCAGGCCCATGGGGGAGCCCTACATGGGCCTGGGGGTGTTGCGTCAGTCCTCCCCCCACTGCTGGCTTTGGCGCTGAGGCTGCCGCTGTAATCGAGGCCCCTGCTCCGGGCCTTGCTGACAGGCCCCAGCTTGTTTCTGCTGCGTCAGAGTTGCTGCCTGCACCCCCCCCCACTCAGGCACCCCCGCCCCCACCCCTGCCTCCCTCCAGCCTGTATGAGATGCTGATGGGCGTGCTACCTCAGCCTGAGCTCACAGCGGGACCATCAGCACAAAGAGATTATCCCATCCAGATCTCCCATCTCCTGCATCGCTACTAAATAAAAACGCTAAGAGCTGAGAGCAGGCGGGGCCTGTTTTTATCCCCGGTGTATCCGCACCCTGATCCATCCAATCACCCGTCTGCTCCGGTGTATCCGCACCCTGATCCATCCAATCACCCGTCTGCCCCGGTGTATCCGCACCCTGATCCATCCAATCACCCATCTGCTCCAATTTTGTTCCTTTTTTTGTGGTGGGATCAGGCCAGATAATCAGCACAGTGCTGAGGAAGGCTGCGAAACAGAGCAGCGATACTCAGACTGAGGCAGTGAGGAGTGAGGAGTGAGGAGTGGCCCGGCACACTGCACTGCCGCCTCACCCCCAAAACTGTAAACAAACATGTGACATGTGGCTCAGGGACGCAGTACAGCTGTTGTACCCTTGAGTCTAAGCTGCATCAATTATATGAATATGCATTTCTCTCAGAAGCACCTGTGAAGCAAATTAACTCAAAATGTGCCAAAAAATATGCCCAGTGGGCTCTGGAGGACTCCTGTGCTGTCCTGGGCCAGGCTGGACCTGTGCCATGCCATCTTTCCAGCGTGTGCGGGGTACGGACCCTCACATCATCAGCATTACACATGGATTCTCCACTGCCGATGCTGTGTCATGCTCCTACCGTCTGCTGGGGGGGGGGGGGGTTAGAGGTGGTGGGGTCAGCGTAGGGCCTCACCCTCCTGGTGCCTAACCCCCCCTAGACCCCCCCCCCCCCTGCCCTTCCCAAACACACCTCCTTCGCTATTTACATCATTGTTTCTCTCATTCCACTCTCCTGTCAAACCACCCCCCCCCCACCATGCCCACGGTCTGCTGCTGCCCGTCGCTCCTACCTGGGCCTGGGATGCCCGTGTCGTCCTGTGCCCGCTCCGGCAGGGGCACCGTCCTGTGGACAGCCTCTCCTGGCATGCCTTCTCACTCACTCCACGGCTGCAGCCCTTGAGGTGATGGTAGAGGCTGTGGGCTCCGCAAAGATGGCCGGAGTTCTCTACCACAGTGGCTTAGCTTTCAGTTTCCGGCGCTGGCAGAGGGGGTACGTGGGTGTGGGAGCGAGCGTACACGTCCCTCTCCAACGTGCTGTGGGTAGCGGGGACTCTGAGCGCTGGCTGCGGCTGCTTGTCTCATCACACCGCTGCCTGCCCAAGCCACGCCTCTCACCCAACCCCCCCCCTCCTGGCCTGCCATTGGTTGCCTGGCACTGAGGTAAGCCAGCCACCGCAATCAGTCTTTTTGATTGGATGAGGTGGCACAGCACTGCAGAGCTGGAGGGAGAGCAGAGTGAGAGAGAGAGAAAGAGAGAGAGAGAGAGAGATGATGGGGGTGGAGGGAGAGAGTGAGAGATGGAGAGAGCGAGAAAGGGAAAGGAAGAGAAATGGGGAGGGAGAAAGGGAACGACTGAAACACAATACAACAACACAGACATGAAAAGCACATTAGCAGTGAACATTGCGGAAAAGCAGAGAGACGGAGAGCTTGGGGGGGGGGGGGGGCAGAGCCACTCGCCTCCATCACGGCCAGCTGTTAGGGCCTTTGTCCCAAGCGAGCCCAGGCCTCTCGGAGAGCTTCCCAGAAGAGGTGGGGGGGGGCGAACACCATCAGGCCAAAGGTACAGATCCCCCAGTAGCCACTGTGCTGCAATGCTGCGCAAGACGCAGTTCGGATGGAGCTGCGCTGCTGCTGGCCGCGGTGCAGCACCCCGAAGCAGCAGGGGGGGGCGGGGGGCTCCCTCCCGGCTAGCGGGTCAGTGGGCCAGAGCAGCAGCGGGGCAGCAGAACCAGCACGGGAAGGAGAGCCGAGCTACGTTTCCATAGTGATCGTACCACAGAATGGCTGCGGGGAGGGGGGGGGACAATAGCATCCAGAGACCCGCAGCTGCAGCATTGGGGGGCTTTTGGGGGAATTTTACTGGACTCACACAAAGAAGCGGGGGGGTGCTGAGGAGGGAAAGGATCCTTTCACTTTGCAGTTTGTGGAGGGGGGGGGGTTATTTTTTTGCTTTGCAGCCCCCCCCCCCCCCCCCCCAAAGCCTTACTGGCTTGATCCCCCTCCTGATTATGAAGGTACACGCAACACACTGATTCTCCTTGTTATCAGCACTCAAAAATCTGAGAGAGACACTGGTGTTGTACCTTAGGGCCTGGATCTGAATCACAGTACGAAATAAATCAATGAATGACAGTATTACATGATGAAATAAGTATCTGATCAAATCCATGTCTATTGCAAGGATGCAACAAACAAATCAAAGACGAAGACTAGGAACTGCTAGCTGAAGCGAAGGACTGAGACCTGTAATGTAAACCCTGGAGGGACGTAGGTTTAAGGCAGGACCCCAGTCAGTCTACGTTCCCCTCCTCCCCCACAGGAGGCGACGTAGGGCTCTCTGGCAGTTTGCTTCAGCCTCTTTTTTTAGTCAAAGTTATTATTAATCATGAAATGGTGACTTTGGGAGCAGGGGAGAAGCTTTTGTGTCAGGCTCCACCTCCAATCCCCAGGAAAAAATGGCTAGCCCAAAATACTCCGGCAGGGAGCCTCGTCCAACAGTGACCCCTAATGGTGAAGCACGGGATCCGACTCCCGGCACGGCCAAGCGGTGACCTTCTGGGGTCGTGTGGTGCTCGGAGGAACGCATCCATTTGAGTGCCTGCGTGGGATCACGAGGGCACAGAATGGTCAAGGACAACAGAGCGCAGGAACAGAGTGGATGGAGTGGTCTGAGATGGACCTGGTTTGGTCTGAGATGGACCTGGTTTGGTCTGAGATGGGCCTGGTTTGTCCCTGGGTATGTAGAGACACCCCCATGGTGACTCTGGTGTAGCAGTGCATTTGCAGATGTAGGTGACATGTAGGTGACATGCTCCCCAGCAATCTATAGGCCCCCAGGATCAGTAACCACGCAGGGGCTCTGTTGCCGTGGACCCCCCCCCCCCCCCCAGCCCTCTCGGCGCCTCCCTACACGCATCTGACATCAGTGTCGTCTGTTCCCATCAAGCATCCAGCACACCCAGGGTAAGCGGATTCCGGCCGTCCTGCAGGTGCGTGTTCAGTGGGCTGGGGGAGGGGTGGAGGGTATTTTTAAACATCCAGTGAGACGGAGAGCTGCGACTCTGCCACACAGGGACGCGTTAACTCTGTGCTGCCCAGAGCCGTGTGCGGGCTGAAACACTGGCGGAGAACCAGCAGGACCTTCACAGGTGGGGGGCGGAGCGAGTCAGACACACGAAGATGAGTCAGGGGCAGCAGAGTCACGCCCCCCACATTCCACACCCACCGCACGAGAGAGCAGGGCACGTACCACCACGCGCAGAACATTCCGGCCTGCCTCACTTACAAAACGCACCCTCATTTCCATCTCAAAGCATACATACAGAAACGATTCAGTCTCAGAAAAATCATATCTGCTCAGTCATGCCTGCGTAATCGGGTGGGGGTGCTTCCGTCTCTTACAGTCGGCAACAACGCCTGCAGCTGGAGATCAGAGAATCCGCCCAGTCTGTCGAGATGGTAAACTCACAGCCCCTGTCTCTTTGAGCTGGGGATTCGTTGAAGGCACTCAGGATACACACCTACACTACGGGCTTCCTAGGTCTTACTACAGTCACGAGCCACATACAAAAGAAAATAGGCACAGAACAATTAATTAAGGAAAAATATGAAATGCTCTGTGATGGACTGGCATCACATCCTGGGTTAACCCAGCCATCTGCCCTACGCTGCCAGGGATAGACTCCAGGCCCCCCCAAAACTGGATGAGGTCAGGAGGAGGGGCAAACAGGCCATCATGACATCACTCTGACCCTCCCCTCACTGTCCTCCTCCTTCAGATGTCCTTCAGGGCTTTACACTGAGCCCAGTGCCTGGAGTTTAACGTAAAAAGCTGAAACACAGGATGTTCATAATGTGACAGGCAGTGTAGCGGATGCTTCTGGAAGCACCGTGGCGTATCCCGATTACGCTGAGAACCTCTCACTGCTTTATTAGTACACACACTTCCAGAGAACTTCAAACAAATCTGACGTTTATTACATTGACACCAACAAAACATAAAAATGAACAGCAGAGTCCAGCAAACCACATCCTCCACTGGGCACTGGCAGACAGACCACGGGGCTCCCAGTGAGCCAGGGGCGTGCATGACAGGCCTGATGTTCACAAGCTGGGGACCCAGTTCCTGCTCGGGCTGGGGTCTGCTGTTGTATTTCTGCTGGGGAATATGGGGGCATGAAAGGGACAGACAGCTTGATGCGTCGCTTTAGGGAGGTGCGTAGCGTCAGCCCAGAAAGCCAAGCATCACTCTGCTACACCAAAACAAGCTGCTTTAGGCTCGGTACTTCTGCATTAACCCTGAGACAGCAAATGCCCCACGGACAGCTGGGCTGTTTCTCAATATGCCTACTTCACCGTTCTTGTGTTCTCACATACCCGTTTTATGTCATCTTCCATTGCTGAAGACCAGTTCCAATACTAGGAACAGAAGTACAGAGGACGGTAAACATCCTCGCAGGTTGTTCTTGCCCCGCACCAAATATCAAGGATACGTTGGTTGCATCCCTGCCAAATGAGACCAATCCCATGATGCATTATGCCCCAAGTCTGGTCTTGCCAAGATCAAAGTACAATCTTCGCGTTGAGAGACAGTCATCTACAGTAAGGAACCGGACTCAAGGGAACGTAGAACTTGTTTAACTGTTTAAGGGTTAATTCAGATTCCAATGGAGGTCGAGCACATGATGAAAATGACATTTCACTGAATCTGTCAGCTGTTCACTGCCCCTTTTAATGTGATTTACACGTCATGTCAATGCATTACAGCTTAATTAACGGGAAAAGGTTGATTTAGACGGCGGTCAGGATGAAAGCAGCATGCAGCGTGGCTGGGGAGGGGTCTCGGGAGGGATGCCACCCCCTCACACGCTGGCCGATGTTTCCATGCCGATTAATTGTGAATCACAAAGCAGCGTTTTTACTAATCTGACAGCTGAAAAGACGATAAAAAAGCAGGTCTGGTGAGCGGAGCTGCTCCAACTGGAATCTTCTGAGCAAATGGGGCTTTTTGAGAGTGAGGATTCCTGTATTATGATGCAACTCTTTCCCCCCCATCACGCCACCTGCTCTCAGCAGATTCCAGCCTACACATTTAGGAATGCCCCTTGATTATCCCCATGGCAACAGGGAAAGCCCCAAGCGTTACCTAGGCAACCAGAGGAAAATGGCTGGAGGCATTAGGAGGACTGAGGAGTGGAGATGGGATGATCTGCTGCTTGATTGGTGCCATATGTAATTTTATTTTTCCATTTTTTAGCAGGGCCCATGGTCAGGTGGGGGCTCTATTTGGCCATGTCTTCAGCCACGGCCTTCCCCATCTTGTCCTTCAGGTAGGCCATTCTCTGTCGGTCGTCCTTTAGCTCCGCCCACTCGTAATACAGGACCTGAAGAGGTGGGATAGAAGTGTAAAGTAAGAACAGCACCTCCCTGAGGAAAAGATCTGAGAAACGTCTTACA
Organism: Paramormyrops kingsleyae; assembly: GCF_048594095.1. NCBI lineage: Eukaryota > Metazoa > Chordata > Actinopteri > Osteoglossiformes > Mormyridae > Paramormyrops > Paramormyrops kingsleyae. The sequence goes on along the minus strand of NC_132805.1, from coordinate 36,821,469 downwards.
GGGTTTAGCGCAAGTGAGAAAATCTACCCTTTCATGGCCTAGACCAGTCAAGTGGAAGGGCTTTGGCCTACAGCTCTCAGGCTGGAGAACCACGCCCTGATGGGCTGAAGGGGGAAGAGGACCCTCCACCCGAGTCCAGGATTGCTGGAGTGAGCGGCCTTACCTACACACCCATCGGACGTCAAACATCCCCGGACCGTGTAAACCCAATTACAGGATTAAACCTGATCTGATCTCATTCTGAGCACATGTCTCACAGAGGACTCCATCACTCCCATCCTGTTCCACAGTAAGAACTCGACCCCATTCAGTAACCCATGACCTCCAGCAGGGGGCGCCACGCAGACCCCTCCCATGTGCATGAACAAATGAGGGGTCCAGATACTGACACCTCTTCCGGAACCTGCCCCCAGATCTTCTAAGCCTGTACCAGAGCCAGGTCAGACAAGCTGCTTAGGATGGGGGGGTGGGGGGGTTAACTGTGTGAGGTCACAGCACCTGTGGGGACAGAAAGCGGGCCTCCAGGAGTGACCAGAGTGCGGGTGGGGGGAGAGAGGGTGCCGGGGGGGCGCTTACATAAGCGGACTTGTTCTGTAGAAGCCGGGCTGCTGAAAGCACCGTCATGCACGAGGCTTATTGCAGGCTGCGTCCCTATTGGCTGCCGCTTCCGTCGTTTTAATTGGTACAATTGGCAGCTAATTACCTGAACTCTTTATATCTGTCTGTCCCTTGCAGTAGAGAGCAGAGAGATGCTGCCCCCCTTCGACGTGAGCACGCCAAGCAGACGGAGCAAATAAACAAACGGACACACGCAGCGAGTAAACAAGTATCCGATATAAACATCAGCTAATGCAGCAAGCAGAGGGAGGCGGGCTGACACACAGACAGCCCCACCCACGCAGACACACGTGGCCATGTGACCCCGTGTCTGCCCCGCCCACTCACCGGCACTGTGAGGAACCCGGCCAGCTGCAGGTGGCGCTGTCGCATGGCATAGCGGCCCAGCAGCTCCCGGCCCTTGGAGCCGTGGTGGGAGAATTCAGAGGCCAGGAAGGCGATCCTGCGGAGAGGCACGGGGGGGTGAGGGCGAGGCCGGGACAGCACTGTCACCATCCACACCACGTTTCAGAGGTACTGGGGGAGGCTCACCTGTGGGCCCCCCGAGGCAGTGGGCTGCCCCCCCCGCCCCCCGGCAGGTGGGGAGCCTTTAGCCCCAGCAAGTTAATGGGCTTGTTGTCGGAATCCAGGACCAACTCTCCGTCTGATGGAAGGAGAAGACAGGAGATGCAACAGTGAAGATGGAAGCAAAGGAGGACCAGCACATATACAGTCCCGATGCGAAGAGAGTCTCAGTGCTCACACGCACGGACGGGGCTTCCAAGAGCAAAACCTCAGGGGCTTCCCCGCACCGGTGTCTCTCCACCCGGCTCGGGGAGGGAGCAGAAACATGGACAGCCTGGCAGTCCCCAAGGACCGGTCTGAGAAGCCCTGGCCTACAGTGACACTGCATTAGAGGAAGTCGTTCTGATGCCCCCTGGTGGGCGAGGGGACTGCGACTGAAAGCAAGGTCCTGGTCTCTCACTCATCACACTTTGTAAACGGTGTGCACTGGCAAACTGCCTGGTGTGGGCCGAAGCCACGCTCCTCCTGGGGACCCAATTTGCACATGCTCCCTGGGATTTGAACCCATGACCTTCGGGTTGTTAGCACGACTCTCTACTGTGTTGAGCTACAGGGTTTCCCACCTCCAGCCCCCCCTCCTGGATTATCACTTTCCTTATTTCTCCCTGCTAACTACCAGACTTTCCGGTGATGTCATAACAGACTGAAATCACCCCCATCGGCAAGGCGGTGGTGGGGGGGGGACCGTGATGACAGTCTCACCGTTTTCATTTAGACAAAACCCCCTGCCTCCCATATCCCAGTGGTGCCCTCACCTATGGTCCAGCCAAACACCGTGACGACCCCGGCACGGTACCCCCCCTCCAGTCCGCCAGCCAGGGCACGCAGGGCCTCGTGCAGACTGCTCTGTAGGGGGGTGGGCTGGCCGTCAAGGGTGGAGGGGGGGTCTGGGACAACCCCCGGGGGGCAGAGGACCTCCAGCTGGGCAGTGGAGGCGATGTGCTGGAGCTTCAGGCCGTAGCTCGCGACACGCGATGGAGCGCCCCCTGGAGGAGACAGGGTCAGCGCATTAACGAGCAGAGAACCTCGTCACACCTGTAACACACCCGAGTCAGTCTCCCCGAGGCTCCGGCTGCTCCCCCAAGCCCGTCTCCAGCCCGCACATCTCAAATAATTATTTTTGAACGGGGTGGGGCTCAGCAGGTTAGTCTCCTGTGCTTGTGACTGGATGGTCGTCGGTTCAGATCCTGGGATCGGCAAGGTGACGTTTCCACCGGGTCCTTGAGTAAAGGCCCTGCTTTCTAAAAAAGGTGTCACTGGACAAACCACTAACTTCAGACAGCCCAGAATAAATTTAACCCAATTAAGGTTAAAATTGACTTAAAACCAACCGATGTTGTCAAATCGTGAACATATTTGGCTGTTCTTTAAGTATTTCGTAAAACAAGCATTATTAATGGTTCGAAATTTTTTGGTTTGTTGATATATTAATTAACAGGAAAGCCCAAAAAATTCAATGCAGTGAAAAGGTGATAGATGTGAAGAAATTGTTGTTTTTATGTTTGTAATTAATTGTCACGGTTGAATTTATATTAGGTTCTGTGAACAGTTTCTACCTCATAAAACCAACTGCAAGGCAGTTTGGGTAAATCAACCAGGGTAACCTCAACCATTTACACAAAATAATCCTTTAAATAATAAATTTGATGTTTATACATTGAGATTTCAGCGCATCATTACGCCAGTGGCTGGAAAGTGAATGTCTGCACTGCCCTCTGCAGGCTGTAAGTGGTATCAAAACCTGGCCTCTCTGCCGCGTGACTCGCCGGAGGCGGCAGTCTGATTGGCAGGTTACGCCGGGGATCGTTTGCTCCGCCCATCCATCTTTGGCGGAATAAAGACAGGCCTCAGGGCGCCTCCTGTCACATCACACAGAATTAATCTCAGTACAACAGGCTGCCCTTTGAAAAACTCAGAATCTTACCTAGATAATACTAACGTGTAAAACGGGGCTGTAAAATGCTCCGCCGATGTTGTAACATTTCATACAGCCATTAAAAAACAAAACAGAGGACTGGGGAGCCCCTAAAGGCTGCAGTAACGGCCCCAAACACAGCACCCTTCCCCGACTGCTCTACAGGCACATTTAACACCCCGCGGGGGGGGGGGGCAGATGACACACCTGCCAATCTGAGCTGGACGGCAGGGTCTAGCACAGCCCGAAGATGGTCAGGCCGGGCCTGCTGCAGCACACACAGAGACCACACCAGGTCAGTCAGTAGGAAGGGCTCCAGGTCTGACAGCGCCCCCTCTAGAGCAGCATGTACCTGCAGGAGAAGATGAAGTGCTCAGAACGTCATGCCCCAACCGACCGCCCACTCAGCATCATGCACTTTTGGCCACAAATTGCCTGTGTTCAGCATGTAAGTGTCCCCACCCAGACATCACAAGTCCCCACCCACATATAAACAGCCCTGCCCACACCTTAAGAGGCCCCACCCACATATAAACAGCCCCGCCCACACCTTAAGAGGCCCCACTCACAAATAAACAGCCCCGCCCACACCTTAAGAGGCCCCGCCCACATATAAACAGTCCCCCCCCCCCCCCCCCCAAACCTTAAGAGGCCCTGCCCACACCTCACCTGGCCATAGAACTGCTCTTTCTTACTGGGCTGGAAGTTGAGTTGGGCGAGTGAGAGGAGGAGGCTGCAGAGCTGTAAGGTGCTGTACTTCTGCCACTGCTGAGTGTAATGCTAGGGGGAAGGAACAAGGGGACCAGAAAGTGTGAGTGACAGCCAGCCCGCCCTATCACAGGCACGCCAGTGTAAAAGACAGCCAGCCCGCCCTATCACAGGCACGCCAGTGTAAAAGACAGCCAGCCCGCCCTATCACAGGCACGCCAGTGTAAAAGACAGCCAGCCCGCCCTATCACAGGCACGCCAGTGTAAAAGACAGCCAGCCCGCCCTATCACAGGCACGCCAGTGTAAAAGACAGCCAGCCCGCCCTATCACAGGCACGCCAGTGTAAAAGACAGCCCACCCTCTGAAAGTTCTGAAGGTAACAACAGCATACCCCCCCCCCAGATGTAGTCTGGAGCAAAGTACCTCGGCAAAGCCCTCAAACAGCGAATGGTGGAGCCACTTGAGGTGCGAGAAGGAGCGGGCGCAGCGGGTCACGTCGCCGGGGGTCAGCCGGGGGACCTGGGGCACAAGGTCGCCCGCGATCCGCTGGAACACCTGGCTGTGATGGAAGTTCACTTTCGCTGTGGAGGGGGGGTTGCAGGGAAATTAATCTCTGCAGACAGGCCAGTGAACAGAGTGACCACAAAAAACAAACACAGCATGTCAGGGGCAGGTCTGGCGGGGGGGGGGGGGATTATTTTAGGGCCTGAAAGATTTTACCGCTTCCTCAGCAGTCATTCCACCACTGACCAACAGGGCGCAGTAGTATCACCCTGGCCTGAATCCCCATTTCCTCCATGTCTAACCTTAAATACCGAGTCTCTGCAGGCATTCAGCTCTGTGATGCTCAGAATGAGGACAGTGAGCATTTCTCCCCGCCAAGGGACCCACGGCCGACGCTGCCCTCACCATAGGCGAAGACGAGGTCCAGCAGCAGCGAGGCCTTCAGCTCCTCCGAGGGCTTCTGCTGGATGTGGTAGGAGAGGGCCCTGAAGAGCGCCACTGAGCGCCGGCCCTGCGACGCCAGAGCCACCGCCACCTTGCGGATGTCCTCCGCCCGGAACCGCTCCACCAGCTCCAACGCCTGTGATGTGAGGGACGAGAGAGAGCCTTACCAGCTGACCTCGGATCAGTGTGGCTTACCATTCCCAAACAGCTTAGACAATGGACCGGGCTCGTATCTGATCCCAAATTAGAAGTTGGGGAGTAATGTCAGAAAAAAAGACAGGTAGAGGGTCCCCATGTTGGGCGAACTGAAATTTTAGGTGGGTTTGAGTCCCGGCCGCATATCAGTGGGCCAGCAAGGCCCTTAACCCCCAGCTCCGGGGGGGGGTGCCGCACACTGGCTGTCGCTGTGCTGTGACCCCCATCCCCCAAGCTATGAAGACCAAGATGGGGTAGGCGGAGAGAAGAATTCCAATGTACCTGTACGCGTAATTGTGCAAATGGAAAATAAATGATTTATCATTTATCACGTGGTCTGGAACAGGTGGAGTTCTGTCAGCAGGAGACCCACCTTGTCCTCCAGCCTGTCCAGGAGCGAGGGGGGCAGGTGGGCTGGCCGCGCCATCAGGGCAGCCACAGTCCGCGCGTCTGCCAGCTCGGTCCAGCGCAGCTCCAGCTGCTTAACAACGGCACCCAGCAACTCCTCCGCCTGCGGCGCTCCCCGGCCGCACGCCCACTCATACAGGTACACCAGCTGGCGGTAGCTGAAACGCCGCACACGCCACAGCGCCTCCGTCTGGAGGGAGGCCAACACAGGCGTACCCGGAGCCACCCCCAGTGAGGTGAGGGCCCGCAGGAGGCCGACCAGGGAGCCGTTCCACACCTTGCGTACCTGGAGAAAGCGTCCAAGGGAGTGTCACAAACACGCGCCAGGGGCACTGGATGGTAGCATTTACAGTAATGGCTGCGCCTTCGAATGCCTCAAAGCACAAGCGTGAGGCAGGCCGTGCTAACCAATTTTCATGTTTGACTTTGAAAAGTATTTATTTATATGTCAGGGAGACTGTTGCCCAAAGGATTTCTTCAATCTTACTATAAACTGAAATTTAACTAATAAAGGTGTATGTGACAGAGGTGAGGGACCCACCCCTGCAGGGTCAGCACACAAACCTCCAAGAGAAACCGCTCTCCACTTTACCTCAGACGACACCTGGTCAAGCATAGTTTGCAGCCGTGGGTCCTGCAGCAGGTCTGAGTGCTTGGAGTCCCCCTTCTCCAGGACCATGCGAGCCAGCTGGATGACGCACAGGGCGGTCTCGTTGGCATTTGCATCCCGCTCGGCCCAGAGCTGTAGGACTTCCCGAGGGCTGGAAGCCTTCTCCACCAGCTCGTCCAGCTCTGTCCGCCTTGGAACAGTGAGGTTCTCCTCTTCCCAGGTGCTAAGACTGTGCCTTCCGCACAATGTCCGTGCCTGGGGGTGCAGGTTCAAAGCCCGGGCCCACAACGGCTCTGCGTGGGCCACAGCAAGAAAAGGGATGGGATGGCCAGCTAGGCGAGCCTGACACGAGGCAATGAGCTGGGGACCCCGGCTCCCCAGAAGCCTGGCCCAGCGGCTCATTAATCTGGTGGCCATTACTGTCTCCCTATAAGGCAGGTAGCTCCAACATCTCATCGGACCTACACACACAGAACACACAGCATGGATTAAACAGCATCAACTTTCACTTTAAACATCAAGTCACTGATTCGTGAACTACGAGTCCACTATAGAGAAAGAAATATTTCCTGATTCATTAATCACTTAAGGACGACCGCCGGTTTGGACAGCTAGCTCATTCTGACAGTAAAATATTCCGGAGGTTTCCCGAGATTACAATACCCTTAACCTAACCATTCTGTGAACAGAGAGTAAATTTCAGAGGAAAGTGGATCTTGTTATAGGGTTACACTAAGAGTCTTCCTGAAGCCAAGAGAAGGCTGTTTCTGACCTTGCCAGTCCCATAATGAAGAACAACAGCAGGACCCGGCAACATCACAGAAAAAGTCTCGTCATTGTTAGTGCACGATGTTTCAGGGGTGCAGTCCTTATAATAATCCTGAATAGAAATCTGTCGGGAAGTAATTACAGAACCTTTCAAAGCACTTACCTTAAAATATAAACATTAGCTAACGCTATGCGGCGACATTCACATGGTACTGACAGATAGCGGTCGCAGGGAGATTACGTCACCCCGTTAGTGACGTTAAATAATGAGTGGCTATCTTAAAGGAACAGCACAACTAATGTCAGAAAAGCGTTTCTTCAAGACATCGACAATTATACCAGGAGATGAACACTTATTGAGCACTTTTTTAGGATCACCGTACTAATACTAGAGCCTCCTTTTGCTCTCAAAATAGCGTTTCATGGATTTCACAAGATGTTGGGAACATTCCACTGAGATAATGGTCAGTGTTGACATGAGTGGATCACGCATTTTCTGCAGATTTGCCAGCTGCACATCCATACTACCGAAGGTCGGTAAGAGAAGCCAAAAACGTTATACAAGAAAAAGTACTCTTACTGAAAATAAAAGTAACTGAAATACAAGTAAAAGTATTCATCGAAATAAGTACTTGTACAAGAGTAAGAAAGTAGTTTATCAAGCAAGAATACTGCTCAGGTTACATTGGTCACATTTAAGGTTCATTGAATTGAATTGAATTTATTTATTAAATAACTGAAACCTGTAAGCACATTAGCATAACGTACAACTCAAATCAGGCATGTGGTCTCACACTGGACAGTGAAGGCCGTGGTGCTCGGTCTGCTGAGAGCCACTGCGGGCCTTAGCTTGGTGAGACGCCCGTCCTGCATGGGTTTCCAGGCGTAGATACAGAACGAAAGTATATTTCAATGTAGCGGCGAGAGAACAGTTGAATGTAAATGGCTGTGGCATTTAAGTGATGGTTGATCGGTATTTACAGGCCCAAAGTGCGCAAAGAAGGCATTTCACCATTACACCACCATCACCAACCTGGACTGTAGACGCAAGGCAGGTTGGGTCCATGGATTCATGCTGGCGACGCCAAGTTCAAATTCAGTCTGTGAGTCTCAGCAGAAATCGAGATTCATCAGACCAAGCTTTTCCTGTCTTCAACTGCCCAATTCTGGTGAGTCTGTGCCTACTGCAACCTCAGCTTTCTGTTTTTGGCTGACGGGAGCAGAACCTGACAAGAAGATTAGAAGGTTATTCTCAACCAGGCAGGAGAGACAGGCGTAAAGAGTGAAGATGGCAGCTTTACTGAGGAAACTGCCTAGTCCTCATGCAGCTGGAAGCCCTGTGAAAGAGGTCAGGTGTTTCTCTAGAAAAGAGGTTGCAGTTCCCTGTCCAAACATTGCGACTCAGTACATTGTCCACATGGGAGGAGTTGACCTTGCTGACATGAGGGTGGCATTGTACCATACCCATTGTACCATTCCCCCCATCGTTGGTATGTGAGCTTGTGTTGATAGATGGCTTATATAGCCATCGACAATAGATGGCCACTGTATTGATGAGGTGCAAAAGCACAAAAAGCTGAAGACATTCAGGCTTGAAGTTGTTCACGCAGTTATCCATTCAAGAAGGTGGGACGGACCTCAAAGGCCATAAAGCTGCAACTGTAGACGCTTCCGGAAACCAACAAGCCCACGGGTGACATTACTTTGACAAAATTAAACACTCCCCAGTGTTTGCTGACAAGGGAAGATGCTCAGATGAGAGAGGGTGACAGAAAGTTATAATTTTATTTCACTTTCTGCATCAAATAAAATATAAAATATTGATAATACAGTAATACGGCAACATATCCCAGGAACTACAACTCAAAAACTTGATAGAACATACAGTACCCACAGTACCCGGTTAGTTTTAATTCAGTAAAAATAAATGTTGTTTGGTTTTATATGGAAACCGAGGATGGCCGGGCTTTCAATTATTTTTTAAAGCCTTTATTTCGAGATAAAGAGATAATTTCATCTCGATATCTCAAGATAACAAAGCTCACTTTCACAAGATAATTTAGCAGCGTGGCAGCTTAAATTACATGTTTTAATAATTTGAAGCTTTTATATAGTTTACATTGATATTCATGGGCTATTCTGTATGTCTGCTATTGTGTAGATGGAATAGTGATTCAGACAATGTGTGTAGATGGAACAGTGTCAAGCATAGCGCATTGTACTTAGTGGAATAACCCACATGGATTCAGACAATGTGTGTAGATGGAACAGTGTCAAGCATAGCACATTGTACTTAGTGGAATAACCCACATGGATTCAGACAATGTGTGTAGATGAAACAGTGTCAAGCATAGCGCATTGTACTTATTAGATCTGAATGTGGGTGTGAAGGATTGTTTATATCAAATTTCAGTATTTTTACTATCATATCATCTGTACATGTTGTGTCCAGTGATAGTTTAGATATCTTTTCTAGTATTTTATTATTATTTTATCTATTTATTGTGTAGTAGCACACTGCGCGCACCGAGACCTGAGAAACCGTGTTTCGTTCTTATCATGTCAAGTGGTTTGAATGACAATAAAGCTGATTCTGATTCTGATGATATAGCATTTCCCAGGCCAACAGAGCAGCTCAGAGACAGGACATGACACGACCGTCATGGTAAAACACCGTACCGGTACAGCATGTAATTTCAATGTTAAATACACTGACAGACACTGTAAGTAACACAGGACGTATACGAGCAGCGCTGCGTTCGGCATGACTGCCCCGCGGCGTCACAATGTGTATATCCCTGTAATTATTCGGAGAAAATGATCTCGAGATGACGGCATTAACTACTCGCAAGCTCTGCCGTTGTGGGCTTCTGTAGTTTTATAACAAAGTTAGAAGAAAATTATAAAGTTTATTGACAAGCAGTCTCATTGGGTGCTTTTTAATTATTAACACCTTTGCAATATCATAAAACACCAAACATTTGTGCAGCCAGTAAATGCAATTGCAATTAATAGCAGAATTGCAAGAACTGAATAAGCCTGTCAAAACATTATGGCTCTTAATAAAAAAGGAAATGTCTACGGGCGGTTTGTGCACGGAGATTAAACACTGCTTTTCAGTGGACTTTTGTTGTGGAACATATTTACTGTCTTTGATATCTGTCAGATAGGTCTAACATACAGAAATATTTTCCATTCCTGACTGTTTAAGGGTTCTACTGATTATAGCACCTAACGGGAATCAAGGTTCTGCCTGCTTGATTTACCAAATGTTTTCGAAAAAAATATTATTGTAATTAAGAGCCCAACTGGTCTGCATAACAGGTCACCCTATAAAGCAACATACTCCTTTCAGGTTCTAAATACATTTTCTGGAGCACCGGCTCCTGTTCTCCTCTTGGGGAACCAGCAGATGGAGTCAGTGGCTAAGAAGCAAAACCTGAAGCCCAAGAATCTAACCAAGACCTGGGTGGGTGGGGAGGTCTTACCAGTCGTATGCGCATCTGTGTACATCCAGGAGAGAAAGGGAACAAAACCGAAGTATATTTACCAACCATACATACATACTAACACATAATAGACACGTAAGCACCTATACGCACAAATACATGCATATACGCAATCAGTGTTCTACATCTGCTGTGATGTGTGAGTGGGCGTTTTTGTCTTTCTGTGCCCTCTCTTCTTCTGATATGGTGTCCGGCTCACCATGAAACTGCTTCCGAAAAGTGGGTATAGAAAGCAGAGGAAACGATAGATCAGCATTTGAATTGTGGCGATCTTGTGAAATCAGCACTCAAGCAACCTGCTACCTATATGAGGAAAAGCAGGGAAGCTGCGGCCATAATCTGTCAGTTAGCTGCCAGTGAACCTTCTAACTTTGTCATGGAGGGAGTTTGTCACCATCCACGCTGTTCACGCTAATTACATAACTGCAGAAGATAATGAACCTACATTTCAATTTGAAATTTAATGAAAAATGTTTTGAAACTGCAGGCTGCTCTTAAATCTATATAAGAAAAGAATTCACGGCAAAAAACACTTTTCGGAACTGGTTTAGGAGGTGGTCTGAGGGGCCGGAGGGCACTTTACATCTTAAAAGGCCAAGGATTTCCTTCAATTTTTAATCTCTGCAAAGCAATTAACTCCCACTTAGACTGGAGTTAATGTTTAATATTAGCCTTGGCGACCCACAGAATCCTTCTGCTAAAATTAAATTACTGCCAGATACATTCTCTAAACTCTTGGATTTCAGCAGTACTGATGGGAAAGAGGCTTTTCCATATGCATTTCAAGCAACATTTAAATGAAAAAGTTCAGCTTTTGACACTAGAGGGAAGGTTTGGGTTTTTTACGTTACCATTCATTGGGTGGTTCAGAGCTGAACACATGCGAGAACGAGTGGTTTATTAATGCATGCAGCCTCTTTGCGTGTTTATGTGTTATTTGCGTGTTTATGTGTTATGGTGCTGGGGCCACCGACGTGATGTGGATGTGCTGGTGCCTGTTTGCCACATTGGTGAATTAACAGAGTCCCACCTGCATGATATATCAGTCAACATATCAGAATCAGTCAATATTTGCTAAAAAATCGGTATGGTCACTCATGTCAATCTTGACTGATATTGCTGATTTATATCTAGACTTAAGTCAATATTGGAAGTTAGCAGCACTGGAGCAGAAGACAACTAATAAAGAACAGAGAGTGTATCAGACGATCAGGCGGAGGATGAGGGATTCCGTCGGCTCTTAGAAGAGGGTTTCGGAGCTTCAGCCCATGGGCAGTCTTCACCGTCGCTCGGAGGTCTGTCGGTAGCTACCTGGGAAGGTTTCCTGAACTGCTTTGCCACAAGACTCCCAATGGGGCATTTTGAGGCTCCATGAACTTCACTATACCTTGAGGACCTGATATCTCCGCTCATTAGATCAGAAAGAGAGAGTAACTCGGCTCCCTGCCCCCCCCCCCCCCCCCAGTCCCACAGTGCATCGCGTTTTCCTCCACGTTTGCCCGGCTGCGCCCTGGGTCTTCTGAGTCTCTCAGCGGTTTGTATTTCCCCGTCATCTTCGGCAAGTCTCCTTAGCCCCTGTGGACTTCAGAATCCTGATCTAATCACCAGGAATAAAAGCATTTTGGGTGAAAGAGCATGCTGGGCCTGACATTTTCCCACTGGCCCTGGAGTGGAGTTAATTAAAGCCTTGGCAAAACGCGTCTCACAGGGTCTCACAGCGTCTCACAGGGTCTCACAGGCGCAGGACAGCTCCCGCTCTGATGTGCCCCAAAAATCTGTCTTCAGGAGGCCGTTTTCTCCACATGAGACTGATGGTGCTATTTTGAACTGATTTATTCTCCAGTCTCTGAGTTGGGGTGCCAAAATATTCTATTACTATGTAAAAACACCTTAATGAGGTGCAAGCAGAGCATCCTGCCTTTTCACAGATATCGTGACGTTTGACAGTTGGGTCTGTCAATCATGTCTTTATGTATCCGATTGACTTTGCTAACACGGTGACCTCACTGTTTATCGTCACCTAACAGTGAGAGATTTTACCCTTCTGTCCCCCCTTCTTTACCCCTGCAAACATTTCATTTTAGGTGATTCTAGCAATGGTGTGTGGATCTCGGTTTGCGAACGTGTGTGTATGTCTGTGTGTGTGTATGTCTGTGTGTGTGTATGTCTGTGTGTGTGTATGTCTGTGTGTGTATGTCTGTGTGTGTGTATGTCTGTGTGTGTGTATGTCTGTGTGCGTGTATGTCTGTGTGCGTGTATGTCTGTGTGTGTATGTCTGTGTGCGTGTATGTCTGTGTGCGTGTATGTCTGTGTGTGTGTATGTCTGTGTGTGTGTATGTCTGTCTGTGTGTATGTCTGTGTGTGTGTATGTCTGTGTGTGTGTATGTCTGGGTCCATGCGTCTGCGTGCTAGTGGCTGTGTTATTTTTGAGTGGGTGGGAGGGTCATTATTTTGCCGAGGATGGGCTGCCCACATAGACAGAGGTTTAAGCCCCCCCTTTGCACACTGATGAGCGGCTCGAAGATTGGGCGGGGGTGGTGGGTGGGGGCGGGGAGCTCTGGTACACGGCGAAACAATAGCACTGTCAGCACTGATGAATCGGAAACAACCGGTTTGACTGTGTCTGTCGTCAGCACTAACAACAGGCCTGGCTTCAGTATGCGGGCCGCTCATAACGACAGGCCTGGCTTCAGTATGCGGGCCGCTCATAACGACAGGCCTGGCTTCAGTATGCGGGCCGCTCATAACGACAGGCCTGGCTTCAGTATGCGGGCCGCTCATAACGACAGGCCTGGCTTCAGTATGCGGGCCGCTCATAACGACAGGCCTGGCTTCAGTATGCGGGCCGCTCATAACGACAGGCCTGGCTTCAGTATGCGGGCCGCTCATAACGACAGGCCTGGCTTCAGTATGCGGGCCGCTCATAACGACAGGCCTGGCTTCAGTATGCGGGCCGCTCATAACGACAGGCCTTCAGTATGCGGGCCGCTCATAACGACAGGCCTGGCTTCAGTATGCGGGCCGCTCACACGCAATGGGCACAAATCTGATTAAGGAGCCAAAAAAGGGCCCAGTTCTCCCCGACTTTCATTCATCAAGATGTCGTAATGTTTTCAAAAAGAGCACTTTAATATTTCAATAGGTCCTAAGGTCCCTGCTATACAAGGCTTTATATTAAACAGCTGCTTGGGAATGTTATTAATGGTAACCGTGTCTGGGTGACTGGATATTAAATTCTTTAAAGCCATGCTTCAATATCAGTAGAGCTCCTGAGAGAACGTGTCTTTGGCACCTGCTGTGTCCGACGGGGAGGCGGAAGTGTTCTGGCTAATTAAAGAAGCAGTTCCTGGTATAGTTTTATAACATTTCTTGATCTTCAGAAGAAACATCAAGGTATGCTTAGGTTGGGGGTGTATTTATCTGAAATTCACCTGAAATTGAATTCATTTTTAAGGAATGAGAAGTATGGCCAGCAGAGCAAACAAAGAGTTTACGGGCTCGCGCGAAAGCAGTCGGCCCCGATCTCCTCTCTGCTGTCTCACCTGCCCAGCTGCAACAGACTTCCACATCCGGCTCCTGAGCATCATTGATCTAATGAGCACATGGTGGGTGTGCTGGATCGTAACCTGCAAGCCGGGAGCCATGAGATAACAGCAAAGGACTCTGCCCCTAGCTTCTTTGTGGCCAAATGTTTTCATCAAAAGCTTGTACGTTTAAAAATAAACGTTTGTCCATCTCCAAGGAAGAAGAAAGACCAGGCAGGGAAGCAGGACTGGCAGGCTTTCAGGCAGCCTTCAGTTGTTTTGCATTCCTTTCCCGGGAGAAAATGAGGTCTCTGAGATGGATATTGCACATTTTGAGTGGGAATGGCTTCTGAATGGCTGGCAGAAGTGATGGAGCGTTCCGGAAATCCATCCGGAGCCTCCAACTCAGGGGCTGTCACCTGCAGAGATGATCGAGGCTGACAAACAGTGAGCCCTGTTTCTGAGCTCAGCCCCCCTTCAGAATTCCTCCCACACACTCCGATCAGCACGGCACTATGGGCAGGGACACACCCCAGTTATTTACTTCACTCGATGAAACGATCATTTAAGAAAAATTGGGCCACTTTCCTTTTCACCTTTATGTCAGACCGGGCTGATCACCCTTTAGAAACACCTTCATACGTCTGCCTGGTCATCTGAGCCCAGCAGCATTGTTTTCATTGGTTGGTTGTTTTGTGTGATCTTGTAACCTTGTGCACAAGCTTTGAGGTCATAGGTCATTTCACGGTCACCTGCCATTTGCCTGCTGGTGATTGGCTCTTCATCTCCTTGTTTTGCTCCAGACTTCATCAGCTTTATGTATGCATGTTAGGGATCGGCGTGGCATGGCAGCGCGCTTCCAGGACCATGCTGCCAGTGGCTCTGTAAGGGGCTGTTTTCGCCTTTAAACACGGGCTGTTGTATCCTTGTCACGTTCAGCTCCGATCCAGCCGTGTACGAGTGTCGGCGGCTGCCTGTGCTCGCGACGCCAGCAGCTCTCTAAGATGTTTCTTTTTTTCCCCTCCCCCTCGCAGCGTTTAAACTTTAATGCTCCCTGGCAGTGTGGACAGTTCGACCTGAATTCAGGAGGGACCCCCCCCCCCTTGATGTCTTCATATTTTGGCTCCCCTGAACACATGGCATCAAAGGCCTTCCTCTAGGTAAGCCTTTGTGTGATCTCATTAAATGTTTCTAAGCACGCTGAAGACCGCTGTAGGAGTAGCCTCGCGTTGGGGTGGCCCAGACGGCCACGGGGATGGATGGCTTTAAACCAGACTGGGCAATCAAAGGCCCAACATTCCCATCCGCTTCCTTTTGATGCCGGCAGCTGGCTGATAGGAGGCCTCATCAAATGTGACACTTTTCTGCTATCAGAGTTATTGTCTGCCACAATGAGCCTATCGCATTTTCACGCCAGCGCACAAGTGCGGCTTTGCCACGAGAAGAAACGTGACAAGGGGAGTCAATGGAGTCAATGGAGTCAATGGAGTCAATGGAGACTCGAACTCACCAAATGCACATTTTTTGGAGGCATAGGGAGGCATTTCTGGGGCAGAAGGCGTGAAAGCGGCCACATGGCCATACAGAGGCCTTGGGGTTACCATAGAAGTTACACTTACAATCCAGCAGGTGGAGCAGTGAGCGGAGTCGCATGAGAAGGCGGGCTCAGGTAATTATCATCGTTATCGACTGGCGAGAGGTCGGTGTGTGCCGTGTCCAGCAGAAATGAAATGCCACGCATGAGCTGTCGTGCATCCCAGCTCTGGACAATTCATACCGATCGCTTAGCAACCACTTGTGAGCAGAGTGGGGGTTGGGGGGCAGTACGGAGGACTGGGATTATCAAAGGTAATTGAGTTCACCTGCCCCCTGCTGTTACTGGGGGCCCCCCTCATAGGCCTATCAGCAAAGTGCCCTTTACCCCCCCCCCCGCCAGTTCCCCTGGCCACTGTCTGCACTGGGCTCCCTGCTCCCCAGCACTTGATGGGTCTCCTCTCCGGCCGATAGACCCTTGGCTCTTAGCTTGATTTTGTAAATAAAACCCCTCTGACCTGCGTTGTCAGTAATTCATGGCACAGTGTACAGGAGCTGTGTCACTGGAGCAGAGCGCTCTGGTACCTTCCGGAAGCTATGGCTCTTTTCAGACACGGAGTCTGGACCCAGGTGGAAGATGGAGGTTTTATAATTCAACTCCGTCACCTGCTGTGGAATTCTCCGCAGCTTTTAATCGGTGAGAAAACCACACGGTTTAAAGCCAGCTGACAGAAATTAACATGATTATAATAAATGAGTTTGTGCGTCGGCTCGGTGCTCAGTACCGTGCCGGTCTCTCCGGAGCTCCAAAGCCGCCCTCATCCATCGCCGGCGCAGCATCCCTGTGTCCGATATGGCCTGAAATAAAGCCTGTTTGACAAGTCAAGAATGGAGATGTGGTCTGGGAGGCCTGACTCAATAATGCGGAGTGTGCAGACACCCCCGTCCCTCCCCCACGGAGACAGCAGGCGGTCGCTCCTCTACTCCGGGCTCTTTTTTTATAACTACTTCCGCTTCTCTATTTACATGGTTGCTTCACAAAAACACCTGCATTTGTTTTCCTGTCAGAGTCACACTCTGGAAATAAAGCTTGTCAGTGTCTGTGTAGCTCCTCCTTTTTTCTCAGTTTATATATGGCAAATGATCATCCATCCATCCATCCATCCATCCATCCATCCATCCATCCATCCATCCATCCATCCATCCATCCATCCATCCATCCATCCATCCATCCATCCATCCATCCATCCATCCATCCATCCATCCATCCATCCTGGAGTTTGGAGCTTATGCCAGACAGCATAGGGCACAAAGCTGGGGTACACCCAAGGACAGGAAGACTAGGCACACACACACACACACGCACATGTAGGGTATACATATCCTTATGGGGACCGCTCATTCACACACACACGCACACACACACACATGTAGGGTATACATATCCTTATGGGGACCGCTCATTCACACACACACACACACACACACACACACACACGCACATGTAGGGTATACATATCCTTATGGGGACCGCTCATATACACACACACACATACGCACACACGCACACACACACACACACACACACATTCAAAGGGAAATTTATTGATGTAAACAGCCTAATTGCATGTCTTTGGATTATGGAAAGAAACCAGAGTACCTGACAAAACCCAACTGAGAGTGTGAGAGCCCTGCAAACGAGTATGAGTTTATATCTGCACGTCATATTAAGTATAATTATGTATTTTCATTTTTGTATATTTTATATTACCATATTATTAATAAAGTTTGTGTTATCACAGGCCATTAGGCTTCTCAACGTGAAGTAACTTTGCTCCTTGCTGTACACTATGTACACTAGCACTGAATGCACAAAGTCTGCAATTTTGCACTACATTTCATATTTTTCAGTTTTTGCACTATATTTTTGATTCATGATTTTAGATTTTATATCTGCACTGTATATTTTAGATTATATACTTGGTTCCTTACCTAGTATTTATATATTGTAATTTCTCTTTTTTACTCCGACTTTACTTCTTACCTGTTTCTTTTTTTTCTCTTCTATTTTTACACAGCCACATAAGGGCGACACAGAGATACATTTCACTGCATGTTGTATGTATGTGACAAATAAATCTCTTGAATCTTGAATCTTATATGTGCATTTATATTAGTGTCACATTAATTTTATCAAGCTAAATACTAATGGAATCAGTTTGGGTAAAATTCACGCTCAAAGTCACAGCAGAAGCTTCCTGGCTGGTCCTGATCTTCTCAGCAGGTCGGTTAATGTTCTGCCTCAGCTGTGCGCTGATGAACTGTGGCCTGAATTTCATGCTGAGGACACACTGGTGGAGTTTGGACTGGGAGCCCACGTGAGTTTAGCGGAGGGGAGGTCGTGTGTGTAGGAGCTGATGGACACCGTACGGCTCCCGCGCTCCGCTGTCGGGGGGGGGGGGGGGCGGCAGCCCGCTCCATGAGGAAGTGTGAGCTGGAGCATGTCTGAGGCGCAGGAAGACTTTAGAAGACTTTAGAAGGAGCTCAGGATATTCGGGATACCCTGACCTGTTCAATAGGAAATGCAGGCCGAGGTGATGGTACAGGGGCAGAGGGCTGTCAGATACAAGCCAGAGCAGCCGGGGAATCGAGCAAAAGTCCAGAAAGACCTGAGAAGACCACAGACGTGGGTTAAAAATTAACCTAAAAGAGAGTTAAAAACACACATGACCTACATATGCACATATCTGTCTCTGTCTCCCTCTTCTTCCATTGCTCAATCCATCCACCCATTCATCCATCCACCCATTCATCCATCCATCCATTCCCAGGACCCTCGGCTGAGGTCAGAGTGATCCACCGCACACTGGGCTCCAGGAAATCCGGCGGTTATTCCTGTCCTGATGGCTCCGACAGTCAGACAGCTTCCCCCCGTGCTGCTGTGAGTGGCGACTTCCTGTGGGCCGCCTCGCCCTGCCTCTCGGCGCTGGGCTAACAAGGCGACCTCAGCAACTGCCTCTAGCCCCCGTCTGTCTCCGGGCCCTAATAACAGCACCGGCATGATAGCATATCAATAATGCATTATATTTTAACACAGAACCACACATATTGCTCCTAAATATTAGATAATAGTATATTTCCTAGCATGTGCTATGGGCAACTAAACAAACTGGGATTCCATTTGCTGCGTTGTTTTCATATTGTCTGTGTCTTAAAGGCACAAAGCAGGGGTGCAGAGCGAATGGGATACCAGTCTATCACAGGGCACAAAGCAGGGGTGTGGCGCAGATGGGATGCCAGTCTATCACTGGGCACAAAGCAGGGTCCGGCGCAGATGGGATGCCAGTCTATCACAGGGCACAAAGCAGGGGTGTGGCTCAGATGGGATACCAGTCTATCACAGGGCACAAAGCAGGGGTGTGGCGCAGATGGGATGCCAGTCTATCACTGGGCACAAAGCAGGGTCCGGCGCAGATGGGATGCCAGTCTATCACAGGGCACAAAGCAGGGGTGTGGCTCAGATGGGATGCCAGTCTATCACTGGGCACAAAGCAGGGTCTGGCGCAGATGGGACATCATTTGAAATGATCGGCAGAGTATGCAATCTCCCTATTGGAGCATCACTTTTAATATACACTATTTTACCAGTATCGATAAAAAAAGATGCAGACATTTTAAAATATAAAACCTTTAATCTGAAGATAACCCAGCGTGCCCAGAGTATTAGTACAAATAAGTCGACATATAACATATTTTCACTAATAGCTTTTGTATACAGGATTTATACAGTGCAGATAGATTTCAGCATAGAGTAAATGACACAGACAAAGTATGTGTGTGTGTGTGTGCGTGTGTGTTTGTGAACAGAGCCCTCCCCCCCATGTAAGTCACACACATCAGGCAGCAGATCCCCAGTGAGCAAGGTGTTTTCAGCAGATCCCTGGTGACTGCGGAGTTGTGGGCAGATCATTGGTGACCGTGGCATTGTGGGCAGATCATTGGTGACTGTGGAGTTGTGGGCGGATCATTGGTGACCGTGGCATTGTGGGCGGATCCCCGGTCACCTTTGCTGGACTAAGCCTGTCAGACCCCCCAGATTCCTCGGCTTTTCATCCCCGTCCATTTTGGGTGGCCCACCCAGGCTGGTCACACCGCTGCAGCAGCAGGACTGCCTGGGGGCTCGAAGCGATCCCCCCCCCCACCCAGGCTCTCCTCGTTGGCTGCTCAGTGATGGAGGGGGGATGGATTAAAGGTTGCGTTAATGGCTGTGCTATTGTGTTCCTAAGTGGCACCATCTCACAGGCCTCTTACACACTTCTGTGAATTGCTCAGGGAGGGGGGGGCGGTCGGCATAGCCCAGTGAAAGGGACAGAAACGGAGCTGAGAGGCAGTTAAGGCTTTGTGGGCTTGTCGCAGGTGCGCAGCCAGACAGACCACGGCCCAGGAACGCAGCCAGACAGACCACGGCCCAGGAACACAGCCAGACAGACCACGGCCCAGGAACGCAGCCAGACAGACCACGGCCCAGGAACGCAGCCAGACACACCACGGCCCAGGAACGCAGCCAGACAGACCACGGCCCAGGAACGCAGCCAGACAGACCACGGCCCAGGAACGCAGCCATACAGACCACGGCCCAGGAACGCAGCCAGACAGACCACGGCCCAGGCGTGCAGCCAGACAGACCACGGCCCAGGAACGCAGCCAGACAGACCACGGCCCAGGCGCGCAGCCAGACAGACCACGGCCCAGGAACGCAGCCATACAGACCACGGCCCAGGCGCGCAGCCAGACAGACCACGGCCCAGGAACGCAGCCATACAGACCACGGCCCAGGAACGCAGCCAGACAGACCACGGCCCAGGCGTGCAGCCATACAGACCACGGCCCAGGCGCGCAGCCATACAGACCACGGCCCAGGCGCGCAGCCAGACAGACCACGGCCCAGGAACACAGCCAGACAGACCACGGCCCAGGCGTGCAGCCAGACAGACCACGGCATGGCTTATTCCTGACTGCGAAACGGAGACGCATCCACAGCCCAGTCAGATTAAAACAAACAAAGATACACAAGGTGCGCTAAACACAAAGCGAGTGCCTGAGCTACTGACAGCTAATGGCTAACGGCTAATGGGAGTCGGTGACATAGGACTCCTTTATCTGACGTCGCTACCGGCTCTGAAACTGACTGCTGTCACCCTGTGACGGGGGGGCTGTTAAAGGAACGTGTTTTTAAACACTCCCAGTCTGTGTTGCTGCCTGTCAACGCGACAGAAGAAGCATCTGCTAATGGGGTATTTTTGGAGTTTAGTTCTGGAACGTTCCATTGGGGTGGGGCCTGTAAAAAGATTCCAGAAGGATCTCCGGCTCCCTGTCCTTTTCCTTCCGGTGCTGTGAATGCTGAGGCTGTTCAGAGCATGAGGGGCTCCTTCCCATTGGCCCCCGTCCTGTCGGAGGCCCCCGCAGGGCGGGGCTTCCTCTCCCAGCCCTGCCGTATCCGCATCAGGATCCGGTCCACGCAGGGCGTGACCAGCAGCAGCTTGAGGCCCAGGACCACGCAGGGCAGCACCAGCGCCACCATGTAGGCCGGGGGCAGGTGCCACCTGTAGGTCTGGGCTCTCAGGAACCGCTTCCAGCCGTACAGGATGGTGTGGGACGTGCATAGCAGGAGGGTCAGGTGACCCAGCTTGGACTGCGGGGGGGAGAGAAGGACAGGCTGAAGGCAGCTTCAGACAATGGGGGGGGAGACTCAAATTTTTCTCCATCTGTCACTCGTTTCATGAGCCATTACGCCTTTTATCTCCATGACGGCCATTTTCATCTCCCATCTCGCTCGTTCCACTGACCATGCAGAATAACACTGGTGACCTGGATTCAGTCGGGGGCCCAGTGTTCCTTTGCTCGGACTAATCTGCGTATTTCAAGTGAAGTTCATGAATATCTTAACATTTAAGTGTGGAACATTTAGACCATTTGGACACAACAGTGTTTGACATTTTGTCTTGCAGAATAGGAACTGAATTGAGTGGCAGGACGTCTGTGACTCAGTGCCACCACTCGGGGACCGTCGTCCCCTGCCGCCCGCTTTTAGCTCATAAAGAAATGTTTATTTTTAGCAGTCTCTCCCATCTCATGTTGTTTTCCGTTTCCCTGGTGCGGCAGTTTGCAAACATGTGTAGAGCTAGTAGGTGTAGAGCTGCTGTGGCCGACTGTCTGACTGCACTTCAAGGTGCCTGTGTCTGAAAATGTGTGCTGATTGGTGGGCTGGGCAGGGCAGGCCCTCCCACTGGCTGCCCACAGCTGTCTGACTGACCAATGGGGCCACTTCTCTGTAGACACCTGAGAATTCCAGCCCATTTTTCCCTAACCTTTCCTCTAGAACTGCTGGGGCCCCCTCTGTCAAAATAAAGTAACATCTCATCATCCTTCTCATGCTGGGCTACCTGCTGTTGGGTGGGGGGGGGGGTTCAGTTTAGCAGGGGCTGAGCCACACAGGGAGAGAGAAGCTTCAATCATCAATGAAAGAAAAGGCTTTGCCAATCCACGGGCTTTGTGACGTGTGTGAATAGCACAGGAGTCTGCCGGCGTGTTCTCCGTACCTGCACAAACCGGAACTCTCGCCAGTTCATGGCGTTACTGACAGAAGGAAGGGAGGTGATTCCCAGCAGGATGAACAATCCGAATCCCAGGACGCCGAGTGACATGTAGGAGTCTGTGTACCAGGCCACCGTGTTGTCAAACTCACTTTGGTTCTCTTTCATCTGAGAAACAAGAGAAATTCTGAGTCGGGTGCGGAATCCGCACCCCCCACCCCCCAGGGTGCAGAATATAAGCGACCGATTACACAGAATGACGCCACTAAGATGTTCTTATCAAACTCCAAAGTGACAGGTGACAGATGCAGGAGAGATCCGACATGCCATCTGACACCTGTTCAGTCAGTAAACATATCTGGGTATAATTTAGTAGAACACTGGCTGCCGTTTTGTCTTTTATATGTGTCTCGTACTTCTGACACTGATCCATGTACCGTACGCCATTCCAAGCTCCGTGATAATGGGTGGTCCAGCTCACCTGGGAGATGGTCCAGGAGACCACCTTGTACCTGACGTAGTACCTGATGGGAACGATCATTATGTAGAGGACGTGCAGGAAGCCGAACGCCAAAGCCAGGAGACCCATCTGTTTCCTGCAGAGCATCCAGCGGTCCAGCCAGTCGGGGAATCGCTTGTACTTGGTCCCGTTGTAGAGCTGCAGGAAGCCAGCGAGGATCCCGGGCAGGTAGCACAGAGACAGCATCATCAACGACACCATGGGGAACACCTTGTTGGCCAGAGACACCATGATCCTGAAGGACATGTCCTTCTTGCTGGTGACCCAGGAGTAGATCACGTCCATGAGGAGGCAGTAGGCAAAGAGGGAGGCAGTGAGGCCCACGGCCACGGCTGCAGGCAGCCTCCACATGGGGAAAAGCTGCAGGGGATAATCCTCGATCTCGCCGGCTGCCAGCAAGGAGCCTTTGTCCAGGGCGGTGAAGCCCAGGCTGCGTGCAACGTCCACCACCCTCTGTTTGGACTCAGTGCTGTCCCCGCAGACTAACACCTGGCGGGTGGGAACACACATCTGTGAAAACACATCTGTGGTGCAGACCTCCTAGCAGCGCTGCCGTGGGGGGAGGGGGGGTGGGCACCACAGGCATGCAGCAGGTGGTCTTAGAGCAGTGCTTCTCAATCCTGTTCCTGGCTCCCCTCCCTCCACAATGTTTTCATTCCCACCCACACTGCATTCAACCTGCCACATTCATTATTAGTCTATTAAGGACCATCTGAGCCTGATTAAGGTGGGGATGGAATGAAAACATTCTGGCAGGGGGGGCGGGGGTCCTCCGGGACCAGGGTTGAGAAGCACTGCCTTAGAGGACAGGGTCCAGGACTGGTATTGCCTGGGATGCTTAAAGCCTGCAAAGTGGGTTTCTGACACACGACGGCGTCGAGCATCACTTCATGCAGCATATGTATAGTTGCTAAAACTTGAAACGAGATTGAATTCCACAATGACTCTGATGGAGGGCTGGTCTGGGATAAAAAATCGCCCCCCCCTAGCCATCGTCCCCCTTTTGATGAGCGGGAGGGAGGTCCTCCACGATGAATTTTACCATACTTTTGGTGGGTGAGAGGCCACGTGTCACGTTCGGTCTGTCTGAGCACGACGCCCCGGATGTGACGCCTCTAAGAGCAGTGCGATCAGAGTGTGTGCTTTGGGCCTTGTGTTACTGTACCACTGCTGCGAGAAGCAAGACATGTAGACATATTCTTGGTTGATGCTCTGACATGGCCGGGTGAATTCTCCTATTTAAGTCTGAATTTAAGGACATACCTCCACCCCCAACCGCCCCCCCTTTTTCTTTCAGGGAGGGGGGGGGCTTTTCTGTTGTCTCTCTAGCAGAATGGGGTCACCCTGACATGACACGCAGGAGACAGCGAGGGGGGGGCGGGGGGGGGGCAGTTTCCACTTCAGTAACAGCCGGAATCAGCCCATGTGACATGCAGCCACCCACCACGAGTTTTATGCAGGATGACATTCCAAGATGGTGCTGCTTTCACATTATCAGTCTCCGTCCTCTACGCTGAAAATTTACAGACACCATCATGGTGAAGTAGCTCGGCAAGTCAGCGTTTTAGCCCCCCCCCCCCCGAAACAGAGAAGGACCCCCCTACCTGTCGGTTAGCATCCAGGCCCCCCGATTGCAGTGACCATGCAGAGACGGTGTTGAAAGCTTTCACCACAGAAGCTTCCGGAACGAGCTTGCTAAGGTAGTGAGCGTTGGGCTCCGGGTACTGGTTCCGCCTCAGGTTGTTGCTGACGTCCACCAGCACCTTCCCAGCCAGCCTGTCCGCCAGCGGTACCAGGAAGTCGTAATTATCCCTGTGCACGGCCAGGAAGATGACCTGTGCGACTCCGGCGGCTTCAGCGTGGCCCAGAACCTGGGCCCCCTGGGGCAACAGGCTGGATCTCTGGGGCTTCCGGCTGCCGAAGACCACCTGGTAGCCGGCCTGAAGCAGCCGCAGGCCCAGGGTGCGGCCGAAGTCGCCCGTGCCGAAGATGCCCACCGTGCCGAGCCCGTGGTCGGCGTCTGTAGTCACGGGGGTCATGGCGATCGACAGAGCGGGAGAGGAGCCGTCTGGGGTGGGCATCCCTGCCGACAAACAGCCCAAGATACTTTGCTTTGATTAACCCGGTCAGCAAGCTCACCAGTTAGAGAAGGCAGGAAATAGCTGGGAGACATGAAGAGTTATACACTGACTCACTCACAAGTCTGTCTGTGGGGAAGTTTCTGAGTACGACCCACCCCATCAGGCTGTAGGAGGGGCCACATCTGGCCTGGGAAATTTCTTGTTGGGTGGGGCCACGGAAAAATCCAGCCAGTAATGATAAGACAAACAAACCTTTCCCGATCAGCGTGTCAGGCTGGGAAATGACAGGTTATTGCGACACAGTGGAATGTCGGCTTTGGCGTAAGCGAGCCGTGCGGGAGCTGGCAGCTGCAGTTCGCCGTGCGTTTGGAGAGCCGCGCTGTGCCTCGCATGCGGCACGCAGACGCTGCCCCCTTCAGGCCGTGGGACCCTTAAACACGCTCTGGACAGCCCTCTCTGGGATAGCGGCCGAGGCAGTGACCTCACCGCCAGCTATCTGTCCCGTGCCAGCAGTCCTGAAATCACGGCGTCACGAAGCTGCTTTTAATGACGGCTTCTGTGGCTTTGACACTAAACGACGGGGATTTACTTTGGCATAGTAATATTTTAACAGAATGTCTGCCTCCCTGCCGCTTCTCAATGCCCCCCCCCCGTGCTTTTTCTGGGAACACTGAGTTTCCACGGCGAAGCTGTGCAGCACAAATACGCACACACACACACACACACACACACACACAAACACAGGTTTGTAATCATATCTTTGTGGGGACTCTCCATTCTTTTCTATGGGGATAACGCTAATCCCAACATGATGACCTTAACCCCTACCCAGCCCTAACCTTAACCATAAGTAACCAAGCTAAATACGAGACTTTTGGCATTTAAAGTTATTTGATTGCATTCTCGGAATGTTATAAAATTGAGGTTATCCAAATGGGGACCTGAAAAATGTCCCCAAAAGCAAGGAAGTTTCAGGTTTTACCACATCTGTGATCTCTGCAAACACACACACACACACATATAGACACACACACACACACACACACGGCTCAAATCAGGCCTTGTGACCTATGCTACCTTAAAGGGCCAGCGCCAATTTTATTACAGGGTCCCATATGTGTGTTGTGGGGTATGGGAATGATTGCTTTTGTGTGTTTCTCCACAGAGGGCTGACAGGAGGGGGTGACTTCATTGCAGCAGACGGGTGGGAAGCACTACTGCCTCAGTGACATGTCCCCATGTCTCAGTGCATGCTTGGTACGGGTACACTCACCTCATCTGCACGCCTCAGCACCTCTGCTAACACGGCCTCTCCAAAGTCCTTTCTACAAGATCAAAGAAGTGGATTCCATGCAAATTACTGGACTTGACAGCAGTTGATGTTACTCGGTATAACTAGAGGAAAGCCAGAGACCGTTTCAGGGGTATGGGAATGGGCTCCCACAGACTCTTGGAGAGTGAAGCCCACCAGCTTTGGCTGTTGTGTCTTGTCGCAGGAGGGGACTGACAAGATGGGCCCTAAATCTATGAGCTGACCTGATGTTCCGGGTTGTTCCTGTCACCTTCTTATAGCTTTCCTGCAGACTTTACGCCAAAAGGGTCCCAACAGGCCAAAGCAAAGTATGGCCGTGTCTGCGAGGCTGCGATCGCATGGTCAGCGACCAAGTCCATCTAGACCAAGACATGGATGACATGACAAAATAGGCTGCCTTGAAAAATGGTTTCTGATTGTCCTTGACACCTGGTCACATGACCCTCCTTGGCCCCATATGAGAAGCTTGACACGTCGTGGAGAGTGAATGCATGAATGAAACTGCTGGGGTAGTTTGATGGGGTGAGGGGTCTCTGGAGGGGGTCTCTGGAGGGGGTCTCTGGAGGGGGTCTCTGGAGGGGTCTCTGGAGGGGGTCTCTGGAGGGGTCTCTGGAGGGGGTCTCTGGAGGGGGTCTCTGGAGGGGGTCTCTGGTGCTCTCAGCAAACTCATCTACTGAGGTACCAGGCCTGTGAACTATTGTCTGAATTGTAACGCCTTAACATTTTCTCAAGCTGCAAAAGTGAGACTTTTGAAGAAATATACTGCATCTGTTACAGTCCCGTATAGATATACGTCACCATCTGTCATTTAAAATATGTCCATTAAGCAACAGCCTGTTTACTGGGGCGAAATCCAGAAATTGGCAAAAACTCTTCTGTGTGTGTCCTTCAGGATAACATGGCTTCTAAAAATGAGCTTCCCTTCAGCGATGCTAATCACCTGATGGTTATCATAGTACAAATATTGTTTAAAAGGAAGTCCGGGAACTGTCTGTGGATAGTCCAGCTCGCCCAGTGAGATCACATGTTATATTTTGAAATTTGAGGACTTTCCATCAGTGTAGGCCAGCACAACATGACATTTTGAATTGTGAAATATTTGGAATTTCCAAGACCCAGAACATTTTGTTCTTTTTAAAATACATGACTACCAGACGACTGGCCAACCCAGAAGTGTCACGTCCCAAACGGCACCGTGCCTTCAGTCTCCCATGGGGCCCGTGGCTCGCGTGCCGTTCTCCACCTCGCTTTGCTAATACGATGGATGTGGTAATGTCTTGCATATTCTTTGAAAGGTCTTTACTGGAATCTCTATGCCTGACCATCTCCAAAACAGGTTTCTTATTCAGCCCAGTGAAGGACCCTGAAGATCTTATATGCTGAAGGAGGCCATCACTGTCATCTGCTAAGCACTCTTGGGTATTTCTTTATTGTACAAGTGGACGTTTTTCAAAAGGTCAGCCCAAAATAAGGCATCACGTCTCGGTAAGCCACTGCAAAAACCTTGAATTATCACAAGGCGTATTTTTTACCTTTAGAAACAGAGATAATCTCCTGAAGAATATTTAAAGCTAGATGTTCCATTCCTCTATGTAAGGGTTAATGCATGACTGGAATTTTAAGTAACATTAGTTCAAATTAAAAATTCTAATAGTGATTACTACTGTGATTCACCTGACTGGCACTATGTGTGCAGTTATAGGAGACTAATCAACACCCTTCAGAAGAAGCAGATTGGAGAATTCAGCAGCACCGTGGTATAAATGAGTGTAACGGCCCTTTAAGCCCTGGTCTGAACACGTTATGCAAACAGATAAACCATTTGAGAGATGCCTTTCAAACTCCTTTGAGACAATATGTAGGAGATATATTTTAATTATCATAATTATTTAAATGAACTGGAAACCATCTATTTACATGAACTTTTTGTGTGTTTGGTTAGGGATATATTTGTGTGTGCATGTGTGTATGTGCGTGTGTGTGGATTAGGTTTATATTACATTGTGGGGACCAAATGTATTTGATATTGTATACATTGTATCATATTACATGTATTTCATATTATATACATTGTATCGTATTACACATATATGAAATTATATACACGAGTTATTTCTCAACCAAACATAGCCGGAGCAACAAGCAAAGACTGCTGTACAACGGTCCTGTTGACAGTGGGTCCCAAGTTTCATTCTCCTTGGAGGCCAGACCGCGGACATCAATAGAGAGAGATCAGGAGAACAAGGAATTTGGACATGGGACATACATACAGGCGTGGGCCTACAGGGGCGCTGGTCCCAGCTGAAAGCCCATTGGCTCCCAGAGTGCCTAATGTGACCAGCGAACCCATATCAGGAGAGACACTCTCAGCTACTTCAGGTTATACAAACTACTTTAAGATTGACAAGCTCTCATTCTGGGTTAAATTGTTTGGTTCATCTTGTAATTTTACTGGTTTGTTTCCTTGATTGAAAGACTCATCCAGCTGTTTCACATTAACATTAGTGACATATGCATGATTATAGGAGACTGACCAATCAGCACACAGCAACTCAGCACTCAGCGTTTAAGTTAAATCAATGTCCTTTTTGATTGAATTGGTTGAAACAGTAGTTTACAAACCCCCATCTTAGCAGATAGTGTCCCTCCTGACATGGATTAGCTGGTCACTCTGAGAGTGCCCCCTCCCCTGTCACTCAGCAAATCAAAAGATATCCTTAGCTAATCATAGGATTGGTCCCTCTGTATGAATTACGGACCTTCTGCAGAAGTACATTTAATGACAGATATTTGGATGAAAGCAGCTGCATTCCACATAACTTGGTGATTAGCCAAAGTGTGGTTTACGCAAAGAAACCTATCTCACCTCAACCACCCAGCGCTTTGCATTTTCCTTCCAGACCATAAAAGTTACCATTTTCAGAACTGGAAACACTGATGAAATCCTTATCAAAAGAAATAAAACTGTAAATGTGATAAACAGGATTTTCTGTAAAGTGTGTGTTTCTTTTCTCCTCCTGGTACCTATCTCTGAATTCCTCTTAGTAACTGAGTGAATATGTGTGTGCTTATATGTACTTTGTTGGAACAGGAAAAGAAAATGCCCCCCCTCTGTCCAGTCCAGGCCTTGAAAGAGCTTCACAGACACATGGAAGAGATGCTGGTCTCCACTCATGATTTCCTGCTTTGTTTAAGTCTGACATCCAGCCATTATCCCGGAAAAAAATTAGAAGACCTGTGGGCTGCTAGAACTCCTCCGTCTGGGTCAGGATTCTTTCAGCCAGACTCGGCCCTGGTCACCGGGCCTCGGTCCCCATGTTACTGTCACTTCTGCTCCCTGGCCGAGGCTTCACGAAAGAGCAGATTCCTTTAGCCTCTAAGCCAGCAGGGAATAGCAGGTGTCATCAAGCAGAGCCACGCCGCAGTGCGACGTGGGGTGGAACTGACATAGGGGACAAATCTCTGTGGTTAGACGAGAACGGCGAGTTCGGGCCACTTGTAGGAGTCACAAAGAAAACAGTCAGCAGGAGCGCAAGGTGCAGCCTTTCAGCATCAAAGGCTGCAGTGTAGACTCACCTCTGTGTTCCTGTCCGATCGATGACACATCTAGGGTAGCAGGAAATGGATGGTTTCCGTGCAGGTAGGGATGGTGATCCTGTGTGACCTAGAGCAGACAGACAAGGTGAGGAGGAGTGTGGACATCAACCTACATTTTTTCCTTTTTACTTCAAGGGCTGTGGAGCCAGTGAAGTGTTTGTTCAGTACTGACAGAGAGAGAGCCTCTTGTGCAAACGTGTTATAATCAAACGTTTCACAATGGCAGCTCGCAGGCGCAGAGCAGGACTGACAGGAATTTAGTCTCTTGCATTATCTGTGATGGTACAGGGGGCCTTTCAATCGTATCCTTATTTACCACTGCATTATCTGTGATGGTACAGGAGGCCTTTTGATCATAACCTTATTTATCACCGCATTATCTGTGATGGTACAGGCGGCCTTTCAATCGTATCCTTATTTACCACCGCATTATCTGTGATGGTACAGGAGGCCTTTTGATCATAACCTTATTTATCACTGCATTATCTGTGATGGTACAGGGGGCCTTTCAATCGTATCCTTATTTACCACTGCATTATTTGTGATGGTACAGGAGGCCTTTTGATCATAACCTTATTTATCACTGCATTATCTGTGATGGTACAGGGGGCCTTTTGATCATTTCCTTTATTTACCACTGCATTATCTGTGATGGTACAGGGGGCCTTTTGATCATATCCTTATTTATCACTGCATTATCTGTGATGGTAAAGGGGGTCTTTTGATCATATCCTTATTTACCACTGCATTATCTGTGATGGTACAGGGGGCCTTTTGATCATAACCTTATTTATCACTGCATTATCTGTGATGGTACAGGGGGCCTTTTGATCATATCCTTATTTACCACTGCATTATCTGTGATGGTACAGGAGGCCTTTTGATCATAACCTTATTTATCACTGCATTATCTGTGATGGTACAGGAGGCCTTTTGATCATAACCTTATTTACCACTGCATTATCTGTGATGGTACAGGAGGCCTTTTGATCATAACCTTATTTATCACTGCATTATCTGTGATGGTACAGGGGGCCTTTTGATCATTTCCTTTATTTACCACTGCATTATCTGTGATGGTACAGGGGGCCTTTTGATCATAACCTTATTTATCACTGCATTATCTGTGATGGTACAGGAGGCCTTTTGATCATAACCTTATTTACCACTGCATTATCTGTGATGGTACAGGAGGCCTTTTGATCATAACCTTATTTATCACTGCATTATCTGTGATGGTACAGGGGGCCTTTTGATCATTTCCTTTATTTACCACTGCATTATCTGTGATGGTACAGGGGGCCTTTTGATCATATCCTTATTTATCACTGCATTATCTGTGATGGTAAAGGGGGTCTTTTGATCATATCCTTATTTACCACTGCATTATCTGTGATGGTACAGGGGGCCTTTTGATCATAACCTTATTTATCACTGCATTATCTGTGATGGTACAGGGGGCCTTTTGATCATATCCTTATTTACCACTGCATTATCTGTGATGGTACAGGAGGCCTTTTGATCATAACCTTATTTATCACTGCATTATCTGTGATGGTACAGGAGGCCTTTTGATCATAACCTTATTTACCACTGCATTATCTGTGATGGTACAGGAGGCCTTTTGATCATAACCTTATTTATCACTGCATTATCTGTGATGGTATAGGGGGCCTTTTGATCATATCCTTATTTATCATTGCTATTAGGCTTGGCTTTTAATACCCCTTGCTAGCTATGAGCTACTCTTCAGGGTTCCTGATTTCTATAAATATCTATCCTTGGCAGATTGAATTCCCCAGTATTTTTTAAAAGAAGCGTCTTCTTCATTTTTGTGTTAAATTTGTTTATTTATTCCATTATTTTTGGGAAAGCTCTCCATCACTTTCACATTCTGACAGGTCCCAGAGTATGGGGAGACATTAAAACAGGTTATGACAAACATTCTGAGCCTCCCTCAAGTGCAGCGGATTTTTAACAAATAAAATAGATGGGTTGGGGTTCAAATGCTGCCCCCCAGTGTGAGTTTCTCCACATTTTTGTGTGCATTTCCCTGGGTATTCTGGCCATTCTGATGAGTGTGGGATGATGAACTGGGTAAAATCATAGTCAACTCTGTGTATATTTTCTGTGAAACCAAGAAATTATTCTAACCTTTGTAGAACTGCACTTGTCATGCTAAATTTATCTTTTGGCTGTTGATGTTGTATTTCAAAATTGCTTCACTGCTCAATTGCTGGAGACAGCGACAATTTTATCATGGAGGGGCTACATTTGATGGAATAACACTGTGAAGAGAGTTACCGATGGAGCAATTATCCAGTTATGCTTCTACAAAGTTGTGTTAATTGTCCATTTTAACCCTTCTTTAAGCTAGTAACTCAATATTGCTACAGGTGATGACAGACAATGATCTTCCAAGATGAACAGCGAAATGGTTCGACGCAGCAGCGCTCAATGAAATGCAATCAGCATTAAAATGTTCAGTGTTTTTCCCATGTCGTCTGAAGGCCGTAATCACCGTCGCCATCAATCAGCGGCGGCTGATACCTTAATGAGCTTAAAAGACTCGATGTTCACCTCTCCGGGAAGTTTTCCTACGAGGTGTATTTAATGTTGTTTTTTTAAGGCTGCTCATTGTCCTTGGGAATGAACACTGTGGTGATGTACTGGTTTCCAGGTGCAGCTTAATAGGACTGGATATCAGCCTGCCTGTGTTATGCTCATCTCAGCTGGAATGCAGGCCATGTTTACAGTCACGATGGTGCTAAATGGATGTCTTCTCTGCTTACCACACTTCAAAAATCCCTCTTCATGCCGACCTGCCATCTGTCTTTCAAACACGGGCGTAATTGCCCAGACGATACCGCAGGAGGTCAGGATGCAGACAGACGTGGGAGACGGGCAGATAATTTCCCCATGCTGGAAATGCCACTGTTTCTGCAGCGTTAGTCCTTTCTTCAGTGTGGTTCTCTGTCACATCAAACATTAACATGTTTTTGCCGCTTTCTTTGGGAAACTGCTGACTGCAGAACAGTCACCCTCACTGCAGAACAGTCACCCTCACTGCAGAACAGTCACCCTCACTGCAGAACAGTCACCCTCACCGCTCCCTCCAGACACTCGGCTCAATACTCTTGCTAGTTGGATTGGGGCGGCTGGCTTGTAGGATTGGGGGTTGTTCCCATTTTGGCCCAGCTTCATTACGTACAGCCAAATATAGAGTTCTGAAAACACTAATGACTGCATAACCCTCCCCCACCCCCCACCCCCCCAGTGTGCCACCCACAGCATAAACATGGGATTGCACAGAGGAATACTCAGAGGGCTGGGATTTGTGGCGATGCTCTGTAATGGGATATGGAATTTTATTAATGACGTGTGGGTTTTGTGGAATGGCACGGTTTCCTTAGGGTGGAAACTCAACGAAACCTGTGAAAATACCGTTTTTAGCCAAATGACACATGGATTGCATCAGCACGCATTTGTCTGGAACACAAGGAGCCTCCCACTGAATAGAATGAAGGCTCTCTGGACCTCAGTTAAGTGCCGAATTAGCTGGGGTTAACTATTAGTTCCAGATGGAGATAATCTGTTAGCTTCAGACGTGTCACCTGTTAACATTAGTAGCTGTCCTTGTTTCACAGTAAACAGAGTGCAAAGTGAATTAGTGCAGTGTACTGAAAGTGGGAGTGCAGGGTATGTTTTACTCCAACTAACACTGACTGTACGATAACTTGGGAACAAGCTATAACGTCAGCCGCCACTGGACAGGTGGACATCCGTAGGAGGTTCCACAGGATGCATGGCTTCCAGTCAATGCCACAGGGGTCACTGCAGTGCAGGCTCAAGATCTGCCTTTTGCAGCACTGACACCCATATTACTCTGCAGTGCAGGCTCAGGATCTGCCTTTTGCAGCACTGACACCCTTATTACACTGCAGTGCAGGCTCAGGATCTGCCTTTTGCAGCACTGACACCCATATTACACTGCAGTGCAGGCTCAAGATCTGCCTTTTGCAGCACTGACACCCTTATTACACTGCAGTGCAGGCTCAAGATCTGCCTTTTGCAGCACTGACACCCTTATTACACTGCAGTGCAGGCTCAAGATCTGCCTTTTGCAGCACTGACACCCTTATTACACTGCAGTGCAGGCTCAAGATCTGCCTTTTGCAGCACTGACACCCTTATTACACTGCAGTGCAGGCTCAGGATCTGCCTTTTGCAGCACTGACACCCATATTACACTGCAGTGCAGGCTCAAGATCTGCCTTTTGCAGCACTGACACCCTTATTACACTGCAGTGCAGGCTCAAGATCTGCCTTTTGCAGCACTGACACCCTTATTACACTGCAGTGCAGGCTCAGGATCTGCCTTTTGCAGCACTGACACCCTTATTACACTGCAGTGCAGGCTCAGGATCTGCCTTTTGCAGCACTGACACCCATATTACTCTGCAGTGCAGGCTCAAGATCTGCCTTTTGCAGCACTGACACCCATATTACACTGCAGTGCAGGCTCAAGATCTGCCTTTTGCAGCACTGACACCCTTATTACACTGCAGTGCAGGCTCAGGATCTGCCTTTTGCAGCACTGAAGCCCTTATTACACTGCAGTGCAGGCTCAGGATCTGCCTTTTGCAGCACTGAAGCCCTTATTATCTTTATGCTTTTCTGTTCCTTCACTGAGCTTCATCTTAATTAAAACAGTTTGGGTGCAGGGCTCTCCCACACAACACCATCGAGACACTCGTCAGCAGGATTCACCAAAAGGACTTATTTACGCAATCTGAGGCAAAATGGCCATTCGAGCTCAGAAAGCAAAGCACGGGTCTCCTCAACATTCACACATGAGTCCTCAGTCTGGAAACACACCAAGTACAGCAGCCTCTTGAATCTGCCCGGATGACCTTGTTTATCTGACATTAGCCGATTGGCCTAAACCAGGTCAGCTGGGTTTCATTAACAAGGTATTAATTGGCTCACGGCAGCTCACGGGTAATTGGCTAACGGCAGATCACGGGTAATTGGCTAACGGCAGATCACGGGTAATTGGCTCACCACGGGAGGCGGGACGTCAGATCTGCGGGCCCTCACCCCATGCTATGGCCGTTTCCCAGCAGTAATGCGTAAGTTATGAAGGCTGCGAAACTGAGCTGATCAGGCAGTGCAGTATGTGCGTATTACTGAACTGGTGTCTGTATGGTGTGAGCCCGATGGTTTGTGTAATCGCTGCTCTTGTGGACCGTCTCTGACCTCTAATCCATTGCTGTGCTCAAACATGCCCATCTGAGAAGCGTATAAAAATGGCAAACAAATGGCTTTGTGTTCGGATTAATCAAAAAATGAATTGTGGCAGTGACCTGCTTAGACCTGCTTGCACTGAGAAAAATCCCTTGCAGGTTATCCAGACATGAGCGTTATGACGAGGAATGTTACAGAGAAGGAGTGTTTAAGTTAAGTCGGGTATTTAAGTTAAGTTCCCTCAGGGGCACGGTGGCGAGGCGCCCTTGGGACGGTGAGCACCAGCCCCCCCCTCCCCCCAGCCACGTTTCCGGAATCCCCCACAACACCTCAGTGCCCCTCCTAGGACACATGTGTCGATGGTCTAACTTGGGGTCAGCAGAAAACCATCTATCTAAGTAGTCCAGCAAACATTCTGCGCGATTTCTCTTAGATCTTCGCCCATTGCCGTGAACATGTAGTTTCTGTCAATATTGTATGTTTTAAAATATTTTTCCTTCGGTTTTGTAGTTTGGGGCAGCTCAGCTGACATTCATTACCCGGTGCCGTGATAAGCTTTCGGCTGTCCCTCGTTCCCCTGTTTCAGTTTAATGGCTCTTCTGAATTCCTTTTTTCTTGCTGTTTGCGTGCTGTGCTGTTTTCACGGCCATCGATAAAGGCCACTGTCGTCCTAAAACGCTGGCAGTCAGAATAACGTTACGCTTTTCATCCTGTGTCCCCAGTTGCTGATCTCCACCCGATTCCTGTGTCCTAGCATTCTTCACTGGGGTAGTAATGATGGGGGGTACAAAGGAACAAGCTGTTTCACGATATCATTCTGCTTGTCAGTCATGCACATCGGTTTCCAGATGTTAATTGGCATGGCAGGATTAACATGTGCGTAACTGGGATCTTGTTAGTTTAATGGTCTTTATGTTTTTTTTTTGAAGGCACATGCTTGGTTGTTGATATGAAAACAAAAAAAATGTTCCATAGGCTGGAATGACTGGCTCACTCAGAAGACGAGTAATTAACAGAGCGTGTAATTACAGAGCACTGTTTCTTCAGAGCTGAAAGAGTGGAATATTTTAAATCCCAGGAGGTCTAATTGAATCTGTTAGTCCTCCTTATAATGCAATTAAAGTGATGCGTCAGTGTTATTACATAAACCTGCTCGTTCCTGATATGTGTGTTTGAACGTGACTGGCATCCCTGCTATGGAACGTGACTCTGAGAAAGTTCCGGAAAGCTACAAATGGACCGTATGTGAGGGGAAAGGGGAGACCACCAGCTCAACATGCAAGGGAGGCTTAGCCTCCTAATGTCGCTTCCTGAATACCGATAAGCTGATGTGCGTTCAGGTCGAGTCCGAGGGTCTGCAGATGTTATACCTCTCAAAGGCTCAGACCAGCAGGTACGTCGCTTTCTTTTGCTGAGGGAATGTCCTTTGCAGCCTGTTTTATGAGTCTAGACAACCAGAAAAAGGATTTCAGATCCTCATCTTACTTAATTACCTCCATATTCCACTCTGCTTAACCGCTGATTGTCAGAATATAAACACTGTCTGCAGGTTCGGTCCGCTGGGGCCTTCATGTCTGCTGCGCATGAATAAGCGACTAGGAGTTTGTTACTCGTGTGTCTTTATATGTATTGAGCCACATGCGTGTCTTAGTGCCTAATGCTGGGATTTAGCAGCCTGTAGCCAGTCCTCTGAGAGATAATGAGGGATATTGCTGTGGTCTCAGTGAAATGACATCGGTAATGTCGCGCGTGCAGAGGGCTTAGTGTTCAAATCCACACCGCGTGGCGTGGTGATGTCTTCATCTCGAGCAAAGGAATGCTTTCTGATGTACTCTGTCGGTACATCCTTGCTGGTTCTGAAGGGGGGTGGTGGTGGTGGACTGCATGTGCTAAAAACCAAGCCGATGGTAAGAGTGGCTGGTCTGAAGCACTCCTCCATGCCAAGAAGCAAAAGTATTACAGTACTTGTGTGGGCCAAGGCGGAGCGTTCTCAGTTGCTGAAGAGTTTCCAGAGTGTTGCTTCACTAACCTGGGATGTTTCCATCATCCTGACATCATTATTCTCTGCCTCTGACAGCAGAAGCATATTTTTATTGCGGAGACATTGCTGCCTCTTTCCTCCTACCTGTAGGTGGCGCTGTGGAAGACAGACAGACAAGGAGGCAGCCTGAACTGAAGGGAAATATGCAGAACCAGGAATGCAGATGAAAATGCGATCGATGCACGACATGATCAAGTCGCAAAAGTCAGGCTGCGGATGGAGGCTGTGAGCAAACTTGCATCAGCCATGAAGTGACAGGGTTCATGTGTCTTTGGAGAATCTCTCCCGACCTGCCAGCACAGCATGAGGCGCAGCGGGCACTCCGCTCTCACCGTCTGCTCGCTCTCGGTGCCCCCCGCCAGCATGCGGCGCAGCGGGCACTCCGCTCTCACCGTCTGCTCGCTCTCGGTGCCCCCCGCCAGCATGCGGCGCAGCGGGCACTCCGCTCTCACCGTCTGCTCGCTCTCGGTGCCCCCCGCCAGCATGCGGCGCAGCGGGCACTCCGCTCTCACCGTCTGCTCGCTCTCGGTGCCCCCCGCCAGCATGCGGCGCAGCGGGCACTCCGCTCTCACCGTCTGCTCGCTCTCGGTGCCCCCCGCCAGCATGCGGCGCAGCGGGCACTCCGCTCTCACCGTCTGCTCGCTCTCGGTGCCCCCCGCCAGCATGCGGCGCAGCGGGCACTCCGCTCTCACCGTCTGCTCGCTCTCGGTGCCCCCCGCCAGCATGCGGCGCAGCGGGCACTCCGCTCTCACCGTCTGCTCGCTCTCGGTGCCCCCCGCCAGCATGCGGGCAGTGGGCACTCCGCTCTCACCGTCTGCTCGCTCTTGGTGCCCCCATTGGTGGGGGCTTCAGGGTTCCTTCACACATTTTCTGGCCGGTTAATGAATGATGAGCGGTGACACCCCCTGCAACATAAGAACATTCAGGGAATATAAAGAGGCATCAGGCCGGTAGATCAATTCATGGGACAGAGGGGTATTGAGGTGTTTCTTGAAGACTTGACTTTATTGGTAGGCAGCATCTTGGCACTGGTGTCCGGACAGCATTCACAATCGACAGACGCCTCTCTTGTCACGGTGTGATGCACCGCGATGGAATTGTGACAAGGCACACGTTCACAAGACGGTCAGATCAAGGCCACAGGGTCTTGTTTCTGCCTTGTGTCACGTTCAGCTGGTACTGCTGTCGAGAGTCCAGATGCCTGACACCGTGGGGTCATTAGCGCTGTGCTGCCTTCCTATTATCGGAGGCATTAAGGGGCTCAGCCAATCAGTACGGGACGAGCACCGCTTGCTCTCATGCTTGGATCGCAGTCTGCCACGGGAGGCCAGCTTCTCTGAGCGCGGCGCTCCAACTGGAGGCCAAAGTGCACCTGCCCGACTCCCTGTCTGACAGTACAGCTCTAACAACCTTTTGGAGCCAAAGGGCTTTCAGACTTTAAAAATGTGCACTTAGCGTGACTGACTATCATGGAGGGCTTCATGCTTTCTCCAGCAGACTCTTTCCTCTCTCAGACCTCAGGGTACAGAAATCCCACAGCGCTCTGTTGGTAAGTATGACTCCTTATAACATGTGAGCACAAAACTACTAATGCATGTTTTGTGTGGCATTGAGGCTCACTTGGTGGTGGGCGGCCGGGGCGTGGGAGGGTTGAATCTGTGCAGATGTGGCGTGTCCTCTCTGTGCCACACAGGTTTCTTCCAGGTACCCCCCACCCCTAGATCCAAAGACATGCGCTTCGGCTAATTGCTGTCTGTTAATTGCCCATTGTCTGCGTGCACCCAGTGAGGGAGTGGCATCCTGTCCTGGCCGTACCGCAGCCTGGTACTCTGTGCCCTGTGAGGGACTGGCATCCTCTCCTGGCCGTACCGCAGCCTGGTACTCTGTGCCCTGTGAGGGACTGGCATCCTCTCCTGGCCGTACCGCAGCCTGGTACCCTGTGCCCTGTGAGGGACTGGCATCCTGTCCTGGCCGTACCGCAGCCTGGTGCTCTGTGCCCTGTGAGGGACTGGCATCCTCTCCTGGCCGTACCGCAGCCTGGTACCCTGTGCCCTGTGAGGGACTGGCATCTTGTCCTGGCCGTACCGCAACCTGGTGCTCTGTGCCCTGTGAGGGACTGGCATCCTGTCCTGGCCGTACCGCAGCCTGGTACCCTGTGCCCTGTGAGGGACTGGCATCTTGTCCTGGCCGTACCGCAACCTGGTGCTCTGTGCCCTGTGAGGGACTGGCATCCTCTCCTGGCCGTACCGCAGCCTGGTGCCTGGTGCTGCCTAAAATAGAATTCAGTGATTGTAGGATGGGTTACATTATTTTTTTTCAGTTCTTTCTCCCTTCCTGAGCAAATATCCAGTAAGCTAACCCTTCATCCTACTAATATCCATTAAAAATAAAACACTCAATAAAAGGACCTACTCTGTTAGTGAAATTACATTTTTAAATAAGAAGAATGAATAGAGATAGAATTCACTGGATTTGGGGTGAATCCTCCTCTCAGCGTTGATCCATGACCTTCATCTGTTTTGATATAATGGCCTTCCAAAGTGCTTTAGAAGTCCTCCAGCAACAGAACCTTGAAAAACAGATGTGATGTTACGTGGAATTTAGAGGAGGAGATTTAACAACTTGAAGGCTGATCTGGCCGATGTCAGCCCAGAGAAAGAGACTAATATCCTGCTCCGCCTCACTGATAACCCTTTCACACCAAGCCCTGGCTGGAGCTCACACGGGCCCCACCAGGAACCGTCTCGCATTCACACTGCACTTGGTGCCGAAAGGGTACAACGATGACGTCAGTGTGTACGTGTTTCTATGAGAGGGTGGAGAAATGGAGGATCGTGCGAAATGCGATGAATGGCAAGACTTTTTGAATTTACTGCAAATGCTTACATTATTTTTTAGCTTCGTTACTGTTCCAGGCTTTAACTCAATACAGTTCATTCAAAATTTCTGACTGTCCCGCGAGTGACGACGTCAGCAGTAGGAGACGAACTACCGTTGGTGTTCCAGTTAAAAACTGCAAACAGTAAGGATATTTGCTTTTAGAGGAACCAGCAGAATTTTTATTTAGCTCTTTTTTGACTTCCTGTTATCAGTTTCATCTTTTAAATCTTGCTCACAACTTGCTCTGTTATTCCGATAACCCCTGCCTTGTCCAATTAACTCCGCTTCGTAAAGTTTTGTTTCCCACTCTGACGACTCTAACCCCGCCTCCTGATGTTACCCGCTCCCAACTCTGGCCCAGCAGTCTTTAGGAGCCAGAAAAAAGAGCTCTGGCCCGGATATATCGGCCTCACACCCTTGTGACCCTTTGGTGCGAATTTTTGGCCGGAATTTAGGCTCTGCACATACGCCAGCCCTAGTGTGAAAGGGTCGTAATTTCCAGTTCTACCATAATAATGTGATGCTGTATTAACTGTAAGAGTATTCTAAGAAAACAATAAAGATTTTTTTCTGGTTGGGCTTCCTTGTGCAAAATATCTGCTCTCGTTAGAGACAGCAGCACTGGCCTGCTCTAGCCGTCGTTACTGACACAACGTGTCTGGAGAGAATCATCAACAGCAGTGTGTAGAAGTGAAGTGCATTATCCATTAATGGTGGCAGTGTTTTTATTTTTCGCTGTTATTTTATTTATGTATATATACAGTACATATACACACATATGTATGTGTGACTTTAATAGGTGCCACCAAACAGCCTGCTCCCCCAAACGGAAAATCACGCAGCATGCAATGTGATTGTTGGTGCCAGATATGACGGTTCCAGCATTTCAGGAACAGCCGCCCTCCTGGGATTTTACAGAGGATGGTACAATAAGCAAAAAAACATGGAGTCAGCAGCCGTGCCTTCGCCGAAAAGTGTGAGGGGTCAGGAGAACGGCCACCTGCCTGTATATTTATATACGTGTATTTTTTTAAATCCTCCAGCAGTATTAGAAAAATGACCGAAGAGGTTCCAGTAAGAGGCGCTGTGCTATATACAGTATGAGAGCTGCTTTAAGAGGAAAAAGGGAAAGTGTGTCAGCGATTTGCACAGCGTGCCCGGCCTGCAGCAGGTGGCAGTGTTTAAGACCCAAAAGCTCGACCTCCAAGTTGCTGCTTGAAAGGCTGCAGATGCAGGAAGGGCCCCTGTCTTTGTGCCCATCGAGGGAAACACTCAGACTGAGCTGCACTAGCTGCAAATATGAAAGCGAATGCATTGACAGAAACTCAAAGCTCCCTGAGCCACTTTGGATGAGGTTTTCCACAAAGCAGATAAATAACACAGAGAGCGAGAAAGGCAGGAGCCCAGGTGGACGCACCAGAGAAGGGCACGCACCCTCTTGGCACGGGTAGCATTTATGTGGATCGACGGACGCCAAACCCCCCCGTGGGATATTCTCCCCCCAGGTACGTGGTCCTGTGCCCAGGTGCTCTCCGGCCCAGCTGTGGGGAAGTGCCAATATCAGGTCCTGTCAGATCTCCCTTCCGCTTCTCAGGACCAGCGGAGAAGAGGCTTTGCTGGGCTTTACTGGAATCCCACCTGATAAGGGGGCCGGATTTCAGGCGCCGAGCGGCTTTATGTGTGAGCTGCCTTGGAATTTCATTACAGCCCAGATATAGATGAGGGCGATGAAATTAAAATCCCCAGGTTATAACTTCAATAAGGCCTGAAGTGTGTACTTCATTGCTACACCTGATGCACTTACTAAAGATATATAATGTGGCCAAGGTCAAGGAAGGATAAGGAAGGTCAAGGAAGTAGGTGTTTTGCCGCCACTTGTGTCTGACGACACTCATTCCGGCATTCATAGTGCTTCTCTGAGACGAGACCCTGTCTGTTTCTGCTTGCTTGCTGTCAAGTCGCAGATGGAAACAGCGGGAAGTGCTGAGGAGATGTTATTGATCCGTGTTGTTTGTATTTTGAGGGATCCTGTGTCCTCAGCCCAGGAGATGCCATTCAGCGTCACGCCACCCCCAGTCAGATGCTGAGTCTCTCTTGTTTCGTGCTTTCGTGCCGTCGGTGCTTTCTGGAAGATTACGGCCGGTTCCTTCTTCTAGCTTGAATAAGTCAGCCATTACATGGGGGGATTCTAGGGCAAGGCTCTTCAAAGCTGGCCCTCGAGTCGGAATCCAGGCCTTGTCTTCAGTTCTCTCAGGTAGTTAGTTTAATAATTACTCATTCTGATTGGCCACAGAGGCTTCACATCTGGCTCACAGGTAAAGATTGGCTGGAAAATCATCAGGGCTCGACCCTTAAGGACCGTGATTTGAACAGCCTTTTTGGAGGGGGACGCAGCGGATTCAGAGAGGCCTGTGGTTCAGTAGGTTAAGGATTCAAACTCTTGTCTAGAAGGTTATGGCTTTGAATCCCATCCCAGAGTAACGATATTGCTGTCAGGCCTCTGAGTGAGACTCGTAACCCCTACTGCTCTGGAGATGCCGGCTCACCCTGATCTTTGAGCCCAAGCGTTCCTCGCTCGTACATCGCTTTTGACAAAAGATTCTGCTGAATGAATGTGCCGAAACACACCAAGGCCAAAGGAAATCACACCTGACTGCTGTTTAACAGAACCACAAAGGCTCCAAAGCGATACCTTTTATCAAGAAGAGCCCCTCGGTTCCACCAAGCCAGAATCTTCTACACAGCTTGACATCAAATGAAACAAATTCGATTCCATGTTCTTTGGCAGGGCTGCTGCCTCAGTGCTTGTGTAACAGTCTGCAACTCCCTGGTTACAATGAAGCCTTGGACCGCCCTGCATGGGTCTTGTTCCATCATGACCTCAAGAGCAGCTGGATAGTCGGTCTGGGTTCGCGAGATGTGTTCACACTATAGCTATTTACAAGACAGCTCCATTTAATGGCCTTCACGTGTACTTTGTTTTTTTTAGTGTTATGGAACACACTTACTTCAGTTGAGATGTGGTGAGGGACCTTCTGTAACAGAGTCAGGGAGAAAGCAACGCTGTAATCCAAGGAAGTAGAGCTCATGTGGCTCTCAGTCTAGAGAGGACCCGTGTTCATCGTATCGGGTGTCAGGCATTCCCACCCTTCTTCCCACAGAGCCCTAGTGCTCTTTGTCCCTGATCTATACTGGTGGCCATGTGTCTTCTTACAGCAGCTTACATCACCAGCTCAGCATTCTTACTATTATGGTGTCACTTTGCTGACTCTCACCCACAGAGTTACTCGCTCATGAAGCCAAATCTTTTCCACTATTTCACATCCCTGATTGTCACAGCCTGTCAGAATTTTATTTGGCACAAACTGATTTTTTTCATTACTTAAGTGTTTTGTTTTCCAACAGAAAGTCTCTTCAGCGCTGATGAGTTTCTGGTTAAATATTTAAAAGGTTGGTGATTATGCGCCCCGCGCTGATTGGCTCTTGATTTGACCAGGTTTTCAGACTTTAATTTTTACAGATTGGGTTCTGATGAAGCGGAAGCGGTCCAGCACAGCTTCTGCTCTTCGCTTCTATGTCATACTGATGGATGTTGAAGCACTTTTTAAATGGAACTCCTTTAGAAATGTTGGGAATTTCCCAATTGTATTAAAATGGAGAAAGGAATGACTTAAAGGCAGGCATTACGGCAACACAAAAGGGCTTTATTAAACTCACAGAACATAAACAGGAAATAAACAAGATCACAAGAGATCAAAATGAGAGGAGCAGAGGAAGACAGGGCACAGACAACACAAGAGTACACTGTCAATGACTGGACTGGGGAACACCGGACTGGGAAGCATGTATATACAAGACTAACGAGGGAGCTAACGAGAGGCAGCTGGGAGTGATTAACATGAGGGTTAGGATTGAGAGGTAAGACAAATGAGTAACAGGTGTGGCTTTTCAAAGTCATGCTAGGGAGGAGACAGGAGGGTCAGGACATATCAACAATGTGGCTTGTGGACTTTTCGCCAGGCTGCTCCTGCAGGGGAACGCAGAGCAAAAGCCGCCCACCATTGCGTTTAAGGATCTTTTGGGAGGGGTCACCTTGCACATTGCAGGCCAAATGCGCCGGGTTGCCGCAATCTAACCCGGCTGTCCACTCAGAGCTGAGCTTGCGGAAAGTCCACCTTTGGCCTCCACAAACACATTTCGGGCCAGAAAGTGCATTGGCCACTCAGAGGGCATTAATAACCCCCCCACCACCAGCTTTAAAGTCTGGGAGCCTGTGTTAAACCCTGTAGACCAAAGTGTGTGTGTGTGTGTGTGTGTGTGTGTGTGTGTGTGTGTGGGAGGGTATTCGATTTTTTTTTTTTTAAATCATGGCAGTTTATCCTTCCGTCCGTCTATTTTACGGAATAATGTTGGAAATGATCTGGGTGCA
The DNA here is from genome assembly GCF_048594095.1 of Paramormyrops kingsleyae. Classification (NCBI taxonomy): domain Eukaryota; kingdom Metazoa; phylum Chordata; class Actinopteri; order Osteoglossiformes; family Mormyridae; genus Paramormyrops; species Paramormyrops kingsleyae. Next base: position 36,777,468 of record NC_132805.1, on the reverse strand, counting down.
AACTAGAACGGATGGAGCTGTCTTCTGCTTTATTGTGAGTATTTCTTAGCCAGTCAGGGGGATAAAGCAGAGGCGCAATTGTGCGCTATTTCCAGCCCAGGGAGTCTTTGGGCCTCAGTGCTGATGATAAATAAGATTTGGCCACGTGTGACCTTTCGCCGGAAATTAACGGTTACTCCTGCTTTTCTCGGCCCGCTTTGGAATGACGTCTTGATTCATGTGACTTCAATTTCCCCATGTTCTTGGTCCTGGGAGCAAGTCTGGGATTGGACCACAGAGGACGGGAATAGAATATAGGCAGTTTTTTTGTGGGGGAGGTGGGGGGGAGTTTCTGGACCCTCTGTAATAAGGAAGTTGAGAGCAGCTGTCAGAACTGCTGTCTGATTGGTCACCTTTTAATGACATCTTCCTGCCTCTCTAGGGCACGTCATGCAAATTACTTAATTTATTAGTGCCTGTGATTTTGAGGGACTTGCAAATCACCTCACAGGCAGAATCACTTAACCATTATTGCATCCAATTATACACGGAAAAAATGACTATTCTGTCACTCAGGAGCACATAATGCATTCTCTCCCTTTTTATATAGGCCTACAAGGCAAGGTCTTGCAAATGAAATCCCAAAGTATCTAATCTGAACTGAACATCTGTGAAATTCACTTTATTCCATACATTTATCTCAGTGACTTGCCATAATTAGACCAAAACTAAAAATATATGTGTTTTTCTTTTTTTTAATTTGGAAAAAATATTGCTGATCTCGGCACTTCCGAATGATTTATTTGGCTGGTGGTTTAATTGCAGGGGGGTCTGGAGCTTATCCCAGGCAGCACAGCTTACGGCTGGGGGGCACCCTGGACGGGCGAGATGCCAGCCCAGCAGTAGCTGCAAGTATGAATAACAGCTTGGAAAAAAAATGTATAGCTAAACCAAACCATAAAAAACGCTCCAGTCGATCGATTTCTGACACCGTGGCTGTCGTGGTCTGGAAGACCATCGGGATTCAGACAGACCATCGGGATTCAGACAGACCATCGGGATTCAGACAGACCATCGGGATTCAGAAAGACCATCGGGATTCAGAAAGACCATCGGGATTCAGACAGACCATCGGGATTCAGACAGACCGCAGTCGCCCGTGTTAAGGATGAAAGGCTGGCAGTTTTGGTGCCCCAAGGTGGACAGAAAAAGCTCAGTGATCCTCCGCTTCATGGGTGCTGCACTGATCAGAAAAAAAGCAAATTACTGGATGCATAAAGTCGCAGAACACTGAGGTGTCCCAACACCTCCTTCTGAACCCCTGGCTCCCAGCAGGAGCACATCTGGCTCCTCCATGGTACTCACTGGAAATTCAGACCTTCGTATCTGCACAACGCCTCAATAAACGTCACAGTAATGCCTCTTCTTGTTGTCATGGATAAAGGACATTGATCAAAACTTATTTTGATTAATAAGATGGAATGCAAATGTGTAGCTATGTTTACTTAGCTACTGTCATCCATTAAAGCAGGTTTAACTTCAGAATATCTCAGTGTTGTGTGAATGAAGGAACAGCAATTTTCAAGGCAGCACTAAATGATGCTTCTCGCATTGAAACACAATCGTCGCATTAATGACTGTATTTCACATTTTTTACCCTTGGATGCAATGATATGGGCATTGGCCAGGGACATGGAGGTCAGCTGGAGAATCCGCGGCACCTGTGCAATTTTAATAACACTTAAGAAGAGGGTCTGGTTCACAGTGGCTAGTTTCTACATGGAAATGTAAAGAGTGACAGCGGTCGGGGGGGGGGGGAGAACTCATCTCTATCTTTCAAGGGATTTCAGTACCTTTCAATCCTTTAATTGGAATTTACTCCTTAAAAACATTGTGGTCCATTAAACCGGAGCGCTGAAGCTAGAAAACACGCAGAGTGAAGAAGAGGCACGGACGTGTAGAGGTTGCCGGTGTCTCTGAGGGTCTGAAGAAGGGGCACGGACGTGTAGAGGCTGCCGGTGTCTCTGAGGGTCTGAAGAAGAGGCACGGACGTGCCGAGGCTACCAGGGTCTCTGAGGGTCTGAAGAAGAGGCACGGACGTGCAGAGGCTGCCGGGGTCTCTGAGGGTCTGAAGAAGAGGCACGGACGTGCCGAGGCTACCGGGGTCTCTGAGGGTCTGAAGAAGAGGCACGGACGTGCCGAGGCTACCGGGGTCTCTGAGGGTCTGAAGAAGAGGCACGGACGTGTAGAGGCTGTCGGTGTCTCTGAGGGTCTGAAGAAGAGGCACGGACGTGCCGAGGCTACCGGGGTCTCTGAGGGTCTGAAGAAGAGGCACGGACGTGCAGAGGCTGCCGGGGTCTCTGAGGGTCTGAAGAAGAGGCACGGACGTGCCGAGGCTACCGGGGTCTCTGAGGGTCTGAAGAAGAGGCACGGACGTGCCGAGGCTGCCGGTGTCTCTGAGGGTCTGAAGAAGAGGCACGGACGTGCAGAGGCTGCCGGGGTCTCTGAGGGTCTGAAGAAGGGGCACGGACGTGCCGAGGCTACCGGGGTCTCTGAGGGTCTGAAGAAGAGGCACGGACGTGCAGAGGCTGCCGGGGTCTCTGAGGGTCTGAAGAAGGGGCACGGACGTGTAGAGGCTGCCGGTGTCTCTGAGGGTCTGAAGAAGAGGCACGGACGTGTAGAGGGTGCCGGTGTCTCTGAGGGTCTGAAGAAGGGGCACGGACGTGTAGAGGGTGCCGGTGTCTCTGAGGGTCTGAAGAAGAGGCACGGACGTGTAGAGGCTGCCGGGGTCTCTGAGGGTCTGAAGAAGAGGCACGGACGTGCAGAGGCTGCCGGGGTCTCTGAGGGTCTGAAGAAGGGGCACGGACGTGTAGAGGCTGCCGGTGTCTCTGAGGGTCTGAAGAAGGGGCACGGACGTGTAGAGGGTGCCGGTGTCTCTGAGGGTCTGAAGAAGAGGCACGGACGTGCCGAGGCTGCCGGTGTCTCTGAGGGTCTGAAGAAGAGGCACGGACGTGCCGAGGCTGCCGGTGTCTCTGAGGGTCTGAAGAAGAGGCACGGACGTGTAGAGGCTGCCGGTGTCTCTGAGGGTCTGAAGAAGAGGCACGGACGTGCAGAGGCTGCTGGTGTCTCTGTCTGCATCCCACTGAACTGCTAATTAATTGATTGAATTTTTGAAGTTTCAATTCACAGCTATTCTCTTTGACAAACAGCAGAGTGCAGTAAAAAGGCAGGGAGGTGTTTGAAAATACATAACAAGGAAGAGCTTCATGTTCTGTGCCCCAGGAGCCAATCCGCTGCACGATCAGAGCGGTGAGGAGACAGCATCACTTATTAACTGTGATGTGCAAAGTGACCCTTTGATCATAACAGACACTTTATTCTGACGAGTTGCACCCTTGTGATTAAAAGAAAACAACGCGTCCTGCAGCACAAACGTGTTCTGCAGCTTCTCACTAAAGCAGCGATGTGTTAGTGTGAAAAACAACTTATCACCAAGACCCAGGCACCTTCACGTGTAAATAATTAGCATCTCTGATCTCAGCAATCAGCAGCCGCGTTCCCAGCTTCAGCAAGGAGGGCAGACTTCCAGCTTCAAAGGCAACCTGCTGATCATCTGCACACAGACGGGACAGTTTTCACCGTCCACTTATCTCCATCTGAGAAATTGATTAGATTATGAGGAAGCCATGGTCAGAGACCAGTAAAAACAAAATGGCTGTATAACGAGTGAAAGAACTCGTGGCCATAGGTGGAAATTAGCGGGAGAACATTTTAAACTGGATTTGAGAAAACACTTCTTTACGCAGTGTGTAGTTAGAGTATGGAATAGTCTCCCTGTTAGTGTAGTGCAAGCTGAATCCTTGGGTTCCTTTAAATGAGTCCTAGATAAGATTTTAACAACTCTGAGCTATTAGTTAAGTTCTCCGAATGGCCTCCTCTCATTTGTACATTTCTTATATTCTTATGAACCTTGAAGGAATTGTGAGTATGCTCTGCTTGGCTTGAATGAGGTTGTTTTGGCTCCCACCTCTTTCCCGTGTCATTTTGTGGAGGGCGATGTGTTCAAATGCTGAGTCTGTTATCGGGATGTCTCCAGCTCACATCCCATGGTGCAGCGAAGTAGCTTCAGCATTGGATTGGCTGACCCTGCTTTCTCAAAAAAACACATCACTTTGGGTAAAAGCATTTCCCAAAGATAATGTAGCTTTGTGGGTATTATGGAGAGTATATTAGACTAAGTTAATAGAAGACTGAGTTACCTGTAGACCCAGAGATGTGTATACTTAAACGATGGCTTGAGCACCCAGACGTAAGTAGACCTTATAGCTGCCTTTAGTATTGCACTTTTATGGGGGGGTTCATCCTTTGCTAGCGTAAAATCTGACAGTTTCTACCAAACAACTTTTGAAATACTATAGTTGGTTGAGTACAGGCATGGCAGATTGAGAACAAGACAATAAAACAAGTTTATTTAAGTCATGAAAAGGATGGAAGACCGAAAGCCTCTTCAGTAATAGGCTGCATTTCTGCTTAACGGTCTTCATGAGAGCCTCCCTGTTTATCAACAGGCCTCTCCATGGGCAGTCAGGCATCATTGAATATTAGAAAGCCTAAAAGCAGAGGTGCCTTTTCACAAGGGGGGGCCTCTGCAGTTCACTGGCTGACCTCACCAGCGTGACCCACCCCAAGCCTGCACTCACCTTCCCTATTAATACCCCTGGGGAAGTGCTTCATCACGCCACAGGCTGCTCAGTTAGTGCCATAACCCCCATTTACTTGAATGGGACTCGTACCTGCAGCACAAGCTGAAGCTGCTTGTTTCTCCATTATAGAGGGGGCTGAGAGTGGGGCAAATGGCGGTAAGGCGTGAATGTCTCCAGAACCTTGGGTATCTGCTAATAGTACCACAAAATGCTTGTTCATTGAGGATGTGAGTCAGATGCAGATGGGGGCTCTTGGAGTGAAGAACCCCCCCCCCCACCCCCGACACTCCTCTGGATCTGCTCTGTTTTTCTTTGATTGTTCTCTGATTATGAAGCTTATTGTAAAAAACAAGTAACTATGATAAAAATGAATTACCTTTCAATATATACAGGAACGTGGGGAAAATGTGCAGCATCCCTCTTAAATGATCAGTTTCCAGCAAAATCAGACAAGAAACAAATGGTAAAATGAAAGCAGCGCAACCTGCTATCCGCAGAAACCATGGGAGTAGTAAATGCAGCGCATCTGGAAACCTCTCGGAGCCGTAATTATGTAGGTCGACGAAAAAGTTTGTTCTTTGCAGTGGATCATCCAGTCATTGTGTGAAATTGCTGAGGTAGTGTCGGGGGGGGGTGGCTCATTCTATTCCCACTCAATGAACTCCGTTGAAGCGGGAAGACACGTTGTTAGAACAAATTGAGCCGTAATGTCACAAAGAGAATCGGGCCGCCAGCAAGTTAAGAGTCTTAGCGGTCCACTAAAGGACCTGATGGGGAACGCCCCCCCCCCCCCCACACACACACACACACACCTCACCTTGCCTCTGTCATTGTACCCCCCCCACCCCCCCACGGAAAGGCAGGTCCCCAAGGTGGTCATTAAATCACATGAATTTCTGAAGTGTTTCTGCAGGTGAAAACCTTTTAGACGTCAAACACCCCAAATGTTGGGACATGATTCCAATTATGGCACGGAAAGCAGACTTAGGGGATGTAATGCAGCTTTCAGGCTGTTTTCATTCGAGATCCTGCTCTTCCTCTGAGGCTCTTCAGAAGCCATTGTGGCTTTGACTCTGCGTGTTGTGAGACACGTCTAACGCACAACAGAGAGCCACTTCCCGCACTCATCACAGCCCCTTTTTAATCACTTTTAAATTGTTTATGACCAAAGGCACTGTCTGTCTCTCAATATTTGTTGTTTTCTGCGGTACATTTTCAAATAGCTTTGTCTCACAGTAAATGTATCCACTCTTCCGGTACTGTCAATCACACAGTAGAGTGCTTAACCTAAACACCAATAAAACATCCCTGAAAAGAAGCGATGATCAAGTTGTTTTGGAAGTTTGGGTCAATGTCTGATTAATTCGCCTCTGAAGCAGAGATCAAATGGATCATCATGCCAGAAGAAAAATGTGGGACGTCTGTGCTGAATTATTCATCTTCTTATGATTCTGTCCAAAGCTACATGCGGTAACAAAGCAAATCACATAAAGTCCCATCTAAATGGTGCAGCAGCAGCACCCCCTGTGGGTCGGGGGGGTCATTGTGCTGCTGGGCCTGGTAAACATGCTGCTTCAGACCACGAAGGGCACAGGGGTTTCCTACCTTGTGGTCAGCATCTCTCCACGCTGTGAGATGTTTCCTACATGCCAGGCAGCATATAATCATCAGCGACTAATGAGAGACAGTCAAGCATAAGTACATTTGAGGAAAATTTCAGTTACGCAATTACATTTCAGTATAATTCCCATTGCACAGCCCATTATGGATGCACCAGCTCAAGAAGAGGAAGCGATTGCCAAACTTCGACTTTTTCCACATGTGAAGTTAATCCGAAGGCTCTGGATTTAGCGACGAGTTCCCGAAATTAGAACAGGACGGAAATTAGAACGCATTGGCCCAGCGCATCGGCCCCTCGCATCGGCCCGCACATCGGCCCGCACATTGGCTCTGCTCCCTCTTTGTGCTTCCAGGCCGCCATCGTTAATTTTATGAGGACTGTGATGTAGCTCCAGGACCTGTGACCTTCCTCTACCACCACGGTGCGCTCACTGGCAGCAGATGGGGGTGACTGGGGGCCGGCCGCTGCTGTTTAATGTGAGGTCATGTGATTATCGCCCCACTCCACATCATTTACAGTAGCGACACTTCCGGGACTCACTGCACCTGGTTCTCCCGAAATGTTACTGCAGGAAAGATTTTCAATGATATCGCTGTGAGTCGCATGGTGTGACCCATCTATTTTGTAATCTTAAAGGTCCTTTGTGTATCTGAGGGTATTGGGAAGTTGATGTGTCTCTGTTATGAAGAGTAAGTCCTCAGTCCTGTATACTGGATAAGGTGATACTTCACAGTTATGGAAGTACAGGTAGAAATGGCCTTTGGCTAATTGCCAGAGAAGAAAGAGACCCGATCTCAGACACACAGAGTGGTGTGAAAGATCACGCGCGTTTCTGAGTGTGCGCCCATGGTCTCGCACAAACAGAGCGGTGTGAAAGATCACGCGCGTTTCTGAGTGTGCGCCCATGTGGGCATCTGCCTATATCCCTGGAAAAGACAGAAGATCCATTTTGAGATTTCACCTTAAGCACTTCCCTGCTTGCCGGCAGAGATACAGAGCTGCGTAACAACAAACACACCCATATGTGAGAATCACACACCTTTTATTTAGTTCTGTCATTGAGTTGTCTGCACTGGGTCGAAACCCAGAGGACACTGAGCCAGGAGGGTTATCCTGTTAAGCCCTGGAATAGCCAGCCACTGCCACCTCCTCCCCAGGTGACTCATAACACCCAGGAGGGAATCATCTGGAAGTTGTTCAACAGCAGTGGGCCATGCGAAGTTGACTGTGCAGTGTGCTGATATCAAATGGGTTTAGACCAGTGGTTCCCAATCCGGTCCTCAGGGATCCATCCACATTTTTGCTCCCAGGAGCTGAGAGCAGAACCTTCCCAGGAGCACAAACGTGGACTGTCTGTGGGTCCCTGAGGACCAGAATGGGAAACACTGGTTTAGTCAAGTGGACATGATTGTGAAGGCAGTGAAATACTCAGAAATCCTGAGAGGTAAAGGGCCAGTTCAATGTGGCAATGTGATTTACCAGGGGGAAATCTGCTGAAGTTCTGCAAGATCTCCATCGCCTTCTCTGATGAAGAACATTATCTCTATCTAAACCTCTACGCATTACGCCTAGCAAATCGTAAACTGAGATATGATGGCGCTATGTAGCCTGGAGCTGTGTGATTGTATATGTGTGCGGGAATTTCCGTTCAAGCCTACAACCAGCACACACAGATGGTGGAAAAGGATTCTGGATGATGTTGCTCTGTAGCCATAAGGGCGTAATCTACTAACAGAGTGGATTCTGACGGGATGATATCAGCCAAGGGTAAAAACAAAAGTCAATTTAAAGCCCAAGGTCTGATCTGAACTGGTCTTGTTAAATTTCCTCCTTAGAAGAATGGATAGAAGTCAGATGGGAGTGGGTGAAAATCGTTTTAGAATCCTTGGAATGAGATCACACATTGTTAGAGGAAGGTGTCCCCTCAAAGGTGTCCCAGAGTGCCCTGCGGTGGGGGGGGGGGGGGGGCAGCATCAGGCTTGTGCCGAGGGCGTCTGAGCTCCTTCCCCCTTTTGCCCAAATGATTGTCCCAAATGAAGTGTCCCAATTTTGAGGTTCTGAGTGCTTGTCACACAAAATTTACCAAAACTGTCTATTAAATCCCGATCACTGATGACCGTAGCAAATTTACCGAATTTACCCCCGCTCCCCCCACCCACCTGGGTCAAGCACCTCCCCCTCAGAAAGTCAAAGCAACGTCCCAGTTAGCTTGTTTTTTGTAAAACTCACTGCTACATTCATAGGCACAGTGACACATAATATTTAGTACATCATTTTCATAAGTCACTCATAACTCATATTTCATTTCTGTTTTTTTTTTCCCTTTCATGAAAACCGCCACACGGAACAAAGGTTCACCTGGAAAACAGCTGGACCATCACCTTGTTCCCGGTGCAAGGAGAATTCCTGATGGATGCGCTGTCACCAGGTGTGTGTCCAGGGTCATGTGGAGACGGCGCCCTCTGTTGTCCGGACAATACTGACACACTTAGAAGCCACAAAATGCCATGAAACGAGCAGCCCTGTTTAATATCGCTCTGTGTTGTCATTACATCATCATGCACACAACCTCTACTATTTAAACATATATTTCATCAAATTATATCTTTAATCAAACAAGGGTGAGTCCAAGGTTCACAGGGGTCATACTTCACAGGTTGGGGGTTTGAATCCCACCCCTGCACTGTCTGTGTGAGGTTTGCAAGGAGAATTCCTGATGGATGCGCTGTCACCAGGTGTGTGTCCAGGGTCATGTGGAGACGGCGCCCTCTGTTGTCCGGACAATACTGACACACTTAGAAGCCACAAAATGCCATGAAACGAGCAGCCCTGTTTAATATCGCTCTGTGTTGTCTGTGGTTCACAGGGGTCATACTTCACAGGTTGGGGGTTTGAATCCCACCCCTGCACTGTCTGTGTGAGGTTTGCATATGCTTCTTGCATCAGATTCCCCCCATAGTCCTAAAACCTGCAATTTCATATATATTTGTGTCACTGAATTCCCTTGGTGCTATGCACAGCAGTCATCCCAAGGGGGCACTGTGTGGCTCAGCGGGTTGGGCACGCGATCAGAAGGATACCGGCCTAATCCCATACTTAGCACAGGAGCCTCAGCTCCACTGGGCCCTTGATTAAGGCCCTTAACCCTCCCAAAAACTGCATATCACCCCTTAACACCCCCCACGACCCCCAAAAAATGCTCAGGGGTGCGGGGGATTATATGTGTGTATGTGTTTAAAAAACAGGGAGTGCAAGAGGGGATTTGTGGAGAAAAAAAACATATTCCAATGTACTTGTACAGATAGGAAATGAAGTTTATTTTCCTTTTTCATCCAGGGGGGTCCCCTGCCTTGTTTCCCTGTGTTTGCTGGGATGGGCTCCAGACTCACTGCTCATTACACTGAATAACTAGCGTCAGAAGATGTGTGGACATATAATCACACAAAAACAGGTAAAATGAAATGCACTGGAAGATGATGGCGTAGTGAGTGAAACTTCATTCTTATGTATTAATGTTGCTGTATTACTGGGAACGCAAAGTGTTGTTTTAAGGCGCATGCAGCTCCTGAACATACCTTCGATCTCCAACGGCCAACGTGCTCCCCTTGGGGAGGAGGGACAGTGATGAGAGCAGTACACTCTTCACTTAGGTGTATGGGAGCAGAATCATGAGGCCAAGATGTGAAAACTTAGGCAAAACCAGCACATGGCAGGAACATCCCCGTTTATCTGCAGACTTGAATCTCATGTCAGTCCTGAGTTGCCACGGCGCTGACAGACCGGGCGTCATGGTAACCAGCCAACATGCACAAGCCGGATTACATCCGAGGGTCCATGGGACAGTCCCCAGACCCCTGTTAGCTTCCCTATAATTAGAAAGGTCACCGAGTCTCACTGAGCTGATTACTTCCTTTACTTGACATTTATTAACCTCATTACTTTAAACTCATATTTAATTTTTTCTTGTTTTTCAGTAACTGTTCCTCGAGTGAGGGAGCAGCTCAGCTCCTTGGTGAATATCGGCCTTTAATTAAAAGGCCCCCGTCTGAGTCGATTCCCCTTCACCCCCAAATAAATAGGCCTGTATAAATAAACATGGCTGCCTATCCCTTACAATAATAATAAATTTTTCTTATTGTAATTATGCAGAGGAGCAATAGTAAATTTCACATGCATTTCCATTTAGATTGTGGAATATTTTTCTTGGTCCGAGCGAAAAGACGCTCTGCATTACCCGTGTGCATGAACCGCATGTGTGCTTTCTGGGGTCAGACCTGACCCCGGGCCGTGACACAGCCTCCAGATCTGACCCCGGGCCGTGACACAGCCTCCAGATCTGACCCCAGGCCGTGACACAGCCTCCAGATCTGACCCCGGGCCGTGACACAGCCTCCAGATCTGACCCCGGGCCGTGACACAGCCTCCAGATCTGACCCCGGGCCGTGACACAGCCTCCAGATCTGACCCCGGGCCGTGACACAGCCTCCGGACAATCACAGCTGACACTCGTATTCAAAGCTGAGAAATGAGATTTATCTGTTCATGCAGCTGCGTGTTTTGCAGGTTTACCTATGGTGGGGTACCAAGTTCACCCAACGGGACCCCATGGGGTCGGGCCAGCAGTATTCAGATTGTGGGCTCATGTCCATGATGACTGTGCCCTAGGAGAAAATATAGGGGTGGGGCTTTAGGGGCAATGGCCCCAGGAGAAAGCTGATTGGCCCCTGCAATGCCTCTGTCACTCAACAACTCTGTCACTCATTGGCTAATAATAAGGTTGCCCCTCTTATTCTCCCCTCCTTAAAAAATCCTAGAATCACCCCTTGCCGTGCCCCCCTATTCAGAGAAATCCAACAGGAGAATCACGTGTCGCTACCTACCAATGGTGGTGATGATCCTCTGGCTAAACACATGTGAGTTAAAGTTCATAAAGAATATATAACTTCCAGGAGTGATCTTAAGCGATATCACGACCCCCCCCCCCCCCCCCCATGTGAAAAATTAGCAGCATTCCAGGGTTTTATATTTCCACAAAAGCTTGTTTATAGAGAAACCTCTGGAGAGGGTTGTTTTAATCTTTCACTACCACAGCGTTAATATCCATTGTGCTGAAGGGGTTCCCATATTAAAGGAACGGGGATGCTGCCCGTCCATGTGCTGGGTCTGCCCCCCCCCCACAAGGAGCCACATGCCCAGGAACCACAGTTAATATTTCATAACATTATAAGCCTCCTGAAGATGAACGACGCCAGAGGGAGAAGTAACAAGAAAACACAGTTTTTAATTTTTTCCACACCATTTTACACGATGCATTTCCCAGATAGTAGCAGGATCTTTCGGCGACCCAATGCCAAATGTGCAGCGGTTTCTCCACGCAGTGAAAAGAAATAAGCTCTAATCAAATGAATAGATAAAGCCAGACAAGGGTTAGCAAATAAGAGGGGAGTCAATGGGAAAGGCCGCTGTCACAGACCCTTTCTGCCCCCGTTCACTTTGGAACTGGCACTACAGGACACTACAAGCCTGATAGTCCTGCTGTCACAGCACATTTAATGGGATTTCCTACATTTGTTTTCGTATAATGTGACACGGCGAGTTTGCCACGTTATACTTGAACTCGTAATTCGGAAATTCTGAGTTTCTATTCAGAAATTTCAACTGGAAAGCCCCCTGAAGTCGGAATTCCGACTCGTGAACTCGGAGTAAACGACCCAACCCAGAGCTCAGAATCCAAGATGCCTGTGCCCTTTATCAACAGAAGTTAAAGCTGTAGTTTTCTGTTTATTGACAGAAAGGTGTGGCTCTATTGATTTCTGTCTGGCCTAATGTGGGCGGTACCTCATAACTGTGTGACCCTGGAGCATACTGTACGTATTTTAATACCCAGGTCTCTATATCTCACCAAAAATGTAAGACTAGGTGAGAATGAAGAATAGAGGTAAAGAAATGATTTTAATGAAGCGAAACATGCATTTCAGGTGGCCTGTGTTCATTGTGCACACTGGATCATCTAGTACTCAGGTGGCCTGTGTTCATTGTGCACACTGGATCATCTAGTACTCAGGTGGCCTGTGTTCATTGTGCACACTGGATCATCTAGTACTCAGGTGGCCTGTGTTCATTGTGCACACTGGATCATCTAGTACTCAGGTGGCCTGTGTTCATTGTGCACACTGGATCATCTAGTACTCAGGTGGCCTGTGTTCGTTGTGCACACTGGATCATCTAGTACTCAGGTGGCCTGTGTTCATTGTGCACACTGGATCATCTAGTACTCAGGTGGCCTGTGTTCATTGTGCACACTGGATCATCTAGTACTCAGGTGGCCTGTGTTCATTGTGCACACTGGATCATCTAGTACTCAGGTGGCCTGTGTTCATTGTGCACACTGGATCATCTAGTACTCAGGTGGCCTGTGTTAATTGTGCACACTGGATCATCTAGTACTCAGGTGGCCTGTGTTCGTTGTGCACACTGGATCATCTAGTACTCAGAGAAAATGATGACTAAGCTAATTGCTAAGCTATCTGTTCCATAAGAAGATGCAGAAACATGTCAGCCACTTATTCTAAGCAGAAACCCATTTGCCAACAACCATGTTTGCTGGCTCTGATCAAATCCTTGTTTTTAAGCTGTATTTGGAACAGAACACACAGAACACACCTAACCATTGAAGCTAGGCTGTGCTACATAATGGTATTGTTGTGCAGTGAGTTAAAAAAATAAAAAGCTGTAATTACTGGTCAGATGACTAATGTCACAGAACAGTGTTATTACCAATGCAAGTTTTCTGCGTGAAGCCTATGATCAGAAAAACATAAGAACATAAGAACATAAGAACATAAGAACTATACAAACGAGAGGAGGCCATTCGGCCCATCGAGCTCGCTTGGGGAGAACTTAACTAATAGCTCAGAGTTGTTAAAATCTTATCTAGCTCTGATTTAAAGGAACCCAAGGATTCAGCTTGCACTACGTTATCAGGAAGACTATTCCATACTCTGACTACACGCTGTGTAAAGAAGTGCTTCCTTAAATCCAGTTTGAAATGTTCTCCCGCTAATTTCCACCTATGGCCACGAGTTCTTGTATTTGAACTAATGCTGAAGTAACTATTCGGTTGAACAGCATCCAAACCTGTTAGAATCTTATAGACCTGGATCATGTCCCCCCTCAGTCTCCTTTGCTTGAGGCTGAACAGATTTAGCTCAAATAACCTTTCCTCGTATGACATTCCTCTAAGACCAGGAATCATTCTTGTGGCCCTACGCTGCACCTTTTCTAAGGCCGCTATGTCCTTTTTAAGATATGGTGACCAAACCTGTACACAATATTCTAGGTGAGGTCTCACCAAGGAATTGTATAATCTTAGCATTACCTCCCTTGACTTAAACTCCACACACCTGGAGATGTACCCCAACATCCTATTCGCCTTTTTTATTGCTTCCCCACACTGGCGAGAATGAGACATGGAAGCATCAACATACACACCAAGGTCTTTCTCATAATCAGCTACCTTTATTTCAGTAGGTCCCATAAAATACCTGTACTTTATATTTCTGCTCCCTACATGGAGTACCTTACATTTGTCTATGTTAAATTTCATCTGCCAGGTGTCAGCCCAGTCACTAATTAAATTAAGATCCCGCTGTAGCTGCTGAGCCGCTAGTTCAGTATCTGCTACACCACCCACCTTGGTGTCATCTGCAAATTTCACCAGTTTACTGTATATATTGGTGTCTATATCATTTATGTAAATTAGGAACAAAAGTGGTCCTAAAATTGAACCCTGCGGTACCCCACTATGAACGCAGGCCCACTGTGACATCGAGCCTCTTATAACTACTCGCTGCTTCCTATCCGTTAACCAGTTATCAATCCAAGTCGCTACAGTTCCTAAAATACCTGTCGCTTTGAGTTTAAGTGAGAGCCTCTTGTGGGGAACAACATCAAAAGCCTTTTGGAAATCTAAATAGATGACATCATAGGCCTTCTTATCATCAACTTCCTGAGTAGCTTCCTCAAAAAACTCCAACAGATTTGTTAAACAGGATCTACCTCTCCTAAATCCATGCTGGCTATCCCTCAAAATGTTATTTGAGTCCAGGTAATCTACCATTTTCTCTTTGATTATAGCCTCCATAACTTTACCAGTTATACAAGTTAGACTGATTGGCCTATAGTTTGACAAATTACTTCTATCCCCTTTTTTGAAAATGGGCGTTATGTTGGCATGCTTCCAATCAGAAGGTACCACACCTTCAGATAAGGATTTTTGAAACAGTAATGTTAAGGGTCGGCAAATAATATCCCTCATCTCTTTTAACACTATAGGTAAGATTATTAAAACAGATTATTATGTTTCACTCATAGCAGTTATGTTACAAAATTGCTGTTATCCGACAAAAAATTGAATTGTGGACCCTGTAAATAATATTTTCAGCCTTACAGTTCGTGGAGCTCCAATTTATGCATAGCGAAGAGTCCCTATAAAAATCCCCACATGTCCAGAAAAATTGGTAAGGTGCACGACTGTTTCGATGGAAAGGTCAGATTGGATTCTTGACGTTTTTACCTTTATTGAGGAAAACTGCACCCAGTGAGATGCAGCGCCGACAAGGTAGATGGATTTCCTGTTTGTGCCCAAATGTTCTTTAGAGACCGGATTAAAAGGCAGAGAAACACATAACACGTGATGATCAAAGATGATATAACATGATATAAATAGTGGGATGAGTCGGATAATAGTGGGGTAATAGTCGGATAATAGTGGGGTAATAGTCGGATAATAGTGGGGTAATAGTCGGATAATAGTGGGGTAATAGTCAGATAAGAGTCAGATCACTACTACCCGACTATTCTTCAACTATTATTTGACTCTTATCCGACTCATCCTACTATTATCCCACTATTATTCGACTATTATAGTAGTCGGATAATAATTGGATAACAGTGGGATAATAGTTGGATAATAGTTGGATAATAGTGGGTTAAGAGAGTCGGATAATAGTGGGATAAGAGTCAGATTAGAGTCAGATAATAGTGGGTTAAGAGTCAGATTAGAGTCAGATAATAGTGGGTTAAGAGTCAGATTAGAGTCAGATAATAGTGGGTTAAGAGTCAGATTAGAGTCAGATAATAGTGGGTTAAGAGTCAGATTAGAGTCGGATAATAGTGGGATAAGAGTCAGATTAGAGTCGGATAATAGTGGGTTAAGAGTCAGATTAGAGTCGGATAATAGTGGGATAAGAGTCAGATTAGAGTCGGATAATAGTGGGATAAGAGTCAGATTAGAGTCGGATAATAGTGGGTTAAGAGTCAGATTAGAGTCGGATAATAGTGGGATAAGAGTCAGATTAGAGTCAGATAATAGTGGGTTAAGAGTCAGATTAGAGTCAGATAACAGCATGAAAATTGCAGGCATGTTGTTTTTGGGATGATTAGCCTATTTGCCCTGGGTGTCTCTATTTGACACATATGAGAATATAAGAAATAATGCATATTGCAGGCTGATACAAAGTCCCACGTTTGAATCTAATAACGTTTTGTGGGACACATCAACAATCTTTTTTCCTTAGCCAATTTCTGTCAGGCTCATATATGTATCATCTTACATCAGCTTGTCACAAATTGTTAAATACGGACAAAATGAATGAAAGCAGGGGATGTAGGAATGAAATATGAGTATAATGTCATAGGATTGGTCGTGTGCTCATAATACCTATAGTTAAAATATAACGTTTGGAAATGCAGCGCGAACAGACACGGAAGGATTTAAGAGTGTGTGTGTGTGTGTGTGTGTGTGTGTGGGGTGGGGGGGGGGGGGGTTAAAACCTGTTTTTGACCTTCCCAAGAAGAAACTCAATTTGATGAAAATCAAAATAAATAAATAAATATATATATATTTTTTTTTTAAATGCCAAAAGTCTTGTATTTTGTTTGCTATGTTACTTACTTGGTTAACTCCTGGGTAGGAGTTAAGGTTATGGAAATGAATGGGTCCCCCAAAGAGAAAAACAGATACCAAATGGGTGGCTGCCCTTCATGGACAGCTTACTCTACAAAGAGCAAGTTGAGGGAGGTGTAAAGACAATTCCCCCATGGGAATCAATAAAGTAATTGTTATTATTATTATTATTATTATTATAAAAATCTGTGACTGCAATCAAAAAATTAAAAATGTCAAAAGACTTGTTTGGTTACTTATGGTTAAGGTTAGGGTTAGGTAGAGGTTAAGGTTGTCATTGTTGAGATTAGGGATTTGCCCATAGAAATGAATGGACAGTCCCCAGAAATTATGAGAACGTGTGCGTGCGTGCGTGCGTGTGTGTTGTCCCTACAATGTCATAAAAACCTGTTTCAGGATTGGGGTTATGCCCATAGGAATGAATGGTGATTCCCCACAATGATAGAAATATATAAGAACTGTGCGCTCACATCCGTGCATGTGTATAAGCAGCAGCCCGCTTGCCCATTTGAGAGCCTGGGCACGTGACCTCAACCCTGCACATCTGTGACCCCCAACTCCTCATAAATAAACACACAATTAAATACAATTCAGAACAATTTGCATTAGTTACCACAGCGTGTTAACTTTTACATAGAATTATACAGACACATAGCCTACGCCCATGTAAAGAAATATAATCTACTAAATTATCCAAATAACCAAATTTATTAAAACATGAAGCTAATTAATGCATCACTATAATACACAATAACTGTAATAGTCCATAGTTGGCCGTGACGTACCCATGCACTTCTTCAACTGTGGTTCTGATCCGTGCTGGGTACAAAGTTCGGGCACAACGATCGCCGCTCCTGCCGAGAGCAGCGTCTGCATGCGGGTCTGCGGCGGCTCCTCTTCGGATCCCCTAAACGCTGCACATCGCTCGCCACGTACCGAGCTTTGCACACGTCCCAGTAATAGCCAGCATTTTGGGTGTCTTCAGCTCACATGGTCGCGTCTCGTCTTTTTTTCCCTCCCTCTTGTCTACTTATCTACACAGAGAAACCTCCCATGGAAACCTCCTGCAGATACACCGTTATGGAGAAGAGCGGAGGACAGAGTGTCACTCACGATCCCTCCTCATTTGGATGTCCCTTTTGAGCACCGCACTGACTGTTCTCCTAATGCAAAGAGCCCAGGGTGATGTTTCTGGATGCCGGGAGATGAATTGCCTTACAGCGGCAGCAAGCGGGCAGCTGATACCCGGAGCTCTGAGCAGATCGTGAAGACCTTCTGATGCTGCGTTTGGAGAACTGAGATAGGAAAGATATACGGGCTTTGAAGGAGCAGAGACTCAAGCATCCTTCAGGAGAGTGAATGTCTGTAGATGCCAGGCAAATATCTGACTCAACCCAAGTGAAAGGTTCAACTTGCCGAAAAGAATGGGCACTGGGATGTCACAGATGATCCAATAGTCTGGGGACGTTCAAGAATATCAATATCTACGGGACGCAACACATCACACGTGCTTCTGCTATACCTAGAAGTGGAAGAGTCATTTTATGCACTTTCTGGTGTATTATTGACTTTCAGTGTTTGTGTTTAGCGTCGCTAAATCATAGCGGAGGACCTGAACATAGAATCGGGAGGCAGTGGAGTTTCCTTTTAATGCCCGGCGGGGGGAAAGAATTTGCATTGTAATAGACACGGAGAAACCCTCACTATGGGACAGGCTGTTGTTTACACCGACTGCGCTGCGGAGCCGCTTTCATGAGCTGACGGCGCCCAGCAACCTCCTCCGCTATAGGTGTCTGGCGGTGACACTCCGATCCTCCGAACGGGTGGAACCGACAGCCGGCCGCCGGATAACCCGCACCAGCGTCGACATCTCCGCATATGGGACACTGTGGACCGTATGGCGTGCTACTACCTAGTGATCAGCTCCACGCATCTCAGCAATGGCCATTTGCGGAACATTAAGGGAGTTTTCAGGGGTCCGCTGTGTGAGAGCGCTGGAGGCGACTCGCCGGTAAGGTGCCTTTTAGTCCCCCTGCTGATTCTCCGAAAAGGGAGAGCAGATCATGTTTTCGGTGCTTCACAGTCACCCAGCCCAATGCTGCAGCTGCAGCGTTTGTTAATAAATGTCATGCTCGCTGTTATTAAATGTTACTCCTTTAGTTGCGTTTACTGTAGGTGCCTCCGGGCAGCCAGACGCCGAGAGCGATGCCGGTCAGTCTAATATCACGGCTGCCTCCCTCGGTAGTGTGTTAAGTTGCCTCGCCTTTTATGCTCGACGCCACTCACAAATAACTGCTTTGCAACTAAATCTAAAGTTCAAGACGTGTTGTGATAAATAGCTGGGACTGTGTACAGAATTTGTGCTATTTCCACACAGCCCTTCAACGTTTAAAGAAGTAATGATGCTTTCAATCGATACTTTCCAAATGAGTCAATTTACAGTAGCTTTCAGTTAATAAAAGACAATGACTGGCAGGTCTACTCTAAAGCATGTACAGGGTCCCTTTGTTGATATTATACTTCAGTAAAAATGGCAGGCTTCTGGCTTAGATGATTCTGTGATCTTCTCACGCAGTGGACCGTGGTCCCAAAGACACAGGCCTTGTCTTTATGAAGCCCTCTGACATCTTTTGTATCAAAGTCTGACATGTTATTCATTTCTCCCCATCCAGACAACATCACCCTTAAAAGGGTGCAGCTGACATTTTCACTCTCGCTGGAAAACAAAGTGTGACAGGTTGAAATTGCGATGACTTTGCTTATGTGGTATGGTGCCCGGTTCCGTCGGGGTTAGGTTCCTGCCAGGGGTCAGAGGTCTTTGATATCCTGAAATCAAGGAAAGATGCAGTCAGTCCTGGATTCAAAGAGACGTTTTACACTGCTGAGATCCAGTGGGTGTTTTTGTCTTAAGCCCAGGAAAGACAGTGGCCCCACAAATGAGGAGCCTTGCCAATGGGGAAGCAGCAAGACCTGGTCATACCTGTGAGGCACACAAAGGTGCAGCTCACGTCCGCCCAACAGCCCCCATCCCCCATGGAGAACACTCCCTCCCCTCCTCTGAGGGAACGCTGCACCAGTCAGATTAATTTAACATCCACGGCTGCGTAGTTCAGTATCTGAAAAACTCAGTGTACAGAGAACATGAAACGCAAAATGAATCATTGTGTGATTTCACTGTCCGACATTTTAAATGCCTTGATCAAAGTTCTCGCTTGGGTGAGTTTGGCGGGAGAAGCTCGGGGTCTCTGCTCGTGTTTATTTCCCTTCCTCGCTTGAAATAGGATGTTTTCTTTGCTGTGTGCTGCGAATAAGCCTCTCAAGGTCTGTACTTGTGCTTGAGATATGAGGCTGGTGTCAAGTTCCTATTCAGTCTCTGTTAAGGAAAAAAAAAAGTTAAACGGCAGCTAATTATTGAGAGCCTAGTTACATGTCCCATTCCGTAACTATTTCAGTTTTCGCAGAAATTTCTGTTGTTTAGTGCTTGAAACCGAGTGAATTTGAAGAATTCAAGAAAGACCTTGTCTGTAAATGTGGCGCTTTTGTGCTTTCTCTGGGTGCTGATTCATTTTAAAGTGGCATATGGAACCGATGATCAGTTGGGTAGAAAAAAGTCAGAGCAGCTGTTGCAGAAATGTCAGTTTCTGCTGAAAATTGCATCATGTCTGCGCTGCCTGGATAGATGCTGCTGCTTCCATTGCTAGGGTAGGTGGTGATGCAATCATGCGATCATATATATGAGCGTGCAGGTTATCTTTAAATGGCCCCTGTTTGCCATCAGTATACAGCGCGGCTCAGACAGCAGGGCTCACATACAGGTAGTGCTCTGTGAAGTATCGATCCACCTCTGTTTCCTCTGTTGACCACTAGGTGGTGGTTTGCACAACAAGCATTCAATCTTCTGAAGGCAGCCTGTGTGACCCTTAGTAATGGAGCCTTGGTTAGTCTTTACCTAGAACTGCAGTTCACCTTTAATTCACAGCCTACAAAATGTAATTCTACATCCATATACTGTGATTATGCTGGCTGAGATTTAGATTTCTATGAAACACCCATCTGCTCTGAAAGAGAACTTGCCTAATCTGTCCTGAAGTGTTACTGTATTTTAAATTAAGGGGTTTCAAAGTATCACAGAAATGTTTCTAGACATGTGTCATTTTTTTCTGTGGAGAAAAAGCAAAATGATTCCAGACTTTTGGCACAAATTCCTGTTTCTCTGCGTTTAAAAGAATTTCAGAATTTTAAATCTTTTTACCAAGACATGCAAACAAAAAATGAATACATTTTTAAAAATATTGTACTAAACTGTTATTCACAGAGTCAATAACAGGGAATCTGCATGAAGGATTTTGTGCACATCCATACCACAGTCCCATTTAGAAGTGAAAAGCTGACGTAGTGTGTGTAATATAAGCTCATTTTGGTAAATCTCTCCTTATGTTATCCACCTAATATAGGCTCAGAGCTTGTTTCCTGACCCACGCCATCTGAGAGCAGAGAAGGTGGCCATGACCCACCCCAGAGGAGAAGGTTCCGCACGGGAGCCACATTTTTCCCTGCATTCATTTCCATTCTTTCCTGATTTGCTTTACCCCACATTTAAAGATACAGGCTGGATCCCTTTTGTTACAATTTGTTGTGTTTTAAAATGTATTAGTCACAAAATGAGACATTATAATTAGGTACTGAGAGCTGTGATTTTCTTGAAATGAGTGATGATGAGCAGGTGCAGAGGTGGACATTTCAGGTCCAGAAAGAAGCTCTGAGCGCTCTGCTACTGTAACTCTTTATGCTCAACTGGTTGGTTGAAACAAAATCTTGGTCTGGATTTTTTCTTTCTGGACCTGAAATATCCACCTTTGAGCGGGTGGGGTAGGGGGTGGGCGGGGCATGTGTGAAGCGTATCCCGATGGGGCATAAGTCTGTAAGGTGAGGCTGACAAATCCAATTTCTGAGACACGTCCCTTTGCTCTCTGTGAAAGGCCTTCGCACGACAAGCGGTAACATACCCAGTCCCCAGGGAGCGAATCGCATTAGTGTGTCTGCTGTCCGCCTCGTACCTGCACTTTAAATTCACTGGGCATCGGGAAGAAAAATCTCTTCCTAGAGAGACGGCTTGTCCAGCAAAGTATGTCGGTATGCTAACGATTCTCAGAGAATCAAGCAGAGATGCTCCATCTTCAAAGTCTGTAATTTTTGGCAGATTAAACAAACTTGCCCTCGAGCTGTTTGGAAACCCTGGCTGGTCAATAATTATCCTGAGTTTCTCTGCGACAAAGCTTGATTCCCTTTCTGAACAGCCAGAAAAAACGGGTTCTCTGCCCATCTGCCGTCTGAATTGGACAGCACTGATTCAGCAACGAGAACAACAATATTCATATGAATAACAGTAATAATAAACTGTTATGCTTTTCCAGCAGAAAGTTCACCAGAGATCATGCTTTCTTGGGATGATGACTATACATGTTTTGTCTTGTCTTGGCTCTAGGCCAACCCAGACCACCTGTTCTGATAGATCAGGGGTGCCCAATTCCAGTCCTGGGGGGCCGGAGCCCTGTGTAGCTTAGTTCTTTCCCTGTTCCACCATAAATGATTCAGCTCAAGAGCTGTTTGGTAATTAGCACAAGCAGTTGAATCAGGTGTGTTAAAAGAGGGGAAACACAAAAATGTGCAGGGCTCTGGCCTCCCAGGACTGGAGTTGGACCCCCCTGTGGTAGATGTTACCCATAATTCCATAATATCCATGTTGCAGCATTTTGTGGACGTGGACAGAAGTGACCCATGTCCATACTTTCAGTTATAGGTAAGGCGGTCTCCATACTCACCTCAACATAAGCTTGTAAGTTGATTGCTCCTCTTTCCATAATTCCTGAAGGAGCTCCATAGTTACTGTGTCCCAGGTGCCCAAACAAGTCTACTGCAGCTGCTAGACTCTTTAGCGGACATGTTGCTTCGTCTTCTTCAGTTCAGCGTTTCCTCTGGTACCAGGGGGCAGCTCATTCATTGCAGGATGCCAACTCAATTAGCACAGGATGCTACTTTGCTAAGTGCTTGGTCCTGGCTAAATAAGCACACAATGCTAGCGCATTCAGTGTGCTGAGCTGTCTTGTTAAGTGAGTGCCGCTAGCTCATTTAGCATCATGAAACATCAATGTTATAGCCTGAATAAAAAAAAGATTAATTTTAGAGAACTTAGAGCAGATTTACTTTGAGCCAGAATCCACAGTAGCTAAGCCCAGGGGCACTTTGAGCATGGATTTTAACAATCATTATTGACCTCTTTCCATTTTGCCTCTCGTATTAAAATGTTCCCTTAAGCGCAAATTTGTTGCGAGAAACCGATCTGAGATTAGTCTTTTACACCAAGGATGTGTAAAAAAGTGGCATGAAAGCATACGGTTTGCGACGCAGTGAAAATGCTGTTTTTTTTAAATCTTCCTATCGGTTGGACTTGATGTTCCGCAATGTGACCGACGCCAACATTAGCATGTTAGCATGATCTGCAGTCTTTACTGCAGCTCTGCCTCTCTGCTTCCAGTTGCTGTTTGGCGTGTCACCAATGCTTTCAGAGAGCTGAATGCATTACTGCTCCGCTCATATTTATTTTTGCCCTTTTCACTTTCGCTGCTATCGAAAGAACAAAATAATCATTTGAGAATCCCATTCAGGAAGAGCTTTAATGCTCACGGCTCCTCGAGCCGTTAATAATGATTAAAAATGACCCGATCGGTTTGCAGCTCCGGATCGATCGCGTGCAGTTGGTCGGGGAATCTCTGGACCGTGGTTTTCTGTGATTCACTTTGACCTCCAAACAAATACCTTATGACACACCAGTGATTGTTTTAAATCTGAAAAGCCGTCGCTGTTCATGGGCAGAAACCTCTTAAAAGTGCCATGACTCACTCCCTTTGTTTTCCTCATCGAAAATGGATCCAGCTAAATATAACCGTCCATTTTCCGAGAGAGTTTATCCACTTAGGCCTGTGCAAGTCCGCAGCCGGCCTCAGAGCGCACAACTCGCACGCTGAAGCGGGTCCTGGACAGGACTTTAGCACATTCACTTGCAAAGGTCAGGGTAGAGCCATCAGGGCACTGGAATCACATTTCTTCAGGGCTTGAGAGTATGGAGAACATGGAGAGATAATGCCTTGCATGTCCTGGGATGAACTTCAGGTCCAATGTGCCTCATCTGGTAAAAGCTTCAGGGAAAATGGACCAATGAACGAAGTCATAGGCTGCAGCAAACACACTGGGTCCACTCAGGACTGAGACACAATGGCTAAGACATCAGGTAAAGCTCAGTGACAATGCATGGAGAACATAACAGGATGACAGAGGTAAACAGAAGAAGAAGACGTTTTCCATTAATTCCCACTGAAACTTCTTTGAAAATCTCAGATGATTTCCTAGAATAATGACCATGAATTGTTGACTTTGCCCGCAGTGTATAGGTACTCTGCTCCCTAGGCCCTGCAGTGTACAGGTACAGTACTCTGCTCCCTAGGCCCCGCAGTGTACAGGTACTCTGCTCCCTATGCCCTGCAGTGTACAGGTATTCTGCTCCCTATGCCCTACAGTGTACAGGTATTCTGCTCCCTAGGCCCTGCAGTGTACAGGTACTCTGCTCCCTAGGCCCTGCAGTGTATAGGTACTCTGCTCCCTATGCCCTGCAGTGTACAGGTATTCTGTTCCCGATACCCTACAGTGTACAGGTACTCTGCTCCCTAGGCCCTACAGCGTACAGGTACTCTGCTCCCTATGCCCCTCATTGTACAGGTACTCTGCTCCCTAGGCCCTGCAGTGTACAGGTACTCTGCTCCCTATGCCCTGCAGTGTACAGGTATTCTGCTCCCTAGACCCTGCAGTGTACAGGTATTCTGTTCCCTATGCCCTACAGTGTACAGGTACTCTGCTCCCTAGGCCCTACAGTGTACAGGTACTCTGCTCCCTATGCCCCTCATTGTACAGGTACTCTGCTCCCTATGCCCCTCATTGTACAGGTACTCTGCTCCCTATGCCCTGCAGTGTACAGGTACTCTGCTCCCTAGGCCCTGCAGTGTACAGGTACTCTGCTCCCTCTCATTTTACAGTAGTCTCATATTGCATACCCAGAGAGAAAAACAATAAACACTGTCTTCCCTTATTTTTTGGAAATCCCTGCAGCTGAGTGTCCACCGTCGGGTTCAGATTACAGCTCATAGGGGGACATCATGTGGGTCTTGCTTTCGCACCAGACAAGCCTTTTTAAATATTAATCCTGATCTTAGGACAGTGAATCAGTGGGTAGTGCCGGTGCCTCACAGCTCCAGGGTTCGAGGTTTGAGGTCTGCATCTACTCTAAGTGCAGAGACTTTCTCCAGATACTACCTCCAAAGTCACACGGACTAGTGTCTCTAAATAGCCCATAGTGTGTGAGCAGATGATGCGACTATGCTGCATGATAGACTGGCATCACATCCAGGGTGTACCTCAGCCTTGCATGACATTTAAATGTACTCTTTATGTTGTGTGAGTTTCCTCAGTTCAGATATATCTAATTAGCTGAACTGGTTTCCCTTAATTGACCACAGTGTCTGGTTATATGTATTTTCTAATAAACTGGCATTTCATCCTCCTCTGTACTGAATAATTGTTTGGAGGGAGGATGGATATTTGGAGATTGCCTGTTTGTGTAAATATGGCCAGGGGCTGTAGTGTTTTTAAGTTTCCTGCATTTAATCGGCCTCAAATTGGCTGTGTTCTCAGACTGGAAATGTGCTCTGATAGGGTGCAGCGGTCCTTAAGCGCAATGTTAAAAATACTAAGCTGGATAAGTGGATAAAGGATCCAGCGGTAAAAGGCACGACTGTTAAAAATAAACAAGGCTGCCAGCAACACTCATGATGTAAGTCTTTCATAATGTTTTCTGTCACACTTTCTTTCTTTTAAACTATAATTGACTCCAGCTCTTTAATCTCAAATAAATTAGTCAGAGTTGATTAGAAGCAACACTTCATTCCTTGATAAATTTTTATTAAACACCACTGTGTGTGTTTTCTTTGGTCTAATGGATGCTCAGAATGTATATAAATGGTCCCTCTAATTAGACAGTTTGGGAGAGCAGCTTGTGACGTGGCTTTGGGTCACGGCGGGGAAGGCAACGGCGTAGCGCTCACTCGATGGGACATAAATCCCGCGCGGGTCAGAGTCCGGTCCGGGTCACCTTCCACATTACTGGACTGACCCGCTGACATTTTCCCGCTACGCCTTTGTATCCCCGTTCCTAATGAAACGCCAGACTGACCTTTTCATGCCAGAGAGGACTCTGGGTAGGACGGCGGTCTTCCCATTGTCAGTCATTCCATGTTTCAGTAGACACGCCCCCAACTTTGTGTACATCAAACAGGAACCTTTCGCTGACTTCCGGAGGAATGATCCACCCTCCCCGTGTCTTTTCCCACGGTCACCCTGCATGGCCAACTTCAGCATAATGTCTAAATTACATTCTGGATGGCTGGGGGTGTGGGATGCAGACACATCATTAGGTAAATGGTACCTGGACACTTGTGAAATAAAACATTGATCAACCAGAAAAATCCCCAAAGTGTCACAGAGTTAATACTAAGCTAAGCTCTCCTACAGTTTTTAAGAGGAACATCAAAGGAATCAATTTGACAACCAGACTGAGTTACAGAAGTGCGTTGCTATTAAGTTAGAATGACTAGTGTATAATTTTTGGCCTGGCCTGTTATGGGCGATCAGCACAACAGCCGGAATCGGTGGGCAAGAACCCTTCCTTCTTCATTAAGGCGATGTTGGCTTTTATTTGCAAGATGACATCCAGCGTTGTCCATCCCTTCCCTGCCTGCCTCGCCTCTAGGTGAGCCGGCTCCCCGTGGGCTTGGCTATATCTGCAGGAAGACAGTAGCCCACAGCGTGTGAAGCCGCTCCATCTCCATCAGACAAGGCACCACCTTGCATTCCTCTCCGCTTTCAGTCCCAGCCAGTTTCTTCCTGAACATCGGCAGCTCCTCCCAGATAACTGGCTTCCCCTGAAACCTGCTGGTGTGTGATTACTGGGCCGGGCCAGAGTCTGTGTGTTTCTCCGTAGCTTCGATGTTCTGTCGATAGTAAACACTCTGCTTCCATTATTTCTTTGAGCTTTTCCTAACTATCCTTTCAGCGCAGGGCTGAAGTTATTGTGTCAGACGCTTTGAAATAAGTCAGCTGGATTCTCTCTATAATTTAGAATCACCAGTACAGGGTAATAGTTTATGGATTATTCTGATTTATTAACATCATAAAGAATCCTGAAGACAGGAGATTATTAGACCAGAAGTATGAATAATAAACAGGTGTAATTTAATGAGGGATATAAAATGTCTCCATTTATGGTTATTTTGTTAAGTAAATCACCTGGCGTTTATGTCATTTAAATGTAAATTACACCAAACTATGATTTGATATCAGTCTCATATTATTTTTATAAGCAAGGCACTCATAAAATGAAAGAGACGTATAAATGTGTGTAGATATATGTTCTGTATTTGATGAAGTAAAGCAATGAGATCATTTTAAAACCATTCAGCAGTACAATACAAGGACTGCAACAAGAATGAATTGGGACACCTTGCCTTAGTTGAATAACACATTAATTAATATTAAAGAAGAATGTTATGTGCTTGTTGTGTTTCCTGGTGCCGCTAAAAGTTTATGTGGCAATTAACATATATGACATTTTGAAAAAATCGCTCTGGGTCATTAATGTGAACACCTATAAAAAAATCATTATCATGTTGGATTTCACATTTACAAATCCATTTCCACTCTGCACTTTCTCAGAAGCCATTATCTAACTGCTTCTCTTGGTTGGGGTCAGAGTGCTGGAGCCTGGTCCAGGAGGCAGAGGGCGGTGGGCATCCGGGTGGGATGCCAGGCCATCGAGGGCGTAATCGCGTGCTCAAACACTGCGGGTTTACAGGCGCTGGGTAGCCTAGCCGCATGACTTTGGGATAGAACAGGAGTAACTGCAGGAAACTGACATGCCCACAGAGCAGAGGCAGGATTCGAACCCGCAGCTATAGGAGTAACAGAGCTACCCACTAAGCCTCCGTTCCACACAAAAACATGCACTAGTCTACCACCCAAAATAGCACAGCTACTGGTATGTCAGTCCCGCGTTGCTCCCACCCTTGTCTTGAACGGTGGCGGCATCTCAGCTGGCCCAGTTCTGCCCTGCCTGGCTGCACACCTGTCTCCACACCTACTGAACATCTCTCCACGGTGTGTTTAGTTTTAGAGAAATGTGCCGTGAAGGTATTTTCAATACAGACATTGGTTCAATGAATCTACAATGAAAATTGAACTTGAAACATCTTCGGAGCTATAAAAAAAAATCACATTTGTTAAGTGACTTGGAGGTCCTTGGTATGTCACTATAAATCGCGTTGATTGCATTTCGTCTCTGAGCAGTATTTCCTGTCTCTCCTCGTGGGATTGTAGGAACCGTCTGATAAAATGGGAATGAGACAGTTTCCAACCATCACGCTGAGTTATTTCCAGCTCCCCATTTTGCCGTGAGATTGCTTATTGTCGAGGAAGATGAAGAGCGCCGAGGAAGAGCACAGCGTACAAATAAGCCAGTGAACGCACCCTGTAGCCTTTATTCATTTTTATTTCCTTACATGATTCCCCAAAGACAACACTGCAGCTTTTATTTTATTCCCTTACATGATTCCCCAAAGACAACACTGCAGCTTTTATTTTATTCCCTTACATGATTCCCCAAAGACAACACTGCAGCTTTTATTTTATTCCCTTACATGATTCCCCAAAGACAACACTGCAGCTTTTATTTTATTCCCTTACATGATTCCCCAAAGACAACACTGCAGCTTTTATTTTATTCCCTTACATGATTCCCCAAAGACAACACTGCAGCTTTTATTTTATTCCCTTACATGATTCCCCAAAGACAACACTGCAGCTTTTATTTTATTCCCTTACATGATTCCCCAAAGACAACACTGCAGCTTTTATTTTATTCCCTTACATGATTCCCCAAAGACAACACTGCAGCTTTTATTTTATTCCCTTACATGATTCCCCAAAGACAACACTGCAGCTTTTATTTTATTCCCTTACATGATTCCCCAAAGACAACACTGCAGCTTTTATTGTATTCCCTTACATGATTCCCCAAAGACAACACTGCAGCTTTTATTTTATTCCCTTACTCTGCTCTTTGGCCACACTGTAGAATTGAAGATTTTAATTAGCTCTTTAATTAGCATTTTCCAACTATATACACCTCTTCTGCTCATTCGTGCAGTGATTAATCCCAAAGTTGACCTTTTGGGTCCTCACCCTCGGGTGGAACCCGTTTGCTTTCAGGAGGACCAATCGTGGTACGGAGCCGATGTGGGGGATTATGGGAAATATTATTACTCTTTGACATTTTTACATGTAAAATATGGAGGGTTAAGAAAAAGGAAAATCATGGCTTAAGAAAGCTTTTAAACATGCCCAAAATGTGACCTTGCCATTAAGAAATGACTCAGCACTCAGCAAACTCATTTTGGCAATCTGTGCAATTAAAACAAATGTGTTATATATGGGAAATTAATAGCTGCTCACAAAACTTTCAGGTCAGAGGACATTTGACTGCCAGATGGCTTAACTCCGTAGACACATGGTCAGTACTAGGAAATGTGTGAGCTGGATTTTAGTGGAAGTTATAAATTGTGTCTGCACCAAAGTTCACTGGCCGTCACGATTTCAGAGCAGGAAGTCATAGGAACTCTGGAGAAACCATTTATTCTGTGTGTGGTGGGGGGACCAATGGCAGGTAGTATGAGACACAAGGCTGGTGCCCAACCCGGATGGGATGCCAGTGCACGGCAGGGACCTCTCACACCAGTGCGTGTGTTTTTGGGCTGAGGAAGGAAGCACCCAGAGCGAATTCTCTCGCCGTGGGGAAGCACACCTGTATGTCCCTCTATACTTACAGTATATATAATTAAGTTGTTGGCTGTCACTTGCCTTAATTGAAGGTGTATTTTACTGGATTTTTTTCAGTTCAAGGAACAATATGTGAATCATTGCTGTCCCCTTTGGTCCTGGGCCAGCATGACCCTCCTCCACTTTTCCTTGATAAGGATTGTTCCTTTATCTCAGGCCTGAAAAGCCTTTTGTAACCAGAAGTACCATGTTAGGACCATCGCTGAACCTGCATGCTTCACCCCCCCTTCGCCGTCACTGGGACAGCGGCTCTCTTCGTCCTCCAGTGGCTCCACATCGCGGGGGCCCATCCTCGCTCCTCAGAGCGACGCATAGCTCATTATTTATCTCGCTGCTACCGGAGGCACGCTGCTCTGATCACTGACCCACCAGTGAATGTGCTGCCAGTTTAATTCACGGTTGTAGTCAAAAGGGGGGTAACCTGCATCGCTGGCGGCGGCCGCAGCTGACCTGCTGGAATCACTCCACCCTATGTCTTTCCGCTCGAGATTAACTCACTTCCATAAACTGCTCATCTGTTAAATGGAGTCTAAGTGTTTCTCCAGTAACCAATGAGCCGGTCTCAGCTGTTTACTTCCTGGCATGGTGCAAACCAAGATGAAGTACGATACAGATGTTCCTGGGTGTGATGTAATATATAAGAGCTGTCTGACGCCGTTCCCATAATGCATTTGGTCCGTGACTGTCCTCTTCAGTGCTCCCTAATTACAAAATCTTGGGTAGTCCATCCATCCAGGTTGAATTAATTAAGGCTCTCCATTGGCCATCTGTTAGATAATTCCCATCATTTAACAGAGTGAGTCTTCCTAATTCTCGACGGGGAGATTAATTACCGGTGAGCTGTATTAATTACGCGCCAAATTTGCGCTCCGCGAAGCCGGCATGTTTGCTGTACGTGCGTCTGCCTGGTGGGAATATTCCAAGGGATTATTTCCGCTGTACCTAGACTGAGGGACTGGGGGGCTCAGGGTCAGAGGACGCGGCGACAACCGGCCTTTCCGAGCCTCTTTCACATGATGAGAGCGCATTTGACGTACTGAGCATTAGCGCGCAGCTAACACGGCGACACTGGCGTGATCCGGGGGAAGTCAGAAGCAGAATGACGCTCCTGTAAGCCCCTCCCCAAACAGTCTCTTCCAGTTTGCCTCGCAAAGCCTCGACAGCACGACCAGGCGCATGGCGGAGACGCCTGTGAGTAACTAAGTCACAGATCGTGGAACTTGGCTCTCTAGATCCTGAGCAGCTGTTGGGGAGAGCAGCACATGTAGCTGACAAACGCGAACGCTACGGCGAATAAGCAGATTAGCAGCCTCGGATCTGTTGACAAAGGCCTCTTAGCGTGTTTGTTGAGTGGCGCCGTTCGCGCCGTGAGCCAGTGTGCGGAGGTTCCCCTGCCTTTTTCTCGCCCGTGGAGAGACTCAGAATAAACGTATTTCAGAGCCGGGGAACCCAGGTACTTGTTAAATTGAAAGCACGTTTAAATGGGGAATGAGAGTGCGGTTTGTTATCATGGCACGTAGGACAGGTATTACAGATCATTCTGCTCTCTACAGAAAATAGAATATTCTTCATCCTGATGGCCTGTGTATGTTGGGCGCTAAGAGGGATTCTAAACCAGCATAGTAGCGGCGTCCTGCTGAATTCGCTTGGGTAGGGGTGGCACTGAAGGCACACTGATGTGCTTTCATTTAGGTTTGGATAGATCTGGGGGGCTGTCTGTGGCCCCAACGGAGCTGCCTTGCATGTCTGAGATTGGGCCTTAAGCACGGTCAAGGCCTCTTCTGAGGTACAGCTTCTTAGGATGCTCTTCAGTGATACGTATAGTTCCATAATATGTAGGCTGTGTAAACCACTTTAGATTAATTAATCCAGCTAGCTGTACCCCTGAGGGGGATAGGAATCATAGTCATTAAGGACTTTTAACCTAAAGGACCCTTAGTCATTAAGGACTTTTAACCCAATGGGCTGCTAGTTTCAGGCCTCAGCGTGGCCGGCTGTTATACCCTTGATCAAGTAAATGGAAGCTAAATGGGAGCATGGAAAGTTGCAGAAAGCAGCCGGTATATGAGGGGGCGGCCCAGTGAGGCTGCAGCAGATGAGGTCTCCTCCCGCAGGTCAACTGCTGTACCTGCTTTGATGTTTTATTTATCCGAGCAAAGGTTGGGAGAGGTCTCCTTCCCCGCAGTGAGCGTCTGGACAGGCCGATAAAAAATGCGCTTTAAAGCCACATCACAGACGTTCACCAGTTTGGTCTTAAGTGGGAAGAGGGAGGTCTTGAGGTCAGCTCGGGCTAGAAATGGTGATAAAATGTCTCTTCAAAGAAAACCGTACGTACTGTGCATACACCTGAAAGCAGCTGTTCGGTTACCTAGTGGAACATTTTGGGTGTGTAAATAAATGATGTAAAGCAATCGATGATTTGAGAGCATGACCCTACTGGCGAGAGAGAG
The DNA here is from genome assembly GCF_048594095.1 of Paramormyrops kingsleyae. Taxonomy (NCBI): domain Eukaryota; kingdom Metazoa; phylum Chordata; class Actinopteri; order Osteoglossiformes; family Mormyridae; genus Paramormyrops; species Paramormyrops kingsleyae. Next base: position 36,745,752 of record NC_132805.1, on the reverse strand, counting down.
AGAGAGAGATCTGCATCAAGCGGAGGATGCTGGTGTTTTTCTTATAGTTGCACATTACAGTATGTGGTTCGATAACTCAATCGTCTCAGTAGTTTGGGGTCCCACAGGGAGCCCATCTCCTGGGACAGAGGTGTTTTTAAACCTAAATATGTATTTTTAATCCGATGAGCCGGTCCCGTGGGCTTGGCTGTGTTACCTTCATCATATATTAAACACCATTGTGCCTCATGCATTTCATTAAATAATGTTTAATAATAATACGGAATGTATTTCATGTAAACGATCATTGCGGACTGACACAATTCATAAACACAATTCATAGAATATCTTCCAATGAAGGGTACGGCTTCTTCCCCACCCGTTTGGGGTGCTGGAAAGAAAGGGGCGTGGCTGAAGGAGCATGTCAGAGCGGCTGATCTGTTCACGTGCTACGCCATTTACATTCCTTTTCTTTTCAATTCCATTTCAATTCCTTCCCATTTGACTGTGGGATCCCCTTTCATATGGTAGAAGGTTAAATGTTCCATAGAGGAGGTCACTGTTATCTGATGAAATATGCATGAATCCAGACACCCGTGCAGGGAGGGTCATTTTCAGGGAGCGGAATAAATATTTATCAAAATAAGGGGAGGAAACTCCATGGAGCAAGTGAGCTGGCCCAGTGCGAGTGAGCGAGCGAGCTGGCCCAGTGCGAGTGAGCGAGCGAGCTGGCCCAGTGCGAGTGAGCGAGCGAGCGGGCCCAGTGCGAGTGAGCGAGCGAGCGAGTGAGCTGGCCCAGTGTGAGTGAGCGAGCGAACTGGCCCAGTGCGAGTGAGCGAGCGAGCTGGCCCAGTGCGAGTGAGCGAGTGAGCTGGCCCAGTGCGAGTGAGCTGGCCCAGTGCGAGTGAGCGAGTGAGCTGGCCCAGTGCGAGTGAGCGAGTGAGCTGGCCCAGTGCGAGTGAGCGAGCTTCCTAAAGCCTGTCTTCATAATTCTGCTTTTATTAAAAGTTTAAATGCACAATGACTGTTCCTATTTAGTATGGGCTCAGTTATACACAATTTGCTTGATGTTTTTTATATTATCTTAAAGCCACATTTTTTAAGTGACACTAAGTGATATTACAGTTCGTCTCAAGGGATCCACCTTGGAATTAAAAGCTAAGAAGCTTTAGTGGAGCTGCTGCCCTGAGCTGGTCTTCAGCTGGTCTTCAGCTGGTCATGTTCAAGCTCCTACAGTGTCTTTTCTGATCTATGACGAGCTTGTTCTTTCTGAGGAGGTCAGTGTGATCTGGCCATTTAAGTTCGTGAATTTGTTTTACAAAAATTGCTGCGTGAATATATTTGCAAAGACCCAGTATGAATAGATTTAGCTCATACTCACATACTTCTTTCCTCTGTACAATGCTGACCTCTTTGCTTGTCATCTGTTGGACTGGTTAAATGAACAGCTACAATTTGCCGTGTCCCTTTTTTTTTTAGGACAAAAGGAGTTTTTGGATTGTGGGTGGGGCCAGGCTTATATATGGGGGAAACACAGATTCTAAGAAAACATGCAAACTCACAGAAATGGGCCAGATTCAAACCCACAGCCCAGACAGCACTGACCAGTGAGCAAGTTGATGTAGTTAAAGCTCAGAGCCTTTCTGCAGGAGGGTGTCAGGTGTCCCGTGAAACTGACCCAGTTCTGAAGGTGCAGTCAAGCTACTGGCAAGTAAATTAGGTGGCAGTAGATTCTGAAATTTGCCCCCACGGTAACACATGCCATGTGGGTGTTTCTTCTCCGCCCCGAAGCGGCACACCGAGGAGGAAGAGGAGCGTCTGTCCTCTGGCCGGGCCGCTCTCCAGCCCATCACTCACCAACACTCGCTGGCCGCTTTGCATTCCCTTCATTTCTTCTGCATCCCTCTTCCTGTTCTCCTCCAAACGCCTTAATGGTTTTTCGCAAGTTGCATCCCTAGGAAAATCCCACATGAAGAATGAACAGGGATCCCACTGGCCGGGCCCAGATCGTCGGCTTGGGGACGTCGGAGTTAATGGCTGATTTGTTTTCTTTCGGTTTTTTATCTTCTCCTTCCCTGGAGCATCTCGTTATTCTGTCCGATGTCTGAGCTGAAACCTTCATGTAAACACTGTTGCTCTCACCCTCTGGCCTCCGCTCTTCCTCTGATGTCACTTAAAAATGTTTTTTTAAATGTTTTTCACTACTTAGTATTCAGGCATCATGGGCACCTCGTCGAGGACCTTGACCCGGCCCTGCCTGGGGGGCGGCCATAAATAGCCACATCACCGTGTCACACCTGACGTCAGTGTCGACACTCTCCCAGTGCCGACGGGGCAGGGAGATGAACGGTGACGCGAACAGGCGCCCCCTGTAGGTCCAGTTCTCCCTGCGTCTGATATGTTCTGTGGGCTCCGGTTTCTTCAGCTGCAGATGGTCGCTGGCAGGTAGGACTGGAGTGTGAGGTAGAGCTTCTCGCCGGGTCTGTGTGGGTTTCACACCCGCCGGGTCTGTGTGGGTTTCACACCCGCCGGGTCTGTGTGGGTTTCACACCCGCATGGCCTGAAGCTCACGTTGGGCCTTGACAAGCCGCCCCCGCCTCATTTACTGCCGGAGCGGCACACAGCTTACGCAGAGCCCCATGTTATTAAAAAAAGATTTTTTTTCTCACGGGTCATTGGCTTTCTTCCTGCTGTGACGCAGCCTTGCCATGTGGTAACGCCCCCTTTTAACCATGCCGTATAAATCAAGCATTTCCATTGGTCCGTGAATAATCCACTTTGACAGAATGCTCTAACGGTCCCATAACCTTCACTAAAAGGGCCCTGTTGGCTGTGTTGAAATGCATGTCACCTGCATCAAGCCCGAGGAGCAGAACAGGTGCTGTGAAGGTTGACTGCAGCCCCCCCCCCCCCACCCACCGTCACTCGTCGCTCTCGGACGCCCTGTCTGCACGGAAAGCAGGCAGCCAGAGGTCACATGTTTCATTTGCAGCCGAGGATGACTGCTGAGCCATAACCCCTGAGCTCTAATATGTGAGAGCTGTCGGAGGGACCTCGTTAAAGCTGCAGAATAAGGCTCCGAGTTCCCCTTCCTTGGGTCAGGAGCCCATCCGAGTCTGTCGGGGTGCCCAGGGCCCAGCCATTTTTATAGTTAAATGGGTTAGCATGAGTTCACTGGGAAGACTGGCCCTGATGTGCTTGGCTAGAGGTGTTTATCCAGAGAGAGCTTCTTGCCGTTCGTTATCTGCTGAAGCACATGGCACAATGTAGCTGTTCATTTAAGCATCTATAAACACACCGGCATGTGATTATTGGCAGACGGCCATGACGCATGTCACACAGTGTTTGATGCCTGTAGAAAAACAGCAGTGTTTGTTTAGGGAGGGAGTGAAACCAGGTCCCGGGTCAGTCAGTCTGCATCCATCCTGCAGAAATGAGGCCATCACATCTGGCTCATCAGGATCACCGCGGTGACCAGCTTTTAGCTAATGAAAGACAATCTGCTATTGCATCCTGCGGACATGAGACTCTGCCTGCATGTCTGAGGGCAGTTTTGATGAAGTCCTGTAGATTAAGTGCCTCACCCCAGGGTACAGCAGTGGTGGCCCCTCACCCCAGGGTACAGCAGTGGTGGCCCCTCACCCCAGGGTACAGCAGCGGTGGCCCGCACCACACCCCATGGTACAGCAGCGGTGGCCCCTCACCCCATGGTACAGCAGCGGGGGCCCGCACCACACCCTATGGTACAGCAGCGGTGGCCCCTCACCCCATGGTACAGCAGCGGTGGCCCGCACCACACCCCATGGTACAGCAGCGGGGGGGCCTACATGCACTGTGCTCCATCAGTATGACAGGTATGTGCAGCGATGTCACGCCTTTCTTTCCTGGAGGCTGGAGACCTTGTGTCTGAGTGCAGAGGCATCGCTGGCTCCTTCAGTCCCCGTTTTCTGTCTGGGCTCCTCGCTCTGCGCTGACAGGGGAACGGCGGCTCCAGCTGTCTGGCTCCAGGCAGGTCGGCCTCACTGACCCACTCATGGCAGGAAGATTAGTCATTGCTTTAAAAGCAAGATGCTGGAGTGTAGACCATCCAAATACAAAAACAGATTGGCCTGGTCCACTGGAGGCATGCAGAGAGACAGACAGACAGGCAGCTGGGCTAACAGGCAGGCAGAGAGACAGGCAGGCAGGCATGCGGACAAACAGGCAGGCAGAGAGACAGACAGGCAGGCAGGCGGACAAACAGGCAGGCAGAGAGACAGACAAACAGGCAGGCAGAGAGACAGACAGACAGGCAGGCAGAGAGACAGACAGACAGGCAGGCAGACAAACAGGCAGGCAGAGAGACAGACAGACAGGAAGGCGGACAAACAGGCAGGTAGAGAGACAGGCAGGCAGGCATGCGGACAAACAGGCAGGCAGAGAGACAGACAAACAGGCAGGCAGAGAGACAGACAGACAGGCAGGCGGACAAACAGGCAGGCAGAGAGACAGACAGACAGGAAGGCGGACAAACAGGCAGGCAGAGAGACAGACAGACAGGCAGGCAGAGAGACAGACAAACAGGCAGGCAGACAAACAGGCAGGTAGAATGGACAGAAGTGTGTATGTTGTGTCCAAAGGCCTGTGCCCTGTGCCCTGTGCCCTGTGCCCTGTGGTGGATTGGCATGCTATGCAGGGCATCCCCAGCCTCATTTTCCTCACTTCCTAGAATCAGCTTCAGGCTCACTGCCACCCAGGGATGGGATCAGTGGATCTGGATCAATCGGGCTTCATGCACACTTCATATTTCATGACAGTTTCACAGTCTATGAATAAATGATTTTGGCCCTTTGGTTCCTGATCTTTCGGGTGGTAACCAGGCCAGAAAACTACAAACACGTCCATAGATCTTCACAGCAATCCAGACCTTTTCTTAGTGTCCTGCACCAACATTACAGTTGTTTCAGAAGAAATTCCCAGCTTTACAGGCAGGTTAACGTTTAAATTTGAGCTAAAATTGCACTTTGAGAGTGCCAATTTTTAATTTATTTAGTGTTTTTTAACCCAGGGTAACATTTTTGACGCTGTTTCTTCCCCAGGCTACAGGGCAATAAAACCTGCATCGTTGGTGTCGACAGCACAAAATATATTTGAGCTTGTGGTTGGACAGTTTGCTTTCGGAGAGACACGGTACTAAATTGGTTTTCTGTGGTTGCCACCTCCAGATGGCCCAGAGCTCATTTAAATGCAGGCCTGACTTGGAGCTGGTAGCTGAGCCGTCATTCCCAGCAATGATGTCACTGCTCTGGTGAATGTAGACCATCGATTCGGTGGTGGCCTGCACCAGATGCTGGTTCAAGTGGAGGTATGATACCACAGTGGCCTGTCTGGAGACACACCCCCTCATCAGAACATCTCCGTTTGAGGTTCAGAGGTGTCTTTCAGTTCTGCCCAGCTTACAGAGTGTCAGTGAGCTGGGAACTACTGGATTGTGGATGTCCAGGAAGTTGTGGAACTCTTTCCCGACACCCCCCGCCGGCCTATGTGGCCCGTCCCGCTGCTGTGGCGTGCCATTTATGTGTGATTATGCTGGGGGAGGGACCAGGAGGACTGCGATGTCTTGCAAATCACAGTGGAATCATTAGTGCCAAGGACATTGCGGCCTTAGAAAAGGTGCAGCGTAGGGCCACAAGAATGATTCCTGGTCTTAGAGGAATGTCATACGAGGAAAGGTTAGTTGAGCTAAATCTGTTCAGCCTCAAGCAAAGGAGACTGAGGGGGGACATGATCCAGGTCTATAAGATTCTAGCGGGTTTGGATGCTGTTCAACCGAATAGTTACTTCAGCATTAATTCAAATACAAGAACTCGTGGCCATAGGTGGAAATTAGCGGGAGAACATTTCAAACTGGATTTAAGGAAGCACTTCTTTACACAGCGTGTAGTCAGAGTATGGAATAGTCTTCCTGATAACGTAGTGCAAGCTGAATCCTTGGGTTCCTTTAAATCAGAGCTAGATAAGATTTTAACAACTCTGAGCTATTAGTTAAGTTCTCCCCAAACGAGCTCGATGGGCCGAATGGCCTCCTCTCGTTTGTATAGTTCTTATGTTCTTATGTTCTTAAGTGGCTCGCCTCGTACATTAGCTGGTGTTAGCGCTGTGCAGAATTAGCACTCTGGCTAATTTCCGGGCACTTAGGATGTGATACTGTGACCAGGCAATGACCTGCCCCCTGCTCTGCCTGCTGCCCCTTCTGCCCATAAATTCACATGAGCTTCTCAACACTGATATGCCATTTGAAGGGAGAGGGTGAGGTTCTGTGAAAGACTTTGGATTATAAGCTTGAATCTCACAGGGAGAGGTATAGTTCTTTGTTGTTCTTCGGCTCTGTGAAAGACTCCGGGCTATCAATTGGGAGCTCACATAAAGAGGGTGTGGCTCTGTGAAAGACTGCGGGCTATCAATTGGGAGCTCACATAAACAGGGTGTGGCTCTGAGAACGGCTTCAGGCTGTTAGCAGGGAGCTCAACAGGGTGAGGTTGTGGCTCTGCGAAAGACTGAATTATCTACTGGTAGCTCATAGGGAGAGAGTGAGGCTCTGTGAAAGACTCTGGGCTGTTGACTGGGAGCTCACAGAGAGAGGTTGTGGCTCTGTGAAAGACTCTGGGCTGTTGACTGGGAGCTCACAGAGAGAGGTTGTGGCTCTGTGAAAGACTCTGGGCTGTTGACTGGGAGCTCACAGAGAGAGGTTGTGGCTCTGTGAAAGACTCTGGGCTGTTGACTGGGAGCTCACAGAGAGAGGTTGTGGCTCTGTGAAAGACTCTGGGCTACTGAGTGGGAACTCACTGGAACAGGGTTAGCGTTGTTGTCATCAATAACATGAATAGACCTGCATGCAGCTGTTCACACTGGAGAACAGCAGAGTCTTTAAATTGGCCTTCAAATGATGTTTTAAATCTCTGAAGAGTGCTGGAGGGCAAGAGCGTAGTTTCAAATCCCGACCTTTACAAACCGATTTCCTCATAGCAGATGAGATCAAATCGGAGCTATTTCAGTACTACTTACTGCAGATCGGTGTGTGCATCGGGGAAGAGGTGTGACTCACAGAGACGTCTGTTATTTGGTTATTCAGTGTAATAATATCAGTATGATGACTTCACACGCTGGTAATAATGGCAGCTGGCTTTCAGTGGTTCTTTGGCTTTATTTCCCTGTGGAATATGCTGCTTTGTAATTTATAATTATTTATACAAAGAGATGAAGCGCTGTAATTGCTGCTTGACTGTAACTGGTTTGAGGCCTGTAGAGTATGGTCATTTCCAGGAGTTTGCAGTGGACGACGCAACAGAAATTCAAACCACACACCCGGACTCTAATATGAACAGGGTGACACTAAAGATTTGCCTCTGTTGCCGTTCTCCGCATTTCTCTCCTGTTATTTCCAAAGTCCTAAAAATGCTGACAGTTCGTCTTACACGGAGCGCCATCCTGCTTGTGAACCCCTGAACAATACAAACCAGAAAGGACCGTCATGAAATTATTTTAATTCCATGAAAATCTCCCTGCAGATAAACCTGCAAATAAAGTTTGCATTAAAGGCTCTTTAGCCATATTGTTTAAGGCTCTAAAAGGACTCTGAGATGCCGGTGTCCTGAATCGCTTACGTTGGTTGTTCCCTTCGACGTCGGCAGTTCAGAGTTATGGGCTAAATGAATTTAAATGGGGCACTCTACCCATCACAGGATATATCATCAAATGAGAGGCAGCTGAGCTTTCAGGCTAATTCTGGCACGCTAATGCTTGCTGAGTAAGAGATAGCACTGGGCTAATTTCACTGTGATTTCTTCAGATGTCTCCAGGAGAGTAGACTGTGGCCCCATGGCACCGGCGGCAGACGCCCTGCCCTCTCTGCACCCCCCGGTGATCCTTCACAACCCCACCAGCCGATCTGCCGCCCTTCTGTTTTGTTGGGCTCCACCTTCGAGCTGTTCTTTTGCATAAATAGCCTGCAGCGAACCCGATCCAATACATTAAAGAGCAATGAGAGGTCTGCGGCCTTCAGACCGTCGACTGTACCGACTGTACAAACATGTCCCAGCATCAGGGGAGAATCTAGGGGGGATATTAGGACAGCCATAATTCATACAAAGGGGCCGACCAATGATATGTCTTGAATCGATCAGTGTCACACGAGGGGACATTTTGGGGGCCAAACAGCTTTCAGCTAAGCTTGTGGCCCCATCCTGGTATAGGCCCTTGGCTGACAGTCACACGAACACACGTCCAGGTAGCCGTGATTTTTCTGGGTTAAGCTCTCCTGCCTCTCTGCTAGCCCAGCCCTGCTTTTGCTTTCCACTGTTCAGGCTGCCTGTGGGGGCCGGGGGGAGGGGGGGTAGCAGCACTATGCCGTGTTGTGTTATTATGATTGATTTGTCAGGCTGGTCCAAGCCACAGCATTCCCATGGATGCATTACTTTGGATCAGCTGCCACAAGCCCACTGGCATCCTGGGAATGAAGCCACCCGGAGGCCTGAATGGGAAGCGCAGATCTGCGGGCAATTCCAGTGTGCAGTGAGCAGCTTAAAGGTGGCAGCCAGTGGGAGAAGGAAAGGCGGCATAGTGGCCATAGTGACAGACAGTGGCATGGGCTTCTTACGGATAGCTTACAGAGATAGCAGTGATCTAACATATGACACTCCCAGCACATGTGGCGGACCCAGCACATGTGGCATGTGGTAAAGTCCTCTACAGCAGGCGAGTGGGATCTGACTGCTGATGACAAGGCAGGGGCCGTGTGGCTGCCCTCACTTCCTCCGCAGTGACTGACCGACGATCACCGATGATCACTAGACATGACCTGCACTGGGGTTCAACAGCCAGACGTGCTGGGATGTGAGTGCGGGACTGTAATCCATAGAGCACACCATGCCGGCATGACTGTACGCCCTAGACCACACCGCGCCGGCATGACTGTACGCCCTAGAGCACACCGTGCCGGCATGACTGTACGCCCTAGAGCACACCGTGCCGGCATGACTGTACGCCCTAGAGCACACCGTGCCGGCATGACTGTACGCCCTAGAGCACACCGTGCCGGCATGACTGTACGCCCTAGAGCACACCGTGCCGGCATGACTGTACGCCCTAGAGCACACCGTGCCGGCATGACTGTACGCCCTAGAGCACACCGCGCCGGCATGACTGTACGCCCTAGAGCACACCGCGCCGGCATGACTGTACGCCCTAGAGCACACCGCGCCGGCATGACTGTACGCCCTAGAGCACACCGCGCCGGCATGCCTGTACGCCCTAGAGCACACCGTGCCGGCATGACTGTACGCCCTAGAGCACACCGTGCCGGCATGACTGTACGCCCTAGAGCACACCGTGCCGGCATGACTGTACGCCCTAGAGCACACCGCGCCGGCATGACTGTACGCCCTAGAGCACACCGTGCCGGCATGACTGTACGCCCTAGAGCACACCGCGCCGGCATGACTGTACGCCCTAGAGCACACCGCGCCGGCATGCCTGTACGCCCTAGAGCACACCGCGCCGGCATGACTGTACGCCCTAGAGCACATCGCGCCGGCATGACTGTACGCCCTAGAGCACACTGCGCCGGCATGACTGTACGCCCTAGAGCACACCGTGCCGGCATGACTGTACGTCCTAGAGCACACCGCGCCGGCATGCCTGTACGCCCTAGACCACACCGCGCCGGCATGACTGTACGCCCTAGAGCAGACTGTGCTGACGTCCTCGCATCCAGAGGGCTGCTCAAATGATGTTGGGATTTTCCTTCCCACCTGGTTTCAATTTGGTTAATACTCATCTTGATTGAACCAAATGAACTCTGAGTAGCTTCTCTCCTGTCTGTGCCCCCCCCCCCATCCCCTTCCCCCATCCTCACTGTGTCAGGACAATCAGGGCTTTCTTGAAGGACACCTTCATTTTACAAGCCGTGTGGACTGTCCCCGTGTCAGACAGAACGGCAGGAATCTTACAGCCTGGTTATTTATTCATGAGCCAGTCACCCTGAGGGTAGCAGGTGGAGAACCTGAGCAACACATGAGCTTGGAAGCTAGAGGCTGGACGTTCAAGGCCCCAGAGGACTCACAGGTTAATTAGTAATTAGATTTAGGTCCACTTTAGCCCTTCCTGACCCTGGCTGCTGGTGCTACACTGCTGAAGGCAGAGCCCAAAGGGAACGAGCTTATGGGAGATGGATGTCCTGCTCTTGGAGATAATGTATGTGATGCTCCTGAGCTGTACTGAAGATCAGGAAGAGGGCATACCCCTAGCAGCATCTCAAGGCTTCTTCCAGGGTGGGGTATCCTCCCCACCAGAGCTTCCGTGGGACATAAGAACCTACAGCCCCCACCCAGCCACCCCACCCCCAAAGACACATTTCCGTATCTCTTCATTTTTAAAGTGTAGCAGAGCATATTCTTCTAGGTGTTTCTGGAGTTGCAGAGTGATGCGATCTCTTTAAACAATTTAGTTCTAAAGTGTTGAACTTTTAATCATGGAGCTTTATCCGGAATGACCTCCTGAAAGATTGCCGTGTACATCAAATATTTACGCCTCTGCTTCTCGCGTGATTAATCATTAAGCAAGCAGAGGAGTGTAAGGATCCTGCGTCCCCTTCGACCAGAGGCAATCATTACCATATATTACTCCGCTGTGTTTTATGTGAGCAACCTAAGGACTGCGCAAAAGCACCGTCAGGACGCGGCTTCTGAAACCTCCTGCTAGCTTAATAACAACAACTAAAATTAGACCCAAAATGCCAAAGATGGACGCAAAGCCAAATTTCAGAAATTGTTGCATCACTTTTCCTGTGGCTGTGTGCGGGGCCTTTAATGGGTAGCAATTTCAGGGTGATTTCTTGCAGTACGTAAAGGATTGTGAGAGAGCTTTTTAAATTTAATTTTATTTTGCTGCTGAGGAGCCTGAAAAGTTTTTTAATATCGACGTTTTTTTTTTTGTAAAGTTATTGCGTTTTGCATTCAAGAAGATGAAAGCAACCAGCGATTGTGGTTCTTACAGCACAAATAGTGAGTGGAGAGTGAACAGAGGACATCACTCTCTGTCTCCATGTCCGCCTGAAACATGGGTAGGCGGTCAATGTGTCTAAATGACATGCCACATATGGGAGCGATGCCATCGTATTTGGGGGAGGGGGCATCCTGCAGGATGGAGGGAAGGTGTGATTTTTAAACCAGTGACTAATGTTTTTCTCATGCTACCTGCATGAATACCTGCTCATGTAAAATTCAGTTCATCTACCACAAAGGTATAACACGCAGTTGATGTTTTTTTTAATCAACAAGGATAAAACTATTATGTTATGACAGCCTCTGGACTCAGATCTGAAATTTAGTTTGATGTTATTTTATCCATTGATGTTAGTTTTTGCGATCGAGCTGTTTCTGGCAGTTTCCCGTTGTGTCACCAAACATACACCGACTGTTAACCCTACAGTGGCGGACACTGTGCGGGGGGGGGGGGGGGGGGGGGGGGGGGGACCCGACAGGCTCGTGATGTCATTGGCGAACCACTGCTGGATGAGGATGGTGACATCATTCAGTGATACAGAGGCACTAACGTTGTGCAAAATGCTTAATTATGGTTTGACATTAATGAAGCATAAGTCACAATCTACAGTTCATAAAACAGTAAATTGGTGGAGGGGGGCGGGGGGAGACAGGGCTGTACAGCTTCTTTCTGAACATGGTGAGGAGCTCCCAGCTCATGCATTAGCCCTCTACCCCCCCCCCCCCTCCCCGCCTCCAGGGAGAAAATGGGTGGGCAGAAGATTAAAGAAATGAACACTTGAGACTTCTTATATACTGACCTAACCACCCCTCCCCCCACCTTTTTAATACATTTGTGATGTTTCTTTCAAATGAAGAGCAAAATCTTCACCAAAATGTGAACATAAACCCCTGAAGACATTTAAGAGCCTTGAGTTTATTTTCCCAGCATATAAAGGATAGCAGAGCAGGACCGGGAGCACGAGTGTGGAAAGAAAATGCTGTTTTACAATCAGGAACGGTTTGTATCCCTGTGATTTCCAGAGTTACAGTGACCCCTTAGCTTCCGTAGGTAGTGAGCAGGTCCTTTTACTCCTGTGTGTTTGGTGCGCATATGTGTGTGTGTGTGTGTGTTTGGTGCACACGTGTGTGTGTGTGTGTGTTTGGTGTACACACGTGTGTGTTTGGTGCACACTTGTGTGTTTGTGTGCGCGTGAGTCTGTGAGAGTGAAACCTAAACACATTAGTCTTCCCTGACTGTGCTAAAATGAGTTTATTTTTTTTGCATACTTTGGAGTTAGATGGATTTCTCTGGATTTAAGTGAACACAGAAAACATACAGTACTGAGGAAGGATGAGAAAAACAGGCTTTCAGACAGAGAGTTGACTTGTAGATCATTAAAAAAATATTTCCTCTTTTGATTCTGCTATGTGCCTGACAGAAGGAATTTGCTGTCCAGCAAATTGGAGACCTTCTCTGATTCGTGTCCTCATCAGCACCATCTTTCTGCCAAATAACAAGCATCTGCGATTCGAGAGGTTTGAATACCTGACTGTAGAATAGTCTCCGAGCAACTGGGAGAAATGTGAGGGCAGGTGTTCCGAGATGCTGAGACACATCAGAGGAAAGGAGCTGGGCTTGCAGGACAGCCTGGGCAAGCGGGTTGGACGCCTTGTAGACTGAGAAGGCAGGGTCCATGCGGCAGCGATGGAATAAAACCGGAGAACCAGAGAAACCAGGGAAAAGCATTCAGAAGAGAGAGGGCACCACACAAGATAGGGGTTTGCAGTAGGGGTACGGAGGAGTCGATGACAAAGAGAGGGAGTAAGTGAGACACACAGGGGTAGGTGGCACACAGAGAGAGGCGGTGGTACTCAGTGATGAGCTGTCTGTGGTGGTGGTGGGGGGGCAGACAGGGAGGTGTCTGTGGTGAGGAAGGGGTCAGGAGGGGAGGTGTCTGTGGTGGGGGGGGGCAGATGGGGAGGTGTCTGAATGGTTAGCCCAGCCTCAAGCTGCACGTGTTGAGCGTATACATGCTACATTATGTCTGTTTGGGTTGTACCGCTATTCTGAGAAGGCGAAGAAGAGCAGGAGTACGAGAGCTACGTGTAGAAGGCAAGCATGTCACCTTTAAAAATGAGACTAATCACCTTAGATACAGCCACAGTGGGACGACACGCTTTATATACTGCAGAACAGGAATAATCAACACAGATTTTCGGTTTAAACAGTAATGCTATATATACATGCAGTTACGCTTATCATTTCTCAGTGCAGGATATGATTTTAATCCTTTAAATGGGCCAGACAGTCGCTGTGGAATCCAAAAGTGAATGAACAAACAGCACAAGTGGCCCAAAATGGTCGCCACACCCCCAGGCTTTATCCCAGTCACTGAATGCCTTTTTTACATTTTTCATGCTCCTCAATATTTCCTTGACAAAACAGATTGTTTGTTCTCAGGCCTCACAGAAAGTGGCAGGTAGGTCTGTGGGATTATACAGAAGGGAGCATTTAAAATAATAATCATTCCTGTCAGCGTGATTATACGGGCCTTCCTCAAGCCGCCGTTTGTTTGGACCAGAGCCTCCGAACTGTCAGCGGGAACGGCAAAGTGACAGGGGGCAGGACTGAATGACTGCCGATTTCTGTCACATAAATGGGGTGTGAATAGACAGATTGCCCGTGCTTCAAGATGAAAGAATGAGTCATAGCAGGTTAGCAAAAAAAGTGTATAATCACATTAGGGAAAGGAAATGATGTTGGGTCCCGACCTGCCTATATGGTACCTGACGGAAATGTTTACTGTCAACCTGTAAGGAATGATAATAGAATATGGTACATTTACTGGTTTTTCATATGTTAATAAAAGTGTGGATTATGGTATAGAACAGGGGTCCCCAACCAGGGGCATTTCTAGCTATTGAAAAAAATCAGGGGCTAAATCAAATTTACCTTTTTTTCTTTTTGAAGGAAAACTGGCATTGGGGCTAAAAGACTAAGGGCAAGGCTTGAAATACTCAGGGTTCTGGCCTCGAGGGATCGGGCCCAACAGCACCCGTGTCACCAACTCATTCTCCCCAAGGGCCAAATTCCATCAGCAGAGACAGCTGACCGTGGGGGTGGGGGTGTCAATCCAGATTCTATCATGTATCGGATGCGACTGCTTGCCGAGCACTGGTACAGATGTACAAAGGGAGCTGAAATTCTTTTTAAAACTGTGGTCTTTGTTTTGAAGATGCTCTTCGTTTTATTTGTAGTGTGTGGTGACTGGCATGGGTTAGGATGAAGACGTACGTGTGCTGTTTGTGTGGTTCTGTGAGCGTGTGGCAGCAGTGAGCTGTCACAGAGACAGTTACCCTGAGCAGATGTGCAAGCACACACTCAGCCACATCAGTCCTGACGCGAAGGCCGCCGCTGCCGCAGACTCAAGCCTGCTTCACTTTCCCACGTGCATTTTCGTGCCTTTTTGGGCTGCGGATGCAGATGGTCGCAGTCAATGCATGCAAACAGGAGTGATATTCCACCAGAATGAAATGGGTAAACTTTTATAAGCAATTTTAAAGTTATTGGTCTGAGCTTAGCCAGTATTACGGTGATAGGGCATACCGTGGTACAGGCGCTGCTCTTCCATTACTGACAGAGGTAGAAAGTTCAGGTCCAGAAAGTACAAATCCAGACCAAGGTTTTGTTTCAACCAACCAGGTGAGTACTTTGTCACTGTGACTCTTTATACTCAACTGGTTTGTTGAAACAAAACCCTGGTCTGGATTTGTACTTTCTGGACCTGAACTTTCTACCTCTGTCAGCAATGGATTACTTTTGTGAGTAACTTCTGCAATGCTGGTCACCAGACACTCATAACAACAGCGTGCTGCTCTGCCTAAGGGCCGTACGGATGATTTTAAAGTAAAAATAACTGAAAAATAACTTCATTTCATCCCTCCTCATGGGAGCATGAACACCGCTGGGAGATTGAGAAGCAGTGCTGGTTTTATCTTGGACTTCTAACAAGCCTATATGTTTCCGCTGAAAACTCCAGGTGACTGATATTCCTCAGGACTCAGAGCTTATCGCTCACCCCCAACTTTGAGGGTGGAGGGCATTCCGTGGGGCTAGGGGTATCATCAGATAACCACGTTAAATGTCACCCTCGACTTCAGGATGTTGTGCCGGCTAAATGGGCAAGAATCTGGAGGCGAATCCTTGATGGCCTTTGAACAAATGTGTACCAGGACTGCCAGGGAAATCTGTCACTGTAAAAAAAGCTGCCTCTGAATTTTATATTTCACGTCACACGGCTGCTAGGATGCCACAGAAGACAGGAAATGAAGGTGACAGTAGAGGTAAGCTGGAAGAGCGTGAGACTGGGTCTGGGGTCAGTGAGGGGCCACTTGGGAAGTCGCCCTAACTGCATCAGCTCCTTCCCTTCAATGAAACCAGGATCTCAGTGTCAACTCCAGTAGTGACTCATCATAAAGCCAAGCTTTGATCCATCAGTCAATGGCAGAGCAGATGGGGGCAACCGGGGTGGCGCCCCATATTCTGATTGGCTCCAGGCAACCGTCTCCACCATTTTAATTGGTCTCGAATGACGAATGGTCCCAGTAATACATGAATGGCATTTTTATACTCATCGTCTTGGTGGATATAAAGATAAGGGTGGGGCAGGTAGCTAACTAGCTGGGAGGTGAAAACTGTCCATAGCGAACCATCACAGGCACACCCTCCTACAGGCCACACCCTCCCACAGACACCCTCCCACAAGGCACACCCTCCCAGACAAACCCTCCCCCAGGCCACACCCTCCTACAGGCCACACCCTCCCACAGACACACCCTCCTACAGGCCACACCCTCCCACAGGCCACACCCTCCCACAGACACACCCTCCCACAGGCCACACCCTCCTACAGGCCACACCCTCCCACAGACACACCCTTCCACAGGCCACACCCTCCCACAGACACACCCTCCTACAGGCCACACCCTCCCACAGACACACCCTCCTACAGGCCACACCCTCCCACAGACACACCCTCCTACAGGCCACACCCTCCCACAGACACACCCTCCTACAGGCCACACCCTCCCACAGACACACCCTCCCCCAGGCCACACCCTCCTACAGGCCACACCCTCCCACAGACAAACCCTCCCCCAGACCACACCCTTCCACAGGCCACACCCTCCTACAGGCCACACCCTCCCACAGACACACCCTCCTACAGGCCACACCCTCCCACAGACACACCCTCCTACAGGCCACACCCTCCTACAGGCCACACCCTCCCACAGACACACCCTCCTACAGGCCACACCCTCCCACAGGCCACACCCTCCCACAGACACACCCTCCCACTTTTTGCTTTTTGCGCCATGTTACTGTCTGTGTTCACTTTGTCTTTCCATTAGTTATAGAAACATCTAAAACACACCAAGTTGTTGTGTACGGCCCTGTAATTAATGGCAGTCTGGCTGTGGTATTCCACTGGTACTAAGCCACTAACAATTTCCATTAAGGCAGTTAAATGATTGTTTGAACTAAGGCTTCGGGTGAAGTAAGCTTTGCAAAATGCTGGAGACTTTTGTTACTTCTGTGGGGAAAAAAATAGGAAAATATAAAACCCAACATGACTCCAAGTATGTTCATTAGGGCTGCATTGCTGACAGGGGAGCTCAGAATACGGCTGTTTGGAACAGAGCGCTGAGTGCTGAGCTGTGTACACATTAACGGGCCGGTGTGGCGTGCGCCGCAAAAAGGAAGCAAAAATTGGAACGTCTATTTTTACTTAGATTAGCAGAAATTAGCGGAACATTTTCTTCTGTTATTTTGTTTCTAAATAAACATGTGAAGAACAGGACATCATGTGTATAATTATCGTGTCATTTTAGAAGATATCGTGGTTTTTATTTTGTGCACTTAGCAGAAAGTGAGTGACAGTTTTCATTTTTTATCCCCCCCCCCCCCCACCATGTGCCCCTCCTCTGAATATCCCCCTGCCCCCATTTCATGTTTTTCCTTACCCCAGCCACCACATTTCTCTCTGTACCTGCCCCCCTCGCCGCCCCCAAAAAGCAGGAAGTCCCCCATGTCACACAGCTAAGTGGCAGTGTGGGCATTTCCTCAGCGTCGATATTATCGATCGCTGTGCTGGAGGACAGACCTGCTCTCGAAACCCAGCCATTAAAGTCGGTGCTTATCTAGCCTACAAAAAGATTCTAAGGGTTTTCAAACCCACAAAAGATTTTAAAGGTCAGTTTCTGCAGGAAGAAAATGTATCGGTTATTAATAAAATGACAAGAGTCCACTTGCTAGAATGCAGCTGTCGGTGTTATTAGGGCTGTGGAGATGCACGGCGAGGATGAGGACGCCGTCATTTCCATTACATACGGACATACGGCCTCCTGCTCTATTCAGTTTGTCCCGGAAAGTGCAACTAAGCTTTGGTAAGTTTACAATCATAAATGACCACTTTCATTTCATTACAGCCTATTAAAAAAGTCCAGAGTAATATCCATATCGTTAAGCCCTATAAGCATAATAACGGTCATTCTAACAGCTATAACAAGAAGCTAAATACTCGAATCAGTTGGTAATCTGTCTACCAGGTCCTATAACCACCAAGCAGCTCTACCAGGTCCTATAACCACCAAGCAGCTCTACCAGGTCCTATAACCACCAAGCAGCTCTACCAGGTCCTATAACCACCAAGCAGCTCTACCAGGTCCTATAACCACCAAGCAGCTCTACCAGGTCCTATAACCACCAAGCAAGGCCGTGAGAGTGCAGCGCGTCCCTCACGCGCGTAACGCCTCTCTGCAAGGCCATGTTTCAGGAGCTGCTTCCTGGCCAGAGGCGCCGACCTCCGCTGTTATTTTTATACGTTGGACACGGTTTAAGGTCTGGGAGACCTTGCCTGCTTTCACACACTGCCAGCATTAAATCAGCTGCAGGGAGCGAGCTGCTCCCCAGCGCCACCCAGAGACTGTAATCTGCGGTGCGACCCCATCAGCCGTTAAATGCAGCGTGACCCACGTTGCACCGGGAACATCAGTGACTTTCGCACCAAAGGAATGACTCAGGTACCCTTACAAGACAAGACCCACCCGTTTGCGAATGCGCCCCCCTTCTGATGCATCGCACAATCAGGATGTGAGAAATCCAACTGCATCCAGCTTCCTGCATGCTGTCCAGCCACACTGACCCGTATCACCTTTGCACTGCAATATCACACCTACCTGATAAAAGCGCCCTTCCTTTCTCGTGTCATTTCGATCCTGTTAATTGGATTCTTACCTGTAGTGGATGGATCATGTACCACTCTGTGTGAGTTCATATGATACTGCATCGAGCATCCAGAACATGTCATTCAATGAGAGATCCTGCAATCAGTCTTTATTCAAATGGTGCTATAGTAAAACTAAAAATGTACTGATATATATATATATATATATTTCATGCACATATAATACATATATAATACATATAATTAGCGTCCTTAGCTAGACGTGATAAACAGCTTAATTATTACCTTCACCACAAGCAGCAGGTTTCCATAATTATCCTCTGCGGTGCCTAAAGTATGCTGTGTATGAACAGGCCCCCATGCCCCCCCATGCCCCCCCATCTCCCTGTAAATGAGCGATTGGAACAGGAAGCCCACTGTTTTATCAGGATTATGGAGATATCGGGGGCAGCTGACTTGCTTATCGACTTGTAGGGATTTGATGCAGCTCTCAGTCCCCCAGTCGTTCGCAGATGCTGCGTGTCAGAAATCTCCCCCTCCGCTGTCTTATCAGCATTGCCACAAGTTTTGATATCACGAAATATGCTGTCCCATATTTGTATTTAATAAGCTATCACATATCAACATTCCAAAGAAACCTAGAATCATATTACTAAACATACATTCCCTCTAGACTTTTTATAGAAGCAAATTTCTGAAATATTGGGAGTTTTAGCATCTAAATTAAATAGCATCTAATTAAATTGGTAAATTTAATTTAACTCTGAGCATGTAGCAAATATGGAGGCAAATTGGCATTTTCCCAGGTGTATAAAAGACGACGAGCTGATTTTCTACACTAGGATTATTTTAGAATATTAACACCCTCGAATCATATGGCAGAGTTTGGCTTCAGTTGATGGATCATGCAAAGCTCTGTGGATGACAGGTCGGGGGTCCAGGCTGGAGACCCACGTTGTGTTAGATATGACTGTCCAGAGACGACGGGCGCCGTGACACCAGGATGCCGTACGTCGTTACATCCACACCCATTGTTTCTGCGCATTTCATCAAGCAGGACACTGGGAGAGGACTCACAAGCTCACATGCACGAACACTCCCACACGTGCACCCCCACGCACCCCGTGTAAGTGAGCGAAGAGCGCATGATGTCATACACTGAGGCAGACGTTTGTGCGGCTGGGCAAGGTGCCAGCGTTCTGGGCTGGATTCACAGCTGCGGTGATGAATCGGAGGCCCGAATCACTCTGGCGTCCGCATATTAATATTTGCCTCAGCGCAAAATGACCCCTTTTGAAATAAATGGCTTTTTTAGATGAGAGGTGTGGAGAACCTCACTTATGCCACCAGCCCCTTGGCAGGGCAGCAGGCCGGTCGGCTGATCAGGCACCAGACTTAAACCCACATATCAGCAACGACATCGGCTGCTTCTAAAGGTTACACTGGCCAGCTAAGCACCATAATCCCCCATATTTACGATGGGCCGCTGTCCTATGGATGCTTCATGGCCACGTGAGACACTCTGGGGGTCCGGCTATGCATCCCCCCTCCCCTCAATATCCCAGACACAGAAAAGGCAGTAAGAGCCACATTTCCGTGCTCCGCCTCTCATATTACAGCCAATACTACAAAATATAAACCAAAAATGCAATAATATAAAGATGGATGCTGTGGTCACAGAAAGTTGGAGGGAACACGTTTAACAAGACAAATGTATAATAAAACGCTCCCTGTGATCGCTGGAGAAAGATAAAAAAGAAATCCAAATTCTTGTTTGGAATTCTGCTCACTTTCCAGCTTGTTATCTTTCCTCATTCTCTGTTATCTTTTGAAGCTAACATTTCTGGTTAGATTGCATGAAAGGATTTACGACTGCAGCTCATAAATTACAAACAAAACGTAACATATATTCCCAAGACTTCTTGGGTTCATTGATTTCAGCTCTAGTTTTCTCAAAAAATTCTGCAAAATATAAACAAAAAAAATTGCAATATATATGGGAAAATGTTCCTCCAGTCCAGCTAGAAAATGATATTGAGCTGGATTCATATTCAGTATTGATTGTCGTTTACATGCAAGATATGTAAGAAAAGAATTTTGTTGCATTTTAACTTAAATATGCTGTAAAACAACAAAAACCCAAAAAAACATCACAGATGAGGCAACGAATATCTATACACCATTTACACAATTGAGCTCAGTTATACAGTATGGGACCATTTATTTATGTAATTTGCCATTCCGGGAGAGTTAGTCTTAGGAAAATAAACACTTCAGACATTAAATGTCACCCAAGGCGATGTGAAGGATCTCAGTTTTCATTTGGTTCAGAAATGAAATGTTATGTTTCCAAATAGGTTAATAATGTTTGACTGTAGATATTGAGTCATGCTCAATACAGTCGTATATTCAGCCATTTGCTGCATGAGGCTGTCACATGGTACCTGGATTCTCGCACTGTGACCAATGGGAAACTGCCCTTCAAAGTCGCACTGCAGAGAGCACTGAGGGCTCCTGCATTTCACAGTGGAGCTGAACAGATGCTTATAGTGCAGCACCGATAAAGAATTTTTTTTTTTCAATTACAGGCCTTAAATCTTTAATTACAAAATATGAAAAGTCATTGATATGGTTTTCCTCCTCAAAATCAGACTTTGATAGCAGAGTGACTGAAGTGGATAGACTGTCACCAGCATTACTTCCTATGCTGGTACCACGAGCTCCAGCACTGAGGCTGCCCTCCTGCAAAGACAGGGGTTCGAATCCCTCCCCATGTCTGTGAAATGTCCGTGTTTCCTCTGTCACATGGCTTATTCCAGTGACCCCAGACAGATAACCTGATGTTGGCAAATTACCAGTAATGTGTGATGGAATGGCTTTCCATCCTGTGGCGCTGTGCTCCGCCCGCCCATGACGCTGTGCCCCGCCCCCCCCCATGGCGCTGTGCTCTACCAGCATTTTGCAAGGCTGATGGATGTTTTGGCATCTTATCTAAAGCTGATAGAGATGTGGCCCTCGACGGTCGGCCCCAGTAGGCCGACTGTTCATCTCTCTGTGGATCAAGTGAGCTGATAATATTTATGCTATAATGAGTCCTGAATTCTTCACACACCAGACTCTGAGAAACACAAAAGGAACATAAGAGAAACAAGAGAAGCACGGCAGACGAATGGGCTAAGCGGAACACCTCACAAGCAGCTTGATAAATCAAACTGACCTGCAAACAGGACAGCAAGGGCTCTGCTTCACATGACACACGTCAGGGTGAGACGTGCAGCCTGTTAACCCGGCTGCAAACAATCCACTGGCTCCCAGGCAACAGCAGGGCTAATGCAGTGCCGGAAGCCCATTGGTAATTGGTTAATGTTTTATATCTCTTCATGTCATCAATCCATGTTGCTGGATTGTAAAAGTAACAAGGTAGCTGGGGAATTACTGTAGGAATGGAGATCATCATCTGGAAATGCTGTATGTAGCTTAAAGTTTCATATTCAACTTTTAGTCTGCAGAAGGGTTTAAACAGAAAACACTTCAATAGTGTACAGTAATCCGACTGCAAATTATGAGTGGAGCGAGTGCTGTGCCTATTGACCGTGCTGGTGAACGTGATCTTTTTATCTTCTTGGGGATTTAGCGGGCAGAAAGTGGAGTTAAAGTATCGTTATATGTTAATCAGATTAAGAACACCTTCATTGGAGCAGATCTGCTAAGAACAAGCTGTAATTATAGCAAGAAATGGCTTCACAGCAGGTAAAGCGTTCATGTAGGTTTGTTGGAGATGGAGTGGAGGGGGATAGGAGTGGAGAGTTTGGAAGGGCTATCATCTCTGAGGTGGTAATGGAGGTGGAGGGGAGGGGGAGGGGGAGGGGGAGGGGCTTCATCCCAAATATGGTGATGGGGGTGGGGTTTGGGGGGAGTTCATCTCTCACATTTGAATGTTTTGACCTCATCGTGTCCCAGCTGTAAAGACCTACTTGTACAATGGCCAATTTTTAAAAATCATGGCTAGGTTGATGAATCATTGTTCTTCATCAAATTGTAATCTGGACAAAGTAATTAAATTTCATAGAGTAATTCTAATGGCATCTCCTTTGTAAATACTGGGAAAGCATAGTGATATCAAGAGGCAAGCAGCCTGTCATTACAAACCCATCTGTGTCTCAGGTTTTCTGTAACAAGCTGTAATTTATGTCACAAGCATGAGGCCAGACAGTCCGCCAGCTAAACATTTGGACCATTTAAGTTTGCAGCGTCCATCTCTATTAAACCGAAAATATGGCTGCTCACTCTCTCTGACTAAAGGGGAGAAAGTGCCTAATGATGAAAATCTGCAGCTTATTTCCATACTTATGCTCTGTCTTGGGACAGCAATGACAAACTTAATTACTGGCAAGTTTACCGCCGGTATGTGAGACGGGGCTCCTCTAAGGAGCATGGAAACCTGCCTCACACATCCAGATGAATCCTTGCTCAGGCACAAAAGAATAACCTCTCAGTGTGTAAGCTGGACTTAAAATAACAGACACAAGGGTTTGGGGCATCGTCACATGATAACTGCATGGAGGGAGCTACGTGTGCGCAGTGGTACTGTGTCAGACCACTATGGAGCAGACTGACTCACGACAGACCCAACAGTGCGCAGTGGTACTGTGTCAGACCACTATGGAGCAGACTGACTCACGACAGACCCAACAGTGCGCAGTGGTACTGTGTCAGACCACTATGGAGCAGACTGACTCACGACGGACCCAACAGTGCGCAGTGGTACTGTGTCAGACCACTATGGAGCAGACTGACTCACGACGGACCCAACAGTGCGCAGTGGTACTGTGTCAGACCACTATGTAGTAGACTGACTCACGACGGACCCAACAGTGAGCAGTGGTACTGTGTCAGACCACTATGTAGTAGACTGACTCACGACGGACCCAACAGTGAGCAGTGGTACTGTGTCAGACCACTATGGAGCAGACTGACTCACGACGGACCCAACAGTGCGCAGTGGTACTGTGTCAGACCACTATGTAGTAGACTGACTCACGACAGACCCAACAGTGAGCAGTGGTACTGTGTCAGACCACTATGGAGCAGACTGACTCACAACAGACCCAACAGTGTGCAGTGGTACTGTATCAGACCACTATGGAGCAGACTGACTCACGACAGACCCAACAGTGTGCAGTGGTACTGTATCAGACCACTATGGAGCAGACTGACTCACGACAGACCCAACAGTGTGCAGTGGTACTGTGTCAGACCACTATGGAGCAGACTGACTCACGACAGACCCAACAGTGCGCAGTGGTACTGTGTCAGACCACTATGGAGCAGACTGACTCACGACAGACCCAACAGTGCGCAGTGGTACTGTGTCAGACCACTATGGAGCAGACTGACTCACGACAGACCCAACAGTGCGCAGTGGTACTGTGTCAGACCACTACAGAGCAGACTCACAGATTCACAATGGACCCAACAGTATGCAGTGGTACTGTGTCAGACCACTACAGAGCAGACTGATTCACAATGGACCTAACAGGAAAATAAAAGTAGGATAAGTGAGTGAAACAAGCCCCAAGACGGCCTCATACACAGCAGTCTCATCATGCCCTGCGTCAGGGAAAACTCATATTTTCAAACGTGCAGATGAATTTCCCCCACTTTTCTTAAGCATGAGAAATCCCAACTCACAAAAGCCTGTTTGCACAATGTAGTCCAATCACTCTCAGCAAGAAGTGGAGTCTACACTCAGCCTAAAAATTAGCCAAAAATATTAATGTTTATCACATAATACTTTTAGAAATGAATGTTTTTTCTTACCATGTTATTCACTGAAGGGAGCAGGGGAAATGTTTGTACAATATGAGACATTTCTATTCTTATCTTTGTTTAAGTGGATGAAACACTGAATGAATAACATTGTGCTGGTGTAGAATTTTAAGAAAACGACTCTATGGGATAAGAAGTTACCGTGTTATTAAGATATTATGGATATTTTCTCTCTTTCTCTCTCTCTCTCTCTCTCTCTCTCTCTATATATATATATATATATATATATATATATATATATATATACATACTGTATATATATATACAGACACACACACACACACGCACATTTGTAAGGAGGAAATACCAGTGTGAGTATGACTGAGGAGAATGAGTAGGAAATATCAGTGTAAATATGACTGAGGAGAAAAGGAGGAAATATCAGCGTAAGTATGACTGGGGAGAATGAGTAAGAAATATCAGTGTGAGTATGACTGAGGAGTGTGAGTAGGAAATATCAGTGTGAGGCTTACTGAAGAGTACGAAGAGAGTGAGAGAATTATTTTCAGATATTTATGTAGAATTGCATTAGATTAAATAATGATAACAATTGAATAAGGTAAACATCCAGTTTCAAAAGCATCTCAAGAATGCAGCGACACAGGCTGCAGGTCCCCAGGGGAGACAGAAATACCTCAGAAAATTAATTCTCACATCCTTTGTTCCCCACACAAACAAAAGAATACATTCTGGCAGAATAAATATTTTTAAATGATTTTTCAGGGCCAGCTAATTCAATCCGGAACAAACGCAGACCATGGGCACTAAGGTGTACAGGGTGACATGCAGCCACAAAGACATCAGGAAGATCAGCTAGTTAGGTCAGAGTAGCTAAGATAGGTAGCTGCTTTCCGCGTTGACCTCTCTGCAAGTGGCCATGCAGTTATAGCGATGCAGGGGCGTTTCTGTATACTGTACACCACCGTAACTCAATGGGTGAGGCCAGGCTATTAGAGTCATCACAAGTGATCTGAGGTCAGGATGATGGATGAGACACTCTGCAAACACTGCCATATGCCCCCCGCGACTGCTGACTGCAGCTTAACTGGACCGCAGTAGAAATTGGGGCCAGGAGGAATGTTTCTGGAGAGTGAACGTGTGACCTTGGCTCTGTCACCTTGGTGCGATGTGGTCAGCAACTTAGCGGCTCCCGGTTAAATTGGGAGCTTAAAATAAATAACATCTTTTCTTAAAAGACAAATTTAAAGGAGGGGTGGGATGGCCCAGCAGTCAGTGACTAGGGGTCATGGTGAAATTCTCATGTCCGGAAGGTTGTGGTTTTGAATGCTGTGGCCGGTAGGATAATCATCACTGCTGGGCCCATTAGGAAATTCTTTAACCCCAACTGCTTCAGGGGCACTGGGCTTGCTGACCCTATGCTCTGACCCCACAACATGCTGTATATACATGTGTGTCTGTCATAAAGAGCAGGATGGGTTATGTGAAAGCTTGCCAGTACCCCCACGGGGATGATTAAAAGTGCCGTTATTGGATTCTAACATGGAATAACACTTCACCTCTGCACAGTGAAAATTTAAAACGATGCAGCTTGGTGGAGGCTGGTCTGGAGAATCAGCAGCTGCAGACACACTGGAGCAGGAGCTCATTAAAAAAAGCACAGGTTCTATTTTAACGTCCATTTTGCAGAAAAAAGCATGCAGTAGCTGAAAGCCAACAGCCATGTAAGCAAACAGCAACAGCCCTTTTCCAGTGAACTTTCCAGTGAACGTCATACTCCATTATTGTTCTTGTTTATTAGGCCTTTCTGTGGTGTGTTTTCTTTTCAAAGAGGCTTTAGAAAATGCATCTAAGATTGTTCCATAAAATATTCAGAATCCCCGTTGTATCTGTAGCTTGAAAATTCTGGGTTTTTATTTTGAGACAATCTGTCTTTTTTAATTCCATGCCGTGCGGGGCCCCCTGCCAGTCAAAACTTGCTATTTATGGTCTTGTCGCAATCAAGTTTATTTGGCACATTCAATTAATTCCAGCGCGCACCGAATGATTCAACAGAGGCATGTGAGATGGCCCAAGGAGGAGCTGGGCTTCCAGGCGTGATGCAGCCGCACCTTCAGCTCCTGATTTATGTGCCCCTGATAACTAGCAGTCTTCAGAAGATGGAGCCTTTATAGTTATTTAGACGGCAGCTTCTGAATCATGAATTCCGTCACTTTTCTCGGTCTCTTTTCAAGCTCACATGCTCTACATTAAGACCTGAAAATAAATAAGAGGATTGTTTCTGAAACCTCGACTCCATGCTGGAGCTCATGCTACGGGCAACAGAATAATCGTTCCACGGGGGGGAAACCTTCTTGCCCTCTGCGCTGTTATGCACACTTTGGCTTTTCGGGTCGGTAGAACTGCCATCGCCAACACACATCCAGCCGCGGAAAAAATTAAGAGACCACAGCACAATTTTTTGTTTCATTCATTTCTGAATTTAAGGTTGTGCGTCTGTGAATAATGTTTTTTTTTTTTGCAAACTGCAGCCTGTTTTTTCCCTGTTTCTCATTAATGAAGAGCTTCTTCCTTGCTTTATGGGACAGAACACTGGGAATCCCTTCATGATAAAATGGACCTAAAACAAGATGCTGGTTAGACAGGACACCAGCCGTGGAATTCCAGCTCACCATGGCAACAAGAAATGGGCACACAGAACCACGAAACTGCTGACCAGTGCCAGCAGCCCGGACCAAACTCTGAAGATAAAACACAGACTCCAAACCGACCCGAGCTCCAAACCGACACGAGCTCCTAACCGACCTGAGCTCCAAACCGACCCGAGCTCCAAACCAACACGAGCTCCTAACCGACCCGGGCTCCAAACCAACACGAGCTCCTAACCGACCCGGGCTCCAAACCAACGCGCGGCCAGCGATGCCCAGTGATCAGTCTGGACAGGATTCCCAGCAAATTACCTCCGACTCTGAGCAGCTTCACATGATCCTTCCTCAATTTCCTGATTGTAGCACAGCTCAGGTGTAACATAATTACAGCCTGTTAGATCCGAAGGAGCTCATGAGAGCCTCGACTCTGAGCCTTTGCCCGTTTCCATGGCGTCAGGCCTGTTCTGAACGTTGTTATATTTAGGCTGTGTGATGGCTGGCTCTCCTGACCAGGGTGCACCTGTCACATCCAGCCCCATCATGGTGGGTATGTGGGTACAGGCTATGCACTGACGCCAGGTGAACCGCGCTCCTTTGAAGGTGTCCCTAAGGGGGTGTGTCATCAGCGTAACCAGACGGGGTGAACACTTTGGTCTGGAAACGTAAGAGACCCCCACAAGAGGCCCCAGTCTTCCCAATTAACGAGGCCATTTCCCCTCCCCCACTCAGCCCAGATGCCCGTAAGCATCCAGGGAAAGAGTGGATATCTGGGTCATCCGAGCAAAGGCCAGCCCGTCGAGGTCCTCAAGTCTACCGCTGCATTCATATGCTGTCACCCATGTGGGGAGGACATGCTCACGGTCACGCAGCTCAGGAGAACTTTTTTGACATGTGGTATGATTGATGGAATGTTTTTCCTACTGGAATATTCATTGCAATGCTGATCCGGAAGTTCCTTCAGCTACCAGTTTTCCCCATCGGAATATCTGTCGGAATGCTGACCGGGAAGCTCCTTCAGGTACCAGTTTCCCCATCGGAATAATGACCCGGAAGCTCCTTCAGGTACCAGTTTCCCCATCGGAATAATGACCCGGAAGCTCCTTCAGTTGCCTGCATTCCATGCAGTAGCCAAATCTCCAGTGTTTTGTGTCATGCTCCTTTCATTCTGCAGTCCAGGGCAGGTGTCCCGAGACAAGCATGTCTGTGAAGCCCTTGTGATGTGGAGATGGCATTTCCGGTGAACAGGCATGGGGCAGGGAAGAATATCCCTCTCTCTTTAACATGCCAAATGGATACTCCTGTCCCTCGTTTATGATACAGACTTACACATAAACAGCCTGCACACACAGCAGGCCGCTAGACATCTCTGGGCTTCTCTGCATCCCCTACATCTGCCTTGTATGGCAGCTTCTAGAAGCCCATCTCTAATAGTTTCTGCCAGATTTAAAATCTTTGGTATTATTTACTTATTAACAAACTGGGTTATTTGGGAGTTTATGTGTAAGATAGCATCTCCTGCCATATGTAACGTCTGAGGACACGTGACTTGACATGAAAACCTTTCAAAGACCTTTCAGGGGCATGTTTTCCTGCAATTAGGACCCAAACAAGGATGAGGATTGAAAAAGCATCAAGCAGGACAAAGATGTTAAAGTTGTCTTACTAGCTTAGGAGGTACGACGGAGCTGTCGATCAGATATTGGCCTCCGGGGGCTAATTAGCAGCCAATCAGCGGTGGTGTTTGTGAAGGTCTTTCACTACAGATCGACCGCAGCCCCTGGTAGGAGTTGCTTGGCATATCAAAGCGCCATGCAGTCTAATCTATTTATAAATGTGGATGTCTTATTTGTGAGGCAGCATGTATTTACACATGGCGTGGTGAGAGAGTGTGAGCTTGGGAAGGGTCAGTCGTCATGTTACGGTGGGAATCACACTGGGTCATGGGACGGCGAGCGCGAAGTAGGCATGAAACAGAAAATGGCAGAAGTGAAATGAGGTAATGAGGGAATAGGAGGGAATGCTAGAAAGTAAACTGTGGAAGAGAGAGAGAAAGAGAGAGAGGCGGAGAAGCACAGGAGTGTGGAGGACAGCAAGCCGTCCCGAGGGAGCAGAGCAGAGTCTGCAGCTTGTTCTTGCTGTACACCATCCTGAGTACGGCCTGTAAGAGGCATCCCTGTTGACTAATCAGGAGAGCAGGTCCTCTTCTACTAACAGCTCCTCATTGGCTGGCTGCCAGGATCAGGGCGTCTTTGATAGGGCGGGGGAGCATGCGGTGCTCCAACTGTTGCAGGGATTATGTGTTACATACTGCAGTAATTTGGGTTAAGCGCCTCGCTAAGGGGCACCACAGTGGGCCCCCCCGGGGACTCGACCCACCAGCCGTTGGGTTATGAGCTCATGTCTTTAATCACCCTGCCACCTGCTGTCCTATATTGCAGACCAGCTGCAGTCTTCAGGTAAACTTTATCACCCAAATGATGTGGAGAGTCCTGCAGCTCCAGAACTGGCTGAGAATTTAAGGGAGGGAGGCAGAGCAAAGACCTGCCCATGTGTGACAAGACCCCGGAGTTGATCTGAGCCCGGAACATCCCGGAAGGTGGGGGATAGCTCATGGGCATCTTTGCTGAGCAAAACCACGGATTAACGGGAGCCCTTTTGACTCTCCTGGTCCCAGACGGGGGCGTTCCTGCTTGCGGGGGCCACGCCGCCGTTCCGCTCAATCTGCAGAGCGGCAACTCTAATGCTTGCCACAGCTTTCATGGGTCAACGAGCGAGCGGGGAAGCAGCGGAGCGCGGGCCGTGTACTAATTACCGGTGCTCCGTCAGGGGGAGGCCAGTGCTGATGTTTTAATTACCGGGGTTTCACTTTCGTGGCCGTGATGATGGACGACCTAGCCCCCACTGCCCCTTCCTCCATTACTCTAATGATCACCGGAGCTGCGTGTGAAACCAGGATCGCTTGTTGATTTATTGGCCTGGTTTTTGATGGTGCTTTTCCATGACCTGCCCCCCCGCCCCGGTCCCAAATTATGGTGGGGTAGTAAAGCAGCATGCCCAGCCTTGCCCAATGCTTCCTGACCATGTCCAGAATAACGTTGTACTACACAGACTGGGTCTAATTCACTTTTCCGTTACCGGCAAATGATTGGGTGCCCCCAAGAGGGTCTTGTGGTCTCCACTAGTCTCAACAGTTTGCTCGTTATAGCTTTCCTGTTCATAACGGAGCGTGTTTTTTTTCCTGAAGAATGCCATGTGGTCACAATGGCCACAGCAGGGAAAATCAGCATGCCGTGTTATCCAGTAAAATGAAAATTAGAAGTTGTTTTTTGAGTTGCACCGTCTTCGAATTTTACAGAGCACAGCTTTCAAAGCAAGTGTTTGCTGACGACGGGGGAGGCTGCTCCGTCCCGGCGCGGCGGATCTGAGGCACGGCCGCACTCACGATCGGCTCTTTCTGCTTCGCCGTGAATCACACATGCTATTTCTGGACTTCTTGGCTTTTTTTTTCTTGCAAAGAAAGGAAATTATATAGGAGAGCAAGGCTTCGAGTGTGTGTCTCCTGTTCCGCAAAATCTGCATGGCACAAGAAAACTGCACGTGATGTGAGATGTGGGCAGGTCACAATGTCGAGCGAACCGGTGATCACATGACACCAACGCAGAGGGCTCTGGAAGAGGAGGCGTGGCCATGATTCATAATCAAAGACAACTTTATTGTCCACATGCACAGCAAAACAGGGTGAAAGCACACACCACGAGCCCCAGGAGGACTGAACCCCTGAGTGACAAATATTTAGAACATAATTAGATTGGTCTGGGTTGGGGACTCAAAAACCCCGGGTCATGTGACAGGATTGGGAGGTGGGACAGATTAGGGGGGGCATCGTAAAACACCCAGAAGTTTGATTCTTACAGTAATTCCCCCTGGCATCTTGCCACACTCTGCAGACGTTTATTCATGTACGTCTCATGAAGTCTGCTTACCTTCCCGGAATCATTAAAGCTGTTTTATGTGGGCTGTGGAAATGCAGCATGCCGCTACCCCCTCGGCTCCAGGCATTAGCTGCACTTGGGTGTGGTTCTGTGCACCGCTGAAGTGGTCCAGCAATACTGACCATCCAGAACAGACTAGTAGGAGGTGGGTTGGTGCCAGAGTGGGGGGGGCATGAGAGGTGTGGCCCAGTGACTGGACACTGATTAGAATGTCACTGATGCCACAGTACTGACCTGGCATGGAATGTGGGGCTGGTCTTACCATGGCAACGGTCTCCTTGACGACTCAATGTCCTGAATGATATAAATGAAGTGGGATTTTTTTATACCGAACTTCAGAGAATGCTCCTCCCCCCCCGAAGAAAATGCTGCAATACTCCCTCTTTTTGTCAGACCAGAGTGTGGAGCAGATGGTCTGCTGCTCTTTCAGGCCAAACATTAGGCTGCAGAGTTAATGAGGGGCCATTACCAACCCTAACAGAGCCCTGAAGATCATCCTTGGGGCATCCAGATGTTAATGGTAGGGTGGGATGGGCGGGGCCCCATCGCCGCAGGTTACCACGTCCAGATGTAAATGCCACGGAGTGGCATGAAACTGCCATTAAATTCAAGAAACAAGAGGAACATGGGCCGGGTCCACTGTCCCCATGGTGGCCGGCTTGGCCCACGATCTGGTCACCTGTCCAAGGCAGTCCGGCCCAGTTATGCAGCTGCCAGTCATTTGTAATAAAGAGAGGAGCCGGCAGCCTTGACTCACGTAGATTAAACTCCCCAAGAAGCTGGCAGCCGGAATTCTGAATCCCAGACCATCTTAATGGGAAACGCATGCTGGACACGTAGAAGCCAGTCCTGCACCTGCCAGTTTAATAGCAGTCTTCATAAACTGTGATGGGATCCAGCACTTGTATTTAGCAAGTTGAATCTCCACTCTAGCCCTCATTTTTTGAATGAAGGTCAGAAATATGGAATTTTAAGAGCGATGTCACAGTATTGTGAAAAAACAGAAACTTCAGAACATTTTTCTTCATAACTTATGTTTTAGGAAGGCTTCTGAAATCAATCTAAGCTTTTAGGAGGCGAGATCTCTGAGAAAACACTGTCTTTGATAATATTGTTTTATTAAAGCTCAAATGATAGCTGTTTAAATGTCATGATGCTTTGAATAGTAGCCCCCCATTTTAATAAACATCATTAATTTTGCAGTTGTCCCATAATGTGTTTTAATTTTTTAATGATATATTTGGGATTGCTCGTGTAATTAATTTCACTCGCTACAGATTATATGATGCAATAATTGAAATATGCGGTAATCAGGTTGGCTCATGCAGCTCTCTGGCTCTGTGGAGAGGCATATCTTTGGTGGAGTACACCTGTCAGATCGCTGGTCATTCTCTTCCTTGTCTGTCTGCATTTTGCCTGAACTGACAGCTCTCGTCTTATGTCATGGTGTCTCGTGGATGGATGAATTTCGACATTCGGTCTCAAGCACTTCTTAATATCTCAAACTCAGTATATATATTTGTAAGACTGTGACCGACTGGCATCCCGCCCAGGCTGTCACCTGTCTTGTGCCCTGTGTCACCTGGAATAGGATTTAAGCAGGCCTTGACCCAGCATTGCATAGGTGACTGTGGATGGATGGATGTATTTGGATGAAAGCATGCTGTGAATACAGTTGGAATGTAACATGATATGAATACAGTGAGAATGTAGCGTGATGTGAATACAGTGAGAATGTAGCGTGATGTGAATACAGTGGGAATGTAGCGAGATGTGAATATAATGGGAATATAGGGTGATGTGAATACAGTGGGATCGTAGCATGATGTGAATACAGTGGGAATATAGCGTGACGTGAATACAGTGGGAATG
The DNA here is from genome assembly GCF_048594095.1 of Paramormyrops kingsleyae. Lineage (NCBI taxonomy): Eukaryota > Metazoa > Chordata > Actinopteri > Osteoglossiformes > Mormyridae > Paramormyrops > Paramormyrops kingsleyae. Next base: position 36,713,206 of record NC_132805.1, on the reverse strand, counting down.
TAGCCAGCTCTGACTGGCGGGGCTGGGATCAGGTGACCGCTTTGGACTGCAGGATAGACATGCACAGTGGAAGTGTGCAATTTTTCCTTCCTGCTTGCCACATGATGCCGCCCAACACCTCATTCATCCACAGCTGTTTTCCTGCTCTTGGGTGCTGAAGAACATGTTCCAGAATCCCAAAAATGGGAAGGCCCTGGGTTATCCGGGCAGTCATTGTGGCCACACCCTCTCATTTCCTTCCAGGACCCGAGTTCCGCCATGATCATGTTGTCCTAAAGGGGTGGTCTGCACTGGGCAGTCATTGTGGCCACACCCTCTCATTTCCTTCCAGGACCCGAGTTCCGCCATGATCATGTTGTCCTAAAGGGGTGGTCTGCACTGGGCAGTCATTGTGGCCACACCCTCTCATTTCCTTCCAGGACCCGAGTTCCGCCATGATCATGTTGTCCTAAAGGGGTGGTCTGCACTGGGCAGTCATTGTGGCCACACCCTCTCATTTCCTTCCAGGACCCGAGTTCCGCCATGATCATGTTGTCCTAAAGGGGTGGTCTGCACTGGGCAGTCATTGTGGCCACACCCTCTCATTTCCTTCCAGGACCTGAGTTCCGCCATGATCATGTGGTCCTAATGAATGTGCCCCATTAAATGCTGACTGCTGCCTGAATGAAAACACAGACGGTAATTAAAAAAGACCATCCTGGATTCTTCATTGAAGATGAAAACGTTAATATCCCCTCTATCCATCCTTCCCCATGTACTGGGATTCCGACGGCTCCGGGGCCTTTTCCAGAGTAAATTGACGGCATCCTCTCCTGATAGGGTCCTCTCCATCTGTGCCGGTCACTGCACGGTGATGACGGCCTCGGCACCATGGCTTCAGCTGTCACCCGCTTGCTCCAAATCGGCACACAGGCGTACAAAGACACCGACCTCCTGTAGGTTATCTAAATTACCATCCAGGCCCTCGCTCTCCAGAAATCCGACCTGGTGGCTTCCTTTCTGGGGGGTCTGACCTCCATCTCCTGTAGGTATGGTGTTCATACAGCGCGTCATTCTGGTCGCCCCCAAACCCCTGCTGCTTCGCAGACCTTTCTGCATCTTGTATTGCTGAAACACGCCCCAGAAAACCCTTCAGTCATTCCCTTTAAAGTGTGTCTGTGTTCAGAATAGCCAAGGTCCTGATTGCCCATTCCTAGTATTGACATGAATCTCTAAAGTCCTGCTCTCTGGGTTTGGGTGGTTTATTGGGGTAAATTATATTTCCTACAAATGTAGATGGTACATCTGTCAGATGCTGGATATGTGGCTCTTAGGCCACGGTGTGAGCCTTACTGCTCTCAGGAGGGCTTGATTGGTCTCGGGGAGGCACAGGTGACAAAGGCTGAGTCGTTACCGAGGGCAGCCTTACAGGTGAGGCCGTCTCTGCCCCCTGTGACATAATTATACTTGGGAAACCCCCACCTTCCAGGTTTGAGCACCACCTGACCAGAGGATGGGACCAGTATAAATTAGAGGCTGACAGTTTCTTTGGGAGTCCCATGGGATTGGAGTCAGTTTCAGCATTAATAATGGACCGGGGGCGGGGGCGGGGGCGGAACGGGAGAAAATGTCAACAGGAGCGGGCGGGGGCGGGAATCATATTAATAGGGCAGTTTTTAAATGCTGATCTACTGTAAATTAACTCTGTTTTTGATTTATTTTGTACAAAATGCCAGCTGCGTTGTGACTTTTTAAGCCTTCAAAACTCTCCTGTCTGCTAGTGGCTGTGTGCTGGTTGGTTGCAGGTAGCCAGTACCGCCTGACCAGTACCGCCTGATCTGTACCACCTGACCAGTACCGCCTGACCTGTACCGCCTGATCTGTACCGCCTGACCAGTACCGCCTGAGCAGTACCGCCTGACAAGTACCGCCTGATCTGTACCGCCTGATCTGTACCACATGACGCTGGCTTTGAGTTTGCGTGGCGAAGTCATAAAAATATTGGAGTCGGTGCCAGACAGGATAGTGCTGCAGCGAAAAGTTAACAACAATGATCCTAATATCAATGATGTCACTTTCAGAGCTTTCAGGTAAGTCAGATATAAGGAAGTTTCTCAGAACTGAGAGTTACGGTAATAAAACAGCATATGCTGCATGCAAGATGTGCAAAATACATATAATGCGAATGATTATGATAGACCTGCCGTGTGCACTGTGCTTACGGTGAAAAGTGGTACAGCAACAGAAAAGTGCGTTTGTGTCGAGGGAGAGTGTGTGCATGGCGAGTGTGGAATCAGCTGCAGGGTTGTAGTTGGGTCATATTATGATATAAGACTTGCTGCAAAGCCATAGTCTAGTGGATTAGCTAGGTTTGCAATCTTAAAACCATCCCCTCTCCCCCCGGGATCAGGAGGAACTGGGATTAACTGGGATGAGACTGGATTTTTTTAACTCTATCGTGGGGTTGGGATGGGACAGGAATTTTCTTGTGGGAGTGGGATGAGACGAGAGTGGAAATCCACTGTGGTGTCACCCTCTAGTGCACATCACACTGTGTTCTGATCTTTACCGGAAGTGTGAGAGACGCGCATTGACAGGCTTGGCCTCCTGGCCATTCCGCTCCTCCTGCTGGTCCTCCGGAAGCGGCCTCCTGGCCATTCCGCTCCTCCTGCTGGTCCTCCGGAAGCGGCCTGCTGGTCCTCCGGAAGCGGCCTGCTGGTCCTCCGGAAGCGGCCTGCCATTCCTCCTGTTACCCCCTGTAACGAGACCCGTCTTTCTTGTTCCTGAATGACATGGCTATAATGAGGGGACCAGTCCCATCCCAGGTCGCGGCCCTCTTGTTCCCACGGAAACTGGGGAAATAATTACGCTGGTGTGAGATCAGTCACCTCTGGTCCACGATGGTGCCGGCCGTAGCAGAATCCCATTTACCCGGGCTGGGAGAAGATGGAGATTTAAAAGCAACAGACGGAGGCCTCCTGCTCCCTTTCACTTAGACAGGGATCAAGACCCGAATCTATCAAAGCTACAGCAGGACTCAGCAATTTAACAGCCAATTAAGTTCTGATTGTGGGCCGGCAGCCCAGTGCACAACCAAAAACACAAACCTTTTTCCTTGTTAGATCAAGGACCTTTTTAGGGTTTTAAATGGGGACCAGTGAACGCTCACTTGTCAGGTGATTTAACCTGGAAATGAGAATGGGGGTGCAGCTGTAATGCTAAGCTTCAGTAGTGCAGCTTTTTAGAACATTTGGCTGAAAGTTGACAAGGTGTGACAAGTGCGAATCAACATTTTCTTGAAGTGTAAAAAGTGACACCAAATGGTTTGTTAATTGATTTGCATACTTTAAGTGCAAGTAGAAATAATCTAAGTTACAATAAAAACATAAGCATCCAACTAATGTTGACTGGACTACCAACTTCTAATTAAACTTGGTCACATGACCTGGGGCATGCGTGACATCACATCCTGTCACGTGACCCGAGGCACGTTTGACATCAGACCCCACATCTTTTAAAAATTCAGCCACCCTTTCATCCTTACATTATATAACGAAGAGGATATCCCTAACTGTGCACAGCAGAAGGTACCGGTGACACTGGAACACAAGCGTCTCCGTTTCAGACCCCTTTCGAGGCAATCAGCATGACAGCGTGTGTCCAATCAATGACGAGGAAAAGTCATTATAGCAGCAGCAGGTTCCGAGTGCAAACTCGCTGCCTCGCCTGAAGCAGCCGGTCAGCATCGGTCCCGTGGTCACTAGCAGAAGACTGCGATCCGCATCCTACATCTGCTGCAGTAAACATTTGCTTTTCTCGGAATTTGATGCGTGTGCCCCCTGCCGGTCCTCATAAACATCCTATTATTCCGAAAGGCCTCTGGTGGATTATGTCCGAGCCTCCTGTAATGTGACAGCTGCACCCTTCGTGTTCTCGGGGGGAATGGCCAGGGCCTGGGCTTCGGAATAGTCCTCATCCTCCGCGATTTTCCCGCTTGTTGTGAGGGCTGTCAGCAAAGGCCTGTGGTGATGTTCACAGGGTTGGATACATCCTGTTATTCACATTCTGTATCCAGCAGCCCGCAGTTGGGACACCAGCACTAACTGCTGCTTCATTACCCATAGCTCTGTGGTCTTAGTGAGGGGGCCTCATTTTCTCCATGTGCCTGTTGTTGTGTTTCCTGCCTTCCCGCCGTCTAGATTACATTATCATATTATTACGTTCGTTTGCTTAGCAGAATCTGTGATCCAAGGCAACTTTAATGGATAATTATGTCAGAATGTGTTTTTTTTTCTGAGGCCGTCTGCGCTAAATCGAAAGTAAACAGGAGCCCTGCCCAATTTAGGGTTCAAACCTGCGACCTTGCGTTCAATGAAAACGAATGAGGAATGACTGAATTACGATAATGGTTATAGCTACCAGACACGTATATGCTTTGGCTTTGAATATTTGAATATATTAAAAAGAAAGAAAGAAAGAAAGAAAGAGAAAAACAGTCGTGCCACTTAAGAACTGAACAAATCCTAAGGATGTGTAAAAATGCCTCTATATATATATATGTTATATTTATGTAGCCAGAGCAGGATGTGAAAAAATTACTTCAGTGTGAAGATGTGCATCAGTCTGATGGCAAAACAATCTTCATCTGGAAGCATCTCTAAAGTTTAATGTGTAACATGAAAAAGAAGCGTGGAATTAGGACGCTGAAATGTATTTATGCAAATGAGCCCGCCACAGTATTTCTAAAGCGAATTATTCAAAGCGTATGAATTTGCGTGGGGGCAAAAGTTAAGTGGTGTGCTGGAAATTTAATTTTCACTTCTCAACACAGGCGACTGTTCTCATGTTAAATTAGTGTTTTGGCTCTTAAAAATGTCTAAAAACATACACCTCCCTTTCAATCTGTCAATACGATTATGTTAATCAGAGCATGGGATGTACTTTTTGTTTGCATTTGATTTCTCCTGACAGCGATTGCATACAAATGACGATTTTCAGTGAAATGTCTTTAATTAATCGAGAAGTCTCATGTATAAAAAGGTCTATTTTTCCTGTGCTTTCTAGAGTTAGTGCCGTTTCAAAGAAAACACTAAAAAGTGTTAAGATAAGAAAAGGCAAATTTTGTACTATTTGTTATTGTTTGTTCTAATTTGTTTTACATTAGTCAGACATTTGGGATGCTTTTTCATGACGTGCACCAGAGCAGATGTCACTGTCTGTAATTCGTAGTAACGAGTGCCGTGGTTATGCAGACATTTATGTTTACTGTTCCCTAAAACTGGAGCATCCCAGTAAACGACCTTTTTAAAGTTTAACAGATGGGCAGCTTTACACGGGAAGGCCCTGTGTTTGGCTACGGGGAAGCCTACCAGCTAGGCCAGCAGGACCACGAGATGGATCCAAGGATCATTAGGAATTCCCCTTCCGGGGCAGACAGGACAGCCGAAAGCCTTGCCAATTAACAAACGAGAGAGCAGCATCTCGTGGGGAAGAGGAGAGAAGGCGTGAAGATGGCGGGCAAGGAGCTCACTCTCTCAAGTGTGTGGTTGCTCACAGAGGATACCTCTCGATGGATGGATGGATGGATGGATGGATGGATGGATGGAAATGCATCACAAGCCTGGGAAGTATGAGGCTAAAGTTCCGAAATAATCTTAGTTTGAGAATTCCATACATCCCAACAGTCGTAGGCCAAGGCCGCATTTCCCAAAACTTAGGGAGGATTGATATTTAAGTATGATGACCCTCAGACAGATCAGCTCCCGGGGCCAACTCAGCAGCACCACTGGATGTATTTTGTTTAGTTTAAATATGCTGATTGATCAAGACAAACAGTTTGCTTTTTACAATGTGTTCTGACCAGAACCAAAAACTGAATTTTACTCCTCACTGAGTTGTAGGATTGGCATCCAAGGAAGGTGGTGTTCATGCACAGACCGTGTGTCCCAATAAATCGATCATGTCACCAAGTGAGTGTATGATCAGCTTCTCGTATCGCACATTGAAGAAACGCCGGTGCATTTTCATATCATTTACTGCTTATAATTCATCATCTTGTTTATTAAGTCCATAATTTAATTTTCCAGTAATAATCTTCCTACCTAAATGCATTGCATAGTGAGAATGAGGTGATTATGAGCCTTTGCTGGAAGTCTGAGAGCCTTCTGAGGTCCTTTCGGAATCCTCTCCGAATCTAAAGCATGGCGAAAAGACCTCGAGGGCCTCTTAAAGATGGCCTGACGTTTGTTGTCCCCACCCTCAGAATGTTCTAGATGGAAGAACGGGCAGTAAGGTTACTGACAGCGGTTAGTACGCCTTCTGTTAATGAAAGCTAAAAGCAGTCCTGAAGCATTTCATTGGTGCCTTTCCGTCTTTCTACAGCTTGATTTTTCTACAGGACTCTTCATGCTTCCTCTGGAGAGATGGAGGGCGAGGAGTTTCTTCCACACTAGGGTCACACCAATGAGAATTTGCTTCTGGGGTCATTGCTGCACTCATCCTCACACTCCATGGCTCCCTCGTGTCATACAAATAGCACAGCAGAGATCCTAATACCAGAATCTGTTCTTGTGAATGTGCATTCTAACATCCTACAGCAGCGCTTAGTGTAATCTAACCAGCCATCCATTCATCCATCCATCCATCCATCCATCTTATAACTGCTTATCCTGGTCAGGGTCACACGGTGGGGGGGTTAGGGATTACCGGTCACAACGAAGGCAGCAGCGATGACAGGGGAGGTCACAGCACCCCCTGAACCGTGTAACACAAACATTAGGAGAACTTTACAGAATCATTCCCAGAGAAAAGAAACAGATCTTGCGTGACGAGGTGCTGTCGGTGTGCCAGCATAGAGCACTAAGCTGGGATAGGCACCAGATGGGATGCCAGGTCATGGCAGGCCTCTTGCTGTTATACACACCGGATGTGATACCAGGTCAAGGCAGGCCTCTTGCTGTTACACACACTGGATGGGATACCAGATCATGGCAGGCCTCTTGCTGTTATACACACTGGATGGGATGCCAGATTATGGCAGGCCTCTTGCTGTTATACGTGTCGGATGGGATGCCAGGTCATGGCAGGCCTCTTGCTGTTATACACACCGGATGTGATACCAGGTCAAGGCAGGCCTCTTGCTGTTACACACACTGGATGGGATACCAGATCATGGCAGGCCTCTTGCTGTTATACACACTGGATGGGATGCCAGATTATGGCAGGCCTCTTGCTGTTATACGCGTCGGATGGGATGCCAGGTCATGGCAGGCCTCTTGCTGTTATACACACTGGATGGGATGCCAGGTCATGGCAGGCCTCTTGTTGTTATACACACTGCATGGGAGGCCAGTCCACAGCAGGCCTCTTCCTGTTACACTAATGTTTCATTATGATATATTATCATTATATTACTGCTGCTTAGGCCTTTTCTATCAGAGCAGTTTGAAAAGTGAGAAGCGTGACAGCTTGACACTGTATTGGACTGGCTCCGCTTCAAGCTCTTAGCTCAAGGGCAGAGAATGGGGGGTCGTGTGCTCCTGCCGCTGCAGAGTGCTCTTCAAGCGTCCATAAAAGCAGGAGGCCTCTGTTTTTACAGTAATTATCTCTGAATCATTTTCCTGCGTATGACCTGAGGGATCGACCACCTGAGGGCAGGGCCAGCCCAAGGTATAAGGGAACTAAGCAGCTGCTTAGGGCCCAGCTGCCACCAGGGGGCGCCCCTCATCTGATCAGGCTGTCAGAATGAGAAGGAAGATGACAAATGACGAGTAGGTTAATTACCTTTTGGTTAGACCCTCAAAAAGGGAGGGGCTGGCCCTGTCTGAGAACACCTAAGTATCCCCTTAAACCCAATATATAGGAGCAGCCCGACAGCATTATGGGTAGAACGCTTCATCAACATGCCTTCCACCTGAGGTCTGATTTCATGGAGACCTCACAACTGCGCTGTCACTCCCGTGATGCTTCGCTGCAGAATGGTTTTTCTGCTCATCTTTCATGGGGGAAAAGATGAGAATTAAAGTCTAACGGCTAGCGGAGGAAAAAGATTCATCTGTGGCTATCGGGGATCACAACAGTCAAACACTAAGCAAAGTAGCACTGATGGAAGAGGCTTGATCCTGGAGATGTTCTGGACCTCATCCTGCCGCTTACGTGTGTGTGTGTGTGTGCACGTCTTCTGTTTTGATTAGACCTTCAGGGGACCTGGTTTCCGAACACCAACCACTGCATTCACTGGAATTTGTGTAGCATCTGTGGGTATCCTTCAGAAAGCAGCGAACGTGGAGCCGCGTCAGAGAGGCTGGACGGGGCTCCGAGGGGCCCCAGTATCTTTTGATGTGGAGCCACTGGCAGCATATTGCGGGTATCAGGTACAGTGACTCAGAGCAGGACCTCTGCGCTTCCCCAGCGGCGATCGCGGCATCAACAGCCGCCGGCGGGATTAACAGACAGGCGCATTCATTAAAATTACAGTGCCACATGAAAGACGGACATATTTTCTGCCATGTTTTTTTTTTCTTTTTAATAACCATGAAACCTTGAATTGCTTGAATATGTTTTGTTCTGTGCTATTCTTACTGTCTAAAAGGGCCATGGCCCTCACTGGACTGACCTGGGAGAAAATAGCGCACCAGAACGACAGGGAGCCCACGGTTCCACGGAGCCGGTTCTGTAGACTTTCCCACTTTGCCGGGAAGGACTGGGAAAAACCGTGGGGGGAAGAAGACCTGGTCTGGCGTGGCGTTTTCTCTTCCTCTGAGACAGTTTCCTGTTTCAATCGCAGCAGTTATCTGGTTTTCCGGACTCAGTGCTCCAATTTCCCAGAATCCCTCCATCTCCGCATCACGGGCCTCCTTTGCCTTGGGCTTCCTGTCTTCTTGAAACAGCGAAAGTCATATCGCGGAGGCAGACAAAGACTCGTCCAGGGTTGCTCCCGGTCCAGACGGTGATGTTACCACAGCAAACAAACAACTGGATAACCTTTTACCATGCCGTCCTGTGGCATGAGGCTTTGGAATCAGTAATACCAATATCCATGATAACCTGAGTCACCAGACACGCAGCATAACGACTGGCTTATAACAAAGAACATCGTCTCACGACCCTTCATGCCGTTAACTACAAAAAGGTCATACGACACGATTAGACCATTTGAGGAAGACTCTGGACCTTAGACAAGCACATTGAGCCTTGCTGTAATAACACCACACATTTCATAATTACCTTCAGCTAACTTTCAATCCAGTAGCACAATAACTCAATAAAGGACAAAAGCCTCCTTTATTCAGTCAGACAGCTGGGCTGTACGTGATTCCTTAGACGCGACAATAAAGGCAGGAAAATGTAACTGGCTGTCCATCTGCTGGGTCAATGTGCTTATGGAGCATTTCACTGTACGACAGGCTGCACAGTTACCTCTCTGGAAATGACCGGGCACTCAGAGAGGGCCGGGGGAGGGATAAAAACCAAACTCCACCCCAGGGTCTCAAATTAAATTCATACCATGTCAGAAGGAGCAGGATTCAATACTGTTTATTGGCAGGACCCAGCCTTAGGGGAGGGGGGGGGTGCACACTGCTCCTGAACACACGCCGGCGGGGCGGGGGGGGTGCACACTGCTCCTGAACACACGCCGGCGGGGCGGGGGGGGTGCACACTGCTCCTGAACACACGCCGGCGGGGCGGGGGGGTTGCACACTGCTCCTGAACACACGCCGGCAGAGGGGGGGTTCTCTGTTTGCTGCGGGCTGTTCAGGTGGCCTCATCCAGATGTTTCCCCAAGCTCTGTGAAAAACGGCATGAAAGCAGCAGTTTTTGTTTTTTTTTTTTGGGGGGGTGGGGGGGGGGCACACCGGAGGCAGCTTGTCACCCAAGACCGGTCTCTTTTCTCCTAGAATGATGCTTGAAAATCTCCCCAGTGTTCGCGTTATGCGGTTCAGAAAGCACCGTAACCTCCAGCGTCCCCCTGTCATCACTCCTGCCTGTCATTATCACTGGCGCAGGCTTAACAGAGCCGTTTCCATGGGGACCGCTTCAGACGGACTGATGTCAAGTGGAGGACAGACCGACGAGCCGGGCTCCCGGGAACCGCGGCGGTGGAACATCACGGAGAACCAATTCTGGGTGTATGAAGGGGGATGAAACAATCGTTATCCTCTAAGGATCAGCTTCCAAAAGGGGGCAGGTTGCTGTCGCCAGGTTGTGCATGGGGGGCGGCGGGGGGGGGGGGGGGGGCTGTGACCTCCAGCTCTAGGAGAACAAGTTAAAAAAACAGACAGCATGTATTTACAAGAACATTCCCATGTCTATTTACAGAAGCTGATGTGTGCTGGTAGCTCGGTGAATCCCCCCAATAGGGGAGCGGTATTATGTTATCCATTTTAAGGATAATGCTGCCGTAAGCAGAAGGCGGCCTGTCGGACTGTCCTCCCGTTTCCTTTCGGTTTTTGCTCACACCGCCCTCACCGATCCCAGAGCCGGGAACAATCCCCTGGTGTACATGACGTCCATGTTCGTTCGAGGCGTGTAATGAATTAAGATAAAGGCGAATGCAGAGAGAATGAGGTGAGGGCCTTGGCAGGGCTCCCAGGCGGGAGGGGGGGGCTCCCCGGCGGGGCGGGGTGGGGCGGGGCGGGGCGATACACGCGTGGCGGCACCAGTCATACGTTCCCTTATCAGCTTGGCAGCCAGGCTGGGAAAGGCAGTGACTCGGGAAGAGAATGATCACATTACGCAGGTAATGGTACCACAAATGGTCAGAGAGATATTTAATCAGGACTCATTTGCAGGCCGGGTTCTATAAAGACGGAAGTAATGTGCCCAAGCGGGTCTTACGGGACCGGCGTCACATGGGCAGACTGGGAGGAATACCCTCCTACACTGGTAATTAACTTCCAGCCATATGATTTATTGGTGCGTAGGGAGCGTGGGGGGAGGGGGGGCATTTCAGCTCCCATGGTGATTCTGCAGCCCCACCCCCACACCGCCCATGGATTCGCCGTTAGCGGAAAGCCCGCTGTCTTGGCTGATAACAACATGCAGCATTTATGAAGGAGGGAAGGGATTGGGCAGAATCACAGCACAGTGCCGGTGCCAATCAGCGAACTGGGCGCTCGTTTGGGTGGCCCGTGTGTGTGAGAGAGAGAGAGAGAGAGAGAGAGAGAGGGGTAGGTACACCTTATTGGTCTGCGGGGGAGACATTATTACACTGCAGCAGGTCTGGGTAAGAAGGTCAAATAACCACACAACAGTAACTACAACCTACCTATAATCAGTAAATACTGTACAATATGACACATAGCAAATTTACTCTAATAACACAAATAGCGAGGGGCGGCACTATGGAGGCAGAGGGTGGCCTGGAAGGGGCCCCAGTGATCTGACGCCCAGCTGCTTGTGTGTGTGCTTGTGCAGAAGATGCACTCCATACTGTGTTTGAAACACAAGCCTCTCCCCAGGATTTTCTTGGGACCCGCTGCCTCTTAGGGCTGCTCAGTGCCCAGCCCAACGGGCCAATATTAGCAAAGCACGCAATTAAGGCTGGATCAGCCATTTTTTCATTAAGGATGCAACTAACGATGTAATGATGCAGTTTGGCAAAGTCCCCGGGAAGCTGACAGAGGTGCCTGTTTCATCGGACCGAGGACTGAATCTACGGCTTGTTATTTCCAGCCATAGTCGGTGATTTTCTCCTGAGAGGCTCATCATGAAGCTTATGCAACATTATACACAGTTATGCAGCTTAACGTCTGACGGATAAACACTAGCACCTCATCCTAATGCACACTTTCAGGGTATCTGTCGGGAATGAGCACCCCACCCCCAAGCACAGATCCCTGGGTGTCGGCGATTTGAGGGGGGGCGTCTCCGTCACTCACTGAGCATGAGAGTGTGTGAGTGACATATGCTTCTGAATCGGGCTGAAGTGCAAGCGAGGCTGGCATTCTCAGCCTCACGTCTCAGAGCTGGTGGCGTGAGTCATCGCGTTGAAATTCAGACAGGAGAGGTGGCAATGACACGGCGCGGCACCCACCAATGGCAGTGCGGCGTTCTGACAGGCGGCCTCCCCTGCAACAAGTACGTCCGTGTACTCCCGGAGGACTGAGACTGACTGAGACTGACTGGGAAGGGAAAACAATGACGCCGTATTATGATCTGAAGACGAGCTGTTTTAATTAAAAGGAAAGTTACTGGTGTGACTCAGAACTAAGGAAAAAAGTGCCGAATGTTAATATATCACCTTGTTTTGTGAATGTCTAGTGATGAAGCAAGTAGAATTTTATGCAGTAAATAAAAGAGAGCAGCGAAGTGTGTCCTGAGAGCATGCTGAGGCATATCTAACGCCCCACATCACCTCCCTCTGCATTGGCCACCTGCTCTGTGGCACCTGAAGCTTTAGAATCCAAGACGACGGAGACCCCCCTTCCCTCCGATTTCAGGGCTTCTTTGTGACTTCCCAGAAGTAACCGCCAGCCCCCCCAGGAGGTGGGTAGCATCAGGTCACAGTTACTCACATGATTTCAGCCTTGGGACCCTCAGAGCCCCGGGTGCCATCACAGCAAACATACATGGGCTTCCCCTGATACGCTCCCACGTAGCAGCCGCTACCTTCTCCTGCCCCCCACGTCCGGGGAGCCCGCAGAGATCCTCTGTCCATCAGCGTGAGCCAAAGCTCCCAGCTGGAATTTAATTAACGGTAAGGTGAGCAGGTGGACAACAGCTTACCGTATCTGCACTGTTTGCCATCTTCCTCTGACAGCCGTTAACTGAGGCTGTGGGCAGGAATGAACCTACACAATGCGTACAGAGACCGGTCTGGTTACTGGTTCAGGATGAACCTACACAATGCGTACAGAGACCGGTCTGGTTACTGGTTCAGGATGAACCTACACAATGCGTACAGAGACCGGTCTGGTTACTGGTTCAGGATGAGCCTACACAATGCGTACAGAGACCGGTCTGGTTACTGGTTCAGGATGAACCTACACAATGCGTACAGAGACCGGTCTGGTTACTGGTTCAGGATGAATCTACACAATGCGTACAGAGACCGGTCTGGTTACTGGTTCAGGATGAACCTACACAATGCGTACAGAGACCGGTCTGGTTACTGGTTCAGGATGAACCTACACAATGCGTACAGAGACCGGTCTGATTACTGGTTCAGGATGAATCTACACAATGCGTACAGAGACCGGTCTGGTTACTGGTTCAGGATGAATCTACACAATGCGTACAGAGACCGGTCTGGTTACTGGTTCAGGATGAATCTACACAATGCGTACAGAGACCGGTCTGGTTACTGGTTCAGGAGGTACACAGCTTAATAAGAAATGAACCAAGGAGGACAGACTGTGTGTGTTATTCAATGCGCTCGGACATTAAACATGATAAGGTAACTAATGGGCTCAGAGGGCTGCCAGGAAGGGTTGTTGTCAGGGTGATTTCAGGGGCCCCGGAGTGACAGGGGCCCTAAAAATCTGTAACACAATTGTATTGGTCTGGGGGCCCAGTGTGATTTGCTTTTATGGGGTCACCTCTACCAGTACAGAACGATCTAAGCAGAGCCTGCGTTTAGTGGACTGGGAGTCAGGGTTTCTGCAATTAAACATGCTTTGCAGTTACTTGGCACTCGCTGCTCTCCATCCTCAGTCATGGCTGTAGGCAGCTGCATGCCATAGATCAGTGTCCCCAGTTGGCTCCTCGGGGACCCACAGCCGGTCCGTGTTTTTGCTCCCTCACAGCGCCCTGCTAGACAGTCCACATTTTCACTCCCCTCCAGCTCCTGGTAGATAAATGGGGGCTTAGTCTAAGTCTGGCAGGCCTGAGACTTAGAAGAAGTCTTTAGTTTACTATTACAGAACGTCAGCAAGAAAAAGCTGCTTGGTTTAAGGCTGGTAGAACTCAGTTTATTAATCAGGAATTAGGCAAGCACGGGAACAAAAGGTCCAACTGCATTTCCTCTCTGCTGGGACTGCAGCACTGTGGTACAAACCATGGAAAAACCAGTAAGCTATGAAAGGGCAAGCTAGCGATTCCCCTCCCAGTCCCGCAAGTTTGCGATTCCCCTCCCAGTCCCACAAGCTCGCGATTCCCCTCCCAGTCCTGCAAGCTTGCGATCCCCCTCCCAGTCCCGATTCAGGCACGCTACGTAGCAGAAACCAATTAACAGTTAACATCTGTTGTTTCTGCATTAAAAAATCAAACCGCACATTTGCTTGAGACGGCAGATGTATAAACTTACACATGAAGTTTACTCGCTCTAATTTGTAGGTCTGTGGAACATCTGGGGAAGTCAAAACAGTAACTTAGAGGATGAGCAAATCTGTGGGGATGCTTTTTTTGTGAGGGTATGTTTTCAGAGGTAGAATATACATTCTTTCCGGTTAACGCACAGCTTTTTTCTGGGGGGGGGGGGGGGTAATGAAATGACAGTGATACATATTCAGGATTTGGACTTGAAGGCATTTCTCTCCTGTGAACCCCCCCCCCTGTGCATTACCAAGATGGTACGCTCCTGGCAGGGACCATGCTGCTGTCACTGGGCTGTGAGAGACGGCTTTTTATACTCCCGTGATGGCGATGATTCTCCACCCATCTGTCTTTTATTACTGGAAACTAGGGGGCGATAGAGGGTCAGTGCCGGAGCCCACACTGAGTGTCCCCTCCCGCTGGCAGACTCTGCTAATTTCACGGCATCATGTGCGGAGAGGAGGTCATGAGGTCAGGCGCAGCATGGGGTCCGCGTGGACCGCCTTCAGCGTACATCAGTATGGCCTCATCTGTGTCTTTGGGCGGCATATTGCATGGTCACTATCGTTTGTTAGCATGGATTTGATTGGTTTAGGCACAGATTTTGCCTTGCAGATTACTAATGACTCAGGTCCTCAGAAATCACCTGGGAGACAGGATAGCTAATACTGCATTTTATATTTGATATATTTTATATTTGGTAATGCTTTACATTAACTGCACCTTCATAATACATTCATAATACATTCATAATACATTCATAATACATTCATAGAACATTTATAAGCAGCATGCAGGTATACCTTCAAATCCCAACATACTTTAACAGATTTAATATACATTAATAACAAATATTATGTAATAATAAAAAACATTATAATCATATAGTAATATACCGTTTCCTATTAAGGTATACTGAAGCTGTTAAGGTATGTTAGGATGTTAAGTTATACTTACACAATGCTTATGAATATTCTATGAATGCATTATGAAGGTGCAGTTGATGTACAGCACTACCATATATTGATATAGCGGGTGCTTTTGCCCAAAGTGACATACAAGTGAGGAAAGCTTGTTCAGCCACTCGTGGGATTTGAACCCACAACCATCTGGGAACAAATCCGTAACCGGCTGAACAATTCAGCACCGACATATTGCATATTTAATAACGATATTACAGAATTAATACTATGATACATATTTAATAAATGCCATCCATTAGCAGAAGAAATGAAAATGAAAAGTTGGTATTGTGAGAAGCTTTGTGAGGAGTTCACTGGAAGGAGAAACTCAGTATGATCTAAACTGCAGACTGGTGCCAGCGGCAGTGCAGTCAGACACAGATGGTGCAGAGGGCCAGTTAAACAGCAGGACCCAAATCCCAGATCATCATCTGCTGTGTCCTGACTCAAAGAAAGCTCAAATTAGCGAGGTGTTTCTGTGACTCATGGACGGACCAGGTGTCCGTTAAACTCATGGGAGTTTTATTTACATAAAAAAGGTTCTGAGAGCAGAGCGAAAAATGATTGGTTCAAAGAGATAACCAATCAGATTGTAGGGGAGCTGGGTCCAAGCAACTAGAGGAGGCAGGACCAACCAATCAGATTTCTTGGGCCCATATCCTCTGCATGACGAGCATATACTGGCTGCCAGAGGAGGTGGGGTTAAGGAGTTGGTACTGAAGAGATTTTAGGCAGACCGTGACCCAAGATACAGACTGTCAGAATGGGTGGGGGTGGGGGGGCATACACGTCAACCTAGCTGGAGTGAAAGCAGTCAGATGGTTGATTAAAAACCTGTATAACTTGGTGGAAACAGAGATGCTTTAAAAAAAGGTTCTACTTAAGACTTGCGGGGGGGGGGGGGGTTGACGACAGTGGGTTGATTTGGAATCCACGACGACGGCTGCACATGAGCCTTATGGGTAATCCATGAGGCGTGACACCTACTGTATGGCCCAGTAGGGCCAGTGACGACTATGGCCCAGTAGGGCCAGTGACGCCTATGGCCCAGTAGGGCCATCCTTTACCTCCGACTGCGTTACTCTCTGTGTTTTCACCCTCTGTGTCGAGACCTCACTCCGCCAAGCCAGCTCAGCACGTTATGATCACCTTGGAGAACGGCGGGGGAGCCCAGGAACGGGATTCCCCCCAGGCCACATCGCTGGTACATCCCTTCGAGATTCCCCATTAGCAGCAGTCAGCCATGAATATGGAGCAGCCGTGAAGATTCCAGATTATCTGCTGGCAATATCATAGTGGAAGCCGGCGAGGAGGCTTAGTGACACCATCCCTCTGCCTCTCCATCCATATTCATGGCATTCTGGGTATTTTCCACTTAGATTTTTTCAACGTTAAGTGGCAGACTCTGCGTTTGCTGCCGATTGACTTTACGGGCTTCACCAGAGATTCTCCAGACCCAAACCTGCCTTAGGTTTTGTTTTGTCGTGTTTTGCTTTTATTTTTTATAAGTTAAACGATACTGACAGAGGATTCGAACAGTACGAACCTTCGGGGGGAAACTGACAGCCATCTTTGTTTAATTTTCACACAGCTTTGAAATGTAGCAGTGTGAGAGAGAGAAAGAAAGCGAGAGAGCGAGAGTGCAGCATTTCAAACAGAGCAGGAACGCATCTCTCCGTGGAAAATTACCCTGCGTGCAGCTTCATGGCGAGACATTTCATAACTGAGCAGATCTGCTTCCCACCTCTGTCCGTCTGCAGGACCATGCAGAGACAGGAAAGGCCATCAGCAAGGCCCTGGAGGATCTGAAGGCCAATTTCTACTGTGAGTTATGTGATAAACAGTATCAGAAGCACCAGGAGTTTGACAACCACATAAATTCCTACGACCACGCGCACAAGCAGGTAAGCACACGTCCGTCCCCGGGATTTACAGGGACAGGGGGGTGGAGTCAGGCCAAGAGGGAGGCTACAACATGCTGGTGACCAGGACTGAGCAGGCTGCTTTGCGTAATCGGCACAGGGCAACAGGGGCACTAACCCCAGCTGATAGCTGATTGGCTCCCTTCCCTGTCACTCACCAATTCGAAACATACGACAAGCTAATGATAAGGTTGGCCCCTTTCTCTGAATTATGGCTCCTCTTACGTCCCCCACCTTTAAAAGTCCTAGAATCACCGCTGACTGGAGGTGAGGGTTCCTGTAATGAGACATGCTCTGCAGTCGCCCCCCCCCCCGGCTGTATTGAGCTACCTGCAGTAGATAAATGTGAGCTTAGTTTGAAGCTGGCAGGTTAAAGACCGAGAAGAGGTCTCCGGTTCCTCCGGGCATCCCGGGGAACCCTTAAGTCCCTTTGGGATACCTGGGTCTCTGCTCTTCCAGGAACATTGAAAGCTACTACAGATGCCCCCCGCTCACCTATGTCTGGAGGGGGGGGGGAGTTCACGGATAAGGATATTTGCATAAAAATGTCCCCTAGGTTTTATAATAAAAATCTCTTACAAAAACAATGTACAACTTATGATAGCCTGCCTTTAAATGTAGGGAATGTTCACAGGGCACACGGCCTTGTGTCGTGGGCTGCACTGGCTGCACTGGCCCACAACTGTCCCACTGAGAGGCCCAGCCAAACTGGTGTTATGACTGGAAATGCAACTGGGATGTAACTGTGCATTCATATTTGAGCTGGACTGGAAAGTGGACCTGAGTTTGTAAGCAGGACACATAATTGGGCTTTGGGTTCCAAGTTGGACCCCAAATTATACATAAGTTTGTAAGCAGACTACATAATTGGACCGTAGATTTTTTTACTACAACAAAACTACAACAAAACAAAACAAATAGCCAGTATAAACAATACTGTATGGCAACAAAAACAGCAACAAAAATAACAATGAGAATAATAATGAGACTGGTAATATTAATGAGTGTGATCTTTGGTACATGCAGTTCATCAGGGAATAATGACCAGCCGTACTGGCCAGTGGCAGATCTGCCCTCTGTTCATTCTGGGGGAACGTGGAGGGAAGAAGGAGAGAAGATAAACACAAACATGAGAGAGGCGGGGAACGGAATACACAAGCAGAGCCGCTGATGTGTGTGAATAAGGAGCTGCATAGCAGGCTGCTATGAAGGATGCCACTGCTTGCCTCACCTTCACTGCAGGCCCTAGTTAGTAAGCTGAACTCAGATATCACAGCTTAGTTTGTAGGCAGAACACATAATTGGACCTTATTTTGTAAGCTGAACCCAACATTGGACCTTGGTTTGTAAGCAGTCGACACAGCTACACCTTATTTGGTAGGATAGGCCCAACACTGGACCTTAGTTTGTAAGCAGGCTACATAATTGGACCTTAGTTTGTAAGCAGGCTACATAATTGGACCTTAGTTTGTAAACAGGCTACATAATTGGACCTTAGTTTGTAAGCAGGCTACATAATTGGACCTTAGTTTGTAAGTGGGCTATATAACTTGACCTTCGGTTGTAAGAAGGCTAATTAATTTGAACTTAGGTTGTAAGAAGGCTAATTAATTTGACCTTAGGTTGTAAGATGGACCAAACACTGCGCCTCAGTTTGGAAGCGGACTACATCACTGCACCTCAGTTTGGAAGCGGACTGCATCACTGCGCCTCAGTTTGGAAGCGGACTACATCACTGCGCCTCAGTTTGGAAGCGGACTACATCACTGCACCTTAGTTTATAAATAAGACCTGAATTTCTGGCCTGGCTCTCAGGAAGCCATTTTATAAGCTATTCCTCTTCCAGTTCAAGTTACTTAACTTCTGTACCTTTTCAGAATGTTAAGTAATTTAAAATCTATCAAACTACAGTGGATCCTGTCAGAAAAAAATAACGCGTGACAATATATACACCATGGGCAATTAACTGCTGACCACAAACCACTGAAGTGTGTGAAGATGGGGGGCGACAGGGGGCCGGCCGGAGAGTGTCACAGCAAACCGGAAGCTGGGTCGGGACACGGGATAATTCTTTAGGACTCAGGGGTGAATCACGTTTGTGGCATTATGGGGAAACTGAACTGAACTAAGAACACAATTAAAGTGAACGAGGTAGGAACAAACAGAGGAAAAGCAGTCAGCTCGCCATATGGGACTCAGGCGCTGTGGGGCAATCGCAGGTGATTTCTTTTTACACGCCGTTCCTGCTGTGAAAAGCTTCTGGAAGATGAGTCAAGCCGCTGGGAACGACACGTGTGACGGGTCCCCACCTTTTTTCAAGCTCTAAAAAGAACAAAATGCACGTCCTGCCTGGCAACGCCGTAGACACTGAGCCGAATCGCTGTTTACACGCCTATGCAAATGGCCCATCTGCTTGCTCCTCCATGCAGCCCTCTGAGTCCGTGGGGGGATGATCAGCCGACTTGCTGCCCCTCTGACCTCTGCCCCCGACGTTCGTCAAGCCCCAACTTCTACCCAGTTTTAACACCATAACCATTTATCCATTCCAGATGGTAAAAAAAATATATATTTACTTAGAGGCGCAAACGCGGTTGGCAGAAGAATTAAAGTCCACGACATGGACAGAGTTCATCTCACAAAGGAAGCTGTAAACTACTGCAACATGCAGAATACTACACCTGCCCGTATCCTTTTACAGGTTTGGGATTTTAATGCACTTTATAAACCTTTTCACTCAGACACTCACCTTGTTCCTTTCTATGGTTAAAATCTACCCCCGATAACGATCTGTTGCAAATTAAATAAATGTATGCACCCTGGCGTTGCTGAGGACAACATTTATGTGCTGAAAATTACTTATGCTAATACTGAAAATACTGAAATGCACACACTGTGTGGCTTTCATTGCTGATGCAAACTGCTTGGCTGATTGGCGCTAGAACTCCGAGGTGTAAAGACCATGCAGGGCGAGACCCGAAGCCTCCCGCCATCTCAGCCCGCCGATGCTTCACTCCTGTGCATTTCACGCGCATGGTGACCCTGCCCTGTCACTGACTGAAATAATACAGAACCAAATGCTCGTCTATTGCTACACATCAGAAATAATTTTCCACAGATCACACTGTCTTCGAATTGCTTTCATCGCTGGGAAGTAGAGGCTCAGACTTTGAATTGTTCCTTTTAGCTGCCCAGCGCAATTTTGCTTCTCAGAGCCGACATCACAGTGCAGCAGAATCAGCAGAGTTCTCCTTAAAAGCCCGATTTACATTAACACTCATGTGCTGTGGACCTTGGCCTCCAGTTTACCTTTAGTTCAGCAAGTTGGAGTCAGGAAACAGAGCATAACTGAACCAAATATTGTTTTATTTTACTCAGGCAGAAATGAGGTATGCCTATTGTTAAAATGTCATTTATACAGACGCTCATCCTAATACCAGTGTTCTCCTACCCATCCTGCAAACATGTAAGATAAGATAAGATATAGCTGAGGTACGTCCTGGACAGGATACCTGTCCATCGCAGGGCACAGGCACAATCATACGCTATGAAAAATTTGCCTCACTACACGTTTCCAGACTGCAGTACGAAACCCACGTGATTTGGGCAGGACATGCAAACACCTCAGAGCTGAGGTGGGGCTCAAACCCCCAAACCTGGACGTGTGAGGTCACTGCGGCACCCCGACTGTTTTCCATTTACAAAAACAATGATACGTAGCTAAGTGGCAACAATCAAACGAGCAACACTCTACACTACACTAGAGTAACATTAGAGCTGCAGATTGCGATGGCATCGCTAATCTCCGGGACTGAGTTTGCCGGCAGACAGTAAACACAGGAGAGTACTTTCTGACAGAAGTGTTCAGTGAGTGAAGCGGGTAGCTTAATTAGTCTTTATGAGCCATTCACGGCGAGCATCTTCTGAGAAACACGCGCGTTCTGTGAATGTAACCGTTCCTGGGGGCTATCGCACAAGCATGTAAAAACACCCCAGACAATTAAGACAGAGTCTAGAACGAGATTCTCACTTATATATAAATAAAGGCCGCCAAAGAGTGGCATTAGAGCATTTAATTAACATCACTGCTGCTTTTAGAGCGGAAAAAAGAAATTAATAAAGCAAGAGCATGACTTCTTACTCTCTCCATTCATGTGCTAATTGGGGCCCGCAAATGAAAGGGTAGGAAAGGGGCGAAGGTGGGGGGGGGTAGGAAGTGAGGGTGGTGCCCTGGACGTGCCCCCGTGCAGCTCCCGGCCCAGACCCCAACCCCCAGCTGGCCAGGAGTCTCCACCACCACTGCCAGTGACGTGTCGACTCCGGATTCTGGGTTTAAAATACTCACACCTTTTTTTTTTTCCTGTTTTCTCCCAATACTTAGCTACCTCAAGCTACAAAATGACCCCAAAACGTCAAGTTTGACCCCCAAGGCTGCATATTAACTGCACCTTGATGATGGCTGAAGTAACGGTAGAACTTCCTCTACTGAGACTCAGCACTGCGGCCCTTTGATTTCCCTCATTAGTCGCTGCACCCCCAGCTGGCCCTGTTTCCTGTCTGTAATAACATTTCTTACCAATTTTTAGCTAGCAGTAACCTTTTGTTGATGACAAGTGACAGAAATTGCGAGGCGACTCCATTAAAAAGGCAGTGATAACCAACAGCATATGCTATTTTTTACCATTTGCCAAACTTAAACATTTGTTATGTATTCAAAATTTGAGAAATACAACCCAAAGCCTATTCCAGCTGGGGGGGTGGTTCTGGAAGCGGCACCGCTGCCGCTCACCCAAGGGGCTGGGGGGGTGGATCCTGTCTCCTTTCTGTAGAGTTTGGCGGCTGTGTGGATTTCAACCCACAATCCAAAGAGATTTAAGTGAACTGGTGTTTGTAAATTACCCACTGTGTGTGTGTGTGTGTGTGTGTGTGTGTGTGTGTGAGCGGGTGTATGTGTGTGAGCGGGTGTATGTGTGTGTGCGTGCGCGTGAATGAGCGGTCCCCATAATGATATGTTTACCCTACACGTGCGAGCGGGTGTGTGTGTGTGTGTGTGTGTGTGTGTGTGTGTGTGTGTGTGTGAGCGGGTATATGTGTGTGTGCGTGCGCGTGAATGAGCGGTCCCCATAAGGATATGTTTACCCTACATTTGTGAGCGGGTGTGTGTGTGTGTGCGCTCAGGGGTGTCGGATGTCCTGGCAGATTTAGGGGGCCTGGCACTTTACAGGGACCATTGAATAAGTACATTTATATGCTAAAAGGGGCGGGGGACCCAAGGTGATATTTCGTCAGGGGGCCCAGAATTTCTAGGTATGCCACTGTCTGTGCTGTGAGGGATGGACCCCCCCCCCCCTACTCCCCCCCACAGCCCTGTGTCAGAATAAGCGACTGGAAGATGGATGAATGGATATAATTGTTCAGTTATATAAGCATGTAATTGAACATTTTATCTGTGTGTTTTCTATGCAAAGTTAAATTAGGGGCTGGGAATGTGAGTGCAGAAACAAAGCTCAGTCTCACACACACACACACACACACTCTCAGCGTGGGGACGACGCCCCATGTGACACCCTCACCCCCCCGCCCACCTGCCTGAGGTGTCTCTGCTCTGGCCTGACAGCCGGCAGCAGAGTGACGGAGTGCCTTCCTCTCTTCCGCCCGAAAGCTCTTTCATCACTCATCCTCTCCACTCTCGCTCCAAATAAGTTGACAAATGCCACTGACTGACACAGCCGGATGGAGTGAAAATCCCAAATTATTCATCACGCCATGGCTGCAGGTGATTAATGTCTGCTAAAAAGGCCGTCTTCGAGGGGATCGTGCTGCCAGCCACCTCCATCAGCGACCCGTACGCACGGCCTGTTTGTCCGTCACGGACATCAGCGAGAAAATCTCTGCGGTGAGCCTGGCCAGATGATCGGTCAGACGGCGCAGCCCGTGTAGATGCACGGCTCTTCAAACGGACCCTGACAGCAGACAGTTGGCCTTTGTATTTACAAAATAGAGGAGAGATTAGTCTGGAGGCTGAGGTTTCCATGCGGATTATCTGTCGGCTACACAGCAGATTGGGAGAAAGGCAGCTTTGGGTCATAATCTACCCAGTAGGAGGCCAATCTAACCTCCTTACATACCTCCAAAGCTTCGATGGTGACCAGAGAGCTGTGAGACTGAATCGCATAAAAGGATCGCCAGTTGTGCCTGTCAGAGTCGCTGCGGATAAAGCCGTACACCTAATTCAGAGGGGGAACACAGCCTGCAACATAAACACAAAAAACTAGCTCAACTTGTTTCTGCGCGAGTTCGGCTTGCGGTACAGGGGAGAAAGTGCTTCCGTAACAGGACTGGGACCAGCAGCTGTGGTTCTTTGCCCGTTCAAACTGCTGGACAGGCACCAGGAGCAGGTACTGAGTGACGGGTCACTCTTACTTTGGGAAATGCCTTGATGATTCCTTAATCAAAACCAAAACAGATCTCATTTTACGGTAGGTTCAGATAGATGCTTTTATGTGCTGAGAAAGCTGGTTAAACAGGAGGGAATTTGGGGCTCTGCTTTGAGTTTAGCCTACCTGTCTACACTGATGAGAATTCACTTTACATAACTGGAACAGAACCTCTGCGGAGATATTTACATAGCTATCAGCACCGTCGGGATGGGTAACACATTCTTTGATCTCCGCGGTACTCGGAGAAAATAAGGCCGTGTGTTAATTCTTCCCTGCTCGTCACGTTGGGAGGGGCAGGGGAAACGTTTTTTGCCGGCTGCTGACGTCCCACCCAGGTTCGACAGCCGTGACGGAGCTAACCAGAAAAGATATGGGGGGGGGGGGGGCTGGAATTCATTCTGATATAACTGGGAGTGTAACAGTGAGTTCACAACAGGCAGAAAGCATCTGTAAGCCAGGCCAGGAACAGAGATAATGATCCCAGAAATCCCTGGATACGAGGCAGGGGATCACCCTGGACAGGGGGCCGGTCCATCACCCGGAACGAGTGGAATACCTAACTGTGGAACTGTGCATTTTTGAGCTAAAAAACAAGCAATGAAACTGAAAGCTGAAAGAAATAAAAATCTGTCCTGACCTCTTGTAGCATTTTTGAGAGCACTGATGATGTTATTAATTAAAGCAACATCGTTAGCCTGTAATTGACCCGTTTGCACATACTGCGTCTACAGAGCTGCCGGAAGCACTGGGGGCGGCATGTGGGGAACATTCCGGAATCCCAGCGGGATGCAGAAATGAATATTAGCTGTGATTAAGTGGGAAATGAGAGGAAATGGAGAAAAGAAACAATCTTCAGTAGGAGAGTGAGACTCTTGCATTTCTGTCCAGTGGGACCACAGAGCAAAAACAGGCAGAGCGACTGACTACGGTCACAAACATGTTCTGGCGTGGAGAGAACTCAATGTCCACCCCCCCCCAATAAAAACACGATCTTTGGAATATAGCGCACCTTGGCTACACTGGCCCATTACTCTGAGGACACAGGAGAGGCCCCGAGGAGTTCAGCTGAAATCTGAAATCAGCTCCAAATCTGGAGACGAGACACTGATGTACAATTGAAATAACCAAAGGTGGATATAAACCACGGCATCTATGCTCCTGTCCTGGGGACGTACTGTACACACGGGTCCTGCCGTTGCTTCCTGCTGTCACCCTGGAAGTTTTGCTTAAACATTCATAAAACTCTGCAGTGACCAATAAGATTCCACTGAGAGTATTAAAGGCTGGATTACAGGAAATAAGATAGCATAATAGAGGTGCAGAACTCAACTGTAGCTTCTGTTTACCCCGCCTGATTGAGTTAGTATGCAGTTTAATTGCCCGCAGTGGAGAAAATAGGAAATTCTATAACTAATTGAGTTTGTTCATAAGTGACGATGCTGAAGCTCCTTTTATCCCCTTATAAATGACTTGCTTTAAGTTACCGTCCTACAAATGACTCGCTTTAAGTTACCATCTTACAAATGATTCACTTTAAGTTACAATCTTACAAATGACTCATTTAATCCATCATCTTACAAATGGCTTGCTTTAAGTTAACATTTTACAAATGACTCACTTTAAGTTACCACCTTACAGATGACTTGCTTTAAGTTACCGTCCTACAAATGACTCGCTTTAAGTTACCATCTTACAAATGATTCACTTTAAATTACAATCTTACAAATGACTCATTTAATCCATCATCTTACAAATGGCTTGCTTTAAGTTAACATTTTACAAATGACTCGCTTTAAGTTACCACCTTACAGATGACTTGCTTTAAGTTACCGTCCTACAAATGACTCACTTTAAATTACCATCTTACAAATGATTCACTTTAAGTTACAATCTTACAAATGGCTCGCATTAGTTAACATTTTACAAATGACTCGCTTTAAGTTACCACCTTACAAATGAGCTGACAGAATCATATTTTTTTTCCAAGAAATAAGCTTACATTTAGTCCGCTTAGGACGGCTCTTGGATGGAATACGGACGCGCGAGTTTCCTGTCGCGGCCGCCCTACCTGTGGATATACATGCAGGAAGCGGGCCAACAGAGACGTTTCACAGGATTACCGTCAAGCAGCCATGTCTGCTAAGTAATTCAGGGCAGCAAATCTGCTAATCTTAGCTGAAAGGCATGAGGTCACGGTTCGTCAGAGCTGTCAGGGCTCGTGTCATACTTGGGCCTCAGACCCCAGCCATCCCACCTCCTGTCGCTCGTCAGCAGGCGAGACTCCAGGGATTCTCAGCCATGCTAAGTAACTGCGGCTAATTCCTTAGCATGACCAAGAGTAGGAGGCACGCGGGACTCGTCACATTCAGCTGGACTGTGGCATCGGAGGAACATGGAGATAGATCCACTCCAGGAAACAGGTGGCAAGAAAAACATGGCTGGATCGTCATCGCCAGTGCCCATGGTTCTCAGTGGACTAGGGTTTCTTTTTTTTTTTTAGCCAATGATATGCTTTGAATTTATGATTGACAGGAAGGGGGCACTTTGGCGGCCAATTAGCCTGTGCCGCGTGGCCCCACCCCCTGTAAACACCACTGCTGTGTTTATTGGTTGAGCTTGAGGAAGCGCACACATGGTGACTTCCAACCCATTTTCTGTAGTTTGCCGATGAACCATCTGTCCGTTTCTGAGTGTCGGAGCTCTTGTGGCTTGTCCAGGCGGTGGGAAACCCAAGGCAACCCGAGCGATATGCCCTGAAGGCCCAGAGCAGTGCCGTGACTTCCGATGCCCAGCCCACACCGGCTTTCTGTAGTCTCCAGCTTCCCGCCCCAGCTCAGAACCCCGCTTGCCTGACCGTTTCCCGAGCCACAAACCGACACGGCTGGCCCTTAACGCCGCTTTTCCGTTTGATCTCACGCAATCTCCCACGAAGCGGGTGTTTTCCCATCAGCCATGCAGCCTGACCTGCCAGCCCTCAGCCGCTCGCACGTAGCCGGAGAGCAATGTCAGCACGCCCTTTCTCACAGGGACACGGAGCTCTCGGAGTTAATAGCTCTCCCTGCCTGAGCTTAGAGAGCTCGAGGGCAAGGACCCGGCCTCAGAGGGACGTGCCAGGAGCCTTGTGTCCTTCCCCTGGGTTCTGGCTTTGTTTTATTCTCCAGCTTCTACACGTACGACTATAGCTGATGCTGAGGTTTTCTGGAGATGAAAGCCACACAGACTGCGTTACGTTTGTAGTGTTACAGTGTTGCTATAATATACGTACAGGCCGAGCTCCTATCACTCGAGCTACTAACTAGGATTTCTCCTAGGGATAGCCTTGCAGAGGGCTCTTATGGTCCATTAAAAGGCTGATGAGAGGGCAGGCCTGCCTCTGTGCCTCTCCGGGTTAGAGGGCAGGCCTGCCTCTGTGCCTCTCCGAGTTAGTCACATCGGAGTTTTATTTCACTTAACTAGTTACTTGGCTGTGTGTGAGGCAGCTGAGTGGTTATAGCTGAGTGCTTCTGCTGACCCAGTTCAGGCTGCACTTTGCCCCTGGCTACAACAGAACAGGCTCCCCTGGGGTGTGAACCAGCAGCCTTTCAAATACACACTCTCCTCTGCTGCTGTTCCTACTGCCCCCCCCCCACCAAATGACAAAGTCAGATACGGACCAGAACCAGCAGGACTTGGATCTGTGAGGCCGATATTCACTGTTCGAAAAGAACATTTATTTTCCAAAAGTCACCAGAAGTGGTCATTAAGTAAATGTCTGCCTGTGGGGTGGGCAGACAGTGAGCCTTCAGTTCACATGGGCTTGACATTTGGTGCCTTAACCATTCTGACTGCTGCCCCCTGCTGGAGTGGAGGAATGAACTGAAGATGCACTGTCTTTACAATCCACCTTTAAATCAGTACCACTGTGTGGCACAGCCTGGGTGTAGTATGGTATAAGCCCAGTAAGGCCTGGGTATAGCACCATTTACCATTTAGATTTATTTAAATCTACAAATTAGGATGAGAAAGCAGGATCAGCTAGTCCCTGGAGCAATTAGGGTTAAGAGCCTTGCCCAAGTGTCAGCCACAGGATTTGAACCAGCGACCTACTCTGCAGCGCCGCACACCATAAGGCCGGGGTGTAGCACAGCTTGAGTGAAGCACATCACTGATTCAGGCCCAGAAAATCTCAGCAGATATAAACAGTCAGCTGGCTCCTGTGCTGGTGGATCGTCAGGTGGCCTGGAAGCTTCTGAGAGAGCCTGAGAAGTCGCTTGGCCAGAGCAGCAAGGTAACAGCCAGCACTTTGGATAAGTGCCATGGGATCGTTAATGAGAGTCATTAATGAGGCAGGACCTCAGTGCAGAGTCTCATCTGAAGGGCAGTGCCTTCAGCAACATAGCATCTCCCTCACTGTGCTAGGCCAGTACTTTTATACGAAGTCTGGGGGGGCACACTGCCCCTACTGGCCCACTGGGGACCACCACCAGCAACTGGGTTTTTCCTAGGGGTCTCCCGGGTCTAACCAAGTCCAACATGACTGGAAGCTGATCCGACTCCCACCCCGCCTCCCTCCTGGCCGCTATGGCGTCGTCAGGCTTCCCGTTTAAAAGGCAGAGTGCGTGACAGAGGGTTTGTGCTGATCGGGTCACGCCGCTGGCTTGTCGGGGTAATGAAACTGCACCGGCTGCCCGTTATGCCTGCTCTCTTCTCTACAACAGCATGTTTTTATTTTATTTTTTTTTAATCCAGGACAAAAGCTCACAGGCAGGAGGTACGTGATGAAAAGAGAACGCAGAACACACTAGGCGTGACGGATTCTACTCCCAAGAGAGCGCTGCGTATTCATACTAACGTCATTTAAAAACAATCTCATTTTGGTAGAAATTTTATCACGGAGACAGACAGCATCATTATCATTAATCTTGTAATACGAATTGCTGGGTTTTAGCATCACAAAATGAGGCAAAACAATGCTAAGAGGGAAATGTTCGTTTGCATACCACTGGTCGCACTTTACCGTCAGGCAGTAACGCAGGACAGCCCCAGTGCCGTGTCATGTTCTGTTAGATGGGCCAGAAGAGGGAGCCTGGGGGCCAGACGGCCAGTGGATTATCACCCCTAATGTGAAAGCTGGGAAGGTGATGGCCTTCAGACTGTTTGGCAGTTTTGAATGCTGAGGATCGTGCCGCGGTCCGTGGTCCCGCACCCATGTGACATTGAGCCGCGGTCCGTGGTCCGTGGTCCCGCACCCATGTGACATCGAGCCGCGGTCCGTGGTCCCGCACCCATGTGACATCGAGCCGTGGTCCGTGGTCCGTGGTCCCGCACCCATGTGACAGGCCCTGTCTCCCCCGCAGAGGCTCAAGGAGCTGAAGCAGAGGGAGTTTGCTCGAAACGTGGCCTCCAAGTCCTGGAAGGACGAGCGGAAGCAGGAGAGGGCACTGAGACGGCTCCACCAGCTGGCTGAGCTGCGGCAACAGACTGATCGGTGAGCATGGGGTGGGGGCATGCATGGGGCAACTACACCCAGCGGAGGGGCAGGTCCATGGGGGGCGTGCATGGGGCAACAACTACACTCAGTGGAGGGGCAGGGTCCATGGGGGGGCATGCATGGGGCAACTACACCAACCAGAGGGACAGGGTTCATGGGGGGCATGCATGGGGCAACTACACCAACCAGAGGGACAGGGTTCATGGGGGGCATGCATGGGGCAACTACACCAACCAGAGGGACAGGGTTCATGGGGGGCATGCATGGGGCAACTACACCAACCAGAGGGGCTGGTCCATGGGGGGGGGGGGCATACATGGGGCAATTACAACAAGGGAGGGGCAGGGTCCAGTGGGAGGGGAGTGTATAGGGGGGCTCTGAGAAATCAATCAATTAAACCTGTTCCTTTCATAATCTGCATTCTTATGTTCATAACCACAGATTGCCCAATGCTCCGTTTAGTGGAAATCCAGCCCCAGTCTGTAAAGTTGCTGAGTCCATAATAATAAAAAACAATGCAGTGTTTGGCTTTCAGAATGTGATCTGAACATCTGTCAGTAATTTAATCTGCAGCTAATTCGGGCTCCTGGCTAAATCACAGAGTTATGGATGAGCACAATTAAGCTGCAGCTTTAGAGGGAGGAGTAGGAGGAGAAAGAGGAGGAGGAGGTGTTTCACGCCGCGTTTATCATCAATGGCTCTTCACTGGGGATCCATCACTGGCTCATGTCCTTGTTTCTGCTTGTGCTTGACAGAGGTCCAGGGAAGTGCAGATCCCAGCAACATGGAGAACGCCTCTTGCCCGGGCGGGAGCTTCGGCTCGGGGCCCGGCACATCCTCCCAGGCTCTGGAGGGACCTCTTCAGTGGTAACAACCAGGTTCCCACCGCCACAGAGAGAACAGCTGCACGGTCGCAAGAGGCCATCGCAAGGGAGCCGGGATCACGGCGGCCGCAGGTCAGGGGTCTCCTTCTGCTTCTCCAGAAAAACTCAGCTGAAGCTGGAGTCATCTGCATCAGTCTTCAACGACAGTGTGGAGGAGGCCCCTGGCGACAGGGTGGCACTTTGGAGGCAGAGGCAAGACCAGGAGGCCTTCTGGGCACGGGTGGCCTCCCATGGAGATTTCACAACAGACACGGTGGATGATGGCACCCGGAGAGGCCTGATGAGCGAGAAGGCATCATGGGATAGCGAGGCGGAAGGACGGGAGCTCAGCAGGGCCAAAGAGTGGGGCTCCCTCGCATCGCCACTCCGGCCCCCAATGAGGCAGCCCGACCAAAAGCCGAAAGACGCAGACAGGAGGCTCCGTTCCACCTTTGTAGAGACCCCGGCAGAGGTGGGAGGTAGCCCGTCCCAGAGAGTAGGCGCTGTGATCCGGGAAACTCTCGGGTCTCGAGAGGGCATGAGAACGCAAGACTTGGGATTGGAGACGGCCTGTGACCATGGACAGAGATATATTGTGGTCAACACTGACCCAGATAAGAAACAGCTTTTGTATGTAAATGTTTTGGCCCGGGATGGGGACACCATGTTGAAATGGCCTAAGGAACAAGTCCGGTACACAAAATCGGAGCCCTACATATCCTACAGCTGCAACCCTCTTTACTTCAACCTCACTCAAAGTAAGAGGAGATTCACTAAAGACATATATGATATGGATCCGGGACATGCTGATGAGCCCGGGGAAAGCAGGGAGGGTCGAAGAGGAGCTTTTCACCTGGAAAACCGTCTTGGAATTTCAAAGCCAAAGAATGAACGGTGTCACATAGAATGTGAAACCCATAACGTGGAGGGTAACGGAAAGCCCGGAGCTCCGTGTACTCAGAATGCCGACTACCAGGTGTCCGTGAGAGACCCAAATGACAGGTGTGCGGGTACGAAAAGGCTCGCACTTAGCAAGAGGAAAATGCATCTGAAGTTGGCAATGCTGAGCCGAAGGAATACGATGACAATGAGTGGCTCCAAGGCTCTCACACACTCACTCTCCACTGCACTGAACGCAAAGGAAATGCGTCGGGTTCCTGCAGCAGCACTGGGTCCTGTGGGCAGATCCTCTCCCCATCCTGCTCACTCCTCTACCAGGCGGAATCGGTTCAAACTCCATGGCAGTCGCTCAGTGGCACCATCCAGCTCCGCGTGGGTGACAGAGACCTCTGACCTGTGTTCCGATGATGAGGGGCCACTGTACAGGGCTAGGAGATGCCCGTCCTCTACCGGGTCATCTCCTGGTTTGTCACTGAAGAGAAGGAGTGGCAGCAGGCCAGAGGACAGCTGCAGCGATGACGGCTTAGTCCATAAGAGGAGGTGTCCCATCACGCAGGTAGAGCGAAGTGAAAGACAGGGGTGGAACAGGGAGGAGAGGAGCTCCAGCATATGTAGCAGCACGGACACCTCCGAACTGAGCTGGGGCAGCCCGGGAAGCCTACGGGCCCAGCCCAGACCCCGAGGCAGAGCGCACAGCTTCGAGGAACTTCGAGGGTCTTCCCAGGGAAATTCCGACTTGGTCTCCCGGGGAACGTCCCGTCTCGTCAAGCTTGCCTCTGTTGTGAGGAAAATAACCAGAGACCAGCCTCGATTGCTGAGGGCAGATGAACACGACCACACTGCTGCTCCAAATGCCAATCATGCCGAACAGATAGAGGACAGGCCTGCAGAGGATACAAACCCCACGAGGAAAAAGATGAACACCACCATGTGGTTACCTCTGATAGGAAAGCTGCCCGCTGTCAGGAGGAGAGCCAAGAAGGAGAGACGTGAGCTCAGCCAGGGCAGTACAGAGCCCCGGGTCGTCCCGGACCGACCGGAGGAGGGCCCAGCTCCATCTCCTCTGGACTGTTCAGGGAGGCTTGTCTGCCCCCGATCCCCAGCCCAGACGGAGACCAGCACGGCGTGCGGCTCTGCAGAGCACCCATTTGGCAGTGGTGCGCACCTCAGACAGCCGCTGGAGTCCAGCAGGCCCCAGAAGAGTTTCTCCCCGCCTCTGGCCGAGCAGCCAATCACCTTCTCTGCAGATGAGATCGACAAGTACAAACAGCTTCAGCTCCAAGCCCAGTGGCACGTGCAGCGGCAGCAGCAGCACGCCAAGGCCGTCCCTGCGGTGCCACCGGAGCCGCCCAGTGCTGCCCCGGTGCCTGCCTTCCACCAGCTGCCTCTCCCACCGCAGATGCCAGTCACCGGCCTCACTCACACGCTGCTTTCCCACCGGGCTTTGGCCGCATTCGCCTCCTCCCTGGCCCAGCCACTTGCACCGCTAGCGCCCCTGCACCCGCTCCCCCAGCCCCGCCTCGCACCCATCCAGCTGCCCACGGTCACACCCGCGCTCTTCCCCGCCCACCCCACGACCCTCCTGGCCGGCCCCCCTCTCCATCTGGTCCCCACACACCTGACCCTCCATCCGGTCCCAGCCGGCTCCCTCCTTCCAGCCCTGCTGGCTCCTAGCCCTTTGGCCCACGCCAGCTCCACCCTACACCTGCACCCACTGCTGCAGCCTCTGTTTCCAGGCCAGAACCTCCAGCCACACTCCAGACCTTCCACATAGACAGACCGGCCTCCATCCACACTGTGAAGAACAGAGCCCGATCGGGTCGATAGGACAGGAGCAGACACATTGTTGGATCATTTTACAGGACAGCAGAGCATAGATCATGTTACACAACAGCAGAAACATGGTTAGGTCATGTGAGATGGACAACAGAGACATACTTAGATCATATCAGAAGCAGAGCAGACATGCCTAGATCAGGTTACAGGACAGCAGACATGCCTAGATCAGGTTACAGGACAGCAGACATGCCTAGATCAGGTTACAGGAAGGACAGCAGACATGCCTAGATCATGTTACAGAACAGCAGACATGCCTAGATCATTTTACATGAAGGACAGCAAACATGCCTAGATCATGTTACAGAACAGCAGACATGCCTAGATCATGTTACAGGAAGGACAGCAGACATGCCTAGATCATGTTATAGGACATAGCTGTCCTTTCCCTTCACTGTGTCTCACAGTGACAGTGCCCAGTTAATTGGGAAACATAAAGTTTCTCAGAGTAAATATCCCTTCAGTCAGCATCATCCACTCACTGCCTTCACTGGAATTTAATTTTAAGCCATAAATTATACTTCAGCCTTCCATGGACACCGTCTCACTGTTAATCAAATGCCTAAAACCATCTCACTACCTAAACAGCATAATTAGCCTTTGAAGTCGATCCTTCACATGTTGTTCTGCCTTGTGTTGGTGGAGAGGAGAGTGTGAATTTGCCGGGATTGAAAGAGATCATGCGGAATACTGCTGTATCATAATCTCCCCACACTCACGTGGAAGAAGAGAGGTAGGGGCTGCGAACGGTCCTTTGCTGCCTCACTGTACAGTCGTGTTGAGTGAGTCTGACCACTGCATCACTCATCGGCCTGGTAGCTACTCCCATGCACGAATGGAAAAGTAGGGAAACGCAATAATATTTTTGAACATATTTAAAGTATGACTTGAACTGTATTTCTGTACTTTGTAATGTAAATAAAAACCATTTGCTGACGAAAGGCACACAAACCTGTATGTGACTGTATGATACCCTTTGGAAACAGATTTTTTTGTTTACTGTTATTTTTCCCAAATTTGTCAGTACCTGGCGTGTGTGTGTAACATATGGTGATAAAAGCATTAAAGATGGAAGTCGTTTTTGCAAGTGAGCTTCTTTTCTGGACCCTGTGAAGTTCAGAGCACAGGTGCGGCTCTGAAGCAGCATCCTGAGCGCAAAGGCGTCAGTCCCAGAGAATGAGACGATGTTACGTCTGCGGGTGAGTTTGCTCTGCTCTGTCTGCAGGCCACATGGTCAGAGCCAGCGATGACATCACCGTCGGCTGCTCTTTAACGAGTTAATTCCTTACTTGAAACCTGAAGTTTCCTTTTCTTTGAGAGACATTTCGGAAGAGTGAGGTAGCTGGAATGTCAAATACGGGTGAAAGTTTTGTCACTTACAGGTATGTAAAATGAAGTCGTCATGCCCGCGCCCCGAGTCGGCTGCCCGCCCCCTTTCCGGGCCGTTACCTCAATATGACAGTTTTATCAGGCAGGCAGGTTCCTCGATGGAGAACCAAGTGCCCAAGCATGTGGCCGCACGCTGTCACCGCGCAGAGAGAAGTGGACGGAGGCCCACCACCAACAGGAGATCAAAGCGGTCCTTTATTTGGTGGGTCAGGGGGGCGCTAATTGCCTTGCGGAGGCAAGCCCAACTACAGAGAGACGTCGCAGAGGGAGGTCACACGAGAGGAGCGCAGTCGTTACTTACAGCCCTCGACCGGCGTGTAAACATGTGGGTGGAAGATAAGCATAAAAACAAACAATGCCAAATAAACACACCCCCCCTCACTTTTGAAAGAATTAAATGATTTTTGGTGTCCATGGGAGGCAGCAGAAGAGGCCTGTGGGGGCTCCAGCCAGGGCCCCACCCCGCCCCACTCCCTGTGCTGTAATTACTCAGAGGGGGACAGCCGTGCCAGATCCGCGGGACATCAGTTCAAAAAGACTGCCTGAAATGTGGAGCAGGGATAATTAGCAGCTGTTAGGAGAAGCCGTCCAAGCCGCCGTTCGCTTCCCCCTTAGCATGAAAGTTTAATCTGTGCTCCAGATCTAAGCCGTGCACCGGGGGGGGACCATGGAGGCCGAGGACAGCCACCATGACAAGGCCGCTTGCCCCGGGGCACTTCAGCTGTGAAGAGTGTGACCACTCTGATTTGTGGGAAGGGTGTCCAGGCTGTACAAAAAGTGTGAGAGCTCAGTCCGACCGCATGTTCCAGGTTCACTTTTTAGGGACACCCTCCCGGGGAGCTCCAGCCGGGGCCACACCCCCAACCAGTCTAGAGCAGTGCTTCCCAATCCGGTCCCCAGGGACCCACACACAGTCCACGTTCATGCTCCTACTGGGAGCACTGCTCTAGAGGAAAGTTAAAGATCCAGGGGTCACCCTGTTCATTCAGCATTCCATCTGCATCCCCCCCCCCCCCCCCCCCCCATTTCACAGTCAGCACATGTCATCCTGTTTCACCAACACAGAGCTTCTCTTCATCATCTCCCTCAAGTGTGGTCCCTCAGGTAGGGAGTGTGTCCTTCACCCGTTCCCCCATGTGATATCCCCCCCCCCCCCCCCAAAGGTTTTATTCCCATCTCATTAGGGCCGACGGCTGCCTGTCATACCGTGACGGCTGCACTCATATCAAGGTGCGGTTAATCTCTTTGTAATTACAGTTAAATGCCAAGCGTGCTATAGGCTGGGGCACATTCCTGCAGATCCCAGCAGTAGCTCCCCACCTGGGTGATGGCCGGTCGTAGGAGTCCTCTATCTCCATGTAAGTGCGCAACTCTGCTCCTTTTTAAAATATTTGGAAAAGATAAAGAGGTTAAGAGTGCCCTGGGGCTCCAGGTGGTTCCGCAGCGATACGCCGGTGAAATTCCCGTTATGGATGTGAGTCCCCGGCGGCAGCAGGCCAGGCACAGAAATCTGCAGAGCGCCAATCCATCTCGCCGGCCAGTAACCATTAAGTCAGGTTGGAGCGATTGCCGTTCTCATGCGCCGTTGTCGCGTGACGGGGGATAAAGCAAAGCAGGACAGATGCGGAGCGTCCTGCGGGGCGACCGCTACCCTTCTCCTTCATCAGCACGCGCCAGCTGAGCTGTACTCATGGCTGGCCCTCGTCTATTCACCTGACCGGCCCGATCGATACAGACACGGCGTTAGCCCCCCCACCCCCGCCTCCATCCCTAGACAGTATTTCTCGCAACAAAATCTATAATTCAGGCGGACAAGACACCACGTTGCTTTGATCGTATGTGTCAGTCGCACAGCTAAGGGCCCCCTCCTGGCTGCATGTTTATTTGATTATTCACGCCTTTGTTTCACTTCTGGTCATGAACGTTGAAGAGCATCATGGGATATTTCGCCTAAAAAGGTGTCATGTGGTCTAAGAATGGCCCAGTCCCAAATACAATTTATTAGGTTGACACACAAACAAGAGCTGAAGAGCAGCACATAATGAATTGATGTTTTGTTTATTTGTCACGTTAAAAACAATTCTTCCGTACGACTAATGGTGATGTGTACAGTTTATATATTGTTGTTCATAAGCTACCCAATAAACTGGCCACTGACTGTAATTTGTGTGTGTGTGTATATATATATACACAAATTGGTGGAGCGCACACTCCACCAAGGCTGAAGGGGGCGCTCCTCCATCTGCTGGGGCTGCGAGAGGGCAAGGCAACAGGCCAAGAAACCCTGGACCCACGCAACACGCCCTGAAGCCGCTCATACCAGCCCAAAGGACCTTCGTTGGAGACGATGTCGGCGAACAAGGAGAAGAGGAACCACCGCGAAAACCGACCAGGTCAGGTTGGGGAGCATGTGCTGATGCAGAGCGTCGCTGCACCCTCTAAACATCAATAAAACTATGGGGAAAAAATACCAGGAATACTTTCTTACATTGTGTCACATAATAAAAGGGGGAGGGCATGAAAAACTTCCATTTTAAAATTTGACTCATAGCTAAGGACCGTCCTAATCTACAGTCCAAGCAGAAAAGGATAATCAGCTGACATCCACCTGATTTCTTCATGTCAGAATTAAGTGCCTCACGCATATGAGTTGGACCATTGTTGACGGAGCGACACAAAGAGATCCAGCCCAATGCGGGTCTCTGGGATGCATACGGATCACTGTTTCCTATTTAATATCTGACAGAGAAAGTTTAACTCGCCTGAAGGCCTGTCATAACTATTATGTTAAAGGTAACTCGTTTAATCGGGATTGCAAAGATCTCACAAGCAATCGGCTGCTTATCATTTGATCACAGAATGGCGGTTCATCCCACAAAAGCTTAAATTAAACTGAAGTCTCTGGCCTTCGGAAAAAGAAAAACAGCGTCAGAGTGTCGGGACCCCAACTGCCTGGATTATCGGTTTCTTTTCACGGACACGTTAGCTTTCATCCGCTTCAAGATTATTGTAAATCCACCCCCTGCCCCCACCTTCACAAGGCAGGAGAGGCCGAGAGGCAGAGGAGTTACTCTCAGCTCACAGTCTGGGCGGGGTGGGGGGGGGGGTTGGGGGACTCAGGAGGCTCTCCAAGAGATTTAGGCACCTTATGTGCTTTAACAATCATGGGCTCTGTTTTTCAATTACATCGATTATTTATTTGGCAGGCGATTTAACCCAAAGCAAAGTACAATTGAGAAAGTAGAATCAACCAGTCCCTGGTGCATTTGGGGTTAACAGCCTCACTCAAGGGCCCAACAGTGAAATCACTCTGCCGAAAACAGGACTTGAACCAGCAGCCTTCGCAATATGGTGACAGTGTACTAACCCATTAAGGCACACAGCACCTCATGATTAGCTGCTCACACATCCGTACCTCCTCACAAGCTGCTAACTCCTGTGACAGCCTGTCTGTGTCCCACCTGCCCCGCCCTGCCCCACCTGCCCCGCCCTGCCCTGCCCCACCTGCCCCGCCTGCCCCACTCTGACCCGGCACCAGATGTTTGGACCAATGAGCAGCTGGCCTCCTGTGCCATCAGACCTGCAGGGAACACCTACAGTCATGCGCAGCCTATGCAGTGCAAATGAACATCTATGCGATTCACACTGTCTGCTGGGCAATCACTCCCAAATCGGTTCAAATCCGATTATTCGTGGGACATAAGCAGACAATTTGCCGTGGAATGGCAGAGATGACGAGGAATGTCAGCTTCCATAAGTGTTGCCTTAAAGAGGCGACACTCATGCACTCTACACACTAAGCATACTAAACACACCCCTCCCATCTCCAGGTCTGCCACCCAGGCCTGAATATAAAAAAATCCCTTTCCATGCGACATATTCCTTCTAAGATGTTGAGAAATAATGAGAATAGATTTCCAATCCTCCCGTGAACTTCACAGAATTTCCTGTCCAAACTCTTCCTACCACACTAAATCATTTTTGACCACCTTGCACCGAAGCTTTGGTCCAGATTTCGACTGCTGATGGAATAACTGACAGCTTAAACATGCTGCACTGGACAGCTCTGCAAAGGTGTAAGACAAGTGCTGATTGGCCATTTCATGGCCTTGTACACAAATTGATGCTGGGCTGACAGCTACAACGTAAGGTAGAATAATGCTGTTTTTTTCAAAGTGCAGAATTTGATGATGCACTACACAACTCCTATCTACCTATCCATCCATCCACTAATCCTTCTATCTATCTTCTAATTGCTTTTCCTGGCCAAGGTATCAGGATACCTGGAGACTATCCCGGACAGCAGAGGCTGAGATCCACCCTGGACGGAATGCTAGCCTACCTATGAATGCACCAAGGTAATCAACTCAGGAACCCTGGTCTCAGGGTCAGGAGTGCAGCCATACTGTCTAGTACTTTAATGAGCTGCTTGTTACCTTGTTCGCTGTCTGCTGGCTGGAAAAACCCCACCTGCCGTCTGTTCCTCATCACACTAAACATAGGGGTCTGAAGGAAATAGCTGTTGAACCTTGGACAGTGGAGAAGATGGAGGCACCTGAACATCTGGGTCTCTGTAGGAGTTTTAGGGAAATAACGGCACTTGGTGTCCTTGAAAAGGAGCTACAGGAAACTAGAGAGTTACTTGCACATTATCGCAGACGCGAGATAAAAGGGGCCGAGATGAAGGAGGTCTCTTGCTTCCAAGTGCGTTATTCTTCATCTTATGGGACGTTTCCTGGGAGCCTTTCTGAGGTTACCATAAAAACAGCTCAGCGAGGGAGACAGAACCACAGAAGAACTCCCACCTGGATCTCCATGTGTCTTGCTAACACACCTTGAAGGTCAGATGGCCTGCAACAGGAAATGCTATGGCTTGTGGATTGGATGGTGGTCCTTATACTAACACGTGAAGCCTTCATGATCTGCTAATTTACTCCTCCCCAAACCAGAAAGACTATTATCAGAGCAGAGAGTGTCTCCAGCCAAGCAATGAAGCATGAGGAGGTGAAATGTGCCCAGAGGTTACATGGGAGGATCCGACAGGGGGCTAATCGAGGGGGATCCTCACATGCTAATCACATACCACACCCAGCCGCCGTTTACGTGGGAGGATCCTACAGGGGGCTAATCGAGGGGGATCCTCACATGCTAATCACATACCACACCCAGCCGCCGTTTACGTGGGAGGATCCTACAGGGGGCTAATCGAGGGGGATCCTCACATGCTGATCACATACCACACCCAGCCGCCGTTTCTCAGCATAAATAGAAGGTGGTCAGTAGGGCTGGGCGATATCATATCAGTATTATATGGCGCATAATCAAATATCAGGGCTTCAGATGACAGGTGAAACATTTGTTTGGTACATAATACTGTTTCTGTATACTATGGTTTGGTATACTTCAGTGCAATATGCACTGTAGTGGGACACACCACATAATACTGTTTCGGTATACTATGGCTTGGTATACTTCAGTGCAATATGCACTGTAGTGGGACACACCACATAATACTGTTTCGGTATACTATGGCTTGGTATACTTCAGTGCAATATGCACTGTAGTGGGACACACCACATAATACTGTTTTGGTATACTATGGTTTGGTATACTTCAGTGCAATATGCACTGTAGTGGGACACACCACATAATACTGTTTCTGTATACTATGGTTTGGTATACATCAGTGCAATATGCACTGTAGTGGGACACACCACATAATACTGTTTTGGTATACTATGGTTTGGTATACTTCAGTGCAATATGCACTGTAGTGGGACACACCACATAATACTGTTTCTGTATACTATGGTTTGGTATACTTCAGTGCAATATGCACTGTAGTGGGACACACCACATAATACTGTTTTGGTATACTATGGTTTGGTATACTTCAGTGCAAGATGCACTGTAGTGGGACACACCACATAATACTGTTTTGGTATACTGTGGTTTGGTATACTTCAGTGCAAGATGCACTGTAGTGGGACACACCACATAATACTGTTTTGGTATACTATGGTTTGATATACTTTGGTGTGATGTGCACTAAAGTGGCAGTGATGAAAGGAACAATTGAGCAGCAATGGCATCTTTTAAAAGAGGAGATATTGTGGATAAAGAAGATAAAAAGGTGGTTTAGCTGTATTTCTTGCAGTTTAAAGTCCGACACGTTTATCCATATATGCCGCATACTAAATACTATGTTTTGGGTGTCATAAAATGCCTCATTAATATTTTAGCCCTAATACTAATCTCCTTAACAAACTGTGGGCATAAATAAACATCCATATAGTACTTAAAAGCTGGCGTCCAGCCAAATGTCTCACATGTCTGAAGCCCTGGTGATTGTTGCGTATGGAAGGTTAGGATGGAGTCAGTACAGGTGTAGGGAAGGTTAGGATGGAGTCAGTACAGGTGTAGGGAAGGTTAGGATGGAGTCAGTACAGGTGTAGGGAAGGTTAGGATGGAGTCAGTACAGGTGTAGGGAAGGTTAGGATTGAGTCAGTACAGGTGTAGGGAAGGTTAGGATGGAGTCAGTACAGGTGTAGGGAAGGTTAGGATGGAGTCAGTACAGGTGTAGGGAAGGATGGAGTCAGTACAGGTGTAAGGAAGGTTAGGATGGAGTCAGTACAGGTGTAAGGAAGGTTAGGATGGAGTCAGTACAGGTGTATGGAAGGTTAGGATGGAGTCAGTACAGGTGTAGGGAAGGTTAGGATGGAGTCAGTACAGGTGTAGGGAAGATTAGGATGAGTCAGTACAGGTGTAGGGAAGATTAGGATGGAGTCAGTACAGGTGTAGGGAAGGTTAGGATGGAGTCAGTACAGGTGTATGGAAGGTTAGGATGGAGTCAGTACAGGTGTAGGGAAGGTTAGGGTGGAGTCAGTACAGGTGTAGGGAAGGATGGAGTCAGTACAGGTGTAGGGAAGGTTAGGATGGAGTCAGTACAGGTGTAGGGAAGGTTAGGATGGAGTCAGTACAGGTGTAGGGAAGGTTAGGATGGAGTCAGTACAGGTGTAGGGAAGATTAGGATGGAGTCAGTACAGGTGTAGGGAAGGTTAGGATGGAGTCAGTACAGGTGTAGGGAAGGTTAGGATGGAGTCAGTACAGGTGTAGGGAAGGTTAGGATGGAGTCAGTACAGGTGTAGGGAAGGTTAGGATGGAGTCAGTACAGGTGTAGGGAAGGTTAGGATTGAGTCAGTACAGGTGTAGGGAAGGTTAGGATGGAGTCAGTACAGGTGTAGGGAAGGTTAGGATGGAGTCAGTACAGGTGTAGGGAAGGATGGAGTCAGTACAGGTGTAAGGAAGGTTAGGATGGAGTCAGTACAGGTGTAAGGAAGGTTAGGATGGAGTCAGTACAGGTGTAGGGAAGGTTAGGATGGAGTCAGTACAGGTGTAGGGAAGGATGGAGTCAGTACAGGTGTAGGGAAGGTTAGGATGGAGTCAGTACAGGTGTAGGGAAGGTTAGGATTGAGTCAGTACAGGTGTAGGGAAGGTGAGTTCAGGTAAAATCAAAGCCTTAGCAAAGAAAAAGTCACAGATGAGTCTTACGAGCTCCAAGGAGCCAGGTGACGGCTCATTGCTAAGAGCGGAAAAGAGCACCCCCCCGCACTTTCACTTCCTCTTCCTCATTCAAACTCTCGACTCTAAGTCTGCTGGGAATTAAACTTGTGACATTGTGCGTGTCAAATCCGGCTCTTTAAGCAGCATACTTCAGGCTGCTGTGTCTGGAACATACTCACAGCATACTCCAGGCTGCTGTGTCTGGAACATACTCACAGCATACTTCAGGCTGCTGTGTCTGGAACATACTCACAGCATACTTCAGGCTGCTGTGTCTGGAACATACTCACAGCATACTTCAGGCTGCTGTGTCTGGAACATACTCACAGCATACTTCAGGCTGCTGTGTCTGGAACATACTCACAGCATACTTCAGGCTGCTGTGTCTGGAACATACTCACAACATACTCCAGTAGATTCTTTTTTCTCCCAGACCTTTCAGACCCACTGTTTCCCAAACTCATAATTTGCCTCAGACGAAGGCCTCAGCACTCCAGGACGACACGTAGAACTTCGCCCGGTCTGTAATAGACTCCCCCTGTTTTGAGCAGGCAGGCTCTTTCCTCCCATAAACGAGACGGCCTAACTCTAGCCCCTGTCCTCTTCTGGCTGATTTGGCCTGCATTGTCCTCAAGCTGCCTGTAACGTTACTGCTCTCTTTAGTTAAAGAAACAAAGCGGCTTTTGTTCAGCAATTTCCCACGGAAAATGGCCCATTTCTTTGACTGCCTCTCCTCTGGCCTGGCTGAATAAGGCTGCCTTTTATCCTGGAAGCTTTTATACATCATTAAACCCAGAAACTAATTTACTTCAGAGGCAGCCTGGCCGCTGACACGAGGATTTGCCGTGATAAATCAGGTGTCATGAATCTATTTCATTTTGCCAAAACGTGTTTCTATTTGAGCGATCGTTCGCAATGTGAGAGCCCCGGACGGGGACTTGGAGGGATCCTACGGAAATCAATCACCTGCCCACATGACTACCTGTTTCTCAGGGCTTCAGAGAAGCATCTTCTCTCTGTGCATGAGCCAACCTCTTCTTAATCAGGCCGTTACCAACCGACTAGCACTTGCAAGACGAGCTGAGCTATCCGGGGATAACGCGTGAAGTGGAAGTTTGGGGCGAGCCCAGAATTATCCAAAATGAATTCATTGTTGCCTGGCAACACTGGAATAAACACACGACACCTCTTTAACGGCGATGCGTGAACGACACTTGCTGCCAAACTGCTGTCGACAATTACAGGCCGAGGTGTGAGGACCCCGAATCCTCACTCCAAATGCAGCCCCAAG
This sequence comes from Paramormyrops kingsleyae, assembly GCF_048594095.1. Classification (NCBI taxonomy): domain Eukaryota; kingdom Metazoa; phylum Chordata; class Actinopteri; order Osteoglossiformes; family Mormyridae; genus Paramormyrops; species Paramormyrops kingsleyae. The sequence goes on along the minus strand of NC_132805.1, from coordinate 36,670,341 downwards.
ACCAACCTCACACTGGAGGCAGGGTGAGACCCAGCAGCGTGGAGCGAAAGGCCACCCAGTGACCCAGTCAGGAGGAAGGAGCTCATTTCTTCTCAGCGGGATTCTTCCTCCTGTGCTGAAATGCCAGCCTTGGGCTGCAGCTGCCTGCTGCTTCTCTGATGAGTGTCTCATCCGAGCGAAGGCAGTCACAGACTTATTCAGGACCTGGCATAGCGAGAGCGGGGGGTGGGGGGCGTGGGGGCCCACCCATCCATACTTATTTTTCTGCACTGTAAAATTGCTTACGATGAAGGGGAGAGACAACATTGTACACCGGGTTTTCACTGGCAGAACATTAGAGAACGTGTTACGGAGAGGTTTCCCAGCAATGCGGGGATGTGTTGGGGGGGGGGGGGGGGTCTCAGGGGAGGACAGGCTGGAGATCACGGGACTAAGGATACAGACTGAGCCCAGAAAGCTGGAGGCCGACTCTCCAGCACCCATGCAATCTGCTCAGTCATGACAGGCTGTATGACTAAGTGGCAGAATCTCTATGACATTCCATGCCAGGTACAGCACTTATGTGACAAAGGCTCAGCCACACAGAGCTGTGAATGGAGTTTTCCAGAAATTATTGCTACCTGTCTCATGCAAACAACCCAGTGAAAAGTCTTTGTGCTGCAGGATGTAATCATAATGTGTTCAGTCTTTTATAGTGTAAATAAGATTTTAAAAAATAATCTTATTTCCCTCCCATGTTCAGTGTCAATGTATTAATGTGTGTGTTGGTGTATGTTTGGGTCAAACATGCACAAACAAATACTTCCCATATGGAAAAGTTTTAATTAACTTGACTCTTACGTGTTTTACCCAAATCATATAAGCTCTTTATATGACACTCAAAATAAATATAAAATGCATATTAACTTAATGTGTTATTAGACATATATGTCCTCTATTCATATAAAATAGAATAGAATAGAATAGAATAGAATAGAACAGAATAGAATAGGACTTTATTGATCCCACAGTGGGGAAATTTGTGCGTTACCACAGCTCTAGACAGATAGCCTGAAAGAGTACAACAGTAATCCAAGAATATAAAAATACAAGAAGAATACAAGAGAAAAAAAATTAAATAAGATAAAACCCTAAATACAGCAGTAGTGCCCATGTACACCCATACACAGTATGTAATATATGGATAGTGGGTTGTGGGAAAAAGTGCAAGTAATAATAAATATCAACTATTTCACTACTACAGATGCATTTACCTCTATAAGGTGCGTTATGTATGGAGTGGTAAGTATGAAATATGCATATGAAATTAATGTTTTGTTAAAAGGTTATAAGTTCTACATTGATGTACAAGGTCAAATTAAATGACTCTTTGAATTAACTCAGTTGAATCATGGACAGTGTTTCCACGCAACTAGAATGAGTATCATGAAAAGGAAACATCCTTCACTTTGTGTTCTGAGAACATAACATGGTTGAGTTTAATTAAACCAACTGAATGTGGAGAGATCATACGTATCTTTCATTAGAATAATATAATAGCAATATGAAATTTTATTAAGAAACAACACGCAATAAACATGCATTTCCTAATATGTGAAAAAATATGAAGTTCATGTATATGATGTGTATTTGGGTGCACAGCCAACTAAATGCTGTGTTTGGGAGCACAGCAAACTAAATGATGTTTTTGGGAGCACAGCTAACTACAGTAAATGCTGTGTTTGGGTGCACAGCTAACTAAATGCTGTGTTTGGGAGTACAGCTAACTAAATGATGTTGTTGGGAGCACAGCTAACTAAATGCTGTGTTTGGGAGCATAGCTAACTAAATGCTGTGTTTGGGAGCATAGCTAACTAAATGCTGTGTTTGGGTACACAGCAAGTTAAATGCTGTTTTTGGGTGCACAGCTAACTAAATGCTGTTTTTGGTTGCACAGCAAACTAAATGATGTTTTTGGGTGCATATCAAACTAAATGATGTTTTTGGGTGCACAGCTAACTAAATGCTGTTTTTTGTTGCACAGCAAACTAAATGATGTTTTTGGGAGCACAGCTAAATGCTTTGACTCTGTCCATGAGTTTCTGAAACAAATCATTCTCGGTATCCTGATTTGTACTTATTTTGTGTGATATACGATATAAAATTATGGCTATAATGCTTAAGTTAAAGTACCATATTACAGGCCCTGAGTTCAACCTCCTCCATTAGAAAAATGTACAAGAGTGGGGGCAGCCTCATATTTAAATCATATTTTTGCCTCAGGGCCGCAAGAATCGTGGTTACTGACAGCTGTCACGGAATCCATTGGCATCTGAGCAGAAACAGATCATTTGTATCATTAAGATTATTTTTGAGACTTTCCAGTCACATTCCTTTACTCATTTACTCTTTCTTTTTTATTTTCCACTGCAGGTCGTCCAACAGGGAAATATATACTTTTTTAAACAGTCAAACAGCAACACAATGATTTAATCACATTTACCTCAGACCAGGGACATTTCCTGCCAGTATTACCTTACTGTAGCACTTTCTGTAAGGGCAGCACACAGCCCTCATGTTTAATGTCGTCACCTGCGTGGCTCAGAGGGCACCTCCTACAGGAAGGCAGCAGTACTGCTACAGCCAGAATGTCGATCTGCATTGAGCCGTGCAGGAAGTCGCCTGGGAAAGCAGGTGCGCTTCCCTTTGTAAAACTCGCTGACGGACAGTGAGGTAGCCTGTCATGCTCATAATGCGGATCACGGCAGATCTCACGAAACACAATCCGCTGGATGATGTGGCGCTATATCCTAAAGCTCTGAGCATGCTGAGACGCGTGGGAAATGCGACGTCACGTTCGCCAAGCTGCATTTTAATCAGTGGTGCAGCGTTTGGAATGACTGCACAGCTGGGGAGTATGTACTCTGAAAGGGTTTTCAAGGCCCAACACAGCGGTAACCCACCCCTAAGTTAAAACAAAGTTATTGACTCGTGGTCAAAAGTGTCAAGATGAAAATGAGCAGAAGGTGTTTAAAAAATTAGCTAAAGGATAAGGAACTTAAAACTTATGCCAAATCTATGCATATTGAAGAGCATAACCTTATACGTCACCATTTCCTTGGATGTTCCACTCACAGCCGTGAAGGAGGGCAAGTTCCCCGGTGAACCATTTAAACAGGAGGACTGATTTCCATCCAGGGAATTCTTTTGTGAGATTAATTCCTGCGAAGCTGGAAGGGTGACTTGGGAAAGCAGTCTGGAACTCTGGGTTGGTGGTTCAGCTTTCGTTGGCTCTAAGGGTCACCTGGGTCACCAAAAACGCCTGGTCATCGCTCTTACTGGGACCAGACTGGAGGAAGAATTAAAAACAAAAACAGTGCATGGAATCTGCAAAGTGACGGCCGCATTTCCAAAGGCAAAACTTCTTTCCCACGTCATACAGCTCATCTCTGTATTAATGCTAGGCAAATAAAAAAAATCAGATATAGCTATGATTTTACGCTAAATTAAGATCTTCAGTGGAAATTCTCACTGTTCGCTGCTTAGGAGGTACTCATTTTTTAATATGAAAGGTACTCACAGAGTTTTATTTCAATCACAGCTTCCTGTCCAAGGTCTGACCCGATTAGCTTTATAATTAACTCTAGATGGGCACCCACTTAAGCATCAGCCTTCTGGGGCCATTATCTGTTTGTTTTGATGACGCAAACTCTAATCTTTTAATCCCAAATTATTCTTTCTTCCCCAAGATCTAATTATGTCCTAATTTTTGGATTAATTAGGAGGCACCTCCCTAGAGGTAGAGGGTGGTATGAATGTGGCGACGGTGTGGAGGTACTGGACCATCATCTCCATCAGGCTCCATGGATGTTCCTCCTTCTCAGGCTCCATGCAGCCATTAGAAATGCTGATCAAACAATCAATCTGAGAAGCCAAAATGTTGCCTTTAAAGGAGGATGGTAAGTAACCTGACATCTCTCATCAGCCTCTTTAAATCATTATAGCTACTGAAAGGATCTGCAGTAAGATCTTCCTAACACATTCTGTAGGAAGGACTGAGTGAATTTCAAGAGTGGAGATAATGGTCTTTCAGTAGCCGGAGCTAAAGACCAGGAAATGGTCTTTTGATGACTTGTGCAGTCATCTCTAAGTGCCATTAGGGCTACAGTTTGAAAGACTGTGGTTTGGGTGACACTGATCCGGGACTAAAAAACAGGGCAAGCCATTTTAATTTCATTTGTTTTTAATGGATTCATTTCCTGACCCAGTCTCGAGGAACGATCTGTGCACCACTGATGCCCGTTGAGCAGAAGACACAAGCTTTGGGGAACTTCATCCTTCCCCCGTGCTCCCAAACGCGCTCCCAAAACGGCCGAGCAGCTCAGCCTCTACATACGTAGGCTTTGATTACACAACCTAAAAGGCAGCGCACTCACATCTCCGGCAGCGGGGGCCTGACAGCCGGTCCCCTCCCGCCCCCACTTCCCTCTCATTATTAATGTTACATCTCTAAGTATCGTGGCGTTTCCCAAACCGCCTCTCCACACAGACGTCATTCTCGCCAATTAAGACGTATCCGCGCCCAGGTTGTGGCACTCAGACGTGATGCTCGGCTGATTGTGCTGTTTAATTAGCGTATCGCTAACGGGACGGACTCTGGGTTGACATCGCGACCCACCCCCTCACAGCAGAGCACTGCAGCCTTCCTCTGAAGTCACCTTAACATCAGCTCAAGGTGGGGAACAAGTCCCGATCCACCAATTTTTAGTAACTATGCGTTCAGGCCCTGTCACAACGATCCGGCAGCAACCCAGAAAAGCACACCATCTTACACAAAATTCCAGTCAAACACAGCCTTAACTGCAGTGATGAATACTTTGTAATTTGGCTGTTAAGATATTTTAAACGCAAGGTTGGCAAAATCCTCGGCCATAAAATGGAGAAACAAAGAGGCTTTCCCTTTCAACGGCACAGTTTTAAACAACCACGATCAGCACTGCGTCTAGAAGGTTCCCAAAAGCTGGATATCTGCCTCATTTGTTTGTTTTGCTATTTGGTCAGAAAAGCCAGTGATTTTGTGTAATGAAATCACCAGTCCTGGGTGGTTTGAGGTTACAATCACAGCACGACCCCTTAATGAAATCCACGGGGAGATGGAAGCCACAGCACACCTGACATTTGCAGTAGATATGAACGCCTAAACGCTGTTTGCCCAGCAGCAGATGGACGTCTCTCCTAAGATGCTTTCAATAAAATGGCCCGGAGCCCATCATGCTGCCCGCACAAGGCAGTAATCAGAGGGATGAGGCTCTCAGATACGGTGCTGATGTTACTGGCCTGCATTTTAGTGGGACTGTGAAATTTTACATTCTGTGCTGTGTTCTTTCCTTTGCCAGTCTTTTTTTAAAGGAACAGCATGACACGTTTGGATTTTGACAGTAAAACCTGCTTTAATGACTTCAGGGAACCGGAGAGAGAGCAGTAAAACCTGCCTGGTATAGCAGAGTCACAACTGGAAATCTGGGGGATTTTCCGATTTCCTGGGGACAGCCGCACCTTTTGCTCGCTTCGTGTCCCCCGGTGCATCAATACAGGCTGTGCCCTTCAGGAGTGGGGGCTGGGGGCTGGGGGTGGGTGGGTGGAGGCGTCTGTGTGCTGAGAGAGATAAAAACTTTGCCTGCATATTCCTGTGGTCACAGAAGTGTGTCAGGGTTGTGTGAGGGTGACGGAGTAGCGTGCAAACTCAGGGCTGCCGGTGACCACATGGCCACCATAACTGACCACTGGGTGAAGAATATCAGTGTGAGATAAATTCACAGCCACGCCGCAGGCCGTAGATACACGCATGGCGCTACTTACTGACGGGCTCCCAGCCAAAGCAATTACCTTTTTATCCATTTGAATTTGTGGACGTTCTTACAGGGGCAATTCAGGCTCATTCCTGAGGGTACAACAGAAGGATCTTGCTAGGATCTGGACCGGGAACTTCCACGTCAGGAGGCCACCTGCAACCTCAACACTGTGCTCTGGAACATTATCGGACTGACAGCCTTTCACTCAGCAGGTCCCCGTGCCCAAGGTCCCCCTCAGTCTCACATTTTGCTGGCTTATCGTGGATAGAAGCCTGACTACCGCACTACAAACCCCCCCCAAACGTGATTTAGCACTCCTGCCTTGGGGGCATGCCCTACTCGCTCCCGGCCCCCCTCCTACGCTAGATTTACACCCGAGCCATAGAGGCCTACATTAAGAAATCTGCTTGCCGCTTGTCTTCCTCCTCCTGAAGCTGCGTTGCAGCCCCCACTTCAGAGCCCCCCTTTCTTAACCCCCCCCCCCCCCACACACACACGCACACACACACACACTTTCCAGCTCTCCATGATGTTTCCCCCCAAACCTGTATTTTTGTTAAGTGAAATAAAACGTGTCATCCATCGTGGGCTCCTTCCCTTCTGATTGGCCCATTCTAACCCCCCTACCTCCCACCCACCCACATCACTAGCCCCAACACCCTCAGGAGGTTTCTGTCAGTAAACCTCTCTCAGACAGGGCAACTACCCCCTCTGAATTTACCCCTTACCTTTTACCCTCTGGGTCTGCCCCCCTCCCCTTGTGGGTGACCCCCGCCCCTCTCTGCTCGCTCACTCACCCATTGCAGTTAGTGCTCCATCAAAGTGCCACCCACACTCCTTTATGTGGTCTATGGGAAACCCTACACCTCCTCAGCGTGTCATTCTGCTGTGTGTCTTTCAGCCATTGTTATGTAACACACATCCCACTTCCTCTAAGTGCCCTTCCATGATTCAGCGCCCCCTTCAGGTGGGACCCAGTAATGACACTGAAGCGCAGCCTGCCAAAATACTGCTGGGTGTATGGTTTTGTAAAGATGCGTGCCACATTTCTGAATGTCACGCATTCCGAGTTTGTCAGAGACTCCCACGAGCACAAGATTAAACAAAAAGATACCAGAGTTAATCATAGCTGCTGGAAAGTAATAATTGTAAGGTTTGATTGTACGCTCAAATATATCGCAGGCTGCGTTTCCAATTGAAGACTGAGTTTATTGCCAAGCAATTCAAAAAAATAAACACGGTAAAAGCAGCCATCCACTTTGGTTATACAGATCATACAAGTCATGATTGTGTATTGAAGCTCCACCACAATTACCATTATTAATCTGTTCAAAAAATGTTTTTTTCCCATTAGTCTTAATTTGAAAGCCTCCTAATTAGTTTTATTGGTTTGTTAAATGTACAGTTTTCTGTGATACATTTCCTTTGCAATTATAAAATATGAGGTCGGATTTCTGTTTAAAAGCAGCCTGTAATTTCACAGTGGACTGGAGCGGACGTGTTCTCCGGTGGGGAATGTGCACCTGGACATTTATTCACACGCCAGTTAATAAGCACATATCCACTGTTTCTTTCCTGGTTACTAGGGTTAATATGCACTAAACAGAACAAAAAGTCAACATATGAGACTAAATAAAGGCTAGATATAAAGAAAACCAAAATATTGCTTGTAAAACAACTTAAGAACACTCCGGAAAGAAAAGTGATGTTTTTTAATGAGGCTGCCACCCCTGCGTGCTACAGCTCCCACTGGGCAGGAATCCCTGAGCGTGCCGGATGACGGGTCCCCGGCGGGGGGGTGGGGAATCTCATCGGGAACGCTGTCTTCCCAGCAGCTTCCACAGGGGTGAAAATGGCCGAGCCTCAGGTGTGGCGTGCCGGTCAGAGAGCCGCCTGGCCAGGAGCCCCCGTGTACAGGCCTCATTCTCACATTCCGGAGAATCTCTGAGCGGGGGGGGGGGGTCGACTGGCTCTGGCCCCCACACTGGAATTTGCATGCCCCCCCTCCTGTTTGTATGGCCTTCCTCTGCAGTCCAAAAGCATGTTCTTCCGGAGGAGTGAGATCTGTGTATTTGTGCTTAGGGTGTCCCCTGCCTCCTGCCCAGTGCATTCTGGGATACGCTCCAAACGTGCCATGACCCAGCACTGGATAAGCGGCTATAGAAAATCTGTGATATTGCAGGGGATGATCACTAGGGCTACACCACCCACCTCGTCCCAGGACCACATTCAAGTGCACTTCAAGGTGGATGCATGAAAGGTGGATGCATGAAAGCTGCCGTTTTAAGAAGCCCAGTCATGTTTGGAACACAGACACAGACTGCTGTGCAAATGCCTCTGCATGGTAACAGGCCCGTATTATTATGATATGTTGTGTTAGTGATTACTCAGAATGCACAGCCTGCCTCGCCGGCAGCCTGTTCTGGAAGAGAGGGGTCTCACGGCTCCTCTTCTGGGATTTATAACACCGGACAGTAAAATAACACTGACACTGATGTTAATGGACACACAGCAGACCGTAAAATAACACTGACACTGATGTTATCAAACACACAGCAGGCCGTAAAATAACACTGACCCTGTTATTAACAGACACACACAGCAGACTGTAAAATAACACTGACACTGATGTTAATGGACACACAGCAGACCGTAAAATAACACTGACACTGATGTTATCAAACACACAGCAGGCCGTAAAATAACACTGACCCTGTTATTAACAGACACACACAGCAGACTGTAAAATAACACTGACACTGATGTTATCAAACACACAGCAGGCCGTAAAATAACACTGACCCTGTTATTAACAGACACACACAGCAGACTGTAAAATAACACTGACACTGATGTTATCAAACACACAGCAGGCCGTAAAATAACACTGACCCTGTTATTAACAGACACACACAGCAGACTGTAAAATAACACTGACACTGATGTTAATGGACACACAGCAGACCGTAAAATAACACTGACACTGATGTTATCAAACACACAGCAGGCCGTAAAATAACACTGACACTGATGTTATCAAACACACAGCAGGCCGTAAAATAACACTGACACTGTTATTAACAGACACACACAGCAGACTGTAAAATAACACTGACACTGATGTTATCAAACACACAGCAGGCCGTAAAATAACACTGACACTGATGTTATCAAACACACAGCAGGCCGTAAAATAACACTGACACTGTTATTAACAGACACACACAGCAGACTGTAAAATAACACTGACACTTAACAGACAAACACGGCAGATTGTAGAATAACACTGACACTGTGTTAACTGGTGCTAACACATACCTCCATACACACCCACCAAACTGAGCCACCAGCTATTACTACTGGTGTAAAAGAATCCGGAACAGCAGACAAAAACGAGCAGCCTTTTAAAACAAAACAAAGTTGGAAAAGCTAAAACAGAAACAAAAAAAAGGCCGATTCCCCATCTCCCAAAACCTGGAGTGACAGCGAGCCCGTCCACATCAGGAAGGCTCCGCTTCAGCCGGCCCGCTCTCCATCTGGGCCCGACGACTGCTGCGGAGGGGCCACCAGTAGCCCCGCATTATCTGGTGACAGAGACTGAGGAAAGTGTGGGTCTTTTAACATAGACCAACATGCAGCCCATTTTACCTCCTAATTAATTAATTAAGTCAGCCAGAAACAAGCATACTAGCTCAACTCATGGCTTGGAACTCTGTTATATAATAATTTTATTCATATAAATAGCTGCTTTTGCACAGTAACACCCAGCGTCCGTAAGAGTAACTTGTAACAGAATTAAGCTGTGCAGGCAGTGTCCCCTGGGCCACGGGGCGTGAATCAGCCCCCACTCGGACGGAAACGGGCCCCTGGTGCACCGTCCACTTAACGCCCCTCGTCCGGGGTGTGAAACGGAGATGGGACAAGCGTCCCAGTGGAGCAGCGCAGCCAGAAACGGAGAACGGCAGATAATCCAACCATCTGCGGCTCTGGAAGGCACACTTCACGGCACCATGAAGGGAGCGTCCGCCGCGAGCCGCTTCAACGGAAACGCGCAAAGAAAATTGCAGGACAGGCATGTCAAACTCTAGTTATTACCAGTAAAGCTTGAGAAATGGCTTAACCCACTACGCACTCGGCTGAATCCTATCGAGCGGAAGATGAGGATCTCTTCTCATCTGCAGCTGCGACCTCCGAGCTTCTCCAGAGCGTCTCAGCCCCTGAAAAGCCAGCTAACGGCAGCACTTGACGTGACGGGATGCCACGTCGCTCCCGCCCGCCGACGCTCGTTAGCTGCCGATTATTCTCCCACTGCCCCCGGAGACGCCGGCACTTTGTTAAACAACACCGTTGCCGGCCCCCACCCTGTGTGATCGACTGCTCAGAGGGGACCTGGATCCAAACAGCCACATCTATCTCCTTAAGTGTCATTAAGTCACCATAATTCATTAATGACGGAAAAGATCAATTCTGAGAATGAGAAACTGAAATGGGCGGGGGGTAGAAACACGGTGGTCTCACTGCAGCTTTAAGAAGGGGTCCCGGGGGGGGGCATTAATCACCCATCTCTGCACCAAGATGCAGATCCTCCAATGGCTGCTAATGCTGCTTTTTCTAAATCACAGCAATTATACACTTAATAAATGCAGTGGACCTGAAGACAGAGATGCTCACCTTATTATTATATTGGTATATCGCCCACAAGCAGCCCGGCGCTCATTACACCGCCGGCACGCTTCTCGCTGGCTCCGCCCACAAGCAGGCCCGGCTCTCATTACACCGCCGGTACGCACGCTTCTCGCTGGCTCCGCCCACAAGCAGGCCCGGCGCTCATTACACCGCCGGTACGCACGCTTCTCGCTGGCTCCGCCCACAAGCAGGCCCGGCGCTCATTACACCGCCGGTACGCACGCTTCTCGCTGGCTCCGCCCACAAGCAGGCCCGGCGCTCATTACACCGCCGGTACGCACGCTTCTCGCTGGCTCCGCCCACAAGCAGGCCCGGCGCTCATTACACCGCCGGCACGCACGCTTCTCGCTGGCTCCGCCCACAAACAGGCCCGGCGCTCATTACACCGCCGGCACGCACGCTTCTCGCTGGCTCCGCCCACAAACAGGCCCGGCGCTCATTACACCGCCGGCACGCTTCTCGCTGGCTCCGCCCACAAACAGGCCCGGCGCTCATTACACCGCCGGCACGCACGCTTCTCGCTGGCTCCGCCTAACACACATCAATAAGCAGCCTCCCGCCCACATCTGCAGCTCACATGGCCCCCGAATACGGATAGAGCTCGCAAACCCCCAGAGGCCCTGGGACCCACGTGGACGAGGCTCGACACCGGCAGACTCTGCAGGATCTTGCCTCCATTTTCACAGTTATGGAAGTGGGAAGATACGCATAGGAGGACATTTGTGGTATAATTAGAGCTCAGCACCAGAAAGCGATTCCTCATGATGCTGCATGGAGAAGGAAAACAGACGTTTATTACTGACAGCTTATGAACGGACCTGCAATGCACTCGCAGGCACTAAGGCACCACTGCCATTCATCAGACATGCACCTCTCACCTCTTGGTCCAAACCAAGACCGCTCACAGGTTATAGACCCCCTCCTGTTCCCTCGCTGGGTCTGTCTAGAAGCTCAGAAGCCTGTAAGTTATTCAAACGTAATATGTTGTGAGATGGTGTAAAATATGTGTTAAACATAGCCATACCACAGCAACTAAAAAAATAAAAATAAAAAATAAAACGTGGCATAACTGACAATTAATGACTCAAGCTATGCAAAAAAAACAGGATCTCAGCTCTAAACAGACAGAAGCAGGTAGCTTCACACATCCATCTGCGAGGCTTCTAGCCGATCGAGACAAGAATGAAGGATCCTGCCGACATTCCGGCGCACGGAAGAGTCAGAAGCGGCGGCACACAAAGGCAGAATCACCGCAGCCCAAGTCAGGCTGTCGGAAGGTGAAAATGCAAGGATGCTATCAGACTCAAATTACGGCAGAATCCGGGAAAATCCTACACATCGACCTTGACGGTGGGAAAATGCAGCACTAATCTCTTAATCGCTGTGACACTTTTATGAAAATCCAGGACTGACGTTTCCAGACGCTACTTTTGATGCTGCCTCGTGTGTATACCCAGTGAGACAGATGTTTTCGGAGGGATTTAACGATGTGGAATAAACCGTTTTTTCCTTGTCCCCCTTTTTTTTTTTAATGCAAAGATATTTTCTTCAGACTCCCTTCCTGGGGAAGTTAACGATACCGGATAGAACAGGATTATATCATTTCCACCATCTTAGATTACGTGAAAGACATCCCCTGCTTTTCTCTCTCTTTCTCAGCGCTTCCCTGAAAGCAAGTAACGTCCAGTTTTATATGGACGTTAAAAACTGAGGTATCCGAGAGACAAATGTGCTTCTGTACAAGTCCGTGCATCACACCAAAAGATAAGGCTTCAACTAAGCTTCTGGGCCAAATGAACCTTCTAGAATGTTTTATTTTTTTCTGGGGGAGGGTGATATTAAAAAGGCTGTTCAGACAGTGCTTGTGAAGCCCGATAAGGCCCAGTAAAGGCACTCCAGCACAATGAGCCGTGTCCTCAAGGACCCCCACACCTGTGCTCCATCAGGAAGACCCCCCCCGCCTTCCCACGAAGTGCCCGTTTAACCAAACCCCCCCCCCAGGGCAGCCAAAGCAGCCGTTTAATCAGCGTCAGTGCCCTCAGATCGGAGATTATTTTCTAATTTAGCGGCACGTAGATCGCTCGCCGAGATTGTGAGTATCTAGATGTTTCTTTATGTGTGCTTTTATTCGCGTGCTTCTCCTCCCGGCTGCAATCGTGACACTCAGAACTGAAATCGCAGTCATACTTCAGAACAGGGAAGCATCACTTAAGGTTTTACACTTTATGTTTACGCATTTATCTAATGAATATCTACATATTATTAGTAATTAATTAATACCCTTACTACAAATACATAATAATAATAATGACAGTAGTAGTAAAAATAACAAAAGTACCAGCAATAAAAATGGCAAACAAACTGTCAATTGGCAAGGTGTGTAAAACGCAGTGGTTCTGCAGCCAAGACCAGTGTGTTGTGTGTCGCAGTGACTCAGGACGACAGATCTGCTCACGTTCTCGTCTCCGCAGCATGTCAGCGAGCGAAACATGACAGACAGGCGACGCGGCTTCCTGCAACTCAGGCTGCCAACTTTTTAAATATCACTTGTGTCAGATTTTGTATTTCATGAAAGTTTGCACTTGTGCTTTTCTGTCGGGTCCTGAGCTATTTCTTTTCTGTGTCTGCATGAGTTTCTGTTGGGTGGAATGTTTAGAGTAACAAAGAACGAGCAGCACGCAAAGCCCCCCCCCCTAATTCCAGCCGTGTCACGTATGGAGGACATCCGCAGCCAGACACCGTTAATAACTCTCCTGCACGCGCACGGGCGGCGGCTGGAGGCCGCGGTGGACGTCACCGGGAAATAACACACACTCATAACCAGGCCGCTATTGTTCCAAACCAAAGGGCACGGCCGACCCTTCCCTAACATTCCCAAGGCTACCCGACTTCCCAAGGCGACCCATGGTGAGGGACCAATGGCAAGCAGGAAGGAGTAAGGAGAAGCTTCCAGAGCTAGAGACACACTGAAAAAACACAAAGGCACCGCTGGGTGTCACCCAGCCTTTCAGCTTGAGAGAAAAATCCCTGGTGGGCACTTTGGGCCGTATCGGGTACAGTACCGTGGCTCTGTGGGACTCCGGGCCGGCTTGCCAGGCTGAGCACCTGCCCCCCAGACCAGCAGCGTGCCTCACGGCGGGGACAGGCGGCCGTAAGCCCAACGCTCTAACTCCTGCCATATTTATTCCTCAAACAGTTGTGATTTTAACACCCAGTGACTTAGCGCTCCACTCCTGTCACAGTGCGGGACTCATTCGGATGGCTTCTGTGAGACTCTGCTGAGGGCACCTTACACTTCCTCACCCAGAAGCTCTGGGGTACTTCCATACCTGGAGCACTCGTTATAAAGCTAATGTTGGCCGTGGGATGTTCTGGGCCTGGACCAGGTCATCATTAAGAACAGCAAGGATCACTTTCTGATCGGGCACCTCCTGATGTTCACAAATGATTTCAGCTTGATAATTAGGTCCCATATTCATTCGCCCTCACTATTAACAACCTTATATATATAACACAGCATGGGGGCAGCGGCGGCAATCTGAGCACGAGGATGTGCTTAAAATGGACTTCACTGCATATTCACTGCTTCCCTGAAAGCTGTAACGTTTGTTTGCGACCCATGACAGTGGCAGGACGACACAAAGCGAACCGTGACACAGAAACAACGAAGCAAAGGGGAGTGGGGGGACAGGAACGTGCGGGAGAACCAATCGGACAGCCAAGTGCCACATGCGCCGCTCGCTGCCTGGAGTGACACGCCCCCCCCACCGGAGGAACACGGCGTATTCATGTCACACATACAGTGTCACAGGCGTAAGAATGATCAGCATGCTGCCGCTGAAGGTGGGACAGGTGTACGGCAGCAGGCTTTACCGCGGACGGCGGCCATATTCACCGCGGCGACTCTCCGCAGGCGGCCTACGCTCACAGCTGCACGTGTTCTGGCGCCGTCCCTGGAAGGAACGACTATGCTAACCATGCAAGGTTACAGCTGTTCTGATTAGACCCACTAGTCCGTGTGAAATACCTGCACACATTCCCTGGCTGAACCTTCACAAGGGACGGTCGAAGAAAATGAATCTTTCTGTACGGCACAGGGAGTGATTATCACCGCATGTTTGTTTAATTGCTTGAAAAGCCCCTTTGTTTTGTCATCTTCACACTTCACATCCTCACACGGCATAACAATGGATTTAATCTACAAAGAGCTTGTTTCTTTTCTTCATTAAAAGTGAAATGAATTATAGGCCCATTCTCAATGAATCCATGGCAACATGCGTGTGTGTGTGTGTGTGGGTGTGTGCATGCTCAGGCAGGATATGTTATCTGAAACAAAAGTGTTTATCTAAGAGTACTCTAATAGTACTCTAATAGTACTCAAAAACAGAGGAGTACATCCAGGCTCCATGTTTGGTCCATTATTCTTCATTTTACTGCACTTACACTGGCTCTCCATGGAACAGGTTCCCCACCCCTGCTTTAAATGATCATGATACTGGGAAGAAAATGTTGTCTAATTGGGAGACAAACGGGATAATGCAGGAAGTGCATGAAACCGAAGAGGACCACAGGAGCTCTGTGGAGCACAGGGGTGAGCTACACAAAACTCCACGTCTCCTTTTCTGGAAGGTTCACTCAGATGAGGCCCATGGTAAAGCTCTCGCCTCTGTTGTGGTATAATCTCATGCTCTGGCTCCATCATCCCCACACACTGTTGATCTCTCAGGCGGAGGTGCAGACCAATATGTCAACCCAGTCAGCCCAGACTGGGAGATCTAATTCTGTTTATTAATTTTGAGTGTGTGTGACGCGTCACACCCCAAGCAGACGCCTTAAAGCTCGGCCCACTAAATACCGTTACTCACCGTGAGTTCAGCCCAGGCACAGTGTCCCGACAGCTCCGGCGAGGCCCATCTCTGCTCCAAACATAAATCCTGCCTGGAATTGTGTCCACAGGTCTTACCGCTGTGGATGGTTCAGCAGAAAGTCATGACTCACTTTCACTGGCCCCCACAAACGGAGACGTGTGTTTTATATACTCATACAAGCTGAGTTATAAGGTGGGGGCTCCGGCCTTCATGTCCAATAAAGGAAAAATATGTGCCCCCAGTCTGCCAAACAGCGGCCGTGGGCAGGGGGTGGGGCATGCATTTGGCCCTCTGCAACCTTGACCACATCAAATAGGCAGTCACACCTTCAGCTACAAGATGAACCGCAGCTGATTAAAAAAAATGTGACTGGGGTGTTCCGAGAGGCAGGTGGGGGCTGCAGGAACAGCGACAGAGCTCTTTATCCTCCACCATCATCCGGGAGGGGGTGTGGCAAACATCTGCGCTCCGAGATGGGGCTGGACAGCCAGATTTGGCTCGATCTGAAACAAACTTTCAGGAATGGCACTGGCCGTGCGGGGGGGGGCTGCGTGCTGATGGCACTGGCCGTGCGGGGGGGGGGCTGCGTGCTGATGGCACTGGCCGCGCCGGGGGGGGGGGGGGCTGCGTGCTGATGGCACTGGCCGCGCAGGTTTTGGGGAACCAAGGGCCATTTGAGGCGTCTCCGAGGACGACGGCACCCGCTCCATTCACCACTTTAACCGGCATCAGCATGTGGGGGGTGTCACGCCTCAGGCCCCGCCAGAACTACACGGCAGCAGTCTGGCCTGTAGGTGTTTCCAGGTTCCCCCCATCTTTGCATTGCCGTGGGAACAAAACCACCTGACCCACAGCGAGGCCTGCCATTGGTCGCCATACCATCCTCAGCATCTCTTTGGTAAGAAATTACCCAGAGACGACATCCCCCCCCCCGCACCCAGCTCCTCAAACAGATGCGTTCGCACCTCCAGCTTAAACGGACACACACTCACTCCACTTCAACTGGCAAATCGGTGCCTGTTAAAATCTGGCTCCCCGTCACCCGCGGAGCACAAATAACATGCTTACAGATAATTGACAGCAAGGGGAAATTACTCTGAGATAAAGTAGTTCGACATTTTACAGATTACACAGCGAAATGTGGAATGCAGCGTGTATAAAACCCATCCAGCCCTGTCATTTTGCAGCAGGTCTGACTGCCAGGAAAAGGTCTTCGGAAAGAGCCATACGCCCCTCTTGCAAGTTGATCACATCCACTCACAAAAGACACACCTTCACCACTGACATGGGCTTATTCCTCAGGATATTTCATTTCGTCTGGTTGCCGGACTAAAGAAATGTTCACAGAGATGTGTGATCTGTGCATTTGACTGAATTTGCTGCTCTGACCAGTCGATGTTCCCATCAAAGGCCCTTTAAACCCCCAGCCCCCGCCACCCGCCCCCCCGTGACACATCCTCACCCCCACTGTTTACCTGAGGCTCTCTTCTCTCATCTGCCAGCCGCTGACATGAAGGACTTTGGCGTTCGGCTATTTAAGGCTGTAAGACACGGTGGCCTTGATGAGCGTCCGAGGATTTTATTCCTCAGGAGGGTGTCGTGCAGCTTTAACAGGTATGTGTGGTGCAGAGGGGGGGCCGGGCCCCTTTAAAGGGGGCCGCACTTGGGCACAGAGAAGACACGACCCTCAGAATTTACTTTAAGATGGGCAGTGAACAACAGAGGCAGCTACAAAAGCATTTTACCAAACGTAGCTATTCTTACAAAGACGCAGGTGAACGGGCACTGCTACTCCCCGGAAACACAGCCATGCCCAAACGGGCACTGCTACTCCCCGGAAACACAGCCATGCCCAAACGGGCACTGCTACTCCCCGGAAACACAGCCATGCCCAAACGGGCACTGCTACTCCCCGGAAACACAGCCATGCCCAAACGGGCTGCGCTCCTACCCGACTTTCCAAAACCTGCATGCACACTTTCGTAATGAAACGGAGGCCCTAAGGAATTTATGGCTGTACGGCATGATGAGGGTAATTAACTTCCTATATGATCCCGATTTAAAATGCAGAGAAATTAATTCAGCAAAGAAAGAGACTGCGTATAACTGGAGGGGTTTAATCCCAGAAAGAATTTTCTTCTTGCAACTGGGTCCGTCTTTGTTACAGGATCTTTATTAAGATTATAGACCTGCTTGGTATCTGAGCACCATCTGTCACTGCGGTCTGGCCGCTGCAGTGCGACTCCGTCCCTCACGGAATCACAGCTGAGCGCTTTCTGCTGTCGCTCTGCTCCGGCCTGAAGGCGAATCTTTGGCGCTGCTTCAGCAACAAAGGCAGTGAAAATGGTGGAAGCAGACAGGAAGCTGAGTGGGGGGCGGAGGGGGCTCTGATCAGAGCTCCATGGCCGCCTCCTCGTCGCTGCTCTGTACAAAGTCGTCACCGATGTTGTCCAGAGGGAGGTCCTCGTCCTCAGAGCCCACCTCCTCCGCGCCGGGGTGCAGCTCCCCCAGCAGCTGGTCCACGTGCTCCAGCAGGGCGGTGTCATCACAGCGGAGCTTCACGTACAGCTGGGAGGGCCGAGGACAAACAGACAGTCAGAGATGGAGAGCCAATCAGCACCAGCGTCACACCCAGCTGTGTTCAGAATGAGTCGAACATCGGCAGACATCTTTCTTGGCCATTTCCTATTCTGGGGTCAAGTTTCACCTGAGAACTTCCTGTACCATCACTGTACCATCACATAAAGCACACAGTGGCCAGGGGAGTGAATGCGACACAGCGGGGTCAGAATACGAGGACCCACACCTCCAGTCCCCCAGTGGCCCGATTTGAATGGGATCACGGGTCAGGTGTCTGAGTGAACGGGGTTAGAGACACGGCTGATTGGATTCATCACCCCTGTGTGACTGTAATCTCAGAAGGTGGATGTAAAGGGGGCGGGGGGTCAAAGAGCTGACATACTGGAACAAACCTGTACCTTATATGGGGGGGGGGGGTGAAAGGGACAAGGATAGAGAAAGAGAGGAGGGGTGCAGAAATAAAAGACAAAGGGAAGACAGCAGTCAGGAAGAGAGTGAGTGAGAGTTCTAAAGATGTAACGAGTGTAAAGGACGGTCAGGCAGAGAGACAGGCATTCAGACAGGCAGATACCCAGACAGACAGACAGGCAGACAGACAGACAGACAGTCACTCAGGCAGATAGACAGGCATTCAGTCAGTCACTCAGGCAGATAGACAGGCATTCAGAGAGACAGTCACTCAGGCAGATAGACAGGCATTCAGACAGGCAGATACCCAGACAGAGAGACAGGCATTCAGACAGGCAGTCAATCAGACAGAGAGACAGGCATTCAGACAGGCAGATACCCAGACAGAGAGACAGGCAGACAGACAGGCAGATACCCAGACAGAGAGACAGGCATTCAGGCAGGCAGATACCCAGACAGAGAGACAGGCAGACAGACAGGCAGATACCCAGACAGAGAGACAGGCATTCAGGCAGGCAGATACCCAGACAGAGAGACAGGCAGACAGTCACTCAGGCAGAGTGACAGGCATTCAGGCAGGCAGATACCCAGACAGAGAGACAGGCAGACAGACAGGCAGATACCCAGACAGAGAGACAGGCATTCAGGCAGGCAGATACCCAGACAGAGAGACAGGCAGACAGTCACTCAGGCAGAGTGACAGGCATTCAGGCAGGCAGATACCCAGACAGAGAGACAGGCAGACAGTCAATCAGACAGAGAGACAGGCATTCAGACAGGCAGATACCCAGACAGAGAGACAGGCAGACAGACAGGCAGATACCCAGACAGAGAGACAGGCATTCAGGCAGGCAGATACCCAGACAGAGAGACAGGCAGACAGTCACTCAGGCAGAGTGACAGGCATTCAGACAGGCAGATACCCAGACAAAGAGACAGGCATTCACACAGACAGTCACTCAGGCAGATAGACAGGCATGTAATAACCTGACAAAATCTAATACATTTTCATCTGGCAAATTTGGGTAAATCTTCAGGCGTGTATTTCCCCCGAAAGTAGTTTGTTACCTCAAACTAAAGATCATTCGATGATAAATGAGTGTTTCTCAAAATCCTTTTGTAAATCAGTTCATAACCTCATTCATAAATGAATGAGTCAGCCAGAGCAATCGCTATTTTCTGTGTCATTTTTTTTTTAACCTTTACCTGCTATTCTGTCACAGAGACACAGAAGTCACCCGAAATGGATCACCAAAGCATGCTGATGCGACAGAAGTCACCCGAAATGGATCACCAAAGCATGCTGATGCGACAGAAGTCACCCGAAATGGATCACCAACGCATGCTGATGCGACAGAAGTCACCCGAAATGGACCACCAACGCATGCTGATGCAACAGAAGTCACCCGAAATGGATCACCAAAGCATGCTGATGCGACAGAAGTCACCCGAAATGGACCACCAACGCATGCTGATGCAACAGAAGTCACCCGAAATGGATCACCAACGCATGCTGATGTGATAGAAGTCACCCGAAATGGATCACCAACGCATGCTGATGTGACAGAAGTCACCCGAAATGGATCACCAACGCATGCTGATGCGACAGAAGTCACCCGAAATGGATCACCAACGCATGCTGATGCGACAGAAGTCACCCGAAATGGATCACCAAAGCATGCTGATGTGACAGAAGTCACCCGAAATGGATCACCAACGCATGCTGATGTGACAGAAGTCACCCGAAATGGATCACCAACGCATGCTGATGCGACAGAAGTCACCCGAAATGGATCACCAACGCATGCTGATGCGACAGAAGTCACCCGAAATGGATCACCAACGCATGCTGATGTGATAGAAGTCACCCGAAATGGATCACCAACGCATGCTGATGCTCATTTTTGGTTTTTGGACAATGTGCTAAAATAATAATATCAAGAATAACAATTATTTGATAATAATAATAATAGTAAGAAGACAGATAGGCAGACAAATAGGTTAATGTAATATAAAATAATGTAGTAACAACACATTATGTGAAATTTTGCTAAAATCTGTCATTACATAATTTGGCATTATTACATAATGCATTGTTACAGGGCACAACCCTATTCCTAACTATGCTAACCCTAACCCTAACCCTAACCCAGCCCCAACAGCCACCATGAGTAACCAAATAAGACAAAAGACTTTAGCCTATTTTAGTTTTTTATAAAAAAAGAAAAACCTGGAAAATGTCCCCACAAGCTAAAAAGTACCAGGTTGTTGGTCCCCACAATTTATGAAATACAAACCCACACACCGGCATGCATGCACACGCACACACACACCCATCCAGACATAAAACCGACGCAGTCCTCCCCCTGGACGGGGTCCCACTCACATAAAAAGGCTGAATGTCTCACTGCTCCTCATCCTCACTAAGAGCTGTGCCAGAATGACCCAGTACAGCCCAGCATGTGCCCAGCATGTCCTACACGGGGACCAATTTAAGAGGATCCCAGGCGCACGCACATGAAAGCTGGAATAACAGGCAATTTTTCACAGGCTTGTCAAAGGTCCACAGGGATGTGCTGGGGACCAAAGGCGGCCAGGATCCAGCGGGGTCTGAACTGAGTGTAGACCGTCCTGTCTGGGCTGGCCGGCCTGCACTCACCCGCCTGCCGCCCGCGCTCACCGGCCTGCACTCACCGGCCTGCCGCCCGCGCTCACCGGCCTGCACTCACCGGCCTGCGCTCACCGGCCTGCCGCCCACGCTCACCGGCCTGCGTTCACCGGCCTGCACACACCCGCGCTCACCGGCCTGCACTCACCTGAACTCTCGTTTTAGGTCAGGCAGAAACTAATGGAGAAACATCTACCCAAACTGAGCAGCTGAACGTGGCACAGCACTTAGATGCTAAAGACAAGCATTCATCTTGCTGATTATTTCCAGATCTCCAAAACAAGGCTTGTCATGCGCTCCACTACTACTCAACATCGGCATTTTAACCTTTAACATCTTTATTAAGCACTCATTTTATCTCCATTTACGCAGTGAATCACAGCATGCAGCAACACTTAAGTTACACTTAACATTTGTGTAACATTTACAACTGGTTGAATTCACTTTCATTTCACAGAAAAACGGACAGCACACATTCTTCCTGTATACATTAACCTTTCAGATTATACTGGACTCTGTCATCTCTGTACCTACAGGCCATAATTACACAGTGATGTCACAGAACACAAACTTTGATAAAAATAAAAAATAAAAGGACACCAATTTCTCACATTAACACCCAATTATGCAAAAACTGCATGTACGTAATTGGTAATTACAGCATCCAGCCGCGGTGTGAACCATAACAGAAAATGATGTATGATGTAGAATGCCCAGCACTTAGAATGAGTTGATTTTTTTCTTACGCATTGTGATGTAAATGTCACATTTGCATACATTTTAATATCGTAGTCCATGAAATTAATAACCAAGGGGTCAGCTTTCGGAGATGCAGACCACAAACTGAGGCGTCCAATTCCCCTTCGTGCTTTGACATTGAGAATTAGGAGCAGCATACACGATAGCAAAAGATCAGGACCGGATCCTGTTCCAGTGAGGCCCCCAGGCACCTTGGAGCCCCCCCATCACTAGGTGGGGGGTGAGGGGTACATACAGGTGCAGTATACGTACAAAGTAAAGGCTCTATAAGCTATAAGCCCTTATATGCTAGCCAGCCTGCTATGCTGTGGTCAGTCACATTTAGCACTAGCTATCTATATTACAAATTACAGAACTTGCATTATTGGCCATTATTTCTGACTGTTTCTAAAAGCAGGTTCTGGATAAACAATGAATCTACGCCAATACAACATGAAAATGTTGGGTCTTATGTTTAGCATGAATAACTGTCCAGCTGAGATGATGACCACATCCATATAGCTAGCTAACGTACCTCGACATGGAGGTGCATGTTAACATCCTGTAACTTTAATAATAAGGACCTAATGTTACATTTCATGGCTGTAGTGGAGCCAAGGGAATACAATGATTGCTAGTTATATTTTTGCTAGCTTGCTATGTTTTGAATTGTCAGGTCTAACTAATGTTACCAACCTGTCTGTCTGAATGCCTGTCTGTCTGAATGCCTGTCTGTCTGAATGCCTGTCTGTCTGAATGCCTGTCTGTCTGAATGCCTGTCTATTTCTCTGAACATCCTTTACACTTATCTGGTAAGCTAACTAGCCATCATTATTTGCCAGTGTCAAACGACAAGGAGACAGTTTCCCTAAAAATGAATGTCTTGAATACAAACTTGTAAATTATGCAAGATTTGAAATGACCACATGTATTAGTGTAGTAGTATCGATAATGTCAGCAGTGTAACATCCAAGGTAATCTGCTCTTCAGAATTAGCACTCTTATGAAAGTGTCCAGTAAAAGGCAGAGCAGCGTATTGCGGACGGAGGCCAGTGACCCGATTGTTAATCGTGCACCACTGCGCATGCAGAGGGGCCAAAGGGCCAAAGGGCTTTGATGCTCAGCTCATAACCTAATGACTGAAGTGCCGGGGGGGGCTGATGATGAATTTGCAGTGTATATGAGGGTCGCAGCGTGTACCTCGCAGTAGGCCTGTAAATCACTGGCCGCAGTTTGATTCCACTGCGATTAACGACTTGATGCGTCGGAAATCTTTCATTTCTATCACGATTCAATTTGATTAATCAATTATTTTGATAGCCTGAATTAAAACCTTTAACTTTGCTGGGGAAAAAAAATCACAAATATGACCATGGGAAATTAATTACACATTATAAATGGAATACAAAGAAACTAAAATCGCAGAACATTAACTTTTATCGTTATTATTAAACAGGGAGAACAACTACTGAACTGAACAGAAGAAAATAAAACGCATTAAAGGGAGCGCTAGCTTATGGGGGGGGGGGGATTAGCGGAATGACGTTACATCGTTTATTATTCTGTGGAAAACGAAACACGGATCTCAGGAGACCAGATATAATAATGAATAATAAACACGTCACGGCCCAGTACTCTGAAAGCTCCTATAAGTGGTAAATGAGCCAATGAAACCCCTAACCCTCCACTACAGAAAATGGCTGGACATCGACTACAATCCTCTGCATTAATTTAGCTGCTGTGCCTTTAGTTCTAAATATCGGCCACAACTAAAACATCGGACTAATGCTGATATATTAATTTTTCATGAATATCGGCCAATACTGAAACGTTACCCAATATGCAGTCCATCTCTAAGATTAACATTACGTGTTACTCAGCTACCTGTCCAGCTACTTCGGGGTCTGCTGCCACAGCAAAAAGGATGCAGTTTTAGTGCTACGAACAGTTTGCATCGTAGTGCAAAGATTATCTTACCCATTAGAGAGAGCGATCAGCATTTCCGAAAGCGTCACTGCTCAAAGATCATCAAAATCATGAAGAAGCGCTTCATTCGTGAATATTAATGAGAATTATCACGCTACCCAACATTTTGGAAAATTGCGTGCCAGCGCTGCTATTTTGCGCATTTACCTGCAGTGCATGAGCACACAGCCCAGAAATAGGATTATCTGTATTTTACCACCAAAAATCGATTCGGAGAGATCGGTGTATTGAGTCGCCACTTTAATGATCGATTCATCACAATGCATCTTTACACCGCTGGTTTGCACTATAAATATTACGACTCACAGACAGTAGTGCTCCGAGGGCCCCAGCAGCCCAGCTCCCGGGGCACTGGCCCAGTTCATAATCCAGCCGTGCGAGAGATTAATCGCTATGGATGTCAGGCAGTATGAAATTTAATTATTCTTTATCTGCCATTTGCACAGGTACATTGGAGTGCTTCACTTTCAGACACAAATGCAGGGGAGAGTAAGACTGGGGGTCACGGCACGGGGTCAGCCAACATGCAGGGCCCCTGGGTCTGGGGGGGCGGGGGTAAGGGCCCACGGCCATGTGACTACTCTCCTGAGCCTGGGCCTCGAACCAGCGACCTTCTGTCACAAGCAGAGGTTTAGCCTCTGAGATTCCTCTGATAATCACATAAACTGCTAGTTGGAGAACCCCAAGCCAACAGGCTCCCGGGCATCATGAGGCGCCCCCCCCCAGCCTCTGTATCGCCCCCCCCCCCCCCACACACACTCCAGGCAGAATGACTGCTGCTAGCACAGCCCTCAGTCGTACCTTCCACTCTCCTGCACTCGTGTGCCTGGTGCTGCAAGGGACTGAGGGGCCATCTTCACAGCCTACAACTGGGACGGACATCAGAGAACCCCCCCCCCCCCCCCCCCAGAGGCTGCAGAGTCCCGGAGGTCTTTATTTTCTCCTACAGAAGCTTTTATTTCCTCTCCTCTGTCTGTTACTTTTACTCACAGGATTTTACTGCTATATAACATTAACCATTATATCTGCTGTTAAACTGTTGTTAAACATTTTTGAAGTTCTTTGAAGGATCCGCGCTAGGAAGGAGGTATATAAAATAATATATAATATGCAATAAAGAATATTACAGATTAATGCAGGATGTGTGTATTAAGGGTACTGGCTCAGCCTGCTAACAGATACATTTACAGCGCAGTGGCCTGCTGATCTGGGAACAGCCTCTATCAGGGCTATACACTAGCTAGCAGGATCTGTAGCAGCGTGAGCTGAACCACCAGGCAAGTTCAACAAATCAGATAGATATTTGGTATGTGTTGGGAATTTCGGTTGGGAACTTATTCACTCGTCCTCCTGCCCTCTCTGCCCCCACAAGAGGGCAGCCCCGAAAGGCATCACACTAAAGGCCGTGCGCTCATTCCTGGCCCGTGTCATGCCCCCCCGCTCGCACACGAAGCCAGCTTTCCCACAACATAACTCATCACTCAGCATCTGCCACAGGACTGTACAGTCTCACTCTACTTCCCATCAGGTGGAGTCTCCGAGAGAGAAGCCGAGGGTGTCACAGGAGGACACGCCCATCCCCAGGTCAGTCAAGAGTGACAGTGGATTAAGCCAATCAGAGATCAACAGAGCACAATAGATCCTGCCTAACATGGGGCCAGGAAAACCAGGAAGTCAGGAGTAGCGCTGGCAGGGGTGGAGGGAGCAGGGACCGGGACATACATGACGGTGCCCACACGGCACCTCCCAACTGCATCAAAATGCCGGCGGCCATATTAGAGAAGAAGAAAATGGGGTTAGGTTAGGTAGGGTTAGGGTTAGGGTTAGGTAGTGCCCGTGTCCTCCCAGTCAGGGGAGTTAGGGTTAGGGTTAGGGTTAGGTAGTGCCCTCCCAGTCAGGGGGGTCAGCACTGCGAGGGGGCCACAGAGCGGGGGGGTGGGGGGGGGGGGTCCGTGTCCTCCCACTTAGGGGGGTCAGCACTGCGAGGGGGCCGCAGAGCGGGGGGGTGGGGGGAAGGATGCCCGTGTCCTCCCAGTCAGGGGGGTCAGCACTGCGAGGGGGCCACAGAGCGGGGGGGGGGGGGTGTCCGTGTCCTCCCAGTCAGGGGGGTCAGTACTGCGAGGGGGCCGCAGGGCGGGGGGCGGGGGGTGGGGGGGTGTCCTCCCGGGCACTGATCAGCCCTAAAAACCGACACAAACCACTTGGGGGCTGAGAGTCCTGGCCCTCCCCCCCCTCCTTACATATATACTCAGGTTAAATATGGATTCCAGTGACAGCTGCATTAGTCTGCCTGACCCAAATACATAAAATGGAAAAAAAATATTAAATTAAATGAATCGTTATCTGTACGGCTCTTGTAAACTGCAAGGGTTTGTCTGTCCCCGGGAGAGACAACTGGCTGAAAATGTGAATTCAACCCCCCCCGGTCCAAACCCCCAGTCATAACTCTGGGGACAAAACTCTTTAAAATAATTTGTTATTTAATGTTTAATATGTGTCTACAGTCAATATCTTCCAGGGAAGTCTGCATCAAATCACAGCATAAATCCGCCCTTAAAGTTCACGGGCGTAATTAAGAGCCGCCCTGCTGGCAGCTGCAGGAACAGCACGGAGGCAGGGATTTATGATGAGGCAGGCGCTGACTCAGCAAACTCACAGAATCAATGGAAACATTTTTAATTTGGAACGGCCATTAAAGATTAAAGACCCCCCCCCTCCTTTATTGTGCCAGATGTTCAGCTATAAGAGCAATGGCAGTGAAGTTGGCGGGGGGGGGGGTTAGGTCATAAGAGCCTCCGAAAAGCTCACTGTAACAGAAAGATCAAAGGTAATTTCTAGGGGCCCAGACACTAGGGGGCGCCTAAGAGTATAGGGGTGTGAATAACGGCAGCTTTGGTTTGGAGAAGTAGGGGGGCATTTGGTAGAATGTGGAGCCATCTTTTCCGCCATCAAAGAAAAACGCAGCAAGATGGAGGTGGGAGGGGCCATGCACACATATGAGCTCTGATTGGAGGGAGAGACGAGGCGAGCGGCACAAACCAAAGTGTCGCTATGAAGACTCTCTCAGCACGGAGCTGCTGGCGGCGTATCGCCGTGGCGACCAAGCGGCTCCAAGTCAGCCTGGCGTGCCTGATTGCCGCGGATGTCTGCGAGTCGCGTGACATTTCACGCCGCATTAGATGCCTGGAGCTGGCGAACACGCTCAGCTGTGTGATCAGGGAGCAAAGGAAGGGGGCTGGAGTACAGAGCCACGCAGATCTGATCCCAGATCAGCCGAGGGTAGCAGCCGTCAAACGCCGCTCTGTGTTTGAAGTGCAGACCCTTCATGTGCGTTTAGAGGGTCACAGACATCACAGGTCTCAGGCGTCATGTCGGAGAAAGGGGAGGAAAAGATGAAAAGGTACGTTACAGTGTTTGTTTGTGTGTGCGTGTGTGTGTGTGTGTGTGTGTGAGCAGGTCAGCCCTCAGGTCTGTTCAGGAAGAACAGAGTGAATTTACCAGGGGCCAAGATTTAACCTTAATACCAACACAAATATTTCATCCCAAGGCTTCGAGACAGAATGGAAAAAGCTCCACTTTTCTTTATGCCCCACCAGCGATAGGCCGTTCATCCTGGGGAGGGGCTGCTGACCTCCCGTAAATTAGAAAACGTGCGCATCCCTGGAGACTGACACGTGAAAGCAAATTTGATCTTTAAATACCAGAGACACAAATTCATTTTGAAGGCGAAGCCTGGATTACTGATATTTCGTTATATTGATCAGAAATAAACTCATGTCACGACCACACGATTTGGTGGGGGGACCCTAAGAATGCAACGGGACCCAAACCCCCCCCCCCCCCCCGTGCCATGGGGACCAATCAGAGCGTGACAGGTCCTTCCCAATCAGGACAGGCGTACTAATTAATGTGTTAGCAAGAAGCTGATGGGGAGTGGTGCAGTATCGCCCCGCGCAGCTCGGCACAGGCGTCGGGGTCCTGCAGGGCCACAGTGAACCAGAATGAGCCATTAACGCTAATTTGAGTCGCGGCGAAGAGATGGACGCGTCTCCCATGGCGACGAGCCCCCGCCTCGCTGGCTTCACAAACAGCCTTTTGTTTCTTCAGCGCTGGAGATAACACTGGAGCCCAGGAGGAAATTAAGCCCCCCCTCTCCCCGCCTCTCGCTCCCCCGCTCTGGCCTTTCTAATTTAGATCGTTATCGAGGTCTCTCTCCCGGCCTGCCCCCACCCCCCCTGGCTTTATATCATTTCCGGACCTCTCTCTGCGAGCGTTCCTCGGCATAGGGCTCCCGGGTCGGCCTGAGACGATCTCTCCCCCTGCCTGACGGAAACCGATCGGCCGCGACCCCCCCCCCCTCCCCAAAACGCAGCGCCCATCAGAACAGACACAAAGACAACAAAAAAATGTTTTGCATAAAGTCAATTAACCTTCCCGCCGCAAATAATTAAAAGCTGCCAACGGCCCATAATTATCCAAAATAAATATATAGCTGAGGTAATGACAAGACGGTGGCCAGTCCAGTGTAAATATTAAACAGCGGGGAGGCGAGACAGTGACTCAAAACGGAGACGAGACGATATTCTCGGGGGGGGGGGGGGGCGCTATGCATCTGAGCGAGTTTACTGGCAGGTTCCCTCACCTCTGTCACCCCACCGGCAATGTAATCACCGCACCGCATTACTAAGCTGCTTACACACGGGGCCATTACCATTATGGGATGTATTGATCGTGACCTACGATCCACCAAGGTGAAAGGGTACCTGGGCCGGCCTGCTCGCTCACCGTCTTCAGAGGAAGAGGAACGAGGGGCTGGGGGTGGGGGCACTGAAGCCCGCGCCCCTGCAGTGGCCCCTCCCTAAGCAGGAGCGGGGGCGGCGAAAACACACGCATGACACACATGATAAACACGACTACAGAGCGCACCGAGCTGCCGGCGCAAAAGTGGATCTCGTAGGAAGACGGGCTTATTTGTGCCATGTTTCTTGGCCTAATTACGACACGAACAGGCAAGATGGGCCTGATTTATCCGCATCATCTCCGTGTCTCTGCATTAAGCTGCTCTCTGCGGGTTTAACCTCAAGTGGCACCAAGCCCCGTTGGAGAGACAACTTATTATTTCACAGAAAGCAGCCCCGCAGCCACAATACCTTGACAGATTCCGCCAAGCAGTCCTCTGAGTTACTGAAACCGGCCCTGATACGCTCCGCGGAAAAAAAGAACCACAAAATCACCTGATCTCCCAAGGGACCAACCAGGCGGCCGGATTCGCTGGCCAGCGTCCGCCTCGGCCGCCCAAAGGCCTCGCCGCCATGTTATGGCCAATCGTACCTCCAGAGTTGCTGAGCAGACGGCCCTTCTCAAAAGATGTCCAGATGTAGATGGGAACTGGGCCTACCAGCACCTGACAGGAGGTGGCGCAGCAGTTAAGGAAGCAGATGAGTAGCCTGCAGGAGGCCTGAGATGGAGGAAGTTCGCTCCAGAAAGACCATTTAAAGACCACAGGGTCAAAGGTCACGAGACGAGGAGGAGGCATGTGAACGTCCTGTCATGTGGCTTCAATCAATCAATCAAGAGGATTATTTGTCATATACACAGTTGTGCACATACAACATGTAGTGAAATTTAACCTTGGACACTCCGAGCAGCTGTGCATGACAGATTAGCACACAGATTAGCCTGATCGGAGTGACCAGGAAGGCGTCTGACCTCAGCCGCACCGTCTGTCATGTCGACAGCAGCCGGCTCTTTCTCCAGTCGCAAAACACGCGAAGTAATGGCACAGAGCCCAAATGGAGAGTTTAATGTGCAGAAAGAAATGGGGAGACAAGAGTCACTTTAAAAAAACGATCGTGACGTACAAAACTTTGTCCCATATATGATACAGCCAACAAATTGCTTGCTTTTGATCACTGATAACTTATGAAGCACAGATATTCCACAGTTTTACTTCATGAAAAGCAGAACCAGAGGACCTGAGGGGGGGCTAACACACCCCCTGTTAAAGAAAAAGCGAACAGCATTTTGTAAATCTGGGATAAATGTGGGATCACTAATCTGCCACACTGCCCCCCTAATGAGAGCTATGAATAATGCACCGGAAGAAATGGGCGAGATCGTTATCTTCCAGCGAGACATCTAGGAACACAGGGTGAGAAATCAGCCCGAGGATGCGGGCAATTAACGCGGCGCTGCGTGGCGCGGTGTGGCGGGGTGTGGCGCTGCGTGGCGCGGTGTGGCGTTGCGTGGCGCTGCGTGGCGGGGCGTGGCGTTGCGTGGCGCGGTGTGGCGTTGCGTGGCGCGGTGCGGCGCTGCGTGGCGCGGCGCTGCGTGGCGCGGCGTGGCGGGGTGCGGCGCTGCGGCGGCGCGGCGTGGCGGGGCGCGGCGCTGCGTGGCGCGGTGTGGCGGGGTTCTGCTCAGCACCCGCACGGAGGCGGGAGCGAAACACAGCCACAAAACGACAAAAGAATCCGACAGAATGAGCATCTTCCCTGCTATGACACTCCCTTCACCCCCACGCCACCCTCCACGCCCCCCCCACACCACCCCCACGCCCCCCTCCACACCCTTCACCGCCAGAGCCCCCACGCCCCCCCTCATGCCCCCTCCACGCCCTTCACCGTCACGGCGTGACTGAGCTCCAGGCACGTTTACAGGGAGCCTGACAGCTTTCAGCGGCTGCTGCCTGTGATTTTCCCCATTTATCAGCCCGTTTACTCATGGCCCCTGGCAGGAGACGGACAAGCAGATGTGAAAATGAAGCTCAGGGCCCTACAGCTGGCTGACAGAGAGCATGGGTAGGAAGGCAAGGGCTCAGCCAGCTGCGGAAAAATGCTGATTCCGGCAAAACCCGAGGACCCGGGTTTATTCCAGCCTGTAGATGGGGGCCGCACCCCCCCCGGACAGCGGGCTTCCTTGACTGAGGCGATCAAGGTCGGGCCCCTGGCTGAGAGTCCTGCCCACGAGCCCCCCCCAGCACTGGCGCTCTCAGCAGTCTGCCTCCCCCAGGTATCTTAATGCTGCCATCTTCCACGGCCGCCTGCTACCTCATTACCAGCTGAAGAAAGGGGACACGGAGCGGGAAATGAGGAAATCCACAGGAGCTCCGTGCAGTAATGTGATCATCAGATGGAAGATCATATACATGAGATCAGAAGACAATTCAAAGGACGCCTGACATTAAGCTGCTTCCATAATCACTCTTGTTATTAATATTCGCCATCGATAGCCGCTGTTAGTCTCCCTCTCCAGGCTGTCAGCCGGGCGAAGGGGCTTCATCCTACCCCTCTATCCCCACCTCCCCACCCGCACAAAGCAGCTACAGAATACTGCCTAACACCACTTTAATATCACTGGACCCTGACCCATTCCAAAGCGAGGTCTGTCAGAAACTTAAAAACCAGGTCAGGAACAAATTGATCTTGACCCCAAAGCAGCCGGGGGTGCCGGCATCTAGACCCCAGAGCAGCCGGGGGTGCCAACCTTTAAGCATAGTTTTCCTGACACTCTTTCTGTTTTTTCCATTGCTTTGTGCCCATTAAGCATAAAAATATTAACAAAGATGTTTTTTTTTTTTACCTAACATGGAAGTGTTATTAAAAATTAACAAAATTCTGCCTCCCGGCCTGCGGAAAACCCCTGTGACAGCCTCGTTCCCCAAACATCAGAGGAGAGTGCTCATTCTACAGCACTCAGCATTGGGAGGGAAAACAGATCCATACATATGTAAGATAAATGGCCAGGACCCGACCAAACCAAAGAGAATTAGCAATTAGACCATCTTCATGGAAACACCTCGTGGTGACTGTACTGGGCTTCATGGGCGAGACTAATCGTAAAGCATCACGTCTGAACGGATGGAGTCAGCCAGTCTTTCCAGTGAGGCGCACAGCCAGTCAGCCAGTCTTTCCAGTGAGGTGGACAGCCAGTCAGCCAGTCTTTCCAGTGAAGCGGACAGCCAGTCAGCCAGTCTTTCCAGTGAGGCACACAGCCAGTCAGCAAGTCTTTCCAGTGAGGTGGACAGCCAGTCAGCCAGTCTTTCCAGTGAGGCACACAGCCAGTCAGCCAGTCTTTCCAGTGAGGCACACAGCCAGTCAGCCAGTCTTTCCAGTGAGGCACACAGCCAGTCAGCCAGTCTTTCCAGTGAGGCAGACAGCCAGTCAGCCAGTCTTTCCAGTGAGGCGCACAGCCAGTCAGCCAGTCTTTCCAGTGAGGCGGACAGCCAGTCAGCCAGTCTTTCCAGTGAGGCACACAGCCAGTCAAGCCAGTCTTTCCAGTGAGGCACACAGCATCACACAGTTACATTAAACAGAAATGGGGGGAGCGTGTAAATAAACCTACACAAAAACACAGGGAGGCCTGTTTTATCACACAAGCAGGCACACGTGCACGTGCACGCACACACGCACACACACAAACACACACACAGACAGACTAGGTATCTATATCTTTGTGGGGACTCTTCATTCATCTCTCTGGGAAAAGCCCTAATCCCAACATGATGACCGTAACCCCTACCCAGCCCTAACTCTAACCCTAATCCCTACCCAGCCCTAACCCTAACCCAGCCTTAACTTTAACCATAAGTAACCAAATACAAGACTTCTGCCATTTTCATTTTTTGATAGCATTCACAGACGTTTTTTTTATTGAATTTACCCTTTTGGAGACAAAAAAAATCTCCTCATGGGTCAAAATAACAGGTTTTTATCACAATGGGGGGAGGTTTGGTCCCCACAATGTAATATAAGGAAGCAGGATATATCATTTCATGTCTCTTGACATAGTTTGCAGCTACACCAATTTATTTGACACTCTATAAGGGAGATAAGTTCTATTGGGCTATAGCTTATTTTGGGTAATTTCATCTTTACTGTTTTATAGATATTGCAGTATTACTCACGGATATTCTCACATATTGCGATGATATTGTGCAGCCCTAATATACGGTACACATGACCCCCAGACACTGTGTAGTGTTTAAATACAAGTTTGCAGTTATTTAGATTTGGTTAAATACCAGGGTTTGGACACTTAAATGTCACAGTGTGCTTACCTTCCTGGACTCAGATACATATCAGGGTCAGCTTACCTTCCTGGACTCAGATACATATCAGGGTCATCTTACCTTCCTGGACTCAGATACATATCAGGGTCATCTTACCTTCCTGGACTCAGATACATAACAGGGTCATCTTACCTTCCTGGACTCAGATACATATCAGGGTCAGCTTACCTTCCTGGACTCAGATACATATCAGGGTCATCTTACCTTCCTGGACTCAGATACATATCAGGGTCAGCTTACCTTCCTGGACTCAGATACATATAAGGGTCATCTTACCTTCCTGGACTCAGATACATATAAGGGTCATCTTACCTTCCTGGACTCAGATACATATCAGGGTCAGCTTACCTTCCTGGACTCAGATACATATCAGGGTCATCTTACCTTCCTGGACTCAGATACATATCAGGGTCATCTTACCTTCCTGGACTCAGATACATATCAGGGTCAGCTTACCTTCCTGGACTCAGATACATATCAGGGTCATCTTACCTTCCTGGACTCAGATACATATCAGGGTCATCTTACCTTCCTGGACTCAGATACATAACAGGGTCATCTTACCTTCCTGGACTCAGATACATAACAGGGTCATCTTACCTTCCTGGACTCAGATACATATAAGGGTCATCTTACCTTCCTGGACTCAGATACATATCAGGGTCATCTTACCTTCCTGGACTCAGATACATATCAGGGTCATCTTACCTTCCTGGACTCAGATACATATAAGGGTCATCTTACCTTCCTGGACTCAGATACATAACAAGGTCATCTTACCTTCCTGGACTCAGATACATATAAGGGTCATCTTACCTTCCTGGACTCAGATACATATCAGGGTCATCTTACCTTCCTGGACTCAGATACATATCAGGGTCATCTTACCTTCCTGGACTCAGATACATATAAGGGTCATCTTACCTTCCTGGACTCAGATACATATCAGGGTCATCTTACCTTCCTGGACTCAGATACATATCAGGGTCATCTTACCTTCCTGGACTCAAATACATATCAGGGTCAGCTTACCTTCCTGGACTCAGATACATATCAGGGTCATCTTACCTTCCTGGACTCAGATACATAACAGGGTCATCTTACCTTCCTGGACTCAGATACATATCAGGGTCAGCTTACCTTCCTGGCTTTGGTTAAATATGTTCTCGCCGAGTCTTTGAAGGTCTCTGTTTCCTCAGGCTTTTCGGACTGGAGATAGGAGGTCCACCCCAGCAGATACCAAACCTAAAGAATAAATAAATAAACAAACAGTATTAAATGTGTGCTGTCAAGAGAGGAAAATGTGACAATAGGATGTAATATGAGTTGCTAATTTCCATATCTGTATGAATAAAATTTAAACCACAGCCTTTAAAGTCCTTCAGTCTACTGAAAGGCTGTAAAAACCAATCAATCATTCAGAGAGAGACACGGCGTGGAGCTCTGCAGGTGCACTTACAGCTGATGCTTCAGAGAAACGGGACGCAAACAAACACAACGAACGTGCTGCACTCCTACGTTTAAAGGCAATCATGAAAGAAGCCAGATGAAAAGGGGCTGCGATCAGTAACACAACCGCGTGGGGCAGGGGAAGCATGGTGGGGTTCAGGCAAGCTTGCCGTCGAGGCCGCGCCGCCCTGCCCCGTCGAACAGCCCAGTTCTCTCTCTTATATTGCTACTATCAAAAACAAATAAGAGCTACCCTTCAATTTTAACCAAACCGTTAAAGTGTTACTCAGTGGTTCACTGAGAAAACAAAGACCAGAAATATATTACCTCTCTGGAGCTGGGGGCCATAATTCAATCAGCTAATCGCAGAAAGAAATGCTGGTTGTTTCACGCTGGTTAATTAAATTTCGCAAACAAGTCGTCACCGGTTATCTTCCAAGGGAATCAGAAGAACACAATTTGTCCGTTATAAGGTTCCTGATGCCTTTGTGTCCCGTAACCACTTTGATAGTAGATTAGCATTCCTGATCATTGGCCGCAGTGCTGTCTGCTGTGCTAATGTTACACCTTTGATGTTGCTCAAGGCTAAACATGCGTCCGGCCGCTCGGTGCTGCCTCTATACAGCCCACTTTCAACACCAAATTAACGCCTGATAGGATGTTCCTGATCAAAGGCAAACAGGGCCTGACAACACAAAGAAGAAGATCAATCTCAACCTTGAAGCTCTACTTTGAAAGGAAACTTGTACCCCCACCCCCACACCCACCCACCTTATTGCAACCCAAACACAGTCACAGTTAAAGGTGTCATTTTGCATTGGGGGGGAAGGACTCAGAGTGTACGCTGCAGAGCAGCATGCAAACGTACCCACAATGCTTTGTGGTTTATTAACATCGTCCTTGATCCTAATTACTGGGCATTTACGCAGCCCTCTCTTCTTCATCCACAATCTCCATTTCATGTTGTTCAGCTGAGGTTTACGTTTTGTTGTTCTGAACAGCTGATTGGCTCTGGTAATGAGGACCAAACTGTCTACCTGTCCATACGGAGATTACCACGTACCAACCATGTGGGTTACAGGCGGTGCTGCCACATGACCAGTAGAGGGCGTGCCTGAGTGAAACAAGCTTCTATGAAACATATAACATTAAAATATATATAGTGTTTATCTGAAAAAAGCGAACAAATGAGCAAAACATCACTTACAGAAACAAGCAATTATCTGTGGTACAGCCAAATATTAGTGAAGCAATTTTTTTAAACATGCTTTTACTAGAAAGTATCAATCGATATTTTTCTAAACAATAGAAAATATGGTGATTAATCCATAGCGCTGCCAGTAAAAGACAGCATTTCTATAAATGTGGCCTTTTCAAAATACTCTGGGTGAGTACATTACCCCCACAGGCAGTGTGCTCAGAGGTACTGGCGTGCCAATGAAAAGGCACCAGCCTGGCAAGTACTCGAACTACACTCTCGAACAACCAGTGTGCTCAGAGGTACTGGCGTGCCAATGAAAAGGCACCAGCCTGGCGAGTACTCGAACTACGCTCTCGAACAACCAGTGTGCTCAGAGGTACTGGCGTGCCAATGAAAAGGCACCAGCCTGGCGAGTACTCGAACTACGCTCTCGAACAACCAGTGTGCTCAGAGGTACTGGCGTGCCAATGAAAAGGCACCAGCCTGGCGAGTACTCGAACTACGCTCTCGAACAACCAGTGTGCTCAGAGGTACTGGCGTGCCAATGAAAAGGCACCAGCCTGGCGAGTACTCGAACTACGCTCTCGAACAACCAGTGTGCTCAGAGGTACTGGCGTGCCAATGAAAAGGCACCAGCCTGGCGAGTACTCGAACTACGCTCTCGAACAACCAGTGTGCTCAGAGGTACTGGCGTGCCAATGAAAAGGCACCAGCCTGGCGAGTACTCGAACTACGCTCTCGAACAACGTCGGTCTCCGTTTATTTAGTCATGTTAATGGCTCATGTTTTGGGGCCCGCCGGTCGATTAGGAAATGCAGCGGCTAGAAGGATGGGTCAACAGGAATAAAACTCTTTTTCCAGAAAGGCCATTTCAATAAAAAAAGCTCAATTATTATACATTATTACAGGACACATTTAGTGGACCCAGGTAGAAGTGTACTTCACAACCTGACCACTAGGGACCCAAGATTGAAAGACCCATAGCCAGAACTGAAATGATGTGAAGCTCAATAATCCCACCAAACTCTCCCATGAACCCTCCCCCCACCCCCATGGGTCCTTGTGTGGCCTCCCCCTGTTGGTGCACACACAGTAGTCACTAAGGTGGTCTCTTAAGAATCAGCTTGTGAAATTTAACTTAAAAGTTTTTTTCAATATAATATGAAATTGAGACCTCCTTTATTTCTGTATATGTTTTGTAAATTTGCAGAGCAGTAAAGTACATGTTTGCAGGCCCTTTCCAGTGGGGTGCTGTATGTAAATCTGCATTAGCCTTTCAGCCAGGTTTGGGGAATTCATTGCAGGCATTTAGAGGCAGGCATTTAGAGGCACGCATTTAGAGTCACTCTTCAGGCTTCAAAGTGGAAAAGGTCTGCATTCTGGAACAGGCGAAATATGACTCTTTCTCCTCAGAAGACTGCATTTCGCAGTTTTGCCACAAATGTAATTGTTAAATTAAAAAATAATTACAAATTTGTGGCCGATTAAACTGCAAAGAGCTCATTCCGGCAGAACAGAGAGCACAAGCATTCTTTAACGGAAAGGTTTAACAAGATGATGTAATCATTAATAACTGCACTTCACAGCCAATAAACACTCACTTCTCCAGAGCAGCTCCCACGAAGAGAAAGTGCGGCACATAAACGAAGTTTTAATGATCCTTAACATCTAGTTAAAAATGTCACTGACACTAATCTTGTCTTGCAGAAAAGACCCGGAACAAACATTACAAAAAGTTGAAAATCTAACTTGCACAGTTGTACAGAATGAATGCAACTGAATGCAGAAATAACAAAGCAAATGTAGGTGCTCCTGTGAGCGCAGTGCGGAGTGAAACTCAGCAGGTGGGTTAAGAGCATCAAAACTCAAACTGGGAAACAGCCATTAGCTGAGTTAATGTGGTTAGGATCAACATTATCATACATCACAATGTCAAGGTAGTAAGTGAAAGCAGAGCGCAGGCTGTCACCACGACAGCCTGAATGAGGCGCAGTCAGTCACGTTCGCCTTGGTGCAGGGACAGAACACCAGAAAACAGCTTCTTCATGAAGCACTGACAGCCCAGCCTCCAGTCAGCAATTACCCATCAATTAACTGTCAATCGGACACAAAAGGCCCCCAGTCCTCTCCACGCCATATTCACTTTAAAGGGTTTTTAATGTCAGCAGGAGTGATATTTTAAAGTGTGTTAGACCAAAACATTTGTGACTGCAGACACCGCCACTGGAAAAAGCGCAGTTACACCTACATTCTCCATAATTACTGAGTTGGAGTTACTCAGGGAAACTGAGGAGAAGCTCTGATGGATGTGCAAGCCAACATCACCTGGGAGATGGGGGGAGGGGGGTCTCTCCACATCTCAGTTTGTACGTTTTCATCAAACGTTTACATCTACCCAAACTGATCAGTCGCACAGCAGTTCACAGAAAAGCTTCATCTGCACAGCGTCATGCAGCCTCACAGAAAAGCTCCCTCTGCACGGCGTCATGCAGCCTCACAGAAAAGCTCCCTCTGCACGGCGTCATGCAGCCTCACAGAAAAGCTCCCTCTGCACGGCGTCATGCAGCCTCACAGAAAAGCTCCCTCTGCACGGCGTCATCCAACCTCACAGAAAAGCTCCCTATGCACGGCGTCATGCAGCCTCACAGAAAAGCTCCCTCTGCACGGCGTCATGCAGCCTCACAGAAAAGCTCCCTCTGCACGGCGTCATGCAGCCTCACAGAAAAGCTCCCTCTGCACGGCGTCATGCAGCCTCACAGAAAAGCTCCCTCTGCACGGCGTCATGCAGCCTCACAGAAAAGCTCCCTCTGCACGGCGTCATGCAGTCTCACAGAAAAGCTCCCTATGCACGGCGTCATGCAGCCTCACAGAAAAGCTCCCTTTGCACGGCGTCATGCAGCCTCACAGAAAAGCTCCCTCTGCACGGCGTCATGCAGCCTCACAGAAAAGCTCCCTCTGCACGGCGTCATGCAGCCTCACAGAAAAGCTCCCTCTGCACGGCGTCATGCAGCCTCACAGAAAAGCTCCCTATGCACGGCGTCATGCAGTCTCACAGAAAAGCTCCCTCTGCACGGCGTCATGCAGCCTCACAGAAAAGCTCCCTCTGCACGGCGTCATGCAGCCTCACAGAAAAGCTCCCTCTGCACGGCGTCATGCAGCCTCACAGAAAAGCTCCCTATGCACGGCGTCATGCAGCCTCACAGAAAAGCTCCCTCTGCACGACGTCATGCAGCCTCACAGAAAAGCTCCCTCTGCACGACGTCATGCAGCCTCACAGAAAAGCTCCCTCTGCACGCCGTCATGCAGCCTCACAGAAAAGCTCCCTCTGCACGACGTCATGCAGCCTCACAGAAAAGCTCCCTCTGCACGGCGTCATGCAGCCTCACAGAAAAGCTCCCTCTGCATAGCATCATGCAGCCACACAGACTGGGTCACCAGTTCTGCCAGCTATTCGTCAGTACACATAGTACCTCCCGTTTCAATGGCAAAATGACAAAATAAATGAACAGCCAAGAATTCACATTAACCAGCCTCGCCATGGAAAAGAGACAAATGCCGGCTGACTGACAACTGGCATATAGGCGTGACCAGCTTCGCAGTGGAAGGTAATCGACGGCTTCCTGTATAGGCACTGAGGAACTAAGGCTGCAGACAGGGAAGCCTGACTGGGACTCGCTTTGGAGTCAAATGGGGTGAAGATCAGAAGGAGCCGACAAACACAACGGCCCAGGCGGGGATTCAGTCCCTGGCTGATAGAGGGTGTGGGGAGAAGAGAGGCAGATGCAGAAATAGAGGGTGCGGGGAGAAGAGAGGCAGAGGCAGAAATAGAGGGTGCGGGGAGAAGAGAGACAGAAATAGAGGGTGCGGGGAGAAGAGAGACAGAAATAGAGGGTGCGGGGAGAAGAGAGGCAGAAATAGAGGGTGCGGGGAGAAGAGAGACAGAAATAGAGGGTGCGGGGAGAACAGAGACAGAAATAGAGGGTGCGGGGAGAAGAGAGGCAGAAATAGAGGGTGCGGGGAGAAGAGAGGCAGAAATAGAGGGTGCGGGGAGAAGAGGAAGAAATAGAGGGTGCGGGGAGAAGAGAAGCAGAGGCAGAAATAGAGGGTGCGGGGAGAAGAGAGACAGAAATAGAGGGTGCGGGGAGAAGAGAAGCAGAAATAGAGGGTGCGGGGAGAAGAGAGGCAGAGGCAGAAATAGAGGGTGCGGGGAGAAGAGAGGCAGAAATAGAGGGTGCGGGGAGAAGAGAGGCAGAGGCAGAAATAGAGGGTGCGGGGAGAAGAGAGGCAGAGGCAGAAATAGAGGGTGCGGGGAGAAGAGAGGCAGAGGCAGAAATAGAGGGTGCGGGGAGAAGAGAGGCAGAGGCAGAAATAGAGGGTGCGGGGAGAAGAGGTGCAGAGACACATTAGTTATCCTGTCGGCTCGGGACTGAGGAGCACGCTGGCGTTTATCGGAGTGGACGCACACGTACACACACACCAGCGGCGGGGCGTCCAGACATGACAGCTCGTGTGCCAGAGGCTGATATTTCAGCGCTCTCTGACCATGGGCACCCGCTCACCTGCACCACCTCGTCGTCCTCTTCCAGGAGCCCCTCCAGCACCTCAATGGCCGTCTGTGGGAGGGAGAGAGAGAGAGAGAGAGAGAGCGCGGCCGCCGCGGTTAATGGTGCCCCAGGAGGACAGAGACTGTCACAGCATGTACAGAACTCAGGAGGTAGCAGGCAGGACCTGAGGAGTATGTACCCGAGACACGGGGTGACGGATTTAAAACCAGATCCGCTGTTAACAACCAAGCTATTTGTGAAGACGGCGGATAATGGAAGAGTTTTTTCTGCATGTCATCGTCACTTGGTAGTGATGTAGGGTGGCACTATATAGATGCCCTTCTGATTGCTCACAGAGCAAACAAATCCCACTGCATCTTCACAGGTCTGACGGGGTATCTGCACAGCTGTACTGCTAATCTGCTTAAATAGCACGGAACTGCCGGATGCTCCTCATCTGCACAGTGCGCCGGAGCAGAGTAAGCAGTGAGTAAGCAGGAGCCGGAGCAGGAGTAGGAGTAGGAACAGGAGTAGCCTGTAAGCAACACCGGCACTTACTAATGTTCTCTAAAATAACATACTAATATACAACATTAAATACATCTTTTGAAAGGGCAGTTTGGAGAAAGCAGTCTTTTAGGCTATTTGATGAGTGCGAGGTTTCTGGTCGCTGAGATTTCCCCTTTGACCGGTCTGTGTGTGTGTGAATATATATATATATATATATATGTGTGTGTGTGTGTGTGTGTAGTCATTCATACACTACATTGTAGGGACCAAATAAGAACAAATCTTATGAGGACATTCTTTCGATCCCCACAAGCTCAAATTTATAAAAATCTGTGAATGCGTGTGTGGCACTAGGGGACGACTGACATGCTGAATTCATGAGGGACTGACTTCATCTAATATCTGACTGATATTAGAGTCTGTGCTTATTGGCAAGGTGATCGTCTAAGAACCTCGACACCATCGACAGAAGAACACAGGAGATATCCGCTCTGATCTCAGAGAAAGAATACCAGACCAGTTCTGTGGCGACGTGTCTGAAAAGGCATCAGCTGGTTTTCCATCCTGAGGTTTGATCGATGGGATAGATTGGTGTCTTCCTGGCGAGTCGAGTGTTCCACCAGCGAGAACGTCAATATGCTTCGCCGCACCACTCATCATCTCACGGAAGTTTACAAAGTTTCAACCGCTCCCCTATTTCCATGCTGGCTGTTACAGTGTGAAAAAGCCGGAGCCCATAACCAGACGCCTGTTTTCACTCAGAAAAACACAAGTTTCTCCCTATGTGGTGGAGACTCCATTAAAGCTTCTAAAGCAATAACTTCCAAACGTCGCCGACGGAGCCCAGCTGCCCTTTAAATCCCAGGTTTCCCTGTTTTGTGTGGCTTTGTTATCTGGAATCATAAGCAGATGTCCATACTCTTAAGCCGCCAGCCGCTACGGTAACACAGGTTACAGCCATGAACCTTTTCACACACTCTCGATTATAAAAATTCGACATCATCACCACTCACACGACTTGCTTCATTATCCATATCGAGCAGCTTGGTCCTGTTCCCGCCTACTGCAGGGGTCACCAGTCCAGTCTAAACAGGGTCACCCGCCACCCGTGACTGAGGACCTCTGGTGACTCTCGGGTTGCCAGGGTAACCAGCTTCATCATCCCATGAGGCATCTGTAAACCCTTCACTGGGCCTGACTGCCGCTATAAGCTGTGCGAAGTGTCCTGCAGGGTGTCCTACAGGGTGTCCTACACGGAGGCCTCACCGTGGAAACTGGGGGGGGTGCCACTGGGGGAGTGCCACTGGGGGAGCGCCACGTGGGCAGGCAGCGTCCTCCTAAGCTGGCCATCAATAACGTACCACCCTATCTTTCTCTGGGCCCAAACCATTACAAATTGTTCCAGGGTCCAGGGAGGCGATGGGGGGACGGGGGGACGGGGGGACAGGCAGACATGCCGTCGCTCAGTAATTTAAGGGCCTGACTGGCCGATTTATGAGTACGGCAGCCATTAAATTCAGACCAGACTTAATAACGGAACATTTAATGCGACTCTCTTGACAACTCCAATCTACAGTTACCACAGTGGCCCTGTACTCCTGGGGGGGGGGGGGGGGCACTCCCAGGGGGGGCACATGACAGCTTTCATTTTACAGTACCGCCATTTATCAGACTTAACATGCCGCTTATCTGAGCTTAAAGCTCCACTTAAATTTACCATTTTGTAATCCAGTAGAACGCAGATAATTAAAGACTAATACTCTCAATCACCTTCTTAAAAGCTGATCTGCCCGCCGCCGCCCTGCCCGCCGCCGCCCTGCCCGCCGCCGCCCTGCCCGCCGCCGCCCTGCCCGCCGCCGCCCTGCCCGCCGCCGCCCTGCCCGCCGCCGCCCAGCCCCGACGGCCCCCGCCCGCTGCCCTGCCCGCCGCCCTGCCCCGTCGGCCCCCGCCCGCTGCCCTGCCCACCGCCCTGCCCCGTCGACCCCCGCCCACTGCCCTGCCCGCTGCCCTGCCCGTCGCCCAGCCCCGTCGGCCCCCGCCCGCTGCCCTGCCCGCCAGCCTGCCCGCCGCCCTGCCCTGTCGACCCCCGCCCGCCGCCCTGCCCCGTTGGCCCCCGCCCGCCGCCCTGCCCGCAACCCTGCCGTCCTGCCATTTTTTCTTTTACTCATGTAGGGAGCCCATTTCTCAAGACTCCATATGACACAGAAGATGCTGCCGGGTCAGGGTTCTGGTGGTCTGCACCAGGCCTGTGGTCTGGCTCTCCACCTCCAAAGATGACCTCATTCCAAACCAGACCATCCCAATTAATCAAAACGGGATGAGAACCTGGAAGAACAAGTTGCTGGGCGACCCAGCTCAGGAGAGAACTCAGGAATCGTTTTCCCAGACTTCCCAGCTGACAGGGAGGGTTATTACACTCCTACTCAGAGCAGAGCCCGAGATCCACCATTCTAATCAGAGTTTCTGCTGCGTCGATTCGACGGCCCAGATCATCTCTCTGCAGGACCACCCCTGACTATCAGAGCAGAAGAAAATGACAAACAGCCGGGTTCAAATAAGAAAAATGTATCTACCAGTACAAATAAAGTAACCTGAATCTGAAAGAGGGGCAGAAAGAGAGAGAGAGAGAGAGAGAGAGAGAGTGCATTATATCCATAAAGGCTCTTGCGTGTGATCTCCATCATTGCGATGCCCCGCAATCCAGAATCTCCTTTTCCTTTAGCCCCTCACACACGCCTGACCAGTGAACTCCTTAACACAGCTTTCAGAGAGCCGAGCATTTTGGGAAATTTCATTTGCACAAAGTGAAAATCCATCCAAAGGACAGAATGCATAACAAACGGCACATTTACAGCTCAAGTGGCTGACAGCAAGTAAGCACTCTTCTTCCTCTAAATAAAGAATAAAATAAAACGGCAATGAAAATCCCTTCCCTGACTTACTACAGTACCAGAACCATCTCTGGCACTGTGGATTGTGAAGCTTTCTTTAAGTAATATGGCCTATTTATCTGGTGCCTTGCTCCGCTATTGCACAAAATTGTTTTCCATCTTTAAAGCAATCTTCACATGAATACGGCAGGTCCCCGCCTGTCGCCATGATATATTGATTTTTTTTCCCCCCACACCCCGGCTTTCATTCCGTAAGACACATGATGAAGGTTAGGCTGCTCTGTGCTAAATCGCGTCGGCCTGAAACAGCCACCAGCCTTGTACAGCCGCAGATTCCTTATCGGGGGGGGGGGGTCTCGAAACGCCTCTCGTGGTCTGGGGGTTTGGAAGAAATGGTGGGTCTGCTGAAGAGGTGAAGGGTCATGGAGAGTTAGAGAGGTCACTAGTACAGGTAAGGTGCTTGGAGACCAGCAAACTCGTCACTTGGCAGATGTACATATAAAGGGACACAAGTGACATGGTGACCAGCAAAACAAATTTGGCCAAAATGGATCCAACGTAGCCAAAAAGCCTGGCTTCTGGTTCCACAGTTCTACACAGAGTGGTGCTGACTGACCCACACTTACCGCTCAGCTTTAGTCACTAGATGTTGTCCTGGAAACCAGCAAGACATACCAATCACCAGTCGCATTTTCCTGAGATGAATGCTTCCTACAACATCTGGAGGTGGGGGCGGGCTGAATCCCTCCAGGATGCAAATTCTGCTGAAGCACAGCACCTCTCCTTGACATTTACCTCTAAATATCTTCAGGAGCGGCTCTAACAGGTCCCCGCAGCGTCCTCACGTGACAGGACATCAGAAGAGGAGTCTGACGGCTTCCTTTATCTAAGCACAGCCCCAGTCACATTAACGTGATTCCAGATGCTATGCACATGGCCACATCTGAGGGCTTCTCCTATGGATACCCAGATAACCTTCAAAAACCTATTTGTTTCATTTCTTTCACATGAGTAGGTAATTGGTCTCGCTGAGCTGAAATTGCAATTTTTTCCCCTCCCCCTACTGGTTCACATATTACCCAATTAATCATGGAGATCGGGGCAAGATGGTAGGCTACCAGGCTCTAGAAGACATTTTATAAACGCCGCAGGTATCTCGTTAGGTAATTTAACAAGGAGGGTGACTCTAACTTCTCTGTGACCTCCACAGACT
This sequence comes from Paramormyrops kingsleyae, assembly GCF_048594095.1. NCBI lineage: Eukaryota > Metazoa > Chordata > Actinopteri > Osteoglossiformes > Mormyridae > Paramormyrops > Paramormyrops kingsleyae. The sequence continues at coordinate 36,625,701 of NC_132805.1, read as the reverse complement.
ACCTTTCCACCAAGAAGTTCAGTGGACTGGGGGGAAGGGGGGGAAGGGGGGGACATTAAAGTTGACTTTGCCAAGGTACAGATGGAAAACTTATCTTGAATCGCTACTGAGGAGCACTAGGGCTACTTCTGGCCGTTCAGGCTCATTATTCACAGGGCTAACAAGGATTGTGTCCCTTAACTTGGGCGGCAAAACCACCATCCTCTCATATTACACACGGTTACACGCAGCCCAACGGGAACCGGTTTTATTTGGCAAGTGCAAAATTCCTGCCCAAACACTGCCGCCGTGCCACCCGCCAAACCCTAGCGCCCAACACCGGGACACACAGTCGGTGTTAGTACAGGAAATGACCTGAGGTGACAGTTAGGGAACGTCTCATGCAAAAGGGTAGAATGTAAAGGGAAAACCGGCAGCCATGTGTTTGTGTAACGAAGACACAGTTTGAGTTCCATCCATCTGACGTCCATCAGTACGGAGAAGAACCTGGATACCATCCCTAATGAGAATGACCCAACCCCTCCACTCCCAGAGATGCTATCACCATTGTCTTTCCCTAGGGTACCTCAGTCAGAGGAGGTTTCCCTCACAGCATCTAAGTATTCCCCGCACAAGCACATCCAGCGATGCTCTACATAAACACCCTCTCAGCCGTCGTCGTGAGGTCACTCCTTAGCCGGACACTTAGCAGTAACAAGAGGCAGCCGGTTTACGATTCCTCCGGCTACTTACAGTAATCTAAAGTCATTTACTGATTGGCCATTAATCTTCCTCCTACACTCTCACAGTGACCCTGGGTCCATAGCTTCACAATAAACTCCCGGATTTAAACGCTTCTTGCCTCTTTCCAATAAAGGCGAATAGATTGAGGGCTCCTTCTCTCGGTGAGCAGGGGAATGCCTCTCCGGGACAGGACCAGGCACCTGTGCTCAGGCCACAGGAGAGTGAGGAAGGCTGCAAGGTTTAGTCCCAAAATCCATCCCCAGGAAAAAAAAAAAATAAAAAATAAAAAAACAGATGGAAGCGGCAGTTCTGGGTGCCACAGAGGTGCAGTGACCCGGTTAGACCGATAAATCTTTCAAGGCTTTTAATTAAAACTTTGCAAGCCCAGGTCATGTTTGCGGACGCCAGCATGTTAGGAGGTGAATTCCAGAAGGCTGGTTTAACAACCTCGGTGCCTGAGGAATCCTGGGAATCTGCCACCGGCTCAGGCGACCCGTACAACAGAAAGACCCAGGGGTAGAGAGATTCCACCAGGAAACCCGGAGAAAAGCGGCAGGGCTGACAGAGCAGCAAACGGCCATGACGCATTGGCTAATATCATGCATAAGAGAGGGATTTTACCGAAGGTCAGCCTCCACCAGAGTCACGTCAGGCCCTCAGTCAGAATTTTCTTTCGCCACGAGAGAATGACATTTAAGTGGAATTCGAAAGCAAATGAACAATTAGTGTAGGAGAGACACTTTGACTAAATTCAGTATGACCACCACACTTACTGTGCAACTTTTCTATATATTTTATCACAAAACAATTTTTGTCACTCAAAAATATTTGCGGGAAACTGCAATTTAATTAATTTCATTTGGTCAAACCCCGCTGCTTACTACACACTAATGTATTAGCGTCAGGAAAAAGGATCTGTACACTTCAGTCACTATGACAACCATATAATTTATTCTAGAACTTCCTGTTCAGAAATGCCATGAAACAATTGTCTTTGAGTTTCTGTAAAAGTTACATGTGAATAAGTCTAATTGTTTAGCATAACCTCTGGTTTGAATGCATTTGGACAAAGTGCTGCTGTGGCCCTGCCACCCTCCTGTTTCTGATGAGTGATGTTCTGTAACCCCGTGCCGAGTGTCGACCTGCAGAACCTCACACTTTTATTAACACAATGCTCATGCACAGCTGAATGAATTATTATTTTTTTTTAAGTGTCTGAAACTTTGCAAAAATGTTGCAAATTCATTGGCAAGCACATTGTTTACTGTAGCAAGATGGGTTGTATAGGGGCAGCGAGGGGCTAGAGCAGCCGGGCTCGACACCGAATGCGGAAAGTCAACGTGCTCGCAGAGACACGTCTCCTAGTGGGTTTCAAGGGCCCTCTGGACACATTTCAGAGAAATCATGGGGACTTTTTAAAAGGAACAACACAAACAAAAGGACTTCTGTGTTTAATGCCGCACCTGGGTTTATGATTTACACTGGAGAAGATGGTGTTTTAATTAGCTTGAGCCCAGTAGCAGTAGCCAGTGACTAGGTCAAGCTCAGTATGTTTTGCTGGGGGGGGGGGGCTCCAGAACTGGTGAATTTGTCTTAAAAGGCCTGACTGGTGACTAAGTGGTGGGCGATTTCCCGCTGCCAGGCGTAATGGGCAGTGCAGGCCGTGGTGGGTCACTGGCTTAAAAGGTCCCATCTGTCCTGCAGGCCGCGTGTAAGTGCACATTGTTCCTTAACACACTGACGGCGTGTAATTTCAGGCCCGACAGGCACTCAGTCCCAACGCTCATCCACAGGATCAGCTTCTCTGCCGATTATCCTGCTGCCGCTTACAGCAGAGCGGCGCTCACACATCTCCGGATGCGGGCTGGCTTCTTAAAGCGAGTCGAGGCCGGTGGGCCCCGCCCCCTGCGGGCCGGCTTCTTAAAGCGAGTCGAGGCCGGTGGGCCCCGCCCCCTGCGGGCCGGCTTCTTAAAGCGAGTCGAGGCCGGTGGGCCCCGCCCCCTGCGGGCCGGCTTCTTAAAGCGAGTCGAGGCCGGTGGGCCCCCCCGTATCTACTCAGGAGGAGCCCTCATGATTCTACATCAATACGCCTTATATCTGTGCTGTATATCTATAATGTACATATTATTTTATTTTTATAATACAATTGGAGGGAAAGCATGTAGGCTTTCGTTGTACATGTACAATGACAATTAAGATATTCAAAATTCAGTTTTAATCGCAGCCCTTCGTCAGCTTAACGAGTGCCTGCCCTGATTAAAAGCCTCTGAACGCTGACGTACTCATTCAGAACGACAGCAAAACTCCATGCAAAGTCACCTATGGAGATCATGTATAACAATCACAGATGCTTAGCTTCTACTCTCCTAATTAACTCCAAGCCTGACACATTCTGGATTCAACATTATTAATAATTAAAAAGCTATTTTTTATTTCCAGTTCGAAGTAAGGGTGAGGCTGTTTAATCGCTGACATTCTGCATGACTCGCAATCTTATCTTCAAACACCACCCCGGGATCTGACAGACTAATCGGTTTAAATATTGATTTTGATAGTTTCAGGCCTAATTAAAAGCAGAGACCGGCAGGAAATGCTGTGAGATGGCAGGAAGCCCTCGACTCACCGCCTGGACCTCGACGTGTTCCTCGCCATTGGCTCCCTGCCGATTCAGTTCCCGCCTCCAGTTTCAGGACGTCCCAAATGCACATTATATTAACTACGTTATATGATATAGGCAAACACTGGCACTGTGCTCTAATTTCATGCCCGTACTATCACCATGGGTGGAAAAGCGTGAGTCCAAGCATTTCCCGGCATGGAAAGTTCCAGAGCTCAGAAACCTGCGCGCCGTGACCTTCACGGGCATTTATCCAGCGATGAAAGGGCCTTTTCCAGCATTATTTCGAGGCCTATTTTCAACAGTGAATTACCGCTCTGTGAGACGGCACGGCTTTAAAGAGCGTGGCAACGTCATGGCAACCGAGCATCGCTCATGCCTCGCTTTGTGAGTGTTAACAATTACACATCTTCCTTTAGCTCGTAATATGCCCTCAACTAAGGTTTGTACCTCAGCAATCGATTTTTCTTTTTTTTTTACTTTAAATTGGACTTTTACTGCGTTTACTGATTAAGTTTGAAGCAGCCACATAGAGTTAATGCTCATTTGTCTGAAAGCTAGCAGTCTCTTACCAATTTCATCACCAATTTACCTCAAAAGTGACCTTATCAATCCATCCAAAAATACTACCGGCCATTGCCAGAGAGAGCCATTAAAAGCGGGCGGGGGGCCACGTTGACGAGATGGGGAACGTGTGCCGAGTAACAGGATCAAGGGAGGGGCCCCATGCAGCCCAGCGGAATGTGTCCCCCCCGGGGCCCCGAACATGGCAGTGACAGACACGTCCTGATGGCTTACGGGGGGTGGGGCCGCGGGGCGACAACGTCTAACAGCTGAAGGAGGCAGGTAATCCCTGGGGGAGGCTGGCCGCAGAGGAAGAAGGTGCATGGGGGGTGGACCCCCCCGCACCTGAAGTACTGTGGTGGGGGGGGAGCTGGGGCGCGGGCACGCACACACACACACACACTCACACCCCGCTTCAGGAGAAGCTGGCACACCATCTATCAACCTGCTGGGGGACATTTAAAAATCCCAGGAATGGTGCTCAGGACGGGATGGGATCTCACAGACTCGCATTGCAGCAAATCCGATTATCGCGTAAACTCTCAGAGCCGCCTCTCACCCCGGGGGGGGGGGGGGGCTGCTCCCGGCAAAGATGGCTGCTCACCTTTCGTGGGCGGCAGTGGAACCGCCAGCAGGGGGGGGTAAACGCCAATCGGCAGGCTGACGAAAGAGCCTGTGTTAATTAGAATTCCATAATGAGCACGGCGGCCAATCGCGCGGCCTCAGCTTTCAGTGAGCATCCATCCATGAACGTCTCAATCCGCCTGAGCCCATCTAACGCTATTATGGAGAGAGCAGGCAGCTGGATCCAGCCTCCCTACTGCAGCGACTCACGAAGGAGAAGGTTCCGAGCCGGGATTCATCGGCAGGGTTTAGGACACGCTGTGACCTGCCTATGGACAGTGGTACTGAGGCAGGCGGACGATCCCATTCGCCGGCGCGGCCCGTACCGACGTGCCACCCGCTGGCGCTGATCTCCCACTCTTTTCTTAGGAGGCGCCGTGAATTTGGGACAAACTCCCTCCTGACATCTCGGATCACACAGAGCGCATTGACAGGCAGACGGAGCCGAAATGTCAACAGCAAACGGCGTCACCTGACAGAACTGGCATCTCTCACTCTCCCCCCCCAGCCAGAAACCCAGCGGCTTAACTTCCCATGGAGGATGAACCACCTCCTTCACCATCACAGAACCCCCCCAGGTCCCGAGGAGACGACAGGGGATGATGTGACCGTTACCCCGTCTTTTAGCCCATTGGGCAGGGGGTCTATTCGCATGGTCTCCCAAGCACTAGAGACTCCAGGCTTTAGGAAAGCATATCATACTAGGTCTCAAACCCAGGCCGATCCAATTATGTTCTACATTTTTTATGGCCCTTGTCACTCAGGGGCCTTTGGATCATCCGGCCTTTCAGTCCATTATGGCACCACTGCTCTCAAGCTGCGTCCTGAGTGTCGTACCTGAAGCTGCCGACTAACAGGATTTAGATAATATTCTGTCTGGGTCGAGGTACAGAACCAAGGCCTTTCTGAGACCCCTTGGATGCCCTTCTGTCTCATTAAAGCCCAAACTCACACCTGAGCCAAAATTAGATTTCAAATATGGGATTAACACCAAAAACCAAGACATGCTCTGGGCTGGAGGAGCGAGTAGGACTATAAGCACCATCAGAGATGAACCCCCTGCTGAAGGACGACCGGGATGCTCCTGGAGACTCCGTACGGCACGGAGGAAGACGGGCAATGGGAGTAATAACGGCCAAACCCGTGACAGAACGCTTAGGTTGAGGAATTTCCAACCACGGCCACACACGTCTTTCCTGGTGCCGTAAATCTGCGCAGAGCAGTTAGGCTTGCCCTTCAGAAGCCTTTACCGCTGCCGCTCCAAAACGGCCGCGGAACTATCGACGTGAAAACCTCATACATCCATCAAAACGTTAAACTGCCCAATTGGGAAGCCGTTAAAAGCAAGGCACATCTAAAAGAGAATGAGACCTCAACTTGCTGCTCATCAAATATTAAGAAAATGAGGGCTTTTTCCTCCCCGCCCGAAGAGGGCGGCCATCGATCTCTTCACACACAGATGCGATAATCCGCGCATTAACCCCTGATGAGTCACACGCCGAATGGGGACCTGTTGCTCGCATCAGAACATGCGTTCGCCGCAGGCAAAACCGCATTTGCAGTGTAGTGACAGCTTCACATATAATTTAAGGCACTGGAGAGGCCCGGACCGAGCTGGAGATTACTAAACGGGCTGGGACTAGAACTGGGCCCACGGGCTGACCCAGGGTGCGAGTCTGTCAGGAGGTCGGAGCCCACAACGCGTATGTGTGTTCGTCTTAATGAGAATGAGAGTGCCGTCTTAGACAAACACCACAAGCCCCCCCACGTACAGCCCCCCCCACAAACACACACACACACTGCATGACATCATTATCTATATTAATTATTATTATGTTGATAACTGTTGTATCTCACTGCCCCATAGAAGATTTTCAGGTCTTTGCCAATTGTTTTGTTTATTCCTCTTGCCTCCTGCACACAGCCACGGTCTTTCATGCTGCTGTAAATCTCGCTTCCCTGTCAAACCCCCATGTAACTTACCCAGAGTTCACTGGGGTCACTAATACAAATTTTTCAAACTTCTGCACCAATTAGAAAACTGAACTAAAAATACCACCATATACATACGTACTTTACACACCCACCTACATACACACATCCTCTTTCTTTCAAACGCTGCCAGCAACTAGAAACACACACACAGGCCACACGAATCCTCGACCCCCCCCCACCCCCCCAAGCAGCTCTGATAATGGGAGGCGGGGCTGGCAGCCAAAGCAGGATTAACTTAACACGCCCTCGAGCAGCTCGAATGCCGATGCCTGGACCACAGAGCAACTTGGGGTCACACGCTTCACATTCTGGGGAGAAGACACACAGATGGGGAGTCTGCGCATACACACACGCACACACACACACACACACACACACACACACAGTGTCGGATTCTAACCTGTGCCACGTGAGCTGGGATGCGTCTATTCAGGAGAATCACACAAAGCTCGCGCTCGGAGAGAGAATAACAGCCTCCCCAGAAACACAAACGGGGACCTTCACCTGCTCCCTCCAACCCAAATAACAAACCTGGCTGTCAGCCACCCAGCCTCGCCGGGGATCAGAAGGCCGCATTCGGCATACAGCAGATGACAGAACTCAGACACACTCTTAATAAGTAGCATGCGCATGCACAGTCTGGCAGCAGCCAGACCGCATCGAGCTCAAGGTAGCGGGCAAAACGGGCCTTCAGACCGCTACAGTCACCAGCCACTGTCGGCCAAACTAAACAGAGCTTCACGGAAAGGCGCCTTAAGCCGCAGCCTCAGCTCTGCCGTCCGGGACCTGGGGGACGGGTCACACTAAGAGCAGCCACGCTGCCATCAGCAGAGCCCTCTGAGAAGCTCTCAGATGTGACCTCCACTCTCCACATAAACGACCAGCTCTACTGGGGCCACCAAAAGCCTGAGCGATGCGTTTCGATCATGGCCCGGTGACCTGGAGAATTATCCAAATAATTACACTAGACAGAAAACAAAGGTCTCAGAGGTAGAGAAGAGGAAGACCCTGAGAGCCAGAGAGGAGGGGTGGTCCGGCCCGGACCCGCTCCGTACTGGGGAAGCGCTGTACAGCAGGACAGCCATCAGTATTCACGCAGTATTGCAGCACTAAAGTCTGTTCGCAGAAGCCGAGCAGGACCCAGCGAAGCCACTCGCGGAATTAAAATGATTCTGTGAAATGGCTTGATAATAATTAACAGCATTATTATGACATGCAGACAGGGAAGAGGCAGGAAGGGTGGAGATGGGGGGCAGTGGGGGCATGAAGCAAGGATTCCGTTCTTTAAAGGGGAACTTAACAGACACCCACATACACCTTAATGAATAACGTGCTGCTCCGTCACATGACGTGACTTTCTTTAACTAGTCCTGTAAGAACTCATACTTATGCCTGATGTCTGATCATGTATGATGACATTCCAACATGCAAGACCATGTACCATCATGCGTTTCAACATATCTGATTAAGGTTCCATGTTTGATCATGTCTGATGATGTTCCATCACATTCCATCGGGTCTGACTGTACATGATCACATCCCATCCTATCACATCCCATCAGGTCTGACTGTACATGATCACATCCCGCCATGTTACATTCCATCATAACAGTTCAGGATGTGATGTTCTATATCAGGGCTCTTCAAATCTGGACCTCGATTCCAAATCCAGGCCTTGTTTTCAGTTCTCCCAGGTAGTTAGTTTAATAATTACTGATTCTGATTGGTCAGAGGCTTCACGCCTGGCTCACAGGTAAAGGAAGGCCGACAAACCAGCAGTGCTCGGACCTCAAGGACCATGATTTGAATAACAGGGTTTTATATTCTACAGGTGTGATGTTCTATGATCTATAACACCTGCAATGACATCATCACTAAGCAGTCTAAAACCTGTAAGCACTTAAGCATGTGTGTTGGTGCAAGATGAGCTGAAAGTCCACAGTCAGTACTGTGGTAAAGGGACTGTCATGATGAAGGGGAGTCTCAAGGAGAGCTAGCAAGTTAAACTTCACTAGATCAGCAGGCTTCAGCCAGCCCAGGGAGGGTGAAGACCAAGCAGGAAGCCACATCCAGGACAGGCTAGGTCAGTCAGAGTACACCGGTGCTCCGTTTCTACCAACACAATGCCAGAGCTGGTGCCAAACTTTTTCCCAATCCGGAACTAGTTCTCCACATTTCCACCGAAAAATAATGGCTCCAGCACTGCACCACAAAAAAGCTGGTCTCAGAATGTGGAACCATAACGTCAGCAAAAGTGGGGTGATCTATTGCGTCCAAATCTTCCGCATACCTGGAAAATTCAATCCATATCCGATAGTTTAGTCTGATATCACTTGTGCCAGCAATGAAATAACTTGCCAGCTTATTAGCAGAACACCGTTACATAGTGTTTTTTATTCTGTGGAAAATGAAAGATGAATTTGCTAGCCAGAATTAATAATACATTATAAACATGTTGTAATAAATAAATATATGTATTTATAAATAAAATATTGTGGTGCTTGAGTGACGAAGAGATCATGAGGTGGACCAAAAGGCACCAAGCGAGAACCAAGCGAGAACCAGCCCAGCAGCAGCAGCACCGGCTCCATATTGGTGGAAATGAGGCAAAAGGGAGGGGCCGAATGGTGCTAAGAGTAATCAGGAGGGAGGGGCCAAATCCTCAGACCAGGAGTACGGAGAACTGAGACTGTGTGCCTTTAAAACATATTCATTCAAGGCCTGAACTGACAAAGGTGATGCTCCAGGAATAAGATTTCAGGAAGATGTAAATCGATTAGGAAAGAGGGCGAGATGATTCTCCTCAGCGTAACAGCAGCAGGACAAAGGCCCACAGAGAGCTGGGGTCTAAGGACGGAGCCTTGAGGCACTCCCACAAATGTGAGCAGTGCTGTGCACATGTTCTGTCCAGGTCACCCAGAGAGGTCGAACCGAGGCAAGGACAGTGCCACTGATTCCCCCCACCTTTACAGTCGTGGGGGTCAAGTACAGTCAGCAAAGCTGTTGAAGAGAGAACATTACGTCTCCGCTAATCGGCCCTTGAAACGCAGTCGCACATCATTCTTCCTAGAGAATCTTTACAAGTCAGCTGCATTGTGAGGACACAGGACACCATTTAGTTTGAACCAGTCATCCGTTTTCCCACATATTTCTAATATTTTTCCACTTTGAAATGGCGGCACGTTCTAGAAGGGTCTGTCTAAGGGGCCTGATCAGATCCTCCGGAAGCTGAGATGTTTAGAGCTGATTGGCTAACTCACGCTTCCTTGTTATTGCATCCATTACTCTCCATTTGTTCCAAATCACGCAATTTATTAAAAACAAGATGCACATGGGCTGTTTCATTATTTTGGTAACCCTGAGAAGCAGTGATGAATTCCCAGACTCTGTGTTTCACCCCCGTCATGAAGAACGTCTGATTATTCTCAGTCACCTTCGCTTTATGTTAAACACCCACAACAGCTGAGTAGGATTCCGCTAAGCAGCCCTGCAGTACCAGGGAAAGCAGGCGGCTTTTTTTATTACATTAACGTCTGAGTTGATGCTTCACAAGCCACGTTGTTGTCCTGCAGCTGAGGATTTTGTCTTTTAAGGTGCAATCCTACCTGTTCATCCTTCTCTTCTAGATCAGAAATAAATGGCGCCATGACTGATACTGTGTTGTTTTGCACTGTAACATTTTCTCATCCTTTCCTCTGTCAGGGGCAGGTTTCAGACGCGCAAGTTTCACATGCCCTCCCGGAATGTCACAGCCACCCTGTCCGCGATGTGATGACAGGTTAAGTGGCCAGGAGGGGCTCCGGCAGCGGGGGGGTAAGCGTGGGGCGTGTCGGACATCAGCGCCTCCGAGTGAGACTTTACACCTGCTCCGCAGAGAGAATGAGGCTGGGGAAGGGGGGGGTACCTTGTTGGGGGGGGGGGGGGGGGTACTCGCAAAAGTTTCTCAAAAGTAAGAGTACTGCCAGGGGGAATTTAAACTTCCTGGGGGGGGCGGTTAGTGCCGCACACACCCCCAAACACACAGATACACAAATACACACACAGTATAATTGATGAACTAACCACCATCCAGCTACAGTATCTGGTGATACCACAAGGGAGATGGGGTGTTTTTCAGAGAGGCGTGTCTCCTGGATGCAGGCAAGGTGCCACAGCGCCCCATGCCGGGAATTCTGGGAAGGTACATGGTAAAACAACTGGATTGACAATTCCAGCTAAACAATGGGCTGGAACACCCTTTGCACGCACACACACAAAGACAAACGCGCACGCGCGCAGACAGACAGATCCACCGGAGGCAGAGTTGGGACGGAAATCTTCCATTCCTCTTCAAACTGCATCCGCTTCCAGCTCATCCATTATGGACAGAGCGGATCAATCCTTACCCTCGCTGTTTGGTTCTGTAGAACAAACCACGCGCTGGTATTAAAGTTTCATGGGCTGGCTCTGTTCACACTCTCTGGGGCAAGCAAGCTCGTCAGGGGCACAGAAGGGGGGACTGGGAACGGCCCACAGGGACGGCCATGACACCGACCCGCCCAGCCCATGGTGGCACCCAGCCAACATTAATAATTCATGAGCGGGGGACGGCATGCAGTGCCCAGTCACAGCAATGACCATCCCATGTGTTCTTCCCTGACTATATAACTGTATTCTTTACACATATAATGCCCCCTCCACACTGGCATTCCCAGTGAAATGGTGGCATCCTGTGTTAAGCTTTTTCCAACTCATTTCCCACATAGTTCTTTGGAGGGGGTGGATGCGGGCCTTCTGCCTTCTGCCTGACACGACCCAAATCAAACATACATGAGGCCGGGCAGCCAAAAGTCACCAGAGAGGGCCTGCTGCCAATCCCTCATCGATTACATTCATAAAAGCATGAAGCGTGGAACAAAAAAATCCCGTCATCACCCGCGTGAGCCGAGAGACAGAAAGAAAGCGCTGTGGAAACACAGGTGTTCCTGTCCAGTTACTAGGAGAGATCATTATGAGAATGACCCAGCAGATCATTAAAACATACATCACATGCTACCGTCTGTGCTCAATATTCTCCAAACGATTAATTAATTGAAAGGTCAGATTGTGTTCCAAGGGCTCCAGGCTGATTAAACGGAGATAACTTTAACCTCTGCCTGGTAATCGGTGCCAGCGAAAGACGGGACATCTGAGGTCAAGCAAAAATGCATTTGTACTGCTATTAAACAGGGAGGAGCATTTCTGTTCCTTGACTTTGCGAGATATTCTGTGGTCTACCTGACATGTTTAAAGACTCACATCCTGTCCCCCTAATCTGAATGGTGACAGTGACGTTTCACTCGTCGCAGAAGCCTTGTTCCGCCGCTTGCCTGAGCCCTGAAGCACATCAGGAGAGTCAGTCGTCATGCATCCCCAGTGCCACCACCAGACGACCTGACACAAATCCTCATGCGGTCTCCAGAGAAGATACTGGCGTCTCCACTTCACACATCTGGACTCATTTTCCAAGGCCACACCCCCACACCAGAGGCCACGCCTCATTTTCCAAGGCCACACCCCCACACCAGAGGCCACGCCTTAGCTATGGTAAAAGGTGCTGACACTGTTTCAGCCATGAGGGTTCATGCAGCTTGCAAAGACGACACTCTCCTCATACCTAATCCCAAGTCCGCTCCATCATCAAGGCGCGCAGGACCTCCTGCGGCGGTGGTGAGGTCAAGCTGAGGGGGCAAACCAGTACAGCGATCCCCCGTTTCCCATGAGGGGATCTTCCTGCCAAGCATTGCTTTGAAATAACTTAATTCCCAGAGGATCCGGCCCCCCATGGGAAAAAAAAGTATCCATGGAAACAAGACCTGTGAAAGGCAGCAGCTCATCAGTGACAGGTGGGAGCCAATGATCTGTCAGCGCTCATCCAGCTGCAGACTCCTCTACGCAGCAGGGAGCTTACAAGGTACAATCACACTCTCCATTGCAGGTACCGGTCTGTGAACCTCCTATTGTATATGTGCCCCATTTTACTGACTCGTGGTGCATGTCATCAGACAGACCAGAAAAATGACTGACAGCCCACCCTCCCAAACAGATAAGCGCAGACGGGGACAAACAACACTGACATTAAAGCCTGACCTGAACCGCTGACATGAAGATGACAAAAAGCCTGGAACGATCTGGAACAACCAGATCCCGCCCTCCCACATCCCACATCCCACCCTCCCACATCCCACTCTCCCACATCCCACATCCCACCCTCCTACATCCCACTCTCCCACATCCCTCTCCAAGGCAGCACCAACAGGATTCAAGCCAAGCACTGCTGCAAATCCAGGCTATGCTTAACGATGCCTATACACTGTGTCCTGTAAGACACTCTGCCTCACAGATGTCTTTACCATGGTGACATACATCTTACACCAGTTATTTTTACGCAGAGCTCTACCGGCACACAGCAATACAAACAAACCGGGGTTGGCAGGCGGTTCCAACTGGAATCTGAGCCTGCGACCCAGGGCCCACAGATCCAACAGCTTACCCATAATGCCTTATGTTGCTGCCGCAACCCTACCACAGACTGAACAGAAAACAAGCTGCTTTTCGTCCAATCAGCCACAGCCACACAGAGGGAGAGCTAACCGCCCATTGACAGCACCCTGAGCGGACGACGGAGAGGCACTGTGCTTGGCAACAGTCTTTGTATTTTATACATTCACTCACCCTTTTTCACACAGTGCTACCAATGTGGCCATTCCCAGGCTCTCAGATCACTCTGGATACGTTCCTGACAAACGACAAGCTAACCATACTGTACAAACAGGCCAGGAGCATCACGGCTGTAGGAACAGCCAATTACCCGGGTGAGTGTTACATGTCTAGCAGGAAGACAAGGGACCGCAGCGTAGGACACACCGGAGAGGCCCCAGAACATGTATCACCATGCCAGGCCAGGAAGCCTATGGACCGTGTAAGCCAATCAGCACAGGTTACAGATGCAAGCTCCCGGTCTGTTTGACCCAATCAGTGCAGATTACAATCACAAGCTCTTAGTCTGTCTGAGCCAATCAGCGCAGGTTATAGCCGGAGCTCCTGATCTGTGTCAGCCAATCAGCACAGGTTATAGCCGCGACCACCCGGTCTGTTTGACCCAAACAGTGCAAGTTATAGCCTGGGTGAGCCAATTAGCACAGGTTACAGCCACAAGCTCCGGGTCAGTGTGAGCCAATCAGCACAGGTTACAGCCACCAGTTCCAGGCACGTTAAAAATGCTGCCTAAGTTAAGTCTAGCCCATTTCTATTCCGCTGTTCCAGAAAATTCAACTAACAACGCAGGGCCTTCAGATCAGCGGTAGCCCGACACGCCTCAGCGCGCACTCCGGCCGGTCGTTACCTTCCCAATTATCCGGAAAGATGAGGATGGTACTGAAGCCCCTTTATAATGGCAGCAGGAGAGCTGTGTTTCTGCTTCGCTCTCACACATACCGCCCCCAGCACATGTGGGCCCCTCTGCATCACACAGCCGTGCCCCCCCCAGTGTCTAGACAGGAATGGGCTATAACGCAGCAGTGTAACCTGCAGCCGGCTCCTGCTTCGCTGTGAACTGGCTTCAAGAAAAGAAAAATCACTGTAACTCAGCACACTAGAGGTGGCGTATGTCTTACAGCATACACAGCATTTCATCAGGGACTGGCACCCTCAGGGCAGCAGGGGGCGCTGCGGTTAAAGGCACAGGCTGACGCCTGCCAGTTCCTGGAAAATAAAGTCCCTCCCCCTCCGGAATCCCAGACCCCCCTCCGGAATCCCAGACCGTGGTTATTCCTCAGCAACAGCTCCCGGCTGGAAAAGAGAAAAGTTCCCATCAAAAATATCAAACTGGTTTTTCATTTGTTTCAACAGCGCACACCCCCACCCCCCCGCCGAAAGGTGAGTGACCCAGTTTCAGTCAAACACAACAGGCCCCATACTTTTGCCAAATTAAAAATTGATCCGCTGAGCTTTAAGCCACACTAAATACCCCCACCGCCCCCACCAATAGCACCCCCCCCCCCATACTGGTCTAGTTTCATTAAACGGATGTATTGATCTACAGTGGAAAGTCATCTAAAAGCTATAAGATTCAATAAGGAGCAGGGGAAGGTGCCATTCAGAGCAGAACGGCGGTGGGGGGGGGGGGGGGGGGGGGGGAGGGGGGGGATCTACACAAACAACTCACCGCTAGCAGGTCTGAGCCACAGGCGCACCAGGAGGACTGGCAGGCCCATTTGGAGCGGGTTAACACTCCGCACGGGACCATGCCCCCCCCCCCCCCCCCCCCAGCATCCCCCCCCCAGCATCCCCCCGGAGGCACATTCCTCCCGTGGACGGCAGGGGTCCATTTCCCCTCTAATGATGCTGGTTACACTACATCAGTCTTCAGAGGCTCCCTACCTCCCCTATTTCGTTTCTTGGATTCTTTTTTTCTTTAATCCCGGTCATTTCTCCCCCCGCCGAAGAGCAGGAGTGCCGTCGGGAGGAGTGAGGCCTGCAGGGCGGAGCGGGAGCGCCGTCGGGAGGCGCGAGGCCTGCAGGGCGGAGCGGGAGCGCCGTCGGGAGGCGCGAGGCCTGCAAGGTTGAAGCAGGAGTGCCGTCGGGAGGCGCGAGGCCTGCAGGGCGGAGCGGGAGCGCCGTCGGGAGGCGCGAGGCCTGCAGGGCGGAGCGGGAGCGCCGTCGGGAGGCGCGAGGCCTGCAGGGCGGAGCAGCTCGCCTGATGGAGTGACCTAATGCCCCCAATGAAGGGATGCATTACACAGCGGTACACATGGGTAGGCAGAGAGAGGTGGAGCCAGACGCCACATCCCAGGGCCCTCCTGCAGCCCCAAGCTCAAGGTTACCCGCTGCCCTTAATGGACAGAGGCACAAAGTTCAGGTCCAGAAAGTAAAAATCTAGACCGAAATTTTGTTCCAACCAAGCAGTTCAGTATTCTGTGATTGATTCAACCAACTGCTGAATCAAGAGTCACAAAGTCTTGATCTGGATTTTTACTTTCTGGACCTGAACTTTCCATCTCTGCTAATGGAAAGGTGGGTCATACCAAGGAGGACTGAGATTTACCCACAATGCATCAGTGATGCTCCCCCCCAATTTTATGTGTAAACATGAAAATTGAGGAAAAAAACAATTAATTTGATGACTAAATGGTCTCGGTAAAAACACGTCACACCCTGGGTCACATGACCCACATGTGGACGGTGGAGTATTATCCTCCATTACGTGGCGGCGCCGAATGGGCTGGAGCGCTGTCCCGCTGCACGCAGGAAGCCCGTCGCATGCAAAAGGCATGCAAAAGGCCCGCCACACGCAGGAGGCCCGCCACACGCTGGAGGCCCGCCACACGCAGGAGGCCCGCCACCAACCTTCCCCCCAAAACACGCCGCCAGTTATCCTCCTAAGCGATGAGCTTCCCAAACAGCCGGCAGATCCTCTGTAATTTACCCTCCCGGAAAAAATGAATCGTGCCAGTAATCGCGCCTGACTTTGGCCCCCCCAAAGCGTCCCTCGCTAACGAAAGCCAGTCAGCAAAAAAACCCATTTCCATAAGTCATTTGTCACAATTTTGAAGCAGCTGGCTGCCTGGCAGTGGGGGGGTACACTGCGAGACACCGCCTCTCTCCTGGCAGACCACCGACACGGCAGGCCAGGCACCTAAAAATCACCACCAGAGACTGTCATCTGCTACCCGAGAGCCAGAAGCAGACACTAGGCTCTATGGAGGAGAGATAGGCCACATCGCCAGGCAACGGATTCGTTTTCCCAGAGGGTCTGCGTTTGCTGGGCATGGGACACCCAAACCGGTGCCATCGTCACGGATCAGGGGCGTCTCCCGGGTTTAACGTAAAGGGGATCACTCACCCAAAACGCAGCGACCTCGGGACACCCAAACCGGTGCCATCGTCACAGATCAGGGGCGTCTCCCGGGTTTAACGTAAAGGGGATCACTCACCCAAAACGCAGCGACCTCGGGACACCCAAACCGGTGCCATCGTCACGGATCAGGGGCGTCTCCCGGGTTTAACGTAAAGGGGATCACTCACCCAAAACGCAGCGACCTCGGGACACCCAAACCGGTGCCATCGTCACGGATCAGGGGCGTCTCCCGGGTTTAACGTAAAGGGGATCACTCACCCAAAACGCAGCGACCTCGGGACACCCAAACCGGTGCCATCATCACAGATCAGGGGCGTCTCCTGGGTTTAACGTAAAGGGGATCACTCACCCAAAACGTCAGGGATATTCAACTCACGGTCCTCGAGGTCCGAGCCCTGCTGGTTTTCCAGCCTTCCTTCACCTGTGAGCCAGGTGTGAAGCCTCTGGCCAATCAGAATCAGTAATTATTAAACTAACTACCTGGGAGAACTGAAAACAAGGCCTGGATTTGGAATCGAGGGCCTGAATTGAATAGCCCTGCTCTACGTGCTTATCCTGGTCGAGGGGGGGAGCCTATCCCAGGGCATCACATCGCAGGGGTACAATCCAGTAATTCAGGAATCCAGGAATCAGGCCCACAAAAATTCCATTCAGCATAAGTGTTAATAGGGAGAGTCTGCAAACCCCCCCCCCAACCACGAAGGCGTGAGGCAAAGGTGCCGCTGACTGACCATGTGATCAGCTGCTCAGGCAGGAGCTGAAGGGCTGAAAATAAGGGAAGATCAGCCTGGAAGGTGGCAAGAAGCAGACACCTTGGGGGGGGGACAAGGGTCAAAGGGGTTTACACACCAAAGCAGGGAGAACATGGAGATTTACCCACCGGCCAAACATTAAAGAGGAAATGTTTACAGGACGACATTGTGTGTTATATGCCAATACCTGCTTCTATAAATATCCCCTCTCTGCTTCCCTTTGCCTGTAATGTATGCAGAGAGGCTGGCCGGATGTCTCCCGTTAGGGGAATATTTTGGAAAATAAAATTAAAAAACTAAAAGGTTTCAATGATTTAATAATTTATACACACCAGACAGAAGGGAGGGGCCACGCAATCAGACACCCATTAAGTATTATATAAATAAGACTGATAAATAAAACCCAGGGTCCCTAATGCCAATCACACACGTTAGGGCATTCCTCACTTTCACTGTGGCACCACGAGGGGGCGCCCTTGTCTATGCCCTTCCTGTTCTGCCAGTGACAGGTTGTGCAGTGCTTTGACAGATACGCGAGCACACAGCGAGCCTCTGCTCAGCAGAGCAGATAAGAAACAACGCAAAAGTTATTTTCAAAGCGACGTGCAGTGTCCAGCAAGCAGGGACAGGACTGGCACCGCTGGGAAGGATTGACAGTTTAAAGATTAAATCCTGCCAGCAGATCTCCAGGACTTCCGCTGGCCAGGCACACTGGCACACACCCGCATGACAATCTGCCATGAGGTACAGAGATGCTTCCTGTCTGAAGATGGAATGTGACAGCCCCCAAATAGGCCCAGCGTGACGGGACCCGGTCATCTTCACTCTTCCTGAATGATCCGAATAGCTCTCAGCACTACTCTGGGAATCTGCGTTAATGCATGTGGGTAAATGATGATGTACTTTTCCAATTCCAGAGAACAAAACTGACACTGTACCGGGACATTTTTCATCAGGTCGATCCTCCCGCAGTCCCTGGCCACCAGGGGCGACAAACGCACCAAAGGTAAGAACAGGTTGGTGGGTGTGCATGGAAGGCAGGTGTCGATAGACCCCAACCCCAACAAAAGAGCAAACACCCTAGGTCAGGGGTTAAAGGTCAGAGGGATTCTGTTCACAGTCTACAGGTAGCCCCCACTCCACCACAAAAATAAGGACTGAGAGCAACTGTTTGGGAGAGACAGGAGTTTTCCTTGAAATCAAAGTCAAATCAAATCTAAATACAGACAGTGTTGGGTATTTCAGGTCCAGAAGCTACAAATCCAGACCAGGATTTTGTTTCTATCGACCAGCTGAGCATGAAGAGTTAATATCGTCTTGGCTTCTTCAATTATCAGAAGATAGCTTTGGCACCAGCAAGCCAGGTGAAGTAGCCGGAGAGACACAAACGACATAAAAGTACATCAAGGCATCGTTGCATTTTAAGAAGCGCAGTTCACAGCCAGCATGCCTGGTACAGCACACGCCTCTGCTTCATTCCTAAACGACGCCAACAAAAACAATAATGTTTAAGCCCTCGACATCTCAAAACAGAATGACGTTTTAAAAACATTATTAAAATGTACCAGCTTGTGTAGGAGTTTATCAGGATTCCGTGGCTAATTTTCTGAATTATTGTACATGAGAAAAACAGGCCTGGACACAGTGATGAGAGATGTTTTAAATGATTTCATTATCCAGCTGTGAGGAGCATTATAATGGATGCTGTAACAGGACCATTATGAGGGGAAAGCGATTACCGCACAATAAACCGAGAACTAATCAGGATGCAGACAATGCAGGCAGTTAAGAAACTCTGACAAACAGCTTATTAGCCTAAGGGATATTACACAGTACGTGTTATATTCACAGTGCCGGCCCACATGTGGATGTGTGTGCAGTGTCACATAGGCGGCCCCGCCCTCCTCCGTCCCCAAACAGCTAAAGCGCCTTTGATTAGCCCGTAATTATTCTGGACTTAATAAGATGCCCGCTGGTTCTTGGCAAGCCCCGACGCCCCCAGCATGCAGCCCCTCCCCCGTTCAGGGCTCTGAATACACTGAAATTAATGTCAAACAGAAATTAAGGACGATTGTGACAAATGATGTAACAATTAAGGCAAGGGGAGTTTTAAAACTATGAAAGGCTGCACTGTGTTCAGGGGCCACTGGCTAAACACAGTTTTAATAGTTGTAGAGAGCAGTCACACTGTGTTCAGGGGCCACTGGCTAAACACAGTTTTAATAGTTGTAGAGAGCAGTCACACTGTGTTCAGGGGCCACTGGCTAAACACAGTTTTAATAGTTGTAGAGAGCAGTCACACTGTGTTCAGGGGCCACTGGCTAAACACAGTTTTAATAGTTGTAGAGAGCAGTCACACCATGTTCAGGGCCACTGGCTGAACACAGTTTTAACAACTGTAGTAAGCAGTCACGCAGTGTTCAGGGGCACTGGCTGAGCACTGTCAGCCTTAAATGCAGCGTGCGGGCATACAGTATTTGGGGGCACTGGCTGAGCACTATCAGTCTTGATACGCGCAGTGTGCGGGCACACAGTGTTCAGGGGGCAATGGCTGAGCACTGTCAGCCTTGATAAGCGCAGCGGGTGGCACACAGTGTTCAGGGGCACTGGCTGAGCACTGTCAGCCTTGATAAGCGCAGTGTGCGGGTACACCGTGCTCAACGTGGATTCTTCATGCAGATGACTATTCTACTGCCAGCCAGCTTTTCATGTATAAACCATCACTGCACTGCTGACAGGACATGGATGAGGGGCTTCCTAAATTACAGAAACACAATACTGCTGATGCCAGCTTTGACAGACACCCCTGGGGGGGGCGGGCACAGTCCTCGGCAAGCCCGTATCACATTAGTGCCCAAGCCGTGTCGCTTTCCTTCACAGACGTGGAATCCAATCTTACGAGATTTGACGACATGGATTCCTACAGGCCCCAAAGCGAGGCTCCCAAATTCAATTCAGCGACTTGTTCTCAACTGAGTACACAATGCTGATGTCACATCGGAAAAGCTAATTAGATAGTACGCTACATTTACATTTTATTCGGTTAGGAGCAGCTCATATCCAGAGCAATGTACATTTTTGAGAAAACAGGGTTATCCAGTGCCAGGGGCACTTGGGGGCGAAGGGCCTCGCTCTGGGGCGGAGGGCCTCGCTCTGGGGCGGAGGGCCTCGCTCTGGGGCGAAGGGCCTCGCTCTGAGGCCCGTCAGTCGACTCGCTCTGGGGCCCGTCAGTCGACTCGCTCTGGCATCCCTGGGACGTCCCAGGCCGCTAAGCACGCCCACTGGGATAGAAACTCAAGGGTAGGCTGACCTCAACATGCACTGCTCAGGAAAGAGACCTTCATTCCGCCGGCATAGGACTCGGAAAACAGAAACACTGATGTCCAAGATACAGGGAACAAGAGCAGAGTGAAGAGAGCTTCACCTTCAGACCGACAGGAACGTGGACAAGATCGACAGCCAGGCAAGTGCCACACTGAACGCAGCACTAAGGCTCTCATGGTGGAACAGCGGGTCGACTGGGCTAATGAGGTCCGCTCACACGACATCAACACATGCACAGCTCATTTCTGAAACCCCTTCGTCTTTGCGAATTGTGCCATTCAGCAAGTCTGGTAATGAGTTTCTGGAATGCAATGGAACGGAACCCAATCAGGCGGAGTGGAGAAAATCTGGGAAAAGCGCACTGCGTCTCTGGGGCCTGCAGGGGGCAGAGGTCATGGGGTTATCAGGGTCACTGGCCTGGCACAAGAGACAATCACCAATTCTCTGTTTATAAGGGACAGCAATGTATTATGATTACTTGCAAATTTCTCTATTTTTCTCTTTACTGTTTAAAATAAATTTTGCAAAAATAAAGACCAACACTGGGAAATGACCCCTTTAAAAACGAGAAGTATTAGCAGTAAAACAAGGAAATACAGCTGATCCTAAACCTCCACAATATTCCTGCAGAGGGTCTTGGCTTTAAAAGGACCCACAGGCGAGGTGAAAATGACACAGGCCCCCCTCCTAGCTACACACCCCCACACCATAAGGGCACAGAGTGGATTAATGAGGCTGCATTTCTACTTACTTCTAATCTCTGTGCTTCTGAACAGGCTTCTCCACAGTGTCCTGAGCACCAAGGTGAGAACATCCGCCAGAGAATAAAAGGACATAAAGTAAAGCTCAGTGTGGGGGCAGGAAAACCGCCACTCTGGGGGACACTGTGGGCAATCTGAGGGACCTGAAACCAGAATGCACTGTGCAGCCCCCCCTGTTTGCACCCTGGGAATACTCAGCTTTAAATGCGATTATTCAGCCCAAATACAATGCAAGACGCCAAGCACCCCCGCCCCCCGCAGGCAGTACGGCATGCGCACCCCCCCCCGCCCCTCGCAGGCGGTACGGCATGCGCACCCCCCCCCCCCGCCCCTCGCAGGCGGTACGGCATGCGCACCCCCCCCCGCCCCTCGCAGGCGGTACGGCATGCGCACCCCCCCCTGCCTCTCGCAGGCGGTACGGCATGCGCACCCCCCCCGCCCCTCGCAGGCGGTACGGCATGCGCACCCCCCCTGCCTCTCGCAGGCGGTACGGCATGCGCACCCCCCCCTGCCTCTCGCAGGCGGTACGGCATGCGCACCCCCCCCGCCCCTCGCAGGCGGTACGGCATGCGCACCCCCCCCGCCCCTCGCAGGCGGTACGGCATGCGCACCCCCTCCGCCTCTCGCAGGCGGTACGGCATGCGCACCCCCCCCGCCCCTCGCAGGCGGTACGGCATGCGCACCCCCCACTATTAATGAGTTTGTGCTCATTAACCACTGTTTGAAAGTGTAGCTCATTAATGTCCAGAAATTTCCACATGAAAGATCTGATGTCTGCAGTGGTCACCAGGGCTCGGGGTTTAGGGGGCACGGCTTACTTGGGGCATCGCCGTGGCAACGTTAAGAGGCACCATGACAGCGTCAGAGTCTGGGAAGGACAAAGACAAACGGAACGGCTGGCAGTGCCGTGCCTGGACACGGGCCCCAGGCGGCACAAGTGGGAGCAGCGGGATCAGGGAGCAGCGGGATCAGGGAGCAGCGGGATCAGGGAGCAGCGGGACCTGGGAGCAGCGGGATCTGGGAGCAGCGGGAGGCAGGACCAAGACATCTGATTGGTTGGTCCCTTCCTTCTGTAATTGCTTGGACCCACGCCCTCTACAATCTGATCATTTTTCCTTCTGCCCTCAGAACATTTTTGCATAAATAAAACTCCCATGAGCAAATAGGAGCAGGCAGTTAATGGCCTTTACACTGCAGACCTCGAAAGGAGAAATCCGTGTTCAGCGAATCAGGACCCATCAGTTTCCATCACTGTAGGGCTAAGGAGGGATTATGCAGAGGGCTGCCACATTACAGATCGAGCAATCTGCCCAGGACACGAGCGCGCACACTCGGAGGAAGTGCCCCCCCCCCACACACACACCCCCCCACACCTCGGAGTGGAATCCAGGTTCCCATTTCACATACATGGGGGGGGTTTGATGTTCCCGCGCTTCTCGCAGCACCTTTACACCCCCAGACCCAGGCAGCTGCAGTGCTGAGCTTCTTAATGACACAAAGGAGAGCGGGGGCTTCGGGGGGAGGCAGCCCACCGCTCTGCTGCTTAGCACGCACTTTTAAATAAGGCCACTCGCGTGACACTGCTGCCTCTCCACTGAAAATAAAGCAGGTCAGTCGACGATTAGTCTGGGGTCTTTCAGCTGCAAGTGCAGGTCTTCGCCAAACCTCTGCCTGGTCTCCTGTGACTCAGGCTTGCCAACAGCGGAGTCATTCCAGACACCAGAGAAGGTCTCAGGGAGGAGATCTCAGCTCTGAGCCCGTGCTGCCCAGAAATGGGGCCCAGGCACACAGGGAAGGTGATAGAAGAGATTACGTCTCTTGACCCCGTGTCCCATAGGTCAGCGCCTCCGTCAGGCCCCCACGGATGGACTTTAGAAGGCGGGGGTCCACGATGAGTATCAGGTGACATCATCACGGCTTCAGTGATGGCCGCCACGAAAGCCCGAAGAGCCGGTGGCTTCTGATGAGAGAGCTTCCATTAGAGTGAGCCGCATTCCTGCATAATTCACAGGTGCGGCTGATGCAAGGGGCTCGACGCGCAGAGCTCAGCCCATCCTGCTGATGATTAATGCAACACTATTCTCTTTGATTCAGGCCCAATCGAACCCTTCATGAGGACGCCTCGCGCTTGGTGCGGGAACGCTGGGAATATTCCACACATCCCGCGTGTCCGGAGAACTCAAAAAACCCTTCAGCCGCGTTGTAATGCCCGATAGTTCAGGAGTTCAATCATCACTAATAGCCTGAACTGGGCCAGTGGGATCCCATCTTCACTGCTGCTCAGCAAGCAACAAGCCCCTCTGTGAGTCCTGCAGGCGCAGTGAGGACACGTACGAAGGCGGGTTACTGTGGGCTACAGCCAAGAAAAGGCAAACAGGCATCTATCTGCCAATGCAGACCCCATTACAAGCTTCCCCGGCACAAAGAGACAGTCACGCGGAGACAGGAGGGAGGCCTTGCTGGCTGAGGGACACGGAGCACGTCGCCACGCCAGGGATGGGGGTGGAACCGTCAGCCGCTGCCCGATAAAGACGAACCACTCATTAAAAAGACATTTTAAATCTGTGGCTGGCACTTTTTGGCTTTGATTCCGTTTCTATCTTTACAGACGATGAGAGTATTATGCATTTTATAAAAGGGGCCGCGGACGATTTTCAACTCCAGTTGGGCCCAAAAGCACATGGCGGCCAGCAGGAAGCTCACAGGAGCGCCACTGCGATCTGCGGCATGCCTGCGAGGGGGCGAAGGTCGGGCCGAGCCCCCCCCCTCCATCCACTGTGGGCAAAGGGCTGCCCCTCCACACCGCGCCACCTACATTACTAAGTGGCAGGCGACAAGTTAGCCAATCAGAAAGGCCGGCATCCAGGTCAGAGTGCAGGCTGAGAGGGTCACCCCCAGGTCCAGGCCCCCCCAGGACTGGGCCACCAGCCACCCTCAGGCACGCTCCGGGTGGATAATCTGCCCACGCTGAGGGCTCCAGGGCGATGCCAAGTCGCCTTGGTAACAGGCCACGCCCTGTAAATCAGTGCCAATGGCCGGATTCACCGAGAGATCCTTTCACCTTCAACGCGTCGTTAAAGAATTTGGAAAAGCAGAATAGTCAGTGACACTGTAAACCTGGAACAATAATCCGCCTTAATTAGCAAAACAAGGCCACGCTGGAAAGTCATTATCTTTTAACAGCATATTAATCCTGCTGATGCTCGTCATCCCGGCAGATTAATTACCACGCTATCAAGAGCGAATGAATAAAACTATTACGCTAAAAGCGGCTATGGCGGCTGCATGCTAGCGGCTTTAGCGGGCTAACTCTTACAGCCGTGCTTGTTACGGTAATTAAATCAGACCCCCACATTGTTAAAACGTAACTGCATTTGGGGTGCCAGCTGGTGCCAGTGGTTCCCCGTGGAGGGCTTCGCTTGCCAGCCCCAGGGGGGGGGCCTCTCCAACAAATAACCCAGAGCAAAGATGCACGGATACAGAGGTGCTGACCGCCAACCCTCAGACCTGTGGCTCGACCACCAGCCAGAGAAACACGGTACATTGGAATGGAGTCACTTTCATCTCGCTCTCCTTCTTAAGACACACAGATGTAGACGTAATAATGAAGCACAGGGTCAGGCTATTCATCCTGCATTTGGGGGGGGTTTCAGGACCTTCCTGAAGGGCCTATGGAGATGTGACACAGAGGCCTAACCCTAACCCGCGACTATACGCCACTTACTGACGATGCCGATGAGCACAACAGTCTCTAGGGTCTGTGCGATCGCAAACTATTAAAACAAACTGCGATTAATGACGCCGGATGATTTATAAATCACTGCTCTGCAAAAACCACCTGCAAGGCCATTAAAACAGAGCATTCACAAGTGTCACATATGAAGGCCGGTGCGTGTAATCATGAGAAAAGCTTCAGGGTTAATTAGGAGAAGCGTATTTGTGGGACAGAGTGCCAGACAGAAGATTCTGCAGAAAGGCATCTATCTGGAGAAAGACCCAATTATGATTACTAAAAAAAATGAGATTATGTGGACGTGTTGTAGCTTAAACGACAGGCACACGGGCCCTCATTTCCAGAAGCTTCTGCAGGTGTTGTTTGTTTGCTGGAATCGGCTTAGGACCGGTGAAAGGCACATAGAGAAAATAAAAACACTGAACAGGGCTGCACCTTACCTCGTATTCCGTGGCCTCGACGAGCAGCTTGGCTGTGGTGATCCTCGACTCGTAGGGTGGCATGGCGTTCTGCAGGAAAAAGGAAGGAATGTCCATCACACAACTGGAGAAACTGGCCAGTAGACAGAACTACCAAACCCCACCACAGTCACGCACGCGCACGCACACACACACGCCCCTGGGCTACCAAACCCCACCACAGTGACATCCACCTGCCTCTTATACACAGTATTAATAAAGAGCAGCTTAATGCGTCACTTAAAAAAAATACCAACACACTCTACGTATGGAAAGGAAAACAGTCCTTCTCACTGCCAAATGTGCATATGGGAATCCGAATGTGTGAAGCATGGAGGCTGCGGTTTGGCTGCCCGTTCCGTGTTCTAACCAAGACAATAGGTGTAAAATACTAACAGCAAATCCAACAGCAGACCAGCAAACACAGTGAGGTAACTGATCCCAGCGAGAGATCTTAAGGTCCTTCAACAATAAACCAACAAAAATCAACAGGAATTACTGATTCTCGATCAGAAACAATACACTAATATTTTATTCTAGAATTTATTTATTTATTTATATATATATATAAAAACATAAATATATTTAGTCATGTGGAAATTGTATTCCAGACTCAATGTCATTTAATGCCTTAATTTCTGTTAAACTGATTCAGCAGTTAATCGTACTTTTTAATGACCCACAGATAAAGTGGTTTAGGGGAGAGGAAAGAATCCCAAAGAGGTGCCTTTGGAAACTCGCTTTCGGCCCGTTATGCATTATGTAAAAAATAAGACACTGATGGGGTAATTAGACGTTCTGCATCATTGCATCACATTAACTGTGACCTGAGATAAACAGCAGGAAAATGACCAAGAAAATGACCAAGAAAAATTCAAATTCAAGTCACCTCGCTCGCCAAGCTCGACTGCTTAGCTTTCCTGAGAGCAGTGTCACAGCCTGCGACAGCAAACGTGCACATGTCACAGAACGGGTCACTCAGAGTGACCCCAAACTGGACTCTTCCATTTCCTTCCAATTAGCCACCATTTATGGCAGCAGGTCGGCTGGTTTTCTCGCCGACGGCTCACTTAGGAGGACACCGACTTCTGGGTGCTTATCATTTTGCGGCACAGAAGGGATTTTTACTTTTGAAAGGTCAAGCTACAGGATACACAAAGAAAATAGAAAAGACTAAAGCCGTTTATCTCCACTGTTAT
Source organism: Paramormyrops kingsleyae (assembly GCF_048594095.1). Taxonomy (NCBI): domain Eukaryota; kingdom Metazoa; phylum Chordata; class Actinopteri; order Osteoglossiformes; family Mormyridae; genus Paramormyrops; species Paramormyrops kingsleyae. The sequence goes on along the minus strand of NC_132805.1, from coordinate 36,599,074 downwards.
TTTTCTTTTTTTTTTTGCTGCAGCAGACAAAGTATTATTTCGGCTCACAGGAATATGTTTTCACCATCAGTTTTTGTTTACATGATGTCATTTTTGTTAATGAGAATAAGCTTAGAACAAAGACTGCCATGCAGGAGGGAGGGGGGGGGGGGAGAGAGAGAGAACGACTTGACTTTGGTGGCTTGTGAAGCAGACAAACTTTCAGTGGCCCCTTGTCATGTGACATCCTGAGGTCCTTGGTGACATAAAAACCTAGAATGTACTGAACTTACCAAAGAGGAATTTACATAGAGTCACCTCAAGAATTATTGGCAGTTTTTATGAAAATGAGCAATAATGACTGTGTTAAATAAATGATACACATGCATGATTCAAATGGTCTCAAGCATTTGGGGAGGCCATATTCTTTTAACACAAAACATTTTATTGAGCAGTACGAATTCTACAGCAAGACCAAGGATCCAGAATAATTGGCCCCCATAAAGAATATCTAACATTCAATGAAAAAATGGTCTCTCATAATATTCTAATCTTTTGAGCTGGTATCAGCCTTCAGAAATTGTACTGCTGCTTTTCACCATTTGCCGTGACCCTGGGGTATAAATTTAAGGAGACCTGCATGCAAAACCCTTTGTCAACCATCTCCATGAAGAAGACAAAGACAGACGGCACTAAACAGACCAGGTAAGGGAGATACAGTCAGCCCCCCCCCCCCACACAGGGAGGAAGACAGTGAGGGGGATGAGGAAGAGTCCAAAGATCAGTGCGTCAGAGTCTCACTGTATTGGGGAATCAAAAAGATTCAAAATCAACTGTTAGATGCCCCCTCTGGCAGGAAGCTCTCTGCAGGGGTTCCATAAAAGTCCTTACTGAGCACAACCTGCCAAGGGTCACTGGAACTGCAGCGGAGCCAGGAAAATAACCACATGCACACCATCATCATCATCATCATCATCGGTCACTCGGAGTCGAGTACGACGGTCCTTTTTCGTGAACTTCGTCAGACTCCCTCCCAATCTCCACTGATGCTCAACGCATTTATTTAAACATTTAAACCTGCCCTGCTATCAAACATCACCCTCTCTACTCACTTAAAATGTTGCTGTCAGTGTTAGTTAAATGAGACTCCAGACTGCAAAGTTTGCTAGCATCTTGCTAGCAAAGTGTAGCGGTTTTGGCTTTGTATTCACCTAGCAATGAAGATGAAGTGTACTGGCCGGCTTTGTAGTCACCTAGCAATGCCGATGAAGTGTACTGGTCGGCTTTGTATTCACCTAGCAATGCCGATGAAGTGTACTGGTCGGCTTTGTATTCACCTAGCAATGCCGATGAAGTGTACTGGTCGGCTTTGTATTCACCTAGCAATGCCGATGAAGTGTACTGGTCGGCTATGTATTCACCTAGCAATGCCGATGAAGTGTACTGGTCGGCTTTGTATTCACCTAGCAATGCCGATGAAGTGTACTGGTCGGCTTTGTATTCACCTAGCAATGCCGATGAAGTGTACTGGTCGGCTTTGTATTCACCTAGCAATGCCGATGAAGTGTACTGGTCGGCTTTGTATTCACCTAGCAATGCCGATGAAGTGTACTGGTCGGCTTTGTATTCACCTAGCAATGCCGATGAAGTGTACTGGTCGGCTTTGTATTCACCTAGCAATGCCGATGAAGTGTACTGGCCGGCTTTGTATTCACCTAGCAATGCCGATGAAGTGTACTGGTCGGCTTTGTATTCACCTAGCAATGCCGATGAAGTGTACTGGTCGGCTTTGTATTCACCTAGCAATGCCGATGAAGTGTACTGGTCGGCTTTGTATTCACCTAGCAATGCCGATGAAGTGTACTGGTCGGCTATGTATTCACCTAGCAATGCCGATGAAGTGTACTGGTCGGCTTTGTATTCACCTAGCAATGCCGATGAAGTGTACTGGTCGGCTATGTATTCGCCTAGCAATGCCGATGAAGTGTACTGGTCGGCTTTGTATTCACCTAGCAATGCCGATGAAGTGTACTGGCCGGCTTTGTATTCACCTAGCAATGCCGATGAAGTGTACTGGTCGGCTTTGTATTCACCTAGCAATGCCGATGAAGTGTACTGGTCGGCTTTGTATTCACCTAGCAATGCCGATGAAGTGTACTGGCCGGCTTTGTATTCACCTAGCAATGCCGATGAAGTGTACTGGTCGGCTTTGTATTCACCTAGCAATGCCGATGAAGTGTACTGGTCGGCTTTGTATTCGCCTAGCAATGCCGATGAAGTGTACTGGTCGGCTTTGTATTCGCCTAGCAATGCCGATGAAGTGTACTGGTCGGCTTTGTATTCGCCTAGCAATGCCGATGAAGTGTACTGGTCGGCTTTGTATTCACCTAGCAATGCCGATGAAGTGTACTGGTCGGCTTTGTATTCACCTAGCAATGCCGATGAAGTGTACTGGTCGGCTTTGTATTCACCTAGCAATGCCGATGAAGTGTACTGGTCGGCTTTGTAGTCACCTAGCAATGCCGATGAAGTGTACTGGTCGGCTATGTATTCACCTAGCAATGCCGATGAAGTGTACTGGCCGGCTTTGTATTCACCTAGCAATGCCGATGAAGTGTACTGGTCGGCTTTGTAGTCACCTAGCAATGCCGATGAAGTGTACTGGTCGGCTATGTATTCACCTAGCAATGCCGATGAAGTGTACTGGCCGGCTTTGTATTCACCTAGCAATGCCGATGAAGTGTACTGGTCGGCTTTGTGTTTAGCTAGCAATGCCGATGAAGTGTACTGGTCGGCTATGTATTCACCTAGCAATGCCGATGAAGTGTACTGGTCGGCTTTGTATTCACCTAGCAATGCCGATGAAGTGTACTGGTCGGCTTTGTAGTCACCTAGCAATGCCGATGAAGTGTACTGGTCGGCTTTGTATTCACCTAGCAATGCCGATGAAGTGTACTGGTCGGCTTTGTAGTCACCTAGCAATGCCGATGAAGTGTACTGGCCGGCTTTGTATTCACCTAGCAATGCCGATGAAGTGTACTGGCCGGCTTTGTATTCACCTAGCAATGCCGATGAAGTGTACTGGCCGGCTTTGTATTCACCTAGCAATGCCGATGAAGTGTACTGGTCGGCTTTGTAGTCACCTAGCAATGCCGATGAAGTGTACTGGTCGGCTTTGTGTTTAGCTAGCAGCGCTAACAGTGCACCTGCTGGCTTTCTCCATGTTCACATCACGTGTGGAGATGTGGTGTGATTGGTTGCACCTCACCTGCCGGTGCTCCTCCCCCTCGACAGACTCTGCCTCCTGCTGGTGCCGGGGGAGCCACACTCCTACGCTCCTCATCAGGAACTCCTTCCCCTCCTGGAGTAGAAGGAGAGTGCCCACCTCAGTTCCCCCAATAAGTATCAGTGATCATGTTGGGAAAGGATCTATATCAGTCTATTCATACAAACAGTACTAAGCACTCCTGCAAATTCAACCAAAAGGACAGTCTGAGTGGACACTGAACCGATGTCTTTTTCCAGCAACAGTGAGAAGGTATACAGTGAGAAGGTATACAGTGAGAAGGTATACAGTGAGAAGTGGGCAGGTGTTTAAATTAATCTGAGGGGCACAACTATCTGGGCTACAGCACCCCCACCAAAGTGATGGATGGCACAAACCAAGGAAGGAGAGGGCAGTGGGAGCCAGCATGCCTGAGCGGCCAGAGACACAACACCTTGAACCACTTCGCCATCTAGTGGCAAGAGAAGTCACTACAGCAAAGCGCGTCGCTGATCACCCTGTGGATTTAATGTCACACAGCCACAGAATGTCTCCCAGGAGGCATTGATTTTCCCCGCCGTAAATGCAGAGCCCAGCACAGCAGACGTCCGGCTACTGAGACGGCTGATTTGTGGCTTCAGAAGCACATTTCTGCACGTTCATACATCACGGCTACTCGAGGGGCTTGAGAAGGCACATGATAATGCAGCAGGCCCACAGAGACCTTTATTTCGCGCCTATCACGAAGTACACTTTCCCCACACGTGTGACAGAAGATGTGAAGAAGGGCAGCTGGGTGACTCAGCAGGCAGGTCTGCCACCAGCCAGGGGGGTGAATGCTGCCCCCCCCCCCCACCTGGGCTCTGCATGTTCTCCATGTTGCCTGGGATTCCCAAACATACAGCCAGGCTTACGGCATCCCCAAAAGAGATTATGAGCATGTATGTGAGGATTACACTGGGCTGGCATCCTAGTCAGGATATACCCCATCATGAGCCCTGTGCAGACCCCCCCCCCCACCTTACCCTGAACAGGATATGCATTACAAAGATGGACACCGTGAGAGGGGGGCCCTGCCCACACATCGGGCCCCTGCGCCATTGGCAGCATCCCCCCCCCAGGGAGACTCGCTCGACCCGGAAGGGGTTATAAAGCGGCATTCCTGGGACGGCAGAATTACATAAAACCACTTTGGTATAAAAATCCAAAAATTAAATATTCCTATCTTAGGTGGGTCTCTCTGGCAGAAAACACTCAGAAAACAAAGTAACTGAAGCCCTAATGGGATGGGCGAGGTCAGTCCCGTCCGGCGGCGGCTCCTGCAGGCACCTGGGGCTTCTCCACGCTGAACAGGTAGCTGGCCATCAGCTGCAGGGCCTCAGGGTCTTCAGGGTGATACTGCAGGGCCGCGTCGATGGCGTCCCTGCACCGGTCAGCCGCCCCCTCCTCCATGCTGGTGGGGGGGATGGTGAGGAGAGGAGAGGCGTGCGTCACACACTGGGCCCATGCGGGAATCCGGGTTTGCACCCCAAATGCCCCTCCTGCAGCCCAGAGTAGGACCCGAAAGTGGGCAGGAAGCAGCACGGCGCTCGGTCCTCGAGGGAGGCCGTCCTGAACGCCTGAGAGTCCGCACCCTGCCCCTCTCTCCACATACGCCCCGTGCTGATCTCCCAAACCACCTTCCCGGCACGTGGAGAATAACCCCACAGGTGGCCTCCTCCATCTGCAGCTCCCGTCGCGGCCAGATTGCCCCAGAGACCCCGGGGGGGGGGGGGCGCCGGCCCCAGAGAAAACCAGCAGCCCTATCTCTAAATTTTAGCAGATGCCTCACTGACGTTAATTAAATCTCCTGTTTTAAACTTTCAAAATACCAGCTAATTTAAACCCCGATTAATAAAACCTTACAGAGGACACATATCTCCAATAAAGGCCCTTTATTGGCCATTTTTAACAAAAAATGCTAAACATCCTCCCTTCAGGGGTTCATAAAGCAAAGTAAATAAAGCAGAGGACGGAGCATAAATATTAGATGAAGCAAAAATGAACGGCCCTGAAACAAACACACGAGGCAGCAGAGCCAGGAGGACGAGTAGCGCTGGCAGCATCCTGCCCCCCCAAAGGTGCCCCGCGGCCGCTCGGGGGCAAGGGCAGTGCCAGATGACAAGCCAGACCTACAGCGCAGGTTCAGGGCCTGGTGCGGGGCGGTGAGCCCAGCAGAACCCGTCATGTATCCCAGGGAAATCATTGGATCCACTCAGTGGGGAGTTGTTATCAATTTGGAGTGATGACATTAAGTTTTTCCATGAACTGAAATAAGACGCAATGATTAAACACACGAAGATGAACGTTTCGAAACAGAACTAAGGAATGCCTCGCTCTTTGTTCCAGTTAACCGCAGTCGGTCGCGGTCATCTGGCAACCCTGCTGCCCACATCCGCACCGCTCATCCCTGTTAGCGAATCGTGTTTGGCTGCCAGATCACAGCAACGGGGAGGACTTACCACAGGTCAGTGAAATAGATCTCTGCTACTGAACAGAAGGCCACTGACATTTCCTTTGCGGTCACTTCGGGGTCGCGGTTTACAGGAGCAGCGGCTGCTGCTACCGGGGGGGCCTGGAGAGAGGAGGGGGTACAGGTACCAGGCATATTGGCATCAGAGTGGAGACCATACTTTGAAAAAGCCAAAATCAGCCCACAGAGCAGCTGTTATCTAGGCTACAGTGCCCCCTGGTGCCCGGCTAAGAAATTAAGTTTGAGGAAGATACAATTTCCTAGAGGTTTTTCATTAATTCGGCAAGTGGGGTTCATCAGCGCCGTAATTACAATGCATTCCCACTTTTCATTGAGGCTAAGAGTAAGGGAGTGGATACAATACTGATAAAGGGCAGCATGTAGCTCAAAAGAATGAGTCCGCCTGTGTCGGTAAGGTTGTGGGTTCAAATCCCACGGCTGCCAGGGAAATCATACCACACACGGGCCCGGGCTGACCCCGCTCTCTGCCGATCGGCAGTCCTACCCCTACGGGGAGAGGGCGGACTTACCACCAACGCCTGCTTCTCCAGCTCCTTCAGCATGATCTCTATGCCTTTGTTGAAATGTTGGATGGCCTCCTTGCCGGTCTGCATCTGACCCAGGTACATGTACTTGCTGTGGCCCTCATCTGGGCTGAGCTCTACAGCCCTCAGGAACACGCACGGCGCAGTCAAGGAAAGGCCCTCGCAGGGTGACATGACACGCAGGCCGAGGACGTGAGATGTAAACCCACATCATACACAAGCATCACAGGTGACTGCATTCAGCCTGTCAGTGTGGGTGTTTATACAACACCCACTGCCTAATAGCTAGATAATTACTAACACAAACTCAAAAGCTTTCAGTTACCCCTATTCTGTTAGGATCAGATGGTCGTAACTCAGGAAGCAGAGTGTGAACAGAACTAAGCCATACATAGGCACCAGTGCAGACGACAGACTAACACAAACACACCAACTCATCTACACCATATGAAACTACCTCGAACCCACAGCACTGAGAGTGTGAGGCATCACTGCCCAGTTATTACAGATATATACATACATACATACATACATATACACACACACTGCAGTCCCAAGGGCGTCCGAGTATCAGTCACCCTACACACCTACCCCCAGCCGCTTTCCTCAGGGCGTCCGAGTATCAGTCACCCTACACACCTACCCCCAGCCGCTTTCCTCAGGGCGTCCGAGTATCAGTCACCCTACACACCTACCCCCAGCCGCTTTCCTCAGGGCGTCCGAGTATCAGTCACCCTACACACCTACCCCCAGCCGCTTTCCTCAGGGCGTCCGAGTATCAGTCACCCTACACACCTACCCCCAGCCGCTTTCCTCAGGGCGTACGAGTATCAGTCACCCTACACACCTACCCCCTGCAGCTTTCCTCAGGGTGTCCGAGTATCAGTCACACTAAATACCTACCCCCTGCAGCTTTCCTCAGGGTGTCCGAGTATCAGTCACCCTACATACCTACGCCCTGCAGCTTTCCTCAGGGTGTCCGAGTATCAGTCACCCTACACACCTACCCCCAGCCGCTTTCCTCAGGGCGTCCAAGTATCAGTCACCCTACACACCTACCCCCAGCCGCTTTCCTCAGGGCATCCGAGTATCAGTCACCCTACACACCTACCCCCAGCCGCTTTCCTCAGGGCGTCCGAGTATCAGTCACCCTACACACCTACCCCCAGCCGCTTTCCTCAGGGCGTCCGAGTATCAGTCACCCTACACGCCTACCCCCAGCCGCTTTCCTCAGGGCGTCCGAGTATCAGTCACCCTACACGCCTACCCCCAGCCGCTTTCCTCAGGGCGTCCGAGTATCAAGTCACTCTACACACCTACTGAAGCTGCTTTCCTCATGGTTTCTGAGCGTCAGTCACTCTACACCTACCAGCACCCATTTCACTCTGAGTGTCCATCCATCCTACTTCCCCAACTCAACCACGGAAATGGATATTTGCTTAGCTTTCTCCACGTCCCCCAGCTCAGCACAGATGTTCCCAAGCATGTCCAGGGTGTTCAGGTTGGTAGGCTCTATATCCAGCGCGCGCTGACAGAAAAGCCGGGCCATTTCGAAGTCGAAGTTGTCCATGCACTCCTGGGTCTAAAACAAGCAAACGGTGTCTATGTGCAAACAGCGAGCATGGCGGTGTCCCCAGAAAGTGCCGCGAGCATGGCGGTGTCCCCAGAAAGTGCCGCCCCCCTACTACCTTCTCCAGTAGCTGCTCTGCCGTGTACCTCTCCGCCGTTTTCTTCTTTGCTTTGTCTTGCATCTTCAGTTTTACACGCTCTTGGACTGTTAGTCTGGAGTCTAAGCGAACAATAGTTTCAGTAATATACATGTCAGGAAGGTTCAACGCAAGTCTTACAAAGACCTCTGGGATCTACCATTTGTACCTGTAACAAGCATCATTCCTCATTAAACAACCATTATTTCCCGATTCCATTCCTAATACGAATTTTGTATGTGCATGTGAACAGTTTCTGTCTAGTGTTCTTGTCTGGTGTTCTACGTTTCATTTTCTTTTACATTCTGGACAAAAGTTTCACTTTACTATATAGACAATAAAACTTAACATTTATAGTAAATAATTGTAAAATACGGTTGTTACAGTTAAGATTCCTGCTGGACACCAATAAACTCCGGCACGACGATGAAGCATGTTAACAACATTGGCAACGTGGTACAGTCCGCAGTTTAAAGAGCCCGTACACGTGATAACCACACATGCCACATCTGTACAGTTACAATTATGCAACTGAAAGAGATAGATCACCCTGTGGGGGTCTTTCTCTTCGGCTGCTCCTGTTTTTCTTTTTCTTCTTCGCTTGACCTCCCATTGTATTGCTGTAAAAACTCAGTACTGCCCACTTCGGTTTGGCTAAAAGTGTCTAGTAACAAATTCGCTAAACGAAGCAATCTGCGTCTGCTTCCGCTGAGCTACGGAAGACGAGAAGGACAAACAGTGCCGGATTTACTCCTTTATAGCTTTCGCTCAGGCCGCATTACAGTGCGGAGAGATGCGGTGCGGGACTGGAGATAAACGACGATCGAAAATCAACTAAGTGTGCTACGTCGTATTATTTTCAATTTTAAGTTTATTGCTTGAAAACAAATGAAATGGACATGTCGTAAATAGTACAATAGACATTTTTATTTAAAAAAAATTACGAAAAATAAAATTAAAGAAAAAGAACTTACTTTAAAATGTTCGGAAATACTACTATTCTGTCATCGGTGTCCGGTACCTTCCTGGGGCCTGTTTCATGAAGCTAGATTTCTTGCTTAGCCGGGTAACGTGTCGGGTTTAATTTACCGCCGTTTAAATTCATTTTATCTTCGATCACTTACATTTAGCCTAGACTACCTTCAAATCCTACAAGTTATGTGGCTAAATGAGAAATCCTGATTCGTGAAACGGGCTCCTTGAAAAGGTTTATTAAAATTCGAACAATTAAAACTGACATGTTTAATAATAATAGCGTGCATTCACACATAGTTACATTGAAAAGAATCACATTGTGAGATATTGTATTGGTTGTTAGGCATAGTGATTCTGCTTACAATGTAAAATTTGGGACAGTACTGTAAAAGTTAATGTATACAGCAGCTTCTGGTCCAGAGCAGACGAAGGCGGGAAGAATGGAGACGAAGATGCGCCTGCGATTGATGTCCTGTTTAGCCAATAGATAAGCTGTACGAACAGGTAACGTACGGCGAACGGTCCGGATATGGACCAATCCATTGCCGCCGTGGTGTGTGGGAGGGACGCTCTAAATTTGGACCAATCGCCGGGCGCTGCTGGCGTCTTACTCACGTTCATAGTAGTTGTAGTAAATACTGAGATCCGCGAGAGCAGGGCTGCCTTATTGGAATAAAATACTGGCATAAAACTCCTCCCGCGCCGCTTAGTTCGCCCTGTCGCTCGGAGCCTTTGGCCGGCGCAGAGTCCGACTCCCCCGGTCATCGCACTTGGCGGGTTTTATGCGGTAATTCCAGCTGGGCCTGGTGGCTTTGTGGCCGGGTTGCGTGAGGCGGGCCCGCTTCTGCTCGCCGGTCCGGATGCGCTTTTAAAGCGCCTTGTCGCCCCTCGCCGGAGTCCCGTTCCTCTGCACCGAGTCGGAGCGCCGCCCGGAGCCGCTTTGGACGGAGCGGCCGCCCTGGTCGCCCCCCGGCGCTAGCTGTCCGGCCGCTGCGGCGTCGCCGCCTGTACATATGTGGACACTTCTCCGTGACGGGGAGGCCTCTTATTGCCGCGCGGGGGACACCGGTGTGGCCGATGACGCTCGGCCTGTGGCCTCTAGAGGGGAGCTGAGGAACCGTGCTGTCCGTGTCTGGCCGCGCCCGACGAGGCTGGGCTGCCTTATCTTGTGTGTGTCTGAGTTTTAATGGTGTTTGTATAACTGCCGTGAAGGCCGATCATAAACCGGTACGAAAATGACCGACATGAACAAAGACCTAGTGGAGCTAGTGTGGGGAAGGCCGAGCTGCAGCGCTGTGACGGAGACTCCCTTCAGGAGATGGACGCAAGGTACGGATCTGCCGTCCCCGGGGCACCTGTCGTGTCTGTCCTGCGCGTGTGTCACATGCCTGTCATGTTTCTCATAGCAATCATATGTGTGTCACCTACCCGCCCTGTGCCCTTAAGATCGAGGTGTCTTAGTGACAACTGTTTGTGAGTGTACTCTGCAAGTGTTTATTACCAGTCCGATTGCTGCCCACAAACGCGTGAGTGATGCCGAATGAATCCCTCTCTTAATGTTTTTAAAGGGTTTGTCTTCAGCCAGACGGAGCCCAGCGCGCTGGAGCAACTGGAGGGCGGACCGTGTGCCGTGATCGCCCCAGTGCAGGTCTGCTTTACCGACGCAAGTCCCGCGAAGCATTTAACTCTCGATCAAAAATATATCGGAGAACATCAGTTTGTCACTGGAGTGAAAGAAAGCAGTAATATTCCTGGACAGTACAATAGCACGTATTTGACTGGAGTACAGTTGAGTCAGTCATTATGTGGACTTATGTTAATATGTATGTAAAGCATATAGGGTAGTACATCAGCCTGATGGCAGTACTGATATGGAGATGAGCTGGTTGCAGGTCGGCAGGTTGTTTGATGACGGGCTGCTTGTGGCTGTGACTGTGACCATTAGCTGTATGAAGTAGAGAGGTTAGGTGCTTGGCCCCATGTCTTTCCGTCCTCTAAAGGGGTGCTGCCATGGCCAGGTGTCCTGTGAAATGTCATTTTTGGCTCCAGTTCATTGATGGTCACTCCCTTACCCCCTTGCAGGCCTTCCTACTGAAGAACGTCTTGTTTAATTGCGAAGGCTCCAGCTGGCCAGAGATTTCAGGTTGTTTCTCCCTAAGTGTTATGCTACATTCATCCTTAGCTCCTGCCTATATATATATATTTTAAGTAACTGGAAGGTGTTTTATCTGAGATTATCTGTGTAGGATTTCTTTTCTATTAAACTGATCTGTAAGCTCCTTATGATGTACCGGTCCATGTCGGAGTTCGCCGTGCCCGAACTGAAGATGCTGTCTCGTTCTTCATCATCCCCCAACAGAGGATGAACAGAAAGTCGCCCTCTGTCACACACTCAGTGAGATCTTGGAAACCGCCTGTTTCCACAAGGCCGAGTCCTACTGCCTGGCCGTGTGGTCCAGAGCGAAGATGCTGGAAGACTCGGAAATCCCAGGCGGCCACCCAGAGTCCAGTCAGCCGACGGAGGGCCAGCAACCCTGTGAGACACACCTGCGTGACATTATGCTTTATACTTAAAAGTTGTATGTGAATTAACAGCATCTAAAGATGAATTGCTATTGTCCTTAAATGTCTTATTAATGAAAAGGAAGAATATGGCTGACTGAGCAGTTACCTTAAGAACGACGATGCTGATTGCACTGAAGGGGTCGAATCATCCTACAAACGCAGTTGCTCTCTTATGTGGTGCAGCGCATGTGGCCTGTGGTCACGCTGTTTTTCTGACGCATGCCGTTTTCCCTTGTGTGTGCGTGAGCCCAGCTGCACTCGGGGCGGATCAGCTTGGCTTTGAGCGGTTTCACGCCGTCATTCAGTAAGTGAACACTCGGAGGTTTCTTCCCGCGATGCAGCGTCACACGCTCTGCCCCATATGCAGACACATGACCACACCGCCTGTGGAAGGTCCTTCACTGGTACTTCCTTCAGGCGCTCCATGGTTCCAGTCTTATAAAATTTGTTGCGTTCATTGTTTTTTAGGTATAGTTTGTTGAGTTACATTTTTGAAACATGCAACCTTGCATATTTTTACACACAGCTCCGCATACTAACGGGTGAGGAGTTTGTTGCACATGCGGCATTAATATGACATACTGCATTTAATGGCTATGAGCGACTCATTCACTCAGTTTTCCCACATATCTGTCATGATTGTGTTTCACCACAACGCTTCCAGTTAAAAGCTTCTGTTTTGCTGGCACACAAGTTGCACCAAGTCACATAAATACTAATACACTTAAAAATGCTAATGTCAGCAATAACTGTAAGAGAGAACTCCCATTGGATGGACGTGCTCTGACTCCTCCTATCCAGTGCTGATTGGCTAATCCAGTTTTGTCACCTGTCAGTCATGATCCGGGGTTTTATGCCCATGGGTTTTTCAGGTGACCCTGATTTTTGGGGAACCTAAGGGGAGATGGGACTGTGGCGCACAGCTAAAGCTGACGTGCATGAATAACACGCACCCCTGTTTCAGGAGGAGGACCCTGAAGACCGTGGAGGAGCTGAAGGAAGCTGTGCTGTCCTTCTATGACATGTGGAGGAACAAGTTTGGGGTGCTGCTCTTTCTGTACTCCGTCATACTGACTAAGGTGTGTCCCAGGGGGCCGTCTGATGCCTGTTCTGGGGAGCGTGTGGGTGCGTGCTCTGCGGCCTCATCTAACTGCAGTGGCCTTGTCTTCAGCTCCAGTGTAACTCCAGTAAAGCACCAGTCCAGTGCATCTCTGTCTCTTTGTCACACGCTGAAATCCCATGCGTGTGACTTTCAGTTCAAGCCAAACATCCTGGCCCATTGCGTCCTTCTGCCTTACATCAGCCCTGCTCACTGCTTGCTTTCCAGGGCATTGAAAACATAAAGAATGAAATTGAAGACACATTAGAGCCTCTGATTGATCCGGTCTACGGCCACGGGAGGTAGGATCTGGCCATACACCCTTTGATATTTTTTTTCCGATTAGATTCGTTCTTCATGGCTTAATCTACTTCTCTCCTCTGTTTCTCTCTAGTCAGAGTCTAATCAACCTCCTCGTTACCGGACACGCCGTGTCCAATGTGTGGGATGGAGACAGAGAATGCTCTGGAATGAGTAAGCGATGTGACTCTGTTGGTAGAGTCGGTGTCGCTTCTGAATATGCTAAAGTAAAAGGAGGTCTGGCCTGCATGCACAGATGTCTGCCTGAGAGGCTCTAAGGGGGTTCTGGGTTTTCTCATTGTGCATCACATGGCAGCAGAACCAGAAAGGGTATTTTGGTCTGATCTCTAGTGCTTTTCAGCCACTAGATGGCAGTGTTTGACTATGAATGACAGCTAGGTGTTTTTTTTTGTTTTGTTTTTTGCGGTCCAGAACTTTGAATTTATTTGCGGAACAGTTTCTGAACAAAAACATTTGTGTGTTTTTTTTTTTTTTTTTGTATGGTTTCTATATTTGTATTTTGTATGGTTTTTATATTTGAAAATTGCGTAATGTTAACAGGACCCCTTGCAGATTCTGTTTTGCTTTCCTTAATTCTAACCGGCCTGACTGTTTCAGAGCTGCACGGCATTCATGAGCAGGCAACTGTGGGCTTCCTCACTCTGATGGAGTCTCTACGCTACTGCAAGGTATGAGTCCTCAGAGACCTGCCTCTCTGCCCTTCAGGCAGGTGTATGTGCGGCCGGGGTTGGTGGTCTGAGCCCAGCTGTTTCCCTGCTTTCATGCTTCATAGGTTACCTTTAACTGTCTGCACTTCCTTGTCCCGTAACATGTGCTCGTACTGCCAGCTGTTTCTCGACCTTTGGGTGGGGCAGCGTAAGACATTCGGCCAGTGAGCCGTTTGCCGTGTCAGGGTTCGAAGTCCAAGGCCCAAAGTGAACACATGAGGATCTCTCAGCGGATGGTATGCAGTGACGCATCCTGCTGGGGGCTGAAAGACCAGGCCGACCCCCCCCAACCCCCACCCTCAGAACCTGCCAGTTCTGGTCCACAAGACTCTGACTAAAATGGGCCTGCTGGTATTTTTAGGAAATGCAGCACTCTGTATGAAATGCGAGTTATTTGCTCTGGGGGCGTTGCTGGTGATCCTGACTGCCCCGCTCAGCCCCCCCCCCCAGGTTTGAGCTGTTGTTTGGAGGCGCACATGTGGGAGGGGGGGTAGGCGTCACACTGCGGGGCATGTTGGGTAGAACATCACAGGTTCAGTGGTTGCACTGTTGGTGCCGCCTGAATTGGATCCTTTGGTGTCTCACACACAATGCTGCCTGGCTTGGCTCTCCCTTGCACTTCTTGCATCTCCTGAAGGGGCCTTGGGTTCGACAGCCTGTGATTAACTGGGTTCCAGTGTTACCTGCATGTGCAGTTACAGTGCAGTATATCCGTGCTCATAGTGTCAGGGTGCCATTTTTACTGGATTTAATGGAACCCAGGGTTTAAAACAGCTGAGTAGTGTTTAAATCACACCAGCTGAAAATGAGCGAACTGATAATAGACAGCACTGGCTGCCCCCCATGTAATGCTGCCAGACAGATAAACAAACTAGCAAGTAAATGTTGTGCAACCCCCCGCTGCTGCTGCCAAAGTGTTTTTAGGCAAGTTAATCTCTCAGCGGATTTTAAAATCTAATGAGAGTTGGGTGTCTGGTTGATGGAGAGATCCGTCATTACACAGCATGGCTGGCTTTTATATTTGGGAAGTCTCCAGGGCCCCTCCTCCATGCAGCACGAAAGCATCCCCCTTACAAACCTGTCTCTCTATTTATTTAATAAAAGCTTTTATACGTCGCTAACTTGCAGCTATTTCAGGCTGTCTGAGTGGATGCCAAAGTACAATCAGTGATGTTACAGCCCTGTGCGTGTGCGAGTGTGTGTGAGTGTGAGTGTGTGTGACTATCCTCGTGTCTGCGCTGAAATGAAATCTGCCTGCTTTCTGTATCTCTTGCAGGTTGGTGCCTCTCTGAAGTCTCCCAAGTTCCCTGTTTGGATTCTTGGCAGTGAGACTCACCTCTCTGTGTTTTTCACCAAGGTAAGTTCATCCAACGGGACGCCGTCTGCCTGCGAGAGGAAGGCCGCCCCCCCTTCCCACGGCATGGGAAC
Source organism: Paramormyrops kingsleyae (assembly GCF_048594095.1). Taxonomy (NCBI): domain Eukaryota; kingdom Metazoa; phylum Chordata; class Actinopteri; order Osteoglossiformes; family Mormyridae; genus Paramormyrops; species Paramormyrops kingsleyae. The sequence continues at coordinate 36,583,972 of NC_132805.1, read as the reverse complement.
GCCTCCTTGCTGTCCTCTGCCATTCCCAGAAGAATGTGCATTAATGGCTTTAAAGCCCCGACTTTGTTTAAAAGCACCATTTCCTTAGAGATGTTGTTGGCTGTTCTTGCGAGGTCACCCTCTGCTTCTCTGGCCAGTCCTAGGTGCCGTGACAGTTTGGGCATCCGGCTGTACTGGTGACACATGCAGATGTGTCTGTCCCCTTGGAGGGTGCGGGAAAGGTTCATTTGGCACTGTGGTGTCACTGGAAAAACAGCGCAGTGAGGAAACTGCGCAGACAGGAGGTGTGAACCTGGTTGATCATCAGCACTGACATGCTGATATATTCGTTATGGTCACTGGTGAGGGCTGGCAGTCTCCCGTCTACCCACCTGCTGGTCCGGCCTGCATGTTTGACCAGCTCTTGGGGGTGATGAACAGTCCAGTCCACAGACCACTGGCAGCAGTGGCTCGGTCCAGGATTAGCTTAACATGAGCGTAACAGTCACACCTTCACTGCATAGGAAAACGGGCAAGAGATCAGATGCTTGCTGTTCTGCTTGTGCTGAGGCTTCATCTTGGGGAACGTGCAGCCCCCACATCAAAGTGGGTGTTACATCACTGACTCTCGTATCTCTGTACCTGTCTCTAGCTTCTGAGTAACCAAAGCATTTCACTGTGTCGCCTTAACTGTATATTTTTTTTCTTTTCCTTTTTTGTAAGAAACCCCCTATCCTTTATTGCGCTGAAGGGCCTGGGTTGTTTTCTTTCAAAACGATTTTCTATGAGCTTTCTGGGTTAAGAGTAAGCCTAATGCCAGACATATTATAAATACCTCTTTCCATAACGTCGTCTCCCCTGCCTAATAACCTCAACACATTCTTTGTGTCTTCAGAATATGATACTGATTAAGGTTAATGCTTGTGGTTTTTTTTGAGAATTCCTGTTTGTGCCCCCAGGTGAACAACAGAATCATTTCCATTTTGGAAAAGTGATCTGGGTGCCTCCCATCTGTTTTGGTTTTTCCCGCTGGAGCCCGGTCCAGCTCTTGTGCGGCCCGTCGGTGCGGCCAGTGAGAATACCCGAGTCGTGGTTCTGGTGTCCTCAGCGTCACGGTGTCGATGACCGAGCGCTTAAGAGACTCACTTAGTCACGGGACGTTAAACCTCATGTGCCGTTCCGCTGCTCGCCTGGTCTGTGACGGTGATCTGCGCAGCTGGGGGCCTTGCGTGGGGGGGTGTAGGAGACTCACGGCTTCCTCTCCCGAGGTCGGTTGCCGGCTGTCTCTCCAGCCTCGGCCACTGCTGATTTGCCGTCGTCGGAACCTTTAAAGTGTAAGCGCCCCTCCCTGGTTAATGAGCAGCCTATTAACGTGGGAGAACTTCCCTGACATTTTGGGTTTCCCCAAAGGTGTGTCCCATTTGATTACACAATGGAGTATGTGGGGGTGGGGGGGCAGGCGGGTCCTTCCCGACCCGGGGCGGCGGTAATGGATAGCAGCATCACACGGCCTTTCAGCGAAGCGGTGAGCCGGATAATGCAGCCCGATCGTGTATCGTGACAGCGGCGGGACAAAAGCGCAGAGAGATGGATGCGCCAGGCCAGGCCCCTGCCTCTCCTCCTCCTCCCCTTTGAAGTGGCAGGCGGTAGCGAGAGCTCGTACCGCGCGGCAGCGAGACCTCGTACCGCGCGGCACCATACGCTCCTGCTGGCCTCCGAGGCGGCCTGACCGCGCGGCACCATACGCTCCTGCCGGCCTCCGAGGCGGCCTGACTGACTACTGATGGGGAAACCGGCTGAGAAGTCAGCGAGGCCGACCAAAGCCTCCTGACGACACCCCCCGCCGCTCCCCCCGGTGGGATGCTGCAAAGTGCTCCCATCGCACATACGGATCTCTCTGATAGGGGGGGCGGCAGTGAAGGAATATCCATTCATAGACTCTTAGCTTTAACCTGGGATCGGAGCGAGAGGTCGGTGTCTGTAATCAGGGGGTGTGGACGGTGCATGAGAGTGGTTTGTGGCCAAGGAAAAAGAACCGCATATCAGGGTGGGGGATGGGGGGGGGGGGTCTGTGTCTGTGTACTACTGATACACCACAGTCCCTTCGGAAGCCACTTTGGTAGCAGACAGACCATTAATCATGCGGCACTGTTTAGCTGTCAGACGGCCGACAGAGAGCCACGCCTCCTGGCAGCAGGGAACAGACAGCCTGCCGTCTCTGTACACGGCCTCCTCCCAGCACTCCGCTGCTTTATAACAAAGGCGGGACAGACAGGCGTGTGCGGGGCCGGGGGCGGGGGGGGCACCGGACCAGGCCCTCAAGCGTGTGGGTCGTACTGAGGACTCGCCGCTTCCCAGCTGGTGCTCTGGGTTAGATATAAGGTTACGGAGGGGAGGGCCGGGTCGGGGAGGGCCAGGTCGGGGGGGGGCGGCGTGAGCAGGACAGTCGGGAGTCAGAGCGGCGTCTGTTTCGCTGCTCGATGGGAATCCCAGATAGAAGGAAGCCGCTGCGGCTCAGACCTGTCATGTGCAGGGAGAGTTAAAGGCTCCTGCAGGGATGGGCTGATGGGGCTAAAACCTGATACCTCTGCTTTGTAAGGCACCCACTTTTACAGACTTACTTTCTCTACCAGTATTTTAACCAGTAGTCTATCTCAAGGAATATTCTCTAAGGTCCAACGGCATTCCTCCTGGGAGCAGGCACAGTCACCTTCGGGGTAACTGTCCTGCCTGTAGCCCCTTATAATACATGCAGTGTGTGCTTTCAGTGAGAGAACACGAGTCGACGACCAGTTGGTTGTTTACCTGCTGGTCTTATGTTGTCCCGACGACGGAGGGGAAGGTGCACGGCACGTAAGAACGCAGCGTGGCGTCATCCCCGTGCTCAGACCCCTGATCCGTGCAGAAATGGCTAGCTGAGATTTGCAGAACATTGCCATTTAAGGGTAACGGCGGCGTGGTTCTATTTGCAGATGGCTGAGTAATGCCTGAGCTGTTCTCGCTTCCAGCACAGTTTGGTTATTGCATTGCTGCAGTATTAAAAAATGTGCTTCTTCAGAGCTTCCCTGTTAGCTTACGAGAGGCCGGCCGACCCAAACGCGCTCCCCTTTCCGGCTGCCCCCGCCCCCGGAGGCTCGGCTTTGGGGCGCAGATGCTCAGGTATTCAGAGGCCGTCTGCTGCCAGCTGTTAACCTGCGTCTTGTCAGTGTCGGAGAGCTGCGGTTTTCTCCTGGGCTGGCTGAAGGCAGCAGCTCTCTTCCTGGCTCACTGGCATTGTGGCCATGCGTGTTCTTGACAGAACGCAGTGCTGTTTTTAGAAATGTGATTCTCTGGATCTGAATGTATTGTTCTATGTTCTTGTGAACATTTCTCTTTCGTTTTAGCAGTGGTGGGGGGAGGGCAAGTTGTTTTATTTTATTTTTAAAAAATTAAAAAATCTCACCATACAAACAAAACTTTGTTTGTTATCGTTTCATTCTAAGTGCTTAACTAGAGCTATTAGAGAGGTTGATTTCATTTTTTTTTCCACAAATGCAACCTTCTTCATCCGTTTGGACAGTTGAATTATATTCAGGTGGAGTGCTGCTTCTCCTCCGAGCAGCTCTGAATGGTGGGTGTTGGCTCAGTGCCTGAGTCCTCTGGTCCCACGTTGCTCGTCCGCTGGTATCGAGTTTCACGAGGCTGGATGTCGGTGGCCTGCCCATGTTCACTCGTGTTTGTTTTCCTCCTGGTGACTGGTGGAGTGCGCGGAAATCCAGGGGCGCTCGCTGTTACATCGAGACCCCGCTGCGTTTGTTTCCTGTCGTGGGACAGGAGCAGTAAACAGAGGTGTGTGCTCGGGCCCCATCTCTCGCCTCGGGTGCGTTTCGTAGACACGTGCCGGGGGTCCGTTGCCATGCAACTGGGGGACTCTCAGCAGTGACTGGTGGGGGTGCTTACTGGCTGGACTCATGCACCATGCCCCCTGCCCTTGCTCTGATCTCCTGTAGCAGACACGCGGTTTGTGGTCCGCCCTCAGTGAGGACTTTGCTAAGTGCTTGTTTCTGTAACGCCTTCATTACCCTCAGCTCCCCCCTAGAGCTCCCATATCCTGTCCTTTAACCCTCCGCTGCCTTTACAGTCTCATAGCCCTAAATCCCACGAAGACACTTGGGGCCGTGGGTTTGTGCGTGTGACTGAGCAGATGCCCACAGGAAGCCCCTTCTCAACAGCCTGTCATTTTAACACCATATTGCTTCTGTCTTTGTCCGGCGAGGCTCCATCCGCATAGACGGCGCTTGTACCCACCCAGGACTTCGAGCCATTACTCATGATGAGGACATTTGCACACATCCTGCCTGGAAAATCTGTGACGGGTTGCATTCTTATGGTGAAAGTCAATCTGCAAACGTGTATGTTTACGTATTGCGTGATTTATGTAGGGTTTATGCCGACCATGAGGGAGACGAACCCCTTTCAGCAGCTTGGCTTAAGGGGGTGCCCTCACGCTCTGCTTTTCGAACCCTGAATGCTACCAGAATCAGTACACATCTGACCCCTGGCAGCTGTGACTGCTCCTCTCTGGGCCGCCTGCTGCCAGCTGTGAGATCTGACGGTCCGGACGGGAACATGTGCCCCCTTGGTCTATTTTCAAAGGGGACAGGAGAAGCGTCTCCGAACCCTGGCTGAGAGCCTCCCTCTGTTCCTCCAACTCCATGTCCCAGTGTGCCAGTGAAGGACCCTGGGTTGCCTAAGCTCTGCGTCGGGCTGTCAGCACCAAGCCCAGGAACACAGCACACTTAATCGGACACAGTTAAACGTAGTGAGACACGATCCCCCCTAGATCCTTACCGTAATCAGTTGCTCTCCAGATATCCTCTTAAAATTAGCCTAATTATTCATAAGGGCCATTTACCGTGGCTCTTTCTGTTTGTTTGGGTTTGTGACTAATGAAAGCTGCAATAATATTTTTACTCTGTGCATATTGCTGGCTCAGTATGTGACAGTCTAGAGTTCGTTACCTGCAGATACCTGAGAGGAAGGGCAATGTCATTGGCTGCCTGAGAAGGGCCACGGGATTGGCTGCCTGAGAAGGGCCACGGGATTGGCTGCCTGAGAAGGGCCACGGGATTGGCTGCCTGAGAAGGGCCACGGGATTGGCTGCCTGAGAAGGGCCATGGGATTGGCTGCCTGAGAAGGGCCATGGGATTGGCTGCCTGAGAAGGGCCACGGGATTGGCTTTCATCGGCTCTCTCTCAGTCCCACCTAACCGGATATCAGCAATACCTTCGGCTTTATTTGTTTGCCTGTTTGACTTTTCTGGAGTCTGCATGTAAAACTTGGGTAGGCCTCTCGTTTGTGGTCCGTCGGGGCTTGACATTTACGTTGGACTGCTTGGTGGTTTCAGTTTACTGTTTACTGCCCCCTACTGGGCATCTTGGGTAATGTCGCATTACCTACCTCCAGCCGCAGGCCGGGTGGGCTTGGGAACAGAGCTGAGTGGTGGTTCATTTCTCTCCTTGAAGTCTCCTCCCTGTTCTTGTCATCCCCTTCCAGGAAATGGCACTGGTAGCCCCAGAATCACCATCAGAACAAGCCAGGAGGGTTTTCCAGACGTTCGACCCAGAAGGTGAGATTCTTCGACTGATGTGGCTCCACACCGGTTCAGGTTGCAGGTGCTTTGACCCCTTTGGTCAGTCTGACAGCTCGTCCTGACCCAGTGCCTCTTGCAGGCGGGTGATGGTCTACCCCCAATGGGAGTGGAAATGGGGGGGGGGGATTTGAGGTTCTCCCTCACAGCTGAGTCAACTGTCCGCTGCCGCTAACAGGATTACTGATATCTTATTGCATAAGGCTGGGCGCCTTTGTGGGTGACCCTGTCCTCTTCTTCATGTTTTTTTTTCTTCATTTCCTCTTCTTTTAATCAGACGATCTGCAGCTGTTCACTGAGACATGAACGGGTAGCGTGCCATGCTAATGAGGCTAATCCACATCCCTCCGGGCCGCGGCCCGGCTCTGTGCGTGGCTCCGTGCCGCGGCCCGGCTCTGTGCGCGGGCCGGCTCCGGGCCGCGGCCCGGCTCTGTGCGCGGGCCGGCTCCGGGCCGCGGCCCGGCTCTGTGCGCGGGCCGGCTCCGGGCCGCGTAATGGGTACGCGTCAGGTGACAATGACTGACGCGAAAGCTGAGGAACTTTAAAGGCACAGAGACGTAAACATACCATATGACATTCTGTGAATGTCCACCTTGTCTGTGGACCTATTAAGGCAGATCTGACCAGCTGGGTCACATTTTAACCTGCTGCAGACTCCACTCTTCTGAATGGGTTGGACTTCCTGAGAGTGCGTAACCCAGACCTGAAGGCGCAGCTGCGCTGCTATGTCCCTCATGTCTCCTAGGGGTCGCCGCTGTGTCCCACCATGAGCCGCATGGCGTGTTTACATTAGCAAGGCCCTTATGTAAACGTCGCTGTTTGTGTGCCCGGCTTCGAGCCATACTCCTCACAGCTGTTCCCTAATTACTTCCCTCTGCTTTTATTGGGGGGCGGGGTTGGTCTGGCCGGGGTGAGTCATGAAACATGGGGTCGCTATCACTACACCATGGAGACAAACAGAAGAGTTGCATTGGTTGGGGGCTCGATCAGGGCCTGACCGGTGCAGACCGGCCCGGCGTGCTGCTGCTATGTCCGTTGGTCTAGGTCATGAAGGCGGTTTTTTACCTTAATCTCTCCCATGCCCACGCGGAACTTAGAGAGTGATGTTCTCAGGGAAGCCGTCACCTTTAGTGCGCTTCCTCCCATCTGCTTGGTGGGTGTCTCGAATCGTCAGGGGGTGTCCCGCGAGGGACTTAAGCTCAACCTCTTCTAAGGCAATAAACAACATTCTTCTGTCTCCTGTGTTTATGGGAACAATGTGGGCCCTTCCAGAGCCTCTCTGCTTCATTTGGACTGGATCCTCCCAGTAGACATGTCACACTGGGGTGACTTGTGCAAGCTGAGATGTCCTGAACTGAGCCCCCCCCCCCTTGGCTATAGGACCAGGTTCACAGGCAGTGCAAAAAAGGTCAGGGGCCTCATTACAGTCTAGCTGTCTAGTTTCATGGAATAGAATCTGTCATGCTGTGTGCGACAGTAGCCAAACTGCACTCCCACTTATCTGGTGGTGACGGAGGACATGATTGGGCCTATGTAATACTGTCGGGCATCAGGAGTGAGCCGTGCCATTCTCAGGCCGCCGAGAGTGCCGCTGTGGTTGGCCTGCCTCGGTGAAGCTGTGCTCCAGCTGGCTCTCGCTCTCTAACTGCTCGCTGCTTCAGTCTCTGCGTGATAATATCACGAGGCCGCTGCCCACAAGCTCGAAACAAGCTGCCAGTGACCCCCTTCTCTTTCTCCTTCCCCTTCTCTTTCTCCTTCTCCTTCTCCTTCTCCCACTCTCAGCAGCTTCTTTTTCTGTTTTGTTTGGCTTCTGAACAAAGATCAGGGGTGGGCAGTCTTATCCAGAAAGGGCCGCTGTGTTTGCGGGTTTTTGCTGTAAGTCCAATTAGCGGACTGATTGTCTGAGGAGTCCTGACACCTGGCTTTGATCAGCTGACCTAAAGGTTATGCCAAAAGCCTGCATACACACCGGCCCTTTGCAGATAAAATTGCCCACCCCCACCATAGAGGAGGTCACAGCTGAATTAAGCGGCCTAATTATTCATACGGTACGGGCTAAGGGGTGAATAACGGATATCACACTGTGTGGGACGTGGGACACGCCGCTTGCTGTCCTACTCCCTTCGCTGTCAGCCGTGCTGCCTGGAGCCGCTGTAACCAGTGCGATTAGCCAGGGGAGGCAGAGGAAATGACCCCAGCGAGGTAGGAAGTTAGGGCCTGCCTTCCCATGCGCTTCCGGGGTCCATCACACGCTTCTGTGTTCTCTGCCTGTAAGCCTTAAGGTGCTGCCTTCCCATGCGCTTCCGGGGTCCATCACACGCTTCTGTGTTCTCTGCCTGTAAGCCTTAAGGTGCTGCCTTCCCATGCGCTTCCGGGGTCCATCACACGCTTCTGTGTTCTCTGCCTGTAAGCCTTAAGGTGCTGCCTTCCCATGCGCTTCCGGGGTCCATCACACGCTTCTGTGTTCTCTGCCTGTAAGCCTTAAGGTGCTGCCTTCCCATGCGCTTCCGGGGTCCATCACACGCTTCTGTGTTCTCTGCCTGTAAGCCTTAAGGTGCTGCCTTCCCATGCGCTTCCGGGGTCCATCACACGCTTCTGTGTTCTCTGCCTGTAAGCCTTAAGGTGCTGCCTTCCCATGCGCTTCCGGGGTCCATCACACGCTTCTGTGCTCTCTGCCTGTAAGCCTTAAGGTGCAGGCAGGCGAGATGCATCCGCTCGTCCTTCTCAGTGACTACCTGAAATGTTCTCTTCCGTCTTCCTCCACCTGCACCCCCATCCCGTCTCCCGTGTCCCTCAATCTCTTCCAGGCTTCTGTCACCACTTCTCTGCCCTTCTGCCTCAGCACCGAAACTCAGCTTCTCTTCCCGTGCTTCTGTTCCTCTGCAGATAACGGCTTCATCCCAGATTCCCTGCTGGAGGATGTGATGAAGGCCTTGGACCTCGTCTCTGAGCCAGAGTAGTAAGTCACCTCCTCCGGCCCGACACTGTAAGGTGTCGTTCTTCTCATCGGGCTGCGTGTGCGTGTGCGTGTGTGCATGCATGCTCTGGGAAATATTGTCTTTATGTTAGAGCAGGAACTCTGATGCTTGGACCTGTAGTATTTGTCCTGCCTTTAAGGGTCACGTGACAACATGTCCAACACGGCCTCGGTGGAGACAGTCCCCAGCCACTCCAGTCACCGTTGTCAGATGTTCCCCCAGGATTTTTCCGAGATACGGGTGTCTATCACAGCTCTGAAATGTCTGCGGGTCGTGATCGGGGCAATAGACACGTAGCCCTTGGACTTGCCCAGGGCTTGTGCTGAAGGCCCACCTGCTGATGGTTCACTGTCTATAGAGCCATCAGAGCAGACACTCTGGTTATCGGGGTGGTCTGGGAGCAGGTGTCCTACTGGCGTTCAGCTGGTGTGTTGGGGGAGAGCCCAGTATAGACTGAACAGGCTGGCGGCTCTTTTCAGGTTACTGCATGTGCCAACCTCAGCTCCCAGGCTCCCAGCCTCAGCTCCCAGGCTCTCAGCCTCAGCTCCCAGGCTCCCAGGCTCCCAGCCTCAGCTCCCAGGCTCCCAGCCTCAGCTCCCAGGCTCCCAGCCTCAGCTCCCAGGCTCCCAGCCTCAGCTCCCAGGCTCCCAGCCTCAGCACCCAGGCTCCCAGCCTCGCTGCCAGGCTCCCAGCCTCAGCACCCAAGCTCCCAGCCTCAGCTCCCAGGCTCCCAGCCTCGCTCCCAATCTCCCCTTCAGAGCTCATCAATATGTATGATTTTATTGACAGTCCAATTATATATTTTCAGTATGAAATCTTGATGGTATCCATGTAGTAGCAGCTCTGACAGCCTCCCCCGGCCCACTCATCCCACTGGTTTCTGTAAACCTGCCCCCTGCCCGTCATATTTGTCCCGTATCCATGGATTCATACCATCATCACTATTGGAAGGTGTCAGCTTAGTTAATTGGCAAAGGTGGGGCCAGGGCAGTGCTGCCTAATGGATTTGTCTTTAAAAGGAGTTTTCTCTGTTTTATCTCCCTCTCAGCTTTTGAACAATGCTCAAACTTCCAGGAATTTCCGTCAACAGTTATATTTAGTATGAGAAACACGCGATGCCTGTAATGAGAGGCGTAAGGCTGAGATGGATCACGCTGCCTCTGTGTACGTTGGAAACGTGCGCTAAGACAACATGAGCTGGCCTCCTAAATGGGCTTCTTTACTTCTGCCCCTCTGACGGTTTCTCTTCCAGCGTGAACCTCATGAAGAGTAAACTGGACCCTGAGGGACTGGGCGTCGTCTTACTGGGGCCTTTCTTACTGGAGTTCTTCCCCGATCAGGTACTGGGTCACGGCTTCTGCTCACTCACGTACTGGTTTTCACAGGCTGTCGGGGGGGGGGGGGGTCTCCACTGCACTTTGGCTGTGTGCTGTTCCATGAACTGCGAGCTGCCTTGCAGACGGCCGTTTGTGCCCGGTTCTGATCCTTGGAGTGGTCCTGCAGTCGTACCCTTGAGCCCAGTTTACCCTAAATTGCTTCAGTGCACCAGACTTACCTTAAAAGTTGCTCTGCATTTTTTGGATTGTTAGCCAAGCCAAAAAAGTTACGATAATATTAACGATGTCTGAGATACTGGGCCCAGGCAAGTCGCTGGCGTGGGCGGGAGCAGCGGGGCCTGTGTGCCGGGGGAGGGCTCTCCAGCTTTCACATCGGAGTCCTTCGAGCCGAATGAACATGAACGACACTGGGTAGCAGTTACTGGTTTCCGTGCCGCACAACACCATGTTCCCAGGGCACTCTGTAAATGTTTACCAGAGCGTTCTGCACCCTCATATCCGCCCACTGACCATTAAATACATCGACGTAAATTCAGCTTGGGTGGCCGCCCCGCACTGGCCCTGTGCCCCGCCCCGCACTGGCCCTGTGCCCCGCCCCGCACTGGCCCTGTGCCCCGCCCCGCACTGGCCCTGTGCCCCGCCCCGCACTGGCCCTGTGCCCCGCCCCGCACTGGCCCTGTGCCCCGCCCCCGGCCTTGCCGTGAGCGGGCAGTTTCTGCAGCCCTTCTGGTGGAGGTTCCTTTCAGGTTCAGATTGACATGCCTGTGAACCCAAACCTGTTGTGTGCAGTGTTGTGCACTGAGATGCAGGCCTCCTTTGTGCAGTGTTGTGCGCTGAGATGCAGGCCTCCTTTGTGCAGTGTTGTGCGCTGAGATGCAGGCCTCCTTTGTGCAGTGTTGTGCGCTGAGATGCAGGCCTCCTTTGTGCAGTGTTGTGCGCTGAGATGCAGGCCTCCTTTGTGCAGTGTTGTGCGCTGAGATGCAGGCCTCCTTTGTGCAGTGTTGTGCGCTGAGATGCAGGCCTCCTTTGTGCAGTGTTGTGCGCTGAGATGCAGGCCTCCTTTCTGACACAAACACACCTGCCTCTTCCTTTTCAGGACACAGGAATCCCCGACTCCTTTCCAGTGTATCACTACAACGGGCTTAAGCAGTCGAACCACAATGAGAAGGTAAGCTGCCCCCCCCCGGTACACGCATCCCTCGTTGTTACACCTTTGTCACATTGCTGTTGCTTGTCAGTGATACACCTGACTCTCACTACTCTGTTAAAACAAAGGATATTGAAACTGTTCTGAGAGGTCTGCCCTCTTTCTGCAGCTTGAAGGACATGGATGAATGTCACTTAGGCACTTTGCAGTTTCGGGGTTTTAGATTATGTGACGTCCTGTAGAGAGCAGCCAGATCCAGTCGTACCCTGAGCAGTGCATTCTGGGCCTGTGCTTCCTGTGCACCTGACCTCTGACCCTCTCCCAGAGGAAGTCTGGACGCTGATGAGATTGACACACAGCTAATCACCTCCGACAGGGAGATTGAGTCCGACCCTGGCTGGCCCGCCAAATGTATTATGGGATGCTCCGTTCCCGTGGAGCGTTTCAGCTGTGTAGCTCTGAACTGCCTCTTGTCTCTTGTGCTGACATCTGCTGCAGCCGCCTCAGCTCTCTGTTTAATAAAGGCTGATGTTTCGCCCCGAGAGCAGAGCCACGTGTGAGAACCTTAACAGCCAGCAGTAAACACAAAACACTCCGAAGTTCTTAGGATTCCCTTTCTCTCTGGGGGAGACATGCTTACCGCAAATGTTTGCTTTAAACTCCCAGAAGCCTCTTTGCCCCCCCCCCCCCCCCCGTTAACCAAGACCACACATGCCAGTATTAATCTTATAATAAGTGCACCTATATCCTGTTATCCATGTGTAATGTGTCCTAGACACCACTTCTTCACTTGGACGTTAGCTTGTTAATGCTGCACTGAGCGTTTCATCTGCGCTGACACTAGGTATCGGCCTCTGAAATTGGGGGCTGTTGGGTGTTTCAGCTCCTGCTCTGACTCGGTGCTTATGGTCTGGTGGGGGGGGGGGGGGTCTTCAGGAGCTCAGACCCCCCTTCAGTAACCTTGGATCAGCTTTGCCGGCTCCAAGTCGCTTGGAGCTCCAGGACGGCCCTCATTCTCCCACACTCTATCCAGGCGTTTGATCCCCGTGTGACCCTTCATAAAATGAGGGTCAAAGGTCGTCGCCGAGGTAGCGGGACTGTGACGAATGCGTCCCTGATGCCTGTGTGCTCCCGGTGCCCTGCACAGCCCAGGCCTGATAAGCAGCTGAAACACAGGGACGCCTCTAGCTGGGCGGCAGCTGTGCGGCAGCTGTGTAGAAGGTGCCGGGAAGCGCGGCCTTTAATACGGTGACATCATCGGTTATGTTCGGTCAGCCCTCTCATCAGCCTGTAATGACCGGTTATTAAGGGGTTACCAGCGAAGGCTGGGCCGCTGGCTGCATGGGAGGCCCGGCTGTGGGAGGAGGTGGGCATGAAGCCCTTGAGACAGGCTGCTAGGGGTCTGGGGCAGTGAACTGGGAGGGACAGGGACTCGATGCAGGGCCCCGGTGTTTGTCCTGATCCCTCGCCCTCTGCTGTGCCCGACCGGTTCAGGTCCTGGCATCTTCAGCTGCAGAAACCCCGCGGCCTGTGTCTGTATGCGATGTCCGTAACGCGCGTGTGCGGCCATCCGATCCCCCCACACGTGGAAGTAATCAGGGGGCGGTTGTTTAATTTGATGGTACGAGGCCGTCGACCTGCTATCGGATGTCTTCTCGTTAAGTCGGTCTTGTTAGCTGTAGCCTTGATGAGAGGCCACGACCCCCTCCTGCCCAAACTGCCTCATCACACCCCTCTCTCTCTGTGGCCGTCTGTCCCTCTGCCAGGTGGCCTATGTGGAAGGAACCGCACTGGTGTTAGGGTTCGAGGACCCCATGGTGCGGACAGACGACACACCTATCAAGCGCTGCCTGCAGACCAAGTGGCCATACATCGAGCTGCTGTGGACCACGGACCGCTCCCCGTCGCTGAACTAACTGAGCCCCCCCCCCCCCCCCCCCCCGCCGTGTACGGATGCTGTAGCTTCACCTGGAAGCACACAGGCTCTCCTGGCCCAGAGCCGACTGCCTGCCATGACACCTAAGCTCTACCTACACCTCCTTATCTACTAGAGAGTTTCCCAATCCAGCCCTTGAAGACTCACAGACAGTCAAGATTTTTGCTCCCTACCTAGCTGGGAGGAAGCAAAAATGTGGACTGTCTGACATGGACCAGCAGTGAGTCCGTAAGGACCAGATTGGGAAGCACTATACTAGATTATTGTCTCCCTGTCAACCCCGGCCTCTCTGACCCAGTATCCTGTCTTCTCCCCCCCACCCCACCCCCCCCCCTTCCTAAAGGGCTCATTCTATGTTTAACCTTCATCCTTCCTTCCTATTTTGCTCTTTTGTGTGGATATTTCGGTCGCCTGATTCGATCCGTTTAGCGCGAAAGCGTTTATCCTGCTGAAATGTGCGGCGTTGCCCTCACGTCGACTCACACTGTTAACACGCCTCCACTGGCCCCTCCGTGGGACCATGTGACCCCAGCCTCTCGTTGGGCTCTTGCCGTCCGTGAGGATGAGCACATCGATCAGGCGGCTTGTGTGTTTACCAGTGGTGCCCTGGAGCGGGGGGAGTGAGTGAGACTGAGGTGAGCTGCGGCACCTGGCATGAAATCGGGAGTAAATATTAATAATCAGTCGGTAATCACTAAAAGCTTTGGTTGTCATGTTTTTTCCTTTGTCCATCTATTTATTTTCTGCATGATGAATCCGCGTTATGTCATAACCCACTACACCTGCGGCTTTATTTATTTTGGTCCTGCTGGCTTTCCCACAATAAACTTTTTGGTTTTTGAGTTTTCTCCCCTCCCCCATGGTTTCTTGAGGTGTGTGTGACCCCCCTACTTTAACTGCAGCCCAGTCCAGTTGCTTGGTCTCTTACCTCTCCCGCACGCTCTGGCTTTCAGGTCTGCCACACTTTCATACATATTCATGCAGTGCACAAATTGAAAACACATTTGAGCTGGTCCACTTAAAGTGGTGTGTAGTCACTACTGAAATGGCAAACTTTTTTTTCTTTATTTAATAAAAAAATTTATCGTCTTTATAGGGACTGTGACAGAACATGAATTAATTTCCTCTGTACTTTACTGTTCATGTGGTTCTTAATGTACATTATCTTAAGGTTTTATCTGTAGTGTTTGAAGATTAATGCCATCGTATTGGGGCCAGCAGGGGAAACTCAGATCCTGTTATACTGTGTGTATGTATGAGGGCACTGCATCTGTTTTTGTCTCGGGTAAATCAGCCCTGAACATTCATCTGGAAGCTGATGGAGGCTCTGTGAAAGATTTATCCTGCCTGCTGAAGCTGGGCCTTTCACTCACACTTAATTTTCTTATGTTCCTCCAGTGAAGAAAAAGGTCCTAACCGCCAAAATGTAAACGTGAAATAAGATGTTGGTTTAACGTCTCCATTTTAGGTCTTCTGTGTACATGAAGGTGAAGTTTTACAGTTTGTGATTTACCGTTTATCTCTGGCACTAGCTGTATGCCGACGACGACCCTCTGTGCGACATCTATCACATTATTCTAGGCTCCTATGTCAGTGTAAACAAAACTGGAATATTAATTAGCAAAATGTAACGGTCTCTTTCAGAAAGTATAGTAATAATGAAAGAGAAATTTCAGGCACGCAAAGTACATTATGTAATCACTTAAAACAAAGTGTGTTCTTCAATTAAATGGTACATTCGCATCCTAGAACATTTCAGTGTGTCGCTTACCACTCGTGTCCTGTTCTGTACAGAAAGTGGTTTAACATCCAACAGCGCAGTCTAATGTGATTTGTCTGGTTTTTGATCCCCAAGCCCTGTTTTTCCCAGCTGTTTTCCTTCCAGTGACCCATCTCCCCTCCAGCAGCGTTTCTGGTGATGCTGGGGTCCGCCCCGCACCCCATGGTGGGCCGTCCCCGGACGCGCACACATGCGATGGCACCGTGCCTTTCAGTTGAGTCAGCACCTTTACTCAGCAGTAGGTCCCACATGAAATAATGGAGCGCGCCAGCCAAAAAATACATGGCGCACACTTGGTTGAGGGTAGATTGGAACCTACGATCCCCTGTAGCAGTGATGGTCCCGCCCACAGACAGGAATAAGCCGATTTTTATGGTGATGGACCCTGTAAGTTACCCACTAGGGTGAGAATGAGAGCAGGGTGGGATTATCCCCTGAATCGTGTCTGTGACCCCTCTGTTCGTCCATTTGAGAAAGAAAAAATAGGTAGAGTGAAAGTGCACGACCTCCCCTATGGGTTTGCCAAGAATAGGCGATAGTCTCAGGATTGCAGCGTGAGAAGAGCGAAAGCTCAAGAAATACCGGGAGCTATCCAGAAACATTGCATGCATGAAGCTAAGAAACAAGCCAAAGTCCGCTTTCATCACATCAATGTGGCAGAAACACTTTGCTCTTTCAGCCAGAGCTGGTTGGGCTTCTAGGTGTGGATGGAAGGTTTCAAAAGAGGCAAGGATCACGGCGAGAAGAGAGAATGAGACTGTCCAGGATAACAAGATATTGAGGACAAAATGCCCTTTCCTCACGGTAAAGAAAATAGAAGCAGTGGCATGATGAGAGCTGAAGTGGCTGGAGATTCGGAAGTATTTGTCACTTGAACCCTGTTGAAGCTCACAGAAGCAGAGAGGGATCAATGGGCCAAAGAGGGTGTGATGGTCAGCTCACGGGATGCCAGACAGCAGCAAGCTTTCCATCGTGCTGCTTATGCTTTTAACACCTGAGACAGGGAGGGAGAGCAGGAACTCGCACTGGACACAAGTGGTGAAAACAACAGTTTGGCTTTGCCCTTTCAGTGACCTCCGAGACGTAGCTCTGCACGCTAAGCTCACAGCCATGTTATTCCAGAGCAGCGGAATAAGTATGGAATGGGAACAGCGACCTCAGAAAATCAGCCGTCTCCATCAAGACTGCCCCGATTCAGCTGATGGCTATTTGTGGTACATTGGTGAGCCTCCCTTTCATTTGCAGATCAGTGTAAGAGAAACAGAAAGACAGAGTGTGACAGCAGAGAGAAGCCTCTGTCTGACTGGAGAACACATGAAGGCCCTGCTTTTGCAGATCTAGCAGTGATCCTGCAGGATTCACTGTCCCTGTGTCCTGTCTTCACTGTCACCTCTGTTGCAGACAGGAGTGTCAGTGCGGCTAACTGCCCTTTTATGGAAATCCTTTACCTTATGGAATCATTCTTGTTGCTCCCTGCTGACCTCGATCCAGTGCAGATGCACCATTTTTAAGGTTTGGAGTCCAAAGCCGAATGCAGGATTGCATGTGGAAATTCAGAAGCGCTTTGCGGCGCTTAAGCAGCCCGCTCCGCTGTCTTTACCTCTTCAGACTTGCAGCCATTGTCATGCGAATGTTCTGGTGGGTCCGTTAACTGGCTCAGCGCATTAAGGAAACACTAGTACCAGGTTACCCACACAGTACCGCTTGGGTACTTTCCTACGGCCAGCACAATGTTTGCAAACAAGAGCAAAGCCTTTACAGTAAGTACCGGCAGCAGACATGAAGGGCCAGCTCCGCATACTCTCTAGACGTGATCATCATCATTTCATTGCCAAGCCGACACTTTGATCCTTGATAAGGTGAACATATTGCAGGTTTATTCCCTCACAGGCCTATCAGCAGGAATTATCTTGTGAGGTTTGAACCCACAACTTCTGGAGACTGATCTACATCCTTCTCCCCCACACTCTTTGTCCGGCTAGGGCAGTCGTCATGGTGGACAGTGAGTTTCTGCACACCAGTCCTGCTCTCTTAGTGATGAAGCCTTTTTCTAGGGACAAAGCCTTAAAAATGTATTGATCCAATAAATCTGCTAAAACCTGTTCACTCCTGTAAGGTGGGAGAATTGAATTCTTCTTTGGTGAATAAAAACACTTATACGAAATTACCTTTGACAGTGGCCCTATTGGATCAATACAGAAAACAGTATTTTTGTGTTTTGTTTTAATGGCATGTAACTGAATGTACATACTTCAGAGACTAGTAACAGATGATGTAATTGTGGTAAATTCAGAATCCTTTAAACGCATCCCAGGCTGAATGTCTTACCGAAATTGGTGGTTTAGTGTTACGCATTAAGAGATTTTTGCAACGATTTTTGAAAATTGAGATTTTTCGCGATTCTGTAGAGAAGAAATGAAAGAATTAATGGACAGTGCTAATATAAGAAAACCTGATTTGATGTTATTTCCTTTCACACAGGGTCACCTTTGTTATCTCTGTTGCTCGCATCAATGCCGGAGTGAGATTTGTAGGATGCTTTGCGGTAAAACCAGCTGCTTACAGTGTGGGGAGGCAGGAATTCGGGTGTCGATGGAGCAGATACTGAAAGCTGCACAGATGCCAAACCTCAGTGAAACTGTCCTGAGCTCTAACAGCATTGAAGTGTCACACAGAAAGGGTTTTTAAAATAGCTAGCAGACGCTAAAGATAAACTGTGTCAGATAAATACTTTATAAATAATCACATGACAGTTACTGTGCTAATCTACTCCACTGAAAGTGAAGAAAGTTTTTTTCAAAAAGCATGGAGAACATGCAAGATCCGCACACAAAGAGGACGGTGTGGGGATTCAAACCCACTGTGCCAGCTCTCAGAAACACCTACACACACAGAGGACGGTGTGGGGATTCAAACCCACTGTGCCAGCTCTCAGAAACACCTGCACAAACACAGAGGACGGTGTGGGGATTCAAACCCACTGCGGCAGCTCTCAGAAACACCTGCATACCCACAGAGGACGGTCTGGGGATTCAAACTCACTGCGCCAGCTCTCAGAAACACCTGCATACCCACAGAGGACTGTGTGGGGATTCAAACCCACTGCGCCAGCTCTCAGAAACACCTGCATCGCACTCTCAGGTCCAGCTGTGCAGTGCTGAATGAAAAATGAAATATTATCAGGTTGGTTTAAATGTTTTGGTTAAGCCCCCCCCCTACACACACACACACACAATTCATAGGCCAAACAGAAATGTAAACATACATAAACTGCATTCCCCTGCCAGGACCCCCTCCCTTACCGTAACTTTTTGCCGAGGATCATCGGCTGTGCGTGCTCAGACCATGGGGTGCGGGTGAGTCATCGGATGCCTGCATACTGGCGCTTGCTGTGTCCCGGTGGGCATTTCTGATGGCTTCCACCTGGCCGTGTCAAGATTACACCAAGGGGGCGGTTTGCGGCCCTCCTGTCTGTTTTGGTCACACTGGGAGTCTCTTCCCATAAGCACATCCTTGACCTGCCGCTGACCACACTCCAGTGTCTCGGCTGCTTGTCAACAAATCCCGTTTCTACACTAGAAAGCATTTTCTCCCATGCGTGGTCATTATATGAAGGAAGTTACAGCTGTTTGACCATTACATGCATGTATGCTTTGCTTGTCCGAACAGACACCTCACACAGTCATACAGTTTTATTAATTTTAACACATACTCACAAGTTTGCGTGAACCATGTCTCTCGGTCAGTGAACCTGCAGAATATCTTGATTGGGTTGACCATCAGGGGTCAGTCATATTTATGGGGGTGGCTGCCCCCCACAGTGTCTGTACTGTGGTCTCACGTAGTGAAAAAAAGAATCCATATTTCTTTTTTATTATTTTGATGTGAGGTACACATGGCTACCTTTGGCCCTTTAAGGTCATTGCTGGGATTAGGGTTTCTCCCATAGAAATGAATGGATGGTCCCCACAAACATATGGACACAAAACACGGTGTTTGTGTCTGTGTCTGTCTGTGTGTGCGTGTGTCTGTGTGCGTGTGTCTGTGTCTGTGTGTCTGTGTGTGTGCACACTTTCCCTACGATGGACTGGAATCCCATCCAGGCACTTTGCTGACTTGTGGCCTAAGCTTCTTAAGCTGGACTGCAGGTGACTCAGCAGGATTAGAATCTGGATGATGGATTATGTATTTTTCCCTTTTCTTGTTTCTTTTCCCTTTTCTTGTTTTGACTTCGCTCGACTTGACGGCCTGCTCCCTATTTTGAATGTGATCCTCTGCTGACCTCGTCTGGCTTTTACTGTTTTGTGTCACGTGAATTTTACTACACAAAAGTCCCAGAGGGCTGATAAAGCCCTTAAGATAAGAACCAAACACCCTGTCTGCTCCTGGGCAGTAAAACCCTCAGGATCTCACTCACGTCGCAATCTGGATTAGGCAGATTCTACCTGAGATGGAATACGCATCTGACAACCTTCGTTAGACTTTTTAAAATATACTGACATCAGGTTATGCATTCAGGCACTTCCCATCCAAATAAAATGTCATTGTCTGCCCATTTTTAACGCTTTATTCATGTTATTAGTCGTACTATTGTTCAGGGGTGCACACATAATTCTCGTCCATAGTACTAACACCAGTGACCAGGAATGGAATGGGCTGCCTGTGATGTAATATTATAAAGCTCTTTCTGCTATCAACATAGTGTCAAACTCCTTTCGCTTAGTAAACTAGAAATGGTCTCAGATTCTATTTAAGAAACTCTCTCCTCTCACTTCCAGTTAATTAGCATTTGTTTGCAGTAACAGCACATATTGCATAGCAAACAGTGGTCTCGGTTTCGCAATTTCATATCTGAAGGTGACTTTTTAGTTTACATTTTTAGTTTCTTAAACACACGTGTTAATTCCGTTCTCCTTCGCTTTTCTGACACACGACTTGTGTTTAGTGCACGTGCAGGCGTGCATACCTTCCTTTAATTTTAGACGTCTTACTCTCGTAATTGTAGTTAATTATATCCATTTGGAAATAACCCAATTTTATAAGCGTGTGGAGGAAAAACGTGTAAACGGCATAGCCTTTGATGGTCCGGGTATTGAGAGTAATTAGTGTTTCATCCGATCGGATAGAGGGAGAAAAAGCTGTACGACAGACTATGCGCATATGTGTAGAATACAATCAACTGTATAGAAATGCATATAGAATAAAATCGTACAAATATTTTATAGAAAATGTGCGAGTAAAGGCTGTATAGATATAAGGATGGATGTATTAAAAAGCTTTCAGAATAATAGCGATAAATGTTGACTGTATAGGAACACACGTAACAATGCGGCTGACTGTAGCAATAAAGATTGCGCGTATCATAATGGGGTAGAGAGGCGGGTTGCTGTACCGTAATACATGCTGAGGGTATAGGAACACAATGCAGAAAGGCGGCGGTTTCCCTTAAAAGGCTTCGCCGGGTGACGCGCCGGTGGAGCGGCGCTGAGCTGCACGCTGCGCTATTAAGCGGCGCATTAGCTGCGGACTTCGCGCACTGCATGGATGCGAGCGGCGCTGCGGCCGTCTGACCCGCGATCGGAGGCACCCCGGGGTTACCAGCCCTCACCATGTGGACCGGCACCTTTCGGGCGCTTTTTCGTATGGCTCCGGTGTTACTGGGAGTAGCTGCCTTTAATCTGGATTTGGAGAAGCCCACCGTTTACAGCGGTCCCCGGAACAGTTACTTTGGCTATTCGGTAGACTTTCATCAACCATCACCGGACAAAAACGTGTAAGTGCGTTTTTTTTGCAGGGTTTTCTTTTTCACCCACGAAATAATGTAATTTGTCTTAAAACCATGTGGTTATTAGTTACTTTTCCAAGTGTTTACGGAAAGCTAGACAGATGTGAAATTGCCAGATAGCCTACTATTTAATTACATGCATGCATATCAAATCTATTTCTGTCGAAAGTGTGTAGAAACAAATACATTCTTTACTTTAGACTTTACTTATAAAGAGCATATGTGAGATACAGAGGGGCTCTTTGCTCCTCTCATCGCACCTGTAAGCTTTTATCTGACTTTGCCCGCCTGCACGAATTCATGCTCATTTATCATATCAACCAACACGAAGCTGACCGGATCGGTCTTTTGGACTCTGCTCGTTTCCCCAGTATGAGCGTCTTGGTCGGGGCTCCCAAAGCAAACACCTCTCAGCCCGGGATAGTGGAAGGAGGCGCGGTGTATTACTGCCCCTGGCCAGCCGCGGACTCCAGCCCCTGCCGCCAGATCCCCTTTGATACGTCCAGTAAGTGCGCTCCGGTCCAGCTCCGTCTCCACTCAGTCCCTCTCCTCCGTGTCCGCAGCGGACCGTCTCTGCATTTCTTTGGCTTAGTTTGTTCTCCTCATGTAGCATACTGATGACCGGATTTTAAGTCCTTGAGGCGATGTGCTTGTTTTGATTTTGTTAAAGGATGAGGGTCCCTAATTGACCCCCAAGACATATTTAAAATGTATTCACGTTCCAGTGATGGGCTACGACAGCCTCCGGTGTTCTTGTTTCTTAGTTGCTGGATATCTGATTAAAGTTTCATTTGCTGCATAAGACATCTGCTAATTTTAGTGACGCATATAAACGTGCACATCTTACAGCGCTAAAAGCTCTTAGGAAGTAAATGATTGATCTCAGAGCTGGAGGTTTCGGCAGAATTACGAGTAGAGTGGTTTTCAGATACATGTGGCTCAGTGAGGGTGTGTGTGTATTTTTTTTATATGCATGTGCGCGTGGGTGTGTTCGCGCGAGGTAATTTATGAGCTACTGGGAAGAAGTTTCTGGCATGACTTTTGATTTCAGCGCATTGTTCTTCTTTCCTGTCGGGAGAACTGAACCAAGCCGGGGAGGGGGGGGGGTGGCATTTTTACCTGGCCTTGAAGGGCATCCACCTTTGTTGAAAGCTGTTCTGCATTTTCCCTTGACCTGTTTGGGATGCTGCGCACAGGAGTGTCAGCTTGACATGTCATTATTTAACCCCTGAAATTTGGCTAACAAGAAAAACTAAGCAGGGGGTGTATATTATAAATATTATAATATTTAAAATCAGCTGATTAAAGGGTGATGGTGAGTAGATGAGGGACTGAGGTTGGCTGCTTTCTCTCACCCTGCGTTTGGCTACGGTGGCTGCGTGTGACATCTTTATGTGTGCGTGGGTGCTGCTGGGCTCCTGCGGTCTGCCTTGCTCTTTTACGGAGGTTCGTTCTCAAGGGGTTGGGGGTGGGGGCACCGGCGAGTGGCTGTGAACACATGGGGAATCATTTGGACTTCAGAGGCTGCAGGGTAGATGGTATGAGTGTCTGTTTTTTATTAGATAGTATGGGGGGGCGTGGGGGTTGTCTGTCTGTCTTTCTCTCTCCTATATTGTGACCCAGTCAGTCTTCCCATGGCTTAAGTGGGCACTGACCCTGTCACACGCATGCAGTACAGTGACAGAGGACACCCCCCGCCACCAACACGCATGCAGCACAGTGACAGAGGACACCCCCAGGCACCCACACGCATGCAGCACAGTGACAGAGGACACCCCCAGCCACCCAAACACACAAGCACACCTTCTCCCTCAGCCCTGCATTGCCCACCCACTTCTGGGCACGTCATCGGTTAAACCATGAAATGAATCCTGGCCACCCAATGTGTACCTGAGCTCTGAAGCCCCCCCCACCCCACCCCACCGGGGTCCCCTGTCATGTCCAGAGGACAGATCTAAGAACTCCTGGTCCCCTGGAGCCTCTTTCAGGACATACAAAGGATCGAATCGAATTGGGAGCTGAAGCAGACGTGCGGACGGGCACCCGGCCCTGGCCAGCAGCACTGCTGTCCCTCTCCATGCCTGTGCCGTGTTTTGTTTCACCTCTTCTAGCCGTAATGGCTTCAGCCATCTGTCCAGCTGTACCCAGACGGTCCTCCGGACGCCTCACGCTCACTAACGGCCAGGAGTCGCCTTGGTGATGCGCACAGCCGAGCTCCAGCGGCGCCGCACCTGTCAGAGCGTCTCAGACTCCAGAGCTCACTGCTCTGTACTTTTTTAACTTTTATGAGGTGGTGCAGTTCCACGTTCTCCCCTAACGGGGGGTCTGTTAAAGGCCTGCTCTCACGCAGGGGGCCCTGGGTGGCTGTTATTTACACATTTATTATTCTTAATGAAGTGTGAGCCGTGTCTGAGGAACATTCTGGACCTGTCTGGTTCTGCCCTGGAATCGGCAAAACCTCCAGCAGCCAAGATACACCTTGCCAGCTCCTTCTGTCAGCCATGTGTCTTAAAAATATGCTTTAAAAAAAAAAAGTGAAATTAGAAATATTGCCCTCCCCATGACCCATTTGAGAGTCTCATGTTGATATTTGTGATTCCTTTGCTATTTTTCCATTTTAAAAACTTTCTTGGGGGATTAGTCACATTCTTACGGGCGACACTTTCCTAACTCATAACTTATCCGGTCTCATCGTGCCGCCGCTGTCAGCGACCCTGATAACGGCCAGATGATGGAGTTATTGTCCTGGCATGGCTGATAATAAACATAATAGCATTCCTCTGCTCCCTCTGATGGGCCGTTGTTTTCTCTGCTTGCTGAAATGGATGTGGAGATGTTTTGTGCCAGTTCCTTCTTCTAGCCTCCCTCTTTTCTGCGAGGGCGTAACTCTACACCGCACTTGCTGCGTTCCTCACTCTCGCCTCTCCCCTCCATCAGATAACAGGATGGTCAAAGTCAACGGGACCCGAGAGCTGCTGGAGTTCAAGTCTAACCAGTGGTTTGGAGCCTCTGTCAGGACGCACAAAGGCAAAGTGGTGGTGGGTACCAGAGAGACGTGGGCTTAGGGGTGGAGCTTATTAATGAGCCTAGTGTTTGGGTACCAGAGAGACGTGGGCTTAGGGGTGGAGCTTATTAAGGAGCCTAGTGTTTGGGTACCAGAGAGACGTGGGCTTAGGGGCGGAGCTTATTAATGAGCCTAGTGTTTGGGTACCAGAGAGACGTGGGCTTAGGGGCGGAGCTTATTAATGAGCCTAGTGTTTGGGTACCAGAGAGACGTGGGCTTAGGGGCGGAGCTTATTAATGAGCCTAGTGTTTGGGTACCAGAGAGACGTGGGCTTAGGGGCGGAGCTTATTAAGGAGCCTAGTGTTTGGGTACCAGAGAGACGTGGGCTTAGGGGCGGAGCTTATTAAGGAGCCTAGTGTTTGGATACCAGAGAGACGTGGGCTTAGGGGTGGAGCTTATTAAGGAGCCTAGTGTTTGGGTACCAGAGAGACGTGGGCTTAGGGGCGGAGCTTATTAATGAGCCTAGTGTTTGGGTACCAGAGAGACGTGGGCTTAGGGGCGGAGCTTATTAATTAGCCTAGTGTTTGGGTACCAGAGAGACGTGGGCTTAGGGGCGGAGCTTATTAATTAGCCTAGTGTTTGGGTACCACAGAGACGTGGGCTTAGGGGCGGAGCTTATTAATGAGCCTAGTGTTTGGGTACCAGAGACAGGAATGTAAGGCACATTTTTCAGCCCAGCAGATCACACAGTAACATAGCCATCTTAACCCAATGCTTGTGTCAGCCCTTAAATTTAACTTCATCACAGGAGGGGGTAAGTAGGGAAGGTCACTCCTCACTTTGAAGGAGGTCAAAAGTCACCAGGATCTGCACACAGACCTTTCATCACTATCATTATTATTTTGATAATGAAACCTCAGAAGGCCATTCATACGGGGGAGTGTCTGTCATCTGGCCAGTGAAGGTTAACGAGCTGCTCTCTGTCCCCCACCAGGCATGTGCCCCCCTCTACCACTGGAGAACCGTGAAGATGAGCAGCGAGATGGACCCCGTGGGCACGTGTTATGTGGCAGTGCAGAACTTCAGCGCTTACGCCGAGTACTCCCCCTGCCGCACAAGTGAGCATCCCCTGACGGCGTTCATGCGGCAAGCAGTCACGGTCAGGCGGGAAGCAGTCATGGTCTCACAGAAGGTGGTCACACTTTCACAGGAAGCAGTCATGGTTACACAGGAAGTGGTGGTCACAAGGGAAGCAGTCACGGTCATGCAGGAAGTGGCTGCAGTGTCACAGGAAGCAGTTTGGGTGATGTAGGAAGTGGACAGTGTAACACAATAAGCAGTCACGGTTTCACTGGACACGGATATAGTCACACGGGAAGCGGTCACGATCACGTGGGATGCAGTCACAGCCAACAGGAAGCAGTCGCTATCCTGTCATGATCACACGCAAAGCAATCTTGGTCTCATAAAAAGCAGCCACGGTCGCACAGGAAGTGGTCACGGTCACACAGGAAGTGGTCACGATGGGTGTCATAAGTTGGAATGTAGACCAATTTATTAAGAAGATAGCGCTCACTTGATCCCTGGTATCAGCAGAAATGCAAGCAATCCAGAATCTTGAAATTCCACACCATACTGTCCATCTTTTTTCCTTCTAAAAGCTTTAACCAGATCTGTGATGTTATTTTCAGGATTAAGAACATTAAGGAATTATTTATAATTAAGAATGTGTTTTGCAAGCTGTTAAAGCGTTTATGTGAAATCTCTAAACGGTGGCTACAGGAACACATAGTGCCTGAAGATGGTGGGGGGGGTGCAGCTTAAACAATTCAAATGGTAAGTTAAACACTGCTAAGGGCCCGATGCTTTATGATGTGTCCGACAGGCAGCCCGGTGCCAGGGGAGTGTAGCGTCTCAGTATGAGCGAGGCTGGAGTTACCCTCCGCCTGGCTCTCCGCTCTCCGCCCTCCGTTGGGCTCTCTGCTCTCCACTCTCTGCGGGGCTCTCTGCTCTCTGCTCTCCACCCTCCGCTCTCCTCTCTCCGCTGGGCTCTCCGCTCTCCACCCTCCGCTCTCCGCCCTCCGCGGGGCTCTCCGCTCTCCGCCCTCCGTTGGGCTCTCTGCCCTCCGCTCTCCACCCTCCGCTCTCCGCCCTCCTCTCTCCGCCCTCCGTTGGGCTCTCCGCCCTCCGCCCTCCGCGGGGCTCTCCGCTCTCCGCCCTCCTCTCTCCGCCCTCCACCTCCACCCTCCTCTCTCCACCCTCCACGGGGCTCTCCTCTCTCCGCCCTCCGCCCTCCGCTCTCCACAGTCCTCTCTGCGCTCTCCGCCCTCCACGTCCGCTCTCCGCCCTCCACGGGGCTCTCCTCTCTCCGCCCTCCGCTCTCTGCCCTCCGCCCTCCGCTCTCCACCGTCCTCTCTGCGCTCTCCGCCCTCCACGGGGCTCTCCTCTCTCCGCCCTCCGCTCTCTGCCCTCCGCCCTCCGCTCTCCACCGTCCTCTCTCCGCTCTCCGCCCTCCGCTCTCCGCTCTCCGCCCTCCACCTCCGCCCTCCGCCCTCCGCTCTCAGCCCCTCCTGTTTCCTGGCCAACCTCTGCTCTCAAATGCCACTAAGATGTGAGATTGTGGGTCTCCTGTGTGGCCGAGGAGATCGCAGGTTGTGTGCTGATCCCCCAGGATGCCATGTATGTCCTGGGACAGCCTGCAGCATAGCATAGCTGGTTAATCCCTCTGTGGGTTACGGTGCTGTATCTGTCACCAGGTTGTTGGTTCAAATCCCAGCGTCACCAGAGTGATTTTACTGTTGAGCCCTTAACCCCCCCCCAGTTTCTCCTGGAACTGCCTAATTCCGCCTTCTCAAAAATGTCTGCTGCTTTGGATAAAAGCATCTGGTAAATAGATCAACAGCATGTGTGCTTATCATCCCACATTGTGTCCCTGAACAGAGGATCCCGACCCCGAAGGACAGGGTTTTTGCCAGGCTGGCTTCAGCGTGGACTTCACCAAGGTACCGGTTGTTCATTTGCTTACTATTCTCCTTACTGCTTGCTTACAGCAGCTCACTGACATTCATTTCGTCTGAAGCAACGGTGCCCCTCTCTAGCGCCTCCTGTGGTGTGAACCCACAGCTCTCGGCCCCCACTTTGCAGTGCTTAGCGGCTCGGGAAGCGGCCGGAGCCATTATCACGGCAGTGACGGGCACTCCAGTGAGAGTCAGGCACTCCAGTGAGAGTCAGGCACTCCAGTGGGAAGAGAATCCCAGACTTTAAGTGAAACCCAGTAGCCGTCTAATTAATCATCAAATATAATAACCTTTGCGATTATGAGCATGAAAGAGCTGGACACGGATACACAGCCCTCTGAAAATACCCTTTGTGAGCTTGGCCAGCGCGCCGAGAGCGGAGAGCAGATCCGTACCGTCCACCCGATACGCCGGCTTTGTTGGAGTGCACCGGCAGGCTCAGTTCCCATCTTTATCTCTGGTTTCCGTCAGCATGTTTGGGTCTGAGCTGGATGGTGAGCACAATGGTGCGGGGAGGAGGGGGCTGCCGTCTGGGGACCGAGCTCGACGGGTCAGAACTGGAACGGGATGGACGGGCCGCGGGTTGTGACCTGCCCCCCCAGCTGTGTGCTTTGCCCGCTCTGACACGCCTGTCCCTCCCGTGATGTAGGAAACCTCATTTCCTGATGATTCAGAGACTTCATTTACTCAATCAGGAGACGCTTCTTTCAGCACCTGTTTACTTACACTATTAGCCATTCTTGTGAATTGTTGTAATCTGTTGTGTATCATTTTTATTGTAATTGTTTAAATCAATTTTCCTACCATTATTTTTTAGCTGTCTGTGCCCTGAAGAATCACAATTTGATTTCTTGTGTATAAAATGACAATAGAGTGACTTGACATGACTGGATGTCAGAGAACATCTCGGTGTGTATTTAGCTGGTATGGGAGTCAGTCATCTGTAAGGTTCTCACACTGATGCATATCAAGGGCCGCGGAACTGGCGAGGGGGACTTGGAGAATGAAGAGGCAGAAGGTTATATTTCCGAGTTTTTCAAAAGCAAACCAATTGGACATGAGTTTATGCCCCTCCTCTTGTAGCCGCCCTTGTTGAGATATGTCCCGCTGTATGTCCGTATGTACGGGCAGCAGAGCTGGATAGTTCAGATAAAGAAAGTAAAAATCCAGACCTGAACAAGATTTTGTTTCAACAAACCAGTTTAGTTCTCTGTGACTGTCACTCTTTATGCACAGCTGGCTGGTTGCAACAAAAATCTTGGTTTGGATTTTTACTTTCTGGACCTGAAATGTTCGGCTCTGAGGGGTGGTGGGGAAAACGGACAGCAGCTCTTCTGTTAAACATGACGCACAGCATTCTCCCAGACTTTAAATTCAGCCCTGCCTGAAAAGTTTCTGTTTTTCTCTGTTAGGCTGGAACTCTGGTAGTTGGAGGCCCAGGAAGCTTCTATTGGCAAGGTAAGGAGTAAACAAATCCGGGCCGATGCACTGTGGGCTGGCTGTTACCGTGCGAATCCGGGCCGATCTGCCACAGGCCGGCTGTTACCGTGCGAATCCGGGCCGATCCGCCAAGGGCCGGCTGTTACCGTGCGAATCCGGGCCGATCTGCCACAGGCCGGCTGTTACCGTGCGAATCCAGGCCGATCCGCCGCGGGCTGGCTGTTATCGTGCAAATCCTGGCCGATCCGCCGCGGGCCGGCTGTTACCGTGCGAATCCGGGCCGACCACAGGGACATACAGGGACATACGGCAAAACCCTAGCATTCCTTCGGGGATAGCTTCACAAACCTTTGAACGTACATCATTTATTCGCTCATGATGACCGGATGGCATCGGGAAACAGGCAATAAAAATGAATGATAAGCAGACAGCCTGAGAGTAAGGAATGCTCCTGAGGAATGCTCCTAAGTAATGCTCCTGAGTAATGCTCCTGAGTAATGCTCCTAAGTAATGCTCCTGAAGAATGCTCCTGAGTAATGCTCCAGAGTAATGCTCCTGAGTAATGCTCCTGAGTAATGCTCCTGAGTAATGCTCCTGAGGTAGGCAGGCAAACTGAGCGTCGTTGGGACTCAACATCAGAAGCGTTATCGAGAGTTGTTGAGTGTGTTGGAAGTGTGAGAGTTTACTTTAAGGTTTCTTTATTTGGATGTGTTTATTTACAGACCTGAGGGCTGTGAATATCTTTCTTTGTTGACCTTTTTCCTGTGGCTGCCTTCTGCTTCCTGATGGCCGGTCATTAGCGCCCCCAGCCCTGTTAAGCTGTTAACTGGTGCCTAACTGGCAGGGAGAGTGCTCATTACTGGGGGGCAAAGCTGCTCCCCGCCATCCCCCATCCTGTCTGAAACAGCCCCTCCCCCGCCGAGACTGCCACAGGATGTTTGGATGGAGTGAAGGTCACAGTGCCAGCAACCAGATCAGAATGGCACTCCTCCGTCCGTTTATGCCTTTGCAGTGGACCTTAGCCGGGAAAAACTGAAATCTGATTCTCTCTCTCTCTCTCTCCCTCTCTCTCTCTTAATTCATCACACAGTCATAATGTGAGTGGGGTCACAGATACTGACTCCCACATTCACTACATATCACCCCCCCCACCATAACCCTGTCACCCATGCCCCTCCCCCCTCCACACCCAAGTAAATTTCATTTTGAAAAATAAGGGCTGAACTTTGGGGTAAAGGCTGCTAATGGCTTCATCCATATGGAGTGGAGTCCCAGAACGAGGCCCCACAGGTTCAAAGGTTCAAGGTAGCACATGTTATGCTCTCAGTTATAATTAGACCTTCGTCTCTCTGCACCTACGTCGTCTGGGCTTATTGAGTGTGTCCAAGGGCGGAGATGACTATTCCTGAAGTGACAAGTTTGTGGTTCCTGGCCAAAGTTAGTAATGAGAAATCACAGCTGCGCCCCCCCCCCCCCCCAGCACCCCCATAATCATCTAAATGAACCATAGCAACCTTGAGAAACTTTAAACACACATAAGGACTCAGCAGTATGGTCTTCGGATTGAAGGCTATTGGGCGATTGGGGGGCTCTGAGGGGGATTTTGATTGGCTCTGTGTGTTCTTCAGGTCAGGTGATAACAGCAGGAGTTGCTGAGATACTGAATGGGTACTCTCTGAAGGCCATCCTCAGGAAGGTGGACAAGGAAAAGCAGACCGGTCCAGCGTCGGACATCTACGATGACAGCTACCTTGGTGAGTATTTTCTGGGATAATTACCCAGCATTCCCTGGGGGGTGTCTTAGTGGGAGTGGTTCTGCATCTGGCTGTCCTTGAGGTTGTCATACTTTGTTGCCTGAAACATCCTGAACCCCCCACCCCCCCACCCAGCTGCTCTGGCAGTCCAAACACGCTGCCCCCATTCTGACCCCATTTCTGTGCTGGGCAGGGGTGCTGGTTAACCTCCAGTTAACTGGTAACTGGAGAGACAGAATCGATCTCAGTTCTAACAGGGCGGCACTGAAGCAGGGCTGACAGACAGTGTCCCGGGGGGGTTATGGATGAGGGCTTCCCCTTAATTGGTTAGTTGGCTCCATCATTTCTTCATTTTTAAATGAGAAATGAGATTTGAAAATGGCAGATAATTAGCTCGCCTTAAATAGGTTGTTTCTTTTTGTGTCTGTTTCAGTAAACTTGCCAATATAAATACCATGGATAATTAACTACTAATTAAACCAATGAAACCAGAGGAAATGGATGCAAACATAGTCAGATGAACAGTTGGAAGCTGCAGAGTCTCTCTCCCACTGCAAAGGCTCTGACTGTCTCCCCCCCCCCCCCCTACAGGTTACTCAGTAACAGTGGGGGAGTTCACAGGAGACTCGGAGCAAGGTGAGTGGACAACCTCTACCCCTTAACACCAGCAGGTGGAGCAGTGCTTAAAGACTGCTAGCCTGAACGTTTCCTGATATGTCAGCTTACGATATACATTAATACGAATGGATAAAGAGTTAAAATCCCACCAAGCGCCCAGAGGCTGTTACCTTTCCCTCTGCTCTAAGTCACTTTATATAAAATCATTTGTCTCACTTGCACATTGCTTTGGACAAAAGTGCCTGATAAAATACACATAAATCAGTGCAGAAAGGTTAAAGCATCAGTAATCATCTTCCTATCCCAGGAGACGCGCTGCATCCTATGAAGAGCAGCCAGTCAGCGCTGGGCTGCTTGTCTTCCTGATGGCTGCATTATCCAGAGCTGACTTGTATAGTCCGTGCTTTGTTGGTCTAACCCGTTTACACAGCTGGGTCATCAGAAAACAGGCTCAGGCTAACTACCTTATTAAGCCCTAGAACAACACTGTGCTGGACACTGAGGACCTGGGGGCTGGGGGCTGGGGGCGGGGGGCTGGGGGTACCCCCGGAAGGAGGGAGGAGGCGGTCTAGGTCTCAGTCTCTCCTCTCGTGGGTCATATAAGGACATTTTAATGGAAAACAAAGATTACTTTTTTAATGAAAGGGAGTTTATGTGTCGTAGAAACAATTTTATTAAGTCTCCAGAGTGGAGGGAAGTAATTGAATTTGCCCAGGAAGAGCGGAATGGGGTGCAGCCTCCGGCAAGGATGGGATTCTCAGGGAGTGCAGGGAGTTCTGAGCCGGGGCCAGTGTCGGCCGTTTCAGGCCACCAAGTCCGACAGAAAACCGAGGAAACCTTCCAGATGACTTATCACGGTGTCACACGGCAGTGATAGAAATCAATTCGGAGGGGTTGTCTTTCAGTGACCAAAAATGGCACTTCTGGAGTGAATTATGGAATTCCTGTTTTTCGCTGCGACTGCATAGGACTGGAGAAAGAATAAAGAATAAAGAAACGGACAGGGGACAGGGAACAGGGGACAAGGAACAGGGGACAGGGAACAAGGAACAGGGGACAGGGAACAGGGGACAGGGGGAAAGGAACAGGGGACAGGGAATAGGGGACAGGGAATAGGGGACAAGGAACAGGGGACAGGGAACAGGGGACAAGGAACAGGGGACAGGGAACAAGGAACAGGGGACAGGGGACAGGGGGAAAGGAACAGGGGACAGGGAATAGGGGACAGGGAACAGGGAATAGGGGACAAGGAACAGGGGACAGGGAACAGCGGACAAGGAACAGGGGACAGGGGACAGGGGGAAAGGAACAGGGGACAGGGAATAGGGGACAGGGAATAGGGGACAGGGAACAGGGGACAAGGAACAGGGGACAAGGAACAGGGAACGGGACAGGGGACAAGGAACAGGGAACAGCGGACAAGGAACAGGGGACAGGGGGAAAGGAACAGGGGACAGGGAATAGGGGACAGGGAACAGGGAACAGGGAAAGTCCCCCTTGATTTGATTTGTCAACAAAGGAGACGCCAAACTACATTCAGAGAGGATTTGCTTTCAAGTGGCCTAGTGTATCATTTATTTGTTTAGTGGCTTGAGAGACACTGCTGTGAAGGGCTAATTACAGCCTTGTGATGTTAGCTGTTTATAAAGCTGGACTGTCTTTATTCAAGCAGTCCACTTTAATAGCTCGTTTAAGGAGAAAATTAAATTAACTCATTCTGGGCCTTGGTCACAAGCCTAGTTCATTGGTTCATTAACAGTTCTGTAGTTCGTGCCGGTTATCTTGTGGTTTTACCCACAATCCTCAGTGTAGACCATGTCCTTCGCCTGCCAGGGGAGAGCACAGACAGTAAAATACTCCAGGACACATTTGGAGGTTACAATGAAGAGTTAGTGTGTGTCCATGTGCATAGCAGGCCTTGTATGGTGTGTGTGCACACAGAAATTTCCTGTTTGAGGTTTAACGTGAATAAACAAGCATATCTGCATATTAAAAAACAAAGTGCAACAGTCAGGCGCGTCTGTGCAGAATGAGCTCACATTTCCCACACATGCGCCTGTCTTCTGCAGAGCTCATCGCTGGAGTACCAAGAGGGGCCCAGAACTTTGGCTATGTAAGTACATTTCCATCGCAACAACCAACACTGCTTCAACATCATCACCTGCTAACGACCAGAAGATGGTTCAGTATAGTCACATCATTCTCTGCCTGTAACCCTGGGAGACTGTAACCCATGGCGCCTGTAACCCAGGGAGACTGTAACCCATGGCGACTGTAACCCAGGGAGACCGTAACCCAGGGAGACTGTAACCTCAGGAGACTATAACCCATAGACACTGACACCCATTGACACTGTAACCAAGTGAGACTGTAACCAAGGGAGATTGTAACTCATGGAGACTGTAACCCATCATCCTGGTGTCACACTGCCACTTTAAAGTTCTGTTTAATGACCAGGAAAGTGGATGAGATTATGGGGAGCAGCCAGGAACAGGAGATTCTCATATTTGGGGGGATTCCCCAGGGGAAAATGTCAGAGTCCCTCTCGCACCCCACAGCACTTCCCCCATCATCACATGGCTTCCTGCCACATATGGAGAGCGTTGACCCCCGGGTCCGAGCTCGGGGGCTCCATGCTGGCCTTTTGTGGTGCCCCCGTGAATCTGAGATGGAGAGGGTGTGACGCTGAGGCCAGGAGCCGATGTCAGCCTGGGTTAGTCCCAGCAGAGCTTGAGGGGGAGATGTCCAGTGTAGAGTCTGACCTGCTTGGGGGGTGATGTGAGAGGGCAACCTCCTTTAAGTGGGGGTGTCTGCCTTGCCCCCACCCCATATGGTTGTTATTTTAAGCCTTATGAAGGAATTCCTGGCTGGGGGAACTCCCTTCTGGACATGATTTTGCAGGGGCTGTAGTGCTGGGGGGGCGGGGGTGTTGTTCAGGGTTGCAGAGGGACAAACCCCCCATGTGCGTGGTTTGTGTCGTGGATGTGTTAAGTATGCAGTGCACCTGAGTGGAAGTGACCATCCCAAGCCCACTGTAATAAACAGCCCATTATCACCGCAATATTTCACACAGGTGGCCGTTATAAATTCCACCGACTTGACGTTCATCCAGAATTTCACAGGAGAACAGGTGAGTGTTAGATCTGTGGTCATGCAGTGTGTAGCTTAGAGGCTAGAGAGGTGAGCCTTGTAAGATGAATCGCCTATTCTCAGGCTAACAGATCTTTCCGGTATTTTCCAGATGGCCTCTTATTTTGGATACACAGTAGCTGTATCGGACCTGAACGGAGATGGGTGAGTTCCGTTCTTTCGTCTACCCAAGTTCACATCGATGTTAAAGCGTTTAGCCGTGAGCGGCGCCCATGCCACGGGCCCCATCCGCCGGGTTCCACGTTCCATGGATCCCTGGAAAGGTACTGGAGTGAGAGGAAGCTGAAGATCTCTGGGGTCTGTAAGAACACTGCTGACCCCACACAGGAACCACTGGTCTCGTGTAAAAGCCACACGCGGTCACACAGGTGATGCTGACTGAAGTGCTTACAGGTGGGTTGGACTGGTTACAGGATCCCCAGCAGGAGACATCAGTTGTAAACTGATGACCAGCCTCCAAAACCACAAAGACATGGAGATCCTGGCATTTAGAATAATATTTCATATCCCTTGTCTGGCTCCACCCTCCCACAGCCAACCAAGCCATAACCAGGAATGCCTCAAGGGAGAAATCTCAGATAACCTCACAGACACCCAGATCATATCTGACGAGCAAATTTCCACAATGCACTCTGTCCGTGGGACACGTCTTCTGTCTAATAATACTGTAAAATATGCTGAAGAAGCCTTACTTTAGGTCTTTGCCGCAATCATCTCAAACAAAAGGTGGACTGAGTGAGTTTCGGAAATTTGCTCTTCAGTTACGCGTATGAAAAACACGTCCTTAGGTTACTATACCTTCGCGTCTCTTACGCTCTACCAAAACCACAGCCCAAACAGGGTGATTCAACAACAGGTATAAAGTGACCTAAAGCGTGAAATCCGAGCCGCTGTTTTACTTTTTGGGGTTGCTCCCCCACCTATTCAATTAAGGATGGTCGGCTTTGATGCTCGGCAGTTCCTTCACAGTCATCCTTTTGTTGTGGCTGAGCTCGTAAATACAGTATTTCCCGTGAAGGAACTGCGAGATCCTGAATAACTCTCGGATGCCACGGTGCTGCCAAGACGAGGCGTTCCGCTAGGGACAGTCCTCGGTAACCCTGGAATGGGTTTTGTCGTGGCTCTGTGGTGTTTGGTGGCAAGGATGCTTTTCGATGTGCTACAGTTCCATTCTTAGGCCCATCTGAACAGAGCACCCTGAGCAGATCCAAGGGGAGTTTTCACCAGAGGCATGAAGTTGGTCTTGCACATAACATAATGCTTAGAAGCTGGATGATGTGGGGCAAAATTCAAGAAATCCTCTCTTGGAACAACTGTCACTTCATTTTTCTGGTTTTGTGGGACAAAAGAAAGTGTCCTCGTTCCTGAAAGCCAACAACATTTAGCTCAAAGCTCAGGTTAGAGACCTGGTGTTGAGCCCCCAGTGCAAATCGTCCGGAGCATGTTCATCGGCCAGCCAGATGAGAACAGTTCCTCTCCCGGAATTAACAATCGTGACGTGTCACCGATAATAAGAGCTCTCACCGGAGCACCATGCCGCTACAGGCAGCCACGCTCGGGTTTACCCCAATATGTGCTGGCAATTCACCGTGAATATCGCTCATCACAGTAACAAACAAGAAAGTGTGTTCCATCTCACTCGACAGCCTGGATGACGTCCTGGTGGGTGCTCCACTCTACATGGACCGGGAGTTTGAAAGCAAGCCCCGGGAGCTGGGCCGGGTTTACATCTACCTCCAGGAGGACCTGCTGCTCTTCTCCGAGCCCATCGTCCTATCTGGCACGGATGTGTTCGGCCGCTTCGGGAGCTCCATAGCATCCCTGGGAGACCTGAACCAGGACGGATTTCACGGTAGGCCATTGCCCTTAGCTTAGCATTCCATGCTAATTCGATTTTAGCTTTTGGTTGGCTGTTCAAATCACCCTCAACAAGCTTTTCTAACTACCACCACACACTTCTGTGCTCTCAGAAGCCCTTGCGGAACAGAAGGCTGTGTCTCACTGTTGTCGCCGTCCAGATGTTTTTGTGCGCATAGACATCCTGGATTTCCATGAGGCCTCCTAGGTCCGTTTAATCGTCTAGAGGGTTCCTGCGACCGAGGGGCACACGTGTGTTTCTGGGCCCTATTT
The DNA here is from genome assembly GCF_048594095.1 of Paramormyrops kingsleyae. NCBI lineage: Eukaryota > Metazoa > Chordata > Actinopteri > Osteoglossiformes > Mormyridae > Paramormyrops > Paramormyrops kingsleyae. The sequence goes on along the minus strand of NC_132805.1, from coordinate 36,548,288 downwards.
GGAATATAGAGCTGGCTATAACTGGCCGCATGGCATTCTGATCGGTGTTTAATGAGTCACTGCAGTGGTCACATGCACTCCTGTGAGATATGAGGTTCAGCACCTAATGCTTTTTCCAAGGAAGTAAGAGCTGTGCCATGGAAGCACTGGCGCAAACAGGATGGACGGCACACCACATCTCGAAAGCCAGCTGAATAGTTCATGGGAGTTTTACTTACACAAAATTTTTCTGAGGGCAGAACGAAAAAAAAAAAAAGAGATTGGTCCAGAGAGATAACCAATCAGATTGTAGAGGAAGTGGGTCCAAGGAACTAGAAGAGGCGGGGCCAACCAATCAGATGTCTTGGTCCCGCAGACTGCAGCAATCCTAAATCACACTGATCATTCTTGAGATAAATAAGTCAAATAAAAACTTCAGGCCAATTATGGAAGCTTTCTGCTTACTCACAGGTGCATGATTAAGTCTTAAAAATATAAAGCTATTTTTACAAACCCTTGGCACTAACAAGTTTCAAAATATTCATATTGAGTCGAAACGCTCTCTAAATGGATCCCATCTGTACATCTCTGCTGGTGCAATCAGTGCGTCATTAGTTTTATGAGCTACATACCAGGGTTTTGTTTTTTTGTTAAAAAATGTGAAATGAAAAAACCATCTGAAGGAGCGGGATGCTCTGCTGCTGGACATCTTGCTGGCTTTCAGCACATCTGGATCTTTTCTTTGTTCTTAGCAAGTAGCATTGAGTGGAGTCATCGTGTAAAACATCAGTCTAACGAGGGGGGACCTCTGGAAGTCATCTGACCCCCCCACCCACCCCCCCGCAACCCCACACAGCGCTGTCGGGCAGCTGATGTCACACAGCAGAGACGTCCTCAGTGAGGGACGGCAGCTTCCTGTCAGCATTTACCACAGTGTAGAAAATGGAAAAGGTGTCTGCAGGGCAGGTAGAGGGTCCATCCCTGGGGTGTCCGCAGGGCAGGTACAGGGTCCATCCCTGGGGTGTCTGCAGGGCAGGTAGAGGGTCCATCCCTGGGGTGTCCGCAGGGCAGGTACAGGGTCCATCCCTGGGGTGTCCGCAGGGCAGGTACAGGGTCCATCCCTGGGGTGTCTGCAGGGCAGGTACAGGGTCCATCCCTGGGGTGTCTGCAGGGAAGGTACAGGGTCCATCCCTGGGGTGTCTGCAGGCAGGTAGAGGGTCCATCCCTGGGGTGTCTGCAGGCAGGTAGAGGGTCCATCCCTGGGGTGTCCACAGGGCAGGTACAGGGTCCATCCCTGGGGTGTCCGCAGAGCAGGTAGAGGGTCCATCCCTGGGGTGTCCGCAGGGCAGGTACAGGGTCCATCCCTGGGGTGTCCGCAGGGCAGGTACAGGGTCCATCCCTGGGGTGTCCGCAGGGCAGGTATAGGGTCCATCCCTGGGGTGTCTGCAGGGCAGGTACAGGGTCCACAGGTATGGATTATAAAGTGATTAAATGCTGCCATTGTTGTCTCATTCATGCAATGCACCAAATGGTAATGGGGACTCCCCCCACTCAGGGGCCAGGAGTCCCCCCTCCCTTTTTATTTGGGGGTCCCTTGTTATAAAAAGCTTGGACACCCCCAGGCCTGAATGATGGACTTTACCCTCCCACGGCTCAGCATTAACATGCACAGTGAGGTGATGAACACTGAACATAAAGTGATGCATCCAGCCCCGTGTGATGCAGCTGGGACTTTTCAGATGATCTTCATAACATCGCACTGTTTGTTCAGCGTTGCCAAGAGCTCAGCTACTTTTCTCATAAAAGCTGTGAGATGAATAGGATCTCTGCATTAGCTCTGCTGCTACGTCTTGGGCCCGGTGACCTTTAAGCAGAATGAGAGACTGTAACCTCACAGTAGAACCATTACCCACAATACCATGCAAACCATAATCACAAATGCGGTGATCTCACCAGCAGACAGCCCCACCGCTGTGCCCTGCCAAGCATGTCAGACACAGTTACTTACAGGAAGTGGCTGCTTTTAGGCAAATTACAGATGTTATTAGTGGATTTGCCTCTGACAGTGAGCTCCTGAATGTTTTATGCTGGTTATGCATTACTGCCGTCAGTTTTGGTCGCATGCTTTGGAAATTGCAGGCTGGTGTTGGCCTATATGGCCGGGCTGCTCAAGAAAGAGGGACCCAGCTTAGAGGGACCCAACTTAGAGGGACTCAGCTTAGAGGGACCCAGCTTAGAGGGACTCAGCTTAGAGGGACTCAGCTCAGAGGGACCCAGCTTAGAGGGACCCAGTTTAGAGGGACTCACCTTAGAGGGACTCAGCTTAGAGGGACCCAGCTTAGAGGGACTCAGCTTAGAGGGACCCAGCTTAGAGGGACTCAGCTTAGAGGGACCCAGCTTAGAGGGACCCAGCTTAGAGGGACCCAGCTTAGAGGGACTCAGCTTAGAGGGACTCAGCTTAGGGCAGAACCAAGCATTTCCCAGCCCCCAGGGTGCCTGCAAAACTACGCTGGCTGCACTGAAGGTTGCGCTGAAGGCTTTCATGTCTCCCCCCGCCCCAGACGTCGCTGTGGGGGCTCCTTTCGCCGGCGAGGACCACACGGGCCGGGTCTTCATCTACAACGGGCAGAGCAGCGGTCTGAAGCTGAAGCCCTCACAGATGCTAGAGGGCAGCTGGGCGTCCACCAGCACACCCGCAGGCTTCGGCTTCACCTTGAGGGGGGGCTCCGACCTGGACAGGAATGACTATCCAGGTGAGTGGTGCATCTTCTGGAAAGTTCCATACCCTGATCCCCTCCGCAATTCCCACTCCCCATCCCGGCTCTGAGAAAGTCATCACGCGCCGGCTAGACGAGGGCCAAAGGACAAGTGTGACCTCCACTGCAGCGGGGGGGGGGGGAGGGGGGGGGGCTGTAAAGACATGGACGTAGTTTATGGCCCCAATTGCAGCTTCAAAGGGCAGCATGTTCAGCTTTCCATGCATTAGTGCCTCTACACAGGAAAGAGTGCAAAACGTCGCACTGAAACGCGCAGGAGACTGGCAGGTGCTGCTTTTTAACATACCATATTTTCTTACATCATTTTCTATTTGGTCGCTTGATCTTTTTGCTGTCTGGTTTTGTGGTTTGTGGCAAATTGTGAGGCCTCTTGGTCTCCTCTAGACAGGAGCATCAGTCGCTGGCTCTCGCACCGTCGACCCGCGGGAGTCTCCACTGGCCAGTTATTATCCAAGGAGAGCCCCCCCCCCCAACCCCCAGAATTGGTCAAAATGGCTTTACCTTGTGCTGGTGTAGTACGACACCATCCAGGGGAAAACTCACACCCTTTGATGGCTCCTGTTTCTCACTCTCAGAGAGGCGTGATCTGGCTGCACCATAATGCATCGGTAAATGCAACTGCAATGGGCCTGTGAAATCGGGACACTGCAGTGGGAAATGCGCAGTTCAGACCATGCAGCTCGAGTGTTTTGGAATGTGGACACTGCCGCTTCACTGTAAAAACACGGATGATGTTAGTGTGGAGCTTACATGGTTCATGAGGATATTGACACACAATATACCAGTTTTCCATGGTATATGAGTCCACCTCAATTTAATTTCAGTACAATGCAGTGCCACTCATGATATTACTGTATGATGCAAAGTACCTATTTATGTGTGAATTATGGTGAACAACAGATTTGTTAAAAACTAAAAACAAGTTAAAGGGAAACCTCTACTTTGGTGAATATTTGGGACAGGTTTCCTTCTCGTAAATGACAAAGTCACAGTCTCTTCTGAGGCGTGATCGGAGCACATTTTAATAATTACCTGTGATCACAGGGTTCAGAGTTACATCTGCGCCTGTAGAGGCACAGGACGGCAAAATTGCATGTATTTAAATCATGTAATGCATAGCATGTGTACTTGCCGGGTAATTAAAGGAAATCTGGTCTCGAAATGAGCCCTTTTACAGGATTATTTTTCCACCAGATTGAAGAGGCTTTGATTGGCCTGCTAATGTGGATTCTGGTCTGAAATATTTGGGTTTTAATTATGGAATAATAACACAGTTCCTCAGATCTTTGGCTGCACAAACAGGAAGCCGGGCTCCTTATTTGTGCCGTGCAGAATGTGGCTGGATCGAGCCGCATCTTCACATGGATCCACAGCGATCCAGATTGGCAGCTTTCACTGAAGCATTTACTGGTTCACACTTCTTGTGAAGAGACCTAAGCTTCCTGTAGTTTAATCCATTTGTACGGCTGTATTTTTTACGAAATCACTTCGAATTATACTCTGGGTTGAGGGTAGAACAGAAGGAACCCTAGTGGACCTAAAGGCTAGCTGTTTGACCGCTGGACCACCTGCCATTAAAACTCCACTCCTCATGCCCTTCTGCGGCCTTCAGGAAAAGCCGTGATTAAATTGGGCTAAATGAAGCAGGGGATTCTGGGATTGCAGGGGAGGCTTAATTAAAACTCATGGGTGGCTTTTCAATCAAAGTTTGATTTCTGGTTGAGATTGTTTCATTCATTTTACATTAGCAGTCTGGCAATGTGGCCAGTTTCAAAGAAAGTCTTATCTTTGATCGGTGCATGAGCTACGTAAGAACAGAGGTTATATAAGCTTGCCATTGATGTGGTAAAATATATATGCTTATATAAACTCCTATATAATGGTATAATATTCTTTCCTAAGTTTGATCAAAGTGCTACAGACCAGTTTAAAATGGTTTTGATGTCAGTTTCAGATGTGTTTTTAAGAAGTCAGTCTGTTGTTGTCCTGGGTCATCGAGGTCCCTTTGTGTACCAGCCTGTCCCAGTACATCAGACTTTAATGACCTTTATGTGCTGATGGTAGAGATGGACCCAGTAACCATAAATGGACTCAGTACGCTCGCTTCCCTAGTGGTACTGCGGACACGGCTGACCGAAACTCAGCCGGTTCCTCCCTTTAATCAGACCCCTCCCCAACGTCAGGGTGTGCTCGCTGATCAGAGCCTGGCCAGACTGGGAACCAAATGTGCTGTGAATCTGAGGTTGTCTGAGGTCCCACTGTCCCAGGGCTAAACTAGACTTCCACATGACTCCATGATGAATTTTCCCAAGCGGAGGACCCCCCCCCCAACAATACATTTTGCTGGCCCACATACCCATTGGCAAACCAAGAAAATGGCCAATACGAGAGATGGCCGGTTCAGCCCAGTCATGTAGGTCAGAGGATACAGGCTGTGTCTCGTTTTCTTCCCGTCAGATACAGACTAAGTCCCTTCTCAATGTCAGATGGATTTTGAAAAGGCAAACATGTACTTAAATTAAGAAATGTATTCCCTACTGGGTCAGACAGATCCCCGAGCAGCTTTCTAAAGGAGGGTGGAGCTAAAATAGGTCCAACATTTAACGAAGCGTCCCAACACGGCAGCAACGGGCCTTGGCACTCACTCACACCGGAATGTTCCATGTCCCAGGCCCAGCTACAAACGCCGGGGTCTTAACCGCCTCCTTCTGAATAGAGCAGCCCAGTAACCAATCTGATCCGGTCCGGGTTCCAGGAAAGCTACTGCTGTAGCCCCTGAAGCTCAACAGCTCCAGTGAAATGTGGGTAAAAATGCTAATCTGCCAAAGAAACCGGAAACAGTGACGTGGGAGAAGAGTTTTGTCTGTCAAGTGAATCAGTCATAAATTTGGCAGCGAGGATCTTTCTGATGGCAGATGTTGCCAGATGAGGAGGTGGTGATCTCAGCCTGATGGATGAAGGTGCTCCGTCGCAGTTTCTCCTAGAGGGCCTTTCCAGTGCCACCGGTCATTCCTTCCCCCGGCGATAAACATGGTTATAGATCGTCAACATATTTACTTAGAGCAGCACGCGTTGACGTCTCCCTCAAATGGAAAAGTCGGGATGCAGAGAAAACAGGGCCGAATTCCTCATTCTAAACACAAGGTTGAGTTTCGCTCCCTGCGGCCCTGAGGCATGGACGTGGTAAAGGGATTATCTCGCACCTCGCCGGATGACTTTAGCAGGCCTGTTCAGCAAAAGCCGCTTCCCTGGGACTTCTGCCCTTCCAACCGCCGAAAACGCAGAGGTCTTACTTTGCTTTAGAAGGCTTCTTCACCAGAACAGCAGGGGTTTGAGGCAAAATGTTTAATGTTTTGGTCTCTCCCTGTCAGTCTGAGAGGTCCTCCGATTCATCACGCGGACGTGGATGTGCTGGTTTTCCCCTCCAGTTCATGCTAACTTTTTGCCCCCTGCATTGGCATATTAAGAAATGCAGCTTTTTCATAACGCCGACGGCACTGGAAGCCTGTGTCTGCTGGCCAGTGGCGTGGTATTTCTGCAAGCGATACCACAGCCCTTCCCCTGCGCTGTGGTCCAGCTCTGCAGCCGTTTAAGGGACTGTTCCGAACGCGGGCGCCAGGAGGCCTGTCAACTCTCCCAACTTACCTGGGGAGTCTGTGAAAAAGCACCAATCAAAACACAGCGAGCCACGTAATTAATCACATTATTGCCAAACAAACGAACGGAACTGGCAAAGACATGGAAGGGGCCACGTTTATTCTAGGGTTAGCCGTGTAAACACGCGGTTAAAATATCGGGAGATCTTGCGCCACTCATTGGGATGATTTTAATGACTGAAACAGATGTCACTCTCACTTAGTGTCCGTGCCAAAGTCAGCAAACCACAAGCTGGGGTTTTCGCTTTAGTCTGTTAGCCTAGCCGATAGCAGCGTTACACTCTTCCCAGTTCTTGTATTGGTTTAGTAAATCACATTACTTTCAACAATATAGTTGTTTCCTTTTGGTCGATGCAGTGAAACATATCTGAGGTTACTGAAGCCAGCTTTGCTGATCTCTCAACATTCATTAAACAAACTTCAAGCTTTTTGTGTCTTAATTAATATCTTTATGTGTGAAATAACCAAGTTCCACTAACCGATATACAAACTTTAACATGATTGTGTGAATGTCGAATGTCCGTAATTATCCTTGTATTGTGTGGTATTCTATGTGTCCCTATACAGAAATTATTGCCAAAATTGGTTAATTTTGGGAAATGTAGGAATAATGCACATTCTTCGGGGATAATAAATCCAGCATCACGTAAGCATCACGTGTTTATAAGGAGAGACTACAGTTATTTAAAATCACAAAAGCGTGAGGCGTCTGTGTCGGATGACGATCGCTGGAGACCCCGAAATGAGTCCCAGCTGTGGCTGTCTTTGAAGCTCATACTCTTTCTCTCCCCCCCTCCCCCCCCAGACCTGATTGTCGGGGCTTTTGGCGTGGACAAAGCTGTGGTCTACAGGTAGGACGCATTGATGAACATCTCACAGGCCTGACAGGCTGAGTCTTTGCCCCCCTGTGGATCTCCATCCCAAGCCAGGTCCTCATCCAACTGACACACACGATAAACACACACTCTGCTCATTAGGACAGCTGCCAAGATATGTGAACTATTTCCGACTTTGCTCAGGCTCTCCCAGTCCATTGGAGGGGCATGTTACTCTATAGCTCTTCACATCGGACATGTTATGTTGCCAGCAGCTTATTGTAAGTGTCTCAGTGCAGAAAGGCACCAGAATTCTGGTGTTTGTGCCTGAACATTGGTAATTGTGTAATTCAGAGGCAGAAACCCTTATGTGACCCATCACTTTCCAAATGTATTCTAAAATAACGCTCAACATGCTAGTAAATTAGCATAACTTACCCCAGCTAGTAAACACTTCTTGTCTAAAACATATATTAACATATATTAAATATGTCTAAAACATAAGTGCTGACCATCTCTCAGAAAGTGTTAAACCGCTGCTTTCACAGCAGGGTCGTTAGAAAGGTCTCGTGCAGAAACTCGAGAGGCTTTACAATCACATCTGTCTGTAAGTGTTCGGTCCTGGACACCCACAGCATGTGTGTATTGGCCCAACCCGTGCACATTTACACGGCGTGTGCACATTTACACGGCGTGTGCACATCTCCACGGAAGTTTCTCACCTCATGCTGCCCACACTTGACCATCTATATGTGTAGCTGATTGAATTCAAGGGGCTCTGTCAGCGTGACGCCTTTAACAGAAGTGGGGCTCGTTGCAGAGCTCGGCCTGTGGTCACTCTGGACTCCCAGATGATCCTCAACCCCCGAATCCTCAACCCTGAGGACAAGAACTGCCACCTGCCCAACACGGACACTGCCGTATCCTGGTGAGAGCCGGGGATGGGGGGCCGTGCTGGATCATACCACCCCCTCCCAGTGGTGGAGGGGTGCCTGGTTTGACTGAAATGCAGAGACATGGAGCAGTTCAGCAGAGAGGAGCTGAACTGGGGCTGTGAGATGGTTGAGTTTTTAGGTCTCCATCCACCATCAGGAAGGAGAACCTGGCTGAACATTGATATGTGTGGATGTGTGAGAGGGGGAGCACCCTGGGTAGTGTGGGGGGGTCTCCCTAAGTGAGCCCCCAAAGACTGGTCTGAGAAACACTGACCTGCAGAACCTGACCAGCGAGGGCCGGACGCTTATGGTGAAATGGTGCAGCGACATTGTTGTTTTTGCCAGTGTGGGAGACGGTCCTCTGGAAGCCCCCCCCCTGGGGGTCTGGCTCAGGCACTGGAGGGTTTCGTGACCGTGCGCATGGAATACCTCAGAGACTTGGCGCCGGAGATGAGCGGCCTTCAGGCATCCTGACAAACAGCGCTGGAGCAAAGACATTTGCAAAAACAAAAGTTTTGCCTTGTTAGATGCGAAAAGAGCACTGGATTGTGGAGGTTGGGGGGGGGCGGGGGGGGGCTGCATTTCTGAATGGTCTGACAAACAGAGCTGGAGGGGTGGGCGGTTAACCTCAGGATCTTGTTCACTGTGTGTTTTTGAGCTGAACCGTACATCCAGAGAGAGAGAGAGAGGGAGAGAGAGAGTGAGAGAGAGAGAGAGAGAGAGAGAGAGAGAAGGAAGGTGGCGTGAGTTCGGGGTTATCATGCCGGTGCTGAGCTCCCTGCAGAGGAATGTACTGGCCACCCCAGAGGTGAAACAGCCCGTCCTCGGCAGGGGAATAATTTAACCCCATTAATATCCCACCCCTTCCATGACTGAGTCCCGGGGGGTGGGGGGGGGGGGGGGTACTTTAATGACATGCTGCCCTGAGGAAGACTCTCAGGCCTCGGGGCAGGGTCTGTTCTGCAAATGCACAGACACTGCCATCTCACCAAAGACCACAGCAGACCAGCGCTGCTCTGATCCCTTCAATCCAACTGGCACCCTGACCGCAACAGGGGTCTCACATTTTATAGCGGTAATGGAATTTCCCAGCAGGGTCTTTGAACTGGTTTCGCTTGGTTTCTGGAAAGCTGTTGCTTGTGGTCCCAGTTGAAGTCCCAGTATTTCCAGTGGTGAACAATGAAAATCGATTTGCAGCATTAGAGACCCGTAATATAAATTATTTGAATGAATCAAAATATTCATGGAATGCTTTTGTATTTTCTCAAAATATAGTTAAAACCAAAACAAAGAAAAGACTTTCTGGACAAACCGATTTATGAAATTATGGGTGATGTATAGTTCTGATAGTGTGGCTTTATGCCAGACTGCTGAGGACGTTGCTGGACTTCTGCGCTGGCCGTGGCCGTACAGAGCGACCTTCTCAGATTCAGGAACCTCTCGGACTTTGCAGCTGCCACAACATCAACTTTTCATATCTTCTGAGGCGTCTGTATCCACCAGCATTCAGTTTTTCTTTCTTCTGTCAGCTGGGATATTTTGTCATTCTTGGGTCAGATCTGCAGCCATCTGTTTGCATCTGGCTGCTGAGGAAGCGTTCTGTCCTAATAGAAGGGGGGGGGGGGATGTCCCCGGTCCCCGGGAAGATGGCGGAATGGTCCTCCTGCAACCCTGAAGCCTAATAATCCCAGGGTTTCCTGCCCCCCGTCGGCAGATCGGTTTGTGTACAGCGGGGTCCTTTCTTCAGGCATGTTTCCCCGGACGACCACCTCGGTTCCCCTGCTAGGACCATGTCCTGCTGACCTCAGCACACATTAACGACCAGCACCGGCTAACGGGACTGAAGGTTCTTCTGACCGCCTCTGGAATCCCTCGGGCCCCATTTCCTTGTTTTGCAATGGTCAGTTTACTCGAGGATTACACCGACGCATGCTTTTCCCCGGGCCTGTCCCACATCGCATGCAATGCATCGAGCAGGAGAAGCTGCTCCTATGCACCTCCCAGCTTTGCCCCGACGGGACGCCGGCGTGATTTCAGCTTGTCGACAGGCGATCTCTGTTCTTGCTGTTTATTTGTCGCTAAGATAACGTCGGGCTGTGGCTTTGCAATGCAAACGCAATCAAACAAACGTGGAAACACACATTTCGTGACCTTAATAATCCATGAAAACGGCGCCGATATCCGATTGGCGCGCTGCGTCGAGGGGGGGGGGCATGAGCTGGAGAGCACAGCCCGAGTGAGAAGCCACCCCCCCGACGAGCTCTTATTAAATTCCTGGCCATTAATTGTGCTCCCTCACCGTGTAGGAGCCCATTTCCTGGGGCCCGCTGATACTCGGGCCGATAAGGGCTCAGCCCCTGGGCCTGGACACCCCCTGACCCCATAGGACTCACATAGCCCCCCCCTGACAGGAAGCGCTCAGCGCGCTGCGGCCTAATTGTGCCTCAGACTGCCCTGGAAGCCATTAGTGGGCAATTATCCAACCATAAGCACGTAAGAAAATTATTTCATTAAATATTTAGGCCGGTGCTCTCCCTGCGGAGCTCGTGCCGCCGTTTACACTTAACAGTTTTAAATTACACGCTTTATCTTTGTTTATCGTGTTTTCGGTCAATGCTTCGCCGTCCCACACCGAGACACAGGTGTCATGTTGCTGGACAGCTACATTCTTCTTTACTTGGGGGGGGTTTGGGGTTTGGCCTGCCTGTCGCCACCCAAACCCACCTGATCTGAGTCTGGGGGGCCCTGTGCTGCTCAAGATCCCCCAGTGTGTCCCCTCCTCGGCAGACGATCTATAAATCAGGACTCACGGCCTGTTCTAACTCACCCCACGCCTGAGGTCTGCCCCCCCGGACCGTCATGTGTCTGACATGGCAGTTGGTTTACATTATTTCCAAATAGATCATTTTGTTGTATTATTGTGTTTCTTCAGCTCTTCTTAGCTTGGCCTGCAGCTGTACTGCTCTACCTGCCTCTCCTTAGACCTTCGTCTCTTTCCCACGGCGTCCCGACTCGTCCATCTGCCTCATTCCTAACCGAGAAGTTTACGGTGATTAACAGCACTGCTGATGTTTCCTTAAAGCTCTCAGAAGCTGCTCTGCAGGACGACAGGAGCTATGTGTAAGATGTCTCGGTCAGGTCTGCTTGTTAGGGAGACCAGCAGAAGGGGCTTTGAGTTTGGCGCTGGTCTGCTTGTGAGGGAGATCAGCACAAGGGGCTTTGAGTTTGGGCGCTGGTCTGCTTGTGAGGGAGATCAGCACAAGGGGCTTTGAGTTTGGGCGCTGGTCTGCTTGTGAGGGAGATCAGCACAAGGGGCTTTGAGTTTGGGCGCTGGTCTGCTTGTGAGGGAGATCAGCACAAGGGGCTTTGAGTTTGGCGCTGGTCTGCTTGTGAGGGAGATCAGCACAAGGGGCTTTGAGTTTGGCGCTGGTCTGCTTGTTAGGGAGATCAGCACAAGGGGCTTTGAGTTTGGGCGTTGGTCTGCTTGTGAGGGAGATCAGCACAAGGGGCTTTGAGTTTGGCGCTGGTCTGCTTGTGGTCACCATCTAGTGGGTGTGGCCTGGATGCAGGAGCTGCCCTTAATTGCCTCTCTTTGTCTTCTGCCGCCCTGCAGCCTGAATGTGAACATCTGCACTAAGGCCTCTGGCTCTGGTATCCCTGGAGTAGTAGGTAAGACCAGCCTGGAGGCCATACCCCCCCCCCCCCCCCCAAACCTGAGTGATAAGATATGCAGCACATATGTGCAAAAACCTCATTAAAGAGTTTGTGCAATAGAATTAGCAAACATATTATCAATACGCACCACGTGAATACCATAGTCCAGACAGTCCGGAGGTGTGTAGGAGGAACATAAATCATACTGCATAAAGCACGTAGTAAAATGCAGAAGGTGAGGCTGGAACAACTTTCAAAATCTAGTAGGAAAAATGTGTAAATCTCAAACAGAATAGCTTCTGTGTCCGTAGTGTTTCTAAATGCAGCTATTGTGCAGATGTATAGTTTCCAGAAGGCATGATGGTATGTACCCTCTGAAGAGGGCTAATCGAAAGCATGCGAGGCCCAAGGCGACCCCCCGGGCTGGCCCTGCCCAGCAGTGGGAGTGTCCCTCACGCCCCCCGTCCATGTGCTCCCCAGCGCTGAACGTGGAGCTGCAGCTGGACTGGTTGAAGCAGAAAGGCGCCATCAAGAGGGTCCTCTTCCTCGACACCCATCAGCACCAGTATCGAGGGACCCTCGTCATCGACGAGAGGAAGAGGCAGGCGTGTCACAGCTTCACCGTCTACCTGAGGGTAGGAGTCCTCAGCTACTCCTGTACTGGTCGTTCCTAGAGCTTCCTGGGCTCTTTAGCGCAATGTTTCCCAATCCGGTCCTCAGGGACTCACGTTTTTGCTCCCTGGCCAAGAGTCCATGTTTTTGCTCACTTCAAGCTCCCTGCCAAATCGTCTGGAGCAAAAATGTGGACTGTCTGTGGGTCCCCAAGGACCGAACTGGGAAACACAGTTTTAGAGTCTGCTCGAGACCATATTCTGATGGCTACATCGTACCCTGGGATATTTTAGATTCTATTTTTTGATGTCTTACATCCGTGTCTCAGCAGGTCGTGTTTAAATTGTCAGATCGTCAGATCTTTCATATTCACATTTATATTCTCTTTATCACTATTTATTTTTTTTGCACCTTGTCCAACAAGACCATAATTTCATCCAGCATATCCCCCATGGCTCATACAGCTGTAGATGTCAGTAAAGATACTTTGACCTTGATTTGACCTCTTAACAGAGAAAATCCCACGTACTGATGTATTTCCTGATGTATTGTATCACAACACACCCATGTAAAGTGCTATATAAAAATCACTCAATTGAATTGAATTGAATTTAACTGAATTGAATCGAATCAAATCAAATCAAATCAATTGAATGGAACTGAATTGAATTCCCGTTAATTTGCATAAGTAAATATCACTCCTGGGCAGCAGTGCAGCTCAGTGGGGAGCTGCTTACTTAGGCTAACTGCTGTCTCTATATCACCTATAGCTTGTCTTGTGATGGACTGGCATCCCATCCAGGGTGTACTCTGCTTCCTATAATGAGCTTCAGTACCCCCCTGTCACAGCCCTGTCCATGCTAAATGGCTGCAGCATGACTGGATGGCTCTCAGTAGGACATCAGCATCATCTTGCATGAATGGTGGATTTCCCAACAGCCCCATGACCAGTGAGAAGCGTAACTGTAAACAAACAGCTGCATAACTGCTGTTTGCAGAGCTGCGGCATTAACGCCAGACCAGAGTCGCAGTGGGGTTGCACGTTTCCCAGGCCGGCAACAAAACAGAAGGCTGTTAAAACCGCGAAATCTCAAACGCGCGGTAATGAAATGCAGCCGCCGTCAGCATGGAGTTCGGAATGAGCACCTGAAACACATGCGCCCCCCCCGCGTCCCCAGGAGGACAGCGAGTTCCGGGACAAGCTGACCCCCATAAGCGTTGCTCTCAACTTCAGTCTGGATGAGACGAGGACCCCCCCCGGACAGGACCTGCGGCCCATCCTGGATTATTATGGCAGGTCCTTCGTTCAGGAGCAGGTGAGTGTGGGATCCGGCGTGACCAGGGACCTCGCAGAGATCTTCCCCAGAACTCATATGGGTCTTTCCCCTCGCCCCCCAGGCCAACATTCTTCTGGACTGTGGGGAGGACAATGTATGCATCCCTGACCTGCAGCTGTCCGCCACCATGTGAGTCCTTGGGGGGGGCCGTGGGGGGTCTGTGTGACAGTCAGCCCAGCGGAAAGCCATGTCCCATAAACCTAACGGCACGCAGCTCCTTCGGAATTATACACGATCCCAAGTTCACATGTGTGAGAACAAAGCATATATCTGTCGCTCGCAGGATATTGGTGGGGGGTGGGGGGGGGGTTTCTCAGGATATTTGATAAGCCTGTTTTTATGAAACAGACGTATGGGAATATGTACTGGGTCGCGAACCCCCCCGGGGTGCGGAGGGGGCAGCTTGTCACCGGCTGGCTTGCGGTGTGTGACATGCAGGGACCGAGAGCAGCTGGTCATCGGTGATGACAACCCGCTGATGCTGACCATCCACGCAGCCAACGGCGGCGAGGGGGCGTACGAGGCCGAGCTGCGCGTCGTCATCCCTGCCGAGGCCGACTACGTCGGAGTGGAGCGCCGACGCGAGGTGACCCCCCCAAACCTGAGCACTTACCTGCCCATCCCATGAGCCGCACATTGAGCAGTCTGAAGTTTCTGAGGCACTTCTGGGTTTAAACTAACCTCTAGTCTAACCAGTCTGCCCCCCCACACCATGCTGAGGTTGGGAGTGGGTTAAAGCCACATGAACCACTGTCCACCAGGAGCAGAGTCGAGAGCCCCATCTATGACCGGTGTGTATAATGACCTTCAGATCATGACCTTTAACCCATTTCCCCAGGGTGCCTCTCATGGTGCTGACCCACAGAGGATGTCACAGTGACCCCCAAACAGACCCCCACAGTGGCCTCCTGATTCCCCCACTAACACACGGCTCCTTCTACTCATCCCCCATAACTCGTAGAGTTTTGTGCTCTTATCAGCCTTGACTGTCAGCGATCAGGGGACTCCTGAAAGAAGCTCTGAGGAAGCAGCTCCTGAACATCTCCTGAACCACACCAGCTTGGAGAATAAGGCGTGTCTGTGGAAGAACGAGCCCCCCAACCAAAAACCCTCCTCCACCCTCCTGAGCGTGTCTGCAGGCATCTGATCCTGTGGTTTACCTCTGCATGCTTACGGGATGGTTAATCAAACTAACGTGCTCCTCTCCAGTACAGCCCAGGGTGGCTTGAAAAAACCCACCTGACCTTCATTCCACACCTCGTCTTTCTTAAAATCACTCTTGTCCAAAAAACTGAAAGACTGGATCCAGCTTTGTCTGCCGAAGATAGCAGATAATGATGAGATTACAAACTCATGCGTGAATCATACGTCTTCCTGATATAACATGGGAAATATTGCAAATTTCAGCCTCTCGATTCATAGGATAACTTACGTTTTCTGGAAGTTCTTGCAGCAGTTTTCCTAATGTAACAGTTTTACGGTGTCGTAAATTTAACATGGCGTAATGGGAGTTTGTTGTTTTGCTGTCTCCATGTTATGTCAAACGAGGGTCACCAGATATTGATCAGCACTCCCCTCCCAATCCTGAAATATTTATGGAGCATTTAGTAACTAATGGGAACCTCCCTGTCACTTCTGCTTCGCTAAATCAATGCGCCTTTTGTTTTTATGTTTCACTGACTTCTTTTGTGGAGTAATTAAGCAATTAGGTGGTAGGCGTGCGCCTTGGCGAATGGCGGGCTGGGGGTGATTTACCAACATTAGAGGTCAAAGGAGCCTGGCGACTGGGGTCGGTGCCCGTCTTGATAGCGATAAGAGCCATTGTTTGGTCACAAAGTAGCAGTCGCTAATGAATGGGCAAAGTGAAGTTGATGGCCCCATGATGTATGTTACTTTTGCTGCTGGCTAATTTATCACTGTGCTGTGTTTTCTCCCCCCCACCCCTGCCGCTGGCAGGACCTGCAGAGGCTGAACTGCGAGTACCGAATGGAGAATGATACCCGCACGGTGCTGTGTGACCTGGGAAACCCGATGGTGGCTCAGACCAACGTAAGCGATGCCCCGTCTCTCACTGTTCCTCTCCCATCGCGCTGCATAAACAGTCACTTCCTGTCCAAACAGGAAGCTGCTGTCTGTGACCAGATACAGTAGGATTTATGGCAGCCTCACGTCTCTAGATTGATGTTGCCTCAGTCTTCTTACTGCCCCCAATCTTCTTCTGGAATGTTCTGGGAGGTGAGGGGCTGACTGGGATAATTAGCTGCCGACGGCCCGTGGAACGAAGGTGACGTCCTGCCTTTCTGCTAAGCTGTAAGATTTTGTACGGCAGATGGAGGCTTTCCGAGCAGGAGAGAGTAACAGAATGATCCCACGGTCCCTCGGCGTGCTGGTTCAAACACGCGGATTACCACGTTTGCCCTGCAGGCTCTGTTAAGTGAGTTAAGCCATCTGGTTTGGGGGTGGGGGGTGCAGCTCATTTCATAGCGCCACAGGGTCGACTCGGATGCAGGACTGCTCCAGATGTTTGTTCTGCCACGCCGAAATCCCGGAGCTTTCTGTGCCTGTGGGCAGTGGCCGTGCGGGTGCCGGGAGGAGTGCGTGCAAGGAAGTCACAAATAATCACATCTCACCAGAGCTACAAAGACCAAACACCACATACCCAAAACGCCAGACTGAGGTGAAGGCTGCATATTAGGGGATAGGGTTCAAACCAAGTTCACAGAGCTCTCTTTCCTGATCACTAGTGTTTCCCGCACCCCCCAGGCCCCGCCCCCGTGGGCCATTAGTGAATACTCTGACTGTGGTAGCGGGGCCCTTGGATTGATATGTATCCACCAGTACTGACCTCTGGGCCCTCATGGTTCATTTCACCACCAAGGTGCAGATCCAGTAATGCATGTTTGCATGTTTTCGCCGTGCTATCATGGGATTTCCGATAGATTCTCCATATTCCCCCCCCCCCCACAGATTGCCAAATTGCCCTTAGGTATGTCTAGTGTGTTCGAAGGGGTTGGCGCCCCATCCTAAGTAATTGCCTGTTTTGCGCCTGTAGCTCTCTGGATAGACTCCAGACTCTGTGTAGGACAAACAGGTATAGAAGATGAATGAGCAGTGATCCTTTTGTGACAGAATGCAGTGACTCATTGGCTGGCTGCAGGTGAGCTGTTAGTGTGGGTAATCGGCCTTCCCTCCTTCCGCTTTCCTCAGCGGCCGCTGCTCTGAGCGCGCTCTGTAAACCTCTCCTCAGCGGCCGCTGCTCTGAGCGCGCTCTGTAAACCTCTCCTCAGCGGCCGCTGCTCTGAGCGCGCTCTGTAAACCTCTCCTCAGCGGCCGCTGCTCTGAGCGCGCTCTGTAAACCTCTCCTCAGCGGCCGCTGCTCTGAGCGCGCTCTGTAAACCTCTCCTCAGCGGCCGCTGCTCTGAGCGCGCTCTGTAAACCTCTCCTCAGCGGCCGCTGCTCTGAGCGCGCTCTGTAAACCTCTCCTCAGCGGCCGCTGCTCTGAGCGCGCTCTGTAAACCTCTCCTCAGCGGCCGCTGCTCTGAGCGCGCTCTGTAAACCTCTCCTCAGCGTCCGCGGCTCTGAGCGCGCTCTGTAAACCTCTCCTCAGCGGCCGCTGCTCTGAGCGCGCTCTGTAAACCTCTCCTCAGCGTCTGCGGCTCTGAGCGCGCTCTGTAAACCTCTCCTCAGCGTCTGCGGCTCTGAGCGCGCTCTGTAAACCTCTCCTCAGCGGCCGCTGCTCTGAGCGCGCTCTGTAAACCTCTCCTCAGCGGCCGCTGCTCTGAGCGCGCTCTGTAAACCTCTCCTCAGCGGCCGCTGCTCTGAGCGCGCTCTGTAAACCTCTCCTCAGCGGCCGCTGCTCTGAGCGCGCTCTGTAAACCTCTCCTCAGCGTCCGCGGCTCTGAGCGCGCTCTGTAAACCTCTCCTCAGTGGCCGCTGCTCTGAGCGCGCTCCGTAAACCTCTCCTCAGTGGTGCGGGTTAGCGGGCCGACGATGGAGCCCGGTGCGGGGTAGCGGGCCGACGATGGAGCCCGGTGCGGGTTAGCGAGCCGACGATGGCCCGATGCGGGGTAGCATCCCAGGCTGAGCTGTGCATTAGTACCTAAGACCCAGCTGCATTTGGACTTTGCATTTCCAGCTGTGAGTTTCAGGTCTGTTGTTAAATAGGTTTTTTTTTTTTTTTTTACCAGATGCCTTTATCTGAAGTAATTTAATTTTTCATTTCTTGAGAAAGCTGGGTCAGACAGTCTGTGGATCTAGGGGGGGGGTTAAGGGCCTTGCCCCAGGGCCTAATGGTGAAATCACTCTGCTGACTCTGGGATTTGAGCCAATGACCTTCTGATCACAGACACAGTGTCCTAACCCACTGAGTCACACACTGCCCCCCTTTTTCATTGGCTTTGCTCCATGGATGGGAAACATTCCCCCCCCCTTGATGGGGGCTTTGGGTGTAGTGTCTCGCCCACTCAGTGAATCAAGGCAAAAGCCCTTTTTTGAACTGCCATCTCCCTCCCGGAGGAAGAGAACATCACCTGACCGAGTTTCCAGGCCGGAGACGGCGGGAGAGCCCGATTGTCTCAGGCCCCCGAGGGGTCCGATGGAGCGCCGGTCCAGAAAGGAACACAGGCGACAGGTCGGGTGTGGGTCAGAGTGGATGGTTGGGTCGACGGCTCTTGCTCATCCTGTATTTCCCTCACCCTCTGCAGCTGCAGAACATTCCGGTAAGCAGCCAGGTTTAATGGAGATGCTGGCAGGCAGACGTACACAGTGGTGTTTCAGATTGTTTCATCAAGGTAACATCTCAGACATTACAATATCCAGCCTTGCTGGACAGACGGAGGAAGGGAGATTCCGTTTGAATGCTGTAACCTTTCAGAAATTTGCTGAGGGGTCAGTGTTTTGCATAAGTATAGCTCTGTGACTTCCTCTACGCCATTTGACACAAATCTCCTCACTGAAGTTTTCCAAGGCTGTGCTGGTTTTAACCCTGGGACAGCAGGCTTTGTAACGTTCCTCCACTTTTAAAGTTTTACGGAACTGTAATGCACACCAACGTCTATGGAAGACTCTGTCGGGGTTTCCGTCAGGCCGGTACCACGCGGGCTCTGCGGGGTTTCCGTCAGGCCGGTACCACGCGGGCTCTGCGGGGGTTTCCGTCAGGCCGGTACCACGCGGGCTCTGCGGCGGGCAGCCGCTGCCCTGTTATATGGCCCTGAGTCTCGTTAGCTTCTCACGGTAAAGAGGTGCCTCATGTGTTCCCCGTCAGACGGGTTCCTCTGCCTGAAGCACAGATCCTCCCCTTTGGGTACCGGCACCTACAGGGTCAAAGGGGGGGGGGGGCGGGGACGAGGTCGCCGTGGTGAAAAGGTCCAGACGGGGCTTCCATGCTGAGCACCTACAGTGCTGGGGGGGGGGGGGGCTCTGCTGTAATCAGGCAGCACTTTGATGTGTCTTCTCTCCCCCCTCTTTCTCTCCCTCACTGCGCCTCCACCCCCCAGCTATCCGTGGGCCTGCGGTTTTCTGTCCAGCGTCTAGAGGAGGTGGGGCCTCACATCAGCTTCCATCTGCAGATCCGAAGGTGAGCAGATCCTTGGTGCCTCTGGGTAACTGGACTGGGGAGTCCGTCTGTATGCTGGGGTACAACGCTGCTCAGTGACGATGCCCAGTGTTACAGCACAGTATTTACTGGGGCAATTCATGTAAAATTACTCAGTCAGGGGACCCACAGAAGCCTCCAGGTAAAATGGCATCTTTCAACTATGTGAAGAAAACTTTCCGTGACAGATTAGGAGAGAAAGGCACTGCAAATCCCCCTAGAGTTAGGAATGTGATACCACAAGTTGGTCATACAGACCTGCATTTCCCTCTTCTTTTCTGGGGGCATCAATGAGTAGTTTTAGGAGTCCCCCAGCAGATGGTGCAGTCATTAAGAACACAGTGACTAAATCAGAGGCGATAGTTTGCTGTGCCTTGGTACCGTACCTCCTGTCTTTGAGTTTGTGTTCCAGTGCTAGTGCACCTCTCCCTACTCCGGACGCACGGCCTGTTCCAGACGGGTCCCTGTCCACTGGCTGTTCGTAAACGAGACGCCTTCTTCGCCGGTAGTAATCATTCACAGTGGTTTTTGCAGACACTGTCCCTGCTCCAGAAAGTGTTCCTGTAAGCCTGCGGTTGGAGTTATTGTGATGAATGCTTTCTGTTGTGTGCGTTCACCCCTCCCCCCCCCATGCTCCAGAGACAGTCTTTATAACAGGAAGATGAAAAGTCATAAGTCATGGCTCTGACTGGGGGGGGGGGCATAGCATGCTATTGTGCGTCCCACAAAAAGTGAAGAGCCTCCTCTCAGGAGCATGTCAGCCTTCAGGGGGGCACAGTCTTACGGTGATGCCGGTGTGGGGTTAGGGTCTGTAACTTGGCTGAGAAGGGATACATCCTGTGCTGGTTTGATGGGTCTGCGTCATAATGCAAGGCTTCCGCAGCAGCCCAGGGAGGATTCCAGTTGGCATAAAGAGCTGGACAGCTGAAGGTCCTTCTGGGAGAGCTCCTATCTCCGCTTTGCTCAGTTTGGGCCAAAGAGGTTACTTTGCCTTCGGGATAAGATTCTGAGGGGGGGGGGCGTTTGTGTGTATTGTAATGGTCACATGAATCGGAGGGAAACTGGACACTGGAGGCTGACGGGTGTCCTGCGGAGTTTAATCGTCAGGATGAAAGGCGTCCGAGTCCTCAGGGTCACGCAGATGAGCAGAGCTGCTGGATCTCCTGGTTCTCTGTAGGCTCAGCTGCAGGGGTGGGGGAGTGAGGGGGCCGTGGACAGACACACAGCAGGCTCTCCTCAGCTTGTCCTGACAGGGGGACTGTGGGCTACCTCTCCAGAAGACACTATGGTGAGGATCATCTGCTCTATGAAGTCAGGACCTTAAAACCCCCTGGATCGTGTTGGACGTCCACTGGTGGCACTGGGCTCTTCATCTTTGTCACGTTTGTGATCCACTCGACTCCCATGGTGTCTTGGCGCCGGAAAACATCTGAATCGTTTCTGTAGATGTTTGTCGCGTTTTCAGCCAGACGACTGAAAATCATTCACAGGCCGAGATTAAAGGCACAGACTGAGGCTGCCGATCCTGTTCTCCTGATCCGGTCTCTCTTCTCCTCCAGCAGAGGCCTTTGCCATATTTTACCCAATTGGCGTTGGGCGCCGAAGCAACCAAAAATGGACGAGTCACCAGCGGGTCTGGCTGTGATTCGGTGTCTCTGCCTGTCACACAACGGCTCCTTTCTATTGACTCGGCATTTGTTTTTTTTTTGGTTCTTTCCCCGAGGAGATGTAAATGGGAGAAGTTTCTGGTCTGTTGGGAATTTTGTGGTTTCATAAATACAAAGACTATTGAAGACATTCGACTTGAGAGACTGTGGCAGACGGGGGCAAGTTGCGGACAAACGACAGCCAGCGGAGACGCCCCGGAGTCTCCCGTCCTGAGTACTAATAACGTCTTAATGAAAGCCGTCGGTGTATAAAAAAGTGGGCTTTTGTCTGCCTTAACACCTGCTTAAGTCATGGTGTCAGTCACGCCTTGTCTTCTGTTGTTTAACTTAACACCATCCCTCTCTGTCCACAGCTCCAACAAAGACAACTCGGAGAGCAACCGAGTGAGCCTGACGCTGAACATCTCTGCGGTGGCCCGTGTAGACATCCGTGGGTGGGTACCAAGGCTCTCCCCCCTCCCTTTAACCTGCCGGATCCTCAAAATGCGGCTATTTGCATCCCCAGTGTCAGACGGAGTGTCTAAATATAGACCAGGACTGGTTAGACAGCGGCCAAATTTAGCTTTAGTAATGACATTAAGTATAGAAACAGCGTTAAGTTTAGTAACGGACGGAAGCCTGCAGCATGCTCTCCCCTTTGAAAGCTACGTACAGATTTGCATCGTGTAGCTGCAGAGACTTTATCAACAACCCCCCCCCCCCCGCCCCCCCGCCCCTCCATGCCTGGAGGAAACATGTTTAAGTTGGAGGGAAATGAATCAGCGCGACTCAGCCAAACAACGTGTTGTGATTAGCTCTGCCAGAGAGCCGCGGCGCGCTGCTAAGAATAGCGGGCGGCTAACTGGCCGCACATGGGCCGGAGCTGGTCGGGGCCGCTTCCAGTCTGCCGGATCACATGGGGGAGAAGGAGATGGGAAACAAACTGACTCTTAAAAGGCCCCAGCATGTGTTTGTGCATCCGGGGGGTTGTGTTGGTCTTGGCTGTGGAATCCTAACCCTATGTTTGTCCCCTCCCAAGGGTATCCCACCCAGCTCAAGTGGTCCTGCCCTTTCCCCGGTGGGAGCCCAAGGACAAGCCCGTGAAGGAGGAGGACGTGGGCCCCCAGGTCCTGCACATCTATGAGGTGCCGCCAATGCGCCGGTCAGGCCCTGCCGGGGCCAGCCAGTCCCGCATGCCCTCCATAGTCCACGCTTCCATAAACCCCCTGACTCCAGTGTATTCTTGTGTTTCGTGTGAACCACTCGCAGTGGAAAGGTACCTGACTCTGGCCTCTGGGGACAGAAAATTAACACATAAACCTTTCAAACATTTATAGAGCTGTGTAATATAAAACTCCGCTTATAAGTGTTTACAGAACATAACAGCCTGAAAGGTGAAGCGTGGTAAAGCACCTTAATGCCCTTTGTGTCACAGGGCATTAGCTCTTCACGCCGTTCTATAGAGGAGAGCTGGATTCTTAGCGATCCTCGTGGATGCTGATCGTCTTTGTGACTCTGCTGCTCCCTCCTGTCAGGTGCCGTCTGGATGCTCGTCGTCCGCTCTGCCTGACAGCGCTGTAAGGCTGCTGCTTGTCCTGTAGGAGGCAGTGGTTTTACAGCATGCCCTCAGCCTGCAACGCGATCCTTTCCCGTCAATGCAGTGTTGGCCAAAACCCTTTTTCAATCGCGTTTGATAGAATGCTACAAAACAAACCCCCCCCCCAGCCATTGCCCCTCCCTCGCAGTCCTTGTTAAAGACCGTTTGAGTGCCCTCCTTCAGGAACCGCACTGAACCCCCCCCCCCCAACATCAAGTTACACTTCAAAGAGACCGGGGGCTTCACAGCAAGTGGCTCGGCTGCCTTTAAGTCCCGCCTCCGACACCCCCAGCCCCCCTCGCCTTCCTTCTTTGTCCCTAATGAAGCACAGGCTGACTGTACCGCGGTATTTAAGTGCACCGGAGCCTGGGGTCTTGGGAGACGGCGCAGGGTGCAGTCTTGGACCTGGGGTTCGTTTAGGCGGGGAGATCATGTGACCCTGCTGCTGTGCACACGCAGTCTCGCACCGTGGGCCACGTGGGGGAGCCACACCAGCTCCCATAAGTCAACTCGTTAAGGATGAGACGGATCAGAGATGTGGCGGGGGGGCAGGAGGGGTGTGTAACACACTTAAGTGATGGATGACGGCCGTCGGTGCTGGAAAATAGCAGAACTCACATGTGGGAATGATTCCCAGCACTATAAGAGGGCAGAAACTGGGAGGGGGACAGCTGAGGGGGGGGTGGGGGGTGGGGACAGTAAAACTGAAACAGCGACATCCTTATTCAGTAAAAACA
The DNA here is from genome assembly GCF_048594095.1 of Paramormyrops kingsleyae. Lineage (NCBI taxonomy): Eukaryota > Metazoa > Chordata > Actinopteri > Osteoglossiformes > Mormyridae > Paramormyrops > Paramormyrops kingsleyae. The sequence continues at coordinate 36,524,950 of NC_132805.1, read as the reverse complement.
GAGCCTTGTGGGCCATCCGGTCCTGAGGGATCAAAGCCAGACGGCCCCCACCCGGTAATAAGGCAGCTGCAACAAAGCTTCACAAAGAGGGGCCGAGTGGGGCCCTACCTAGCAGTGGCCTGGAGGGGGCGCTGACGAGCCTCTCTCACCCTAGCGTTACACTTTTACCCTCTCGGTGAGTCTCGTCCAGCTGTCTGAGGTGCATTTGAGCCTGACGTTACCGCACCTGGGCAGCTCACGAGGGCGACACCTCTGCTGTTTCATTTACATTTCTGGTAATTTTTGCAGATTTGTAGCAGCTGTTTCACGTTAACATCCATTTTGAATGTTTATTATTTTTAAGAATCTTATCAGGAAGGTGGAGACCTGGGCTAACATGCTGTGCTCTGGGTGACCTGCATCAATGTCCCCTGTGACTGTGCCGGAAGCCGGGAGGCTGGCAGTGCGCCACACGTTTCTCTCCGTCACGTTAAAGTAAATGTATCCGGATGTAATTAGCATCCTGCAGTGATAGACTTATGGAGGCAGGGCAGGGCTCAGCGGGTTAGGCAGCCGTGCTCGTGATCGGAAGGCTGTCAGTTTGAACCCCATCATCGGTAAAGTGATGTCACTGTCGGACCTGGGAGCAAGGCTCTTAAACCCCAGTGGGCCCAGGGACCGGCTCTCCCGAAGCTCTTAAACCCCAGTGGGCCCAGGGACCGTCTCTCTAGAGGCTCTTAAACCCCAGTGGGCCCAGGGACCGGCTCACCCGAGGCTCTTAAACCCCAGTGGGCCCAGGGACCGTCTCACCCGAGGCTCTTAAACCCCAGTGGGCCCAGGGACCGTCTCTCCCGAGGCTCTTAAACCCCAGTGGGCCCAGGGACCGTCTCTCCCGAGGCTCTTAAACCCCAGTGGGCCCAGGGACCGTCTCTCCCGAGGCTCTTAAACCCCAGTGGGCCCAGGGACCGTCTCTCCCGAGGCTCTTAAACCCCAGTGGGCCCAGGGACCGGCTCACCCGAGGCTCTTAAACCCCAGTGGGCCCAGGGACCGTCTCTCCCGAGGCTCTTAAACCCCAGTGGGCCCAGGGACCGTCTCTCCCGAGGCTCTTAAACCCCAGTGGGCCCAGGGACCGGCTCTCCCGAGGCTCTTAAACCCCAGTGGGCCCAGGGACCGTCTCTCCCGAGGCTCTTAAACCCCAGTGGGCCCAGGGACCGGCTCTCCCGAGGCTCTTAAACCCCAGTGGGCCCAGGGACCGTCTCTCCCGTGGCTCTTAAACCCCAGTGGGCCCAGGGACCGTCTCTCCCGAGGCTCTTAAACCCCAGTGGGCCCAGGGACCGGCTCTCCCGAGGCTCTTAAACCCCAGTGGGCCCAGGGACCGGCTCTCCCGAGGCTCTTAAACCCCAGTGGGCCCAGGGACCGGCTCTCCCTGCTTCCTCAATTGCCCATTGCTTAGGAAAAAAGCATCTGCTAAATACAGAAATGATTACCAGTCCGTGGTTTTGTCATTTAGTCTTGTTAACAGGGACCTGGGACTGAGGAAAGTGATGGTGACATATTTTGTTCTGAATGCTGGTTCTGTTGCCACCATCAGGCCACTCAGAGTATTGCATGGTTAACGCATGTTCCGGCCCAGGGTTTGTGTGTCGTGTTCTCCTGTTAATCACTCAGCGCTGCCAAATATGAGAGCAGAAATAACATGTGCACTGCCTATATTTGGTGAATATTTATTGTCCAAGATAGACTGGGGGAACCGTTTGGAATGAAACTCGAACACGAGTAGATGCAGGGGTATAGCATGGAATTCTGGGGCCCCTGAGAAAACTCCACCTTGGGATCCCTTGCTATCCGGGGTGGTGGGGGGGTTACATTTGCCAACCCCCCATCCAATGTCCAACTCAGGGCCTGGGAAAACATAGCCCCCCCCTCCCGAAAACAGCCCTGACTAGGGATCACTGTTAGTGTAGGCCAGGTTGGGCTTGCTGGTTTTCCTCCTACTCCAGTTGAGTGTGGTTGATACTTACCAGTGAACTGTCCTGCCTGTGACTTGGTCTGGCTTGGTCTCTCCACACTGACCCCCCCGGCGTGTCTCTCCTCAGCTCCATAACCAGGGCCCCAGCGCCGTGAGCGACACGCTGCTGCAGGTGGGCTGGCCCAGCAGCTACAAGGACGAGCCGCTGCTCTATCCGCTGGAGGTCCTGACCGAGGGGCCGCTCAGCTGCAGGACTAACAGCTCGCTGAACCCTCTGGACCTAGAGGTAGGACTCCCCCCCCCCACCCACCCAAATGAACACCTGCGACAGATGTAGCCCTTTTTCAGCGTGGAAGGTCTTGCCGTTCAGTCTGATTGGGTTCGGGGTCCTGGAAAGGCTTTGAAGGCCAGATCAAGCGCTGGTTTTGATGGGAAATGCGCCTCGCAGCCGCCTACCTCACATTAACGAGATCAAAGGGAAGGAGCAGAAACACAATCTGCAGAGGAGCCCCGCGGCGGTGGCCGTGCCCGGAAAGGGCCGGTCTGAGGGCCCCAGGCTCCCTTTAGAGGTGGCCCCGTGTCTGCAGCCACCGGCCATTAAAGCCCTCCCCCGTGTATCGGGTTTGCCTGGCGGTGTTGGGGGGGACTTTTATTCAGCCTGCTTTACGGGGACCTGTGGGTGACCCTGGACATCGGTGTGGTTTTCTGGGGGAGGGATGTCTGCATGTATGGGGAGGGGGGGGGGGGTTCCAATGGGTCACCTGTTCTCATGCCCCACCGAGTCGGGAGTGCAGGATGTGGCCCCTGAACTGTGACCACCTGGGTTTTTGGGAGAAAGAGGTAACTCCTTTGTTATATCCCTCCCCCCCCCAAAGAAGGAAGATAAAGATCAGCACTGGGGGGGGTACTCAAGAAATCGCACTCGGGAGCGAACGGGACCTCTGTTCCGACAGTTCGGGGGATAATGAGCGTTCCTGGGCTCTGGGTCTGCTGTCGGTTCTGTCCGGCTTCCTGCTCAGCTTGCGCTTGGAGACTGAGCGGAACCATCGCGGTGTTCTGTGTGTTTGGGCCTGCGTCCCATTATTGTGCGACTGGGCAGCTGCTTGTGTGTGTGTGTGTGTGTGTGTGTGTGTGTGTGTGTGAAACTTGATGAATGTGCCTTAATGACACCCCCCTATGTGTGCAGACATCGAGGCTCCAGGACACCCCCGAGCTGCTGGGATTCCTCCGCAACACAAGCTCCCCCCACTCCCGGAAAAGGCGGGCCGCCAGCACGGCTGAGGCCTACAGCGGGAAGACGCTGGTACCTAACCCCCCCCCCCCCCACACCACCTTTTCTGTTCATTACATACTCATTACATACCAGGCCACTGTGTGGCGCCACGGCTGCGTAACCCCCACAGGGATACAGGGACGGGGGCCGTGTTCGTCTCTCCCTGACTGAGCCACGAGTGCTGAGAAACTAGTGTTAACACCGACGTTTGAACCGCGGACTAAAGATTTCCTTTCTGTCGTCGTCATGGAAACTGGGGCCGTGAGACGTGATGACGGGGACGCGGGCTCTGTGCGTCTCCGTCTGTGACAGGGTCGCCTTTCCCTCTAAACATGCATCTGGTTAAAATGCCCGACAAGCGGCTCCCCATCCTCTCGCCGCAAATCACACACAGGCCCCCTCAAAGCAGGGGAAGTGGGTTGGGGGGGGTGCAGTCTGCCCCTCAGGCCTGTATGACATCGCAGAGCTGGGGGGAGACTGGCGTTTAAAAGGTCACTGCTGTTTATAGTGACCTCGTCGACCCCCCCCTCCTCGCACTGTAAATAACTCAGGCTCCCCGGTGAAGCTGAATCCAGGCAGGGTTGCATGCGAAGGCTCTTTCCTCTGATGTCACATCCGGACGCTTGGCGTGGGGCTCAGCTGGGCGCTGACGAGAAGCAGACCCCCCCCCCGTCACACCTCAGCGTCCGATAGGTCAGAGGTCATTTCCGCGGTTTCATACACATCGGCAATCATGTCCCACACGGGGCAGCTTCCAGGTACAGTGCTTAAAGGGAAGGTTAATAAAATAAACTTGCGCTGTTATTTATTTAGCCAAAGTCATTATGCAGGATGACACTGTCCAGCATGAGGAGTGTCCTGCTGTGTTTCCCTGTTACTCGTATTACTCTATTTATTTAGGTGATTTTTGAAATGAATAATTTCCTGGGAAGGAAACCGCATCTCAGATGCGTCCAGCCTTGTCACAAACAATAGGTCTGAGGCAGAAAATTGTTTCCCTTATTGTCATAGACCCTTTTGGGTCCTACCATCTCTGGTCTGAAGGATTGTGGGTAAATCTCTTCAGAAGAGACCAAGTTTATGAGGAAGAGTGCAGTGGTTTCTCTGATTTATTTTTGAACCAAAAATGCGAGACAGACATAAGACATTGTGTGTTTGAAGAGTCTTGTCTTCACATGGGTAGCACTGGTGGTCAATTTGACGTTTAACTGCCCTGATCCACAGCAAAGATGTGAACGCTTAACACTAAATATTCTCATGATTCCCGAATTCCTGAGGAAGGGGGCAAAGTCTAGCTACCGCTCAGACAGCGCCTTGTGTGGAAGATGAAGCTAACAAACACAAATTCTCCTCGACCAGAACTGCAGTAATGTCCACTGTCTGGTGGTGACGTGTCACGTGATCCGGCTGGAGCGCGGCCAGAGCGCCGTGGTCAAGGTTCGCTCCCGGCTTTGGGCTCAAACCTTCCTGCAGGTAAGAAGCCCCATTTCCGTGCTTCAGGATTGGAGGACAAGTTCCGTAATCCTCTTCATGTCTTGTCTCCTGTTGTTTTGGAAATCACACATTCAGGACCCCTCACACCACCCCCCACCCCTAGATTTGTGATGTTCTGCAGAAAATCAGGCTGTCTTTGTCTGGAAACTGTAATAAATTCATGAAGTTGTGGGGGCCGTTCCCGTCAGACGTCAGCAGTGCGGTCTCTCTGGATCCCTCTGACTGAGTTTGGCGTTTTCACTCTTTTCCCGGAAACCCCCCCCCCCCCATATACAATGTGTTGGATTTTACTTCATTTGTTACTTGCCAATTTTTCCATGAATTCCATTTTGATTACTCCCTTTAATTTGTACTTGTGTACTTTAGTGGGATGTTCACAATGTCGTATTTGCACGTTGTGTGTAAGTTGTCCCTTTTTGCAAAACTTAAACTTTGGGGGGAAAAAATTATTTGCATTATAATAAAGTCTCATCTGTCCATCTGTCTTCCAAGCGCTTATCCAGTGCAGGGACTGATTCTCATATTGTGTCTGTCTGTACGTCTGAAGTCCCTTTGGTCTCCTCAGAGAAGAAGTTCTTTTTGAAAAAGAAGAATTTCCACCTTAAAGTGTTACAATGTGTGGGACTGAATGAATGACGAGCAGCAGTGAAGTTGTGATTCCACACCAAGTTCACGGACAGCTGTCATTTATTTAATGCTCATTCTGCCCCCAGCAGCAGCCTGAGGTCATTAACGCTTATTGTGACCTTTGCCTTGTCTATGTGGGCTCTTTGTAATCGTGTCAATATGACTGTTTTCTTTCAGAGGCACAATGACCCGTATCTGCTCAACTCCACCGCCTATTTCAGAGTAACAAGCATGCCTTATCGAATCAAACAGAGGAGTCTCCCTCAAGAGGCCAAGTCCGTAAGTGCCCTGTGTTTGTCTGCCGGGGGGTCCGGATTTCCCTACCCCCCCTCAGGAGGATTGCTGGTGGAACACCCTGCGTGGTACTGGTGGGGAAACGTTTAGCGGTAGCACTTTAGCATCCTCTGACCCGGGGCCTCCGGACCAGGAAAAGCCCCGTCCAAATCCCACAACAGCCGTAAACACCAGGATCCTTCAAACAAGCCCACCCTGCCCCGGTTTGGGGTCACCCCACGTTCGCAAGCGTCTGGAGGAACGATCGCCATCTCGGCTGCGCTATTCCTGGCCATGAGCAGATCCTACTGGGCATATGTTTTTGCGTGCAGATAGTACCTATGGGTCACGTGGTGGATCGGGGGTAAGGAATCTGTCCCCCCCCCGCAAAAGTCCCCGGAGTAAGTACTGTATGGAGGGAACATCTAGATCAGGGGTGGGCAGTCTTATCCACAAAGGGCCGCTGTGTTTGCGGATTTTCACTGCAACTCCCTAATCACATCACTAATTAGCGGACCGATTGACTTTGATCAGCTGACCTAAAGGTTACCCCAAAAACCTGCATGCAGGGGCGGATAGGATTGGCCGCCGCTGATCTAGATGAATAGCAGAAATGTTATGATCCTTCTAGAATAGGGTTTCATCAACCTGGGACACAAAAATGAAAAAAGACTACAGTGATGGACCCCCACCTCAAATGTGTGATCAGATCAGTATCTAAGAAGCCTGGGGGGAGCTTTCGTATTTGTATATTTCTGACTCCAATCACAGTTACAGACCCCAGGTTGAAAAACTCATGGTTTTTAAACACAAACTGATGTGGATGCAAACTGTAGTTGTCTTTGCTACAGTGTGTCTGGGTGATCTCTGAGATGTTGCTGACCAATCCCTCATGCACCTCCCAGATCGGCACCTTCGTGGTGTGGGCCACCCCTGACGTCTCCTTCGCCATCCCGCTGTGGGTCATCATCCTGGCCGTCCTGCTGGGGCTGCTGGTCTTGGCCATCCTAACCCTGGTCATGTGGAAGGTCTGTAACATCCTCCATCCCTGTCCCGAGGCTTTCCGGAACCTTCAAAGACACTGTGTTTATAAGGGGGTAAAAACTGTGATGTTCTTTTTTTATTGGCTGAATTTCAAAGCATCATAGAAAGACAGACAGACAGCTTTGGCAACTGTGTTTATTTGTTTAAATGAATGAGATTTTGGTGGAGCCCCCCCCCCCCCCAAGCAAAGAAAAGCATTGTGAGATGAAATTAAGATGATTCAGCAGTCCCTGTCTTAATGACCTGTGTCAATGTTATCTGTGTTTATGCATCTGGGGCTGCACTGCCATGCCTCAGTAAGACTAGGGGTGGGATTTCCTGTCTGCCCAGAGCAGGCAGCATCCACTCTGCCCAGTGCTGGTACCTCACGCCTCTGACTGGCAGACAGGCTGTCTTTGGAAGGAGAAGGATGTCATGGACGACGCGTCAATCTATCTTTATTCACTCAATTTATCATAATGGCAGGACTGTGATGTATGTAAACAATTTGAGCTCCTTATCTGAGGAATCCCATAATTCTTTCAGAAGCTTTTCTCATCCTGAAAACTGGCCTAATTGTCTGTTGCATTTGCACCTCCTGATGCTACAGGAGGTCTCCAGGAGCAGGAAGGAGCAGCCCTGAGTTAAGCAGCCCTCTTCATTATCGGTTAATACCCATGAATTTCACAAAGCTGAAGATATACCCCATTTAAAGCACCAGGCTGCAGGGGGCGCTGCAGGGGGCGCTGCAGGGGGCGCTGCAGGGGGCGCTGCAGGGGGCGCTGCAGGGGGCGCTGTAGGGGCATAGATACTCTGACAGTTTCAGGGGGTCCAGCCCTTGACAGAGGGACTCTCTAGGTACCTCACTGTCTGGTTGTACTTTTTACTGAGTAAAATTGATGACACGGCATCTGTTTTTGTGTTTCTGGTACCTGAAGAGTGTTACAGCTGTTTGGATTTAAACTTCCCAGTTTATGCTTACTGGTTAGTGCTGTTGCCTTGGTGACTCAAATCTCAAAACCTCCCCTTGGTGTCTCCAGACCCCCCCCCCCCCCAGCCCTGTAGTGAATACGCAGTTGAAAGATGGATGGATGTGTACATTCATCTGTTTCTGAGCTCTTGTGCACATGGGAGCTGGTTTTCGCATCCAGAGACCAGCTCTTAGCGTCCACCTTAGTGGGGAACCCAGAGCGTTCATGTTAGCTGGATTTAAAGGCCCCTCCCAAGCCACCACTTTTGTCTGTGAGCGAACTGGGGAGGTTCACCTAAAGAGACAAGTGGCACTGATTATGTGACCTTCCTGGACCTGAGCCACTCCGCCCCCACCACCTCCACTGGGTGGAGCCATCCGTTACCATGGTGACAGGCAGATGAGCAGGAATCCCTGGACCGGTCCAGCCATCCTAGTACGGATGCACAATACTGTCCATCCCTCTACACTGTCAGAAAAATAGGTACCAATCTGTAATTACTTGTCACAGGGGCTGTACCCTCAGGGGTCTGCTAATTATGCTCTTAGCTGGAGGTAATTGTACCTTTTAAGGTCCAGAAATCGAATCTGAGGAACATTTTTACACCACTGGGAGTACATTACTGTTGTTTGTACCTAGAGTAACAAATCTATACCAAGGCTGCACCATTTTCTCTTCTCGCTTGTCCCATGCAGGGTCATGGAGGGCTGGAGCCTGTGCCGGAAACTCCGGGCACAAGGCAGGGAATGAACAACGTTGTAAAGAATTTTAAAACTTTAACCAATCATCCGATGGCTTTCTCCTCCTCGCAGTGTGGCTTCTTCGACCGAGCCCGGCCTCCGAAGGACGACGTGTCGGACCGGGAGCAGCTGACGTCGGAGAAGTCCGAGGCGTGACAGGTCACCAGAGCACAGGGTGCGGGGCGCACAGAAAATCCTAGATTAAAAAAACAACTTTGTTCCAGTTCCTCACCCCCCAAAAAACTATCCTCACCATAAAACAGGTATTTGTGAGGCGGACTTAAATCAGGCTGACCCTCAATGTGCCTTGATCCCCTGGAGGTGCACGGGGCGGTTTGTGCTGGGCGGCCCCCTGCGCTGTGACCACTGCAGGCGGCCTCCCAGATCGCAGGGGTCACTGCGGCTTCGGAAGACGCTTTGCAGTGCGACTGCTGCCTTTCAGCACCGTTCGGGTTATCAGCTCCAGTTTCAAACTGCAGTGGAACAGGAGAGTGCTGTCCCTCCAGTCAGCGCTTTAGAAAACGATCCTGATACTGTACCGAGCACAACTGGTCCACTCTACCTCTCCCGTTTTCCCAGCCAGTCCGGACTCCGATGATCTCCCGTGGAAAAGTCCGGCTCAGCTTCCATTAACATCCGGCAGCAGAAGATAGAGACCCCATGCTGAGTGAACTTTGTCTGCACCCTTTGTTGTTATACAAGGCTGGTTATCAGATCATTCGCTTGTTTTTTGTAACATAATAGAAATGCGGGTGCCATGAGGACTAAACTGAATCAGAGGCACAACAAATCAGTCCGTTTTTGTCTACGTTCTGATTTCGGATTCTTTTATGAGTCAGACTTTCTAGATTAAATCATAAATGACAAATTATTCTATGCAAACTGTATCCCGAGGAAGTTTCCATGCATGAATGTATATCTAGAAGGACTTTCCAAAAAATTAAATCTGTTCCGCTCACTGGACAGCAGGGGGCATAGTGCTCAAAGTATCCTGATAGTAATATTGCGTATGACCAGAAAGCCAAACTAACATTTTTATATTTCTCATGTTACAGAAACTCTTTGAAACATTTTCACTCCCTTCAAAGGAATTTGCTTTCAACGTTCATAGTGCTTTGATATGTTAAAAACAGCCAGTATTGTTCTATATTATTAACCAACAGTTTAGATTATTTAAACCTTGGAATATAACTAAGGAAAACATGCAATTCAGAATGAGGACATAGATTAACATTTTAAACCTTGTCTCTGGGATTTGCTCTGTCCAGAGTACTTTAAATGTCTACTGTATGTGATTGTTTGTACTCACAGCATAAACTGATTTGAGGTTTGATCTGGAATCGCCCCAAAGTTGCTGTCCAGTCCTTCCATGACTGCAAACTCACAGGGGACGCTATATATAATTAAGTATAAAATCTATGTGCAATACTGTGAGGTTTTATAAATCCCTGAGGTGTGTTTACACTGGTGTTCCTTGATTTTTAACTGTTTCAGGTTGTTTTGTATATAATGTTCAATAAGCAGAGATGTATTTGTGATGTTTTAACTGAACTCGTCTTCCATTAGTGTAAAAGGGAAACTCTGTTAAAGCCAAAACCTTCTTTATGTCAGTTTCACATAAGCGTTAAGAATTAAATGCAGTGTAAGCTACTTCTCTGGATTTTCTTATTTTGATTTTTTAAATTGCATGTATGTCTCAGACACAAGCAGTGAAATTAAATTCCATCCATGATAATATCTTATGGCAGACACAGGTGCTGCACAGGAGATAATGACCTTTTAGCGAAACAATAACTTTTTTTAATGGAATCTTCCACTAGGATGAGTCTTCCATTAGACTGGAGGACCATCTTGCCCTCTGTGCAGTGAAGAGCTTCACTGGCTCCTCTCACACAGTGGATCTCTGCTCCTCAGCTCTGCTTCCATTGAGAACAGCTGATCAAGCCTGATCTGGGACTGAGTTTATATTCTGGTGAAACCTTTCCATGTTAAAATGTGCAAGTCAGTTTTTTCCATGTTTTTTTCTATGTATATAAAATACAAACACGCTGTTCTATATTTTCATTTTTCTTAACCTGATTTTTTATTTGTATGGAAGGATTCAGATATATTAAAATGTCTTACCAGTTTGGCTTGTGTCACTTCTTGAAAATGTTGGTGCCGGTCAGTTTAAAGCTGTATGGAGATTAGCTTCCGACTGGGGCAGCATGAGTGCAGAGTTTCACTCGTTAGATGTGTTGGAAATAGAAACAGCAGCCTGACGGGTTACACTAGTCCCTCACTTGTGGTTGCAGTTATATATCTCTTTCCAGGTTCCACATATAAATAAAGCCTAGACGTTACTGACAAGTTCTGCTCAAAGAGCTTAAGCTGGGTACTTGAAGACTGGTTCTGAAGTGGACAGAGCACACAGACACACACACAAAGACACACTCTCACACACAGACACTCACACAAAGACACATTCTCACACTCACACACAGACACACACTCACAGACACTCTAGACGGTCCTATTAAGAGGATTAGCTCTTTGCAGGACTTCATTACTCTAGACAAAGGTGTTGTACCACAGCAGATGTTGCTTATTTCCAGTCCCCAAAGCCCATCAAAATGACTAAATAACTGTAATTTTGGCTTTTAAGCACCAAAAAACCAACATTGCATTGCTCTGCTCAGCAATATTATTTTTTTCCATCTTCTGTACATGAAGAGGAAGATTTAGTTTTGTAATATAGCAGGAAATTCGACTGATTTACAGCCCATCCAAGTATGTTTGCTTTTTCCTTGATTTAAATTCAAAGTTTCTGCTCCACGCCAAACGTGGCCGGACTCCCCGACGCAGACAAGGCGCGTCCCCGCGGGATTCGGGGTCTGGACGGTGCAGCGCTCTTCCTGCCCGTGTTTTCCCCGCGGAAATCCCGTCCAGAGTGAGAGACGTGGCTAGATCGTGGTCATGGAGGTTGTTACGGACGACGGTCAAGGGAATAAAAAGCGAAAGTTAGCCTTCTCCAAGGTGATGCCATCCGTCTTCCCGTTGGTCTGCTGTTTGATGTTTCCAAACATTGTTGGATATGCGCTTATGTAAAATTCCTGGCCCGATTCAAAGTTTCAGTATTCTCTGCAGTGATCTATCATGCATCATTGCATAAATCATTCTATAGCTGTAGTTTGGTATGTTTAGGAAATGTATGATATATTGCAGCGGTCTTTGATTTATTCCCCGCAGTTTCCTTTTAAAATGTAATTTTTACAAAGTTTGATACGATCACATTGAAATGTAAAACGTTGATGTTTTATATTAGTGTGAGGTAAATGGTAGACGGCGGTATGGTACAGACATTGCGGGGGGAAATTGACTTCAGAGTAGCTGCTATAGCACGTTTAACCACAAGAGGTCAGCGTTACCGCATTTATATTAAAAGATATATTTAAAAAAAAATGCAGAGCGGAAAACGTTCATTTGGAAAGTTCCAGAGCTTTCCCTGCGGACATTGTAACAAAATCTGCATGGTCAAGATAAGACTGGTAGTTAATTATAAGTTTAGCACATGCCTTTAATTAAACATGGAGATGATATATGAAGCACTGGAGTCCCACATGACTGTGTGATCAGTCCTCTTCTCTGCTGTCTCTGTCCCAGTGATTGCACCTCCAGTGACCCAACCGTTAAACTCCATAATGGAGATACTGTAAAGGTAACTGTAAACTTTATGAGAAGCCTGCCCACACACCCAATTATACACAGTTCAACAGTTAGTACATTTAAGTCCATCAGATTCTTGGGAACGATAATCTTCTAAGACTTTAAATGGGAGAACAAAAAACTGACCACATCATCAAGAAAGCACAACAGATAACAAACAAGTCGCCTGTGCCCTGTCATCCCCCCAGGGCCCCCTGCATACTGAAAAAACAAGCAAGTACGATCGCTGGCCACCCCACTCACCCGGAGCCACTCGATATTTCCGTCTCCCTCTTCTGGGACGAATCAGTCATTAAAAATCAGGACTATGAGGCACGAGAACAGCCTCTTTCCCTGAGCTGCTAACAGTACACACCCAGAAGTAGAAAGGCACGTAACAGAACCGTCTCTCCAACAAGTCAGCACGCCGTGTAAAATGTAAATAAAAAAGAATGCAATGATTTGCCAACCATACAAAGCCATATTCAATTCAAAATAGAACACAAAAACAACATATCAAATGTTGAAACTGAGAAATTATATTGTTATACGGTGGGTTAATACTCCATGGCTTATAATCAGAAGGTTACTGGTTCAAATCCCACAACCCCAGCTGCAGCAGAGATCCCTCCTGACCCTGCACGGTCGTTACCACTTACGTACTGCTTCAGACGAAAGCAGCTCCTCATGATAACAAACATAACAGGCTTTGACATGATTCAGATTACAGAACCGTAAAAAAGGTATCACATCACAGACATTTGTTTACTTGCCATTATGGAGACTTTACACCACTTGAAGGGGATACATGATTCCTTACTCCACCCAACACAACAAAAATATGCATGAAAGAGATTAAAAGGTCTTTGCACCTTTAGTTTTCTAAAGGACAGCTAAAGTGTTATAAGGAGGTATTTTAACCACACTGCAAAACACCTAGCTTGACCATCAGCCTACCTAACAGCTGAAACTTCAGTCAAAGGTGAGCTGTGTGTGACTGACTGTACAGTGCCCACGTGAGTTTGCTCTTACTGCAAATGCGTGGTTATAAATCATGGAACGGCTCAGGAAAGCAGCCCAGGCTCAGAATACAGGGGTCTATTCATGATTCTACCGGAAATGGTCAAACCGTCTTTCCCAAAAGAAGAGGAGCAACAGATCAGATGCTTGGTGTTTGTGGCCAAAGCGGAGCAGGCGTGGACTTCCCCCGCGCGCCCCCTGCAGGCTACCTGGGCCGCCTAGTGCATCACTTGACTGTAATTTTGGCGTTGCGTCCTTAACATGACCCACACTTAAGTCCGCAAAGTTTGCAGTGGATCATTAATCGTATATAAATTCTTACTCAGGGCCTATATTCTGCACACGATACACACACTGAGGACACAACTTTCTATTTATTGCAGTGTTATTTTCTGCATCTACAACTATGTACATGCTCTATAACCCGCAATAGGTATTATCAGACATACCTATTTCAGGATTGCCAGTTAGGGTAATTTGTATCGGAGGCGTTTTTGGCACAAAATAAAACCCACACACCTCCGGGTGACCGGAAGCCGTTATAGGACACCGCTCTGGACAGGGGGCGTCTGATGCATTTCAGGGGGACACTCAGCTATTTCAGGTTTTACTAGGGTGACCAGATAATCCATGTCAGGGAGGACACTCTGAGCTAGGACAGGAATTGTAAATTACCAATTCAATTAAACGGACCTGGATTTCACTTGAGCACTCAGTTCTTGCTGTGTGCTGATTGGTCAGTCTCCTATAATCATGCATGTGTCACTAATGCTAATATGAAACAGCTGGATGAGTCTTTCAGTCAAGGAAACAAACCAGTCAAAGCACAAGAAGAGCTGAACTATTTAGCTGAGCACAGGAGCCTTTCAATTAGAAAGTAGTTTGTAAAACCCGAAGTAGCTCAAAGTGTCCTCCCTGACATGGATTGTCTGGTCACCCTAGGTTTTACAAACTGCTTTTAAACTGAAAGGCTCCTGTGCTCAGCTAACCGATTCAGTTCTTCTTGTACTTTTTCTAGTTTCTTTTCCTTGATTGAAACTCATCCAGCTGTTTCACATTAACATTAGTGACACGTGCATGATTATAGGAGACTGACCAATCAGCACACAGCAAGAACTCAGTGCTAAAGTGAAATCCGGGTCCTTTTTAACTGAAATGGTACTTTACAAATCCTGTTACCCTTGATATAGAATAGGTGGTCACCCTACTCTGCGTACACGTTAAGCGCCCTGATCGTGCTTATCTGGCTCACGAATAACAGCAATCTGATTACCAAAGCTTCATGAACAGACGCCCTTCAGTCTCCAGCAAAGGCGAGTGTGGGTCTACGGTCGGCCACTAGGTGGCGTACTCGCATCGGCATTCCCTACAAGAGCGCAGCTTCGTTGAAAGGGATCTCTGGCAGCGGAACAGTTAATATTGCCTGAGCTATTCCTCTCCGCTCTTTTTTTGGATTAAAAAAAACTGAGCGGCAAGGCTGGGGACAAGGGATGCAGCAGAAAGAGCCGTGAGTGCGGCGCTGGAAGCGGGATCTGTAGCGGGGATCGATCTGGGAGCAGAGCGGGACAATGCGGATGGCATCGGGGTGATGGTGGAGGCTCCGCGGTAGGCACGCAAACTGTTCGGAGGCTGGCCGAATCATACGCAGGGAGGACATGAACAGGTCCGCGGCGATCGTGCTCTGCCTCCTGGGCTGCAACGTGTGGAAAGCGGTGACCAAGAGCCTGCCGGAGGACGGCGACGCAAGAGGTGGGCGCCTCTCCGCTCGGCTCCGGTTCCCGTTTCCGATCGGCTCTGGAAGTTACTGCTGCGAATCTCATCTGCCTTTCGGACTATTGTTGACTATTGTTGATATATGGCGTAAGGAGGAGGGGGTCTAAGTGCCTTAGGCAGCTATATCGCAGCTCTTTCGGCCTGGGGAGGGGAGTGTGAAAGGGGGTCCGAGGCGCAGTCGCGTGTGTGTGTCTGCCTGCGGCTTTGCTCCGCTCCGGGTTCGGGTCGGGTCGGATCGTATCGCGTTTCGGGGGGGGGTGTCCGTCCTGATCACCGATAACCGCCCCCCCAGGACGTATAGTCACGGTTATTAACCACGGTCACTTTTATTCTGTTAATGATCGCCGTGTATGTGTTACACCCTTTTTACAACATCTCGTGCCTTTGATCATTTATATACTGCACAATTCACTTTTTTTTTTTTTTTTTTTTTTTTATACAGATCTTAATTTATAAAACCAATACATTTCATCTGAGTTGTTTTTAAATATATTTTTAAAATAGAAGTCTTGATTTCGGTTTAGGAAGTTATAGTGGATATGCTACACACTAGCAGGGTATATATATGCCTGGTTATATTGCATGACTTAATGCGCCTTGACGTGATCTAATCCCATAAATTACTGTACGATACACATACAGTGTGTCACGCTGCCATGCAGTGTGTCACAGTGGTCCTGGACAGTCTTTTGTAAACCACTGTGATCCAGTATCTGATTATGCTGCTGCTGATTCACGATAGGTCCCTAAGCTGGCTGCTTTGCTCCCGTTTGCAGTTAGTAGGTTAGTTGGTTAGGTAACCACACGGTCGACTGTGTGTGTGTGTGTGTGTGTGTGTGTGTGTGTGTGTGTGTGTGTGTGTGTGTGTGTGTGTGTGTGTGTGTGTGTCGTTCTCTCTGGGGCATGCTGCTGTCAGAAGGCTGAACCGTCACTGAAGCTTAGAGGTCATTTGCTGGTTTGTATTTCACCTCAAAAGAAAAACAAAAAAAAAAACCTTTTAAATGAGAGAAAAAGCACCAGCCGCGCGTTGTTTACTGTGGAGCGCAGGCTACACACCCCGGGACAGAAACGTGTTCTCTTAAGCTGTGATTTCCTGTCTCACTTTCCCTTCACCAGACACCCAGTGGTTAAATGAGGCTTATCGTTGCTGTAAAGACAAGGGGATTTTAACGCTTTAAGGTGAGACTGGGCTGTCCGCAGGCTGCTAATCGTGCTCGACGAGGGACAGTCCCACTCCCTGCCGCTACATTGGTGGCTGGTGCACCTGGAGCTGTGTTCCTGCAGTTTGTGGAACAAGCCAGAACAGGTGACAGCGATTTACCCCCCCGCCCTCCCCGTACGTGTTGTCACTTCCTGACCTGGCGCGTGGAGGACGTGTCTGCAGCCCGGCCTGTCTGAGGGTGAAGGTCCATTCTGCAGAAGTACCTCCATTGGCTCACCATGGTAATCTGAGCTTGCCGGTGACCCCGATTCTCCTGTGCTTTTATTCTGCGGTTTTCGAGAGAATGAGGGGGGGGGGGACAGTGAGATGAGGGCAGGCAGGATGGGATTCCTTTCCTGCTGGCAGGGTGTTTGTCGGAGGTATATCAGGGGCGGGGGGGCCTCCGGGTGTAGATCAGGGCCAGCAGGGAGGTCGAATCCTCATTGTTAAACGCCGGTTTCCCTCATCCCCCCATCCTGTGGAGGAGTGCTTTTGGTGAGTGAGACTCCCGTGTCCTCCTGTTGAGCCTGCTAGCCAATCACGGCCTCCGGGTGAGCCTGCTAGCCAATCACGGCCCAGTATTGGGTTGTGTCCCTTAACTCCACCTTAGCCACTCCTCTCCCGGAGTGCGTTGCGGGGACTTTTACTGGTGTTTAGCTGTGCTCCGAGGGGCCTGTCCAGCAACCCCCCCCCCAGGTCACACAGGGCCAGACACCCCCATTAACACAGTCGTGCACAGTCTGCTGCCACGCCAGTTCCCTGGGTGACGTCGTCGTCCGTGGGAGGGTGAGTCGGCAGGTTTCTGCAGGCTGGGGGGAGTCTCTGAGGTGGTGTATCAGGTCAGAATCACCTCTGCCCCCCCCCCCCCGAAGTAAATGGACTCCTGTTTATAGAGCTCCTTCCGTCTCTCTGTACTTGGCACGCCAATTCTCCTGACGACTTTCCGGAGCACAGATCTTCTCAGTGTGCGGGTCGGCTGTACCCAAGGGCGTAGGAGAGCCCTTGATATTGGGCCGCTGGCTGTGTCGAGCTCTGAGCTTCCATCTGCTCTTTTGGGGCCGTCGTCTGGACGGTGACCTCACACAGTGCTTCAGGAGTCACCCAGACCCAGAGCGAATCAGATCGCCTGTCCGCAGTCTCATAAATGCCATGGGGCAGGTGTATCATGGGATATGAGGTGCACTGTTTAGTTTCACGCCATGGCAAAACGCAGCCGGTGGAAACGGGGCACCCCCACCACAGCTGTGGCTTCCTCCACGTCGGCCGGGGAGGCCGTAAGATTCTAACGGGTCTGGATGCTGTTCAGCCAAATGACTATTTCAATATTAGTCTAAATACTAGAACTCGTGGCCATAAGTGGAAATTAGCGGGAGAACATTTTAAAACAATTTTGAGAAAGCACTACTTTACACAGCGTGTAGTTAGAGTATGGAATAGTCTTCCTGCTAGTGTAGCGGAAGCTAAAATCCTGGGTTCCTTTAAATCAGAGCTAGATAAGATTTTAACAACTCTGAGCTATTAGTTAAGTTCTCCCCCAACGAGCTTGATGGGTCGAATGGCCTCCTCTCGTTTGTAAATTTCTTATGTGTGATTTAAGTCGGAAGTGTAGCATCATGTGATGTTTGGCTGCTGCGTTTCTTAGCATTTCCTGCTAACTTCCAAGGGCCTCTGAATTCGGAGGAATGGAAAAGCGCAGAAGATGCAGCAATGCAGGTCAGCTTAAACGGAACATGTTATCTTGGCGATGACCCTTTACCTTATCGCATGTTTCCTGCCACGGAAGCCTTAGATATTTCAGGCAAACTGCACTGCATTTGGATTGTTGGCGTTTGTATCATGCTAGAGTGTGAACATAGGGGTGTGCATCTCACCCTCTCAGACGATATCGCTGCTTTCCATTTGAACTGGTAAGCTGGAATTTCCAAGTTCCTAGTCGGAAATTTCAACTGGAACACCGACTCGGAAAGTGGGAGGGACCTCTACAGCCGCGACCTCAGAATTCAAGATGGCGGCGTCCTTCATGGACAGAAGTAAAAGCTGTAGTTGTACTTTTTAGCACTTATGTCTTCTCCGTGCCTCGTGAAATCGGTCATGCGCACAGTGCTGCTCAACCTGCATCTGTGGACAAGGTGCTGCTGAGTTTCTATGTGCAAAATGACACAAAATGCATTGACTGGCAATGCTATACATGGAAATGAGAAACCTGGCTTGAACTGGTATTGCTAAATGGTTTTCCGAATCTTTGTACTGGAACGCAGTTAACTCGGGTGTGACCTCATTCCCAGCACCAACTTCCAATGTAAACATATTGCGGCATATGACAGGCATGTGCTCGACAATACAATAAAAAAAAAAATGATAGTCAAACATACCATCCTACCATCCAGACACTATACCGCAGTATAGATAATACTAATAATAGATTTTTTTTGAGCTGCATCATGTCACTTTTCAATCAGTCCGCCTATCGCAGACACTTTGATTTTCCATCACACCCGCATGTGAGCCTCACAGATAGACCTCACAGGGAGACGCGTATCACAGAGGCACACGTGGATCACAGGGAGACTCCAGTGTCACCGGGCACCAGCGAGCCGCAGTGACTGCCATCCTCTCACCGTGTGCCAGAACCGGGCAGTGATGGGGTCTAATAAACCACTTCAGGCACGGCCCCGTGCCCACGGCCTGACAGGCTGGCTAACGGAGAAGCCGCTTTCATTGCTGTCAAAGCAGGTGTGAGCACGTGGCCTCCGTCATCCCCGGGAGAAGCTCTTACGTGTTCAAGACTGAACTTCGGTGTGAAACACGCCAAAATGAAACTTGGAGGAGCCTGGCGGGGGGATGATCCAGCTCCTCTGTTTGACAAACACCCCCGGGACTGGGCCATGCGCTAAACTCATCCCGTTAATTTTAACGCGGTAAACATTACAGTCCCCGGCTGCGGGAGACTCCGGGGGCCCGTAAGAGCTGCCTTGCTGTGTTGTTCTTTTCAAAGGCTTTTGGCTTTCTTTGATATGTCAGTCAGCATCTCACCTGTCAGTGTTGGTCCATTTCGTGGGTGCAGTGTGTGCAGCCCAGTCCCATCCCAGTGAGAAGCTGGGACCCAGTGGCCCTGAATGGGAATGAGGAGTGGTGGGGGACTCTATGGTTCTGCATGCTTGGGGGCACGGTGGCGTTTGGCCATTTGTTTGTTCCTCAGACCCCTCCCCCCCACAGGTCAGTGACGAGCAGCTCGGGTGGAGTGGCAGCTGAGAAGGTACGGTGTGTCTGTGCGTGGACCAAATGTCCCTCACAACGTAATTAAAAAACATGTCATTTTAACGTGATGGGGACCATTTTTCAGGTTCCCACAAAGATCTGTGAATGCAATCAAAAAACTAAAAATGCCAAGTCTCGCATTTTGTTTGGTTACTCATGGTTAAGGTTACGGCTGTGTAGGGGTTAAAGTTCTTGGGATTATGGGGTTACTCGTAGAAATGAATGGAGAGCCCCCACAAAGGTGTGTGTGTGTGTGTGTGTGTGTGTGTTTGTGTGTGTGTGTGACAGCCTGCCGTCCCAGTCTCATCATAGGATTAATTCTGCATCAGCGTGACCCTTTTTGGACAAGAAAACATAAAGAGGAGCTTTGTTTACATGCTGATTAGAGTTCAGCTCAAAATAGAAGCTCAGCACGAGGAGGACGTGGAGTTTGAGAGCCGCCGTTTACACACGGCTGCCGTCCAGCTGTTCCAACCACAGTGAATATAAGCGAAGTCGCTTCCTTATCGGGGAGAGAGCTGGAAACGAGCTATAAAAGCAGAGCTCAAGTGTCTGGGAATCTGGTGCTCAGTAGTAATAGCTTATTCTGAGAAGGCATGAGTGACTCCACGTGTCTCCACATGAACGTCAGGAGGGATGGGAGGATCCTCCCTTACTGGGAGCTGTGGTGCCACAGACACACACACACACACACACACACACACACACACACACACACACAGCCTGGCTCTGCACCTCTGGGGTCTCCACAGAGGCTCTGTACCTGAGGGCAGAAGCCTGAGGCAATGCTAACATGCTAACAGGAGGTATCCCGTTAAACGGTACAGGGTGTCGATCACCCTGAGTAAAAACCCCATATTTATCTGCAGCTACCACTGGCCGGGCTGCTCTGGAGGGTGTGTCTGATTTGGGAGCCCGTCAGACGGACTCGCTTATTCAGTTGTTATTTGGGTTAATCACATTATTGTGTTGGATAACTGTCAGGGCCCTTCGTAGGGAGAGAGTGTGTGTGTGTGTGTGTCTGTGTGCATCTATGTGTGTGCGTGCGCACGTGTGTGGCCTGGCCACCGAATGCCCGAGGGGGGGTGCGCTTCATGCCCGCAGCCCAGCGCTGACGGAGGTGCCCCCTCCCCGGCTACATGGGTCTTGCCGCAGAGCTGAAATCCCCGACTGCAGTCGTCGGCAGCTCTCTGCGCTCCTCAGAGGAACGGCCTGTCGGAGTTATCAAAGCTCAGATCAGCGGGGGCAGGTTCTTTGTTCCACCGTGCTGGTTTTCCCCCTGGATGGGAACGTTAAAGCTGTAAAGCCTGTTTCTGTAATATTTACATCCCCACCCTCCCCCCCCAACTCTAGCGCAGTTTCCCCCCAGGAAAAGAAAGGCACAAAACAAACAGTGTGGGCTGGATTGTACAGATGCTCCGCCCATCTGCGGCGAACTTGTGTGCGTTGGGTGTGTCATCTCTGTGCTTCCCCGTGCAACCCCCCCCCCCCCCCCCCCCCCCCCCCCCGCACCGGCCCGGACTGTTCTCATTGGCTTCTCCTACGTGGGTCTGTGTAGCACTGGTGTACCGCTGCAGCACACGCACCTGTGTCCCTGCCGCAGATCTGGTAGGAGGTTCTCACGCCCGTCGGATTGGCATCTCATTCTCGCTGCGGGCACATTCTCCCTGGTGCCTTTTTGAACGCTGTCGTTGTCCCTGGAGGTTCTCACCGCTAGAGAACACGGCGGGATCTGAGCCCAGCTGGCAGAACATAACCCAGAAACGCCTCTGCTGGAGCTTTATGTAAGAGCTTGCTCTTATTTCCCCGGGCAGCAGGGGGCACAGTTGTTAAAGCACTGCACCTGCAGTCGGAGTATGGCATGTTTGTGGTGTGTTGCTTTAGATAAACAGCATGATGTCAGATTGCGTGGTAGGCTCATGGGTGGGTGCAGGCACTGTAAGGGTCTTGTTTACATGTTACGAGCTTAGAATACCCATTGATTGCAGACAAAATGTGTCCACACAAACATCCTGAAGGAATCTACAAGAAAGAAATAAGGTGAACACAAGCATGTAGAGTTTGGATACACTAAAGTTACCTTTGCATTGTCGATATAGACTACAAATAGCATTGTAATGCAGACTATCAATGTTCCTCCAATAGAGGAAGACCACACAGTGAGTGACGCACCAGGCCTCCAATGAAATTCACTCATTTAGTCACGCACTTCTCCAATCGTGGCTGTGTCACAAGTTTGTGGATGGACGCAGTGCATGGTCAGGCGGGGGTGCAGCGAGGGCAGTCCTGTGTGCTACAGCAATACACGGTAAATGACTAAATCGGGGCGCAAACAGAGAAGTGTCCCTGCCCAGCCGAAAAACGAGCCAAACCTCTTTGACCGGCCAGCGAGCGGGACCTTGGCCAGCGATGAAATGCGGGCGGTTTGGAGCAGAACTCATCTGCCTAAGTAGGACATGATTGGAACGTGGTGCTGTTCCCGTGCCCCGTGGAGGGGAGCTCGGTACAACACGACCACGTCATGCTGGGGGGCCGTTACTCAAACCCACCCCCATCTGCTAGTCAGATGGCTCGGGCCTGCCAGCCCCCCCCCCCCGCTCCCCCTGCCCCGTTTCCCTGCATCGTAACACCAGTCCTGATAAAGGCTCCTGCTCTGATCCCACGTGCTGATCTCTCAATCGACCTCCAGCAGGAATGTCGGCCAATCAGGGATCAGCCGTCGTTAGATGTTCGCATATTGAGGGGGAAGCTGAGATTTGCATCAGCTTCCAAATGCTGTAATAAATTCTTCATACTTTTTTTCATGCTTTTGTGTGCACTGCACAGGAGGGAGGAGTCAAGTTTTAAAGCCTTTTTCAGCTCTAGCTTTGAGCTTAAGGATCTTGGCGTCTACAGAAGGGCTGTTGAATTATGAAGCTGAAGCGGTGTCTTCCTGGCCCTGTGATGGTAGCCGTGATGTCACTGGTACATTAGGTCTCAGTCTAGAGGTGAGGATCTCCTCTCTGTCTGCCAGCCCAGGCCACGCAGATCTCTGCTCTGCTCCTGGAGAACTGGGCGCTGCGTTCAGCCACATTCCAACAGAGTGATTCAGCTAAGAATGATTTACAGCTGGTTGACCAGATGTCTCAGTCAGAGCGGCTCCCCTCCAGCTGGCCTGGTGCGTCTGTGTGTTTGTGTAGCTCTTCCTCTTCTGCAGGCTCGCTGTATACTCCAGACGCCCCATCGTGTGCGTGTACATTTGGAAACCTGACAGAACCCACATTCAACCTGCACTGAACTCATGCATTCATCTTCCTGGTGCACAAATCTGATGGTTTGTGAATCTCTAACGAGGTCGATGTTGGGATAACTCCAAACTTCAATGCACCTCACCGTTTTAATTCGGACAGAAACCTGCCATTCCTGGGCTCAGGTCACAGGTACATGCCGGTCATTCCTGCCATCCTTACCGGCTGCCTCCTGTTCACCTGTGATGCCATAAGTGTCCCAGAATATTCCCCGGAAATAGCCCAGAGCCACTGTGCCATAAGGAATGTCCTTCAAGCTCAGGCCAAGGGGAAGAAGTGACTTATCTTGCCATCAGGGCTGAATTTGCTTGGCGTGAGTCACTTTCTGAATGGAAAGAGTGAACAACATGCCCATCCCCCCCCCCCCACAGCTCAGCCCATCCATCCCAATAACCCCAGTGTCATGGTGTGATGGGCACCGTGCCTGCAGCCTGGGCTCTCAGCCACTTTGGGATTTCCACCCACAGTACGATTTCCTTTACCTTCACCTCTGACCCCCAGTCCTCAGCTCAGAGTGACCCCCTCACCTATGCACCCCCCATCCCCCCTCCCACACACACACACACACAAGCCCTGGAGCGTCCTAACCCTGTTTGGCATGCTGGAGTCCCTGAGACCCAGACCCCCACATGGGTGATGTCTATATTTGGGAGGTGTGACCCAGCATCCCTCTGGCGCTGCACCAGCCTCCCCACTACCGACCCAGTGCCCCAGTACCGGCCTGCGAAGTTTGTGTTGGCTCTTAAAGTGACGCTCTGCCCTGAGAAGGTTCTGTTCCAGGACAAGGATAAGAACAGCCTCACGGACAGCATGATCTGTCCAGCCAGCACAGAAAAAAGCACTGTGACGCTTCTGACACTTCTGCAGGACATTAGCATTGCAATGTTATGACAGCAGTATGGAGTTACATTAGCAAAATATTAGCAGTACAGAGTCGTTTTAGCAGTACAGAGTTACGATAGCATTGCAGAGAGTTGCGTGAGCAATATATTAGTGGTACAAAATCGTTATGTTAGCCCTCGACTGTGAAGGCCCTCCATGATAAATAGAGTAGGGTGGAGTACCCCCCCCAATGAATTTGTCAAAGGGAGGGGGGGGGTCACCGGTGATTTTGCTGGCCCACAAACCCATCGGCCCACCCAGAAAATGCCCAGTATGCCAGATGGCCGGTCCAGGCCTAGCATTAGCGCGTTAGCTATAACTTGAATTTTAAGTTGATTGCTAGAATATTTTACTACCAAGAAGGTTTTATCCTTGAAACAGCCATGGGCGCTTCATGAAAGCCAAGTCAGGGCTGATTAATCTTATTCTTTTTTGTGGCTAATGGTGCCATTCGATCAGCCTGAGGCCTGCATGAGCCAAAGCTGTAGAATGAGGTCAAGTGTTCCCATGGGGGGGGGCGCAGCTGTGTCCCACCTCTCCCCACACAAGTCAAAGGGTACAGGAAGTGGCTTCAAAGGGTACAGGAAGTGATGTAAGCCTCTGAAGCATGGAGGGGCTGGGATGGGGGATTTAACGGCCTAACGCAGACATTTATCTCTTCTGTTGAAGTGACATTGTCTTTTCTTTAAATTAGCAGGAAAATGCAAACACAGATATTGCCTTCAAGGAAATCATTAACAGCTTCTTGCAGCTCATTGTTTTGGATTAGTTATGTTTCATGAGTTTGTTTCCTTAACCGCTGTGCAAGCCTGGTGCTCAGTTTCTGTGCTGCATTTCCCTGGTGTTAATAAACGCCAGTTCCTGTACCCTATCCGCTCCCCCCGCAAAGCCCCGCCCAGCCTGTGCTCATTATGGAAGCCTCTCCTTAATGACCTCAGCACTGCACCAACACGTTGCATTACCGTGACAACGTTTTGTCTCTCCGCACTTCGGGGGTGGGGAATGGACGAGTCCCAAAGCAGCCCCGAGACCACAGTCAAAAGCCAGAGGTCAGGCCTCTGGAGATTAACAACAATGGAGGCGAGGCAGAATGAGGCTCTGGTCCCTTCCTGCTCCATAACATGTCTGCCTCCGCAGGAGCCCCACTCATTAATCACAGGCTTCAGCGTAAACACCCAAGCTGGACGCCACACTGCAAGGCTGCAGATTCGTAGGGCTCTGTGCAGTTTCACCATGTCGCGCTTTGGGTATCTTATGGCACTGGTTCTGTGATAAGTGTTAACTGTTACAACTGGATGACATCATGAGTGTCCCCCCCCAAAGCTATCCATCACATTACAGAATTGCATACTACACAACTTTTCTGAGCAGGAGATAAACACCAGTGATGTATTGCAGAGCTGTTAGGTACAGAATGACTACAGTAACCAGTATGTTTGAATGACATAAACACAGCACTGTGAGAAAGTCTATGCAGTGAAAGAAAATATTTAAGGTGATTCATCTTGGTAATAATTGTATGTTTTCTCAGAAAAAAACACAATTCAACATTTGTAACATGCAAATTAACAGTAAGTAAAAATAAACAAGAATATCTTCTGTTCTCCAAAAAGTTACTGATATCTTGTTGGATGGCTTAACCTAATTCATTAAATAACTCAATGAGGTGTTGATTGGCTAATAAAGATGGGGCAATGGTCAAGTGAAAAAATAAACTGGTGAACTGGATGGTTGCTGCAAATATTGCAGTGAGTTTAGGAGCGGTTTTGCAGTAGCTGAGCTGACACGCTTTGACCAGCGTAAGATCATAGTCTTACACCAACATGAAGATCATTTAAACATGTCATTCATTTTCAGTCACTGCCTAAGACATTTGCACTGTGCTGTATGTTTAGGTGAGATGGGAAGGGAACCAAAATCCAGACTGAAAGGGCTGAACAAAACCAGCAAACTGCCGTGAGGCGAAACTCACTTCGCATTCGATAAAGTAAATGTTTATTCTGTGAGAATGGAAGGCTGGACAGGACATCCCTTCTCCCTGCAGAATGTCTCCTGTTTTTCATGTTTTTCAGTCAAAGCCAGGGCGCCTGTTGATGGAAAAGTGTGGGGACCCGTGAGGGAGGGGTCGGGAATCCCCCCAGCCCACGCGGGGGCCTGCCGGCCCGGCCCGGCCCAGTCAGCCTGCAACATAGGCTTTCAAGGAGAGGATATGAAGGACATGTTGTGTTCAACCACACATCCTGCACAGGAAAGGGGGAGAAACCTTCTACTGTTCAGATCAGGGGGGGGGGGGGTGATAGACGGGAAGCTGTGAGTTTGTGAGCCTGTGTTCGGCGACCTGGGACGTGTCTGACGACCTGAAACGTCCCTTTGTCTCTTCAGGAGACTTTAATGCTTAAGCTCTTGCTACCCAGAACAAGCCAGTTATTGCCTGAAAAGAGAAAGGGGCCATTTCCTTTGGAACAATTAGCGGGACTCATTAAAATGTGACACCCAAAGCCAACTGTGTACAGCGTGTTAAGCTGAGGTGCCTGATGGCAGCAGCTGCTTTTCCGAGCTCCTGAGTGAGATCAGGGCCAATGTGAAATCTGGCCGCTCGCAGTGAGGCGTCCTGGCGTCAGCGTGCACTGGGAAGGCTGGGCTGTGCTGCAGAGCGTTACTGGGAAATGACTTAAACAGGTTTGACATGGTGACTTTTGAAAGGTTAATGCATCTGTTTTTAAAATCAGTTTCCTAATCTTAAAATGTCTCTTAACAGCTAATCTGATTATTCAATACTGGTATGCAGAAAATATTATTTATAAACTGATTTTAGAGGTGTTTATCCTGCAAGGGTTGGCCCCCCATCCTGGGTTCTTCCCTGCCTGGTGCCCTGTGATGGGTTGGTGCCCCATCCTGGGTTGTTCCCTGCCTGGTGCCCTGTGATGGGTTGGTGCCCCATCCTGGGTTCTTCCCTGCCTGGTGCCCTGTGATGGGTTGGTGCCCCATCCTGGGTTCTTCCCTGCCTGGTGCCCTGTGATGGGTTGGCCCCCCATCCTGGGTTGTTCCCTGCCTTGTGCCTGTAGCTTCCAGGATAGGCTCTGGACCCCCGCCATCCTGTATAGGACAAGTGGGTATGGATGGATTGATGATTTTAAAGGTACATATGTATTTATGGAGTACGTATATGTATGGTGCTGCGGTCGTTAGGGTAGCATTCCGCTTTGCTAGTTGCTTTGGTGACGAGTCTCCGTCCTTTTCACGCAGAGGTTACGCTGAAGGTGCGCTTGAGCGATGCCGGCACCCACCAGCCCATAACCGGGGTCACCGTGGAGATCTTCGCCAACCACACCTCCCTCGCCTCGGAGTCCTCAGGACCGGATGGCAACGCCTATGTCACATTTCCATACAGGGTGGGCTCCCTGTTGATCGTCACGGCAACCAAGCCAGGCTACGTGCCGAACTCGGCCCCGTGGAGGCCGGCCCGAATGCCCGGTACGTCTGCGTCTCGCCCCCCCCCCCCCCCAGCCGAGGGATTTCCTGGCCTCCATGCTGGGCCCTGGCTTTTAATGAAATAAAATATTAACAAGGCTTCCCAGCGGGGGGGGGGGCAGGCAGCCTCGCAGTGTGGAGACGGCGTAGGGACAAATGGAACTGCGCTTTCACATCATTGGTTTAAGCCTCCAGGTTGTCAGGGAAACGGGACATGGGACAGGGATTAGCCATTAATATGTAATTAATACATTTCATATAAGAAACCAAAGTTTTGCATGGTTTTCCATCCTGAGCTCATTCTCAGTGATTCAGTCTTACTGAGGGATTCATGGTACACACAGGGTACATCACTGTTAAGTATAAGGTATGTTAATGGTAAATGGGTGTTAAATGCAGGGTATACTGAGGGTTTAATCTGTGGTTAATGCGGTAAATGCAGTGTATATGCTGGATTCAGGGTAAGTACTGCACTGTGCAGGCTAGACTGCTTAGGAAGCAGGAGTCAATGCTGTCTGGCCAGATGGAATCTCCAGTGTGACGTCTCGCTGTGATTGGTCTGCGGGAAGGGTGGGCGGGGCATGCTGCTTCCCGGTATCTCTCCGCTGACTCCACTGGGAAGCATCCACCTTGTAGAAGGAGCAGCCCACAGCACGTGTGTCACTCAAGCTGCCAGAAGATGCGTGCCGACCCTCCATTCATATAGAGCACTGAGCCCCACAACTCAGGGCTTTCTAACCAATTATTACGCTCAGCTCCACACGCGTGCGCCCTGTCAGTGTCTGTGCTGAACACGCGTGCCGTCAGTAACCCCCGACCTGTGTGTCTGCCAGTGTTTTCCTCACTCAGCCTGGAGCTGCTCCCGGAGAAGGCCGCCGCCCTCATGGTCTACGAGGATGTCGTCCACATTGTCTCCGGCTTTCCAGGTGAGAGCCACGCCCACCTGCACTGCTATGGCAACCTGTGATGTAAATAATGCTTGGATGGGCTACCCTTTCATACATAACCCTCTCAGATTAAAAGCTCAGTTGTGGCAAACTGCTCCCTGCTCCCTGCTCCCCCCCCCCCACTGCAGACACACTGTTTAGTGAACATGCATGGTCAGATTAAAGGTTGGCTCACACATGCCACTTGTCTGGTCTTGACACGTTTCATCAGTGTTCCAGCTCACAGGGCTTGCTGGGCTGTCGGGGGGGCACGTCTTGGGGCTTAATTGCCCTGCTGTCGCCCCTGCCTCTGTGGGGGGACAGGGCTGAGTGGGTGGATGAGGCAGTTCTATCAGGCAGACAGGAATTCTGCCCCCCCCCCCCCAATTCCCAGGGGAGGTTCAGGAAAAGGCTTGTTTCTATTTCAGCACCAACGGCAGGGTCATCTGGGGGTTATAATGGCTTTCCTGCCAGCTGAACTGTGTGCTCTGCTGATCACTGTGTACTTCTGAACACTTATCTACTGAACACTGTACATTGTTGAACTATGTGCTATCCTGAACACTTCTGAACACTGTCCGTATTTAATTTGCATAGTCTGCAAACCTGGATGCTTTAGGGAAAGGACTTTGCGTTTATCTGGGTATTCAGCTGGTCCTGCTGTGAGAAAAGGAGGGGAGAGGAGGAGAGGACAGATTAAGGAGACTTCACACCTCCTCCCAAGCAGCCCCCTGCCTCCCACGGTGAGCAGACCCCAAGGGCGTCCTGCTGCTCCTGAACCTGCCAGGGTCTGTTTATCTCTGAATCCCCATGTGAGTCAGGAGTCCCAGTACTTTAACCCAGAGACGATGTCGCTACCCTGCCTGCAGGTGGCAGTATGGGGCACGATATAATGCTCATGGTTTGAGAACTGCTGAGAACAGTCTAAAGTGATCTAAAGTGAATTCTGATCAGTCAGTTAATAACAGAAGCAGAGGCTGAACATCATCACACTGACTATGGAAGCACAGTGACACAGTGTGACCTCAGCAGTCCACCTTTGACCCCGCCCCCCTCGAGAGCAGTAGACAGGGAGAGTCCTCATTCCTTCGGGCTGGTGACCTCTAGTAGTTCAGTTCCGTTCTTTCTGACTACGACGTCTGAGTTAAATGTACGTTTCCACCACAGTCCCCCTCAGCTGTCCCCAAGGCTGCCCTTGTTCCGTGCTCCCACCCCCGGTAAGCTTCTCCTCTTTGCGCAGGATCGACGGCTCGTCCCTGGGTGCAGTTCCGGCGCAGGGCCCTGAACCTTCCTCCGGACACCAACTATGCCAACCTGACGGCCCAGCTCACCGTGGCAAGCTCAGCGCGCCAGTTTGACCTCTTCCCATACCTGCAGGGACTCTCAGGAAACGGCACGGGTAAGGCTGCCCTGGGTCTGTGGTTCCACGGCAGGAACCGGTCTAGAACTCGGTCAGTACTGCACAGCGTGGAGTATTATACTGGTCAGCATTACTGGACTAGAAGTCTCAGACGGCACCTCCCACCCAGTCCAATATAGCACAAGCTCTCTTCCATTTGTCATGGATCAGCACCATGCAGAACCAGCCATAGATTCCCCGTAGTTAAGCGGCATCTCTCTACCTCTCGATGCCCTGGGGCAGACCAGAGGGCCCTCATGGTCTTAATCTGGCTAACTGTGTCCAATGCGGGGGTCATTGAACCCCCCAAGCAGCTGACTCCCTGTAGTGTTAACCAACCCCCCCACCCACGCACCCACAGGCAACGGGTGGGAGCTGAACCCGATCACCGCCATCAGCGTCCATCTGCTGGGCGACAGCGGAGCCGAGGTCCACGTCAGTGAGCCCATCAGCATCATGGTGCCGCTCCCTCCAGACAGCGGCCTGAAGGAGAACGACCACATCCCTGCCTGGCGCTTCGACCCCAAGCTGGGTGAGTCCGCCGTCCTCCCGGGCTGATGGCAGCGTTGGTGGCCCGGCTAAGTTAAGGGTGGGCAGTGTGCCGTAGGCCCGTCCGTCCTGCTCTGGATCCTTGTGGTACAAACTTCCTGCCCTCTTTGCTGAAGGTCCCGGAACCATGAAGCTTGGGACAGACGCATTTCCCATGTAGATCTCTCCTCTGATTACGAGGAGGGGGTCTCTCTCCACTGATTACGAGGAGGGTCTCTCTCCACTGATTACGAGGAGGGTCTCTCTCTACTGATTACGAGGAGGGTCTCTCTCCACTGATTACGAGGAGGGTGTCTCTCTCCTCTGATTACGAGGAGGGTCTCTCTCCCAAGCAATCTCTCTTTAGAGCAAAGTCTGCTGTGAGCTCAAGGGACCCACTTCACCCTTGGAAGAGGCCGTGTTGTATGTTATCGTAACCCAATCTGAAACTTATTGCAATATTGTCTTTGGGTTTTGCAAAGTGCTGTATAACTGTAATGTATCATTGCGTTTAATTCATGTATCGGACACTTTTATCCAAAGAAAGAGTTACAGTTTATGGGTGTGCCTTAGAATAGTGTTTCTCAGACCAGTCCTGGGGGTCACCCAGACAGTCCACGGGAACAAAAGCATGGAGCGTTTGGGAGTTTGCCCTAAGATTTCAGCCCATGAAGTCTGTGTGTTAGCAGAACACTCTTATTGATTGAGCTACAGAGCTATTATCATTATTGTTAATAATAATAATAATAATAGTAATAACATTGTTGCATGCTTGCTTAGGTACAAAGTACTGGCCTTCTCCGGACTGCAGCTCCTCTCCTACTCTCACCTTCCCAGCTCCGTGTTTACATTAGCTTGTAGGCTAACAGCTAGCTGACATAGCTTTGTGTGTGATGTTACCTACTGTCCCAAATTAGGGGGGGGCTTTACTTTTGCTCTGGTTTAGCTCTCATACAGGCAAGCTGAACGTCTCACACATTAATGATCCTCTCTAGGTGAAATAATTACAGCAGATATTCAGCGCCTGTTAGCCTCCTAGTAGATCACACTGTTAAAACTGCCTGTTAATTCCTCAAGGGGACGCAGTCAGCTTAAGTTCATCTGCAGGCATCGCAGAGAGGAAGACGCACTGAGTGTTTGCTGCCTGTACAATAACAGCGTATCTGCAGCGCGAAGACATATTGGGGTAATGCAACTATTTACTGGGCAGATTCTTTTTGAGCACCGCGGCATTAACATTCATGCATATTTTTAATTCAGAGCAAGTGTCCGAATGATTTATTATGCGGTTTATTGTAGGAGCGCGGAAGGGACACTTCAATTTATTTATTTTATTCAAGGAAGCCTTTTTCTTTGAGTAGCAGCTGGGCCAGCAGATTTGCCGAGGTCTGCGTGTCTTTTTTACTCACGCTGCTGTTAATGGCGTTTTGTGAGCATCGTGACGCCTGATGCTGAAGTTCGCCGTGAGTGTGTCCGAGCGCGTGCCTGAGCGTGTACCCGTGCGCGTAACCGAGCGTAAGCGTCACAGCAAGCCGCCAGTCCGGGGAAGCCCGCAGCCCTTTGGAGGCAGTAATTACGTTTCGCCGCTGTATCTTCTCGTGACTGCGGTGCGCCTCTAACAGCTTAATGTAAAGCGTGACGTCTGTCGAGGCCGGACGAAGCAGCGCTGTTAGTCGGCGTCCGGCCATCTGTGACCGGTAACCCCTTCTCTGCGGTGCCACCCGATACCACTGATATCCGAGGCGGTTAACCAGGCTAAACGCGAGTCCGCGTCCTCGGTCATGACACAGAGAAGCGTTTAGGAGACGCCTTTGATCTTGGTTGCTGTTAACCGTGATTACTTCAGGGCAGGGCTATTAGAAGGGGCGCCGTCTGGAAGAGACCGTCTGCCCTCCGTCCCTCTGAACAGCCGGCTGGCATCGCTCCTCCCGCACGGGTGGGCGGGGACTGTGATGCAGAGGCGCCCGGCCCCACCCCACGCCCCGCCCCCACATCCCCACCCCGGATACCTTCATTTGTCCTTGAAGTGCTCATTTGCATATTCAGCAGACCCTGCCTGTTTGCTAGGACGCAGATGGTTCCGGTTCCCCGTCTTCTTGGCACAGTATCGATCTGTTGGGTAAAGAGTAGCCCTTCTGGACGAGTCCATTAGCAAGACGGGTAGGGGGGGAGGCGGATCAGCTCATTTACATGTATAGTTATATGTTGTTAGACTTAATTACATAAGTTAATAGTCTGGTTCATAAATAGGCTACTTGATCTATCTCAACTGAATTGGTTTATTTAGGATATTTTACTTTTTTGTACAGTATAGGAAAGAAAATAAAACTGATGAAACTGGGCATGTATTGGAAGTTAAGGTACTCCTCCAGGGATTTCTTAGTGGTCTGTCTATAACTGGGTTGCCAGGGAAACGTGAATGTATTTTTTTTAACTATGCTTCGTTTTAAGTGGTATTTCTGACTTTTTATTTGACCTTTCTTGATTGACTTGACAAACCATAGATAAACCTCAGACAGGTCATTAAGATTCGGTCTGGTCTAACTTAACCAGAGTTTTACCCTGAATAGCCTTAAGTCTCATGGCCTTCGGGGACTTTTACCGCATCTGTTCCTTGAGTCTGCAGACGAGGGGCTCTTATTTTGAGGGGGTGTTGCGCAGTCATGACATCATCCCTGGCATGGGGGTGAACCCTGTATCAGGTTTCAGTGAGACCCTGAGCCCCCGGGTCTGTCCCTGACAGCACTTCCTCTTGTGGTTTTCCCTCTGGATGCCTCCTCTGCATTGTGTAGGAGTGTGCAGGTCTTGGGGGGTGGGGTGTGTGTGCACGTGAGGGCTAACTGACCGCTATGTGGCCGTTTCTTTACAGAGCGGGGGGGTCGATGTGGGAATGGGTGGAAACCACAGTGCGGATGGTGTTTAATGCCCTCCATCACTGTCGTGTCTCACTCCTTCATACTCAGATTTCCCCCTAAACCCTCAGATCTTGAGTTTAATACTCCTGTTTCTAGGGCCTGGCTGTTCATGTCGGGGGAGGGGGGGGCTGAAATGGTGGGTCTGTTACTTGTGGTGGGACATCAACGCCACTTGACCTTGTGAAGTCCACACTCTTGCTATTTGCTGCCCGTTGACAAAAAAAAAAAAACTATACCCACAGTCTAGGAAGGATGAGAAGTCTTCATGTCAGGCCACATGTGTAGGCATCACAGATCCCACCATCCTTACCACGTCTCCCAGGCTTCACAGCAGACGTTCATGGATTATGTTTGCAGCAGATTACTGCTTCTGGAGTTGCATACACCAGTGTTTCCCAATCCGGCCCTTGGGGACTCCCAGAGAGTTCACGTTTTTGCTTCCTCCCAGCTCCGGGTAGGAAAAATGTGTATTGTCTGGCGGGGAGCTCTGAGGACCAGCTGTGGGTCCCTGGGGACCGGGTTGGGAAACACTGGAGTTGACAGTCACTCTGCCGGGGGAACCTAAAGGGTCATTTACAGTGAACCGGCCCATGGACAGCCCAACTGAGGGCGCGTGTGCACAGTCACCCAATCTGTAATTATGTAGTTGCCATGGGACGTCGTGTTGGTAAACAGACAGTCAACCGCATACACGAGGGTAGAGTGCTGGGTTTGAGGGCCGCAATTTACACGCCATCTCACCGCAAACTGCTCAAGAGGTACAAGGTTAGTGTGTTCGAGAATGGGGTTACGGTGTTATGGAATGAGAGTGCATGTTTAAGAATCACTGGGATTTTAGGCTTAGTGTGGGGCGTCCTACCCAGGGTGCCCCCCCCCCAGCCCTGGACTGGACAGATGGGCAGATGGATGGGTGGCAGGATGGTTCCCCCATACACTGGGTTAGTGTATTTCAGAATGAGCTGGCATGTAGAAATATGGGTCTAATCACTGGGTGAGATGTGCAGCCATCCCACTCACCAGCAGGCACATGGCTAACTTTGTAAGAGATTACAGGTGTGCCTCCTCGTCCCCGAGGGCATGTCCATCATCAATAGCGTCATTTGGGCTGAACCTTGTTTGCATTGTGAGAGTCTCTAACACAGTGTTCACGCTTGCTGTACAATAGCTAGCCATATGGAGTTGATTTTCTGTGGGACCGGATTTGAGAATATAATTGGTGACCCTGATTTTCTGACAGCACAGTGTCACAGTTATGGAGAAAAGAGTCATGCGTACTCCTTCCAGGACTCCTAACAGTTCTTTATTTAAATCCTTATTCTGCTTTCCAGGGTCTTTGTTTTTGTCTGTAGGATAGGAAGAGGAAAGACACAGACACACACAAACACACACACACACACAGGTAGTGAGCAGAAGTTGTGTTCATTTCTCAAACCATGTAGGTTTTTGGATGCTCCTTTCACAGCCTTGCTCAGAGCTTTGGTGTTCCAACAGAAAGCCCGTTACCCAGAATTCCCTTCTCCTGCTGCAGTTCCTTTCATACTGGGTCTCTGAAGCCATGTCAGAGAAGCTGAGTCCCCCCACAGCAGTGATGTTGCCGCTTTGTGGGATCCGTGAGGGTGTGTAGCATTCCAGCTACGATAACGGAGAGTGAGGTTAGAGGACACTTCATGTAAACACAGCTGCAGGATCACACTCCCAGCGTCCTTTGGGGGGCAGAATCCTTCCCTTTCCCGGACTGCTAGGTTGGCTTTTCCTAATCTATTTTCTCTGGAAAAGAGACACCACCAGAAAACAGGTCGCCCTCTGTACCAAGGGCAGCTTGGTCGCCCTCTGTACCGAGGGCAGCTTGGTCGCCCTCTGTACCGAGGGCAGCTTGGTCGCCCTCTGTACCATGGGCAGCTTGGTCGCCCTCTGTACCGAGGGCAGCTTGGTCGCCCTCTGTACCGAGGGCAGCTTGGTCGCCCTCTGTACCGAGGGCAGCTTGGTCGCCCTCTGTACCGAGGGCAGCTTGGTCGCCCTCTGTACCATGGGCAGCTTGGTCGCCCTCTGTACCGAGGGCAGCTTGGTCGCCCTCTGTACCGAGGGCAGCTTGGTCGCCCTCTGTACCGAGGGCAGCTTGGTCGCCCTCTGTACCGAGGGCAGCTTGGTCGCCCTCTGTACCGAGGGCAGCTTGGTCGCCCTCTGTACCGAGGGCAGCTTGGTCGCCCTCTGTACCGAGGGCAGCGCCGTTGTGCCTTTGAGTCTCATTAAAACCAAAGGATTTGGCCTGCCTTAGAATCCCAAGGCCAAATGATGTCCTGAGCAGCTGAGGATAAATGCCTAAATATTCCCCTGTCCCTTAACTTCCCCTTAATGTCCTTATTACATGCTGTTGCCTTTCACCTAAAAGACGTGGTACAAGGTCGGCCAATTTTGTGAAATGGTGCCTCTTGAGACTTGCAGTTCTTATCGCACTCGCGGTTTGTGTTTTGTTTGCTGTGCTAACACTTGTGTGGAGTTGGCCCCCGCATCCTCCTTGTCGCTGGTACGGCGTGCCCCTCTGTCGTAAGCCTCACGTCCCTTTGCCATAGCTAAATACAACCACCCCACCCCCCAAAGGCAGCAGAACCAGACCGACTTGAGGCCAGATGAGGCGGGAAGTGAAAGCTAGTGCAACAGCCGCTGCCCCCCCCCCTCCCCCGATTCCCCATCCTCGGTGGGATGAGCAGCGATGAGGGAAAGTCCGCCAGTGACCTTGGGGCTCGCCGGACCCCTCGCCTAGCAACCCACACAGCAAAACATAAACGGCGGGCCGTAATCAAGTTTGCCGCCGGAGGTCCTGAAACCTCTCCAGCGATTGTTCTTTTCAGCCAATGCGTGTTTCCCAAAAGGAGGGCAGCGTCTGGAAAGTGGCCTATCGCTCCGCCGGCCGGGTAGCTGCAGTGCCCGTGTGCTCGCAGGCAGAGAAACACACTCTCTGCTGTTCTAATTCTCAGGGCCCAAAATATTACCATGACACTTCGAAGATTAGCTGCTTACCTGGTTAATTCAATTTGGTTCATCCTTCTACTAACTTTTTATCCAGGTCGGGGTCATAGGATAATTAAGGTCAATTCAAAGGGCTTTATTTGACCCCTAGAGGCAATTAGTCACTCGTCATTTTGACAGGCTTTTTGTGCAGCCAGGGTTCAGGCCTCAGTTAATTACATTAGTTTTTTGGTTGGGGGGGGGGGGGGTAGTATTCTCATTTCTTTACACTTGAATACAAATGGTGAGGTTGCTGTGAGCAGCAATCCATCTCGGTGCCAGACCCGGGGAGGTCCGCATGCGGTACATCTGCGCAGACCCTGCAGGTGTAAGCAGGAGGTCGGGGCTGTGTGTCGCTCTATGGTTCGGAGAAGTGTGGATCAGCAGATCTGCAAACCCGTGTCAGCAGCTGAGTCCGAAACACCTGAAACCCAGCTGCGCCGGGCTGGGCGAGGGCAGGCTGGGATCACAGGGCATCTGTCTCGCAGCACCAGAGAGAGACGCAGCAGGGCAGCTCACACCACAGCAAACACACTCATCCCTAGAGGGCGCTGCTGTTGTACCCTTGATACCAGCTCTCAAACTGAATTGCATCAGTAAAATATCCACCCAGTAAGTGGTTGGATAGGTCTGTTTAGATAGGCTAAATAAATGTAAATATACCAGTGATATTAACTATTACATATGGTACTCTTAACAGTGAAAGCAGGTGGGCCATTCCCAGCGTAAAGGGGTCAGTCAGACTGCCGGCCCCAGGCTCCGCGTTGCAGGGTTACGCCCAGCCCCCATCCACGCTCGGTGAGGCAGACTTCAGCAGAAAACTCGCGATCAGTGCAGGAACACGTCCCTCAGCGTCTGCAGTAGAAAATCACAGGGCGGCATCAGGTTACGGAACAGCTCTGTGTTTATTCACCGAATCAATGACGACGCGTGCCCTGCTACCCCCTTGTGCCGGCAAATGGAATTACAGCACTCTTTTAAAACAACACAGATGGTTACCCATAATCCCACTCTCTCCCCCCCCCCCACCTAAACACAAGGAGCTAGTTTGGGGGAGGGGTCACAGCAGGTAACAGCCGGGCCGCAAATAGCTGCAAGTGCACTCCATAAACCGAAGTAATGTTATATTCTTTTAAGAAATGTTGGGCCTACTGTATGACAATTAGCCTTTAGCTGTGTTATGTAAACTGATTTGCTTTGTTTTATTCCTGATTCATACACACAGATGGCTCTTTTACTTGAGGCTTCAGGTAACGTGCCGCTTGCCACTGAGCTGTGGCCACATTTTGATTCACTCGCAGATTATTCTGCGCCACATGTTGCTAGCGGCTAATTAAATTAGCATTTCACTGTCAGTTCGCAGAGCCGCCATCGCTCGCTTCTGCGCACGTGTTCGTCCCGCAGAGGGCAGCGAGGCCCCGGCCGGCCGCCGAGGGCACAGGCCATGACCTCTGACCTCTCGTGTCACCACAGGAGCGTGGCTGAAGAGCAGCCTGGGCTATGTGCAGAGGGAGGGGGGGCAGCTCGTGCTGACCTACATCGCCCCCCAGCTCGGCTATTGGGCAGCCGCCATGTCACCTCTCAACACAGGTTGGTTTCTAACAAATTCTTAATTAATAAAAATGCGTCTCTTTCTTGCTGCTTTTGTTGGGGGTATCCCCAAACATGCTGCTCTCCGGGCTTTTCCTTTTCAGTGTGTTGCTGAATAGCGCTCCCTGCTGGCCAAACATGTGAACACCCATAACGATTAGAACTCTGGGCTTGTTCTGTCCCCAGGCCTGTGCTGCAGCCATCAGGCGTGATTTGTTTATTTTGCCTATTTTAATTTGTGACTGTGGGTAATGTGCTGCGGCAGAGGGGCAGCTCTCAGTAACACCCTCCCATAGAGGCACTATAATGGAGCTGACGCTCAGACACACAGCCGTGTGAACGGCAACAGCCAACAGCCATCCCCGAATCCCTCATGCCGCTGCAGGTGCTGTGGTTGCGAAGGACATCAGCTCCTACCACACGGCCTTTCTGCTGGCCATCCTGGGTGGGATGGGGGTCATCATCCTGTTCCTCGCCTCCCTGCTTCTCTACTACTGCAGGTACATGCGTGTCAGTGCGTGTGACTGCGTGTGACTGCGTGTCAGTGCGTGTGACTGCGTGTCAGTGCTCAAGCCTGTGTGTGAGTGCGTGACAGTGTGTGTCATTTACAGTTCAGAGCTTCACTGTGAGTTTCACAAACATCTCAGCAGAGGAGAAAGGAGGCATCCAGCCGCAGATGTGGGCCTCACCTTCCCTTCTTCTCTCCCTGACCCAGGAGGAAATGTCTGAGGCCACGGCAACGGCACCACAAGCTGCAACTGTCCACGGTGCTCAGCGGCTCCAAGAGAGACCAGGCCACCTCCATGTCACACCTCAACCTCATCAGCGAGGTGCACTTGGACCTGGTGTCGTCCACAGCCGAGCCCAACCTGCACACTCCCGTGCTACAGCCCACCTGTGCTCCCACCTCCCACCAGGAGAGGGAGCCCTCCAACCAGAGCTCACCTGCCCACCAGCCCCACTCCTCCCGCACTTCTCTGGTTAAGGAGTGCCACCGATTGGTGGAGGTCCCTCCAGTGAGGGCAGCCCGGTCCCAAGAACTTGGGGACGGTTATGAGTCGCCCCGGCACGGAGACGGCCGGCAGAGCCGCTGCTCTGAGTCTTCCCCACGGCCGCCAGATGCGAGGGAGGGGTCAGCGCAGGCATCGAGGAGCCAGCTGTCAGTGGGCAGCGAGGCCAGCATCCACGACGCCTCCCTGTCCAGGCCACGCACCCCGGGCCCCACGGAGCAGCCCCCTGACCGCCGGCCGGTGGACCACCTGCTGTCGCGGTCCGTGGACCACCTAGAGAGGCCCGCCTCCCTGCCACGGCCAGGCCAGCTGCTGTGCTGCAGCTCTGTGGACCAGGTGAACGAAGGCGGGTACCGGCGGGCACGGCCAACCCTGGTCATCCCGGCGCACTACGTGCGGCTGCCCGGGGAGCACCCGTTTGCTGGGCAGCCTCTGCTCCTGCAGGCTGACCAACAGAGTGACCTGGAGACCATCCAGGCGGAGCTGTCTGCCTCGCAGCCTCCGCCAGGCCCGCCGGGCTCCGGGACGCCGCAGATGTCATCCTCCACCGAGGACCCACGGGACGGCACGTGGACCCTGCAGACGGCCTCGGCGCCCGAGTCGCTGTCCATCCCGGCATCGCTCAGTGAGGTGGGGCTGGTGCAGATGAACGGTGAGGACCAGCTGCTGGCGGAGAAGTCGCTGCTGGAGCTGCGTGGCGGTAAGCCGCTGCCCCACCCCCGCGCCTGGTTCGTCTCCCTGGATGGCCGCTCCAACGCCCACATTCGCCACTCCTACATCGACCTGCAGCGTGCCGGCTGCAACGGCAGCAATGACGCCAGCCTGGACTCGGGCGTGGACATGAGCGAGCTAGCCCGGCGCATCCGCAGGGGCCTGCGGGAGAGGGAGGCCGAGAGGGAGGCCGAGGTGGAGGCCCGGCGGGACAGGAGCACACCGCCCACGGTAGCCTACACCCAGCTGGTGTACGTGGACGACATGGAGGCCGATGGCAGTGAGACGGGTACGCCCAACGGCAGCCCCGACGATGGTGCCCTTGGGCCGCTGCTCCAGGACACCCGAGGAGCCGAGGAGGAGGAGGTGGACGACGACGGGGGCGGGCGAGGAGAGGGTGAATTCAGGACTGAGCATGCCAGGCCGGAGCTTCAGCTGCCTGACAGCCCTCCTGACATCATCTCCGGGCAGGACGACAGCGGCGAGGACGAGAACAAGAAGAGCCCCTGGCAGAAGCGAGAGGAGAGGCCCCTGTTGGCCTTCAACCTGAAGTGAGCGAGCGGTCCGAGAGACGGGACCAGGACCGCAGGCAGGCAGTAAACACGCAAAAAATAGTAATGTGTGCCTCGTGCACCCGAGCCGCTCCTTTTCGAACCATTGGACACAAAGCTTTACGCTGGCGTGAATCCTCAAGCTGGATGGACAATGAGGCACCGCTCCTCTTCACCTTCTGTCCCTCTGGTGGCAGCTTTGTGCATTAAACACTTTCAGCTGGTCAGCTCAGATAAGCTCTTTCCACCAGAGGGCGCCTATGCACCGTTTTTTACTGCGGTATCGCGTTGCTTTTAATGCCTTTTTAACGTGTAACCACTATGTCATGATTTTTTCCCCTCTTATTTTCCAAGTATTTTATCCAGATATTTTTGTTACTGTTTAGTTTCAGCCTTGCCTTACAGTAAGAGTAAAATGTGACTCTGAATGCCTTCTTCCGTCGACGCCAAACCGAATCCTGCGTTTGCTGGTTTTATTCTCTACTTCCATGTGTTTTTCCAAGTGCCTTGTTAAACTTACCTGGTTAGCTTCTTTTACTCGTTAGCATTTTTGACCCCGTGCACGCGCGCGCACACACACACACACACACACACACACCTTGGCAGCCCCCCGATCAGGTTCCCCCCGTGTCCCGAACACACAGACCAGGCAGCGCACAACTACAATAGCTGGTGACTCGAATGGCGCCTCGTTCTGTCTCCTTGCCATGGTAATCTGCTTACGGCAAGCATATTTTACTCTGAATGTTAATACTGGTTGCTTGTATAATACTTGATGCTCATTACTCTGAATAAATTGAAGTAAAAAAAAAAAAAAAAAAACACGCTCTAAGTGAATTCTTCACAATGTCAGGAAAGAATAAATCAAATATAAATGTGTTCATTTTGTTTATATGTCACAATGACCTTGTAATGGATTATTAGTGTGGATGGCTGGATGAGTGGATCAACGGACATTTGTGTTTGTGTCGTACAGTACAGTCGGTGTCCTCAGGCTAGGTGCAGATAACCTTATTCATGATACTATTCTGTGGTAATTATCACATTTTATTTAAAGTTGAATTAAGGAAATTTTCATAGTTTACGTGTAGCGTTTTTGAATGCTTTAAATTTTTTAAGTCTACTTTTCATATGTGTAAGAAACGTCACTGCTGACGCGTGACCGTGACAGCTAGGAAATCCCAGTAACGATCCCAGTGATGCCCAGGATCCGCGTGCTCCCAGGTGATGGGAACTTCCTACTTCTGGGTTCCTTTCCCGTGTTCTGGGAATGGGAGCAGGTCTGCTGTCTGTAATGGGTTCGGCGGAGGAATAGAAGGCTGGGAGAGAAATATCTCACTATCAGAAGCACAAACCTCTCCGGTCCAGACTCTGCTGACTCCTGCCTGCTGGGTAAACGGAGCGCTACTAAAATTCCTCCTTGTGGCGCCATTTACTGAACCATTTTCTCTGATGGTTCCAGTCTGAGTAACCCCTAATACACAGTAGCCTACAATCCTCAAATAGCAGCCCCAAGGTAGTGTAACATTTTTTAAAAGGATATAGCAGCGCTTTGGTTTATGGAGTAAAAGGTCCCCCCGCTGGTGCAGGTAGAGCGTCCGCTATGTATTCATCGTTTAAAAATCCGTTCGTCACTGAATACAAATTTTCTTTGAAAATGAATCTTTAAAAATGGTGTTAATGTACTTTGGTAGGAGTCCAGAGACCTTCGATCCAATTCGGGGGCATCAACGCACTCGAACTGCACAGCCCCTCATTGCATCGTTTAATAAACACAAACAGAAAAATTAAAAGATCTCAAGCAGAATTGGGTGTTTTGCGGCCGGTTTTTCAATGATACTAATTAAAGAATAATTACAGAATAATGGTTGTCGTGATTAGAACCCCCGGTACCCTGCGCGTTATCCCCCCCCCACCCCCGCGCATCTGCGTCGAGGAGGACGGCCGCTAGGCGGCGCGGTTTCGCTCCTTATTCTCTTTGTGTTTTTAATTCCCCCACCGTCCTCCAGTATTACTAATTTTTTTCAGCATATCTGTCCATGATGGCGGAGGACAGCGAGTCTGCGGCGAGCCAGCAGAGTCTGGAGCTGGATGACCAGGACACCTGCGGAATAGACGGAGACAACGAGGAGGAGAATGAGCACTTGCAGGGGTGAGCCGGGGAGGACGCCGGAGCCGGGCGCGGAGCCCGGTGGACGGAGCCGAGCAGCGCTGTCTACAGCCCTCCAGCGGGAGGCCCGGCACCGTTACCGTTATTAATGTCGGTACGCCGCCTCCGTGCTTTCACCTCGCCGGGGGAGGGACCGGAGACGCGGCCGGTGCGCTGCCCGATCGCGGTCCGCCCGCAGACCCGGGACGTGCGCTAGGCGAACGGGTTTAAATGAATGAAAGCGGCGCAGCGCTGCGGCTCTCCGGGTCTCGGAGCTTAA
This sequence comes from Paramormyrops kingsleyae, assembly GCF_048594095.1. Taxonomy (NCBI): domain Eukaryota; kingdom Metazoa; phylum Chordata; class Actinopteri; order Osteoglossiformes; family Mormyridae; genus Paramormyrops; species Paramormyrops kingsleyae. The sequence continues at coordinate 36,482,960 of NC_132805.1, read as the reverse complement.
CCCCCAGGCGACGGCCGCTGCCCTTTTCGTCTTTGGGGGAAGCCGATCGCCGTGACGGGGTTTCAGCTCACCTGAGCCCGTCCCGTCCTCATTCGGGCCGACTCCAGGGCTGCGGCAGGCGGCCCGTCCGGTGTGCCTTCCCGGCTGCTGCCGAGCAGAGCCCCGGTCCTACGCCATCCACGTGTCTCTGACCCCGATCTTCGCCGTTACTGCTTCCTGATCGCCGATCATTAGCCCTTATCAAGCTATTTATTGAACCTGTTCCCAGAGATGGGGCTGCTTAGAGCGACGGCGCTCCTGTTCTTTCAGGCTCAGTAGTGTCTTACATTGTGTCTAAAATTAAATAAATTTACCTCAACGCGATGCTCAAGGTAGCATGACATTACTGTGCGCCTCGCTGATCGATCGCTTTAAGATGTAAACATTGAGACCGGCTGCAGTGTGACGCCGTGTTGGGGGGGGGGGTTCCCGTGTGCATGTCCGGGATGTAAACACACGCAGTCCGTGGCTCCTGCTGATGCCCCCTGATTTTGACGGCCTGTTTCTAGGAGCCCGGGCGGAGACCTCGGGGCCAAAAAGAAGAAGAAGAAGCAGAAACGCAAGAAGGAGAAGCCGAGCTCCGGCGGGGCCAAGTCCGACTCGGCCTCCGACTCGCAGGAGATCAAGGTGCCCGGTGCCGCTGCGGGGGCGCTGATTCCGCGTCTCCCCCCAGCCCCCAAGCTCTAAAGTTGAACTTCGTAAACATGTCAGTTTTAGCTCACACACTTCGTAGGGTCCTTACCGGGGAAGGGGGGTGATCTTAGGCTGCAATCAAGACCGTCACATGATACTGAGAGACTCTAGTAAACAGGACAACAACAGGAATGCGTGTTAGCGACAATTAAGAAGATTAGTACTGGAACAGCGAGCAGACGAGGAAGGGGCAGGACGGGCCGAAGCCCCCACTAGTCACTTTTGTGACGTTTCCATCCTGGAACTGTAGAAGTGTTTTTGAAACTTTAATGAAGTTTTAAAGGTTACAGACTCAGTAACTGAAAATGGTGCGGAGTGTACAAAGTTCTCATTCCAAATGAGTAGCATGGAAGGAAATTGTTTTACGTGCGGCTGACATTTTGTATTTTTGCAGTGGGGAAAATATTTTAAGTTTTATGAAGCAAGTCTGTATTCATTGAGTTTATAGATACTGTGTGTGTGTGTGTGTGTGTGTGTTGGTTGGGGGTGGGCGGAGGGCTTTTGTTCGGTTGCATACACGGATGTTACTCAACCGGTAATTTAACTCAGGGGTACAGCTTGTGCCTGTCGCAGTCCTACTAGGTTTCCTGAAAGCTCACTTCGTTCCTTGTTGTCTCCACCCCTGGACCAGAACCCGGCCATCCCTATGCAGAAGCTTCAAGACATCCAGAGGGCCATGGAGCTGCTGTCGACTTGTCAGGGTCCGGCCAAGAGCATCGACGAGGCCACCAAGCACAAGTACCAGTTCTGGGACACCCAGCCGGTGCCCAAGCTCAGTAGGTGCCCAAGCTCAGTAGGTGCCCAAGCTCAGTAGGTGCCCTGAGCTCCGTCGCCGTTCACCTCGGGCCAGGTGCCCACGCAGAGCGAGGGGGAGGAGCCTCACGCCGCATTTAGAGCAGGATCCGGGTGCGAATGCGAGGACAGCTGGATCCTCGGCATTATGGGTCATCAGTGTCTCTGCCCTGCAGGCTCTATCAGGGATGCCGTCACTTATGTCCGCCCACCTCCCAGCCGCTTAGGCCAGGCCCTCTGCTAAGGCCACACCTTCACGTCGCAGGTCTTTGAAATATTTGCATTTATTATTGCACTATAAAACAAAAAAGTTGAAATATATCTGAGGTGATACGTTCTGTTTGGCTGTAGTTTATCTACCAATAGTGTGTCAAATAAGTTGGTGGTTTTGCTGAGAGTCGTGTTAACAGACACACATCAGTGCCGACATTCGTGATATGATCACCGGGCTTTAGATGACAGGTGTAAAACTTTGTCCGGATGCCGGATTTCCGTACTATACAGTTGTTTGTTTACACCCACAATTCGATAAGCAGATCACTAATACACCTAAAATATTAATGAGAGGTGTATTGTGACACCCAAAACTTACTAATCTGTAAAAATTCGACTATCATTATGTTTAACGGACACATCAAACTTTAAACTGTAAAAAGTGCCACCACACTGCCGTCTTTCTACCTTGTTTATCCACAACATCTCCTCTTTCAGACGATGCTGCGGATGCTGATCTGTCCCTTTCTTCACCTCCACTTCAGTGCTTTTCGCTTCCATGATTTACCAAAACAGTAGCATTTAATTAACATAAGGAAACTTTTTGGTGTCACAATACACCTATAATTAATATTTTAGGTTTACTACTAATCTGCTTACCGAATTGTGGGCATAAGTAAACGTCCGTATAGTTCTGAAAAGCTGGTGTCCGGACTAATGTTTAGAAAAATTAAAGCCCTGGTGATTATCGCGCACATATCACGATTATTTTGTATCACATATCGGGCCAGGAAGCTTGGGGCGGGCGGCTGGCAAAAGCTGTTGCCTGTGGGTGGTGTGGCAGCAGTGGATCTGGCAGGAGGGGGGGCACGGCTGTAATAAAAGTAACTACATTTTACTTGGTCAGTAAGTCATGACCCAAATTTAAAAAAAAAAAAAAATTCACCAAATGTTTTTCACAAAAAAATAGGGCAGTAATGGTAAATAGAACATGGTGGAGTGAGAGAAGCACAAGGCCTTAATGCACTGTTAAAAAAGTATTCAGAAGACGGAGAACATATTCAAGAAAGATATATATATATATATATATATATATATATTATTATTTTTATTTTTTTTACAACACCACTCCTGTGACCTTCTTTTGGGTCGCGACCCACCAGCTGAGATCCCAAGCCACCAACCCAAATAGTACCCTAGACAGTCTGTCACAGGGCACAAACACTATCATATACTGCAGGTAGCCTAACAGCACCACATTGTACTGTGGGAGAGCAGGGCAGAGGCGTGTTGGGCCTCAAACCTCAACGCAGGTGTGTAAAGGCAGATCAGATCCGCTTTCTGCCGATCATTAAAATGTCCAGCATTTTTGTGTTTCAGTTAATATCCCTTTATTTCCATGTGTGTCTCAGAGACACTGTGAAGAGGGAGGGACTTTCCGGCTGATGCCATTGGTCAGAATGGTGCCGGTCTCTTCCCTAGGTGCCTTGGCCGAGGTTTATGATTGGCCGTTATTCTCTGCATTCCAGACGAGGTCATCACTACCCACGGGCCCATCGAGCCGGACAAGGAGAACATACGGCAGGAGCCGTACTCTCTACCCCAGGGTTTCACGTGGGACACGCTGGACCTCAGCAATGCTGAAGTGGTGAGTGTGTGTGGGGTGGGGTGGGGTGGGGCGGTTTCTCTTCATCACACCGTAGTGCCCACTGCCTCCCATTAGCTCATTTAGCGTGATGGTGAATAAAGGAAGGGGTGGGGGAGGGGCTGGGTCACATGGGTTCACATGGGGTCTGAGAGTCTGTTTACCAGCTGTGCCCCCCCTCCCCCCCCCCCACAGCTAAAAGAGCTATACACTCTGCTGAATGAGAACTACGTGGAGGATGACGACAATATGTTCCGCTTCGACTACTCGCCCAACTTCCTGAAGTGGTGAGCCGCGATGGGGCCTCCGTCCACAGGGGGGCGCTGCTGATCTAGGCCTTCTTGAGCCACTATGCTTCTGGGTTTATCTGGAGTTGAGAGCCGGGAGCTGAGTAAGAGGGCTTGATCCCTGTGATTGCAGCCTTCACATCCTCCCTCTGGAGACCCCCCCACCCCCCGCACTGCTTTAAGGCTTGACCTGTTGACCTGCCTGTTGCGGTTGGGACATGTCATCACCTGACAGGATCGTAAATTTAATACTGTTGCTCTGTTCTTATCCTCGCAGTTTGATGCTAGCGCTGGTCGCTAATGTGCTGCAGTTTGTATTCTTCCTAATTTTTGTGCAGATAAGCTGTTTGATATTATTAGTATCATTCTGTAGTAATGGGCAGTGTGAAGCTTTGCAGGTATGTTTACTCCTCACAGGCGCTATTGTGAGTTTTGCCTCTTCTTGCGGCCTGAAGCTGATTAGACTTCTAACCCCCATTTCCCAGGGCACTGCGCCCCCCCGGCTGGCTGCCCCACTGGCACTGTGGCGTGAGGGTCACCTCCAACAGGAAGCTGGTGTGTTTTATCAGTGCTATCCCAGCCAAAATCCACATCTATGACACGTGAGTGGGGCGTGTGTGGGGGGGGGTATCTGTGTGAGGTTAGAGCTCCGTCCCTCGCTCACCATCCCTCGCCCGCCGTCCCTCGCCCACCGTCCCTCGCCCACCGTCCCTCGCCCGCCGTCCCTCGCGCTAACCCGTCCCTCGCCCGCCGTCCCTCGCCCGCCGTCCCTCGCCCGCCGTCCCTCGCTCTAACCCGCCCCTCGCTCTAACCCGCCCCTCGCTCACATCCCCTCGCTCTTCCTGCCTGTAAGAGACTTGCCTGTCGGCCATACAGGGTGAAGAAGATGGTGGAGATCAATTTCCTCTGCGTGCACAAGAAGCTTCGGTCGAAGCGCGTGGCACCGGTGCTGATCCGTGAGATCACCCGGCGGGTCAACCTGGAGGGCATCTTCCAGGCTGTGTACACAGCCGGCGTGGTGCTGCCCAAACCCGTGTCCACATGCAGGTAGAGACTCCGGCCCCCACCGTCTCTATGCTCCCTCCATCCTCTCTCTGTCCATTCTCTCTTTCCTCTCATCAGTTCTTTTGTACAGTCTGTTGTCGTTCTTGTGGTATAACACTTATTTGCTTGGCCAAAGCATGAGGGAAATGTGGTGGTGATGGTGGTGATGATGATGATGATGATGATGATGGTGGGTCCTGATGTGTGCAGTAACCTCCCCACAGTGAAGCATGCGGCTGATCCTCCGTTTGTGCAGGCTGTGTCGGCATCGTCACATCATCTGTTTTCATCTCTCTCTCAGACAATACAATACACATCTTGGTACAGGGCTTGTAATATAGTGCAGAAAAGATACAAATAAACATGTAACGATTAGATAAGCTTTGATTCAACTATGATTCAATATGATTCAATTCAGCTTTGGCTGGATATAATTTAGATCATGTCCTACTTTTAGTAGAAACATTCAGTGTGTTTTTTTCTAAATGTCACTCTATGTATTTTGAACTGCAAAACCCACCTGAAACACTCTAACTGAACTCGCCTATCATACGATCTTAGCATTATAACATCACTGTAATCTGCAGCTGTAGTGACGGGATGGATTTATCAGGTCTGTCTGTTTTTGGCCCATTTCTTTCTGAATTTGACCCAGACTGGGGGGGTTTGTTTCCAAGCAGCCGTATCACAGACACTTTGACCAGCTTTCCGATTTGAATTGGTATTTCTATGCATTTAAAATGCACCAAGATGCCATAGACCAATTATACATGCACACTGCCTTACACTCCTGACTGTGTCCATGTTCGATCAGGTACTGGCATCGATCCCTGAACCCCAGGAAACTGGTGGAGGTGAAGTTTTCCCATTTGAGTAGAAACATGACCTTGCAGAGGACGATGAAGCTCTACAGACTCCCGGATGTAAGTGCACCTCACATCCAGTTTCCTTCCTAAGCAGGATCTCCACACTCAACCTCCCAGGCTGCTCTGTCTCCAGACTTTGGTGGAGGAACCCAATGATCCTTCACACTCGCAAAACCACATATTCGCTCACAGGGCCTGGGGTTGGAGGCTGCAGTGGGCTGGTTTTGATTGGTCCCCGTGGGACAGCTCCGGCAGGGGATTCAAACAACGTAGAAAATAAGATTGAAATGAGCAGATTTGCCAGGTCACTGCTCCCGGCTTGTCTTGCTTTTCAAAGACACAGCAAACTCACATTTGTGTGTAGAGCAGCCCTTCCCCGGATCTCACCCCTCCCCCAAAACATCCACACCCTCCCTGTGTTTCACAGCCCGTTCTACATGTTGGCTGATTCGTGCTGAATGATAATGAGCAGTTCAGAAAGCCCACGTAGCACTGCAGCCTGCAGGAATGAGTGTCTCGCTGTCTGAGCCTAAAGAGCCAGAAATGCTACAAAAATGAGCTCCTGTGTCCACCACTAGAGGGCTCCACATTGTTAGACATTGGTAAAAGGGTGGGATACTTTATGGGTATTTTATATGTATTTTGCAAATTGGTATTTTATATGTAACTACAGTTGTTTTACTGTTACGGCTGCTAGAGAAAGAACAGCTGCACATTAACGTTAGATTACTTTAATAGGTATTTGTAGAATCTTTGATTTTAGAGAATAAGTGATTAAAAGAAGAGGATGGTACTATGGCTCTGGTCAGCACTGTCACTCCCCCCCTCCAGGGCTGGGGGTTTGAATCCTACCCTCCCTGCATGTCTGCATGCAAAATGTGCATGTTCTTCTCAGTTTGACGTGGGTTACCTCCCATAGACCAAAGACACGGCTGTAAACTGGCTCGAAACTGCTCAAAATGCATGTGTGTGTGTGTCTGTGTGCTTGTGTGTCTGCTTGGAGCTGGCATTCTGTCCAGGATGTCCCTGCTTGTCGCCCAGTCCTTCCTGCGAGGCTTCAGGCACCGTCATCACAGGATAAGCAGCTGAACGATGACTGGATGGATTTACTGATTTATGGCAGGAATGCTGTAACAATTTTCATTCAGCTAGGGCTGTCGGGAATCAAAAGGCAGCCATCACCACGGACGTTTGACTGTCCTGTCGGGTTTGTTCCCCTAAGGCCACCAAAACAGCAGGCTTGCGGCCCATGGAGAAGAAGGACGTGAAGCAGGTGACAGCACTTCTCGACCGGTACCTGAAGCAGTTTCACCTGGGCCCTGTCATGGGCGAAGAGGAGGTGTCTCACTGGTTCCTGCCCCAGGAAAACATCATAGACACCTACGTGGTGGAGGTAAGATCCCCGGCACCTGCTGGTCCTGGGCACCTGCTGGTCCTGGGCACCTGCTGTGTGCCGCCCTTTGCTGGGTGTCACACTTGGGGCTTTTACCAGGAAGTACCAGAGACACTTGGCTTCTTGTCAGTATCCAGGGTGTGTGAGAGCATGAAACCTGCATACTGGGGACTGGGGGGGTAGCGTCACCTGGGGTGTGTGTTGGATCAGTACCGATCTCCTGCAGGGCCCGGATGGAGTCCTGACCGACTTCACCAGCTTCTACACCCTGCCATCCACTGTGATGCACCATGCAGTTCACAAAAGTCTGAAGGCTGCCTACTGCTTCTACAGCGTCCACACAGACACGCCTCTCATGGACTTGATGAACGACGCTCTCATCCTGGCCAGACTGGTAGGGTGCCCTCCCGGGTTGCAAATGCCGCAAACACCGCCGCCCTTGTGGCCGGGACTGTGTCTGACTGGTTAAGTTGATTGGCTCTTAGCTGTTTTACATGCTGTCTGCTTCGTGTTTCACTAACAGAAGGGCTTCGATGTCTTCAACGCGCTGGACCTGATGGAAAATAAGACTTTTCTCGAAAAGCTCAAATTCGGGATCGGAGATGGTAATTTGCAGTATTACTTGTACAACTGGAAATGCCCGCCAATGGAACCGGAAAAGGTAAGACAGGAGGGGCACCCTGGGGGGGGGGGGTCACAGCTGAAACCCTGGAGATGTTCTGCATTTGCTGAGGATCCATGGAATATTACTGCAATTCAACCCCAAACGTCCACATGTGCTTAAACAAAGCGAAGAGGTTCAGACCCTGTCGCCCCCTAACCTCCCTCTGTTTCCATTTCAGGTCGGACTTGTACTGCAGTGATCTGTCCGTTTACATTCAGAACGCAAATCGAGACCGATGGTTTCACCTTTCCACTCTCGAACTCGGACTTTCTTAAAGAAGCTGTCCAAAAAAAACAACAAAAGAAAAACAAAGTGAATGGAAACATCACTTCAAAGTGTTTCTCTTAGCTCTCGTTTGTTTAATATGAGAACATTAATTCTGGTCACCCAAAAGTGACATCTTTTAACCATCTACATACTGAATGTGAATCTTACTCTGCTTGTTGCTGACTTTCATAAAACTGTTCTGTCCATCCCGTGAAGAAAATGGAAGTTTAATTCCTTTTGAAGCAGACATTCAAGAACAAGAATATCCCCACGTGTTACGATGGATTTTTTTTCAGGGGGTAGTTTAAAAAGTGTAACCTTCTACTGAGAAGGTGTGTTTGTATCCCAGCTGAAGGGGATTACAGCCCTGGATATTTATTAAATGGCAGAGATGTGTTGATGTTTGGGACATTTATGTCGAAGGATTTTGTCCTACGGAAAAACGGATGTCTGTTAACCGTTAATGTCATTTGCATTAGCTGGTGGACTGGATGTGTATATTAGGAAGAACTCTTTTTCTTTTGTTCTTTTTCAGTGTTCTTAAGCTAGCAATTATTTACATGTAGTGTATTTTTTTGGGGGGGAGGGGGTGTTCAAGAAGGGGGTGACCGGTAGCTTCCTGTGTTCGTGGTGGCTTCATCGTACGACTGCTTGGCCATTCGGATACATCGCTGAACCGCAGCCCGGCCACATTCTGATAAGTAGACCTTATTTAATTAGCCCGTACAGTTCGTCATCACCACACGGAGCAGCGAGGGGAAGTCGGGGCGTGGATAACGGACCACGCTGAAGCACATCTCGGCTGCTCCGCACCTGGTGGTCGTCTCACCGGACCTTCGAGCGGGGCAGCCGTCGCCCGAGTCCTTCCACATCCAGATGTCCTACAAAGATTGCCATTTAAAGATGGGACCAGGCGCTGACTTATGGTGAAGATGCACATGGGAGACAGCTGAGCGTGTGCGACATGTTGGTCTCGCTGGCGCGCTTCTCAGAGGCAACGAGTATGTGAACAAGCTGAATTACGTTCCACAATGAGACTGTGACACAGTGACGTCAGAGGTGACCCTGGCATAGGTTAGGGAATGCAGACATTGTTGGATTCAGCAAGACGTGTGTGACTCTCATACTTAGAATCAATGTTTTATTTATTTTGGATGGGGGTGTGATTGGAAAAAATTCATTTTTTTTTTAAACATAAAGGGATGTCTAAAGTAGCGCCTGATGTGTGATGATACCCAAAGTACTTGCCTTATTTGAACAGAAGTTTTTTTTTAAGATATCAAACGTGCAATTTTGAGAAGATGCACAAATTTCTCTCGAACACAGTATATTTTTTATTGAATTCCGGGCAGGTTGTCAAAAAAAAAGTGGTGCAGAGGGAGACTCGTCAAACAGCATCATCCAGACTTCATTTTAGTACCTGTACATGTTACCAGCATGGATGTCTGACAGAATAAACTCTGTCTGTAACAGACCTGTTCTGACTTCCTGTCTCTGTTTGTTCCCAACAGTCTTATAAAGACAAACTATCTCCAGCCATGAAGAGCATCAGTCCTGTCACTGAGCGTTAACGGCTAGCATGAAATTAAAAACTGAGTATTTTGAAGTTAATCACTTGGAAATGGCTCGTCGCTTCACTTTCTTCTGCTTGCGGGCCTTTGTGGGATTCGGAACGATCCTCTTCACTCTGAGGTGCTCCAAAGCGCACTTTGGGACCTGCTTATTCTGCTCCGTCTCCAAAGATGCTGCTTCTAGTTTCCTCTTCCGGCCCCTCGCCTGACCGCCATCGTCCGTCGCTTCCCCCTGAGCGGACCGTACTGCGGTTTGTAGCGAAAGCCAGGCCACCGGTAGGGGGGGCACTCTGGGCACGATGGCGGCAACGGCCTGGGAAAAGGCCTCAGCGTTCCTCCTGACACCCAGAGCTAGGACGTGCTTCAGGCCAAGGAGGGCGGCCAGGCTCTCACTAAGCCGTGGCACCTGGCAGGCCGGCACGGCCCGGCTCCTACTCAGCGGGATCAGGTGGCCGCTCATGTGAGCAGGCCGCACTGACTTACACACCAGCACCAGACACAGGTCATTCTTCTCCAGGCCTCGCGTCACCTCATTGATCCCGATGGCCAGCTGCTTCCTGAACCCTACGTTGGTCCATCCCTGCTCCACCTTGTCCTCAGGCAGAGCCTCAGAAGTGGCCTCCACCTTGTCAGCTGACTCTTCCTCTGAACACTTGGTGGACGCTTCCTTTTTCTTGCTGAACCACCGGTGACTCCCCTTAACCTCCCTCTTGTGGAGACCGAGTTCTGACAGCTTCTCCTTCAAAACACCGAGTATGAAATGCATATCCGCCTGGTCCAGACGATTCCACTGGAGACAATAAGGCGTGTTCAGAGATGTCTTCACAGAGACTGGTTTCTTCTTTTCTTTTTTGGTCATTTTACAAACAGTTGCCGTTTCTCTCTCCCGTGGGATAGTTGTATCTACCGAAACAAGAGAACAACATGAACAGGAAGCCGCCAGGTTACCGAGATTAAAGCCCCACAAACACCGGGTTTCGGGCAGCAGTCCAAACTCAAAACTGCAAAAGCATTGTCACAGCGACATAACCACGATGCAAAAGCCACTTCTGACAAAAAGAAACTGCTAGCGTTCTGAGTTTGTCCTCGGCTTAATTTATGTTTACCAAATACTGAAACGACATAACAAATGAGAATGACCATCTTTTGCATGCGTGCTACAAACCAGCAAATCCTTACACGTACTGCTATAAATTTCAAATCAGCGCGATAAACCGAAGCGTGGCATCATTAATATTATTACTAAGATATCTTAGTAATACAGCGAAATATTTCGCTTACAGTCGACCGGACAAGCCCGTCACAATAAGCCGTATTCAGAATCAAATAGACATTAACCAGAAAACTACTGTTTTGCAGGAGACCGCGTTTGTCTTTCCTTCACCGAGGAGCCAGCGGCGGAGCCATGTCGCATGCGCGAGACTAACAGCCCCGTGCTGTTTTGAAGGCAGAAACTTTATTGTTCACGAACACACTGCGCCCCCTGGTGGACCGGCGTGGCTGCTGCAAGCCGCTTCTTCTGATACGGGAGTATTTAAGGCCTGGTTATGGAAATAAAATACTGAGCTGGGAGAGGAGGGTTCCGAGAAAAAGTATTCGAGTAATTTTCTCGTAAATTCGTTGCCCTTTTCTCATAAATTTACTTAAACTTTGCAGAAGTATTATATGAGTGTCAAACTGAAATTCATTAAATATTGAGACCCATCACTCCAAAATTCAAGCAAAACCCCTTAGTGGCAGCCAAGGGAAGGGTATAAGCAGATGACATTTGACCTTGCAAATGTGATATCAAAGGTATTAGATCAGGGGTGTCAAACTCCAGTCCTGGGGGGCCTTACACATTTTTGGGTATCCCCTCATTTAACACACCTGATTCAACTCCTTGCACCTCCTTGTGCTAATTACCACACAGCTCCTGAGCTGAATCATTTGTGGTGGAACAGGGAAAGAACTAAGTTACACAGGGCTCTGGCCCCCCAGGACTGGAGTTTGTCACCCCTGTATTAGATGGATCCTATTGCTGCTTCACAAAGCATTGTGTGGATGAAGATCTGCACCTGCTTTTGTTTTCAGACAAATTGCCGAAAAATGAAGCACTGTGTAGCAGCAAAGGAAGGAAATGGCTGCTGTGAAGACACGTGTTCTTGTGAATACAATAACTCTAAAAGTATTTGACAGAACTTTTTCAACCTTTGCAGACAAGCTGTGAAGACGAAGATATGGACCTGATCAAATCTTGAGACAAATTGCACTTAAAACTGAAGCAGCACTCAATAGTGACAGCAAAGAGAAGGTCAGCTCAGACACTTGATCTTGTCAGCATGATAACTCAAAAATTATTTCCAAACTTTGCAGAAACATTTTATGGGTGTAGACCTGAATGACAAAGCACGCCAAAATTGAAGCAATGGCGCTTAGTGACACCAAAGCCAAGGGTGACTGGATGACAAGCTTACTCTTGTAAACAGGATCACTGTATCAGTTATAATCTCTTTGACCTTTGATGGATCCTATTATTCAAAAAAAACATCATATGGATTAAAATGTACAACTAAAAACCTGCATCTGACCAGACCCCAAATTTCCCCACTGGAACTACAATGGCAGAGGGAAAATGGAGCCTGCAGCCGCCATCTTGTGAACACAGCCATCCACCATCAACACACATTCTGCGGATCTATATAAACTTCCCAGGCTCATTGTACGGGTCAGAAATTCCCAAACTGCGGGGCGCGAGATGATATTCTGAATATACCATAATAACGAGGTGGGAGAGTGTGTCAGGTAGCCTTGTGATAATAATATTTTCATTATACTGCGGTACTATAATTTGGCAAAATTTACTGTGGGCACCCCCCTCCCCCCCAACAGCTCAGCTAAATTGGGAATGAGGGAATTTAATAGTCTCACTTATCCCAAGTCAGTGATGGTATATGAAAAACAGGTGTGGATCTGGTGAACCCATCTAACGTTACAGCCGGTCAGATGGAGGTTCTCCACGGTGCCAGATAGACAACCTCACACTGAACTGGCACCCCAAGCTTCACTCTCAACAGCTGTGTGTGTGTGTGTGTGTGTGTGTGTGTACCACTAAACAGACTCCTCTGCGTGGAGACTGTGCTGTGCAGGGGGGTAACTGACAATGTTTGTTTAGGGTCCTTCTCTCTGCCACTGATGTGACAGAGTCCAGCTCAGTGCCAACCACAGAGCCAGCTCTCCTCACCAGCCTGTCCAGTCGCTTCCTGATACTGTGTCCCCAGCAGACCACAGCATAGAAGAGCATGCTGGCAATGACTGGTAGAACATCACACTTTCCTGCAGATATTGAAAGACCCCAGCCTTCTTAGGACATACAGCTGGCCTTGGCCTTTCTTGTAAGAGTGTTTGCTGACCAGCCCGTTTTGTCCGCTAGCTAAAGCCCCAGGTTCTTGTAGATCCTGACTACTTCCATATCGACCCCCTCAATAGAGACTCGTAACAGAGGGGGCCTGGAAATCCTGAACTCCACCACCATTTCCCTTGTCTGCAGATAATTTGACCTGCACCATTTCACAAAGTCCTCCACCAGGCTCCTGTACTCCCCCTCCTGACCATCCTTAATACACTCCACAACTGCTGCGTCATCTGAGAATTTCTGACTGCGGCATGACTCCAAGTTGTAAGTGAAGTCAGATGTGTACAGGGTGACCAGGACAGGGGAAGCACAATCCCCTGGGGTGCACCCTTGTTCAATATTTTACAGCATTAAAATAAAATGTTTCAGGTCATAGTGTCTGTCAATGCTATTAAAATCTGATAAGGCAGCAAAAATTGACAACAATCACTATCAAATCCTGCTACTGCTTAGTGATGTTACGTTCGCGAACCAACAAAAGGGAACTGAGTCATACTTGAGAGATCCATTCATTTAATCGTTCTACTCAAATTTCACTGCCTTTCTTAAATCCACTGCACTCCCCTTCATGCGAACAGTGAGACCAAGCCACAGGAAGTACACGTTGTCCTGTTGGGTTGCTTAAAGGCAGAATGAGCAGGATTTGTGCCAAAAACGTTTTCTAATGCTAAGAGTTGCATAAATTGCCTTCAAGGCGAGGCAAATTTATTTGCATAACAAATTTTATAGACACAGTAAATTAAAAGTAGTAAATTCACTGACAAAGCAGAGTGATATAGCGTCACCTTGAATAATGTGATCATCTTGTGTAATGCAGATCATTGACATTAGGAAATACGAGTAATTTAATGCTGTAAACCTACCCCACACATGTAAAATTAAATTATATTGGAGTAATGTCTAAGTCTGAGTCTGGTCCAAATCTAGCGCCATATCATTATCTAAGTGATTATTTCGCAATTAAGCCTAGTAACCCTCGCCCCCTAAGAAAAAAAAAAAAAAAGAACGACGAGCGAAAGGAACGGAACAATAACCGCCGTTATTTCCATCACTACTACTGGCAGCAAAATCTGTTACAGCAGCAGAAAATGACAGCGCACCAGCGCGCTGAAAGACGAAGACGAGCTAGGCCGCCCCGCCCCGCCCCCTTATGTGGTATCAGCCAATCGACTTCCGCCGCGCTGCTGCGTGGCTCTTAACGGCAGAGCATCGGGTCGGATCCCTCACTCTGCGTACCTGGCTTGGCCTTCGGGGGCGTCGCCGCGTCTTGAAGTGCTACACAATGTCTTTGCAGGTAGCGATAATGGTTGAATAGTATTAATTGCGAGCCTTCAGTGTGGTAAATATATTCATAACCGCTTGCTATTTCAGGAAATTTAACCGCTATAAATACGCGTTCAGTAAGGTTCTGCGAACCCGAATGCAGTACTTTTCTGATGTCAGTGTCCTAAAATAATGTCACCTTGAATTAATTTTAGTACAAACGTGCATTTTGTGGCTGCTGAAGTCTGTTTGCAGCAATTTGAGACCTGAACTTGACCGACGGGTATTGCGCTTTTGTTAAATAATTTAAAGGTTTTTACGTTTAATTATGCATTCGAATCTAAATGCTTCCCTTTAACTTAATACGTTTATTGCCCTAAGTGATTAGAAAGTAGCGGGCACGGGGTGATCATTGAAGTTGCATATACGAGTGGAATCAATTTGTCGTTCGATGACTTGTGTAACGTATTGCACACATTGCAGGAAAACTGGTTAATGTTATTAAATCGTTACTGTCAAGCTTTAACGATTTAATAAGGCAATAAGCGTTACAGTCTTAATGCAAACTTCGTCGGCGATTTCGGCGCGGCGCGGGCGGAACAGCTATGATTCATAATTGCATTTCCCTGCATTTCCCTGAGACGCGTTTTCCGTGCAGTCCGTTAGTACAGCTTGGGTATCGGAGCCCGAAGGTGCTGCCATTGAATTTGCATAATTTTACAAACTTTCTCCAACAACCCTAATCAGCATGCAGGATTTGAAACGTAGGCTATCACTACAATCACTGCGATAGTACTGCGAGCTCCTCTGATGTCCGATGAATCCGATAAAACACATTTCGGACAAAGGTCGTAAAAGCGATTCATGGAAGGATTATGAAACGGGGAAACAAACGCAATAAGGCTGCTGTGTTGTGCGCTTTCTCACGTGCCTGGAGCCATCCAACGTGATGCATGATAACTGGACGATTGTTTTTGTATCTTGATGTTTTTTTAATGAGGGTATAAATAGCAGCTATTGCTGATGATGAATGCGGTTCTGTTTCGAATGTAGGCAGAGTTTGAGAAGTTGGCTGAGGATGTAAAGAACGTGAAGACGAGGCCGGAGGACCAGGAGCTGCTGGATATGTATGGGCTGTACAAGCAAGCCACCGTCGGGGACATAAACACCGGTAGGGTGGCTTCCGTTTGCTCTCTGACCCCCCCTGTCTCTCCAAATATGGTGTTTGACTCCAATTCTGTTCTTCAGAGAAACCGGGGCTATTGGACTTCAAAGGCAAAGCGAAATGGGAAGCCTGGAGCTCCAGGACAGGTGCGACTCAAGTTCTGGGCAAATGATCACGCTGAGGGTGTTTTGTAATAGGAATATAATGGATAGTTCCTGCACAGAGCTCCATCTCCGTACGTTTGAACTCTTACTGTTTGTTTAACTGTGGTTTTTGCTTTCTGACCTGACAGGAATGTCCAAGGACGATGCCATGACAGCCTACATTGCTATAGCAAAGGACGTCATCGCCAAATATGGAATGTGATTATTATTATTTTTTAAAGGCAAAGCCCTTAAGTACTGTAGCTCAGTTTTATCAAAAAATCAGCTTAGTCAGTAAGACACAGTTTGAAGTAATCTCATATAGAATCTAGTCAGCCGTCATCCTTTAATTTTTTATGATTCTTTAAAATTGTGCTGTCAACTTCTTACACGGCTTAAACTATTAAAAACTATTCTGAATTAGTTTACCAGTCTCATTTATATTCAGTGTTAGTTCTAATGTAAAGCTGTGTCTGTCGACATCCAGCATATCGTAAAGTGTGTATTTTGCACCTGTAACAGATCTGTGCATTAGATTGGTACACACTCAGTTGTTTACTTGTTTCATTAAAACAGAAAAGGTGTATTACTGTATTGCACTGTAACTGTAAACAGATGAAGTGTAACTGCATTACAGTTTATCTCTGGTTTGCTGCGAGGTGTGATGTGATGTGGATCACATTTTGATGTATAAGATAGAAGTCTCACATCTTGCACATTTTTCTGGAGGTAACATGTTTGATTGGGCGAAACACAGTATGCAGGACAGCCTGATTCCTGATTCCTTTATCTGAACACCTTCCTCCTTGGCAATGAGCCTCTAACCAATAAGAGCCTGAGTTTCTTTGTGCAAAATGGCAGTGTGACCCATTTACAAAGCAGAGCTTGTGATGTTACTAAGGAAACGGAAAGCTGTGGGTTTGTGTGGCCTCTGTCCTCAATTGACTGTAAGGAGCAAGAGCCATTTTTATTCTGATACCATAATGGTTTCCAGGGAGCTGAAAAGCTGACCACCAGGACAGCAGCAAGGCAGAGTAGAGAAGTTTGCCCTGGGTGTTTTCGGGGTAGGGTGTTAGTCATCACGAAAATAGAGAAATAAAAGTGAGCTGAGTGAAGAGTGAGGAAATCACTGGGTCGGAAGCGTATCCGTGACTCAAGCTTACCAGTTTCATAACTTAAATTTCACAAGGTTTAAGACTTTCTGAAATAGCACCGTTAATGTACATCTGATATGTCGTCAGGCTGATGTAGACTTGATCAAATTCACATACGTAAATTCAAAGCCACATCGTGTTGCATTATTACTTGGATGTTCTACATGGCAGGCAGCCTGCTCAGCTCAAACTATTAGCAGATGTGTTTCTCGGACTGGATACATACTGAAGTGTCACGTGTAGGACGTCTCTCCTGATGTCTGGGGACTGGATTCTTCAGCTATCGTACAGCTTATTCCTACCTCTGCACGAGTACAAGGATCAGGTGAGAGGCTGAATTAGTGCAATAAAACAGCCTGTCGAAGCATGATAGTTGTTAGGGGTGAGGTGTCCCTTCCAGAGTTCACACAGGCTGGGCAAGGGCAGTATTGTGATAAAGACCAGGAAAAAAAAACAGTTAAACGCGGCATTTAGACACAGGAGACTACCAAAAGCTTACGGAGGCTGACAAAGAACAAAACACGCTTCACATTTCAGGCTTACAGAACGAACCGAATGAGTGAATTAAAATGAATTATCCCAGTCACCTGATTGTCCCTTGTGATTTAGCCACGCCCACTTTTTCATACATGCATTTTCAGGTCAGGTTCTGTGTATGAAATGTTTGCGAAAACTATATCTTTCCGTCAATCCTTAAAAACACAAATCTCTGTTGTCCAGCCAAGACAATAACCTTCAACATGCTGGAGGTCTGAACTTTAAAAATCTCTTTTCAGTCAAACAGACACTTTAATACTGCATCCATTTCCCAGTTTTCACACTGAAAGTACAGTCCCATGTGAAATATAAACAGCTGACTTTTAATACATAATATTAAGGGGTTTAATGGTCTAATTAACTATAACAATATACACTTTTGCCACAAAAGATCATTTTGCATGTGGCGAAACTAAACACTGAAAATGAGTGAATGACATACTATGGCACTAACTCTCACAATGCAGATTGTTAATGTTTAGGACCTTCTCTACGTTTTCTACTGTGGCACAGATTGATGACACTGTGGCAAGAAACATCCTGCAGCTATAAATGCCCACTGTCCGGCCTGGATCCGGTCACTGCGCAGGGGCACTGGGGCGTGATTGAGTGAAAAGCAGCAGGGAATGCGGCACCTGCTGGAGGGAGAGTGGAAGCCTAAGGCCATGTGTTTTAGCAGGATGGTTTCGGAGCTTAAGACCCAGGTTCTTGAAGTGGCCTTGAGGCTTCCTGAAGGCTGTTTCTGTAAATCGGTTGAGAAAAAGCCCGACTCACTGGGCTGGAGAAAACAATAGCTTCTCCCCCAGGGCCGTCATCCCATCACGGGACGCCTTTGTTCCGCAAAGGAGGAATGCTCACTGGAGCCATGGGATCACGGCCCGACCAATCAGATTCAGCCGAGGGCCGACACGAGGCTGGGCTAAGTGAGCGGGCTTCGTCGACTCTTTCAAAGGCTTTGATAGCTGGAGAGCTGCCAGTCTTGTGCAGTTCAGCAGTGATCTGGCATGGGCGGAATCAGCAATGCAGCAGAAGCTCTGCGCTTCATGAACACTGCAGTTAAGCTGTGTCCATAGCTGAATGGTGAAGCATCACATCCACCAGGAAGCATATGACTGTATCGCATAAGGTCTCAGGGGGAAATTAGCACCACTTGTCAATAAATGACCTCACTGTGGTATCAGTCAATGGAACACTGAACGACATGTATTTACACAGTTCGGAGGTTAACTTTGTCAGCTGGCTGGAGTGAGATTTTCAGTTCAAGGCAAATCTGCACACGCATTTACATGTATGCAACAGTTTTATTACCTTAATAAATAATCTGTATGTTTTGCAAACTACCCCAGAGCTATTGATGTAGCTAATTTTAGGTTTATAATGGAATTATATAGATTTGCAGTAAGATTTTGTGTGCGAGGGTCTGAAAGTGTGAGTGTCACGGCAGATGTGTGAGAGTTGGCAGCCCTGCAGTTCATTAGCAGAAAGCCAGTGTAGGTATATCTTAGTACTGAAAGACCTTTTTTAATACGTACATTTGTACTGTGTTGACACGGTATAAAAATGAACATCTACACAGGTTTTTTAAACACATGGTGTTCAATGCCTAAGCACTCAAAAGCTTGGCAGTGAGACAGCACTAAGCCCTAAGCCCTCAAAACTTTGTCGATACAGATAAATCTCTACACGCATTTTCAGATCTGCCAGGACAGAAGTGTAGCAAAAACCACATGTAAAATGATAGCCAACGGAGAAGTCTGCCTGAGTCGTAACTGATGACTTGTCTGTATTTCCAGCTCTTGTAGCAAAATCCTAAGACTTTTCAGCCATTAATAGCTATGTACCCATTTATATATTTGTCTACACATTTACAGATCTATGCAGGTATTTACAGATTTGTCTACACATTCACAGACAGGGCCGTAGCTAGGTTTTTTAAAACAAAAAGGTGAAGAGGTCAAAAGTGTTAGACCTTCCTACGTGTGTAATGGATCATAAGAACATAAGAACATAAGAACTATACAAACGAGAGGAGGCCATTCGGCCCATCGAGCTCGCTTGGGGAGAACTTAACTAATAGCTTAGAGTTGTTAAAATCTTATCTAGCTCTGATTTAAAGGAACCCAAGGATTCAGCTTGCACTACGTTATCAGGAAGACTATTCTATACTCTGACTACACGCTGTGTGTAAAGAAGTGCTTCCTTAAATCCAGTTTGAAATGTTCTCCCGCTAATTTCCACCTATGGCCACGAGTTTTTGTATTTGAACTAATGCTGAAGTAACTATTTGGTTGAACAGCATCCAAACCTGTTAGAATCTTATAGACCTGGATCATGTCCCCCCTCAGTCTCCTTTGCTTGAGGCTGAACAGATTTAGCTCAAATAACCTTTCCTCGTATGACATTCCTCTAAGACCAGGAATCATTCTTGTGGCCCTACGCTGCACCTTTTCTAAGGCCGCAATGTCCTTTTTAAGATATGGTGACCAACCCTGCACACAATATTCTAGGTGAGGTCTCACCAAGGAATTGTATAATCTTAGCATTACCTCCCTTGACTTAAACTCCACACACCTGGAGATATACCCCAACATCCTATTGGTGGTTATTGGAGTTGCAGAAAAAATACTAAGGACTTCACCTCTGTGTCATCAATGGTATGAGCATGTTCAAAGTTATATGTACATATTGTGGGATTCAATAGAATTATAAAGAACATACAATGAATAGAGGAAAAGGAGAATATAGCTTAAAGCAGGGCATGATGAAATTGAGGGGTTAATTATACAATAATGCCAATACTAATTTACTAATGTCTAATAACACAGTGTTGAATATAATGCAGACACTGGACAGGGGAACTGATACTGGGCTTGCAGGATGGGGTGATCTCACTTCATGAAGTTGGCAGAAATCAGGAATTGATAGCGAGATGACCTGTGCCAGAAGACAGGGTGAACATTTTTCTAATTTTTGCACAATATGAAAGGGGAGGGGGGACACGTACTTAATGGATAACTAGAGTAAATGTCAATGTATGTTGTAGGCACGTAGGTGAAAAAGTACAGAAAAGGGGGGCCACACCCCAAAAGGCCTACAAAGACCCAGAGCCGACACCTAGGGTTCGAGCCAAGGTTATTTTCGTAAACGAAAACTGAAACTAAGACGAAAACTATTGGTTAAAAAACATTTTCGTAAACTGAAATAAAATTAAAAATTTATAATAACTGAAAAACTAAAACTAAACGAAACTAGCAACAGCTATTAAAAAAATAACTAAAATAAAATAATAATTGCCAAAAAATAAATAATCGTTTTCGTAATTAATAAGCGTTCATCCACTTCGGAAAATCGGACGTGTGTCTGTTTAGTTTAAACCAACAGGCTGCTTTATTTGTGCATCACCTGTAGATGGCGAATGATGCAACTGAGGCTGACAGCGAGATTAGTTAACTGATAGATAAAGAAGACGGACATGAATGATGGCTGCCGGTAGGAAACGACAGAGTCCTGTTTGGGACTATTTCGAATTCAATTTAGAAACTGGAAAAAGCAAATGCATTCAACAACACAAACTGTGGTGTTGAAATTAAGGGGAAAAACCCCACAAACCTTAAAGTACATCTCCAGACTAACCATCGGGAAGAATACAAATCGTTCATGGCAAAAGATTCAGAAAGGAAAACTACTGATGATAAAGTCGGCGAGAGTGCTAGCTCTCAAATTCAACTTGGCAAGCAGCAGACTCTGACATCGTGCTTACAAAAAGCGGAGGTTTGGCCAACAAATTCACATGAATATAAGAAACGTGAAAACGCACTTGTAGATTTGTTTGTTGAAACTGGCATGTCTACTAGATTTTGCGATTCGGTAGCCTTCAAAACTATTAATGCTGCTCTAGACCGAAGATTCATTACCCCCAACGCTGCACGAATCAATTCCTTGAATGCACTAAAAATGCAAACCGCAACTAGGCGTGTGAAAGAAATCCTAACTGTGCCAAACTATAATTACTAAAACTAAAACTGAAACTAAATATATAAAAATAAAATAGAAATGTTTTCACAAAATAAAAACGAAAAGAAAACCATTAATGAAACAAACTAAAACTAAACTAAAATTCATAGCAAATTTGAAAACGATATTAAAATAAAAACGAATTTAATAATGCAAAACTATAATAACCTTGGTTCGAGCTTCTTCCTGTACATGCTGAATGTATGTCAGATAGTTGCTCCCAGATTGCAATCTGTCAGAGAATAAACTGGTGACTTGCAACTACTCCTCGACTGTGCAGTGAATCTCTTCTCATCAACGGACCCGGCGGAGTTCGACTCCAACAATATTTAGAGATTTGTCTACACATAGAAATATCAATATACTTGCAAATCTTATTACACATTTATAGATATTGTTACACATTTACAAATTTGATCGCGCTCTGAATACACATTTACACATTTACTCAATACACATTTACAGATTCCTGTACCCATTTAAAAATCTCAGCATGCATTTACAGATTCTTTTACACATTTACAAATCTGTTTGCTCATCAGATACAGTTACACAACTGTCCACACACGTTTGCAAATAAATTTTGCTACAAAAACAGCCCCATACAAGATATCGGTCCTGCGTTAAATAACGTACTGCTGTGATTTTTTTTTTTCCCAGGACTCCTGCTCTCTTGGAGGCGCTAGTGCGCACCTCACCATTCAGCGACGACGTGGCGCGCCGCCGCAGAGCTAGAAAGTCGCACATGCGCACGTGTGTCCGCTCGCCCGGAGAGGCGGAGTGTAATCGAAAGTAGGGGAAAGGTGAAGCAGTACCGGGGCGGTGCTCCGAGAAGCGCTCACCATAATAAACCGAGAGTGCCAGCAGGCGACGAGTTCGGGAAGACCGCATCCAGCGCGCCAGTAAAAGTGGCTTTTGTATATATACTCAGACACACCGTACTTTTGTTTGGGTAAGGATGCTCTTTTCCGGTGTATTTCTTTTCCTCATGCTCGGTGTTAGTGTTTACGGTGGTACCGGGTGGGGGGGGGCTTGACTGCTCTATCTTTGTCCTCTGTCTTATATTACTTCGGGCGTCTTCACGCCTCTGACTCTGTTTCTAACGGATGTGAGACTACAGACCGAATACAGCGCCCCCCAGGAAGACCCGGACAGGTTTCCGCATTAACGGAGCGCTCTCCCCGTACAGGCTGTCCCATGGAGAAACAGGTGTTTGAGACGGCGGCCGAGCGCACCTTCCAGTACCAGGGCGCCCTGCCTCCGCTCCCCGTCCCGTCGCTGGAGGAGACGCTTCGCAAGTACCTGGATGCAGGTGCCTATGCGCGGGTCGCCGCGGGCTCCTGGGGCCCCCTCAGATATGACCTGAAATATCACAGTCAATGAACTACCGTACAACTCTTTCTCTTACCATCTTAACGTCAGTATCTCTAAGGATATAGTGAACTTGTAGATGGGAAATCGGGACTGTCATCGTGCGTAAAATCAGCGCGTGCCTTTGACCCACTTATTTGTGTTTGTTTTTCTGTGTGCAGTGAGGCCCTTTGCAACGGAGGAGGAGTTCCGAGCAACTAAGGGGATTGTAAAGCGTTTTGGGGAGGGGCTTGGAAAAGACCTGCATCAGCAACTCCTGCAGAGAGCCAGAACCAGGCGAAATTGGGTGTGTGCCTTCCACGTGGAGTTTAAACCCAGTGTTTGCCATGTATAAACAGACCTCTCCTTGCATGTTGATTATCTCCCTCCCCAATTTTTTTAGTTGGAGGAATGGTGGCTGAACACCGCCTACCTGGAGGTCCGCATGCCCTCCCAGCTGAATGTGAACTTTGCCGGTCCGGCTCCATATCTGGAACACTGCTGGCCTCCGCAGGACGGCACGCAGCTGGAGCGGACCAGCCTGGCCACGTGGTACACGCTGCAGTACTGGGACCTCATCCGCACGTAAGAGACACCTGCTCTCAGAGTCTGATGCGTACGGAGAATCCGACACCCCGTCTGCGTTCCGTGGGCGATGGCATCATCGCATTCCGTTTGGTATCGGGTTTGACCCGCAGATTCCGAGTAAATTAGCCACCCTGATCCATTGAGTCCTGTGCAGTGTTTTCATTTTGCAAAAGTGAATTTATTAGGTTTCAGAGGGGGGATAAATTGCGCCCCCTTCAGTCAGCAAACCAACACGGCTTGTCGCTCCCACCACCCCATGAGACATGTCACTCAGATGGTCCTCTTATGTGGTTCCTCGATGGTGAAATGAGCTGCTGAACCACGTCGGCTCTAAAAACGCCTTCTCCACCTTCATGTTCTTTGAATGTTCTTATGTTGCACTTCTGGTCCTTGAATAGTCTTATTAGGTTCTTGCTTTGTTAGAAGTTGTCGAGTCGCTTCTTCTGCAGTACTGCTTGCACCTGTACCCGGGCATTCCTTGGAAGCTACTATTTGCCTCATATTTTCATCACTTTAGACAAAGGCGTCTGCTAAATATGTGAAGTATGTTCAGTACATCCCCTCTGAGTTATGGGGGAGGTTCTGGGTCGGAGCTGCGTGTCGCACATCACCAGGGATGTGGGGGTGTATCTTCTCAGCGAGAAGCTGGCTGTCCAGAAGGCGGGGAGCGTTCCTCTGGACATGGACCAGTTCCGCATGCTCTTCTGTACCTGCAAAGTTCCTGGGGTCGCCACGGATACCATTCACAACTACTTCAAGACTGGTGAGGCTTGATGGTGCGGATGGCGTGAGGGTGACTGCGGTGTCCTCGGGGCAGTGAGGAGAGCGTGTTGTCTCTGCTGCAGAGAGCGAGGGGCAGTGCCCCTCCCACCTCGTGGTCATGTGCCGAGGCCGGATCTTCGCCTTTGACGTCGTGTACGACGGACACATCCTCACACCCCCGGAGCTGCTCAGGTACGAGCCGAGTCCAGTCAGAGAAGTGTGTGTTTGTCCCCTAGTGCCCCCTGTTGACTGCTCAAATGGTGGTTTACTTTTATACATATATAAATATATTAATGGTTGTTTTTTTGCTATCTGACTGAGTGATGGTTTAAAAAAAAAAACTTCTGATGTATAACAAGTGGCCTGTGGGAACTTGTGTGTCGTCTTTTGGTTGGTTATCTAACCGCTCAGTGAAAAGTTCGAATTCATCTGTTCGTGTCCTCAGGCAGTTAAGCTACATCAAGGAGATGTGCGATAAGGAGCCAGAAGGTGAGGGGGTCTCGGCCCTGACCACCGAGGAGAGGACTCGCTGGGCCAAGGTTGGTGCATAGTTTTTACCTGTCTTCTCAGGATCAGCTGCTTTGGTTCGCTTAAACATGCACGCTCGTCTGCTTTGGTTCGCTTAAACATGCACGCTCGTCTGCTTTGGTTCGCTTAAACATGCACGCTCGTCTGCTTTGGTTCGCTTAAACATGCACGCTCGTCTGCTTTGGTTCGCTGAAACATGCACGCTCGTCTGCTTTGGTTCGCTGAAACATGCACGCTCGTCTGCTTTGGTTCGCTTAAACATGCACGCTCGTCTGCTTTGGTTCGCTTAAACATGCACGCTCGTCTGCTTTGGTTCGCTTAAACATGCACGCTCGTCTGCTTTGGTTCGCTTAAACATGCACGCTCGTCTGCTTTGGTTCGCTGAAACATGCACGCTCGTCTGCTTTGGTTCGCTTAAACATGCACGCTCGTCTGCTTTGGTTCGCTGAAACATGCACGCTCGTCTGCTTTGGTTCGCTGAAACATGCACGCTCGTCTGCTTTGGTTCGCTGAAACATGCACGCTCGTCTGCTTTGGTTCGCTTAAACATGCACGCTCGTCTGCTTTGGTTCGCTGAAACATGCACGCTCGTCTGCTTTGGTTCGCTTAAACATGCACGCTCGTCTGCTTTGGTTCGCTTAAACATGCACGCTCGTCTGCTTTGGTTCGCTTAAACATGTACGCTCGTCTGCTTAATACCGCCGCTTGCAGGCGAGGGAGTATCTCATCAGCATGGACCCCATGAACGAGGCCGTCCTGGACACCATTCAGAGCAGCCTGTTCGTGGTGTCGCTGGACGAGTCGCGGCCCTACTCCTCTCCGGAGAACTACACCGCGGTATGTCAGCCTCCCTTTCGCCGGGCAGCTTTTTTAGTCTTCTGTGTGGATTCTGTGTTACCTGCAGAACCAGCCTTCATGGCCTAAAACCACAGTTGCAGGAGGTCCATAATCCCCTGGACCTGATCAGGGCGCCTTCATCTCGCTGTTCTTCACACAGGTGACTTTGGAAGCCCTGACGGGAGACCCTACGGTTCGCTGGGGAGACAAATCCTACAACTTCTTGTGCTTCGCGGATGGCACCTTCGGGTCCAACTGTGACGTAAGCAGCCGAAACTGTGACGTAAATTGGGCGCTTCTAACGAACACCTTGGCAAGTCTGACTCAGCGCTGACTGTTTCTATTTGTGCTCTGAGGTTCTTGGCGAGGTCAGACATGTTCACTTTACCATAACTCTGGGATGGGGGTCCTGTGCTGCTCAGTAACGCCCCCTTGTGGTTGTTCTCTTGCTGCAGCATGCCCCTTATGATGCCATGGTGCTGGTGTCCATGTGTTACTACAACGATCAGAAGCTGAAAGCCTGTGGGGGTGTCTGGAAGGTGGGTGGGTCTGCCCCGAATGCTGGGCCACGTCCTGGGGGCAGGCAGTAATCACACCTGCAGGCCGGGTGGCTCCCTGCTGGCCCAGCCACACCTTCTATACCCCTATGAATCCGCCGTAATTCTAGAAGCTTCCCTGTAAAATCAGAGCCCCTCCATTCTGCCAGCTGCGGCCGTCAGCACGAGACTGGTTGAATCCCTGCTATGTGGTTTGCCCCCAGGGCTTGGAGATTGTCCGGGACGTCCCGTTACCGAAGGAGCTCGTCTTCACGCTGGACGACAGAGTGAGAGGGGACATCGCATTGGCCAAGCAGCACTATCTGGAGTCTGTGAGTCTGGGCGTTTGTGTGAGCAGAGTCTCCGTGTCCCGTGTCCCGGTCCCTAGCGCCTCACAACCGGCCCACTATGTGCCCGCAGGCCAGTGACATCCAGGTGCTCTGCTACGCTTTCACGGCCTTCGGCAAGGCGGCCATCAAGCGCGGGAAGGTCCACCCAGACACCTTTGTGCAGCTGGCCCTGCAGCTCGCCTACTTCCGGCTCCATGGGAGGTGGGTCCCTCTGCCACGGGCCCAGAATTAGCACTTTCGTTTGCTCCAGCTCCCAAATACGTATGCATTGTGAAAACGGATGGAGACGAAGAATGTGGTAGGGCAGCTATCATGCGCTATCCCATCTCCCCTCAGGGCACCCCCCTTTATATGCAAATGCACTCACAGAGCCTTGTTGGGTGGGACTTAGGGGGTATAAAGGGGGGTTAGAGACCTGTCCTTATATTATATTTCAGCTGCCTTTCAGTACCTGGTGTATGGCTTCACTGTATCATATGAATCATTTCCTGTACAATGAGTCATTGTTTTGCTGAAACTGCGTTGGTGAGAGACTCAAGTGGATTCCTCATTGGGCACGATTACTCCTTCCAGTCATGTGCTGAACTTTGCTCTGTTTTCCTCCCTCCTCTCCTTTCCCCTCCCATCCTTTTCCCTCCTCTCCTCTCCCCTTCCCTCCTCTCCTCTCCCCTCGCCTCTCCTCGTCTCTCCTCTCGCAGGTCGGGTTGTTGCTATGAGACGGCCACAACTCGGCGTTTCTATCACGGCCGCACGGAGACCATGAGGCCCTGCACACTGGAGGCGCAGCAGTGGTGCCAGTCCATGGTGGACCCCACAGCCAGTGTACGCCCAGGGTTCAGTGGGCTCTGCTCTGGGTTACCGTAGTAACGAAGGCAGAAACGTTCAACAAAGACAAACGCAGCTAGTTAGAGAGACGGCCAGGACACCGTCCATCGATCCATCTTCTGTTAGCTTATCCTGGTCAGGCTTGTGGGGCGGAGTGACCCAGTATAAACAGTATTGGCCCCCACCATTTAAAATAGTGATGTATCCCTCACAGATGGACACCAGGCGGAAGAAGCTTCTGGAAGCAGTCAGCAAGCACAACAGGCTGATGAAAGAGGCCCAGGATGGAAAGGGTGAGTGTGGCATCAGTCAGTTAAGTGGACCGTCCATTTAAAGGGGAACTTTCTGTAACTTTTTATTACATTTTTTTTTGTAGGTTTTGACCGGCACCTTCTGGGCCTATACCTCACTGCCAAAGAGGAGGGGCTTCCTGTACCGGAGCTGTACAATGACCCGCTGTACTTCAGGAGGTGCAGCTGCCCGCACGCACGCCCCGCACGCACGCAGACACGGACACGCAGACACACTTCTGTCTTAGTTTCTGTCTGTCTCCACCCCCCCACCCCTCCCGAGCCCCGTGTTTATAATGACGCCTTCGGTGTCTCCTTTGCAGTGGCGGAGGGGGGAACTTCACCCTGTCCACCAGCCTGGTGGGGTACACCACCGTGATTGGTGCAGTGGCCCCCATGGTGCACCATGGCTACGGGTTCTTCTACCGCATCAGAGATGACAGGTAGGGTGCCCCCCCCCTACAGGAGGAATGACGGGCCCCGTCACAGGCAGGATGGGCCCTTCACTAGCTGACGTCGTTTATTCCATTAGAATGGTAGCAGCCTAATGAAATCGCTTTGTGCTCAGATTTACGGGAATCTCACCTTTGTACTTTACATCCCCCCCCCCCACCACTGGCTTTCCTTGTTTTGGCTTTTGAGTTTTCAGTCATGTGGCATAGTGATGGTC
Organism: Paramormyrops kingsleyae; assembly: GCF_048594095.1. Lineage (NCBI taxonomy): Eukaryota > Metazoa > Chordata > Actinopteri > Osteoglossiformes > Mormyridae > Paramormyrops > Paramormyrops kingsleyae. The sequence continues at coordinate 36,455,080 of NC_132805.1, read as the reverse complement.
GTGGGGACATCAGCGAGACCTTTACCTAGGCTGATAGGATACCTGTGTGCTTTTGTCCCGACACTCTTTGATTATATAGAGTTAATACACTGGCAGGCGCTGGGATTAGATCTGACGTGCGGAACGGGGAAGTTCAGACGGCATGATGATTCACGACGGGCCGAGAGACGCAGTGATGTCATGTTTTAAGCGGCCTGCGGATGAAAGCCGCCGGGGAGAGCTGGTGGCCCGCGGGGGTGGAGATGTTCACCCTCGTCTTGTATTCCGCCCCCCCCCCCAGGATCGTGGTGTCCTGCTCGGCCTGGAAGTCCTGCCCTGACACCGATGCAGAGAAGCTCTTCCAGAACCTCGGCGTGGCCTTCCAGAACATGCTGCACCTCACCACCATGTCCCAGCTCTAGATCCCAGGAACCTCCTTCTCTTGCAATCAAAGCAACCATCAATGCAAACCTTAATCATGCAGTAACAATGCAGATCCCTGCCTTTCCTATTCCTTTCCTATTCTTGTCCCAGCGTAATGTGCTGCTTCACATACTAGAGTCTCCCTTGAGCCAGTAAAGAGTCTCTTATCGGCGTATTAAACAGTTCGGGAGGCCAGTCACTTGCAGTGATGGAGGGAGGTCGGTCCTCAGGAGGGGACGCCTTATTACAGGCGTGGTGAGCATGGAGTACCGTGTTTCCTCTCCGCCGCGGTGTGTGTGTTTGTCCTAGAAAACAGTATTGATCTGAGACGCAGCATTAGAAACATGACTGTTTAAAACTTTAAAAAGTAGTAATTAATACCTGATTTTTAACATGTAATGGTGTTTTATGAGGGGACGACTGGCAAGCAGGTTGGTCGCAGGGACGTCGGAGTGGAGGGGGGACGGTGATCAGGCCCAAGACCTCGTTAGACTGTAAAGGGTTACAGTGCAGCCGACTCACATCAGGGAGACTGCGTGATGCTGCCGGATTGCTAATTGCCTGTAGGTGTCGCTGTTTTCCAGCACCAGCAACTCCACTGTCAGCCTGCTTTAGTGCTCCACGAAATCTGCGATGGGGCCTGCAGGAGGTAGTGATGAGCAAATAAAGCTTCATGAACCATTTGCTGTATTGTCTGACCCCACTAGATGGTGCTCTCATAAAAGGGCTCAAAGCATGACCCAAAGTAAACCAAGAGCGCCACCTAGTGAGGTCAAAAAATACAGCAAATGGTTCATGAAGCTTGTCTTGCCCGTCACTAGCTGGAGGACAGGAGTAACCCAGAGCTTTGGCTCTCGATCTCTGGATGTTCCTCACTGCCCCCGCGTCCTTGTCAGTCGCCCCTTATGAGCACTTACAGTAGCAATGACATTCATTTAATGAATGTCTGAAACCGATAGACCAGGAATGATTTCCTTTAACTGCCAGGTAGGTTCCGAGCTGTTTGCTCATCGGTGGATCAACCTTCTCACAAACCTGTATCAAGCATCAGCGTTTGACTGAAATGCGGAATCACAGCAGAGATGGTCTTTATGTACCAGGTTTTAACTAAAATAATATTTTCCAAACAAAAACCATTTGGGAAAAATACTTTTGTGCGACTGATGAAGATTATCATTTCATGGTCCTTGTACATGTAATCATGTAGATGATGGGCTGTAAACTCTTGAAACATTTCTGTGATTCAGAGCATGTCTGTAAAGAGGAAATGCTGAATGATCTAGCAATAAAATGCTTTAAAGTTGACAACTGCTGATTTTTTTTTTTTTGCGACTTAAAATTGTGTTTATCTGTGGTGGGGGTCCTCCCGGTGGGGAATAAAATCCACTGAGCGTCTGTAAAATATGCAAACTACACAGGTTCGAAGCTGGCTGTGTTGAATCAAAGGATGAATTTTACACAATACGTATACTTACAGTGCAAAGTTAATATTTATTCATAACTGTTTACATAAGAATAGAAAAGGCCAAATATTTAATTGTTAAGGCTGCCATAGACAAAGATAAATGATTAGCATGTGTCATTTATAAATATACCTGAATGGGCCTTCTGGGTGCCAATCTGCACGGTTCATCTCCGCCCATCCCAGGCCGGCCAATGGGAGGCCAGTACATTGGCCCACAGGGCACAGCCTAAAATCTGCTGTCTGGGAATCTGCAGGCTTGATTCTTATTGTTTAATTATCAATTCTTAAGTATGCAAATATTATATGTAAATCATAAGCACTTTAATGTTAAATATGGTGTCAGGTGAATGGCTGCATTAAAGCAATCTTCTGGATCCTTCCTATATTTTAGAGATCCCTCCACCATGGGTGCACGTCATCCATGTAAATAAGCTCTCTGAATTCAGGGTGCTGGACCTGCTGGGACCTGGGTGCCCCCCAGCCCCAGCCCCAGCCCCAGCTCGCCAACAGGAGAGCTCAGACTGTAGTACAGCCGCAAGCCATCCAGCTACGGCCTTCCATGCCCCATCTGGGATGACACCAGGCTGTGGTACACGCCCTGCTTGGCCAGCAGTTGCTGGTGCGTTCCCATTTCCACCACCACCCCATCCTTCAGCACGGCGATGCGGTCTGCGTTCTGGATGGTGGAGAGGCGGTGGGCCACCACGATGCAGGTCCGGCCTTCCCGCACCTTATCCAGAGCCTCCTGCACGATCTGCATTGGGGGTGAGGGGACATGCAGGTCTAATTCTGTTACACTGCCACACTTCTACTGGCTGTCACCAAGGTCAGTTCACAGCTACTACCACTAGGGGGCAGTGATGGGAACCTGAAGTGAAGTGATTTGTTGTCGTTGTTGACTCACCATGGCACACAACAACGAAATGTGTCCTCTGCATTTAACCCATATGTGACATTGTGACATAACAGGGGCAGCTAATTCAGCACTCAGGGAGCAGTACCTTGCTCAGGGTACCTCAGTGGTACTTCGCTGGTCAGGAATTCAAACCAGCAATCTTTCAATAGCAAGTGTTCTTCCCTAACCATTAAGCCACCGCTGCCCCCACAGTCTGTACATTCACATCAGCTCTTTATTTCACTGCACATGTGGAATTATCATGTTCTTTGCATGTTGTGTGGGTGTCTCCAGTTTCATCCCACAGTGCAAACACAGGCTAACTGGGACTATACATTTCCAGTGTTGTATGATGTTTGTGAGTGTGTGTGCGAATGCGTCGTCCTGCAATAGGCTGGCATCCTAAGCAGGGTGTGCCCCAGCTTCCTGGGATAGGCTCCACCCCACGGTGCCCAGCAGGAAATGCCATGTGAATATGAATGGTTTGATTCTTTTTTGTGAACGGCTGATCCCACACACCTTCTCGCTCTCCGTGTCCAGGGCTGACGTGGCCTCGTCGAGCAGCAGCAGCGTGGGGTTGCGGAGGATCGCCCTGGCGATGGCCACGCGCTGCTTCTGGCCGCCGGACAGCTGGGTGCCGCGGTCGCCGGCCTGCGTCTTGTACTTCTGCAGCAGACAGAGAAGAAGCCGCAGCCTTATCAGTCCCCTTTGCTTGCTGGGGTCCGGCTCTGCTATGCTACTCGCTATCTCAGAAATGCTTTCGCACTTCTTCTGGAATCACATCACGCGTTAAACTCCGAGAGGGAGATTTCCGGCCCAGAGTTAAAGGCTCCAGCGACACCGGAGGTTCGGCCCTGTGGTGTCACTTTGAAGAAACAGTCACCCAGTTACTAAAGGTGAAAGGTAAAGCTTTAAGATCCCCATTTGAAAGGCCGCCGCCTATCAGCCAGGCCGGTGTTGGGGGTAATCGGCATGGCAGCGAGTCTTCTCCCTGGGGAAGGAGCGTGAGAGCCCGGATTTAGCAGCATCGGGGGTTATTAAAAGCCACTTACATCGGGCAGCCCTTCGATGAAGGAGTGGATGTTGGCGGCTTTGGCCGCCGTGACGATCTCCTCATGAAGCACCTCCCTGCTGTTGTCACCGTAGGCGATGTTCTCGGCCAGGCTGCAGTCGAACAGCACGGGCTCCTGGGACACAATGCCGATCTGCGCCCTCAGCCAGTGGATGTTCAGGCCCTGAGTGTCATGCTGATCCAGCAGCTGCAAGGGACGGGGCCAAGAGTGTATCAGGGAGGGACCAAGAGTGTATCAGGGCGGAGCCAGGAGTGTATTAGGGCGGGGCAAAGAGTGTATCAGGGCGGGGCCAGGAGTGTATCAGGGCGGGGCCAGGAGTGTATTAGGGCGGGACCAAGAGTGTATCGGGGGGGGGGCAAGGAGTGTATCGGGGGGGGGGGGGGGGGGGGACAAGACGTAATATTTTAATTTAGTCCATATTCATTATTCCTTGGTTCCTACCCCCATGAACACCATAATATTACAACCTTATCACTTATCTACCGTTAAATAACGGGATTTGTAAGGTGCTCACACCTGTCTAGGTCTGTGGCTGGTTTGTGTGCGTCTGTGTATGTCTGTATGCGTGAGATAATCTTTAACTCCTACACACAGAAACACATCGGCATCCCATCAGCATTGTCTGCTGCAGAGCTAAGGACTGATAATCCTCCCAGGAGAGGCAGGCTGACACACTGGTTGTGCAATAGGGCCCATAAGGAGCCCTAAACCCTTATCAGCTCTCAGAAAGGCTTGTGACCTCCGGCCAGGAGAGGGCGCCGTCAGCACTTACCACCGAGCCCTGGCATGGGTCGTAAAGGCGCTCCAGCAGCTGGATGGTGGTGCTCTTCCCACAGCCGCTGCCGCCCACGAGGGCCAGCGTCTGCCCCCTCTTCACCTTGAGGCTCAGCCCCTGCAGGACGGGAATCTTCGGCCGGGAGGGGTAATTGAACAGCACGTCCTTGAAAGTGATGTTCCCATCACAGTGGGGCTAAATAAGGGACAGAAAAAGAAGGCGTCTTTCCTGCTTAAAGAGCCAAACACAGGGGCGCTCAGCCCTCACTGTGCTTCAGTCCTTTCCAGGACTGGCCACTGGGTGTCACTGTGTGTGTTTTGTCTGTCACTGTGTATTTAGACATGGATTTAGCACAGAGGTGCCATAGCAGAGCCTCTGTCAGGCCACTTCAGGTGACCCACGCTAACGTACTGGTTTCTCTCCCTCCTCTGACTCATTGTCGATCGCCGGCACCCTCTCCAGCAACATGAAAATGTGGGAGGCCGACACTTTGGCCTTGGCGTAGTTGGGGGCAAAGGAATTGGCCTCCCCCATGGCGAGAGCCCCATACAGGACAGCGGAGATAACTCTGCAACAGACAAGACTCTCATTTTCAATGTCAAGGCATCTGAAACATGGACCTATCTGACAGATTCTCCAAGCCTAGAAACCAAAGGACAAGACGCAGTTAGTGCTCATGATTCAGGTTATGGTGGCGCTGTGTGGTGCCCAGAGTAAATAACTCTCAGTGTAATGAGTTAGTATTTCACCATCATCAAACACAGCTATTGATTGGATGGCAGAAGAGCCAGTGTAAGTGGCCATATTGCGCAGCAACTGCGTTAAACGTGAGAATTTCTGTGTTTACGGATTCGGAAAAGCTGGTTCTTTAGCGGCTGATGCTATTGTGCATTTTTTTTACTTCTGTGTCTTTCCATCCTGCAAGAAACGAAAAAAATAATTGTTTTGTGTAATTTATGGCAGCTTCAGATGAACCAGAGCATATTTTCCATTGTTGTAATAATTAACTGTTTCCATGGCAAATGTTAAACCTTTGCACCCGCATGCCGGATAGAAACACGTGAAAACAACTGGCATGTTGGGGGAAGTCCAGGCCATAGAATAGCCCGGAGCGTGAACCATACATGAAATGGACCGATCCAAAGTCGGGACCGATCCAAAGCCGGGACCGATCCAAAGCCAGACTGATCCAAAGCCCGGACCGATCCAAAGCCCGGACCGATCCGAAGCCGGGACCGATCCAAAGCCCGGACCGATCCGAAGCCAGGACCGATCCGAAGCCCGGACCGATCCGAAGCCCGGACCGATCCGAAGCCGGGACCGATCCAAAGTCGGAACCGATCCAAAGCCGGACCGATCCAAAGCTGGGACCGATCCAAAGCCGGACCGATCCGAAGCTGGCAATGTCGCTCTCAGATCACTGCACGTTTCCTGTCCCTCATAAAGACCGTGATCCTGATTTCAGGGTTTCCTTTATCAAGGTTCTGCACCAGCTCCTTTTCACTTGCGATGCAAATTTTATGGGTTTTTTTCAATAAGACGGTGCACATTTTGCATATTTAGGAAGTTTGATAAACCGTCACTTCCCAGATAGTTCTTCCGTTGTGTTTCTCACATGACTACCTGGTGAGGTGACACAGGCAGCAGAAATCCAGGGTGGATGAGGCTATGGTGGACAGGCAGTCCCTGACTGGTTTAACTCACTCCCACTCTGCTCCACAGCTCCCAGGCGAGTCAGACGGTGATGGACAGTGTGCAGTAATCCCAGTAATCCCATCCCACCTACCTTTAATTTCAAGGTAGGTGGGATGTGTGCTCTATTTGTCACCATATTATTGTGTAATCCTTACTTCTTTTTGAGACTGCTGTAATTAGCTGTGCTGAACATAATCTTTCTATTTCAATTTTCCTCTAACACGGTGCACCAGCACCTCAACATTACAGCTGGTAAATAAACCATTATAAATATAACGATTTAAAAATAACTTCCTCAGGTGTGCATCTACTTGTTAAAGAAGGATGAGACCACGTTGCGGCGGAGATACGCACAGAAACACCCCCTCGAAGTCCATCTGATTCTGTTCGATAAGCCAGGCCCCAAAGCGGAAGCAGCCTGCATAGGCGAAGTAGACGATGGCTTGGGAGAAGGCGAATGTCAGCCCATAGACGTGGGCCTTCTTCTTGGAGTTCCTGGCAAACGGAAACGTGTTTGCTGAGCGGTGGCTTGTGCTTCCCCCCATGTCATGTGACGTCCGTCGCGTGACCCGCTGACGTTCACCTACTTGTATGGGACAATGAGGTTCTCCTGGTAGAGGCTCTCGAATTTCATCTCACGCCCCAGAGACACGACCGTGCGGACGTTCTCGATGGCTTCTGTGGCAACCTGCAGAAACGCCAGCAAAATGAACCCAAAAGGACCCTCCATTAGGGTTTCAGATGAGAGTAACTCGGGAGAAATTACATTGTTCAGAAATATAAACGGCAAATGCACACTCTCATGTTTACATGAAAATTTTCAAAGTCTATAATTTCAAATCTGAACTAAGTCTGTTTCCTTCAATAAACTATTTATCTATTGAGTGACTATAAGGCATTCAGTTAGAGGTGGATTGTTCAGGTGCAGAAAGTAAAAATCCAGACCAAGATTTTGTTTTAACCAACCAGTTAAACATAAAGAGTCACAGTCCCAGAGAACTCAACTGCTCTCAGTGAAGCACAGGGCACAAGGCAGGACACTAACTGGACAAAATGCCAGTGTTACGTCACAAACACATTTCATGAATGTTATGCAGGCGTCTGCCAAGGTAACTCCTAGCTGAGGGTCAGACTGATACTCCACACAGCTTTTGTATTTTTATTCGGGATCAGAGACGGGCGGCCGTCTGGTCACATGACCTGGTCCTAAGCCGCAGCTTCCCATTGGCTGCTCAGCCCACCTTCCCTGCCACCTCCAGCTCCTTCTTGTCTTTCACGGCGTGACCGGCCAGCGTCTTCATCTGCACGGCTCCGGCGATCGCCAGGAAGGGCACCACAGACAGAAGGAGCAGCGTCAGCTGCCAGCCGTAGACGAAGGCGATGATGACCGAGGTGCCCAGGTTGGCCACGTTCTGGGCCAGCGTCGCCAACCTGACGCCCGTCGCCTGGCCAACAGGGGGGGTTCTGTTACTGAGTCTGTTCCTAACCTTATGCCCCCCCCACCTACCCCAGTCCCGTATGAGATCCACATCAAACCAAATCAAGGCCCACTTCTAAATCCTGTATCATCTACACTACTGTGCAAAAGTCAAAGAAAATAGTTTAAATGATCTTCACGTTGGTGTCAAACTATGATGCTGAAGTGTGTCGGCATGTTAAACATCTCACAAGTCACCCCAGTATTCTAGTAACTGTCCAATATATCCACAGATATGTTACCTTCACCACTAACCTACACTGTTTGGCTAAGAAATACCTTATTAAGATATTTAACTACTTAAGGTAGTTAAATTAATGGTATTTATTTAAAATCTGACAAACATGCAGAGCTGAGGTGCCCCTGAGGAGAGGTTTGGGATCTGCAGTGATGTTCATCTAGCCGTTCAACAAGATATAAGTAACTTTTTGGAGAAAAGAACATATTCTTGTTTTTTATTCTCACTGTAGATTTGTCTGTATTCTAATTTTTGTTTTTTTTTCCTGAACAAATGTACACTCACTACCTACATAGATAGCTGACACGTCTCTTTTCCTGCCTAAGACATTTTCATTTTCACTGCTCAAACGGATGCCGTACCTTTGCTGTGTATATGTCCTCTGAAATGTTTCTACATGTCACTTTTATCCTTTACAGGCAGTGCACGTTTGTAATTTCGGGCCATCATTGTATTTAACCCAAATTCTTAAGATAACAGGCTTTATGGCAGCCTGTTTGTACGAACAAGCCGTCCGTAAGTCAGATGTAAGTCAGTGAGCTCTGAGTTCTCAGTGTGCCAGGGCCTCTCTGTAGGAAGGAGATGTAAGTGAGACAAACACGGGACCTACTCCCTGAACTTGGGCAGCATCAGTGGCCAGCCTGGTAGTCAGGGCTCCAACGCTGTTCTTGGGCTCATCAAACCAGCCCATTTCCTGTAGTGGGGGGGGGGGGGGGGGGAGCAAATGGTGAGAACCACAAAGGCTGACCAGAACCGCTGCCGGGTCCTTGGGCGTCCAGAATCACACCCATCTTCTCCCTGATGTTTCTTCACAGACTGCTGCCACCACAAATGAAAGGTCCGGAGGCTGTATCCATGTGTAGCCGTGTCACATGGGCGAAAACTAGCATGAAGCAGAATAAATGCCAGATATATACAGAACAGAGGTCAAGCGCTTTCAGTGCCACAGTAATACATCACCGTTTCAGAGGCAGATGATCGACCTGGCCAATCAGCGCCGCAGCAGAGAAAGGTGGCAGCGAGGGAAACAGTGGGCGATAGATTTTACACAGACCCTTATCAGTATCATAAAAGAGAAACACAGCCCTGTCAACCCAAACGGTGGGGGCCTTTCTCAAGGAGCCTGACCTTGGGTCGGTCATGCTCACTACACTATCCTGCACTCGACTAACCATTTTCATACTGTGTCCCATTCATCCCTGTGCCTTAACAGACAATCATACCTGTGTCCTAACAGACAACTGTACCTGTGCCTTAACAGACAATCGTACCTGTGTCCTAACAGACAATCGTACCTGTGCCCTAACAGACAATCGTACCTGTGCCCTAACAGACAATCGTACCTGTGCCTTAACAGACAATCGTACCTGTGCCCTAACAGACAATCGTACCTGTGCCCTAACAGACAATCGTACCTGTGCCCTAACAGACAATCGTACCTGTGCCCTAACAGACAATCGTACCTGTGCCCTAACAGACAATCGTACCTGTCTCAGCATCGCCTTGAAAGCCCTGTATCTCAGCCTCATGGTGAGGATCTCACCAGCTTTTCCAAAACTGAAGCCCTGGAGAGAAACATGGATTAAATATAAGCAAAAGAAGCCAAATTACTTACATATTTATTCCTAGCCACTTTACACCCATTTTTATTCCAGCTATACACACTTTGAATGTAACAGATTTTCCAGGTATATTACACTTTTCAATTATTCCAAAATCACTGTTGTCGTTTTTCAGTCCTGTCTTTGTCTCAAGACCACTTTTTCTCTTACTCTATCTTCCTTATTAATTTACACTTACAAGTTAAAGTACAGACTATTTTTTGTTACAGCTTTCAATAATTTACTAAATAATGAAAAAAAAACGTCAATAATTCTACTGAAATCTGTATAGAGTATAGACGCTTTATGCCGAATAATTTTGCATAACACACACGACATTCGAAAATGCTGACAGCAGTAGAACAGAAATGAAAGGTTAAGAGACCTTTGCAGCTAAAACAAGAACCAGATTCAGCTTCTCTGGTTAAAACCTCCAGGCCAGTTGCGTGACGGTCCAGCACAACATAATGCTGATGAAGATCAGGGATCTACTGAAGGGCTTCACTGCAGTTTAAGACCTGATCTATGCTAATGACTGAGGAAGCAGCCTTGGCAGTGAGTCAGACTCAGTCTCAGAGATACATCCTCAAGCCGGGTTTATCTCCATAGCGACAGAGGGAGGATTTGCTGGGTTTCACAGAGAACATGATGGAGGCAGACAGGCAATCCAGCATCAGAGGTAAGAATGTCCTGGGGAGACAGGCTAATGGAGAATGTCCATTTGGATTTTCCCACATTTTTCTTACCTGGAGGAACATTGTGATGAAGGAGACACCTCCAATTACGGCAAACATAATGGAGAAGAAAGAGGACTTCAACTTGACCTGTTCCAGGTCGGGCTCGGCAAACACCTACAGGGGAACAGAGGAAACCATGCTGGTGCTGTTGTGGGGAGAGGAACGTCAATTCACTGGATGCCTATCCTGTACAGAAGCACTTCATGACCACTGGATGAAGTTCAGCAAATCCATTAGAAACTGAACAGTTCCTCTCTGCAATTGTGTTCACTTGGACTTTCCCCACTACAGCTAGATTGGGAAACCGCAGAAAGGGCTGGTTTACGGCTATGACAGGGTACAACGGCACGGGGGTGCGGCAATCCCCAAGTACACTTACCGCTATGATTTTGGAGAAGATGACAGCAAAGGCAGGCTGCATGCCCCCATTGATGATGGCACAGAAGATGCCGACCACCATGTAAGGCCACTCAGTGAGGTTCAGGTGCAGCACCTTCAGGAAGGACACCTCTGGCACCTTCTCCTCCTGGCCCTCCTCTTTTGCTACGTCCGCGTCGCCCTCTGCGGGTTTCATTTTGAGGGGGAATATTTCTGACTTTGTGGACGGGCTTTTCTCATCCAGACTGGCCTCTATCACGTCCTCCAGTGTGTCCTCCACGCTCCTGAACGTCTGAAAAGAGCAGTGATGGTTACTCACATCACAAATACAGACCTGCAGGAGAACTTCTCATCGGTACCGATGGTCCTAAATATTGGGGTGGGGTGGGGGGGGGGGGTTCCAGCTACAAAGAGAAAAATCTAGAAGTGATACTATCTGATCAAACCGCATCAGGTCCAGAGGAAGCTGAGTTGTAAAGAGGGGACCATTCCTACCACAAATGACCCAAGTAAAAAACTATTATGATTATGCTAATGTTAAATAATACATTAATGTTAAAATAATCCCACTGAAGATCTTTTTGACGTGGGATCCACACATGCCTGCATGTTGACCAGTGAGCAGTACACCCCTTTGCGTTCCATCAGCTCGCTGTGGGTCCCCAACTCCACGATCTCTCCATCTTGGAAGCCGGCGATGATGTCCGCGTTGCGGATGGTCGACAGGCGGTGGGCGACCACAATGGTGGTGCGGCCTTGCCTCACCTGCCGTGATGCCATGAACACTCAATAAAAGGCATCTTGAGAAATCAGGATTATGAACATGTCCTCTTAGAAACAAAGAGAATAACCTTGTCCAAAGCGGCCTGGACGATGGTCTCGCTCTCAGCATCCAGGGCGGACGTGGCCTCGTCCAGCAGGAGTATCTTGGGATTGCGGACAAGGGCTCGAGCGATGGCTATCCTCTGCTTCTGCCCTCCACTCATCTGGGTTCCTCTGTCACCAACCAGGGTCTCAAACTTCTACAGCAGCAACAAAGGCATTTTGAACTTTGAATTTTGAATGCTAGTAAGGGTCAATAATAAAACCATTTAAATATTTTCGACGTGACAACAAAGTACGGAGAAACAGCTTCTTAACCCTTAAGGTGTGGCCTAGTCGCCAACAAATTTTAATCTAGGTTCCACTGGATACCTCCCCAGTTTCATTTGCGATCTGAGCCCATGCTAACCTGAGTAGGATGGAAGCCTTGTTTTTCACATTTGTACTGAAAACTAGACAATATGTTATGGGTCTTTTCTTTTATGGGGCCCTAGATTTGGTGGTAGAGTAACACGAATAGCAGTCCATGTGCCCCAGTGCTCGCCCGGGCCCCCACCTGGGGAAGCTGCATGATGAAGTCGTAGGCGTTGGCCTCGCGTGTGGCCGTCTCGATCTCAGCCTGCGTCACGTCCTCCCGGCCATAGCGGATGTTCTCGGCGATGGTGGTGGCGAACAGCACCGGCTCCTGGCTCACGACCCCAATCATCTGGCGTAGGAAGCGGACGTTGAGGGAGCGGATGTCGTGCCCGTCGATGCTGACCTGCGTGCCAGAGCAAGTTGATGGAATACGTAAGGGCCGTGAGCGCTACGCCACGCAGACGCACGCAGACGCTGCCGGCACCGTACCATGCCCTCCTGTGGGTCATAGAATCGCTGCAGCAGCTGCACGGTGGTGCTCTTTCCGCAGCCGCTGCTGCCCACCAGCGCCAACGTCTGCCCGCTGTTCACCCGCAAATTCATACCCCTCAGCACCTGTGGGCAGACAAATCCAACCAGCGTTAGGCTGTATGGCCTGATAACAGAAGCAGATATGCAGCAAGGCAGGGTGACAGGGAAGGAGTATATGTGTGTGTGTGTGTGTGTGTGTGTGTATATATATATATATATATGGTACAAATTTATAGGATATAGAATTTGCATCTTTGTAGGACTTTGTAGGATCGCATACAATTTAGTTCTGATACTTGTACTCCATTAGAACATTTGGACATTGGCTGAAGACAGGACACTGCAGAAAACCACCCGGACATCGTTGCCAAAAAGCTGGCAGATTCACTCACTTGGACATCTGGCCGCGAGGGGTACCGGAAATGGATATTCTGGAAGTCGATATTCCCTTTAATTAGGTCGGGTTTGTAGCCTTTGTCAGAGTAGCTGTTGATATGAGGCTTCTGAAATTAGAGAGAAATGACTGGAAAACCACAAATATCCAAAAAGAGCCACCAGACTGAATTTATTTTGTTGTGGTTGTTGTTACAGCTCAGACGTTATCTGTGTACATTAGCTGAACACTCTGCAGAAGCTCTGCATGCCTTCACTGTTACCACAGCAGCAGAGAATCAGACACCCCCCAACATAACTACATTGTATGGTGATGGTTTGTCCAGCGCATTGAAGAGACCGGCCCATGATCCTGAGGGACAGTTTCTTCAAAACAACCGGTTCCTCATTTGAAACAATTGAAGGAAAACCCTACATAAAATGGTTTATTTATAATTTATTTTGATTTCTTTTGTGAGGGCTTAGTTTGCGTTTCTCGGTTGCTTGGGGGGTACATGTGTGTATCCTTCGTTTGTTTATTCAGTCCTGATCTAATTAAAGATTACTTGTGTGAGGTCTGTCCAGAGCACCACACCCTTCCAGAATACGGAAGCGGCTCCTCAGAAGACCTGAGACCAGTTATGGGTCCTGCAGTCCTGAAACCAGGGTGGAAACCACCACACTTTGGACACCTACTGCTAAAGGCAACAGTCACCGAAGAAACTTGGTACTAAAGCAACAGGACACCAACTCCGAGGGTCTCAGACACCCGCAAAGACGCTTAGTATCCTCAAGAATTTTCAGCCGCGCTTGAAATACTGCCTGGATCAACTACCGCAGAAAAATCTAGCTTTTCTGTAGATTAACTACTTTTTGTTTAACTCTAGTTGTTTAGATTGCGGACTACAAGTAGTTAGTAGATTATATTGTTAATCCTGTTATAAGTAAAATAAACTTGGAGGATAAGCTGTATTGATATCAAGCCAAGAAGAGGTTAAATGAACAATACAGCCAGTACCCCCACCCCCCCCCCCAGCAATCTCACATCAAACATTCCAGAGGGTGTGGATGTGTGGCTGAGACCGAGGGCCGACTCACAGTGTCGATTATGGCAAACACCTTGTGTGCCGCTCCCCTTGCGCTGGCGAACGCTTGGATGTTCGGGGACGTCTGGCCAACGGCAAAGGCGCCGATGATGACCGCGAAGAACACCTGGGTAAAGGAAAATCTCACCATCAGCAACACAAACACACAGAGTTCTCCCACAGTGCCTCAGCGGGTTAAGTCTCGGTCTCTGTGATTGGAAGGTCGACAGTCACATGGCTGTGGGCCCTTATCCCCGGCTGGAGGGGTGCTGCACGATGGTTAACCGTAAGCTGTGTTCTCTGAGCAATGAAGAGCAAGGTGGGGTCGATGATTTTCTATGCACCGGTACTCATACTTGTGCAATGGCCAGTAAAGGATTCTTATTATTACTGTTTATTACTGTTTATCACTACTAATTCAGCTTCACAATACAATATATTTTTGTTGGAGTTAGCTCAGCATACAGTGCTCACAGAAACTCTTGAGATGGTTACTGAATTAAGCAAAAGTCCCAGGATGTTCTGTGAGCACTGTACTGTATATCTGTATTGGCCCATCCAAAGGAATAATATACGCATGTAATCTATATTCCAGGCCGCTTTAATGATTTAAATTTACCTTCATACTGTCAACAAGGAAGGTCGACTTTAGTTGTGCCTCAGGTGAAATGTAACAGATACTTGAAATGATTGGTGCACCTTCAGATTTAGGAGTCCTTACCGTAGTAAAAGGCTGGATTATGTTTATCATTCTGAGATGTTTAGGAGTAAAAGACAGGCAGTTCGGAGAGGGAGCAGAGCAGACGGATCGGCTGGTTTGGACGAGGAGGAACCCGTGCTCACCGTTAGCAGGTCGCCGATGGTGTACTCCTTAGCCAGGATCAGGGTGCTGCCGTACCAGAAGGCCAAGGCATACGACATGTAGATGATGAGGAAGGTGAAGCCCATCGCGATGTTTGCTGTGATGGCCTTTTTCACGCCAACATTTTTGGCATCCCGAAGATTTTTTTCATACCTTTGTAGGAGATAAAATGGAAAATTCCGAATTACACCTTCAGCATCAAAAGAATAATTACAACTTTTATTAGCAAAATTACTGTGTATATTTCTCTTGAAATCAGAATATCTGTCATCTTTGATATTCATAATATCAGGAAAAACAAGTGCAGGTGAAAAGCGCTGTCTGATCGGGCCCCGTTCTTTAGCACCTCCGTAGCTCCTTCTTCTGACCGGCAAAGACAACCACGGTCCTAATTGCAGACAGCACTTCTTCAGCCACCGCTCCCGCCTTGGCGTAGGCCGTCTGCTCCTTGGATGTGAACGAAGTCATGACCTGGGCCCAGGAAGAGACAGTCGGTGTAAGTCAGGACTCCCTCATGCTCACTGCTGCCATCGACTGGACGAGTGCTGCCGACTCGCCTTGGAGAACATCGCTGCAGAGATGCCCAGGACAGGGCTGATGGCAAGAATGACCAGGGTGAGCTTCCAGCCAGTCAAGAAGCCCACGACAAAGCCAGCGATGAAAGTGCTCACGGACTGAATCAGCATCCCCAGCTTGTCCCCAATGCCTTCGTTAATCTTGTATATATCGCTAAAAAAGAGAGAAATCAGCTAAATAGATACGTACCTTTTAAACAAACCATGAAAGAAGATGCGCTTAACATCTCCAGACCAGGCTGAGGCTAAACCCAGGAATGACGTCCTAAAAATCCAGGTGGGAATGTGAACCTACTCGGCCAATCGCGTGTTCAGCTGTCCCGTCTCGTTAACATCAAACCAGCCGATCTCCTGCTGCATGATGGCATGGAAGAACTTCTTCCTCAGGCGTTTTATCTGCCGTCCGGCTGAGAGGGTCCACAGGGCCACCTGCAGGTAGGACGCTACCAGAACGGCCGCTCCCATGATCGAGTAGTAGATGGCATGTCTGGGATGGATGGAAACGTCACAGACGCTGTCATCACCATCATCGAGCGACATTTCCGTTGTGATGGACTGCGCACTGTGCTGCTATGTGACAGGGATCTCGAAAGCAGTTTGAAAACCTTACGAGTGAGGTCTGTGAGGTAGCGGGACACAGCACGACTGAAGGATTAAAATGGACAGTACCTGGTCATTTGTTCTCCCAAAGTCTCGTTCATCGTTAAGTCTGAAGTAGAGAAACAATCGATTAGACTTTTAATACAAAAATGGAGAAGTATCACAACTGTTCATACACTCGGTATACTGTGATCAATCTGCCATTTTATATTGTGGCCAGTTTTTCCATTGCACATATCTATCCATCCATTTTCCGTAACTGCTCATCTTATTCAGGAATGTGGGGGGGTCTGGAACCTACAGGTGCAAGGCAGGGAACAAGGATGGAGTGCCTGTACTGCACTGTCTTGTCCTGCACTGTCTTGTCCTGTACTGCACTGTCTTGTCCTGTACTGCACTGTCTTGTCCTGTATTGCACTGCTCTTTGTCCTGCACTGCACTGCTCTTTGTCCTGTATTGCACTGTCTTGTCCTGTATTGCACCCCCCCCCCCATTCACACAAACACCCCACTCACTCAGCTGGCCAGCCATAGCATCGTTGGTGAATGAGTCTGTCATGCCCCCGAAGACCACCACCATCGCGGGAAGCACTGCACCGTTACCCATGGCCATAAGGGTCCCCAAGATCAAGAGAAACTTGTCCCAGCCGTCTGCAAAACGAAACTGGAAGAAGGGGGAGGACAGTGAGCCAGCAGGGCTGTGAACTGGGCCAGACAGGTGCTGCTTTGGGGCGCAGGGGCGAAGTGGTGCAGATCTGCAGAACACTTGTTCCCTCAGATTTTATTTTCCGTCTTTGTTTCTGAGCTTACGCTGTTAGACCTAGATGTATTTATCAGCCCATGCATACCGACCTAGGATCTCACGCCACTTGTGCAGGGTTGTAGAGTGAAGGGTTAAGGTCAAAGGCTACAGAGTAAGGGACCGGTCAGCCCGGCCGCAGAGGGACAGCCACCCCGACGTTGCCATCACATTTTCGGCCGCTACATATTTCTGCTTTAACAGGCCACACAGTCGTCAATGCATCCTGGATGAGCGTGTTTGCACACAAACATAAATTCATGCTCACGCGCACACTTACTTACGCACAGGCGCTATTTGTACCACAATACTTTTAACTACATATTACTCTGCGCTCCTTTAAGCTCCATTACTTCTTCGGTGCGTAATTGCCGTATAGATCATTTTTTTGTACTACACATAGCTGAATGTATTGAAAGCAGAGGCGTCGCTATGGATGCATTAAAATGTCTTTAGCCCGCCCCCTCCCCCAAATAACTGTACACTAAATTGTTTAAATAGTCCGTTCTCATTCATTTTTATTACAGTCAGACGCCCAAGTAAAGGCGTAGGATGCCTTTTTTATATATAGATCTTTACTGGTTAGAGAGTTTTTCGGAGTTGCCCATCAACCATTTATTACGTACCATGGCAAACGGGCTGACCATTTCCATTTTGGGCTCCTTCTCTTTTCCATCTTTATCTTTTTTCTTACTGTATAATAGAGAATTTGTAATATAACCGTCAGACCAAGGATCATATTTTCATCGATCCATACAAATTATGAGCAAATTTGCTTTTTCCAGATGCAGTTTCGCTTTTGCAATGGATATTAACAGGCAAATATCACCCATTTTCATAGTTTAAAAGTTACCTGTACAAATGAGTAAATAACAAAACTGAGTTACCCTCTAACAGAGGCCGTAATGTCATGCCCTGATTAGACATCTTTTCTTAATTCTACCGTTAAAATAGACATTACAGTAACTGTGTAACTTGCGTTGAAAACTTTCTGTAAAAATATCGGTTTACCTCACGTCCCCATTTTGGTCCAGCTGCGCTTTGTCTAAAGCCATCTCTGTGTTCTTACCGTCTCCTTCCAATGTGTGCTGTTAAAAATAATCAGCGATTCTCTGTCACTTTACACATTAACACAGCAGACTTTCACTACGGCTCGATAAAATAACGCACATTCGGTTTACGGTCTTATTTTTACAACAAACACCCACATCAACAAAAATCTGTTATGATTTATTTTTATTTGTGTAAAACAGGGAGTGTTTGTATATATATATATATATATTAAAAGCTGTGAAGAATTCAGCTTAATCCTGGTAACTCACGGACACGGTTGGCGCTCCCGGCGCACTGCAGCCGCCGAATTCCGCAGCTCCAAGGTCTCCCGGCTTTGTGTGTAATATGAATATATGGTTTTATATATATACTTTTACGACACGACTGTCCGCGATAAGCGCAGTTACACATAAGCTGTACTGCGCGCTGAATGAGCACCTAAAATGGTCATATCCATGAGCGCGTTACTTTGGTGACTAGGTTGAGATGAGGGGGTTTGTCACTTTGGTGGGTGAAATCAGAGAGTAGCATCCCCGTGGCGGACCTCTCTCATTCCCGTTTGTAAATACTGTACAGTGATTGTACACGTTATATTTTTCTTTTGCTATAGATGGAATTATTTGCACCCCTAAAATGTTTTAAGGTACGCAGTCTTCACAGGGTTTCCCCCTATCCCGGGTACAAAGGGCACAGAGTCGGGGAAAGGAGTGGATTTATGGGCTGAAGGTACATGTCTCTACCGACACATAGTGGAAGTGGCTTGCGGGTTCGCGGCTGATTTAGTCCCGCCAGTGTTAAAGCCAAACATCCGCCTTTGGGGCAGGGGAACACCCCGGAATGAAGGACACTCAATCTCCCACTGTCACATAGGCCTAACTTGTAGCATATTAGAGACAGAAGGTCATTGTTAATACATTTCGCAAAAATAAATGCATATGAAAATTTTAGTGAGACTTTTTTTATGTATAGGCTAGACCTGTATACATTAATGGCCAAAATTGTGTAAACACCTAGCATTTTTGGGATTACGCCTTGAAAAATTACTACCCGAATATTGGCGGTAATGTTTACAAACAATCAAAGAATATTTATAAATATAATACACTGACCAATTAAATAAGTAACTGGAATAAAGTTCTGCAATCTCTAAAAATTGGAAGTGTTTCCACAGTCTTGGCCACTGGCGTAATGGTGCCTGATGACACGGTGAGTTTCTAACAGCCAGACAGAGGTCCAGGTGAGGTGAGCGTCCCCACGGACAACCTTCCGCCGCAGCGATGTTCACCGCGTTGCATCCCCTGTTGCGTAAGAGCGTCATAAAATGTATGACTGTGCGTGACAAAGGTGACGTTTATCATCTACCATGTTAGCTTTTATTAGCCTCTCTGAATAGTCAGAATCAGCTTACATTAAATAAAACCACGTACAATGTAATTAAATGCTCTGAACTCTTCTCGTACTTTCAAATGTACGGATACTTATTGTCTTACATTGTTACTTATCCAGTGTTTGTTGCCATGGTCTTAGTTAGAGGCACACACAGCATCCTCCAAGTGAGACGTACACCATGAATTATTTATTATTTACTGTGGTACGTTCCACTATCTTACTAATTTCACGGTCAATGTTACACTTCAAAAGTCTGAGCAACAAGGTTTCCGAAGTACTGTATGCTGCGTATCGGGATGATGTCATTCTATCATTGGCCTGGGGATATGCTCTCTGCAATAAAGAATGACCTGGATACACATCAGTGGGCTGGGCCAGTTACAGTTTAAATGAGATGTTAGATCAGTTAGATAAGATTGTGCTCCCGGGTTCAGTTTTTCAGCGAAACGTGTCTTGTAATTGGAAGAGAAGGAGAGATGTTCGTATTCGTGTTATTATTTTCATCTCGCACTTCTCGATGTCTCTCAAGAAATGACCATGTTTGGTTTCTGTGCCGTGATTGAGCTCCCAGTAAAACAACAACCTGGACCATTGTCCCAGTATATAAGCACATGTCTGGAGGTTGGAGAGTGCAGGCTCTGTGGTTATCTGAGAGACACTTATGTGAAGCTAACCATGTCCCAGTCAGCTGGACAAGGAGCTAAAGCGCTCATCCCTCATCGATCGGTTCCGCTTTTGACGTGACCTGCAAGGCAGAGGACTGGAAGTAAAGCCGCACAGCCCTGCTACCCTCCATCTTGGCGGGCCTATCCTTCGGCGTCACCGACTTTATGTTTTTATGATACTCATCTGCACTCATTGTCAGTCTGTAAATATGGATAGAATATTGAAAACACAGATAACCGTACTGCACGAGTGATGATTGGGCCAAAAGTACTTCTTAGAGTGCCGAACTGAGAGGAGGGGGGGCGCATTCTCTACGTCACTTGGTATGCTCAGGACGGAGATTATTTAATATACACTCACCTAAAGGATTATTAGGAACACCTGTTCAGTTTCTCATTAATGCAATTAACCAATCACATGGCAGTTGCTTCAATGCATTTAGGGGTGTGGTCCTGGTCAAGACAATCTCCTGAACTCCAAACTGAATGTCAGAATGGGAAAGAAAGGTGATTTAAGCAATTTTGAGCGTGGCATGGTTGTTGGTGCCAGACGGGCTGGTCTGAGTATTTCACAATCTGCTCAGTTACTGGGATTTTCACGCACAACCATTTCTAGGGTTTACAAAGAATGGTGTGCAAAGGGAAAAACATCCAGTATGCGGCAGTCCTGTGGGCGAAAATGCCTTGTTGATGCTAGAGGTCAGAGGAGAATGGGCCGACTGATTCAAGCTGATAGAAGAGCAACTTTGACTGAAATAACCACTCGTTACAACCGAGGTATGCAGCAAAGCATTTGTGAAGCCACAACACGCACAACCTTGAGGCGGATGGGCTACAACAGCAGAAGACCCCACCGGGTACCACTCATCTCCACTACAAATAGGAAAAAGAGGCTACAATTTGCATGAGCTCACCAAAATTGGACAGTTGAAGACTGGAAAAATGTTGCCTGGTCTGATGAGTCTCGATTTCTGTTGAGACATTCAAATGGTAGAGTCAGAATTTGGCGTAAACAGAATGAGAACATGGATTCATCATGCTTTGTTACCACTGTGCAGGCTGGTGGTGGTGGTGTAATGGTGTGGGGGATGTTTTCTTGGCACACTTTAGGCCCCTTAGTGCCAATTGGGCATCGTTTAAATGCCACGGCCTACCTGAGCATTGTTTCTGACCCTGTCCATCCCGTTATGACCACCATGTACCCATCCTCTGATGGCTACTTCCAGCAGGATAATGCACCATGTCACAAAGCTCGAATCATTTCAAATTGGTTTCTTGAACATGACAATGAGTTCACTGTACTAAAATGGCCCCCACAGTCACCAGATCTCAACCCAATAGAGCATCTTTGGGATGTGGTGGAACGGGAGCTTCGTGCCCTGGATGTGCATCCCACAAATCTCCATCAACTGCAAGATGCTATCCTATCAATATGGGCCAACATTTCTAAAGAATGCTTTCAGCACCTTGTTGAATCAATGCCACGTAGAATTAAGGCAGTTCTGAAGGTGAAAGGGGGTCAAACACCGCATTAGTATGGTGTTCCTAATATGGGTCCAAATTTTAGGGGCAGATTTGTGTTGTGCCATTTTTTGCCTAAGTGTATAAACAGAGAGCTGTACTCTTTGTCTGGATAAAAGCATGTATTATATGACAGGGAAAAAATTATGAATTCAACGTGCTATTAACTTTTCATTTATCCGTCCATCACCCAACCGCTTATTATTGTTCATTTTGTAAACATATTCGAAGCACATTACCGGCGCCCTTGCCTTGCGCCTAACTGCCAGTAGATGTCACTCTCATAATACTTGTCAAAACAAGGACACTGCCATTGACATCACGTTACTCCAGACGGGAGGTTCATTGGTTGGCTTGGAACGTCGAGGAACATCCATCCATCTTCCGACTGCTTGTCCCGTACAGTTACAGGTTGCACATGGGAGCAGCATAGACAGGATTGCAATCCACCTTAAAGACATCAGTTTACTTAAATACATCCACGCGACACAGAGAGAACATGCATACGCCAAATGAAAGAGAAAGGGCAGGATTTGAACCGCTACCCCTGGAGGCACGAGGCTGCAGTGCTTCCTACCATGAGCTTGTGTTTTCATTAATTGCTGGCCCATAATCCTGAACAGAAGGCACGTGCGAGGAAGAGACGGGGTGGGGGCAAAAGGTGCCGCTAGCCCTAATGTTAGAAAGTGTCCCCCTTTTGAGGTTCTAAGCGCCCCTTTTCGATATTCGAAGATCGTGCAAAATTTACTCTCGGCGACTCCCCCCACCCTCGGTCGGCCAAATGTACCCTAAGCCACGCCACGCCCCCCAGTTCGAGCACCTGCCCCTCGGACAGTCTGTGCTGTGGATAAGCGGTTCAAAGAAGGCAGGATGGATATAGTGCTGGCCTTTCGTACTTTTGCGGTAGGCCTAGGTCATTCTAAATAAATAAATGGTAAATAATCATAATAACATTTGGTTATGCTCATATTTATAAACCTCTCTCAAGTGTATTGGGAATTATTAGTGTCTAGAGGGAACCAAAATATACAGCAAATATACAAAGTTATAATATCATATATAATAAAACGCACCGAAAGCCCACTGGAATTCAGGACAGCGGCTATTGATGGTTGGGTGCCAATTAAATCTTACGTCCCTATAACATGAACAGACTGATGGATGGAGTGTACCTGGCAAAGGTTACCTTACAGTCTGCTCTTCTGTCTGCCTTTATTACTCTGCTTTTCTTTCTAACATTTCTCAGGTTCTCAAATGAGTGCAAACGCGCTGTCTATGTATTTAACACACCGTAGACAAAGAAATCGCTTTATTGCTAGAAGATTAAGTGTAGTTTTAAAAGTCTATATTTATTTATATGTATAATTCGGGGTATTTCGGCCACACTTAAAGGATCCTTGTCGGACGCTTTATAGAAAATACTGAAATATGGAATGAAGGCACAGCGCCTGGGAGCTGCGAGCCTCCTAGGAGAACATCTCGACAACATCGCAGGCTGGAGACTGCGTCCGTCAGGAAGTCGTCCCTGCCCTTTTTTTTTTGCTTTCGCTGGGATCCCATGACTGGGTCCTGCCGGCCGTGTGTTTACACCACAGTCGGTCAGGTAGATGTTAAGACAGCAGCACGGCCACGGGATCCTGATCAGCTGAAAACGAGCAGGTCTGCGCAGGGATGGCATCTCTCAGCCTGGGGCCGAATTTATCCCGAAAAAAAGGGGCTGCCAGGGCTGGTCTCGTCGAAAGGAAGAACCTGATCACAGTGTGCAGGTACCGTGAACATGCCCTGCGGTGGCCGTAGCTGGTGTGAGATGAAATCCGAAGGATGCGGCTTTATGTGGTTTAGAGGGAATACTAGCGGTCGGCGAATTAGATGATACGGCATTTCACGGGGCGGCGAGTCGCAGTCTTCGCTTCTTTGTTTAGCTTAGGACTGACGCGCCTTTTAGGTGTTATAACAATAGGTGAAGCACAAGATTAAACGTGCATCGCATAGTAAAATCGGTGAGGAAATTCGGGGAGCGAGTAAACCACACAAATGCTGCAAAAGTCAATGTACTTAGATGGGAGGGGAGTGATTTTATCTTAGAGCAACTCATACATGGCTTGTATAACTACTATGTTGGTCAGGTATTGCAAATACTGGTAAGCATCTAAAATGTATGTTTTTAATGACCCAAGGCATGGTTTGTGGGCTACTGATGCGTTTTGGGCTCCTAAGGCGTTTTAGCTTTGCGGCGAATCCAGATACAAAATGTTGACAAACGGTAATTATGTTTGGTGCACTGGATGAAATGCAAACTGGCGAAGTTGTTCCGGTGCCGGATTTGACATAAGGCTGTCTATCATGTCGGGTGTGTCTCCTATCTGATAAACGTGTTGTCTTCTACATCATTATACGGAAAAGTCTTAAAAAACTAAACCTCCTCCCTTTTTGTTCTAAAAAAATACGCAAGAACCAGTAAAATCGTAACCCATGACTAAAACAGTGGTCAGTTGTAGTTTTTTTTCCTTAGAAATAAATTGATAAATCAACCCTTTAACCTGCTCTGTCGGACCAGGTAAGACAAAAGTCAATCAGATCGATTGACGAGGACGTTTGTCTTGTGTATATGTAGAGTTGGTTTTGATTTGATTAGTTGTGTCATGGATACCATCGACTTGCTGATTATTCCTCCATGTTTCAGTTAATAACTTTAATAATTGTCTTCTTGCACTGATGCACTTGGAAAAAACGTCTTAATAAATGTTGCACCACTGGTATGGATAATTATAAATCACCTGTGTTGTTATATCTCCACTTCAGATGAGAAGCCTTGGAGGTTTGTATAGAAAAACAGAGATTTGATGAACATGCATCACACTCCTTCAATAGGACGTCCCAGAAGTTTTAGTGCCATACAAACAGCAATTTCTCAAACCATATTTATTATCACCGTGAATTTTATTTCATACTGAGAACTATTTGGCTTTAACTACTGAGAAGCACAATTATTTTCCAGACGGTTCAGAACTGGCATGCACACTTCTACAGATCTGAGTGCCATGAAACTGCAGACAATGAGGGAGATAATTTTAATGCAATTATAATAATGTAACATAGTGAAAAATACCGTGTCACAATAGCACAGGGCCATGGTGGTAATGCAATTGGAAGCTTTTAAAATTCCTACCCAGTGTGTCTGGTGCGAGCAGGCAGCCAGAGACGCAGAAGCAGGCGTGTGTCCTGACCATCAGGTATAACGGTCCGGTCCACTTCCGTGGCAGCTGCAGTCTCATCGAGGGAGGGGGCACTGAGCTGAAAACTATCAACACAAGCCACCTGCCACAGACGTCTCCAGGCTGCCATTAGTGGGACGACCAGAGTGATGTGAGAGTAATGATCAGAGAGATTATTACCATAGGCATCAAGGCTGATGAAATGTTTAACCACGTAGGCGGAGGAAGTGGACAGAAACTGCAGCAGGCAGAAGAAAGCTGTGGATAAAACATCGACGGGGGTTTCAGTCAGATCCCCGGCGTCAGTGGGCATGGTGTCTCCCCTCCTCTCTGCACTTGATGCAGTTGTGGTTTTGCTGACATGTGCCACCACGACAAGGAGACGTGCTGTGGGTGTCTGAGGGGAAACATCCGGAAGGTGCTCTTTGTGTCTTGGGCCGAAAGCTGGGCAGTGACGGACAGAAAGCTGCGCCCTGAAGCAGGTTTCTGTCCCATTCTGCTATTTCTGGAAAGTTCTATTGAGAATCTCATTCCGTCGCCCGTGGCGTTTGGTGTAGCTCAGAATGACAGTGGCTGAATCAGCTTTTCCAGCTCCATGAGGAGGGGGCCGCCCTGTGATGCTGCAGGGCCGCTCATATCGGGGGGGGGGGTTCTGATTAAAAGTCCTTCTCCCTTTCATGCAGGAATAAGTCTTGGTGTGATTTTATTCATATCCTGTGCTGGTGCTTTACCCTTGTAGGGTTATTGTGCCCCATTGTAATACCCCCCCCCCCCCCTTGCCATGTGGCTCGCGCATGTAGAACTGATATCTGTGTCTCACACCTGGGTCATGATTCCATAACAGGCGTATCACTTTGAGGTAAAACAGGAGATGAGTAACACTGGTCATGCCAGGGGTTTGTGGGGAGCAGAGAGAGGCAGTTTGACCTGATTAAGGGGGGAGAGCTGTCAGGGTGGGGGGAGTGAGGAGAAGGCTGGCAGTGCAGGAGGGTGAGGAAAAGGCCGTCGGGGGGCAGGGGGGGAGAGCTGTCAGGATTGGGGGTGGGTAATGAAAAGGCTGTCAGTGTGGGGTGGGGGGATAGAGGACGGCCACCAGGGTCGGGGGGGGGGGAAGGACCATCAGGGCAGAGGAGTCAGGGAGTGAAGAACACACTGTCTGGTTGAATTACCCCCCCCCCCTCCTCAGAAGTCATACCTTTTGTGCTGCGGGTGTGTCCGTCTCAGCCCCCCCCCCCCTCTTACTGTGTGATGTGACATCAGACTCGCTTGATAGGAGAACAGAGCCCAGGTGCTGAATTGAGCCTGTGAGTGAAGGAGGTGAGACTCAGTCCGGACTCTCTCTACACTCCATTGTTTCACTGATACTGAGTTATGAGATCAATCAGGCCCATTAACCCTAATCCTCCAGTACCTCATCAATTAGTGCCATAACGGCGGTCTGGCTGTAACGCGGTTTCACGCCACTCCTGCGCTGTAGCAAAGGCGTTTGAGAGTGATCTGCTGTTTAATGCTGCCATCGTCAGGCAATGAATCCCCTCTTTATGAATGTGCCACGTCTCCCCCAAACTGCAGGTGGAAAGACTTTTAGAGAGAAATCAGCATTGTGTGGTTGACTAACACATGTGTTTTGTAACTATAGCAACTGAAATTGCTGGGAATTCCCTTTCACCATTTTTTGCATGTAGTTGTACCTGATTAATCCACAGTGGCTACTTGAGATCGCCGCCATCCGACAGTCAAACCCTTGACCTGACCAAGTTAAGACTTTTACACCATCATCCAGCTGTTGTGAACTTTCTTCATTTAACGATGTGAACTTTAAAATGCTCTGGTGAGCTGGTAGAGTGACGTTTTGGCTCCTCTGTAAGTAAAGTGCACACTTTGTTTTGTCTGTTGATAATAGGGCTGGACAATAATTCGATACCAATATATATCGCGATATAATTTTTTTCAATAACGGTGATACGATTTTTAAACACATTTCCGATATTTCGATATACATATATACTGTATCATATAATATACAGTATATGAATAATCAGCCTGTTTAAATGGAAATATATTATTGTTAATAAGCTGAGTCTGAGAGTTTTATTTATTTGATAGTTTATTTCACATTTCTTGTTTGTAAAGGCTAAATACAAATAAAAAGTGAACCTTATTTTTTTTTTGTACTGTTTTTATTAAAAAAAAAATTATATAATTTTAATAGGAGGAGCCTGGAGGTATTATAGACTTTGCAAATTCAGTTTGCAGACATCCATTGTGTGTGTCCTCGGCAGTTTTTTCCTGAGTCTTTTTAATATTGTCCATATCGATATCGGAATTATATCGTATCGACCAAAAGTAAGAAATATATCGTGATATAAATTTTTGCCATATCGTCCAGTCCTAGTTGATAGTGGCGACATTGCGTCCTCAGACCTCTGAGTTTGTGTGTTTGTCTTCTGCTCCGGTTCCGTATCTTATGGCATGCTCTCCCTGTGTCCGTGCACTTTTCTTCCCAGAGACGAGGTTTAGGTGCACTAGTGTCCTTAAATCTCCCTTTCTGCGTGTACCTCCATTCCGTGCTGGACCTCATGGTGTCCCATCCCGCATGTTTCCTGCCTGCATAGCCTCTTCTCTCGCCCTGCATTGGCTAAGCGACAAGGGGAAAGCAGATGGACGTGTACTTTATTTTTTTCCAATAATTTTTTTTTCTTGTCTAAGATGGGTGATGGTTTTCACCCAGTTTCACAGCTGAATGTCTGCCAGACAGACATTACTATACTTACACATATTTAGACAGTAATAAGAAATTTAGACATTAATACCTTGCATTAATACATTCATCAGACACTTTTGTCAAAATGATATCCAAGTGAGGCAAATAACATGTTGCAAGGGGTCACCTAAGCGTCAATGTAACTAGGCTGAGCTTCCAGTGAATGCCCAGGTACTGCTAGGCTGAGCTTCCAGTGAATGCCCAGGTACTGCTAGGCTGAGCTTCCAGTGAATGCCCAGGTACTGCTAGGCTGAGCTTCCAGTGAATGCCCAGGTACTGTTAGGCTGAGCTTCCTATGAATGAATGTTCTGTGAATGTGGTGGTTCTGGTCCATTCAGACAGTTGGTCGGTCAGATCCCCTGCCATACGGTGACTTCTTGGAGAGTCTAATGGCCGAAGGTAGGAACTGCTTCATGGAGCAGTGAGTCTGGATCGGCTCTTGGACCAGAGCCGGCTTTCTTGTTCAAAGTTTTTTATGGTATGACAGACTTCATACGGAAATTAATGTACCCAGAAGTGCAGTCTGTTAGTCCATTGATATCCTCACCATATGGTTCGCAGAGGACATCCCAGTCAGGAGAATCCAGGTTAGTCAAGGGTACAACAGCTCGCCTTATACTACTTGAGTGATTCTGGTTATTTAAGGGTCCAACAGCAGGCTGTCTCCCTGGAGTCCATGCTGTTTACCGCTCCCCTGCCGCTCCCAAGTGACTGATGTGGCTCAGACTTGTGTTCTTTGTCAAAGGCTTGTTTTGAAAAGCTGTTTCTTTGGTGTAACGCTGAGCGGAAATGTAGCATCTTATCGCTCAGTGACAGGAAATGAGCTCCACGCTCAGTGACGTGCAGACGGGCTGTACGCCGCTGTCCCCTAATCCTGCGGTCACATGTGGGAACGTGTCCTCTGAGGCTGGGTCACCCTCCTTTTTCAGGCGAGATGAGATCACATGGATTTTGGCAGGACTCTAGAAGGTGTATGTTATTAATAATTTTCAGTGTGTGCGAGTGCCATTGTACTGGACGCGTTCCACCTGGCTGGTAGGTCCCCGCAGAGGGGGAAAGGCGGGGTCTGTCTCATTGGACGGCCCATTCCCATACTGTCCACCACACTGACCTTTTTTTGCAGTGTGCCTTTGGGAGATTTTGGAGCACAGCCTATTGCCAGTTCAGCAGAAACTAGACAACTGCTTCATCTCTCAGGACTTGGGCTGGGACACATCTTTTACCTGGGGAAGGCGTGATGTTTACACCAGCAGGTTTGGCCCCGGAAGCTGGACTGGTGTACTTTTCCACCCACAGTAAGGCCCCAATCCAGGGTTCCAGAAGGTTTTGGTTGACCTTTACCGACCAGGTCACACACCGTGATATTTGACTGTCCCAGGAATGTCGTTGATTTGACTTAACGGTTGATTTGTCTGAATGGGAAAGTGCAGCATACCTGCAGATGTGTTTGAACCAGCTGGAAGCATGTGCCCAGTGTCACCTGTCAGTCACAATCAGTATCGTCTGTCTGAGCCCATGCGGGGGGGTGTATTACGGTACTATGATACAAGTTTACTGGCTTAACGAGGTTTCCTGAGGCTTACTTCTGAGTTTTGGGTACTAAGAATCGTAACTCAATTTTATACAGAGAATGTACTTCATAGTAATTTGTGCTGCATGCCTAACCTGCTCTGAACAAGTTTAAGCACAGGCTTTCGGGCGAAAACGGGCCCTTTCTCCAAAGATCAAAGCTGATTCGGAGCCGCTCTCTGAGTAAATAGTAGTGATGGGTGATACCACTGATTTTCTTTTCTACCTGATGCCATGTAATGCCAAGGTTTTTATCCTGATGCCTGAATTCGGTGCTGGGTGTCATGGGTGG
This sequence comes from Paramormyrops kingsleyae, assembly GCF_048594095.1. Lineage (NCBI taxonomy): Eukaryota > Metazoa > Chordata > Actinopteri > Osteoglossiformes > Mormyridae > Paramormyrops > Paramormyrops kingsleyae. Next base: position 36,425,874 of record NC_132805.1, on the reverse strand, counting down.
ATTCAGTTTGCCAGGGTGGGTGAGGGTGTTGGCAGTAATGATTGCTAGCAAAGGGTGGCCGTTATTTTTCATCCTTAGTGTAATGCTGACACCACTGCTTTTATGTGAATGCGCACAGACTCTGATTAAAAAAACGCTTGTTTTTTACCCCGGCAGACTGTAGAGGAAGTGGGTCCAAGTAACTAGAGGAGACAGGACCGAAACATCTGATTGGTTGGTCCCACCGTGAACTCCCATGAGATTAAAAAACACTGAGTCAGCTTACTAAGTTGTTAACTGCCATCATAGTACCATTTAACTTTGATTGGGGCTATCAGGGTTAGTTAAAGCAGTTGTATTGAGTTAACTGCGATTAAACGTGCTTCATAGTTCACTGGCCAGGTGTCACCTGAAGTTGTCGCCAGAGGTTATATGCATGTTTACAGCTATTCCTCTCACTGCCTTATTATCTTCCATTCTCACTGTGTGTTCTTTGGGGAACCGTCTGCAAAATTTCATATGAGTTTAGCCACAGAAATCCTCTTGTCAGCAGCATTACTGTCATGCATGTTCCAACATGCCTGCACTCACCAAATAAGCCGATTTTAATTACAGGCACTTAATTATTTGGGCCAGAGTGTCCGAAGCCGACGGCTGGATCTTCCTTAAGTCAGAGGCTCCTCCCTCCTGCTCCGTCATGATGCTGCTCTCTCAGTGGAGCTCGCCCACAGCGTGGTCTGTAAAGCGGGCTGCTCTTATACAGCGCTTTTCTTTCACAGTCGTTCTGCAGACCCCAGGTCCTGTTGACTTGCTGTCATAGATTCACGGGTCGCTCAGTCCAAATGGAGCTTAGCGTCTGAACCCCAGAGTGAAAATGGTGACATGAATGCAGCACATCTTCAGGAGGCAAATGCTAAGATATAGTCTGTCTCCGGGGGATACAGTAATTTTCTGCATAGTGAGAATAGCTTGATAGCAGCAAGTATGGCAGATCATCAGTGCAGCCTCACAATTATGGTGCACATGTTGTCTCAGATAATCCAGACACACCTACAATCTCTGCCAGACACACCTACAATCACCTACAACCCAGTACTGTCACGGTACCTGAGCTGTTTTCAGGTCTCTGGCAGGTCATGCTCACTAATCCATCACTAACACATCAGTGTTGTCCAGAGGTGGAAAGCTCAGGTTCAGAAAGTACAAATCCAGACCAAGACTTCATTTCAACCAATCAGTGGAGTATAAAGAGTCACAGTCACCGGTGCTCAACTGGTGGGTTGAAACAAAATCTCGGTCTGGATTTTTTCTTTCTGAACCTGAACTTTCCACCTCTGGTGTTCCCTATCTTTAAAATTTTCTAACATTTTAGAAATTTTTATTTTCTAATCAATAAAAATCAGTTGAAATACAGACTCAAATTATATAACTTCATAGACTGACGCCAGGGGCAATGCTGACAAGTTAATCTTAGAACTGTTATGGTCGTGCGATCTTTGGCTACCTGTTTGGGGAAAATGGTTTAAAAGAATCATTAAATCACAGCAACAAATGACATAATCTTAATATACCTAAAGGTTAAGGTGATGTTAACTGCTGTCCACAAAAAACATGGCATTCATTGTAATATGATCTTCAAACAATCTCAGGTTCATAAGAAGGACCCTGACTCTGTTTGTCAGACCTGCAAGATTTCCGCCTTGTTTGGGTCCTGAAAATCTGCCCCCAGGCAGATCCCAGCCAGCTGATTTGGGCCCAACCTTCCCACCCTGGTATCTGCACATCTGGACCTCGGGTCTCCCACACCTGAATCCGGTCACCGTCCTTGTGACGATGGTCCACCTTCCGGCCCTGACGTCGCCTGAACTGTTAAGATGTTTCCGCTTCAGCTTCTCTGCCTAACTGACTTTATTTATAAGCCTTTCATGGTGCTAATTAATGTCTAGCCCTTCGCCTTGCCGTTCTGTGTCTGACTGTTCTTTATTATTAATGTAGCCGCATGATTCCATCAGATTATCAGGCTGAATCATCTTTGTGATGACGGTGCTTTTTAATTGCATTTTCTCACACTGTGATCAGTCAGCCGTCTCATGTCAGTTTTGTGTCTTTCATCAGGTGACTTACCTTTGGAAACATTTCATGGCTGAAAGAGTTTAATATCTAATATAATTTCTGCTTACATGCACTTCAAGAGCACCGGGGTGGGTTCTGCTCTGATTCCTGGATTCCAGGTTTTAAAGATCATGTTTTATTTAATTAGTGTCTGATTGACATGACTTATAGCAGGTGAGACCTTGTTAACGCCTGCACTTCACGGGGTTGGTAAACCCACTATAATGCCTTGAATATCCATGATGAGAGGGAGGGAAATCAAGACCCACCCTGCAGCCCTGGAATTTTAGCTGCTGAAGGGCAGAAATGCCAAGTAAACAGGGATTTGATGCTGAATGGGGGGGTGGGGCTGCTTTCTGGCCTGTCACCGCGTGATTCGCTTCATCGCCCCGAATCTGTGCAGTGGGTTGCCGTTTGTCACGCTTCTCTGTGTCTCTCACTCCTACATGCGTTGCGCTTTATCCCGTCCCCAGGAAACCGGGGCCTCTGGAAAGGGTTCCAGTCGTCATTAATTTGCATTCTGGCTGAATTAACCAGCAGCGGCGACACGGAAACTGGGACAGACACGTGGATGGCGGGTAGGGTGGGGACTGCTGTGTTAAGGCGTCTCGGCCGGCTCAGGGAGCGGCGGGTAGGGTGGGGACTGCTGTGTTAAGGCGTCTCGGCCGGCTCAGGGAGCGGCGGGTAGGGTGGGGACTGCTGTGTTAAGGCGTCTCGGCCGGCTCAGGGAGCTGCGGGTAGGGTGGGGACTGCTGTGTTAAGGCGTCTCGGCCGGCTCAGGGAGCTGCGGGTAGGGTGGGGACTGCTGTGTTAAGGCGTCTCGGCCGGCTCAGGGAGCGGCGGGTAGGGTGGGGACTGCTGTGTTAAGGCGTCTCGGCCGGCTCAGGGAGCGGCGGGTAGGGTGGGGACTGCTGTGTTAAGGCGCTTACATTAGCTTAAAGTTGGGCAAAATCATTAACACGCTATTTTATAATAAAGTGTTGAATAGCTCATGTAATTTATTGAATATTGCACTGAAAGAGAAAAACAGAACGGAACTGGAATACCCATCGTAAAGTCGAAATATCGTGACACAGACCACTACAATGTGGGGAGTGTCTGTATTTATGAAAGTAATCTCATGGACTTTGACCCATGCATATTTGATGGGGAGAAAATCTACTTTAAAATCTACACCATAATGCATTAATTCAGCCCACCTGAAAAACACTGATTATTCCATCAGTTCATTTCTTCACGCTCGTCGGCCGGGTGACATGTTTGTTACCTAACCAGCCCGGACGTGTCGCACGCACGCAGTTCATGCCGTCATTCCTGAGTCCCAGTCTGCCCCATACAGGTTCTCTGTGAAGACCCTGATCGACCGCTCTTGTTTCGAGACCATCGATGACACCTCGCCAGAATTCGTCAACTTCGTCTGCATCTTGGAGCAGATCCTGAGCCATCGTTTGAAAGGTAGGTGCTGCATGGAAGTGTCTGCTGTCCGTCACTCTTCTGAATGTCACCTGGAGCTTCCCGTTGATGCCGCTGCTGTCTCTGAAGATGTGTGTGTAGAGCCGGCCTACACTCCGAAGACCTTCCTCACGCTGGCATTTACGCGGCGTGTTTAACATTCTCTGCACGTCCCGTGTGCCAAGCCTAAATGCGTGTCAGTACTTTTCCCTCAGCCTAGCGCTGACTTTACATTCCCGGCAGAGAGTGTGACTGACAGGACAACCATAGCTGTAGGTCTGACCAAGTGATGTGGAGACAGGGGCTGTAGCATTGGGGGCAAACCGACACCCACGCAAAGACGTGATTACCTAAACCACTGGCCTGCAGGGAGGCGACACGGAGCGGTTTAGAAGTGGCCTCTCTGCTGTGGCGCTTCACACTCGTTTGTGTCTCCACCTTGCATTTAGAGCACAAACAAAAGATGGAGCTTCATTTTGGATGAGTCACTCAGCATTTCCTCCACTTTAAATGAAAGACGTCAGACCTATTGTGCCCTGAGTGAACAGCTGGGATATTTTAACTATAAAAATTATCGTGATTAACAGAAGTTTCAGAAGATAGTATTGAAATAGACTGAATTAAGAAGCCGGTGGCAGCGGGAGGTAACATTTAGGGAGCAGAAGCCAGATAAATGAGAGGACGTGACTGTTTGAAGAAACAGGAAACCCATAAGTGCACGTTCCTGTGAAATGTACCACAGCATTGCCGATTCTATTCCGACGAGGTGCGTTTGTGAAATGACGGCCGTCGGGTCTGACTGTCGGTGTAGCAGCAGCGCGGAAATGTCAGCCTTCTGCCGCAGTCCCCAAAGGACTCGGAGGAATGGAAAAATGCACAGTCCTTATTCAGAGTTTCAGCAGGTATCCGGCTAAGCTGTGGTTAAGGGAAATGAAGAGTGTGTGATGGTAGCTGGAGGGAGGGACGCCCACTAAGCCACGTGAGATCTGTGGGGAAACGTGACATTGCAGAGTCTGACAACATCTCCACTGCAGCGTGGACAAAGGTCACTGGTATCGTAGGCAGGGCGGGACACGGGGGCACAGAAGCCCTTATGCTGCAGTCCATTTACCTCGGAGGTGGGAAGTCGGGGCGGAGAATGACGTCACACCTGAACTAACCCCCTTACAGTAGGACAAGTCGGAAAGCCACTTAGCAATACCAGTGGTTCAGAGATATGACCAATCATTTTTCATTCTGCCCTCAGAACACTTTTGTGTGCGTAAATCTCCCACGAGCAGTTATGTCTCTCACAGCCAGCAGGACCCCCCCCCCCCATCTTTGGTCTGATAGCTGGATCAGTCACACCCAGTGCATTCTCACTTTACTGGCCTTTATTTGAACTTACTAGGGACAAGTCATACTTCAGTTTTACGGGACACTTTCCACACACAGGGTGAGTGACGTACATTTTGTCATCAGCGTTTTGCGCCAGATGGTGTAACTGTAGCCCAGATTTTAATGTCCAGCCGAAGTCATGAGTGGCGGAGTCACCTGCAAGGACATTGACTAGGTGTTTCCATTAGGTAGCAGCACTTTATTTCAGGGAGCAGAGGTCAAACAAAAAAGAGACCGCTCCGTGTGTCTGCTGTCACGTCCGATGATGTCAGGTGATACTCTCGCAATTTCCCCCCGTGGATCCATTTGGGTCTTTGCATAGTTACCCCCCCCTTGCTCATTTAAGTTGTTTAATGTTTTTCTTTAGCAGAAACAGTCGCAGGAGAAGATGCAGTCCCACGCTGCTGATTGGTGGATGACTAAACCTCATGGTCTCCATCAGACACTAAGCATATCCTTGTGCAGTCTATGTCTATGCCTGGTCAGCTTAGCCTCAGATACTGGGGCGCTTGAATCTGTGGAGATCTTTCCCATTAGTTGTGTTTGCTTCAAACAGGGTCAGCCATGTGTGACAGGCTGATGAAATAGGGGGCCCCCTGGTGGCTGTTGGGCCCTATGCAGTTGCTTAGTTCGCTTATGCCTTGGGTCAGCCCTGGCTTCCAGAGCCTTACTTTGGAGAAATAGAGACATGCAGAGACTCCTGCTTTGTTCCACAGACCACCCCCGAAGTGCTATCACATCCTACTTTCACAGCTAGAGCAAAAGGATAAGGCTTAATGTCTGCCTTTCCGCTGTGGTTGGTGACGCGCTTCATTCAGGCCGTTCTGTGGACGTCAAAGCCAAGTGAAGAAGAATAGGGGAGTTTGGCGTCCCTGGAAACGCCCCATCTCTTCAGCAGTCCGTACGCGCGCCAACTGGCACACTGAAAAATGTCATGCTAAGAAGATCTTTCTTCTGATGGCGTCAGTCTTCGCACCTCGCAGCGGGAGAAGGCTGCTTGGCGTCCCAGCCTCGTCCCAGCCTCGTGTCAGCCTCGTGTCCCAGCCTCGTGTCAGCCTCGTGTCAGCCTCGTGTCAGCCTCGTGTCCCAGCCTCGTCCCAGCCTCATGTCAGCCTCGTGTCCCAGCCTCGTGTCAGCCTCGTGTCCCAGCCTCGTGTCCCAGCCTCGTGTCCCAGCCTCGTGTCCCAGCCTCATGTCAGCCTCGTGTCCCAGCCTCGTGTCAGCCTTTGTTCAGATTATGGATTAATCTTTCCAGATGACACCTTCTCTGCGTGCCTTTGCATTTAGTGTAGCTACAGTCACATTGATACACCCCCATTCTCGATTTTCATAACTGCCCGAAATGGGTGACCGTAGACTGTGCCGTTTGCATGTGAAGCTGCAGAAGACACTGGTTGATCATTCGTCATCATTTAAGCTGATGTGTGATGTAATTTTAACCTGGAAATAAAATATGGGGCACTTTTCATTTGGCTGAGACGCCTCTGACTCAGTCCCGTTCTCATCACTTATTGAAACCTTAGCTAGGCCTGTTCCCTCACGTTCCCACCCTGAGGCATTCTACGATTCATCAAGTCTCTGTGTCTTTGTTGGGCTCGAATTCCTCTAGAACGGAGTCCCGGGGCTGCTTGGCGATGAGCAAAGGCGGGAGTTGTGCCTCGAAAGGACGTTAATCTTAATCAGGTTTTCTCATAATCAGCTAATGTATCCTAACTATAATTTAACGTAAGGAGAGGAAAAATGACCTCAGTAGGAGGCCTTGTTATTCTTGTCCTCCTTAAAGAAGACCTGGCCTGAGAACGTCTTCGGCGTGATGGTGCATGTATTGGTTTTGCAACAGATGCTGTTTATGCTGGTTATTGGGTGCTGATTAATTACTGTAGTGGAAGGAGGACTGTGGGCTGAAGACCTGGAAGGGATGGTGGTACAGTATGGTGCCCTTGAGCACCACAGGGTGCTGGATCTCCAGATGGGCTGCAGAGGGCGGACCGTGCTGATGGACTCCTCTCCCCTGCTTCCAGGGCAGGTTACCTGGTTTGGCTATGAGAGCCCTAGAAGCTTCTGGGACTACATCCGCGTGGCCTGCAGCAAGGTGCCTCACAGCTGCATCAGCAGCATCGAGAACATGGAGAACGTCCGCACGTCACGGGCCAAGGTGAGACCAGGGCCTTCAAGCCAAGGCGAGGAGGGTGGTGCTTGGGTTCATCATCTTCGATGGGTAACGGGAGGAGGTGGGGCTTGGGTTCACGGTCTACCAGTAGCTGAGACTGGAACTTTCCAGGTCCAAGGTAAGAATGTAAACTCTGCTCGGGCCGAGGTGAGACTGCATCCACCAGGGATAACACAACAGGGATGAGGATCACATCTCACCAGGGTCCAGGACCATATGGTGACCCCGTCACGGGGAGAGGTAATCATCTCCAAAATCGGTGGGCTTAAAATATACCCATGGGCTTTTTATTGAGCAACCAGAAAAGATAGAGGTACCTGATTAGGCTGTTTAAAAGGCCATTGTGATTATGCCAGAGGAAAATGGCTGCATCTTGTCTGCATTTCCTCATCTGCCAATCACGGATGAGCTCTGATTAGATTGGTTCCTTGAGGGTAGGTGGGTGGTGCTTACACAATGTAGGGATGACAGGAGGACATACTGAAGCACCATCATACAGCATCGCCCAACCATGGTGAATGCTGTATCATGCTATGTAAGAAGGTTCAGGTGCACGTGCCTTCGGACCTGGCGGGGCTGCTGCATAAATGCTTAAGGAATAAGGACATCTGTAGCTGGATATGAGGGAGATGCATGGGCTTTCCTCTGCCTCACCTGCCTTGGAAGGAGTTTGCTCATGTTCCGGCTCCTCCGACACTTACTGAGCGTTCTTTCACTATATGCCTCCATTTAGTTAGAGATTAAATGGGTTTGCATAAATCCCCTTTTACTGAGTTAAACAAAGACTTGTTAACGCTGACTTTGACGTGCTCTGACATCCTGCTTCCAGCAGGACTTTACTTTCACTGGTTCATTCCAGCATTTAAAAGGCCATCAATTGTACATCTTTCCATTCTATAAAGCCCACAATCACGAAGCTCTGCCCATGGGATCAGGCTGGAGAACGTCTCCTTTTGTAGGGTTAAATGACCGTTTCAGGGCTGTGAGGGATGGACACACCTGAAGAATTACACACCGTCTACGAAAATTGTGTGTAAAATTCATTCAAGTAGGGGGGAAAAAGTGATATATTTGGAGGAGTAGGTAGTGTAGGGGTTGAGAACCAGAACGTTGTTGGCTTGAGTCGGAGGAGGACCCCGCTGAAGGACCTTTGAGCATTTATGATACTTTAGATAAATCCCTGAGGTAAGAGTGCATTTAAATGATACATGTGCAGAGACACGGGTGTCCATGTAGAGGTGAGGAGGAGCTGATTCCTGGTTCCCGTTTTGTTCCTCAGGGCCGAGCTTGGATCAGAGTGGCCCTCATGGAGAAGCGTCTGTCCGAGTACATATCCACAGCGCTCAAGGACTACAGAACCACCAGGTGAGGCAGACGCCGTGGCCCCAGGACCATCCACCTGTCTCAGTGGCCCTGGGGCCCCTTACAGTCATGCTGGTGTCTGGCCGCTTCCGACATGAACATTGATCTCATTGTGTTCAGCTTTTCCTGTTGAATGCAGTAACTCTGCCGCACATCAGCGCGTAGCTGATGTTTAAAAATCATTTTGGCTTTTGCAGTTTGCTCATTTGGACGGCCACTTACGTCAGTAACTCTCCGCTTATCTATTTCGGTTAGATACTTCAAACTCGGTTACTCGACTTAGCAATTTAGCGCATGATGTAGTGTAGTGGTTTCTATGGCGACGCATTTGGCATTGCGTAGGGGAGGCGTCGTCACGGGGATGTGTTACCTTAAAGTGGCTTAGTGCTTAGCCTACCATAGAGGATGTGACTGGTTGCCATAGAGTACTGACACGTTAGAGTAGCCTAACAGTTACTGCAGTACCATGACTTAAAACTGTTTGTCATTGTGGTTGCCATAGAGGTTGATTAATTATCTCCCAGACTTAAGTGTTTGTGTGTGCTGGAGGAGTCCTTGCTCTTGTTTTTAAGACACTGAAATACATTCCAAGTCTCCTTAGACGCTGTGTAATGCAAAATAGAAGCTTTCCGGCGACTCGGACGTGCAAACGAGCTGCTTTTGATCGATACAGGCGCTTCTATGGGGAGGGCTCCGTCGTCCTGGGAGAGGAGGCGGGGCTGCTGGCGGACATGCTGATTGGGCTGAATGCCATCGACTTCAGGTGAGAACGGGGCCCGGGGAGGCGCCCCCCCACGCTACACTCCAGTCAGTATAATGTGATGGCCTCACATATGCACTGGGGGGTGGGGAAGGCATCACACAATGCACTGGGTGACTGCTAGGCTATGGTCTGTCTATTGCTGGTTATAGGGCTACAATTAACGACAATAATAATAATACAAATATTAATAATAATAAAAATCTGAAGGAATATAGTGCATATCTAACCCACCACAGCTCCCCTGTATGTTACGCTGCATTGATGAGTGAAAAGACACAAAGCAGAGCATTTCGGTGTCGTTTCTCCTTCGCGTTCCAGCTTCTGCCTGAAGGGGGAGACACTGGATGGCAGCTGCCCGGCTGTTATCGACTACACCCCCTACCTGAAGTTTACCCAGAGGTATGAGAGGTGGGCCGAGAGGAGGCGGCTCGGGGGGGCAGTTCACGCACATCGACGCTGGATCCGGCACCATCACCCCTGAAATCGGATCACCGTCCTGCCCCCCCCCCACCCCCATTGTCATTGGTTCGACATTGATCAACATTGAGAGAAACTTGGTCATAGATCACAGAACTCATGATATCATAATTACTGTGTAATTGAATAAAATATGCAGTTTTTTTTAATTTTATTTGCTTTTGCGCACTGTGGCAGCCATCATCTTTCAGTCCTCCCCCATTTCACCATTGCTCCTCCCGTGCCCCCTACCGCTAATACAATGCTCCCCTTTTCTCTGTCATTCCCCCCCACCCCCCAGTGTTGACAGCATCAGCAGTGACGAGGAGGAGATGCGCACCTTGGGCAGCAGCGGCAGTGAGGCCAGCACCCCAGAAACGGGGGGGTCCACCCTCCTCCTGGACCAGAGCAGCTGGTTTAACAAGTGCCGGAGGGTGGAGCAGAAGTACAGGGTGGCACTGGAGCAGAAGGTATGGAGGCGCCGTGTGTCCAGGGGGGCGCCCTTCCAGGGTCGTCCTCCGGGGGGCGCCCTTCCAGGGTCGTACTCCAGGGGGCGCCCTTCCAGGGTCGTCCTCCGGGGGGCGCTCTTCCAGGGTCGTACTCCAGGGGGCGCCCTTCCAGGGTCGTCCTCCAGGGGGCATGCTCACTGCAGGCGTGCTGATTGGAGCAGGACTGGCTGCATTCAGCAGAGGTTTCTTTGATAATTATAATGATGATGATGATGATGTTTAATTTATATAGCACCTTTCTGAGCTCAAGGTCACTTTACAAAATATAGCAGCATCGTATCGTAATATCGTAAGACTAGGGCGGGGTCGGCCAGGAGAGATGGGGGGCGTCGTTGTCCGGGACTCGCTTCCTCTGACTCCCAGGTCACAGCTGGAGGAGAATCTGGGGAAGCTGATGTAGTCTGTCCCTCCATCTCCCCGGTGTCTTTAATCGGCGCTCGCTCTCCGCGCCGCCGTAATTGGATTTGTGGCCGTTAATAACGGGCTAATGGAGACGCCGGCAGCTAATTCGCCAGGAATCCGCCGTATCCGGCTGCCTCACGCGCCATGTGGGGTTTCTGTGGGCTTCACCCCCGTCCAGGCTGCCACAGACTGTGGCGTCATGTGGGATTTACGGGAAGATTCTCCCTGCGCACAGTGTAGCTGAAGTGAGGCTTAAAATGGAGAAAACTAAACATCCAAAGAAGGTGTAGTTTGACAGCCTCGTCTTCAGTGCCACCTTCCTTCCTGACTTATCGAAACGTTACTGTAATGTTTTATTTTAAGCATTGGATGTTTTACTGGGACTAAACCCCTCTTACTGGGAATTGATCCTGCTTATGAAGCGACTGCGTCTCTATGACTCTGCAGTACTGTGAGTGGCTGGTCGCCTCACAGAAGTCCTGAATTTCTCATTTCCTCTAAAGATTTATGGCTTTTAAATTTTCGTTACTCTGTTTTGGATTTCTGCATCTGTCAGCTTCTCACCGGTTGTGATTAGACCTACTGTGCATTCATTGTGCTTCCATGGTCATCTGAGGCGAAGCTTTAAGTGTTTAAATGAAAAGCCCCCCCTCCCTCACCACAGGGAGCATTTACAGATGACACAGCCGCAGGTTCAACGCAGTGCTCTCTGCAGGCTGATTAACCTTGGCTTGCTTTTAACCGAGTGGACCATCTCCGTCTGGGTAGGGCGTTGGTGCGAAGGCGACGATGTCATCCTACGTGATTCACTTTTAAAGTTACAATACCGTCACCAGTATTCAGTGCTTGTGCTTCCTTCTACTGTAGCGATTCAGAGCTGGTCATGAACCCACAACCTCCTGTTGTGGGTTCTCCTTTCTACATGGCCTGCTGCCCTAATTACATGTTGTATCACTACTTCCGTCCCTGTTGCCTTTACACACATCCCGGTCCTGGATATCTGGATATCCACAGCATCTGTTTGATTTGTACTCGCATATGACTATATACAGGTAAAGTGTGGTATTCCGTGGTGCATTGCCACAGGCACCCTGTGAGGCTGGCACGCCAGTTTGATCTGTCCCCCCCCCAGGGCTACCTGGAGGAGCTGGTGCGGCTGAGGGAGGCCCAGCTGTCGGAGTCGGTCTCCCAGAACAAAGCGCTCCTGCAGCGGCTGGCTGAGGCCGACCTCAGTCACAAGCTGGAGAAGGAGCAGCTGGAGTACATCGTGCTGGAGCTGCAGGACCAGCTGTGAGTGCTGCGCATGTGAGCCCGGCTCTTTCAAAGGTGCCAGGACCCTGCAGTTAGAGACCGAAGCAGGCATACGCGTTGGTTTCGTGTCTGCGCTTCCATCAAACCCCCGGCACTGCGTGAGCCGAGCTGCCCTTCGTAGGGTTAGAGCTGAGAGGCATCGCATCCACACTGTAGGCCCGGCCCGTAGACCGGCAGCTGGCGTGAGATTGTTGACGGCTTACGGGGAGGGTAACGATGGTCGTAATGACACTGGCGCCCTGAGCACACATCACAGAGCCTCCCTGTGTACCGCCCCAGGACTGTGCTGAAGAACCACGACCGGCAGTCCAGGCAAGAACTCACGGCTCACCTCACCAACCAGTGGCCGTCGCCGGGATCGCTCGACGCCAACGCCGTCGCCCTGGATACGCTGCTGTACAGGAAGGGCACCAGCCAATGGGAAGAGTGGGTGTCTCACGCTTCTGGGTGGGCACCATATTACCCTCAGAGAGTGCTGAAACGCTCCTCAGATTGTGTCACCACACATATTCACATAAACACACCATGGGCCGCTTGGGGGGGGCTCCACCTGAAATCTGGGGTGTAATGCATCCTCCAAAAGCCTGGTGGCACTGTTACTTTCTGTGCCTGCATTTAAATTGTATTCCCATTAAAAATACTGCTTTACAAGGAAGGGGCTGAGACTCTGGGTGTTTCTCAATGCCAAGATCAGAGTGGTCTTGCTAACATGCCTCCCAAGAACAAACTTGGAGCGCAATGAATCATGGGATTGGTCTCGTTTGGTGAGGATGCAACTGATGTATTTGGGGCGGGACGGGAGGGATGGGGGGGATGGGGGGGATGTTTACCATCCTCTACATGTGTTCTTAGTATTGAAACTGGTCTTCGGTAATGGAAGATGACGTAAAACGAGTAGACAAGTATGTTCAAGCAGGCATATTGAGAAACACTCTATGAGTGGGAGAAGTTTGTTATTCATTATGGAATTCTGAGAAATATATATAGGCCCTTTGGTAAGAATATTCCAGATTGTGCCTTATCTGGACGATCTCTGTGAACTAGTGTCAGGTGGATTTGTTTTTTTATCCCTGTATATTCTTGTGGTTGTGTTGTCATTATACCATAATTAACATGATGCACCTCTTTATGAGCCCTCAGGACACGTTGTGCTATGGTGTGTTGGATGGAGTAGGTTGTGTACTTTGTGTGGTATATGTATTGTGTCTCGTTGTGGTAGGATGTGCATGTATTGTGTGTGGTATACAGTATGTATAGTGTATCATACTGTGGTAGTGTGTGTATTGTGTGTGGTATATGTATTGTGTCTCTTGTTGTGGTAGGATGTGCATGTATTGTATGTAGTATATGTATAGTGTATCATACTGTGGTAGTGTGTGGTATATGTATTGTATCTCAATGTTGTAGTAATGTGGGTATTAGAGATGGCACGATATTTTTTTTGGTCTGAACCCGATACCGATATAAAAAATTGAGAATTTGCTGATTCTAACTTAACTTATGACAGTCACAATACGCATGTCATTAATAGTTCAGTTGTACTACTTATCTGCTTAAAAAATGTTGTGCATAAGTAAATGTCTATAAAGTACTGAAAAGCTGGGATCTGGACAAATGTTTCACCCGTCATCCGTGGTGATTATTGCACGAGCCATATAATCGAAATTACATTGTGACGCGATCGTGACAGCCCTATTTGTATCAATACATTTCAAGCTCCTGCTCTGACCAAAATCCTGCCTTGCTTGCGCCTGCTCTGATCATCTCATATGCTCTGAGCAGAACAAAAGTTGAATGTATGTTTTTTCAAGTTTGAGAACCACTGATATAGATGAAGATCTTCATTTTGAGACAAATTGCAATAAAATTGAAGCAGCAGCACAGGATGGTGGCAAAGGAAGCAAAGGGCGGCTGCAGAAGATTGTTGATCTTGTGAGAGCAGTAACTCTAAAAGTATTTGATGGATCTCTTTCAAACTTTCAGACTTCCTAAGACTTCCTGTATAGATTATTGCCTGGGATCTAGTTTATTTTCAGACAGATTGTGCCAAAAACAAAGCAATGCTTTATGCTTAGTGATGGCAAAAAGAAAAGCAACTGCTGGGGAGAGTGTAGTAAGGTAAGGGATTGCAGAGGTTGGGGGTGTTGGATGGGCGGGCAATGGGGCTGTGTGGGGAATACATTGTTGTTGTTTCAACAGCATCTAGCTTGATTATCATTTTGTTATTGCCCATGGGAAAAGCTTATCACCCAGAGGGCAGATGCCAGGCCCAAACTGGGGGGTAACCCACTGGAGCTGGAAGGTAGATGCCAAGGCAGATAACGGGGGGTGGGGGACCCTGTCTACAGTGATTCCAGCTAGTGAGAGATCACTTCTGGTCAAGATGGATGGACTCCAAGGCCTCCTGGCCTCAGTGAGGAGAACCAATAGGAAAGTGACAAGTGCAGATTGATGTGCTTCACAGAATCCGAGCTACAGACAGACATAGCAGCAGGAATAAAAAAAAAAAAAATCAGCAAACTGAAAGGGTGGGTGGCATAGCTGTCTTTATTCACTGGGGGGGGTGGCATAGCTGTCTTTATTCACTGGGGGGTGGCATAGCTGTCTTTATTCACTGGGGGGGGGTGGCATAGCTGTCTTTATTCACTGGGGGGGGGGCATAGCTGTCTTTATTCACTGGGGGGGGGGGCATAGCTGTCTTTATTCACTGGGGGGGGGGGCATAGCTGTCTTTATTCACTGGGGGGGTGGCATAGCTGTCTTTATTCACTGGGGGGGTGGCATAGCTGTCTTTATTCACTGGGGGGGGGTGGCATAGCTGTCTTTATTCACTGGGGGGGGGTGGCATAGCTGTCTTTATTCACTGGGGGGTGGCATAGCTGTCTTTATTCACTGGGGGGTGGCTTAGCTGTCTTTATTCACTGGGGGGTGGCTTAGCTGTCTTTATTCACTGGGGGGGGGGCATAGCTGTCTTTATTCACTGGGGGGTGGCATAGCTGTCTTTATTCACTGGGGGGTGGCTTAGCTGTCTTTATTCACTGGGGGGGGGTGGCATAGCTGTCTTTATTCACTGGGGGGGGGGTGGCATAGCTGTCTTTATTCACTGGGGGGTGGCATAGCTGTCTTTATTCACTCACTGGGGGGGTGGCATAGCTGTCTTTATTCACTCACTGGGGGGGTGGCATAGCTGTCTTTATTCACTGGGGGGTGGCATAGCTGTCTTTATTCACTGGGGGGTGGCATAGCTGTCTTTATTCACTGGGGGGGGGGGGGTGGCATAGCTGTCTTTATTCACTGGTGGGGGGGTGGCATAGCTGTCTTTATTCACTGGGGGGTGGCTTAGCTGTCTTTATTCACTGGGGGGGGTGGCATAGCTGTCTTTATTCACTGGGGGGTGGCATAGCTGTCTTTATTCACTGGGGGGGGGGTGGCATAGCTGTCTTTATTCACTCACTGGGGGGGTGGCATAGCTGTCTTTATTCACTGGGGGGTGGCATAGCTGTCTTTATTCACTGGGGGGTGGCATAGCTGTCTTTATTCACTCACTGGGGGGGTGGCATAGCTGTCTTTATTCACTGGGGGGGGGGGCTTAGCTGTCTTTATTCACTGGGGGGGGTGGCATAGCTGTCTTTATTCACTCACCGGGGGGGTGGCATAGCTGTCTTTATTCACTGGGGGGTGGCATAGCTGTCTTTATTCACTGGGGGGGGGTGGCATAGCTGTCTTTATTCACTGGGGGGGGGGGGTGGCATAGCTGTCTTTATTCACTGGGGGGGGGGGTGGCATAGCTGTCTTTATTCACTGGGGGGGGGTGGCATAGCTGTCTTTATTCACTGGGGGGTGGCTTAGCTGTCTTTATTCACTGGGGGGGGGGGTGGCATAGCTGTCTTTATTCACTGGGGGGGGGGGTGGCATAGCTGTCTTTATTCACTGGGGGGGGGTGGCATAGCTGTCTTTATTCACTGGGGGGGGGTGGCATAGCTGTCTTTATTCACTGGGGGGTGGCATAGCTGTCTTTATTCACTGGGGGGTGGCATAGCTGTCTTTATTCACTGGGGGGTGGCATAGCTGTCTTTATTCACTGGGGGGTGGCTTAGCTGTCTTTATTCACTGGGGGGTGGCATAGCTGTCTTTATTCACTGGGGGGGGGGTGGCATAGCTGTCTTTATTCACTGGGGGGGGTGGCATAGCTGTCTTTATTCACTGGGGGGGGTGGCATAGCTGTCTTTATTCACTGGGGGGTGGCATAGCTGTCTTTATTCACTGGGGGGGGGGGGCATAGCTGTCTTTATTCACTCACTGGGGGGGTGGCATAGCTGTCTTTATTCACTGGGGGGTGGCATAGCTGTCTTTATTCACTGGGGGGTGGCATAGCTGTCTTTATTCACTGCCCAAACATTTGAAGGTGAACGTGGAAAATCAGCTGCCCAGACATTGAGCTGCTGGCTCTGAGCCTGAACTGTCTGACTTTAAAAGTTAAGATCGGGTACAAGCAGAGGTGCCGTTAGACCCCTCGATTACAGGAGACTGTTGCTCTTTGAGGTGGTTCCTGAGGTAATTAACACAAATTAAAGGTAGTGACTGCTGAATTAATGCTGGTCCTTCACATCCATGTCTGCCCCCATCATCTCAGAGGTCACGGCACTGGCAAGGCCCTGAATGACAGCACCGTTTTCTGAGAGGCTCTTCCAGGCTGCTGGTCCACGTGTCGCAGCCAGATGGACTTGGTGAAGGGTGCTTTATGCAAATCGCCTGAGAAACAGCCTAGACGCAAACGATGAGGCCCCTCCACAATTCTGACTTTTTTTTTTCCGTGTCACATAGGTACTGCTTTTCTCTGTCATGGTGTGCTGTCGCAGGCTGTGTTTCCCAAAGGTGACATTTTCAGTTGTGCCTTTATGATATGTGGCCCTACTGATGCCTTGTGGGATGGAGATAATTAGCCTGATAATGAGCTTCCCTCCCTGCGGTGCGGGAGGGAGACATTTTGGTGTGTTTCAGCCTCTGTTTGTGTCCTCACATTGGGCCGTGACGGGCAGCATGGTGTCCCACCGCCTCGAGTGTCACAGCGTGAAGTAAGAGAAGTGACATTTTCCACATCGGCTCAACAGATGGTGCCCCCACCCACAAAAACAGTGTTGAAGTGGCTCATGTACTGTGCTGGTTTAGAGACTTTCAGGGGTGAAAGGTCATCGAATCAGGAAGAGCATCACTGTCCTGTTGGGGATTTCAGCAGAGCGAACCCACAGTGCTGTTGGATGCATGGTTGGGTTAGGATGTGGGTTCGCAGTTCAGCCCAGTTCAGGTGCTCGTATTTTTTTTGTTCTGGTCACAGGAAGAGTTTCCAGAGTTTGGACCAGCTGTCTGCTGACATGACCCTGTCCCAGACGTCGCTGGACCCGGTACACACGCAGGACCTGGAGCCCAAGCCGGGCCGGTCCCGCTGGTTTAGTGAAGGTACCATCGGTGCTCCAGTCCAGTGCTCCCAGTCCAGTGCTCCCAGGCCCCTAGCCCCTCCCCCACCTGCTACATGCACCTTTAATGAGTAACTGACTTTTGCTGCAGCCTTTTGCTAAATAAATTTTCCTTAATTGGCTGATGCTGTATCTGAGGCATTTAACAGTTACTGTGTTCGTTCTGTTGTTGCAGGGGACCCCAGATCCTCACAGTGTTCCATTACACCCTCAAATTAACCCCCAGTCCTGTAGGGTTCAAATGCCTGCCCATGATTACTATAGTGTCTGTTCATCCAGTCAAACCCACCCCCCCCTTCCTCTCTCAAGGCAAGGAAGACACCCCCTCGCTACGCGGCCTGTGTGGATCTCTGACGTCTGTGGCCAGCTACAAATCCCTGGCCAGCCTGAAGTCCCCTGAGTGCCTTGTGAGTCCCAGCACGGAGATGACCAGTCCAGGGCTGACGCCCTCCTGAACATTGTCTGGTCGTGGTCCCCCCCTGGTCTACAGTCCATCATCCTTCATCGTCTCTGTGAGACCCGCTGGGAAGGCTGCACCCCCCACTTTGGACTGACTTGGTTGCTCTTCATGTCTGTCTGTTTCTTGGTTTAATAGAGCATAATTTAGGTCCATCTGTTCCAGTGAGATTTCTATGCGTGTTTTTTTTATTTTTTATTTTAATGCATTACCAGGTCAGAGTGCCCATTACTGTCGTTCGTTATCATCAGATGTTTTTTTTTGTTCTGCTGGCTATTAACAGACACACTGGACTAAACGGCAGCATCTTGGCGGTCAAAGCAAATCTGTCCTGTCACGCGAACGACAAGAGTGGCCGAAGCACTCGTGATGGTCTCTGATTACTGAGACCTGCTGCGACCCGCCCCTGAAAAGCGTGTGACTCCATTTCTGTAGTGGAGGGGAGTGGAGGGGGGCGGGTGGAAGTGCAGGCAAATCGGCTGTAATTTTCAGTATCACCCTCGAGGAGAATCGGACAATCAGCTCAGAATTTTGGCTTCGCTGTACGCTTCCCTGACAGGAGGGGGCAGTATTGAGCGTCATTTATGTACTGCCCTGTGCCTTCATCGCCCCCCAGCCCCCGTTTATTTACCTCTGTTGCTCATCATGAATGTCCTTTATCTAGTGACGCTGTTAAACAGTTTTAGTTTGCATGATCGCCCCCAGTTCGGAGGTGGTTTTATGTACCTACAGCAGAAGCTGAGTATCACATAGACAGCGCCAGTGAGCCAATTCCAGCCCAGACTGGGATGTCTGCTTATATGCTTGGTGGTGCTCCTGGCGATGGTCAGCTCCATCTGTGTCTGTGCAGCTTCCAGCCATCTCATTGTCTAATCCCATGTTTGTGGATGTTAACCTCGAAGCACAAGACGCTCTCCTGAAAGCCTCATTGGATGCTGCATGAGGCTCTGGGGCATTAGGCTTACTGTGGATTCACTGAAATGGGCAGCCAGCCCAATTTGTCATGGTTGTCTTAGACAACAGCGATACGAAATCAGGGCTAATTTACTGCATCGACTTCCCTGCACAAACAGGAGTGAATCCATGTGTGTCGCAGTCCTTTTAATGCTTGAAAAGGTGGCGCTGTTACACACTCATGTAGTCAGTCAATAAATTACCATGGATACAGAGAGATTGCGCTGTGAAGTAGACTTGTTGAAGTGTTTTGGTGGTAGCGATAGGGTGATTATCCATTTTTAATGTCTGGATCTTTTTGTTGATTATTTGCAGGCCGGTTAGGAAGATTTATACCACCACTATATAGAGAGTAAAGGTCTTTCAGTCAGAGCCAACGCAGAACTGCTTACAGGCCATTGCTGTATACTACTGGGTATAAAGTAAACATCTTCCAAGTTTCTAGAAAGCAGTGGGGAAAAAAAAACAATTGCCTCATATCTAAAAAGATAATCGTAACTGCTGCACAACATCGTTATTCTTTCATGTAATATGAGTATAAAATTAGTTAAAATGGTATTTTTACAGAAATTTTCCTCATGTTTTCCCAGTTTTGGGTTGGATGGAAAACATTGAGCCTTATGTCGGACCATCGGTGTACTGCGTTTGAGTCTTTACCCACCCGCTCGGCTCCGATGCACCCCCGTGCGACACCCCCGTGCGACAGACACCCGGCCCTCCTTCCCCTCATTTTCCAGACGCCTTGGATTGCGCGCCTGCAATGAAATGTAAATTGCTGTTGATCCCCTGTAATCTCTGTTGTTGCCTGTATTTCATGATGCGTGCGCATAATTTAGAATAAATATTTAAGTCCTCATTTGCGTGACCTGCCCCCAGCATTTGGGACGTGACCTTTGAATGACACCATGATTCCGTCTATTCTGTGTGTAGGCGAAGGGTCTTGGAAATCATTTAAAATTTTACACACGTTTACAGAAAATAAGCTTCTTAGTATTTAGGATGGATGTCTTCTGGCGGAGAATATGGTTTACCTATAGACATCAGGTCGTAACTACAATTGTAACATTTTAAATCTCGGTATTTCTCACTGGAGAGAGATCTCTCGGCTGGCCTGGGAACGCCTTGGGATTCCCCCGGAGGAGCTGGGGGAGGTGGCTGGGGAGAGGGAGGTCTGGGCATCCTTGCTTAGACTGCTGCCCCCATGATCGGACCATGGATAACTGGCAGAAGATGGATGGATGGATATTTCAGTGGTAGGTTACATGCAGGCCTATAGTTGACCACCTTCTGCGTTTAGGATCCATTACGGTGTTTATAATGTGTTTTTAATGACCACTTACATGGTGACGCCAAGCTGACACCCAGCACAGACAGCAAACTCAATTTACAGACATTAAACAAATGTACAAACTCCACATTATGTACAGCTTATGTTCAACATTGAATAAAATGACATTTTATACCAGACTCCAACATTTTGATACATAATCATTTTAAACAAAGTCTAAATCAGCACCTACCAAAGTGACACCCCCTGGAGGAGGCGGAGCCAGAGTCCCACACAGGTGAGGGGGGAGCCTTGGTGTTTAAAGAAGCCTTTTAACACGTAAGGGTGCCTTTCAGATGTGCTTATATTTAATAGCGTGTCGCTGACATCTGAAAGCAGTGATTAAATTTTAAAAGCCATAACCAGCATGAGGTGAAGTGATGCAGAATGATTGGTTGCGAGTCCCTTTCACCGTAGACGGGAAATGGGGGTGTCAGGGAGCCCACATATGCACCCCAAAGAGCAGGCGGTCTACACCGGAGCGACTTGACTGGATTTATTGAAATGTTGACAGTAACAATGTGTGTCACATACATATCTGATCGATGCCTGAGACAAAAAGCTAAAACAAGATACAAAAACCAACCAATATATAACAAATATTTGCTGCATGAAAACATTGACAGTGTCCTAAAATGCTCTATTCACATTTACTCCCTATGGTCAAAGGTTAAAATTTTATAAAACGTTGCTATGTAATTTTCACACTCATTTCATTAAAAAAAAGCCAAACAGCGCCCAGCCAATCAGTGTTTAAATAATAAATCAAAAGAAAATTCATATTAAAAACTGTCTCTTTCCACAGTTTTGCCTGTGTTGTGGTACCTCACCATCATACCAAACTGTAATATACGGGGAAATATAAAACAGGGCATGACAATCAAAAATCAGTGACAAACTAACAGTCTGGCTAAAGGGAGTAGCGTAGGAGTAGAGTAGATGCAGTGAAAGTCAGCACAGTCAGTCTAAGACAATTAACATGGCACTTCACAAAGATGGAATTCCTACCGGTCCGTCCCCCACGAAAAGCGAAAAATCTCCAGCGGGCATGTTGAAAATGCCACTCCAGAGATCCACGGTAACACTTCAACATAATGTCCTTTCTGAAACCACAGCAATAAACCTGCTGTGTTTATTCCCGCGAGTAGGCCGGCTCAGAGACACGCAGGATCACGCAACATGGACAAGGTACAAGAAGTGTCCAGACCTGTTAGACAGCTGGAGTTGGCGCACGGTTAAAACTGGCCCGTAGAGATTCTGCCAAAACAGCGCCTGATGCCACCTACCAGCATCATGTGTCCACCCCCTGCGGCACGGCCTATCGTTAAGGCATCTCTCCAAGTAAAAGGTGCTTCATACAGATAAACTGCTGGATATTTCCACCCAAGCAGTTCAGGGTAAAGAGCCTGCTCGCAGGTACAACAGAAAGGCCTCTTGGACCTGCATGGATTGGCAATCCTTTGGGGTCAGGCCAGGTCTGCAGCCTTTAAGACTACACGAAGACCGTTCGCCCAATAAATATCGCAAAACAGCCAAACACACGTATTCAGAGCACAGGTGCACTAAAACCCATCAAGATCTGAGAATGACACGGGACAGCAAGTGTAATAGTGACAGAGTTGGTCATCCGCACCATAAGTAGCTTCTGAAAGTCCTGTGACACTGACTTGATGGACCGCAGCATTTACTACACCATTAGATGTGTTCATCATTCCATAAATTGTATACATGATGACTGGTTATTACCTAGAGGTGGAAAGTTCAGGTCCAGAAAGTCCAAATCCAGTTGGTATTCAACAAAGCAGTTGAATATTCTGTGACTGACACACTGGTTTATAAACTGGTTGATTGAAACAAAATCATGGAAACAAAATTGTGGCCTGGATTTGTACTTTCTGCCCTGAACGTCTAGTGTAAATACAAGCTAATCACCTTAGCAATACCACTGACCTCACATGCCTGATAGGTTCTGGGGAGAATTTCAAGTAAGAATTAACAGGAAAAAGCAGAAACTTGTGCAATTATTTTGTTCTGCATTAGTGCTAATAAAGATGTGATTTATTTACTATGAGAGGTAAGAATCACACGCAGCCTGATAATTCCTAACCAGCTGCACAAAACAAACATTCCTGATTTTAGGGGGGGGGGGGGGGAGGTAGGGTGAAAGCAGACAAACATGTTAACAGGCAGAGGTGGAGAATTCAGGTTGATTTTTGGTTGGTTGAAACAAAACCTTGGTCTGGCCCTGAACTTTGCACCTCCGGTCAAAGTAAGCGTGGGGTGTGCAAACTGCACCTGCCGTCTGCTGTCCTCGCCGCCTTCAGCCTAATGGGAGCGCAGGGGCCCCGAATATCCCCCCAGGGTTTGGCCGTCAACCCCTCCGCCGTCGATGTGTTCGGGTGCCTGAGTAGCAGGCAGCTCTCCAGCTCCCGCTTGATGTTTGAGGGCCCTCAGGAGCTCGTGTGCAGAGGGGCCTCCTTCCGCTCCCGATTGCGTTGCCGAAAGAACTTCTTGCCGTGCTCGTAGGAGCTGATCATGATGGCGCAGGCCGGGGCCACCTTGATCACCCTGGGGAGGCAGCCTGCAGGAGGGAGACGGGGGGGGGCATAAGAGGCCTGTGGCGGAGTGCTGAGGAGCCTCATTCCCGCGCTGCACGGGTGCCCTGGGGGCTGACGCCATATACCAAATTCACATTCTGTCATTTACAGCTGCACCACTGCTGTAGAAAAGTTACAAGATAAACATCATGGCGGAAAATGTAGTATTAACCCAAAAATGAAGTACTAATTAACAGGAACAAAATAAAAAATACAGAAGTTACAAAACGGTCCAAATTGGGACTCCATAAAGTTATGATATCTTGTTGGATGGCTAGATGAACACCGCTTTGGTTCCCAAACCTCTCCTTAGGGGTACCTCAGCCATTCCATGCATTCGTTAAATTTCACCACCAGCTCTATTAATTAACTTAAATACTGGAGTAACTCAATGAGGTATTGATTAGCCAAACAAGGCTGGGAAGTGGTCGAATTAAAAATACACTGGTGTGTAGCAGGCAGGTCAAACTGCACACAAACCACGCACAACGTCAAAATTAAATAAGAAAAGGAAAAAGTAATTGAGGGCTTCAAAAATATTTCCTAGATACCACACAGCTCTGCTAATGAACTGCTACAGGAAATAAGGTAAATCTGTTTATATTACTGCCAAGTGCAAAATAAAGTCGCCACTTAGGAAGCAGGAGGATGGGGGGCATGGGGGGGTTATTATGTGACTTAGCATTAGTTGGATAAACAGGCCCATTTCACCCAAATGTACCCCAGAGCATGGCTAACACCCCTATAGAAGTAATGCCAACATTTTACATCTAGCAGCCATCAAATGAATGAATGAATGAATGAATGAATGACTACTAATACTAACAAGAACACCACCATTGACTGCTACTACCAGTAACAAGTTTGGAGAAAAACAGAGTGAAATGAGAGATTTACATGGTGGAGGAGCCAGCGAACGCTGAGACTCAGACCTCAAAGGGAGAGCAGTGAGCAGAGGGAGAGCAGTGAGCAGGGGGAGAGCAGTGAGAGAGCAGTGGGCAGAGGGAGAGCAGTGAGCAGGGGGAGAGCAGTGAGAGAGCAGTGGGCAGAGGGAGAGCAGTGGGCAGAGGGAGAGCAGTGAGCAGGGGGAGAGCAGTGAGAGAGCAGTGGGCAGAGGGAGAGCAGTGAGAGAGCAGTGGGCAGAGGGAGAGCAGTGGGCAGAGGGAGAGCAGAGAGCAGGGGGAGAGCAGAGAGCAGTGAGCAGGGGGAGAGCAGTGAGCAGAGGGAGAGCAGTGAGCAGAGGGAGAGCAGTGAGCAGAGGGAGAGCAGTGAGCAGAGGGAGAGCAGTGAGCGAGCAGTGAGGAGGGGGAGAGCAGTGAGCGAGCAGTGAGCTGGGGGAGAGCAGTGAGCCATCCTGCCTGCTACACCCTACTGCAGCTAAAGCAGACACCTTCCGCTGTCTGCATTCATCCGAGGGATACGGGCTGACCCACTCACACGGCATGCTAACTGCCTTACCCACAAGAACAGGGAAGAAAAGATTCACCTTTGTTCCCCAAGGAGTTAAATCCTGAAAACACTTCACACTTGTTTTATTAGCTGATTTTCGTAAATAGCAGAATCGTGACACCTAGTGGCGATTCCAAAGAAAAAACAGGCTGATGGGAAAGAGCTATTATTAGATAACAGTATGGCACTGTACATTAGTTCCATCCACTGTTCCCAGAAGGTTAAACAGCTGATTCAGGAACAGAGCGCAGTTCCTGGGCCAAGCTAATGCATTTAGCATTTAACCTGGTCGCTGTGACACCAGGCTAATGGCGACGCTGTAGTCGTATGGTCTGGGAGATGCAAGGCAGGTTTTAAATGTAGTTTGCTCTGTGAGATTCACGTGAGGGACCACAGCCACTGAAACATAAAGACACGAGTTTAATATGGATGGCTGGCATGGAATGATTTTGCACGTCTGGAAGTATTGAAAGAAATTCTGTCAGCAGTCACCCTTTTAGGAGAATTTTGGGAAATTGTATATTAGAAACAGTTTCCCTTCAAACACTATATCAGAGAAGGTCTTGGTTTAATTTATTTTTAGTAATGTGTAAGTGTGACAAGACTGTGGGCCTAGTGGTGACGCACTGAGCACCTGCACCAAATAGCATTTTTCCTCATGAAAATGGACTGCAGGACAGGTGTCCCTTGGGACATTAAGATTACATGCAGGACACCATGTCACCAGGACACGTACCTGCAAATAGTCCTCGGACCCCATTCTCAGCAACCACCCTCTTCATGACGTTGTATGTTGTGGAAGAAATTTTTGTAGACACTGTGGGGGAAGCGGACATGCGATCAGAACGGCATCCGGGTGTCACTGCTGCAAGGCCACGCTGCCGTCCTCAACCCACCAGGACCTACTCACGGTTCAAAGCTTCAAGTTCTCCAAGTTCAACCTGTCGCCGCGTTTTCACCACATCAAAGGGCAGCGTTGCTATAGAGGCAATCTGGGGGAAGATGGCAGCCTGAGCCATTTCCATATTACATAAGGATGCTGGCAAACGTCAGCACTGGAATGCAGATTTCAAACAAGAACAGCAGAAAACCTCGATGGATACTTATGATTAACATCTCAGGTTAAGTATATAAACACTCAGGCAAGGTGTTATTTTATGATCAGTCTCCAGGCAGATTTCAGATGTGCTGTGCTGTACGGGAGGGGTGGGCTTGGCGCAGACAGCTGAGGATGCTGGGAGAGCGAAGGCGGCCCCCCTACTCACGGCTCCTGATGTGGCGCCTGCTGTGAAGGTCATGGTGAAGGTGGGCTCCCTGCAGCCATACTGCCGGCACAACCAGCTCTTCCCCAGCTCGTAGTTGTACCAGTACATGGCTGCAGAGGCGGCAGGAGGGGGGGGGGGTCCAGTGAGCAGCCGACAGACCAGGTGGCACCATGGATGGCGCGGCGAATGTGACGGCGGACATGAGGGCAGCGGTAGGGAGAAAAGGAGGAACGACACGTGGAGTCAGACTGATAGAGGCAGCGGAAGGGACTTATCCCAGAGAAAGACCTGCTGTTGTACACATGTATTTCTGTAAGTTATGCAAACCAGTCGGGGGAGGGGACATTTCTAGAGAATGGCCAATACCTGAAAAGGGGACATCGCGGAGCATGGTGGGTCCCCAGCCACGCCAGAAAGAGCGCCACCCGTCATTCTGGACTGACGACCTGATGCAGGCGCTCAGCTCCCTGTAAGACAGCCTCTGGGACTGCATCTTGGTCCGGATCAGCTCCAGCGGGCTGATCACCGTGACGGAGCCCACTGTGGGGAGGACACAGGCACATGGTGAGCCAGGCCTTCAGCGAAGGGCCCTCCACACACACACACACACACACACACACACACACACACACACACACACACACACACACAGGGACTCCTGCACACGCCCCTGAGGTCCCCTCACCTCTGGCTACAGCCCCAGCCAGCAGGGGCACCTCCCCCGAATAAGAGCCCATCCTCCTCCTCAAAATTGCACACAGCTGGTCATAGCAAGTGAAGTAGATGACTGTTGCCGGTACTGCCATGACCCTACAGACAGCAAACATAAATCAATCCGCTCACAATATAAATATTCATGCATGCATCTGCGGCTCCGATCCCCTCCAGTTTGGACAATGGGGATCAATGTTTACGTAACGGCATAAGTGGTTTCTGGAGCCGGACATGCAAACTTACAATGTTGGGGGAAGTCCACTCCATAAAGACCTCACTCCCTCTCTCCGAATTATGCTAACAAATGCATCCTAAAGTTAAAAAACAAACAAAAAAACACTTCAGAACCACTTAGAATTTCAAGTTATTTTAATTATCTGCACCCCATAACACAGTGAGAATATCATTGGGTGGTTACTAGAGTCTTGGGTCTCTGTTCACCAAGCTATTTAACTGCAGTGTTGGGGAAGTTACTCACAGAAGTAATCTACTACAAACAGAGGTGGAAAGTTCAGGTCCAGAAAGTACAAATCCAGACCAAGACCTCTGTCTGTAATGGTTACATTTGTGAGCAGCTTCCCCAACACTGCTTAACTGTGATAACTAAAGAAGTTATTTTACAGGTTAAAGTTATTTGTTAATTACAGGGTTTTACACAGAGTTTACCAGGGTCCCAGTGAAGTGACCTGGTGCTTTGTACCAGGCTTTGGAGTTTCCATTCTCACAAACGCATATGTGATCCATCAAGCCATTACAGTACACAAAGCATTTTCCTGTGGGGAAAGAAAACAAAACAAGCCATTGGAAACCAGTTTAATGACATTTAGAAGGAAAAAAACGACTAATGAGGCTGCATACCTTTCGGGAAGGGATTCTTCTGAACTTGGAGTCTTATCTTCACCACATCCAGAGGTGTGACTGGAAGCGTAACGAACAGGGTCAGAGGATGCTGCAGGGGCGCCGGTCAATACGCCCGAGCTACCGGCGGCCCCGGGCTTACCGATCAGCGACGTGAGGATGGCCCCGGAGCAGGAGGCCAGCATTTGCTGGACAGGCGTTATGCCATTGAATTGCGGTTCAGCTGATTTGGCAGACATGGCACTGTCTGTGAACACAAACAGACATTTCGGATACTGTTTACAGGTTTTTCATTTCCATTTGACAACAGCATATTTACATACACGGCCAGCAAGGTCACAGAAACTACAAATTTATAAGGAAGGGATATGATTTCAGAATTTAATCCGAGATTTTCGTTCTCCGGGCCACCGGATAACTAGAGAACCTTAAGTGATGATAAATCCAATTATACTTGATTGAAAGTTAGACAATTGTCATTAAATAAGAAAACTAATGACGAAAACAATTTGAACACCAAGTAAAGATTACCTTCTGACGTCCTTGAAAACGCAAATAACAGTGACACTCTAAGTCAGGTAAATATCTCCTTTTCGGTAAACAGTTAGCGACTGTATCTCAATCCTGACACCATTTCTGGGAATTCCCTGAACACTTAAAGATATTAGTCGACAGAAAGTCAGATACATTTAAAAAAAACTATTACTCACCGCGATTTATGCACTTGACGAACTGCCTTATATATATATGCTTACTACTAAATAACTAACCATTTTACGTCAACTTACAAGGTTCCCAATGATAACACGTGGGTCTCAAAATCCATATTTACGTGCCATGTCAAGTTTTCTTTAAATCTCATTTATATAAAGCACATTCATGACAAAATTTCGCTCCATAAATCAAGGCACGCACTCTACCGTAAAATGGATTTAATTACAGCAAAATATAATTTATATAATCCGTTAATTTCTATTACATCTTTGAAGCAGTTTTTTTATTTTTAATGCTAACTAGGAATGAAGTGTCGAAACGGCTGATCGGGAAGCCGAAATAGCGCTCAGCATTCCTCGCCAGACAGAGGATTGTGGGATACCTTTGTAAGAAGCGGGAAAGAGGAAACCCGATTTGAACAGCGTAGTTCGAAATGTAGTCAGTTAGCATACTAGCTATAAACTCAAGTATAATTTTTACTTCTCTGTATTGGGTAAGGCTTGTACTTGTCAAATTAATTACGCGTGTCCGTTTATTTAATGATACCTTGTTGCTGTTCGAGGTGTCCAAGTTTTGTATTTGTCGAGTGTGCGCGTTTTATTTGAGCAGTTCCGCGGCTAGCGGAGGTCTCCTTATTAACGGTGGCTTTTAAAAGGCTCTCGTCACTACCTTATCCCTCCTGTTGTTTTTAGTTTTAACTTTCTGCTTGCTTACATTTTGGCCGAGAGCTGCAAAGCGTATGGGGACAACATCAACGGATACTAACGCTACTCATCGGAATTTTAATTTTTATCTTGCGGATTTTATATTTAGTCAGACTGTCTAAAGGCCCATTTTGTGTTTCGGAAGATTATATGCGACATTACCAGGTGCTCTGGCCTCTTAGAAGGTCGTAACCGAGATGTGTTGTAATACGTCTGTTTCTTTTCATCCAGGGAACACGCTCGAACATTTGCCTAGCCGGCTGTTTCTCACCATAGAGCTAGCTGGCTTCCTAAAATGAAATCTAGAGGTAAGTAAAACGCAGTTTTCAGTTTTTCTGGGGGGTAGGGGTGGTGGTTATTGGTAACGCTGTGTATGTGTCATATCGTCCGTCTGCATAGCGGCCCCGTGTGTTCTCGGGTCTGTATCAGGCCTCTTATGGATCCCTGTTTGACCTCAGAAACTGCGGATGGTGGACCTAACAAGGCATCGTGTAAAAGAAGCGGCGTGGTGAAGGACTCCCGCTCTTCAGAAGGGCGGCCTCTGCTTGGGAAGTGTTTCTACCTGCACCTAGTATCCAATAAGAAAGCTGAATCGTTGGAGAAGGACATCACACTGTTAGGAGGGGTATGCATTTCATCGTCCCAAGACGGCGTGTGTGCCCATGGTCCATCCTGTGTTTTCGTTCACAGCCATGACACCCACCTGTCTCATTAATGTTCTTCACGACAGACCGTTGAAAAGTTCTTCAGCAAGGACATTAAGTACCTCGTATCAGACAAGAGGGATGCCAGGTTTGTCCGGGGCCTGGGAAGGAACTCACCGGTGGCCAGCCCAGACTCGGGTCACAGTTCCCCCCTCCCCAGACAGCGGAGTCCAAAAGGCAGTTCTCAGGGTGTCACGGATGCTGTAAGAAATTCATCCATTCTCCAAATTATTTTTATTACTTATTATTATTGTGCTGAGAAACTTTTCTCATCTTACCTGCTTCTGGTACTCTTAACCCCCCCCCCCCCTTCCATTTTTTTTAAATGACAGGTAATTGCAAGTAGAGGAAAGTCTTTGGTTGAGAGAGTAATAAAGGAACAGGTGGGTAAATATTCATGCTGTTGCGGTAGATGTCATCTGTCACAAGGCTTCCCATTTGGATAAATGGTAAACATGGTCCAGTGTTAATTTGCTTGGCCTAATTAGCTCTTGCTTCTCTTTAGGAGAGGGTACAGATCAACAGAATTTTATCTAATGCCTTGGAGTGGGGAGTCAAAGTCCTGTATATTGAAGGTAATTTCTCACTATTTTGTTGGCCTTTTGTTGATTTATTCTTCCCCCCCCCCCCATGTAACTTTTGATATCAGTGATATCACTCTGGTTTGTCCATCGCTGTTTAACGATGTCAGTTAACCAGAATGCAGTTTGGGAAATCGGTATCAGAAGTAAATAGGTGTCTCAAAAATGTGATGTCTGCCCTTTTCTCTGATTGTCTTAGATATAATCTCTTATGTTGAAAAAAAGAAGAAAAATCTCACTTTAAAGAGTAAAGCTGTGTCTGCTTTAAAGAATGAGGTAGGTTCATATTCTGCTCTGCTTGTTTTTGCATGGACTGTCAGGATCCAGTTTGCCCAATGGCTGACATCATAACATTTGTTTTTTAGACTAAAACCGGCTTGACCCAAAGAGGTTCTTTTCAGAAACATGATGGTATGTCTTTTGGCCTTGAGCGCTAAGTCTTACCATGTCAGCCATTCTAGCTGCATGTTTTCACATGCTTACCTTTTTAAACGTACACATTTTGTGCTATTTGATAACATCACTGGGTCTTGCTTTCCAGCTGGGAGGATCAACAGGCCTTTTGTAAAAGTGGAGGACCGGACCAGGTGGGTTTTACTCATTGGACTTTGCGGGAAGCAGCTGCTCTGCACCCTTATCTACCCGAAATCTACCTTATGGAGTTTCTAATGTCCATCCTCAGATGATTAAGGGCCAAAGACAATGTGATCGTTCTTCTGATATCCTAATTTATTACAACATTTGTGTGTGCATGTTTATGCATGTGTGTGGGTAGACTAAAATTCACAGATTGCCTGATCGACCTGTTCTCCCCCAACTTAGGCAGTATAAGCCGAACTACCGCTCCATGACAAACCTGCCTGAGTTAAATTTCACGACTGCACCCCCCTGCACGCCATTTTACGTGGATGATCATGGCAAAGACGGTCACGGAAAGAAAATTAAGGAACGCAGGTACTGGCCCAGCTTCCCTTTCACGCAGTCGTGCTTTGACCACCCATGAGGAACATTCTGAGTCTTTAAAGACTTTTAGCTAGTGGTATTCAGGGTAGAGCTTAGATCGGGCCCAAAAAATTAAACCCGATCCTACCCGAGCCCGTGCACCTTGTGTCCGAGCCCGACCCGGTCCGACACATTAACTATAATTATGAGCCCGAGCCCGATTTAAACCCGACTATTTTTTAATACGTGAGCCGTTGTAACAGACGTTCTCAACTACAATTCTAAGTTGTTTGAACTACAGAAATTAGTTTAGATTTATCTTAATGAAAAATGCAACAAGGACGAAGCATGTAAACTGCATTGTTTGTTTATTCAGAATGGATCGCAAATAGATCTGAATGGGAAAAAAAACGTGAACAATGATAAACACAGAAAATGAACAAGTAATTAACTTTGGATGGCATATTTAATAAATATGATAACTTTAAGTAAAGGGTTAAGAAAAAGGTTAAATCCTTCCGTAAGCAGCCAACGAGGTATGTGTTAAGTTTTAGTTAAGTTTGTTGTATTTAGCCATGTAAATGTAAATGCTAACTGAGGTTCGTGTTAACTGTATATGAATTCTCTAAGCTGTCTTTATTGTTATTTATATTTCATTTGAATTTCAATGTTTGTTAGCTAATATTGTAAGTAAATGTGCTTGATTTTGTGTTTCCGTATCTGTATTTAGTTCTCACGTCTGCCATGATGGTGATAATAACGAAGCCACTGTCTTTCGAATAAACCGTCGGCTCAGTTAAATGCAAAGGACTCTTGTGCTCGTGTCTTACGGGAGGGAGCTACATTTATAATTATGGCATAGCTCTCCACCCAATTAGGCTAATTAAGTAATGATTAAAAAAAAAAACACACACAAATGCTTGATCATGGGCCCGGCCCGGCCCGGCCCGAAGATAGTGGCAGGAAATATCGGCCCGACCCGGCCCACGGGTCGGGTCGGGTCAAGTCTGGGCTCGGCCTCGGGCAGAGAATCTAAACTCTAATTCAGGGGTTATTTGGTCATTTTTCCTGTCAGGCTTAAAAACCAGAAATCTGCAGGAAGTCAGGATGGCGACAATGTTAGACCTCACAAGGTGAAGGAGAAGAAGCTTGGTGGATACTGTGAGTGCTGCCGGGTGAAATACGAAGCTCTGAGGACGGTAGGTGACGTTCTTATGACCCGAGGGCATCACACTGCTCAGTGTGTTCCTCGGAATAATGGGATTTCTCCCGATTGTTTGCAGCACCTCAGCACAGAGCACCATAAAGCCTTTTCCAAGACTGACGCCTACGATGTTGTGGACCAACTCATCTCAGGGATGGAGTTTGATGTTACTGAGATCAAACAAATGAAAAGGTAATATGGATAATCTTTGTGGTTGATGCAGCAATGATGTCACTTTAAGTCCCGCTGGGAAGTCATGATTCTGCGCATTGTCTGTCACACAGGGGAGGGTGCAGTGTTTCCTCTGCTGTCCAAGTTTCTATGCCAAAACTGGCCCTGCAGGATAGGAGAGAAGTGTGTGCGCCAAGGCTCCAGGACACCGGAGGAGGCCATGCTTCTAAGGGAGCCTCCTGTTGGGCCTCCGCCTGGGAGCCCTCAGCCTCCTGTAGGCCGAGGAAGCGCAGCAATGAGGCTCTCGCTGGCGGCTGCGGCCCCGAAGTGGCGCATTCCCGTAGACGTGAAAGAACACGTGTGCTCGGGCCTGCAGTCGCAGCGCAACAGGGCAACTG
This sequence comes from Paramormyrops kingsleyae, assembly GCF_048594095.1. Taxonomy (NCBI): domain Eukaryota; kingdom Metazoa; phylum Chordata; class Actinopteri; order Osteoglossiformes; family Mormyridae; genus Paramormyrops; species Paramormyrops kingsleyae. The sequence goes on along the minus strand of NC_132805.1, from coordinate 36,393,469 downwards.
CCCGTGTCACTTGGCACAAAGTAGCACCTCTGATCAAACTCTCGCGTTAGCCTCTGGACAGCAACTTGACAACAGCGTGGCAGTAATAGGACGTAACAGGGAGGAGACGGCAGACAGGAAAGCCAACAGAAACGGTTCTGTTTCACTGGACACTGTGGGCGCTTTTCATCTTTCCCATGTGGTCAGTATCAGTACGACGAGCACTGACCACACGGATGCGGCAAGGACTTTGCAGAACAGGGTCCAGATGGCAAGAGCGACGCGCGAGGCAGTGACTCTGTGCGCCACGAGCAGCGATCTCAGTGAATCGCAGTGGCCCCCCGACGAGAAACTGCAAAGGAAGATCTGCAGTGTCAGAAGGCGCCGGAAAACTGTCCGAGCTTCAGAGGGACCTCTTAAAAATGCGGAGTCCTTAACTGGTGTGCTGTGGCAACTCTTTCAGTCCAGCGAAGACATGGAATGGGATTTCAAGGGGTTTGAAATCCAGTGACTGCACTTTGGAGGTTCTGATAGTGGCCTTACCTCTTGACTTCTTTACATGTATAAAAAATGAAATAATTTGAATGCCGGTACAGACATTGCAGGAAGCTGCTCCCCTGCTGTGTTTATGACAGGGCTTCACTTCTTGTTCTGTTTGCTCAACTGAATGTCTGTCAATCAAATCATACTGGCAGGAATGACTGCTCCTGTATTCCTGTACAGAGAATAACTCATGCCAGTGTTTCTCAATCCTGCCTTCTGGGACCCACAGACAGTCTGTCTTTTTGCTCCCTGCCCGACGTGGACTGTCTGCAGCTCCCTGAGGATTGGATTGGGAAACACTGATTTATGGTGCTGGTATCAGGCATGGAGCACGGACAGGTGCCTTTTCAAAACAGTGTGATCTCCATGTAACTGAAATTACTATATGAGATTGTTTGAATGTTGTGCTCTTGAATTATGGCAGATGCTTGGAAAAAATATTTTAATGAATATATAAAAGAAGAAAAAATAGAGGTGTGGGTATTATGCCCTGTATTGTGTGTAGTGCAGAGGTAAGGTAATTAAAAATGGAAAATGACCACTCCCCTGTTTCGTCTGAGACAGGGCAGCAAACCAAACTGGCCAAAATGAGGCCGCTGCTTCCGAGAATTGAGCTGTGGCTTTGACCTGATTACCCAAAACCAGCTTTTCCTTACCAGTTATTGTCATATAAAACAAACGTGCGCGGTGGCTGCCGGAAGGTGGGACCCTTCATGTCCTCGTGCACGGCCCCCCGATGCTGACAGGTGGGGTCGTGTCCTCCAAGGCTCTGCTTTGATGACCCAACCCAGGCATGAATGCTTGCTGCTATCTGTAGAATATCCAAGGGTATTAGGCATATTCCTTGTGATAACATGAGTTCTGAGACATGCATTATTCAGTTCAGTAAATTAATTTTATTCCTTTTTATAAATGAAGGATTTAAGTGTCTCTGTGTCACCAAACGGCATTTTGTAGTAATGTCTTGGAATAGGTGTAGATCACAGCCATACACCCAAGGCTGTTATTTTTTTGGGGGGGTGGACATGTCCCCCCAATATTCAGATGTGCTCACAATGCACCCCCCACCACCCTATATATAATGTTGGCCTTGGCCCTCCCAGTGTTGACTCCATGGCTACGGTCTGTCTTGCCTCTGTTTCCCTGACCAACCCCCCCCCCACTACCCTCTTTTACTTGTAATATTGTCAGTTGCTGTTTGATTTCTTGCCAACGGTTTAAAGTTTCCTATCAAAAGAGGCTTCATTTGCCCTGTTTAGCCTGTTAACGGTGCTCGCTTAGAATTGGGTTGAAAATAGCTTTAAGCTCCGTGTTTTTAGAGTAACCTACACCAAAGCTGGAGTGCAGACCAGACCCAAGTTGTTTACGTAACGTTCTTCAGCCGATTTTCTCAAGCTAAACCTCTTTACTAAATATTTGGGGGTATCTGCTTGGATAAGGCAACGAACTCAAGGGCAACGAGAGCAACGCTGAGACTGGAAGCGTCCGCTCATCAGCCCGCCCGTTTACGCTCCCTGTTCGTATGATAATGGACGTCGTATGAGACTCTTGGCAAGAGATGCGCAAACATTTTCGGGGTTCTGATGTTTCAGTGGCAGGTTTAGGTTCTAATTATTTAATGTGAAACAGCAGCAACAAAGGTTACTTTTAGTACAACTGTAAATTCCCTTATGTGTAATATTGATTTATCAAGGAGCGTATATTAAAGATAAAAAGCAGTGAAATGCGTTACAAGAGGCGAATCCACCATAGAAATGGCTGTTCCAATAAAAGTCCCCCAGCCCTGAAATACAAAGTGCAGGGCTGCTTTCAGGCAGTCCCATTGTGTGTCTCTTGGGGAAAGCTCGCTGTCTGCGTGCGCACTGAATAATCGAAAATATTTCCCATTTATTTTCGAAGCCATTTATTCATTTTCCAACCCTGTGCATTAAAAAAAACACCATTTCGAACACGAACAGGTCACAACACCGCCTATTGTTACTGTCCCATTTTAGGTTTTGCATCATTTACATTCAAGGTGTTTTATAAGAGCCTCGGTGGGGTATGTGGCACCGTAGGGTACCGGTCCCATACACTACAGCTCCCGACACTCCGCCTGCGCTTCATGTATATGCATAAGGCGTTTCTGCAGTGAGCTCCTGGATATCGATGTGTTTTAAGGAGGTGGCTCTGCCTTCCGCCGAGGCTGGCAGCATCCAAACGCACTCGGCGCTTTAAGCAGCATCTCGATGCGGAGGCTGCACGGACATCCTAATGGCAACCAGCAAGGGGAGATGCACTAACCAGACGGCTGGAGCGCATTCACCCATGTATCTCACCTGCTGTTTTCTTTAGCGACAAAGGTTTCCTGATTTTTTTTTGTTCTCTTATTTTGGGACGAATTGTTTTTACAACGGCACAGCTATGATGACCGTGAGATGGGGGATTTCATTTTTATGCGTCTACGGAGCGATGTGTATCGTTCATTCCGACAATTCGAACCTTCACATAGGTAATGCCATTTTTCGCTATAAAATATGGTGGAAATACGTTAATGAAAGGCAGTGGGAATGTAAATATTAAACAGCATATAAAATCGGAAAGATGTACCCATATGATTTACGACGTAAACACCTTTTAAAATACGCATGTCGGTACAACGCGAAATGACAGCCTTACATTCGGATATGGTTGTTTTTTAGTGAGATGGATTCCCAGCCATTATTCGGCTTATCTGTTATGTGGCGTTTGTGTACATTTTCGGCGACGCGCTTTAGCGGTTCCGTTTTCATCCGCAAGGACGAAACGAAAGAAATGTGTTATTTTTTGCTTTTAAAGGTGACGCCTTGTCAGGAGAGAAGGCTGGCGAGGACGCCGGCGGCGCTTTCGGGAAGGAGAACACCGTTCCTGTGCGGCTAATTTACAGCATGGACAACGGCAGTCAGATCACGAATGACGTGCTGAGCACCAGGATAACAGCGAGTCCGGACCCACAACAGGTACGGCGCATCTCTCACCCAGAGCGCCGCTTCTGTTCAGTCGGGCTGTATATCTGTCCTTGGAGGCGATCTGCTTTTTGGAATTTTGTTTTTGTATCAAAACACCCCCGCGAAGCCCTCAAACCCGGCATCTGGGAACCTCATGTGCCGCGTTTTTTATTATTGTGATCGGTCGGGGGTATTAGGACAGTCCCGACCCTCTGAATTCGCCATGAATTCGTTGCGATTAATTGATTTTTTAGTGATACGTGTGGCTTTAGGCTGGATGTGTACCCAAACCATGCGTGTTGGCAGTTGGTGGTTATGATTTTACACAAAGGACTTGCTTTATACAGAGGTGTCAGATGGGCCTTGTAAACAAAAGAACGAGACGGGAAAAAGCAATGTAACAGCAAATATAGGCTAGTATATATCATATATGCAGCGCATGTATACATAAACTGTATTTACTGAGATACATGCATAATGTACACAAGTGAGAGGAAGTAGACTGTATTGCTTCTGGTTGTATAGACTGTTTTCTCTCTCTCTCACACACACACACACACACACTCATACGTGTATGTATGTGTGAGATATGTAATTGTGTCATACAATACATGCGTCAGTTTATTTTCTCCATGTACCATTGTTGCTCATTATACGTCCCAGTATTCAGTTTGAACCCAATCATTCATTATTTAATAGCATTTGACGTCCGGTTTCTCATTTTATTCCCATTACTTTCTTTTTATATTAATTACAAATAGGGTTTTATCGCTGTGGTTTGACTGTATTTGCGGTGTTTTACGTATTAATGGGACCCAGTGTTTGGGTTGTTTAAACTCCGGTTACCTCGTGTTACCTCAGTAACATGTTACTGTCAGAAAATATGACTAAAGTGAACGAATCACAAAATGTACGAATCTGAAATATTGATAATAATTGCAATAGTTGGCGCACTCTAATACCAGACCGGCCACTAGAACATTACAGCCCTTGAAGCAGAGGATTCCCCTGCCGTGCGTTGTATGCAAGTGTTGTAGTCTTGTTCAGTGTGAACAAAGCCATTGTGAAGAAGCCTTTCCCCACCACCCCACCCCCTTTTTTTTTTTTTAATAAATCCCGCTTGCTGGGGGTCAGGGTGGTTCGGGGCTGGGTTGGGGGGTGGGTTGTGCTTACTTGGCGCAGCTTGTCTGAAAACTGCGCATAATAGAAGTATTACTCCTTTGTGCTGCCTGAAAGATAGGAGAGCAGGACCAGCGGGGTTGTTTACATCTAGTCTCCTGGGATTTTTAAAAATGTCTCTATATGTATGTATGTATGTATGTATGTATGTGTGTGTGTGTATGTGTGTGTGTGTGTGTGTGCGCGCGCGCGCGCGCGTGTGTGTACAAAAACCTTAGGCAGTCAAAGAAAATGTTCAGGCTCTTTATCTGGGTAGGAAGTGTATATTTGCTCAGAAAAACAACGCAAATGAACATTAGAACATTTGCAAACTAACAGTAACACAATGAGAAATGAATTAGGGTTTCTTCTGTTCTCGAAAAAGGTACTGGATGGTATCTTGTTGGATATCGAGGCGAACCTAACGTATTTTGAAGGGTATATCAGCCATGTTATGTATTTGTTAAATTTTACCATCATCTCGATCAATCAATCAATCAATAAATCAATCAATTAATTAAATTAAATTAATTCAATAACTGGTTGCGGCATCCATTAAACAAACGGGGTGAATTAATCATCTAGTCAAAAAATACACTGGTGTGTCGGACGGTTGATGCAAACACTGAGGTGACTTTAGTAGAGGTTTGGAAGTGGCGAAGCTGACACACGTTGACAGACATAATATCATATTTTTACAACAACATGATGATCATTTGAACATAATTTTCTTTGCCTAAGACATTTGCACACACAAACGCACGTTTGTACTGTATATACACATATATATATACGCGTGTGTTTGTGTGTGTGTTTATATATTTATATTAGCTGGAAACACAGAAGTATGAGTCAGGTTTTTTAATTCGTACGATGTGCTTTGTGGATGATTAAAGAGTACGTGATTAAAATCCATCCGTAAGATAACCTGTGTGGTTTTTCCCACAGGCAGCTGGTTGATATTTATAGCAAAGCCTTTAATAGTAAATGCTGAAATGGCAAAGCGAGGTTGTCTTTTAGGGTTTATGCATAATGAGCACATTTTCATTTGGGGTATCTTCAATTTTCCGACCTTTACCTGTTCGTCTCGTGCAGTTTTCGCTTTCATGTGCTGCCGCTCCGCCCCGCAGCCTGAACGCGCCGCTTCCCCTTTCAACCTGCTTCGTAATTAATGAGGTTTGATTGGGCGTTTACAAAAGAATTATCTTCGAGTTCCGTCTAACCGCCAGTTAATGTTTAGGGGGACTGTCGTGTTATGGGACAACTTGATATTTTTCATTTGTTTGTAGCAATTATGTAAAGTAGAATTAAACTTCAAGTGGTTTAATCAATAATTTGCTCAGTTGCTTGTTTGGGATCCTGCGATGTATAAAAGATAAAAGAAACAAAAAGAAATAGTAATGATTCATAAGTACTGAATGTTAGAATATGTGTGTTTATAGGCTATATGTATGTATCCATGTCAAACTGTGATCAGGGGACAGCTGACATCTCATCACACAGCATGTCCAATTGGTTGGAGAATAGAATTTGGGTATAATTATGTGTTCCATCCATCCATCCATCCATTCTGCAAACCACACAACCAGAAAATGATCATGATTGTTCTTAGCCATGTAAAGCCTTCAGGATCTAATCTCTCCTGATGCTTCCTGTGTAAACTGCCTGGTATTGCACAAGTAACCCAAAATATTGCAGGCACTGTGATGCTCCTTTAAAAAGAAGGAAGAGGGTTCCCCCTTAATGAATTAACACACCAAACAAATGCCTAGTCTACAAATACCAACCTCTCTCTGACTAAGCGCTTTGTGCATTCTTGTTTTGGAACCTCGGTGTTGTAGCGGTAGCTTGCGTGTTTCGTGGGGTTTATATATGTCAGTATTTGCATAAGCTGACGTCGGCATCTCGGCATGATTTGGGCTATTTGCACTGGATGTGGCAGGGCAATGGTTCAGAGTGTTTTAATGGTTATTCCCCAGTACCATGTGGCAGCTCCACCAGTGAACCGGCCTCATTTTATCCTGTCACTTCTCGTGTGAGGGGAACGGATATTTCTCAGATACCTCTCGGCGTGTCATATGCTGAGCTACCAGCTAAAAAAAGTCGTTTGGTGGTGTTATGTCAGAACGTGGGTGTACAGGTTTCTTTTTCTTTTTTTTCCCCGTGTTCCCCTAAGGGACAGACATTAGATCGTTATTATACGAACGTTCAATGCGGCTTCTCTTAAGTCAGCACTCGATGAGGAATGCTGAAGGACTCAGCTGTAATGCAATGTCTGGCTCTGCTCTCCGGTGTTAAGTTCTGATTAGCACGCTATTTATCTTAATTGCATTTTGAGTGTTCAGAGAAGATCTGGTTTCTGTCTGCTGCTGTGCTGATGCATCATGGGATATCAGATCGTCCTGCGCCCGCACTCAGTGCTGCTATATTATCAGGGTTTGTTTAAAGTCATCTTAAAGGACAAACGTAATAATCTTAGATTTAAATGTGCATTACTCTGGATATCTTTTCCCGTGGCTCTAAATGGAAGAGAATGCTTTGGTGAGTGTCTGGGACCTTTCTGAAGGCTTGTTACTTGACTGCAGATGTATAAGAAAACATTTGAAGGACAAAGCAGGCTCTGAACTTTAGGTCCCCTGAGGTCATGTCTTGTGGGACAATGGAATCAGGAGGCTGTAACAACAGCCGCCATCCTGCTCCAGTGCAGTAAGGAGGCTGATCCACCATGACAGCTGCACGATATGCCAAAATGACGTTGTGCGACACGGTCACTGCAGCTCTCAGCCCCCACCCCCTTCCATTTTGAATGGCACTGAACAGGCTTTCTGCCAATAGACACCCTGGGTTTGCTTTCAGGGAGATGCTTGGGCCCATTTGTTGGCCGATTGTCGATTTTGGGATAGCGCTCCTTCACTTTTGGCAAATTAAAAACCACGTTGGCCGCTGGTGTGAAGCACAATCATAAATATGGAAGTTTCAAAACTTTTCTAAAAATGTGCTGACAGCCCTTTCAGGCCCGGAGTGATTTCGGTTGCATGCATCACTTATGGCTTTTAAAATGCGCAGGGTTTTACGAAGCCCATCAGAAGACCATTATCCCATTAGTTATTATTCTCAGTGAACATCAGGGTCTCGTCCTGTCTTCAGTCCTGCTGCTAAATCCCTGCTGCTGTCCCCTCTTCCTCCACAGATGACCCACGTGGCTCATGCAAGCTTTCAGTTGGACGCCTTTGGGGAAACGTTTATCCTGGATGTGGAGCTGAACCAGTAAGTATGCCCAAGCAAGCACCAGTCGCCAGACCGACCTTTGCGGAGTGTCTGTGTGGTGATCGCTCGGCTGTGAGAACCTGTTCTTCCTCCTGGGACACGGGGAGCTTTTTGTGTGTCAGACGACAGGAATGGCATGCAGCACCAAAGATGCTAACGTTAATGATGCTAACGATCTTAATGATGCTAGCGATGCTGACAATAATAAACATGACGCTCCAGAGGAGCCGGAGGCACGTAGGTGGGGTGAGGACGAGCTGGCGGTCGGCCGCGTGCGGCACCCCCCTTTCAGGCCTCGCCCATAAATATGGGAATACTGGTGCCCTTCAAACTCAACAGTTAGCGAGATGCTGCACTGCCCTGCGTGTGGCTTTAAACGCTGCCCCAGTGCCGGACACCACGCCGGAGCTTACGTGCAGCCACGTCGCACTGAAATATCGATCGCATGGCTCCTGATGGAATAAAACGCGCTTCCCATGCTGACCAAAGTGCTTGCGTGCTTTTGGCTAAAGTGCTGACTTCCTCCTGTTAAACGGTAGAGCAGTGCATTCTGGGATACCCAGAGTCAGGGGATATTGGATCAGAGGAGAAGAGGTGGAGGAAGATACCGGTAAAAACTAGTCATGCTTCGTAATAACAACAATCAGTTAATACAAGAACAATGTGCTAATTACAGTATTATCATCGTCATCATCGTTTGTGTGTTTAGACACGCCCTTGTTCAGGAAGCCGCAAAGCATTCTCCATTTTATTAACGCAGATTGTAAGTGTGTAAGTGATAACGATCCTTCTAATAGCAAAATGCTTTTTGTGCAGTCACACAATGTGTTATGTAATAGTGCTGGAAAGCATACAAAAGCAGTTTCTTTAATTTGGATCCAGTCGGAACCCCCCCGGGTCCCACCACCCATCTTTTGTGACATTCGTGGGACTGTAAGCTGTGTAATTGCACAGTGGAATTCCGGGGTGTTTCTGATGACATTCTGGATGGAGAACGCCCCCCCAGGACACTGGCAGCCACTCCTGCCATCCAGGGGGGGTCGTCAGTCACTGAGGAACCCGTCCACTTGGGGTCCACGATCGCGATGAAGACTGGACTGTGGGTCCTGGTAGGCTGTGTCTACCATCCTGTCCTGTGGTGTAAAGTCTCTGAGGGATTTTTCCAGATCCTTCTGTGCTTCACCAATTCCTGTCTGATCGAGCCAAACCTTGTGGGCTGTGTGTGTCAGGCTGGGGCTTGTTGAATGAGCCGACCTGGGTCTTGGCATCTAACACTGTGATCTGATTTTCCCACACGGATTGAATACTGGGAAATCTGCATCTAAAGCTTTCAAGCAAAGGAGCTGGGAAGCTTCTCTCAAAGATGGATTTCTCAGCTTCACTTAGGAATGAGTGTTTCTCAGCTTCACTTAGTGATGAGTGTTTCTCAGCTACACTTAGTGATGAGTGTTACTAAGCTTCACTTAGTGATGAGTGTTACTAAGCTTCGCTTAGCAATGTTTCTCAGCTTTGCTTTGTAATGGGTGCTTCTTCTCAGCTTCACTTAGAGATGTATGTTTCTCAGCCTGGCTTTGTAATGGGTGCTTCTTCTCAGCTTTGCTTAGAGATGTGTGTTTCTCAGCTTCACTTAGAGATGTGTTTCTCAGCTTTGCTTTGTAATGGGTGCTTCTTCTCAGCTTCGCTTTGAGAGGTGTGTTTCTCAGCTTTGCTTTGTAATGGGTGCTTCTTCTCAGCTTCGCTTAGAGATGTGTGTTTCTCAGCTTCACCTATAAATGAGTCTCTCAGCTTTGCTTGTTTAAGGATGGCTGCTTTCTGTGTTATTATTTTGTGCCTGTGATCCAGTTCCCTTGGGCTTCTCCTGTCCCCAATCCATTGCTCATTTTTGCTTATTAATAAATGCAGTGAGATTTTTCAGAGTTGTTTTTTAATTAGGCCCCTCCTCAGAGTGTGATTTCTCCCATTAACTGAGGCGGGTGAGGATGCGCCTCTGCTTGCTTATTGATGGTGTGTCTTGCACCCCCCCCGCCCCCCCCCCCCCCCCCCATACGCACACACGGCGTCCCATCCTGCAATGCATTTCAGTGAATGATTAATGTTTCCGTGAGACTGAAGCGGCTCTCAGATAGGGACCCCAACCCCCCCACCATTCCGGGCCCCTGTCCGGACACACCAAAGGGGTCCTTGCGGCACACTGTAATTATGTTCCAAGGGGAAGTGAACAGCTTGTGCGCTAATGTTCACCGTGACGTCCTGGGGTTGCGTGGACAGCTGGCCGAAATAACTGGGTTTGTTCCTCCCCTGTCATAACCGAGCGACTGTCTGGTGCGGCTTTTATGTTCTGTTAGTAATTCACAGATTGCAGTTTGTATGTAAATTCAGTTTTTAAATTTATTTTCTTAATCAGCTGCTCATTTTTTCACAAAAATTGATGGTGTCTAATGGGGAGTTTCCTGGAACGGCACCATAGGTGTCCAGTGATCTGCATGGATTTGTATATACATGTACGTGTGTGTGTTAAACACGTGGAATGTGATACAGGAAGAACGTGGCCCCATCGGTGATGGGGGCAAGAAGGGGGTCCTGTTGTAAACATGCTCGGGAGGTGAGGGACTGTAATATATTGTAATATATGTGTATGTGCAGGATGCATCCATCAAAATACAGCGTTCAGCTTGGCAGAAGGTGGGGGCGGAGCAGTGGGGGAGGGGGTCGTATCACGGGGGAAGGGCCGCAAATTGTGGGAACCTATTGCCTCATTTCAAATCACTGAAACAGTACCGTTCTGTTTCGGCACCTGGTTCTGTTCAGTACCCAAGTTCCATTCAGGTTCCCCTTGAGGCTTGAATCCGTGCATTGGCCTAATTCCTCTGGGGTCAAAAGCAAGGAAAACAGAGGGACCAACAGTGTGGTGGGTCAGGCGAGAGCTTCAAATATAATTCCAGTGCATTTGCAGTGTGTTTTCCATTTTGATTGTCTCCATTGAGAAAGCAGCGGTGGCTTTCAGGAGAGGATATCCATTCGTAATGACCAGTCAGCATCTCACAGCCAGCTCTGGATGCCCCTTTCCTGCTCCTGCTCCTTTGCCTTCTGTGCAGGTTTGCATGCCGTCTGGCAGGTGGTACAAACATGCAGTTATCGCAGGCTAGCAAACTCACCTCATGTATAATTTACTGGGGGGGGGAGGGGAAGACCTGCTTTATGGCTGAGATAATGAGTGCATGCTGGTGAGCATCCTTTCTGCACCCTTGAGTGGGTGAGCTATGGGTGAGGGGGGGTATTTGTCTGCAAGGGGGGTGAACATCACCGTGGAAGGAGCAGAATGACAAGGCTTCTGAGGATGGTGGCAGAAAGCAACAGGACATCGGGGGGTGATAGGGGGGGGGGGTAGGGGGGCGATAGGGGGGAGGGGCAACCTACACCTGAGCCCCTTGATCCCAGAAGTCCCTGGTCTCTCATAACCTCCCCACCCCCCATCTGTGATGAAGGCTGTCCCCCTCCCTGCCACTCCCTCATCCGCCTGCGGTTGAGCGTGTGTGTGCATGTGTGTGTGTCTGTACTTCCAATTAAAGAGAGAGTGAGAGAAGGAAAGCAGGCCTGAGAGAGAGGAGAGAGGGGTGGTCGTCCCCCAGACACCTTTAGGGCACATTTTATTTGACCACCTACCCGTCACCAGATAGCTCTTCTGGGGGGGGGGGGGATTCTCTGCTGAGTTCCTTCCTATATTATTTTGATCTGAGTCTTGGTGCCCCTAGGTTCCCGTAAGCAGAAAGGCAAAATTTGATATTTCCCAGGAAGTTGCTGGAGTGAGCTGCCCCCCCAGAAGCAATGAGGGAGCGTCTGTGAGCAACAGCCAGCCCCCAGCATTCATCGGGAACAGCCCATCCTGGTTTATTTGTGGTTTGTGGAAGGGGGGGACACTTACTCCGGAAGAGACGTTAGGAGGTGTGAAAGTGGCTTGCCAGCGCCTGCTGTTCCCTGACGCTCCCCTTCACGGTCATGCAGGGCCACTCGATCCGGACCCCGATCGGCTCCCAAACCTGTTTGGTAATGGATGACAGCCCAGTAGGTGGGGCAGGCACCCTGGGGAAAATGGGCGTCTTCTGTATGTGTTTGTGCCAAATCATTGGGTCCCCCACATTTAGAAATCCAGAACCCAGCCAAAGTGCCAGAACTTTAGGATTCTCCAGCAGAACCAGACCCACGGAGAGAAATGACCTGCTCGATGTTTTTAAGGGGAAACATCAGGCTATAGTTTTCTAACAAATGATTTTTCTTTTTACCCATAGCGAAAAGGAACATGCATATTTGTCCTATGCCTGGATTTGACTGGCGGTTCTGTCCCACAGAGAGCAGGGTCCAGTCTGGCTCGTTCTCAGCCTCCAGCTTTTTGGTTTTCAGATCCCGTCTCCAGTCGCGTCCACTGGGTCATTGTTCTGCGTGCTTTTGGGCTCTGTTGCCCATAGCGACAGCAGACATCGGAGGCTGTGCCTTGTGTGCTGGTTTATGTGGCCGGTCAGTGTACCGGGGTCAGTGCTGAGTGAGTCCGGGGGGTGTATGGGGCAAACGGAGAACCCTTATTTACCCCGACGCCATCTTAATTCCTCCCCGGGCCTCCTGTTTACCAGACGCCGTGCTTTCAGAGTGATGTGTGTGCAGCCACTTCCAAAGTGGTACCTGCTGTGTGTAGGGGGGGCTGGCTGGGGGTCATGGGGAAGCCACCCGGGACTGGGGTGTCGTTGGGATCGCTGGGAATACTCCAGCAACCTCACCCTGTCGCCATTTTGCTTAATAGGGCAGGCCGGATATTGAAAAGAATTTTTGTTATGTAACTGACTTTAAAGGCAAAGGGTATTTTCCTCCAAGCGAAATGTGTTTTTGTGGGGGGGGGGGGGGGGGGGCTCTTAAGATTTATTTCCTTGGCCTGCATTCATGCTGACGTTCTGCAGCTACCTTCTGCTCTGGCCTGGGTGTCAGGCTCTGAGTGCCAGCCCATAGAATCCAGCAGATACGGCTGAGCTCTTCCCATTAATGCCGTGGGGGAGCAGGGGACTGTCCCAGAGTCTGTCAGCGGGCAGGAAGCCGGCTGTAAGCGCTTCCAGATCCGAGCGCCGATCGGAGGTCATGTGACAGCCAAGGTGGGGGGGGAGGGTGTACGAGAAGGGGGCTAGGGATGTGGTCCCAAATGGGCCAGGGGAGCGGAGAAGCATCCACAGAGTCATGGCGGGGAGGGGGCCATGATTAATGAAGGAACAAGTTGTGTTGTTCCCTGTGAATAAGGCCAGTAAGAGATTCAGCCACTGCTGATTCAGCAAGGCTGGGTCTAACCCAGGTGTGTGGGAGTGTGTGTGTGTGTGTGTGTGTGTGTGTGTGTGTGTCTCACTGGAGGGGTTTCCAGTGCAGGTTTGTCTGTGTTTGGGGGGTTGTGACTTTGTGGATCTCTGTATTTGTGTGTATCTGTGTGTATGTATCTGTGTATGTGTGTCTGTATCTGTTTGTGTGTCTCAGAGTAGCTCTGTTGTGTATGGGGGGAGGGAGTTGTGGCTCAGTGGGTTGGGACACTGTGCTTGTGATCAGAAGGTCATCGGTTCAGATCCCAGTATTGCCAGAGTGATTTCACCGTTGGGCCTTTGAGCACAGACCTTAACCCCGACCGCTCGAGGGACTGTCTGTCTGATTTGACTTTCTGAAAAGACTTCGCTCTGGATGAAAGCATCTGCTAAATAAATAACTGTGTACCTGTGAGTATCAGTATTGGTATATCTGTGAGTACGAGTTTATGTATATTGCTGAGTATCTGTATCTCTGTGAGTATCAGTATTAGTATATCTGTGAGCATCAGTATTTGGTTATATCTGTGAGCACGAGTTTATGTATATTGCTGAGTATCTGTATCTCTGTGAGCATCAGTATTGGTATATCTGTGAGCACAAGTTTATGTATATCTCTGAGTATCTATCTTTGTGAGTATCTGTATATCAGTGAGTATCAGTATTGGTATATCTGTGAGCATGAGTTTATGTATATTGCTGAGTATATGTATCTCTGTGAGTATCTGTATATCAGTGAGTATCAGTATTGGTATATCTGTGAGTATCAGTATTGGTATATCTGTGAGTATCAGTATTGGTATATCTGTAAGTATCAGTATTGGTATATCTGTGAGTATCAGTATTGGTATATCTGTGAGCACGAGTTTATGTATATCTCTGAGTATCTATCTCTGTGAGTATCTGTATATCAGTGAGTATTGGTTTATCTCTATGCGTATTTGTGTAGGTTTGTGTTCTGAAAGGCTGCAGACAGACTCCAGTCCAGTCCAGTCCAGTCCAGTCCGCTCCACACGGTTCACGCAGCAGTGAGTGTGGTACCCGAGCCTCCAGCCCACACAAGTGTAACTCACACTTACAGGAGCTTTCTCATGGGCGCGGGGCAGGGGGGCGGGGGGTGAGCTCCATCACACTCCCCAGAGCCGTGCTGCACCTGATCCCACACACAGCATGCTCTCTGCCCCGGCACCCATGCGGAGCCAGATCGGGGCAGCAGGGGGCGCTGCCGAGCGTAAACACCCTTTCACAGAACGAATCCCTTTCATGTCAGTAATAAATGTTAATGCACCGACTGGCTCTTATTCGTCTCCCTGGGCATTGGCTTAGCGAGGTGCATTACCGGGCGACGGGCCCCATGCAAATGGAGTCCATAACAGCGGAGTGCATGAGCAATGGCCTTTGTCTGCTCGATAAATTATTCAAATCCCAAAGCAATTAAAAGCAAAAATCAGTTATCAGCATGCACCACTGCTCAGAGCGCCTCCATTTCCTGCCAGCCGTCTCCACATATTCCACGCAGCCTGACCTGTCGGGAACTGCCAGTAATCCGCGCTCTGATTGGTGGATGCTGGTGTGGATATGCAAATTGACGTGTGTCTTCAACAGCCCATTGAGAAAGCAGCAGGACTTCAGGGAACCGAACCGTCAGTGAGCCGGAGTGAAACGGAGACCGATATGTGGCCTCAGGGCGGAGTCTGTAAGGCGGTAACACCCCCCTGATTGCAGTGGAGGTGCAGTTTTAAGGGGCTTCACTGGGGACCGGTGCTGTTAATTAAGTTTATGCTGAAAGTCGAAGTTAGTGGCAGCTAAAGCATAGAAATGGCTCAGCCGGGCGTGCCAACGACATCAGAGGGCGTGTTTACGGGAAATATGCTTACTCCAGATGAAAAGGCTGTAGACTTGGACGCGACACTGCCCTGTGGGGTTAGACTCACCCCGTCTGGGCTGTCGGACCTCACACGGCAGAGGACAGACTCCTTCGCGGTTTTGATCCACCTGTATGCTAATGAGGCTCAACACCGTTGGTGGGCCTGAGGTCCACAGGAAGGTGTGGTCATGCCGCTGTCAAACAGGGCTGTGTGACCGGAGCCATGCATTCGATGTCCCTGTTCCAGCAAACTGGACGAAAAGCCAGTTTAATAACTGCTGAAAAACCCTGTAGTGGGTAAAGCTAATCTGAGTGTAACCAGTTTGTAGAACATTAATGCCAGATGAACGCGGTGCATGCGAGGCGGAGTGGGGCGGGGGGCTGGGGGCAGAAGGAGGCTGAGAGCACGGCAGTGACGAACGTCCCCCTGAATCTCGAATGGATGCAGCAGCGACAGGCTACCGGACTCTGGGGACGAGGACGGCTCGTGCTCAGGGGCTGCACAGGGACCCACAGTGCTGTGTGAGGAGCAAGTGGCCAGCTTAGTGCTAACCCCTTCTCGTCTGGGGTGGGGGCTCTAATCCACAGGAGGGGGGGAGAGGTCAAGCCCTAGTCTGCAGGGACGGTGAGTTCTACCCTGCTCCATTTTTGGCGTCCGTGGACACCCTTACAAGGCGTCTTCCTGTTTCAGAAATGGGATCCGGCTTGTTTCACTGGGTTGATTGATCACCGGGGTGGGGGGGGGGGGGGACTGTAAGGGACAGAGTTTTATGATGGATGAGATGCTGGTCCACATTCCAGATGATGCCATTGCTGGGCTGGCCTCATAATAAGATCAGGGTGAGCGGTCATCTTAATTCGCTGACAGAACACCAATGTGTTCAGATGGCTGGTTTTTACTGAGTATTTGTGGTTTTAATGGTGGAAGTGTTGGTTCTGAGTCACTGGCTCTGAGTCACTGTTAGAGACAGACTCTGCTCTGACTGCCTATTTTATCCAATCAGGCCTTTTCTTTGAGGATCAGTTTACCGCATCCTTGTATATGTCCATCTGGGGGAGGCTTTCCTGCCGCCCCACGATCACTCCACAGAGGCTTCGCTGTCCCATACTGAGGGAAGGCATCAGAAAGCAAATGTCTGGTTTTTCTAAGGCCCTGAAGAGTGTCATGAAATTAATCATTTATCTTTCTTTAACAGAGAGAGAAAACGGAAGCACAGTTTTGAAATCATAAGCAAAAGAGGTGCATGAAATGAGTAGGTTATCACCTTTCAGCATTCCACTGTTTCCTGTGCTCTCTTGATTCTCTCGGCGCTGCTGTATCCAAACGTGTTGACAGCAGGAGACTGTGGAGACACAGAATGGGGTTTCTGTCGGGGACTGATTCCAACACCTTGGATAGCACATCTTGGACATTGACTCAGTGTGCTTGTGGGAGTTTTACTTACGCAAAAATGTTCTGAGGGCAGATTGAAAAATGGTTGGTTCAGAAAGGTAACAAAACAGATTGTAGAGGAAGTGGGTCCAAGCAACTAGAGGAGGCAGACATATGATTGGTTGGTCCTGCCTCCTCTGGTTGCTTGGACCCATCTCCTCTACAATCTGATTGGTTATCACTCTCAACCCATCATTTTTGTGTAAGTAAAACTCCCATGAGCTCGCAGTGTTTGATGTGAACCTGGATGATTGACATGTGGTCAGATGTAGAGTGGTTGATGATATGCAGGGGGTTCCATGGTTGGGACACTGCTATTGTTAATGTAGGTGTGGTCCATGAGACTCAGTGGAGCCTTTAAGTGGCCAAATAGAGCTGAACCGCTGCAGTGAGTTGGTAGCGCTGTGGATGAGGGGTTTAATGAACCTTGGAGTCCCTGCAGAGCATCAGAGCTGACCCATCTGACCTTAGGGAACCTGCAGAGCATCAGAGCTGACCCATCTGACCTTAGGGAACCTGCAGAGCATCAGAGCTGACCCATCTGACCTTGGGGTCCCTGCAGAGCATCAGGGCTGACCAATCTGACCTTGGGGTACCTGCAGAGCATCAGGGCTGACCCATCTGACCTTGGGGTACCTGCAGAGCATCAGGGCTGACCCATCTGACCTTGGGGTACCTGCAGAGCATCAGGGCTGACCCATCTGCTAGGCATCATCTTTTCTGCTGCTCTGTTAGGCTTTATGTAGATTTTATATCAATATGAAAGAATGGCATTTAGACACAGAACGACAGCAAATTCACTCCACGGATTCCCCACCTGGTAAGATCGTGATGTACGTCGCCCATTGGTAACTGTATGGACACATCAGGGGACAGTGAAGTGAGCAGGACCTGACAGCACCCATAGGGGGCGATCATCATGTTCTGTGCGCGTGGCTGAGCGAACGAGTGACGCATGGGAGCAGATGGGTGTCGGCTGGCGGTTCTGCTTCGTTCGCTGACCTCCCTCTTCTTTCTTTCAGTGACCTGCTGTCCTCAAAGTACGTGGAGAGGCACATCACGCGAGACGGGAGGTCCACCCTCACCCAGGTGAGTGTTGGAGAGGCCCCTCCCTTCATGTGACGGAGCTTATTTGGGGTTTTCAGCCTCTGATGCGAGAAAAGACACAAAATGTTTCATATATTGATTTTTTAAAAATTTACAACTGACATGTTTGCCCTAAATAAAGTTTTTTATTTAGAACGCCCTAAATGGCAAGTGTGAGAGTAGTTTGAAACTCGTAGAAAGTCAGTCAAATGTGCTTTCAAATGGTAGGGGCAGTATTAACGCTCATGGGTCAGTATTAATGCTCAGGGGTAGTATTCATGCTCAGGGCCCAGTATTAATGCTCATGGCCCAGTATTAATGCTCGGGGCCCAATATTAATGTTCAGGGCCTAGAATTATTGTTCATGGCCCAATATTAATGCTCAGGGCCCAGTATTAATGCTTGGGGACAGTATTAATGCTCAGGACCTCACACAAATTAACCCAACAACACTCCCAGTTTCGTGAGCTGCCAATGCAAAGGGACTTGACTGTATTTCCAGTTTTTGTGTTATAAACCCTTCCAGCAGCTTAACCCTACCCCTGTGATATTTAATTAACGGCTTTACAGTAAAACCTCCAAGTTAAGCATATTAAAGTCGTAGGGGGCCTTTTTTGGAATAGACTCATAGATGACAGCTTCTAGGTCCAGACATCCCCGCTCTATCCAAGGATAATCCTACAAGCAAATGGCTTGCTACCCTCATTACATTTCATGTCTCCTGACTCTGGTTACAAAGATCTGCTTGTTTTGGGTCGTGGGTCACTGAAAGTCCTCCTTAAACCATCTGAATCACGCAACTGGGGGGGGGGAACGCTGAAAATACCATGGCCTTCCTCTCCCTGAGGTCCTCAAAAGGGCATCTTCAGGTCAGAGAAACAGCCGCACTGTGTTTAATATCTAATCTTACTCGCGATTCAGATTTTTAATGGTTAGCATGATGCTACTGTTAGCCTAGAAGTCTGCCCTATTTGCCTCGACTAATATTTATTCATTATGAGTAATTCCACCTCCATCTTAACAGGCTATGCTGCCCTCAATAAAAGAGTTTGTGTTTTTTTCATGCTAAAAATTTCACAACTTTTTTAAAGCACAATTTAAGCATTTAATTTAAGCCTTATATTTTGTATGGTACTAAACCTTTTGGCAAAGCAGGTCCCAAAGCGGTTTACTGGTCAAGGAACTAGGCTTGTAACTGTGAGAGGAGCAGGTTCAGGGAGAATAGCTGAAGACCTACCCAGAATGCATCTGCATTGTGTAAATTTGTAATCAATCTATTGGATAACGCTACAGAACCAGGAAGTGAAATTTCTGGCCATATGGCCGAATGGTAAGTGGATGCTAGAGTGCTTGATTTACTAAAATAGATCACACAGCTACCCATAGGGGGCGTACTTACAGAGATAAGAAGCCCCTTAGCAACTGGTCTTATTGCAGAAGGGAAGAAGCAGCTGGTGAACCTGCTCCTGTGAGGTTTATGGCTCTGTGACCCCATATCAATCATCTGTTTCGCTGTTTTTACTACTCTCTGTAGGGCTTTTTCCTTATAAGTGTTGCTGCCGGTTAGGGTGCCCTCCTCAGGTTGGAGTTGGAAGTACAGCCGCTGTTTGATGTTGGCTGTGGCGTTTGTTGACTTGTTGAGTATGGCTTGAAATGTGCAAGGCTGGGAACTTCCAGTGATAAAAAAGTCCTGTAAATCCATTTTGAACAATACTTGCAATCATCTAAAAAATCTGTGATTGGTCAGCATTTGTCGAGCTTCAGGGTTGGCCTTTTCCCCCGTGGATCTTGGTCCGGCACTCGTTTTCATCCCTGAGTGGGTAACAATGGTCGGCGAGATGTTGAATCCCCCCCACCCCACCCCGTGAACCAGGGACCCCTTTCTATACAGGGCCTCTCAGAGCGCCCCCAACCTCTCCGTCCATGCTGAGCAAGGTCACGCCAGCCTACTTGTTTATGCCAATCCCGCTTTCACAGCCCACGCTGACAGTGCTGGTCGTCCCCTTGCTAATTTCCTTGATCTGGGCCAGTTAAACAATTTTTTTCCGAACATCAAATATTGAAAGAACCTTTCGTTGGATTCCAAGCATTCATTTGAACGGAAAGGAATGAGGCACTTTATTGTGAGTGAAACGATTGTTTTGTGCTGGTCTCCTGGCCTGCATCGTCTCTGGGATGGTCGGCTCGGGCCCTCGTAAGTTGTTTTATGGAAATGTCTTCAACCGGAACAGACCGCACAGGGGGAAGAGGTGTAACCGCGGGGATCCCTCTCGCGGTACTAGAATTAGAGCGGTAGTTTCAGGAACAGCACTCGATTGTGGAGCAGGGCACCGTTTATAAATAGACCTCTTGCTAAACCCCCCCCCCCAGCTCACTATCTGTCCTTCCCGGCATGCCTGCCGCTCTCAGGGAGCACACGTGGTGCCCCTCCCCCGATGAGGCCCGAGGCTGCAGAATCTACATCCCGGTCGGGCAGGAGGCCGTGCGTTTGCCCAGGCTGCTGGTCAGATAGTAGTGAGACTCTGGGGGAGGCACAAATGAGGGTAAACGGCACAGATGTGGGCACATTTGATGCCTTACCTCGCCGGGTCAGGTCCCCAAATGCCATCCAGCAGGCTTGGGAAACAGGCACAGAGTTAGTGCCTCTTTGATGACCTCACTGGTACGAGGAAGCCCGTCTCACAGCCAGGAAAACGCAGCCTCGCGCCGCCCCGCGATGCTGAGAGGACACACTGCAGGGAAGCGCTTCGGTAGCCGGCCCGCTTACCTGGCTGAGGCAGACGGGCCGCTGGCTGACGGTAATGCGTCCAGCGCGGGGGCTGGAATCGATCTGCGCTAAAAGCAGCCGCGTCCATCGGAAGGCGCCCTCCCCTCAGCCTTAAAAGCTGCCAGACCCCAAGGAGGCTGTAATGGTGGAGTCTGCAGGGAGGGGCCTCACTAATGGTGTGGGCCTCACAAGCCGTGGTGTGGGGCAGCCAGCTGGACCACCGGACGCCGGGACTTTCCTGGTCGGAGTTTACGGGGATGGGCTCCACCGGGACGGCTGTCCCGAAAGAAAAAAAAGCAAACTTAGCTGTGGGTGTCTGGGAGAGAGCGGGACGTAGCAGGATCTGTCATCTAGAGTCGGCTGGGGTTTGGCTATGACCCATGACCGAGGAACATCCAGCAGGTTCCTGCTGTTGTATCTTTGAATAATCTGATCTGTCACAATGAATACAGAACTTTAAAAGGCTTGACTTTGGCCTTGGGTGATGTGGGGATGTAATGCTGATTTTCATGATCATCAGGGAAGCTCATGCTAAGAAGCTAATGCCAATTTCACCACATATCACTTTCTCTGGCCTGTTCCACTGTTGTGAGGTTGAAAATGCACTAAAAATACAGTGTTGAGCTGATATGAAATAACACCATCACAAGTGAAATAACTGGAGAATGTGTATGTGTGTGCATGAGTGTGTGTGAAAGAGACAGATCATCGTCATTGCACTTTTTTTATTGGCTATTTCCGGGAAGCAGCTCTCTGCGCTAATATGTAATACCTGTTTGTTCCTGTAGGGCGGCGAGCACTGCTATTACCAGGGCAAAGTTCGAGGGATCCCGGCATCCTATGTGGCGCTCTCCACCTGCCATGGACTGCAGTAAGCATCGCTGTTCCTCCCAGGGACCCGTAAACACAGAGGAGTGGAGTTGCGGCAACAAATGGCTAATTATCTTAACAGAAACGCTCAGGAATGCGCTGGACTCCAGTGCTGCTGCATGTCGTTTTCCGCAAGCATTTCTGCCATGCAGTAGTAATGGACTTAAGTGGCAATTATCCTGTTTAGCAATTACTGCAATGTAATTACTGTATGCTGTTCTCAATGTAATTACTCTATGCTGTTTTCTCTGTTGATATTTGGCATTGTTTTCCGTGCTCTGCTCTTCCGTCTCCTCTTGACTCTCTGGTGAATAACGCACAATTCAGCCTTCACCTGCTGCCTGAGTATAGTCAGAATTCCAGAATATTCTGTGCCAGGCCTTTGCACGTTTGGAGACCCCCTTCCTTCCTCGTTCATTTAGCCTTCTCCATCAGACTTTCATATGCTGGTCCACAGACAATGGTTTGAAATACACCCCGTTGTGGTTGGAGAGGGTCTGTGAGTGTATTAAGGGTTTGCTATTTAATGCTTGGTTCCTCCATCCCCTCATCCCCCCCCCCCCCCCTCATTTCTGTGGGAACAATGCCCGGTGCTCAGAAACGATTCCTTTGTCTGCTGCCCCGGCGTGGGGCATGTCCCAAGCTCTGCTAGGTGCCAGGAATCGAATTAGTCTCACTGGAGGGTCCCTCTTTTTCGTGTCCAATGAGTTTTAGCACTAACACTCTCCCCCCCCCCCGCCCCCAGCTCACACTCGCGCACACACACACACACACACACATACACACACACAGCTCCTGCCTTCTTCCCTCCACGCCTTATCCTGCCGCACAGAAATCTGGGAGATTTCAGGTCTTCACTTCAGTATTTTTAGTTCTTCAAAATGCACAAAGCGAGTGAGCCAGTGAGCTGAAGAATTGTTCCTAACAGAGAGCATGATTGTCAGCTTCCCTCATATCACCCTTGTTTTGATTGTTTCCTAGGTATCGGTGCTGTCTGACGGAATAATCTTGGATTGGGCTTTTAAATGGTGCTGCATCGTTGATGTTTTTTTGGCAACGTGATTAGGACGCATAAAAATTAGAACAGTCTTGTTTTACGTTACCCGCAGAGCACATTAACGGAAGTATCTCTGGGCTCTGGGTAGTGATCATACAGAAACGGGCATGTGGTCGACCTTCTGTCAGGAAGAGGAGCAGGTCGGCGGCTGTCGTGCCTCTCCAGGGTGCTTCTGGGGTGCAGGAGAGGCCTCCGTCACGCAGGTGGCCGCTGAGGACCCAAGCCGTGCTTCAAACCGACAGCACATCACAGCTGACCTGTAGCAGAGACTCCCATCAGATGATGAAGGGAACTTTGAAAACGTGATGTGGAGAACAAAAAAACCTCCTCACGTCTGGCTTAACTTTACAGGATTCTGTTTCATCTATCTGTCTGACTTGTACATTTGAAATATTTTCACTGGTAAATTAAAAATTGAGCTGCTTTTCAATGTACAGCGTGTACCAGTGAAAGGAATATATACAGACTGGAATGTACCGATTTACCGAACACTGTGAAATAATCCATGGATTGAAATGATCCCACACTGAACTATTTTTCTTTGTAATTGGACACACTGTGTCTCCTGTTGAGGCAGCAGAGGGTGAGCGAGCTCATGGCTCTCTCTTAGGCCTGCGTACCCGCTCTTCACCCTGGCTGCCTGTGAGGGGCGCTATTTCAACGCTCTGTTGAGCTGGCTGCAGTTGAAGAGAGGGCAGGGTGTCTTGAGCGCTTAGAAGACACGCCCAGCTCTGCAGGTCCGGGGCCTGCCCTGTGCCCTCCCCTTATCTTCTGCTGAATATATTTTTTCCTATTTGTTGGCTATTGGAAGAGCGTGAAATGCTTCATAATCATGTGATTGTGTAATTACTACTTTAACACGTCCCCTTTTAATCGCCTGTTGTGTTAATCAACCCTAAATGTGATGGTAATTTCAATTCAGGATGGTTTTCCATTTATATTACTGAGCTCTGTTATTTAAAGCCGTCACACTCTGCGGTGCCTGTGAATCCGGCCTCTTGATGTCTCCCAGCATCAAGTTTCTCATTCGCTGGCACGGAGCTGTGGGCGGGCAATGCCATGCATAATGCCCAGGCTTGAGACAAAATTACTTCAGCTGGGCTCCCATGAAGTGTAATCCCTCCCTCTTGGGCTCTCTGCAACACCCAATACACTCACTGAGGGCCCAGCACAACCTCCCCACTGGTTCCTCTGAGGCAACAGGCCCGGATGGGGCTAAGCATTAGCTATTACCCATCTTGCACCATTTTAGCAGATTCTTTAGATAACGTCGTGCCCCAAAACGATGCTCCAGAGATCCACAGATTATAGGGTGATCCATTTAGGGATGGCCGGCGACTGCACTTTCATAGGTCGTGGTACCTGAGATGCCCATCACAAGGTCATCACAAGGTCAAATGGGCTTCCATCATCACAAGGTCAAATGGGCTTCCTCGCTCAGACTACGTCCATAGCTAATAGGATCTTCTGATACGGAAAAACTTCACCAGATGCCCCAAGTATGCTTCCCACAAACAGTTTGAGAGATGCAACAGTCCATTGTGTCAGTTTGGTTTCCTTTATACTCCTAAGATGTGGTGGGAGAATCACAGCCCACAGAATCTGAACCTTTGTCACAGAACAAGAAAATCTGTGTGTCCCGGACATCTTGGCTCCGGATTGATTATCCCTTACAGTCTGTTTTTTCTCTTCTTATCGACAGTGGGCTGTTTTTTGATGGAAACCACAC
The DNA here is from genome assembly GCF_048594095.1 of Paramormyrops kingsleyae. NCBI lineage: Eukaryota > Metazoa > Chordata > Actinopteri > Osteoglossiformes > Mormyridae > Paramormyrops > Paramormyrops kingsleyae. Next base: position 36,369,421 of record NC_132805.1, on the reverse strand, counting down.
CTACATCATCGAGCCAGGAGGAGCGGATGACAAAGCTGTAAGTCCAACTCCTTCCTGATCCTGATCTCTCTTGGAAATCTGGGATTTCTGTGCTGCTTCCAGCTGTGAGTGGAAGAGTGAATGAGGTCAGGGAAGTCTGCTCTGTGGGGGGTGGGGGGGGTCTCAGATTTCTGTTGGAGGGTCCTGCTAATGACCCCAGAAATCACGCAGTGCTATTTTTAAGGCGATCGACCATACACTGGGGGTGTCGATCGATGGCCACTTCCGACGGCATCGAGTTACATGCAATGAGAGCGTGAGAGGCAGGAACACTGTCAGCGATCAGAGGGCAGGGCGGCCCCACTGCCTCATGTCACTTACGTAACGCCAGTGTGACGGAAATAATGTCATATTTTCTGCAAAACTTCAACTTATGTTCCCGTGACGGTTTGGTCTTGAAGCACTTAGAATGACTCATATTATGGACCGAGTCAGTTAGATAAGCACAGCTAAATAGTCTGCATACATCCTGTCGTCATTCAGATTAATGACTGTGATCCAAACCTGTGGGGGGGGGGGGGGGCATCCCCTGGCCACAAACACAGCATGAGGGTGGGAATCACATGCGGTATGACTGCTACCCAGACGATGGCTGCCACACCCAATTCAGAGGCTGAAGAATATATATGTAAATGTGTGAGTGTTTCAGGCACACGGAGTGCTAAGCAGAATGTCTTAGCCCCTGCCCCCCCAGGAGAAATTTGGAAACATATCACTGTGACACCTTGGCGGTGGTTTGTGGGGTGGCCACCAATCTCAGGAAACGCAGACCATGGTGGTTTGTGACGGCATCGTCACACGTGTTCTTACCGGAACCGAGGAGCCCCCAAGCTATACCGTGAAGTGGTTACGGCACGGTTCCAGCTCTCTTCGGTTTTCCACTGACATAGCGGAACCGAGGAGCCCCCAAGCTAAACCGTGAAGTGGTTACGGCACGGTTCCAGCTCTCTTCGGATTTCCACTGCAGAAGGGTCGGCTCGGTAAAGGCGTTGTCAGGTATGGAGAGCGATAGTGACGTAAAACCGAAGAGACGCTTTTTACAGTTCACACTGTACATCACGATTTACTATGTGCATTTTTTTTTACTGTGTGCTAATTTCCACAAGCACATCTGTGAGAATTGCCGTCTTGAGTCAAACACTAGCATTACAAAACAGTTCAGTTTAGCTGTTCTATATCACATTTTAAGTTATCGGAAATGCATCAGTGTGTGATACAACTTTTCTGTGATCAAATGAGACATTGGAAGAAGAGAATGACACCCCAACACTAACAGTACTATACTACTGATAGTGATTAATATATAGAAATGCCATTTCTCCACCAGGTAATCCATGCATATCAACACAGATTGCTGGTATTTTCCAGCATTTCAACCAATCAAATGGTGGTGACACAACTAGCTTGGTTTGCTCACACTTACAGGCCTGCTAGTGAGGAATCGAACCCAGAACCCTCAAGGTGAGATGTGAAACCCTGAGTTGCTGAGGACACATTTAATGTATAATGTAATGCTTCCTTTAACTAAAGGTCTGCAGACAGTCGGGCCAGTGAAGCCTCATAATATAATTATCTTGAAGTAAATAGAGTGATAACCAATGTATTTAAACAGGAGCCTTCAGTCTGTCATGTGACTGGGGATAACCAGGGGACAGGGCAGCAGGTGACAGGGACTGCGCCAGCGCATCAGTCTGCGTTCAGCCATCTGTCAGCATGACGGTGCTGTGGCATGTATGGGCTGAGCAGGTCACATGACTTCTGGCTGAACCGAGACCCTCTCAGATTAGCTGCGAGCAAATTACCCCTGTTTCAGTCTGACATCCAGAGAGTACGTGCCCACAGACACAGAGGAACTGAAACACACAGACACAGAGGAGGAGAAACACAGAGACAGATAAGCAGAAGCACATAGTGACAGAGGAGGAGAAACACAGACAGATGAACAGCAACACACCGACACAGATACAGACACAGAGAAACAGCAACATACAGACACAGAGGAACTGAAACTCACAGACACAGAGTAAGAGAAACAGACAAACAGAGAAGAAATGAAACACACAGATACATAGGAACTGAAACACACAGACACAGAAGAAATGAAACACAGATACATAGGAACTAAAGCACACAGAGAAACAGACACAGAGGAACTGAAGTACACAGACACACACAGGCTCAGAGACTAAGACAAAAACAGACAAACAAACACTCTCTCCCTCTCACACACACTCCTGGGGAAGAAGCAGCAGCTCATTTGGAGCCACAGAGTTTCCAATGCAGAGAACGCCATATGTCTGGTCACATGACCTGATTTGCAAGCCACCCCCACCTGTCCCCGTCACGCCTCTTGGACCGGGTCACCGGGCTTTGGACTTCGCCCCGGCAATGCAGCACAGCGAAGGCGCCATCACCCGTTTCCATTGCGGATGGCCACAGGGGGGCAGGGCCTGGGGCTGGGGAACCAGGGCCGGAGGCGGCCATGACGGCATCCTTCCGGGGTGGGCTCTCTGCTCAGCACCTCTCCTCCAGGGCCATCTGAGCAACCATCTGTGTGGCCAGCTAATCCTCCGTGGATGTGGGCGCGCACACACACACACACACACGCGCACGCATACACGCGCACACACACACGCATACACACACACACACGCGCACGCATACATGCGCACACACACACAGACACACGCACGCGCACGCACATGTAGGGTATACATACACGCGCGCACACACACACACACACGCACACACGTCCTGTGGCACAGTGAAGGTGGAGACCTCCTCGTATGTTGGCAGGCTGCGATCACTGCATTTCTGTCCAGTCACCAGCTCCAGTATCAATGAAGGTGTTTTTCTACTGTGGGGGAACAGAGGCAGTAAATTGGAGACAATATTAAGTTTAGCATTGTTATTGCTTTTGTGACCAGGGTCCTGTACTATGAAGCGGGGTTACTGGCTTATCGGGGTAACTTGTCAGATTTAAGGTAGTCTGGGCAAAATGTAAGTGAACGAATATGAAGTCCATTTAAGCTGTTTTACCTTAAATCTGACAAGTAACCCCTCTTCGTAGTACAGGCCACTGGACCATTTGGTCTGAAGTTATTTACAATGACAGCCAGGGATTCAGTTGCTTCACCATGAGTATATATTTTAATAAACACTGTTATGAGTGTCCAATAGATAAAGCCATTTATTAACAATCTAAGCTTATTTCAGAAGGATCTTAATGGCAGTTAATGGCAGTTAATGGCAGTAATTCTGTGATCCTGTGATGCTGGTACACCAGCTTCTGTCCAGACTCCATTCCCACAAGGAAGCTGGCATAAGGAGACTCATTAGGAAGGTGGCTTCTGGGCGAAGATGCGAGCAGATGTGAAAATCGCGTTCGCACACGCCAGAGATGACCGCGGTTCAGGGGTCGCCGACACCATCAGATGGTGCGGTGGCTGGGCTGCGGGGCGGAATCCAGCGAGGACCCCGGGTCCCCTCAGCAGATCGGCTGCAGGGGATCCTGCGGAGATCCAGGCATCAGCAGGTTCCTCCAGGGGTAAAGCAGCAGAGATGTTCTCTTGCCATCTGCCGGACCTGTGCCTTGCAGTCTGAGGCCCGACCCTCAGGCCAGCACAAGGATGCTGCTCTTTATACGATCTACATGCTCGCCCGTGTGCGGCAGAGGGCAGGCCGTCTTGTACATGCTGTTTCTCCAGGAGCGCATTCAGCTTTTAATTAGCTAGTGCTAATCGAGATGGATGCCGCTTCCCCTGAGCACCTCTGACGAAAACCGGGGGGGCTTCTGATCCGGCACACCTGGCAAGGGCGTGCCGCGTTAGAGGCCCGGCGGGGGCGTGCCGCGTTAGAGGCCCGGCGGGGGCGTGCCGCGTTACAGGCCCGGCGGGGGCGTGCCGCGTTAGACACCTCTCGAGGGCAGGATTTCGCCTGCTGTGGAGATGCCGACGGTCCCGTTAAGACACAGTGGTCTGGCAGCCCGCCCTTCTGGGTCACTTGCATTGTGGCAACGCTGCTCTTCGCACAGCTGCTGAATAATAAACGCAGCTGGAAACGGCGGGATTGGCGGGCAGACACAGCTGGGGCTGCGGCGTCGACTGTTCCCACGCTCACCTGCAGTTAGTGCACGGCTGGGGACTCAGGCTGGCCGTCAGCAAGCCACGGATGGCTGTACTTTATACTTAATTATTCTAAGTGTAAGTAAATAGTGTCATTATGCACGTAAATCAGGCACACTCGCACTGAAATACGTTTATTGAAAGCACTCCTCATAAAGGCGTGTTCCCCTCCCGAAAGACTACGTAGCTGAAGGCTGCTTTAAAGAAAACAGGAAATGACATCACAAGAACTCGATTACTCACACCAAGGCAAACGAAAATAACAGCAGAAAGAAGTGCGTCAAACACCCCAGAGAGCAGATGCACCTTAGAAGGGCCGTATCTGCTGGGTCTACAGAGGTGTTTGTGATATGGAATCAGGGAGAAGCTAAAGTTAGTGCAAGTTTATTGGAACCTGGCATGCATTTCACTGAACATTAATGATTCATGTAAAACAAGCTGCCAGTTTTTAAGGCAAAACCAAATAACCTGAATTTAGCTGGGGACCGGGCATCGCACTTACAGTAAAAGACTCTTATGCACAAAGAAAATTGCTTCACAGAGCAGCTCATCACAGAAAACAGACTATGGCACAGTCAGGCATGAGCACATTACCTCACTTCACAGTGTTTTCAGTACAGCTGCGGTGCTTCATGGCAATGCTGTACATTTAAAAAATACCGTAAATCTACAGAAGCAAACAGTATATTACAGAATAGTCTAAGTTTGTAACAAAGTAGTGGTGTTTAATATACAAATATGTATTAGAGTAGTCAGTAAAAAGGAAGTAGTCTTAGTGTTCAGAACTTAGGAAAGTGCAGTAGTCCACTAGCTAGTGTCAAATATGTTCCATTTTAAAGATGGTGTCCTTAATGAGATTTTTATAACATCGTAACACATACTGTCATTAAGAGGAGGAAAACTGGCCCATTTAGAGTGATTATATCAGTGTGTCATCACTGGAATGCACACTGGATTCCAGAGAGTCCAAGCCAAGTTCGCTTTGAGACTGGGGGAATCAAAGGACGGCCAGACGATGTCCCACATACTCAGCTGGGAGCATCCAGCAGGATACTTACAGACCTGGACTTGGACAGCAAGATCCAGTCCCGGGATGGGTGGATGGAATTGGTTCCCACCCCAAAGGCATTTAACCCCAATAAATGACCATTGGAAATATTTATAAAAGAAGATCTGCTAAGCACCTAAATTATCTAAGATGGCAAATGCTGCCAATTTTAGTGGCTCAGACTGTCCAGCTCTGCTGGTACAGCAGAGGGGTCTGCTGGATTGGTGGCACCAATGACTTCTCACGCTACTGGAGGGCTAACAGAGCAGCATGCTGTAAACACCCAGTGTTCCTCCACTGCGCGTCCGGCACGCCGTCCCACTTCAGTTGGCCTGCGTCAGCACTGGAATGTCGATCTCGATGGTGGAGAGGCGCGAGCGTCTGGAGTACCGCTGGCTGCCGTAGCCATAGGCCTGCGAGGGGGCATAGCTGTGCGTGGTGTAAGCCTGAGAGAAGCCTGCCTCGGAGCCGCAGTGAGCAGGCCTGTATGTGCTCGGGGCAGGCGCCACACTCTGGGCGTAGCCCAAGGGTGGCGCGTAGGACTGAAGCGGGGCAAAGACCTGGGGCTCGGTGACCGGCACCGAGGCAAAGATCTGGGGCTCGGTGACCGGCACCGGGGCATAGCCCTGGGGAAGTAAGGGCTGTGGGGCATACACGGGAGATGGGTATCCATTAGAGACGAGGGGCTGGGTGGAGAGGCTGGCAGACACGGCAGGCAGAGGAGGCCAGAAGGGGGATGGAAGGGTCTTGCACATGCAGTACCACATCATGAAGAGCAGGGAAGCCAGGAGAAGCCCCCCGGAGCAGCCAATGGCCACGTAGGCCGCAAAGTCGTTCGCGAACAGCCTGTCGTAGCGCTTGTTCAGCACCTCGGTGTAGAAGAGGAACCACACCGAGGGCGCCATGGCGATGGCGCCGGCCACGAAGAGCAGCATTCCGGCCACCAGGTGGCACCCTGCGCTGTTCACCAGGCAGTTCCCGCCGTTGGAGGGTGCCGGATCTGGCTTGGTGGAGCAGCAGGCGGTCTTACACATGCCGCACATGCAGAGCAGCAGCGAGAGGCTGGAGAAGAGGAGGCTGAAGGGGAGGGCAAACTGCAGCACACGCAAGTCCAGCTGGTCCACGCGGCTGTACCACTCGGTGTCATAGAGATAGCAGCCTGTGCTTCCCTGCTGCTTCACGCACTTAGTCCACAGCCCGTCGTAGACGGTCACGTTCCTGGCGTTGCGGTTGAACGTGATCAGATGGGTGATCCGCCACTGTGGGACCAGCGTCGCCACCACCAAGCCGCTCACTGACACCAGGGCGATGAGAAAGGCAAACAAGTTTGTGGCGTGGATGTCACGGCAGGACATTTTCCCAGCTGCTGCTGTGTGTAATTAAGGGGTCCTGGGAAGAGTAGAGGAAAACTCCTGGTGAGACAAGAACAGGCAGAAACCTGATATAAAGACGTACTTTAGGGGTGCGTGGTCCCCCTGGGGATGCCTCTATTATTATTATTAATAATATAAAAATAATGAATAATGATGACAACAGTACATCTGGACGTTCTGGATTAATACTGTAATCCACTCTTTAACACACTGAAACCACCATATTTAACTTATATAAGATGAACGTCTGTAGTTAAGCAATACATCCGCCCACACTACTGCCATGTCAGAAAAGCCCTCATTTAAAGAAAGAGAGAAAACGGGAGGGAAGCATTAAACACCAAGTCCGCGTCGCGCGCGTCCGGGCCGCCAGCCAGCTAGCCGCGCGGCTAAAGCGAAACGGCACCAAGCACGACCTGTCGCGCTCAGTCTTTCGGCCAATTCCCGCATTAGCTACTAACAGCTACATACAGCCACGTACCTGGCTTTCCGTGTGGTTGTTTAAAGCCGAGCAACAGGCATTATATGAGTGTCCAAGTTGTTTTTGTCCCCTTTTCAGTACTTATTGCAGATGCCTTCCGATTTGGCCTAAGGCCATAAGCAGATGACGTAGAGCGATAGACGGTGGGCGGGATTTAGCGTTATCTGACAAATCACAGTCCGAGCTAACCATAGCGGGGGGAATCTTACAAAATACCCAATGGAAAGCGCAGTAAGGCTGTGATTGACAGAACACGCGTAAGCGTCTTCTTCGGTGCCGGTGTTCTGTCGAGTTGAGCTACTTTGTCGAGTTAGGCTGCCGTAGTGCTAATCGATAGCCCTAACCCTAACCCCCCCCCAAAACCCCTAAAAGCCTTACCTTAACTCTAACCCCTAAAACCTAATCCTAGAACGGTGGAACTGCACATGCGCAGAAATGCTCGATAGCACGTCTCGATAGGTAGCTCAACTCGTCAGAAGCCTTGCTCCTTGGTTAAGTTATCACTTTGCGTCATTTCCCCTCTTTTGCTAGTTAGTATATTTAAATGACTAATTAATCCTCTGTGTAAATGCATGTGTTCGTTCCTGAAGCAAAACATACTTGACTTGGTAAAAAAAATCACAGTCGCTATAATAGTCGATGGTTGGTTCAAGCCCCCTAGACCAGACAAATAAATTAATAACCATAGAAATCAATAAATGAATATTGAAGCCCAATTTTTCTGGACTCATACGCTGTTCTTTTTTTTTTTTTCCTGATTTCAGTTTCTGTATCTTAACTCTCTCTAAATATTATCCTGCATTTTGTGCGGTGCAGACCTTCACCTTAGTACGTCACCGTTGTTCCGTCTTATAATTTAGCCTAAAACTAAGCTGCATGCATGGTAAGGAATTACACATTGCAAAGAGAAATGCGAGGATAAGGCAAGGATCGTATACAAGACAGGTATAAGGTACAGGCTAAGGGCTCCGGCGACAATCGGGTACATAGCATAATGACAGCAGACAGGGCGGAGCATGCCGGGAAATGTTAAAGCTCGCCGACCATACAATAAAACTGGTGTTGTTGTTTTTTTTAACAGGGTGACATGCATGTTCATATGATTTACAAGTCGTTGGGTTCCGAGCCGCCGGCGGACAAGCTTCCCGGTGAGTTACAGCGCAGGGACCCGGGGGAAGCTGCTTCCCATCACCCGTATAAAGTGCGTGTATTAAAATGCCTCAGGATGCTTGTTCAAATTCGCGGGGCTCTGCTGAAAGGCCTTCTGTAAAATTGGTACAGACAGGCAAAACTGGATTCATGTGACACAATTCCAGCATGTACCGTTAGAATTAAACAGCCATCCGTGTTCTACCTTATAAATATTTATGTGGAGGAGAGAAATGTCCCTCCTTAATCCATAGCAATGGCTCCACACAAGCCTGATATTTTTCATAACGTAGTTGGTTGATGACGCATCTGACATCGTGATTTACAGTCGATGTCCCGGAGATGCCAGCGTCCTCCGCTCCCAGAACGGTGCTCAGGAGAAGGAAGAGACAGGTGAGCTCCCCCAACATCGAAGGTTACACAGGTCCCCTCCTGAACCCCTCGTATACAAAGTGATAAAAACACACTAACATATTGAGGGCTCATCAAAGTCGGACCCTGCTGGCAGTCAGGCCGCTCATGAAGGATTCATTGCGCTCAGTTCGTTCAATGAGAATATAATGTAAAAATTTAATCAATCCGTCTACTATAATCACTTATCCTTAGAATCCTTAAATATAAAATTATGCATACGACATATATATCTCAGTTGACTTGACCACTTACGAATGGGAAAATAGTTTATTCGAGGTGGATCCCAATTTGTCGCAAACAATCAACGAACGATTCAGCCTTTTAATAGAATTAATGTACTCAAAAGAACCGATTCACTGTAAAGATTCTTGGTTTCCACCCAGGTCGCCCACACAAGCTGTCGCTGAGATCTTTCACGTTGGCCCACCGAGGACTTGTTGTAAAGTGTTTTTTCCTCCTAGGTATCGAGGCTTTCGCGCCGGGTTGAAGATGAGACCAAGTATATAGAGCTTATGGTTATCAACGATCACCTGATGGTAAAATTACATTTCTTAAAACACATATATGCCTAATTCCTTTTCTTCTTAACGTTTTTAGTGGGATTAAACACTGGCTTCTATATCATTTTAAACTATTCCAAAATTATTTATTTGTTTGTATGTTTGTTATTCCTTACAGTATAAGAAGCATCGGCTTTCTGTTGGACAGACAAATAACTACGCCAAGTCCGTCGTGAACATGGCTGATATAGTAAGCTGCGTTTTAATAGTTTCATATATTTTAATGTATCTTTTCTTGTATCTGTGACACAAAAAGGCACTTGACATTTCATTTCCTTCAGGGATGTTGGATGTCATTTATTAAATTACCTCTGGGTTCAGATAAGCGCAGGTTTAAAGCTCACGGCTGCGGTTCACCGGGCGCCGCAATGTCACCGGTATCTTATCTGCACAGTAAGGAAACAGCAGCAGACCCCGGCGCCGCTGTTTCTTTTGCTCAGTTTCCGTGTGACACGCTTTCACTTGGGAAATCCTATTAAATATCTATTTCTCAAGTAGCTAGTAGGAGGTGAGGCTACTTGCTGACACTCTCTGGTTTGGTTGCAGATATTCAAAGAGCAGCTGAAAACGCGGATCGTCCTAGTGGCGATGGAGACCTGGGCTGCCGAAAACCGCTTCAACATCAATGACGACCCGCTGGTCACCTTGCGCGAATTCATGAAGTACCGGCGCGACTTCATCAAGGAGAAGTGCGACTCGGTGCACCTGTTCTCGTAAGTGAGGGAGACCAGCCGCATCGGAGAGTCCTGTTACTCGAGAAAGACAACATTTAGGATTTGAAATTAGCGATAAAATGTGATAGTCTTTCTTGGTCTGGTTTGTGCTGGTATTTCTCGGCACCTTCTCTTATGTCCACCAGGGGGAGCCGCTTCCACAGCAGCCGGGGAGGAGCATCTTACCTGGGAGGCGTGTGTTCGCTGACGAAAGGGGGAGGAGTCAACGAGGTATCGCGTCTCCTTGTTTTATATCCTCTTATTTGTTAAGGTTACTAACCAGGGTGGTATCTGACCAATGGTAAATTTGGGTCATTACATACTAAGCTGTGTAAATTGCCCCAAAACTTCCCATGTACAAAATAACTTTGCAGTTCATTTAGATGTGTCTGTTGAAAATAACCATGTTTGGTTTATGAATTTTAATGCTGTTTGTTTTCTTTTAGTATGGGAAAGCAGATGAAATGGCTATCACACTGGCACAGTCTCTGGGACAAAACATTGGCATCTTTTCAGACAAGAAAAGGATCATGAGCGGTATGTCAGTCATGGCTGTCATTTGTGCTGCGCGTGGTGATTGGGGTTACAGTTTGTGAGGGGAGTGTCTTTAACGACACAGACCCAGGCCATGTGACCAGTGATGTCTGATCTCTTTCCAGGGGAGTGCAAGTGTGACAACAAGTGGTCTGGATGCATAATGGACGACGTTGGGTAAGTTGCCCCTAAAGACACTCTCAGGCTCAGCCAGCCGCCTCACTGGCTCCTCTGGTGTTTTGCCTGCACTTTCTGGCAGTTTCTGTGCATCTGCTATAAATTAGCTTTTGTTCATAAATATAAGTTCAAGTTGCTACTGCAACTTACACATACACCTCTGTAGTAGTTTCTTTTAAGTTTCTTTTCAACCTAACATTTGTGACATCTTTCAGTGAGGACATTTAAATATTTAATGTATTCATGTGACATTTTGTAGAGAACTGTGACATAAATGCGTGATGTAATTAAGACTATGACCACTAGATGGCACCGTATTCTTTATTAGCCTATTCATGTAACGGTGTTTGTCAATTTTTTGGTTTGGAAGGCCTGACCAGAGCCGTTTCTTGCTATATGCGTATATGCGGACTGTGCAGATGCATAGGCCCCCCCACAGCCACTAGGGGGCCCCAAACTGCAGGTTCAAGCTCAGTATATTTGGGGAGAATTAAAATGACCTGGCTTCATTTGTAGCCAGCTAAGCCCCCTCATAAAAATTAAATGTAGGATGTAAATAAAGCTAAGCTGTGACGACAGAGAAGCTGCGGCTTGTGTTTGTGGGGAAATCAAAGTCACCATCCGGCTGTGGTGCGATGAGTGACGTCTGCCGACAGCGATGATGGGATGGCTGACAGCCACAGGTCCCGGTGGGAGGAGATCCGAGCCACAACCACCCCTAGATGGCATCTAGAGGGCTTATCCCTTCTATCTGTTATAGTTTTAGGTGGGAGGGGAGAGAATTTTTATGTTGTTATCTTTCGTGTTGAAGAACATTGTTTCCTAAATTTAAAAAAGCATTTTTAAGGAAAATGCTGCATTTATGGACATAGAGGAGCCTCCCTGTTTACATTTAATTATCATTTTCTGTAGGTTTAAATTGCTTGGATCATCTTGAGATCTTTGAATTTTAGATCCAGAAATCTAGCCTATTTTCTTCTTAAAGTGTAACAGATTGATACATCACCATGGATCATCTTTAAGGGTTCGAACTTCCCCCCCCCAATTGCAGTTTAACAAAATAGGGGCCCCCAAACAGAATCTTGTAGGGCCCCCAAAAAGCTAGAAACGGCCTTGGCCATGAGAGGCCTTTTGTCATGTGACCTAAACGTGACATCTAATTGGATAGTTTTGGTATAATGGCTTAAAATATGTTGGGCTTAATGTAAAAGCAGGTTAATAACCGTGTTTTTGAAGGTCTTGTTATCTCGGTGTTTGTCTCCCATTCGGGGACTGCTGTAGACTTTTTGGGCAAACACGATTTAAAGCGACCGAATGTCATTTTGAACACAGCTTCAACTTTGCTCCTCTTGTCACCCTGCAAAGGCAGATGTCTGGCTTTCAGAATAAACATGCGGTAAAGGAGGATTTATTTCAAAGAGCGCCCGCTGGAAAGCAGCCAGCTCCAGAAGGTGCTAAAATAATGCTGCAGGTTTCTGTTTACACTGCAACCTGAAGGGGTGACGCTAAGCTCACGCTCTCCTGGGACTCCCTGCATGCATAACAATTTACTTATTAGGATCCTTGCCAATTAATGAATTTTTGATAAGTTGAGATGTAGTAAACCCCTGGGGGAATTTGGCAGACTTATGGAATTATGCTGCAGATTATTACCAGTGTTTCTCGATACTGGGCCCCGTGCCCCACCTTCAACACTACTGTTTGGTCCCGCTGAGTATGGAGAAACACTGGGTTATGTATAGGTGCATTGTTTTGGTCGAAGGACACTATCATGAAGAACGTGTGGATTGCACTCAGAAATCAGAAGGAATCCCCGTTTGGTATGACATCAGCCCAAAAAGACCACAGAAGCCTTATTACTGTCACCCTGTTGACACGACCCTTGACCTCGTGTTCATCCATGGCTGGGACAGTTCTGGTGGGGGGGCGGTCCCGGTCCGTGCTGAGGGCACACATCACCAGGGTCTTGTGAACATGGCCGGAGTTTATGTTTCTGACGTGTGTATTTGTGTGTGTCTGTGTGTGCGTGTGCACGCACGTGTCTTTATCGTCCCTTTTTGAAATACCTTTTGCGTTTTCCCTCGATCCCAAATGGGACAGCAGGTGAGCAGAAGCTTGGCTGTGATGCCGCTCATGTGATTTGACCAATCGGTTGCTTGGAAGGGTTGTCAGTCACCCCCAGCGCTCCATCCCATTCGTCAGCATCGAGGCCCGCGGCCTGATGCTCCGCCTAGCTTCTCCTTTTTCTGGTGGAAAAGAAAAAAATACAGGCTGGTGAAGCACCTGCCCGTATTTTTCTTTTTTAATCATCTTTATTTTGGCTGATGTCACTTGCAGGAATGATGGAAGCTAAGCACTAGTAGCTCTGAAACCCAGTAGGTCCAGTCACTCCAGTCCAGCTCATCCCGTTCCATCTCTAACCGATTGAAACAGTCTGCAATGTCACCCCTATCTGGAGAGCCCCCCTGCCCCCCGTGTCCCCCCCCCGTGTCCCCCCCCCCCATGTCCTCACTGGCTCCAGTGCGAGCTGTCCTGTTTCGCTTCCTGCCTCTTTTCCATTGTCACCCCTGTCCTTTGGCTGTGGCTGCTCTCCAGTGGCTCTATGGGGCCGGCAGGACGGCTGTGAGCCCAGGAAACTCGGGCGGCTGTCCTGCTGTGACGTGGAGGGGGCTGCGATGACCCCCCCCCCCACACAACAACTCACATCCTGCTGTGAATCAGAGCCCCTCCAAAGTGCCAATGGTGTTTCAGACGTCTGTGTTCAATGGGGAATCCTGAAATAACCACCCCCTCGCCACTCCATCGACCCCCCCACTTGTTCTTCTGTACCTGCATGCCTGATCTGATGTACTAATCCCTGGCACACTCCTCACTCACTCTCTCAGTGCTGAACACCGTCCAGGTGAAATGAACTCTCTTGTGTTTTGGTGACTAGTTCACGAGCGTCTGGCCCAGCGGGCTGCCCTCACCCCCCCCCCCTGTGGAATTCAGCTCTTACTGTCACCATGCCTGTGCTGCACGAGCCGGGAGCCCCAGACGTAATGGTGTGCTTTGGAGGACTCACACTTTCAGCCTTAGTGCCATGTGCTTCCTCTGGATGCTTTGGCTTAGGGGCAGGGAAACTGGTGAGACTGGAAACGTCAGGCACCCATACAGAGACTGGGACTGGGACTGGCACACCAGAGCGTCATGCGCAGAAAGGCCAGAAGAGACGTAGCTGGTGGTGGCTGTGCGCTGGTGTGTAACTCTGACGAAGCACTACAATTCCCAGAAGGCCCTGAGGTTGGTCTGTGGGCATGAGGTTTGGTCCAACCACCTGGTTCTTCAGGGTGGCCTTTCCATCCCGTTTATGGGGGTGAAGCTAAAATTAAGGAGCAGTTGGATTTTGGCCAGAGATCATTTGGCTGACTGTTCCCCCTACACTTTTAGGATGTGGACTTGTCCAGAATAAGATGCCGTAACATAGATCATATGGTGTTGCTGTTGCCACGGCGATAATCGTCACTTGTGCACATTGTTGTGATATAACACCCTGTTGGCTTAGTTACCCCAGAGTTGCCCTTGGCTGCTGGTTGGTACATGCACCCCCTGGGTGTGACATAATACAGAAATGAAGGTGAGTGATTGGATTAGATCCTGGGTAGGTGTCCCTGGGGGGGGGGGCTTTATGCAGGGACCTCTCGTGTTGCTTGATTTGACATAAATATGTCTAGTTGTCTTTCCGTTACTGTCTGCAGTCCATCTCTGTTTATGTCCTTCTTTTGATACACTTGTGTATGACAGCAAAGGATAAACCCACTGTTCGGCCACAGAACCAATTAGTTCCGGATCGTTGATCCCAAATGAGCGGAAGTGGACCTAACTCTTGTGCAGGCTGCAGTTTAGAATGTTCTGGAAGTAGTTCCCAGCATTCTCAGTGTTGTAGCCGGTCCTGTGTGATGAAGATGGTAGGTTTCCTTTCTTTCGGCTTGCAGAGGGAGCTGAAGCTGGTTAAAAACAGTGTTAATGTGGGTTTTGCATGAATTTTTAACGTTCAGTCAGCAGTGGGCTTGTGTGCTTTGGTGTTTATCACTCTGAAGAGTGGCGTATGAAGTTTAAGGGCGTAAAGGAAGACAATCATGTGACCTGTCATGTGACCTCCATGCAACGGCGAGGAGCGGCCTGGCCTCAGTGCAGCTAGGGACAGAGGTCGACAGTCTGACGGGACACAGTACACTGAGCACAGCCCCTTTAAGGGCGTGTCAGGGCGGAGACACGGGCCGGCACCCCCGCCCGCCGTTCACTGCGCCCTGTCTCTGTCCTCCAACGCAGCTTCTACTTGCCCAAGCGCTTCTCGGACTGTAACATCGAGGAGTACCACAACTTCCTGAACAGCGGTGGCGGTGCCTGCCTGTTCAACAAGCCGTCCAAGGTAACGGCCACACTGCAGCTGGGACAGCCGGGTGTCCTGCCCGCGGGGGGATTTAACCGGACTGAGAGGTAAAAGGGGGCACAGTGGGTGGCTGGTACCAGCGTCGGATGTGTACAGAAATCCTGCAAAACTGGAGAATGATCTGAAACGTATAATGAATCTAAGGTTAGCATGCCGAGGTTAGCCTGTCCCTCCAGACCACGCCGTGCATGTGCGCGCCCTTTGACAATGAGAGCTAACGACCCCGCCCCTCCCCCCCCACGTCTTCATGCCCTCCTGCAGCTGCTGGACCCCCCCGAGTGTGGCAATGGGTTCGTGGAGCCGGGCGAGGAGTGCGATTGCGGCAGCCCAGCGGTAAGTCGCGCGGATCATGTGACCCCGGCTGTGGGATGCTGGGACAGGATCATGGGGGGGGGGGGGGGGGAAGGGGACTGGGGGCGATGTCTGAATGATGCTGGGTTGTGAAAAGGTGACTACTGGAATGACCACTGGAATGATGGAGGAGTGTGTACCCTGTCTCTCTCTCTGTTCCCCTACAGGAGTGTGTACCCTGTCTCTCTCTCTCTGTTCCCCTACAGGAGTGTGTACCCTGTCTCTCTCTCTCTGTTCCCCTACAGGAGTGTGTACCCTGTCTCTCTCTCTCTGTTCCCCTACAGGAGTGTGTACCCTGTCTCTCTCTCTCTGTTCCCCTACAGGAGTGTGTACCCTGTCTCTCTCTCTGTTCCCCCACAGGAGTGTGTACCCTGTCTCTCTCTCTGTTCCCCCACAGGAGTGTGTACCCTGTCTCTCTCTCTCTGTTCCCCTACAGGAGTGTGTACCCTGTCGCTCTCTCTGTTCCCCCACAGGAGTGTGTACCCTGTCTCTCTCTCTCTGTTCCCCTACAGGAGTGTGTACCCTGTCTCTCTCTCTGTTCCCCCACAGGAGTGTGTACCCTGTCTCTCTCTCTGTTCCCCTACAGGAGTGTGTACCCTGTCTCTCTCTCTGTTCCCCTACAGGAGTGCCAGAAGGAGGGAGAAAATTGCTGTAAGAAGTGCACCCTGACCCAGGGCTCGAAGTGCAGCGACGGGCTGTGCTGTAAGAACTGTCAGGTATGAAAGGCAGTGCCGAGCGGGGGAACCAGGGGTGGGGGGTGACAGGCAGAGAGATGGCACCGCGGGGCCCCTGAGCAAGGCCCCTACCCCCCCTCCAGGGGTGCTGCACGTTGGCTAACCCTGCACTGCGACCCCCAAACTTGCTCTCACCTGTATATATGTCTGTGTCTCATGATGGCAAAATGACGAGGAAATATAAAACCCTTCAAACTGACAACTGAAGGTGTTAGTGATCCTATAGGAAGTCATGTGACGTGTGTAAAGGTGCGTCAGCCAATGAGGTGACAGTCTGTCTCCGTGTGCTGCAGCTGGAGTTCATGGGCGTGATCTGCCGTGATGCTGTGAACGACTGCGACATCCCAGAGATCTGCACCGGAAACTCTAGCCAGGTGAGGGCGCTGCTGTCACATCTTTTACTGTACACATCTTTTACATCTTTTATCGTGTAACCTAGTTACCAAGTAGCCCCTGTAGATGTGCCTATAGAAAATTTCATTTGCTTTATCTCACAGTGTCCACCGAACGTCCACAAAATGGACGGGTACACCTGTGAGAAAGACCAGGTAACAACTTCACACTTTGTCAAAGGAGATGGGGCCGTTCAGCTGGAAATGCGGGACTTGTCACCTTTAAGCAGAGCCGAAGCTCACAGGATATCCGCTGTCGTCTTTCTGATGTCAGGGTCGCTGCTTCAACGGAAAGTGCAAAACCCGGGACAGACAGTGTAAATACATCTGGGGAGAGAGTGAGTGCCACCGCTACCGTGATGGCGACCATGACTGTGACTATGACCGTGACTGCGACCATAACCGCAACCGCCGGCCACTGCCCCACGCGTCTAACAACCTCACGCACTCTTTGCAGAAGCAACTTCTGCTGACAAGTTCTGCTACGAGAAGCTGAACATCGAGGGGACAGAGAAGGGGAACTGCGGCAGGGACAAGGACACCTGGATCCAGTGCAACAAGCAGTAAGCGCTGCAGCCGGCATCTGGCACGGGTCCGAATGTCCCGGGCGATTACGGCCCCAGCGCATCCATGGGGGACGCAAGGTTTTGGCTGAACTCGGTGCGTCTGGGCCTGTGCCCTCTGGCTGACCCCCACGCCTCTTCCAGGGACGTGCAGTGCGGCTACCTCCTGTGCTCCAACATCGCCCCCACGCCTCGGCTGGGGGAGTTGCAGGGGGGCCTCACCTCCTTCTCCGTGGCCCAGCACAGTGCCTCCCTGGACTGCAGGTCAGTCCCCCCCCTCGTACGGCCCAAACTCCATCCCTCCTCCACCTCAAACTTTATCCCACCTCTCCAGGCTTTTGTCCAATTCATGCCACCAAACCTCTCCATCACACATCTTCCTCACGTCCCTCCTCATCTCTCCTCCTTCTCTTCTCCTCACTCCTCCCTATACCTCAGTCCCAAGAACATAAGTCTCTCCTGTATCTCTCTATCATCTGTTGAGCCCATCCTTCTCTGTTCCCCAGCCCCCCAATAAACCTCAGTATGCACAGTGTCCACCTCTTTCGGATACGAGTCCTCTGGGACGCGTCAGATTCAGTGCCATTTCCACAACCCGATTTTCATGCCTCTGAAGCCCTTTGTGCTTCATCGGATTTCCTGAACTCTACTGAGTGACCTATATGTTCCTATAAACGACACAGCAGTGTCTGTGTTTAGCTTCCAGATTGTGGTCTTTGTAAGGACACTGGTCTTCTGCATAAAAAATGGTCAAGTGGTCCATTGATTCCCACCCCGGGTCTGAATGTGTAGCCTCAGCCTGAAGGGGGCAGCTTTGGGGTGAGACATGTTATTGTAAGACAGGTGCCCCCATATGGCAGCCCGGTCAGCTGAGGCAGTGGGGGCAGCGGCGGCCCAAACGGCAGCTTTCAGACCGCCGCGGTCCTGGTGCCGGCATGAGGAATGACCACACCTCTGTGTCCCGGGACAGCGGGGGTCACGTGATTATCGACGGGGACACGGACCTGGGCTACGTGGAAGACGGGACGGCCTGCGCCACCGACCGCATCTGCTTCGAGCACCGCTGCCTCCCGGTACAGGAGTTCAACTTCAGCACCTGCCCGGGCACCAACGACAGGACCATCTGCTCCGGGCACGGGGTGAGGACACTGCCCTGCCGCGTGTGTCTGAGGAGCAGGCGTCCGCGCACCGGCGCGTGTCTGAGGAGCAGGCGTCCGCGCTCCTCCGCGTGTCTGAGGAGCAGGCGTCCGCGCTCCGCCGCGTGTCTGAGGAGCAGGCGTCCGCGCTCCGCCGCGCGTGTCTGAGGAGCAGGCGTCCGCGCACCGGCGCGTGTCTGAGGAGCAGGCGTCCGCGCTCCTCCGCGTGTCTGAGGAGCAGGCGTCCGCGCTCCGCCGCGTGTCTGAGGAGCAGGCGTCCGCGCTCCGCCGCGTGTCTGAGGAGCAGGCGTCCGCGCTCCGCCGCGTGTCTGAGGAGCAGGCGTCCGCGCTCCGCCGCGTGTCTGAGGAGCAGGCGTCCGCGCTCCGCCGCGTGTCTGAGGAGCAGGCGTCCGCGCACCGCCGCGTGTCTGAGGAGCAGGCGTCCGCGCTCCGCCGCGTGTCTGAGGACCAGGCGCCCGCGCTCCGCCGCGTGTCTGAGGAGCAGGCGTCCGCGCACTGCCACGCGTGTCTGAGTGTTGTCGCGTAATGTGTTGCTTTAAGCAAAGTGTTATTGAATTACTATAGTATTGTTAACAAAGAATCCTGCATAATGTTTAGTATAACTGAATTGATTACTATTTAATTGCTCTGAGAAACTATTGTTTTCTCTACAAAGATCATATATGTTGCAATTGATTGGCTGAGGAAATAAAATTTAAGTGTTTATATTTGGTCATTGGTAACATGGCAATCATATAAAAAGAAGCTTAATGTGTTTTAATGTGAATCGGCCGTTTAAGCCTTTAACACCCTGCATCTGCTGCGTGTGTGTGTGTGTGTGTGTGTGCGGGTGTGTGTGCATGTGTGCGTGTGTGTGTGTGTGTGTGTGCGCATGTGTGTGTGTGTGTGCGGGTGTGTGTGTATGTGTGTGTGTGCATGTGTGTGTGTGTGTGTGTGTGCGCCGCAGGTGTGCAGTAACGAGCTGAAGTGTGTGTGCTACCTGGGCTGGACTGGGGATGACTGCAACGCCACCTTGCCTCTCAGCTCCCTGGTCGTGGGCCCAACAGCTTCAGCTTCTGGTAGGTGGAGCCTCAGGAGGGGGGCGGGGCCAGGAAGCGGACTGTGAGATGTGATTGGAAAGTCCAGGATGATAAAAATGCTTGTTGGTGGAGTAGCCCTGAACTATTAGAATAACCCTGTTATATTCATAAATTAATACAATTAACAATATTGTGTGGTATACATACACCCCCCAAGAGACACTAGGCAGCTGGGGGTATATGGGTACTTGTAAAATAGTTTGTCTGGAGGGGATTGGCTGGGGCGGGGCCTTCTGCTGGAGCGTCTGCATCCTTGTGACCTTGTGCCGTACTTTGCGTTGGGAGTGATTCCCCTGCGTGTTCTTCATTTGACAGGCTCGTGTCTGTGTTGGATTTCTTGAGTGGTGTGTCAGTGAGGTTAGACTTCAGTTCTTCTTTGCTGTGCCGTCCTGTTTGTGCCGCTCCTGCCCCCTGCACCGATGTGCCCCACAGCCCACCGAGCCTTTTATCCCCAGTCCCTCCTCTGGGCCTTAATGAAGTGCCCAGTTTACTTACCGGCATCTTCCAGTTGTCCCCTGTGCAGTAGTTGGTATGAATTTTCCCTCGTTCCTTCTCTGAAAGACCTTAACTTTAGTGTTTCACTGTTAACGTGTTGCTTTATTTGTCTTTTTGTGTAATTTCGGTGAATCCTGCAGGTTCAGTCTGCCAAACCGCATGGTCATGTGATCATGCTGTGGCGGCTAATCAGGGACAAACCGCCCACGTGCTTTGGGATGACGGCATGAAAGCAGTGATAAGGCTGAAACATCCGAACCGTGGGGTCATGAAGCCATAACCAGCCGATGACCCAGACACTGCATCTCAAAGACAAAACAGTTTAAAAGGGTCTTTATGCCCAAGCCTGTCCCTGTATACCCAGCCCTGACGCTTCAGCCCGTCAGTGGCTTTTCACTGTCAACATTCCGTATGGTGTTTTATAGACATATACTGCAAATATGTATAAACATCAAAAAACACATTTTACAGTGCTTAGTGTGTTTTATCTTATCATCTAGGTTGTTATATGTAAATGTATCTTTTGATTTAAGAGGTCATCTAGGTCTGTATATATTTAGAATGTTTACTGTTACTTTTAAGTAAATATTTTTATTTACGTAAAAGATTGTGCTTTTACGATGGAGTTAAGTGTAAAATCACAAGCTGTAGGTCCTTTTGCTGACACATATGTACTCCGAAAAAACTCTCTGTTTTTTATTTCAGTAAAACTTTAAAACAGAAGTCCAACATTTATGATCTAACACAAATGTATGACAAAACAATTTAAATTCCGAAATAGTGATAAACTGTAAAACTGAATATGCATATGATGTAATGCAGAGGTGACCTTGATCCATGGGAGGGCCGGTGCGGGTTTTTGGGAAGACCTCTCAATCAGCCAATAACAGTGGGTCCCAGGACTGGAGCTGAGAAACACTGTTTTATTATTGGCTGATTTAGAAGTCATCCCAAAAACCCGCACCTACATTGGCCCTCCGTGGGACCCCACCCCACCCCTCATACTAAGCTCGAGGAATTTTGAGAAGCATTAAGTCCAGGAACGCCCAGTGTCTGGTGTGTCGTGGGGCTGCTGACCCTCCATCAGTCTGCCACCTTCAGGGAGCACCTCGTGGGGACTCCAGGGCGGCGTGGGGACTCACTGTGTGGGCCGCCCTCTGACTCGCCCTCCGCTCCTCTCTTCCTGCAGGAGTCATCAGCACAAACATCATCATCGGGGTGATCGCGGGCACCGTCCTGGTGCTGGCGCTCGTCATGGGCATCACAGCCTGGGGATATAAGTAAGTCTACAGGGAGCCACAGCCGAGCCAGGAAGTCGACGGCGCTGCTTTTGTACCTTCAGACAGAATATGTGACAATTATATTTGTAAGCCAACAGTACAAAATACAGGCATGACAGGTCCAGTGTGATCCTGCGAGTGACCCTCAGTAACCCCCCCCTTCCCCCCATGCACCAGGAATTACCGGCAGCGGAGGTACGAGGAGTCCGAGGTGCACAGAAGATTCTGCCGGTTGGTTCACACTCATGTTCCTCTCGGGTGGTGGGGCGGTGGTGGGGGGGGGTCTTTCCCCAGAAAATGCTTCAAACTGTCTTGTGGTCTTGTTTGCAGAGACGGGGGGCATTTTTCCTCTGGCAGAGCCATTGATAGAGAGAAAGCGAGAGTAGAGGCAGACTGGAGATGAAGGGTGATCAGCCCCCAGCCTTGGCTGAACCTCCTTTCTGCTGTTATTTGTCTGCTGGTCTCTGTGCAGCTTCCTGTAACAAGCCTCTCATCACCCACAGGGTCTGACTCACCCACAGGGTCTGACTCACCCACAGGTTCTGACTCACCCACAGGGTCTAATTCACCCACAGGGTCTGACTCACCCACAGAGTCTGACTCACCCACAGGGTCTGACTCACCCACAGGGTCTGACGCACCCACAGGGTCTGACTCACCCACTGGGTTTGACTCACCCACAGGGTCTAATTCACCCACAGGGTCTGACTCACCCACTGGGTTTGACTCACCCACTGGGTTTGACTCACCCACAGGGTCTGACTCACCCACAGGGTCTGACTCACCCACAGCCAGGAGTTTCTGAATTTCAATGTCTGTTTCCATTGTTTCTTTGTTTTTTTATCATGCATTATGTATTTGTATATTTTTGTATATATGAATTAAAAAGCATGTTATGATTCATATTAGCATTGTCTTATCATTTTAATTATTTGCCGTCGTGTCACTAATATCTTTGTGTCTGGTTGCGTTGTGCCTGTTCTCATCGTCACTGTTCTTTCGTTCTGCTGATACATTTCGCAGTTCCCCCTCTTCTCCTGTGTTGTCCTCAGAAGCCTCCCCACTAGCCTCAGCATCTGCCTCTCAGAAAACAAGATTATTCACATGGATTTTCCAGACGGCCAGCTGAGTCCTCTGGCTGCCTCATTATGTTTGATGGAATTATTCTTTAACATGTGCGGGTGGCCAGGAGTTGGGGGGGCGGGGGGGGGGGTGGAACTCGAGAAACATGAAGCTAAATAGACTGATGTACAATAAAATAGTTTTTATTAAGTTGATGAAGCTTTGTACCTGTAGAGGTTGGATGAATGCATTGACTAAACTGCTTGCTTTGGTTCTGAAATGATCTAAAGTAAAAGTGCTTTTCCTGCTGTTTAGCAGGAGATGAGGTTTGTGCCAGAGGTAGGTCAACAAAAACATGGATGAACCGTAAGATATCCAGTAGAATAAATAGTGAATCCTCCAGCAAAGTGAGCCTCCTGTCTCACACATTTCAGCTGTGTAGAGACAGTCTGGGTGATGCTCTTTCACAGCAAAGTGAGCCTCCTGTCTCACACATTGCAGCTGTGTAGAGACAGTCTGGGTGATGCTCTTTCACAGCAAAGTGAGCCTCCTGTCTCACACATTGCAGCTGTGTAGAGACAGTCTGGGTGATGCTCTTTCACAGCAAAGTGAGCCTCCTGTCTCACACATTTCAGCTGTGTAGAGACAGTCTGGGTGATGCTCTTTCACAGCAAAGTGAGCCTCCTGTCTCACACATTTCAGCTGTGTAGAGACAGTCTGGGTGATGCTCTTTCACAGCAAAGTGAGCCTCCTGTCTCACACATTTCAGCTGTGTAGAGACAGTCTGGGTGATGCTCTTTCACAGCAAAGTGAGCCTCCTGTCTCACACATTTCAGCTGTGTAGAGACAGTCTGGGTGATGCTCTTTCACAGCAAAGTGAGCCTCCTGTCTCACACATTGCAGCTGTGTAGAGACAGTCTGGGTGATGCTCTTTCACAGCAAAGTGAGCCTCCTGTCTCACACATTTCAGCTGTGTAGAGACAGTCTGGGTGATGCTCTTTCACAGCAAAGTGAGCCTCCTGTCTCACACATTTCAGCTGTGTAGAGACAGTCTGGGTGATGCTCTTTCACAGCAAAGTGAGCCTCCTGTCTCACACATTGCAGCTGTGTAGAGACAGTCTGGGTGATGCTCTTTCACAGCAAAGTGAGCCTCCTGTCTCACACATTTCAGCTGTGTAGAGACAGTCTGGGTGATGCTCTTTCACAGCAAAGTGAGCCTCCTGTCTCACACATTTCAGCTGTGTAGAGACAGTCTGGGTGATGCTCTTTCACAGCAAAGTGAGCCTCCTGTCTCACACATTTCAGCTGTGTAGAGACAGTCTGGGTGATGCTCTTTCACAGCAAAGTGAGCCTCCTGTCTCACACATTTCAGCTGTGTAGAGACAGTCTGGGTGATGCTCTTTCACAGCAAAGTGAGCCTCCTGTCTCACACATTTCAGCTGTGTAGAGACAGTCTGGGTGATGCTCTTTCACAGTCAGACAGGTGACTTACGTTGTACCTTCAATTACTTAATTGTTATTTTTCAGTTAATTAATTACTATTTTTCAATTACTTTATTGAAATTACTTCAATTACTTTCAATTACCCCCCTTTCTGGGCTCTTGAATGGCATTCCTATAGATCAGCGCAGCCCAGGGGCCTGTACTATGAAGTGGGGCTACTGGTTTATCGGGGTAACTTGTCAGATTTAAGGTAGTCTGGGCAAAATGTAACTGAACGAATATGAAGTCCATTTAAACTGTGGTACCTTAAATCCGACAAGTTACCCCGATAAGCCAGTAACCCCGCTTCGTAGTACAGGCCACAGTTCTGGTCCTGGAGAGCCAGTCTGCAATGCAGTTCACAGATTTCACTGCTCTTTGCAGCTCACCAGCTAATTGCCAGGTTTAGTAGGTGTGTTTGAGCAGGAAAATCTGCAAACTGCGTTGCAGGCTGGCAGCCCTGCTCTGGATAAAACACAAGCTTTCTTTTCCCCTGAATTTGCTGTCTACTGACAGATGAATGGAATGTGCTGCTGATCTGGATATGAGGGCCCCTCTTGGTGGCTGGGAGATGCAGATTGGCAGATTGCTCCTCTACCATCACCATGGCCGGTTAGCTCAGTTGGTGCATCGTGCGCTGTGCTGATACCATAATAACACCAAGGTGGTGGGTTCGATGCCTGTATTGGTGGTGATGTGTGGCTCAGTGGGTTAAGGTGCTATAGCAGTAACTGGAAGGTTACTGGTTTAAATCCCATAACTGGCAGAGTGATGTCACTCCTGAGCAAGGCCCTTAACCCTCAGCTACTGAAGCAGTCCTACACTGACCCTGCATTCTCAGATGTATGTTACTTCTGATTGGAGATTTTTATTTGTCACATGCATGAATGTACTGGTACACCAGCAGTGAGATGAAATAATGAACAAACAAGGTAGAAGAATAACAAAAATAAGAAAAAATCTACAAAAAGTTATAAGAAAATACTTGAGTAATAAAGTGCACCTAAGTAATAATAAATAAAGGTCAATGTCATTGCCTGTCCCCCTCTGTTTACAGGCAAACCCCCCCCGGGGATTATGTTAAAAAGGCGGGAGACGCGGACTCCTTCTACAGCGACATGCCTCCTGGCGTCAGCTCCAACTCGGCCAGTAGCTCAAAGAAGAGGTCGGCTTGTCTGTCCCACTTGCAGATCTATACCTGCTCCTTCACACCATCTGTTCCCTCCATTAGTCAGAACATCTCATTGTTTGGCTTCAGGTGGGCGGCTCCCTTCCGACCTCCCACCTCCCATTGGCTGGTCGCCGAGCGCCCTTTTCCTCGCCCCGGGTTGGCTGCCGTCACAAGACTTTCGTACCTCTTAAGAATGGGTTTTTCCTCAATGCAGGAATATCACAGCTCCTCTTCAGTGCCGAAAGGAAGCACCCATAAAGATTGGCCGCTTTGCCATAGGGGTGGGGGGCAGGTTCAGGGGGGCGAAGAGAAGGGCCGGCCATGCTTCTAACGATGTGTTTGTGTTGTGTGTTGGAACCGTGGCTGATGTTTCCGCAGCGACGTCTCCCCAAAACGCCACGGCGACGAAAACCCTGTCCTCCCGGTCCTGGGTTCACAGCCGTAGTGGTCAGGGGCTCACGGACAATGAGTCGCTCCAGAAATGAGAGAATGCCAACTGTAGCCAAACACACAAACTCGACATCGCACCTGAGAAGCACCGGCTCGGAAGCCCCTGTAACAGGAGGAAGCCCAGCCGCTTGTGTCTGCCAGGCAGAATGATCAGCAGTCTGGAGTCAGTTCAGGCCAATCAGTTTGGGCTGCAGTGCAGTTTGATGTTAAAGGCCAAACCAGACTCCCTCATGTACATACATGCACACACAGACATATACAAGAACATACAAGAAAAGTCCTCATTCCAACAGCCCAGCATGTCCCATCAGGAGGTTAACGATGTGCCAATTTGTTGCCTGGAGAGTGACACTGATGGAGACCAGCCTGCTGGCAGACTGCTGCTGGTTTGGACAAGCTGTTTGTACAGGTCAGCCCACAAAATGGACCAATCAGGATGTGCTGTTCATACAGGTCAGCCCATAAGCGGACCAATTGGGATGTGCCGTTCACACAGGTCAACCTACTTGTGGGCCAATCAGGATGAACTGCTCATACAGTTCATCTAAGCTTGGCTGCTTTGCTCATTTCAGCTGTCATGCTGATCGCTCTGTGTTTTCATGCTAACGGCTCATCTTGCTCTCTCTGTATTGTTTCCATCTCATCTCCGTTGTCCATGACATCACTGTGTGTGTATGTACATGAGTTCTCCTGTATATCTGTACTGTGTGTGTAGGTAACAGAGGGATGCACAGTAAATAAAGTGTTTTCAGGTAAGTCATTAAGGCACTACAGGCCAGATAATGATATACTGCAGATGCATAACTGACTTCATCTAGCATAAAACTGACAAGAAAAATGGGTTTGTATCTCCAAAAATCAACAACAAAGTTTAGCTTTCTGCATATCACAGGGAAAATTGTCACAGAAATGTAAAAAATCCATGGAGCAATTAGTAGTTGCCTTTATATTTTCACGTTTTTTGGCTGAAGGTCAAACGGCTTGTCCCATTCGTGGAGTGAGCGAATTCCAGATGCCAAGCACATCTCAGACGTCTGTGAAAACGGACGACCCAGAAGTAACTCTTGGCAAGGTAACTCTCACACGCTGAACTTCCAGGTTTTGCATAATGTTGGACTTTAATGAATAGTCAGTATGGTGCGCTTCATGATGCCGTGTCTCCTAGGAAATGTAGGGGGCAACCGTAAGAAGATGAAGGGAAGAAAATTTCGCCCTCGGTCCAACTCTACAGAGTAAGTAGCATCATGCGTGCGGAGGGCTGTGTCGGGTTTCACGGGGGCCAGAGTAATAGGGGTTCAAGCATTCCCAAGCCCAGTTAACATTTTTGCCAAACAAAATTTAAATAGTTAAATATAATTGGATGTTAAAAATAAATGTATAGAATTCAATATTTTGATGCATATCTGTCACCATCCCAGAAAATGAGAAACCATCTATATGGGCATGTTCTCGTAATCCAGTGTGGGGGGGGGTGGCTCTTTCTGCCATCAATTAGCCTCTGCCAACTGCACCATTGACTAGGAGACACTTCAAAGTGTTATTGCTGGGCAAATGTGTGAAACTCACAGTCAGTGTTTCATCACGGCCAGCGAGGTCCTGTAGGGGGTATCACTGAGTGACAGTATGGTCCAAACCTGGGTTTTCCACCCTCAAGACTACAAAGTGAGCGGGTGATCATAATAAGATGTTCCTTAATGTCATGGCAGATTGGGCCAACCCTGCCGTGAGAAACACTGGAGAAACACTGGAGAAACACTGCATTCTGCTGCCTGATGTAAACAGTACAGAGCATGTAGGCGATCTGGGGGGGCAGAGTGAGACTCCATGGGCCGCTCTAGGCTTTTCTCTTATTCCACCTCTGCTCTCTCTACTGTTCATCATCACCCCCCCCACCCCACCCCACCCTGTCCCCATCCCCCTGCAGGTATTTAAGCCCATGGTTCAAAACAGAGTATTATGTAACTAAATGGCTAGAAGATGTGAATAAAAACACTCAAGGACCGTTTCTTAGGTATTTTAATCAGATCATGCTGTGAAGCCCCCGCATACCCCCCCCCCTGTCCTCCTTCATGTGTCCTTGTCTGTTGGTTCTGTTGTAGCCAGAGAATTCAAAGTCACTCCTGGTGCTTGGCCTGGGCTGGTTCCTTCATGGGGGGGGAGGTTCCCATGGCTTCCCCTGCGCCAGAAATGCGGTTGTGCTAATTTCACCCCTAAAAACAATATTTGCATGCATCCATCTTGATTGTCCTCACTGGCTCACACTCGTGCACAGAGTCCTGGTGTCCTCCTGCTGCATGGACAGCGTCTGCAGACGTACCGGTCCCTCCGCAGCCAGGCTCATGTGAACACTGACACTGAGGCCGTTCATTCAGCCCCAGCAGTCTCAATGCTTGATGTCAGGCTAAACTGCTTAGAAGACAGACAGTGACATGATTGGATGCATGCTGTCCTTTTTCATTGGCTGTTCTTTTTATTTCCCAGGATGCTTTGTTAAGGGCCAATTAGTTGTCTGTTTTTAAAAGGACCCATTACTTAACTCGCTCCTTATTAATGAATACATGCACGTAACCGTATGTTATGTTATTCCTGACACAGAGTGTTAAATTGATGCCTTAATTCTCACCGAAAAATATTTTTCTATGTACTCTTTTGTAAAGCTCAATTCTTTGCACATTTACAGTGCAAAAAATAAGAAAACAGCCCAATATTTGCCATAAGGATCAAATTTTAGAGACTGGATAACAGTCTGAGATGGAAATGAGTACAAGAGGAGACAGAAACCCACTACCTGTCATGCTCGCTACGCCTTGTCCCATGTCGCTCAGCAACACCCTCACTAGGCCCCGGCATGGTTGCTATAGCATCATCATCGTGTGGTTCCCTCGCAGTGCCTCCTTTTCTCTCCGCTGCATGTGGAGTGTCATTTTGTGTGTGCCCTGCCGCCTCCATGGTGCAGTCCAGCTTGCCATTTGGCTCCGCCCCCTCCATGCCCCCCCCCCCCGGTGCCCCGCTGACTGTGAGTCCATGCCCATCAGCCTGGTCTGTCCCTGCTCTGCCTCATCTCCCCGCCCCCTTACCAGACTCCCTTAAGCGCATTTCTGAGAGCAAAATCATTTTGGGTGAATCACGGATGAGGAATGGGGGGGGGAAAACTTCCCTAACACCAGTGGGCATGTTTTTGATTTTATGAGCATTTCGCTTGGATGTTACCGCCCAGCTGCTGGTTTGGGTGGCGGACAGATGCCCCCCTTCTGACCCACCCTCGTTAGCGAAGGCGAGGCAGTGGTTCCTTCAGGATAGGCGTGTCTGTGGCACACTGCCGCAGGGGGTATGCGAGGGTCAGGCGACGGGGCCAGACCAGCGCTGTGTCTGAATGTGTCCTTGCCGGGGGTGACTCTGTGTGACACGCCTTCCTTGGCCCCCCTGTCCCCCTCCTACCACAGAACGCTCTCCCCAGCCAAGTCACCCACCTCATCCACCGGATCCATCGCTTCCAGTAGGAGATACCCTTACCCCATGCCCCCCCTCCCGGACGAAGAGAGGAAGGCCAGCAAGCAAAATGCCAGGGTAATTCCCCACATCTCTTTATGGCCTCATGCTCAGGAAAAAGTGGAACTTGTTCTAGACATAATTTTGCTTTTTTCCCTCTGTCCCACTACAGCTATGGGAAACATCGATATAAGGTCCCTCGTATTTGCTCAGCAACACTTAAGAACTACATTTTTGTCTGCTTTTATATGAATGAAAAGAAGGGACAATGCAAAACGTATACCTAAAAAGAGGACGTGGCGAAGACGTCCCGGACCAGCCCGCCCTGCAGGGGGCGCTACAGCGCCAAGCTGACTGAACCTCTGTGCATCGAATAGCGCAACTTTAGCGTCCGATCGCGCCAGCCAGTCCCACGGAAGATGAGCGAATTAACACGTAAATTAATAAATATAACAAAAAAACAGCAAGGGGGCTCTAAATGACCCCTTCCCCAGGCATCCCACACAATCGCTCCGTTTCGATTGGTGCTCTATTCGATGTATTTCGAACAGGTAAT
The DNA here is from genome assembly GCF_048594095.1 of Paramormyrops kingsleyae. Taxonomy (NCBI): domain Eukaryota; kingdom Metazoa; phylum Chordata; class Actinopteri; order Osteoglossiformes; family Mormyridae; genus Paramormyrops; species Paramormyrops kingsleyae. The sequence goes on along the minus strand of NC_132805.1, from coordinate 36,340,116 downwards.
TGTAAGCAGGATCTATTTAACATTTTGAAGCACGCAGCCGCTGTAGAAATAAACACTGTATGCATGATTAACCTCTGTTTATCGACTCCTTGTAGTGTTTAAAAATAAGCGAAACTCAGTAGGGGACAGCATGTGGAAGGTGGCAGTTATGTAAGCCGTTAAAGTTTATTTCCGTTAGGCTTCCCGACGAGCCGCTACGCCTTTTGCATCTTAGCATCGTAGCTAGTCGCAGGTCACACGCAGCCCCGCCACGCCCGACATCTCACCTGGGTTTCTGGAGCTGGTTGTAAATATGTACAGGTCACCAGGGCAGTGTTTTAAGGGCACCTTTTAGAATGCATCAAAAAAAAAAAAAAAAACGTCTCGCTCCTCTCTTAGACCTTTGCCCCAAACATAGTTAAGTTCACCGTTTATTTTTTTTATTTTACTCTTCCGATTACAGTATTTCCTGTCTGATTGTAAACAGATTTCAGGTTCATTTTCTTTCTCAAAGAATGTAAATTTACAAGTTTTTTGCCTGATCTTTAAGAAGTCACGTGTGCTGGTTTAAGAGGCCGGGTTGGCCCGTTAAAGCGGATCACGTGATCACCGTGAATGCCTAGAAGCGCGAGACGGTCCGCCGCGAGAGCAGGTCCACCTTGACGGGGAGTTAGGGGGGGGGGCGTGGAAAGTGTACAGTTTTCTCAAGGTGTTCGACGGGGGGTGGGAGGACCTAATGGGGATTTTTTTGATAAAAGCAGCATTTCATACAAGCATTTTTGTTTATATATATATATGAAAATGTCCTGTAAATTGTGAAATATGCAGTATGTCCTCTTTTTTAATACAGTCATAAGTACCGAGAAGTATCACCCTCCGTTTTAAGGTTTGTGTGCGAGTTGTTTCTCTAAGGTGAAGCATCAAGCAGAAATTCATGGATTACATCGGACATTATTGCATTGTTGCCGTAAATTAAGCTGTGTTATTTTTCTGTTGTTTTTCACAAAAGAATGTATTGCCTATTGAGCACCGTTTATTTTTTTAGTCACCCGGGAATACTAAATATGAAACGGTGACATGGGAGATGGCACTGTCACCGTGCCCCGACACGGGCGGTACAGCGGAGATGCTCGGCGGGACACGGCGCGTCCCCCGTGTGGGTTTGCAATGTTTATTAGGCCTGCTGTTTGTATCTTAATGAATATGCTTTCGTTTTTAGTATGGGCACTGGTGATGAGAACAAAAGCAGCTGTATACAATATTATAGTAAGATCACAATACGGGATTCATACTACTGTGCCGTTACCTTAAAGCGTCCTATATAATGACATTGCCCGTTTATTCCGCTCTAACTCCCACATGGGTACTTGCTTCAGTCCCAGGATCTGTGCAGTCGGATGTATGTGGGAGGCCGGTTAGTTGGCTGGACTGCGGCTCTGTGAGCAAATAAGGCAAATTCAGACCGCAGTAGCACCACACCACTGACACAAGGGGCCCCCAGCAGAGTTCTGCGGGGCCCCACCCCTGGTACTCTCTGAGTGATGGGGGAGTGCTGACATTTAAAGCAATAGTGCACGTAGGTTATGATGAGCCTTCAGCTCCCCTCCCCCCATGCTTTCAGTGGCCCAGGGATCAGATATGCCCCAATGCGTGGGGGGGGGGGTACAGCCCAGCTCCCAGTATCTGTTGGCTCCAGACCGCCGTACCTCACTGTCCTGACACCCCTACAACAGAGTCTTCCAAACTCCAGCCCAAAACAAGACCCTCCCCCACGTGGCAGGTCGTCTCACGTGCACGGCGCCGTCAGAAACCCCCCACCACTCACATCCACCGACCTGTTGCCCCCCCTCCCTTTCAGGGCATGTACTGCACCTAACGCACATCAATCTCCTGCAGTCTTTTCCTCTGTGTGCTGTACATAGACAGACAATGCAAAAATCAATGCCCATATTTTCTTTCTTACATCATTCAGTATTGTAATATATTTAATATAAAATAAAACTTTCATCGAAATGGGTCTGTATCTGCTTCCTGTGTCACATGTCACACCATAACAGTACCTAGTACTGACAAGTTTTATTAATAACTAACAAACGTTATCCAAACAATATCAAACGGAGAGGCATGGGTCTTGGTCATTTATAAGTATTTGTCCCCCTGCTGCATATAAAACTCAGCTGTTCATGATGTTATACTCGACAGCGACAACAGTTATTTCACAGCTAAAGAGGCCCCGCCCGGCTAGAGCAAGTGAGACGCACTAGAGCATCTGACTCACTCAGACCAAAGCAAACGATCCTCAGAGATGGGTCCCGCACTGCACTCCAAACAAGTGACGTACCTCGCCATTGCTAAGCAGGCTCCTAAAGGCTTTGAAATGCATCAGACCAAGTGAGTCGAGCGCCTAGCCAGAGGGGAGCATGTCAGACTGTGCCAGTTGAGTCTTTGGGTGAGTTAGGCCACGCCGTCTCCCGCAGCTCCTGTAGACAAGCTCGGTGCAGGTCCGCTGTCTCTGCGGCGGCCTGCTCGTCCAGCGTCTGCCGGATGCAGGCCTTCAGATCCTCGATGCCGTGCCCGGTCAGCGCAGAGACAGGCAGGATTTGCCTGAAGGACAAACTGCTCTTCGGCACCATGGCATCAGGCAGCAAGTGGGCAAAGTCTGGCAAAGAGACCTTTGAGTAAAACTCAGGGGTATTTAAGACACAGCATCTCTGTTCAGGTCCATAAGAAACCACGCGGCTGGCGGAGGAATAACCAGATCTTCTTATGGTACCTTTTTGGTTCTGAAGCTGTCCCATTAACTCCTCCAGCTTCTGCTCTGCATCTGGAAGATCCATTTTGTTGAGCACAAGAAATGCTGGCTTGGACAGCATCTCGTCACTGTACAACTCCAGCTCCTGCCAAGACAGATGTATTTATAAGCAGATTTTATCAGTGTTGGTCATTTCAGGTCGAGAAACTACAAATCAACCAACCAGCTGAGTGCTCTGTGACTGTGACACCTTAACGCACAACTGATTGGTAGAAACAAAATCTCAGTCTGGATTTGTAGTTTCTGGACCTGAAATGCCCAACACTGGATTTCAGGCATTCTGATCTCCTCACAAAAGAAAATCTACATACATGATACACTTTAGTACCGTTACATACAAGCAGATATTACCTTGGTCAGGAGCTGCACTGTCTCAAACGCTGTTCTAAACGGGGATTTGGCTGAAAGCTGAAAACCACAGACATCCACCTGGGGGTGGGGGTGGGGTCAGGGCAGGGTCAGGGAGGAAGGGGGGAAGAAGGGAGGAAGGGAGGGAGAAGGGAAGAAGGGAGGGGGGAGGGAGAAGGGAAGGAGAAGGGAAGAAGGGAGGGGGGAAGAAGGGAGGGAGAAGGGAAGAAGGGAGGGAGAAGGGAAGAAGGGAAGGAGAAGGGAAGAAGGGAGGGAGAAGGGAAGAAGGGAGGAAGGAAGAAGGGAAGGAGAAGGGAAGAAGGGAAGGAGAAGGGAAGAAGGGAGGGAGGGAGAAGGGAAGAAGGGAGGGAGGGAGGAAGAAGGGAAGAAGGGAGGGAGGGAGAAGGGAAGAAGGGAGGGAGGGAGAAGGGAAGAAGGGAGGGAGGGAGAAGGGAAGAAGGGAGGGAGGGAGGGAGAACATGAGCTGTTTAATGTAAGCACATGTGGAATCCCTCTAACATCACAGCGCCAGCCGCAGGAAGCAGGGACTCCTACCACAAACACCAGCTGCTTGGTCCTCTCCACGTGCTTCAGGAATTTGTGGCCCATGCCCTTGTTCATGTGAGCACCTTCAATCAGCCCTGGAAGGTCAGCTACAGACACCTAGAAAATATTAATATGACCAGTAGAGGGCGCACTGGTTAAGGACCTGAGCAGGTTCACTGCACACATAGAGGTTTAACTGTAATCGCTTAGGTGAACTAAATAAATGAAATAGCTCTCTGGTTAAACATCTTAGCTACCTAACTAAATAGAAGGTACTTCACAGTACGGAATAAGCAGAACTTTATCTTGATTTAACCCCCCCACCAGGCCCTTGTCCTCACCCCACAGACCTCGGCTTCTGCCTGGTCTTACCTGCTTGTAGTCGTTGTACATGATTTTCCCAAGTTCTGGTCTTAGAGTGGTGACTGGAAGATGAAACGGGTCAGTATTTTCACTGAATGCACTTAAATTCATCAGCTGAAGAGTAAAGCACTAAGAATAGATTTGGAAAAAAGTAAATGCAAAGCCGTGTTTTGGCCTTCAGTGCAAACAAACACGTCCGTCTTTAAATATGACAGCAATCAGGAAATAACCAAGAACCAAACTGTTCAGAGATACAGGAACATAAATGTTCCAAAAAAAGGAAGAAAACCAGGAGCACTCACATGGGTAGCTGGCGACCTGAGGCCGGGCGTGGGACAGTTTAGCCAGTAGTGACGATTTACCCGCATTTGGAAACCTTGGGGGACAGAGAAGCTGGACTAAAACAGGCTCGTCCTACTTCTCCATGCTGACAGTGGTGCCAAGGCACTGCAGAGCACAGGTAGACAGGCAGGCAGGCAGACAGACAGACAAGCAGAGAGACAGACAGGCAGACAGACAGACAAGCAGAGACACAGACAGGCAGACAGACAGACAAGCAGAGAGACAGTCAGGCAGGCAGACAAGCAGAGACACAGACAGACAGACAAGCAAAGAGACAGAAAGGCAGACAGGTAGACAGTAAGGCAGACAGGCAGGCAGACAAACAGACAGGCAGACAAGCAGAGACACAGACAGACAGACAAGCAAAGAGACAGAAAGGCAGACAGGCAGGCAGACAAACAGAGAGACAGACAGGCAGACAAGCAGAGAGACAGAAAGGCAGACAGGCAGGCAGACAAACAGAGAGACAGACAGGCAGACAAGCAGAGAGACAGTCAGGCAGGCAGACAGACAGGCACACAAGCAGAGACACAGACAGACAGACAAGCAAAGAGACAGAAAGGCAGACAGGTAGACAGACAGTAAGGCAGACAGGCAGGCAGACAAACAGAGAGACAGACAGGCAGACAGACAGGCTGCTCACCCCACCAGGCCCACGTCGGCAATCAGCTTCAGGTCCAGCCGGATGTGCCGAGCCTGGCCTTTATTGGGCAGGTATCCCATGTGGAAGGACCCGCCCTGACCTCCTCGTGCCACCAGGACCTTATCGCCCACAGCATTCAGCTCCCCTGCCAGTCAGGGCAGCACCATGCAGTCAGACTCCCTCACTCAGGCAATGCCGACCCCACAAACGGTGTCAACAGACAAGGCGACAGGTTCACGACGGGGGCTTTACCCAGAATTCTCCTGTCGTCGGTGGTGACAACAATGCCGGTCGGGGCAAAAACCTGCTGGTCGTTTCCCTTGTCGCCCTTCAGAGCGCGGATGCTGAAATAGACGAGATCAGGGAGTCTGACCAGCAGGCTACCCCTCCCCAAAGCCGCCCCCCCCCCAAAGCTGCCCAGCCCAATCCAGCACCCATCCCCCCCCCCCCCCCCCCAAGCAGGCCTGCCCAGGGTCTTTTTTTCCAGGCGTCTTCTGGCCCTTAGATCAGCATGTTGGGTGATGAGATTCAGGCCAGGTCCTCTGCTCAAGGGTGCAGCAGCGAGAGCCTCTGGGGCAGGAAGCCTCCAGTCAAGGTCCCTCTTCAGACATGGAGCAGCTCCCTGCTCTAAGGAGCCTCTCATCATCCAGCTCGCGCACGTCCCACATATTCTCCAGTGTGAGCTTCAAACTTTATAACTATTACATAAACCGCTGTATATATAAAGTAAGAAAGCCATTATAAATAATACAATCACTCATTCATGTTCTATGCACAGGTGTCCTATGCAGGATGCCACTGCTTTTGATCAATGAGCTCAATTTATTTTGATTAATTTAGCTCATCCCACTTAAGTCCACACACTAAACTCTTGATTTTCTTGAAAAGGCCAATGAGGTGACAGTTTCTTCAAGGACGAGGAATTTCTGGTCGACTGCTCTGGATTCGACCTTGGGGGGCAGGGGGACCTCGGTGACCTAAGGATGACTGTAAACACGTGACATCATGTCTCTCTCACTGTCTTGCTAAGAAGAGCAGCAGGGTTGAGCGGTCCAACAGGATGTCTTTATAGGGTCGCAGTGAGAGTAAAGCAAGCAGGGGGCAGAGAGACCCTGGTCAGGATGCCAGTCCATCAGCTTTTTCTGCACCCTCTCCGGCTAATAAAGGCAGCCTTACCTGCTGTTGGTGCCAACTCCTGCCACCAGCCTCTTCTGGGGGTACATATCCTTGACTTTCTTCAGAGTGATACTCTCCTTGGCTATCACCCACACATCGCCGCCTTTCCCTCCTTGCCCCCCCAGACGGGGCAGCCCCATGCCTCCGCTGCCCCCTTTCACATACAGCCGGAGGTTGTCCACAAAGCCGCCGTACTGCGGGCAGAAGAGGAGACAGGGCTACAGCAGCTGGACAGGGGTACACGAGGCAAACCTGGTTCCTCCAAAATTCAACCACAATTCCGTCAATCTTATTTTTTCCAAAACTATTTCATGACATTTATTTGCCCATGTATTCAGAAAATAGAGTATTTCAGTACTACTCTTACAAAGAGTACTATCAGTAATTACAACCAATAAAGCTATATTATTATTATTATTATTTAAAAATGTAATATTCTCAATCCGCCTATATACGTTGCTGAATGTTTCCTCCATCCCTCGATCCCTCAGGCTGAACGGAAAGCCAGACCACCTTCCAGCGGTCAATCCCGGCAGTCCCAACGCCACGCCAGGGCGCCGTCCTCCGGTATAAATGCCACATGGCTCCATACAGCTGACAGCTCATTCAATTCTCGGCTTAATGCCGTACTGGGGAGCAGATCCCTGCATTTAAACCAATTCGCCTGACCTTGACACCTCAACTTTTCCCTTAATGGATCTGAAACATTACATTTTCTGAAATGGGAACCACATTCAAAGGGGTTAAGAGGAGGATCAAAATAAATTTCTATAACGGTGGAATGATCCTCTGCGCTGCCAAAGGAGAGAAGCCAATGACGCCAAATGTTCGCATGTACACCCAGCCAGAACTGATACGTCACACAAACCTTCCTCAGACAAACACGACTGATCCAAACCATGTTCTTTTCTGCAGCTGTCGTTCACGCTATTCTTAAAAGACCATTCCGTAAGATAAATTACAGCTCATTATTCCAGCACCATACATTCGAAACATCCCCGAAATTACGAGACCACACGTTTTTGAGAAACAGGAAGTTCACGCCTCGGGGGTAGCCCATTGGAGGAGCTCAGCGTCAATCACACAGAGACCAATGGAAACCCAGACTCGTTCTCGCGTGTTATCGCGACCACGCATTGCGCTCTGGCAAGTGAGGATAAAATCATTATTCCTCTATCCGCTAGTTCTGGTCGGGGTCGCAGGGGTATAGGGAGCTTATTCCAAGCACCTTAACATACAGCACTGGGGTATCATGGGCGGGACGCAGCTCCATGGCAGGATACATTTAGGGACGCTAATTAAACTAACCTCACAGAGCCTAGGTGGGATTCGAACTCACAACCCCGGAGGTGTGAGGCAACAGTACACACCAACCATTATGAAACCTCAAGTAGTGTATTTCCAGTTGCTATACATTATGCACATTAAGACATTGCTGCTTAAAAACTGGGCTTTTGTCTTTTCAACTAACGTATACCCCTTTATAATGAAAATAATGGCATTAATTTGGCGTTGGTCACTCCATACATTTTCGCATGAATTTTAAAAAAACTTACAATATTTTGCTTATATAGGTAATAATATTGTACTGTATGTCACTAACTGTTCGGCGTGGAAATCGGTATAGATATGATCCGATCAAGAAGTCACGCACTAGGTGACCGCTGGCTCCACGTCTCTATTCGTCAACGGGCTTGCTAATACAATGCAATGACGAGTCTGGAGGCGGTCACTAGTATATAACAACTGCAGTGCCAGTTTCTGCAGCGGTTTTTCGTCCTTGTCTGGAACGCGTCCAAGCTACCTAATCGTGTTATTTCAGTCTTATCTATATCCAAGGATTACGTAGTTATGTAAGTGCACGTTTATATAAAATTTAACTCTGATACGCAATAAGCATTGCGTCTATAATGTGTCTATAATGAGCCCCTTATTATCAATAGTAACCGTTAAGTAGATATCTACATCTGGAAACTACATAATGCCTTGTGTATTGTCTTTTCAGGCTACAAAAAAGTTTAATACATTTCTTTCTTACTTCTGTGATTGAACTCCTAAATTTCACTGCTTTGGAAAGTGATATTTGGTGATCCGAACAGGTGAAATAACATACAATTTTGGTGGCAATGTTATACAACCTGCAGTGTATACAGCCATGACACAGTGGGTAACGAAAGCTTGATGCTTCCTTAGACCGTAGTGTTCATGATGATGCCCCATCAAGGCAGATGTTGCCTCCCTCTGCTCGCTGGCTCTCGTCACTGCGTTCACCTGAACTGCCTTCCCGAAGGGAGAGATAGACACCCAGTGATCCAGATGAATATGCTGTGCGTAGCGGCCACGGTGGTCAGCCTCTGGGACTTCATGAGGCACCTGAAGCTGTCTCAGCACCAGAGGCACAATGATCTCTTCTTGGACCTGGCTCAGCGCTTCTGGGAGCTGTATGCTTACTGTGTGCTGTCTGGATCACACACACGGGCTGGGAGGTATGCAGTGGAGCACTGACATAGCTGTGCAAAGAGGAAGTATTCTGTCAATGGCAGGGCTCTGTACAGGACAGTGTGAGTGTCTTCGCTTCTGGATGGCACATATAGAATCCTGTCTCCTTAATGTGTCATTGCACGGTGTTATAAGGCGTTATAAGGGCAAGCGCTTGTGGAGCCAGAATGGCTTGTGCATTTGTCTCTTTGTAGGGCAGAGTAGCTAGAAATTCAAGAGAAAAAGCAGAAGCAGATAGTTCAGATCCAGAAGGTAAAAATCCAGATCAAGATTTTGTTTCAACCAACTAGCTAAGCTCAAAATAAATAAATCACAGGGCCCTGATGGCATCTTACCTATAGTGTTAAAAGAGATGAGGGATATTATTTGCCGACCCTTAACATTACTGTTTCAAAAATCCTTATCTGAAGGTGTGGTACCTTCTGATTGGAAGCATGCCAACATAACGCCCATTTTCAAAAAAGGGGATAGAAGTAATTTGTCAAACTATAGGCCAATCAGTCTAACTTGTATAACTGGTAAAGTTATGGAGGCTATAATCAAAGAGAAAATGGTAGATTACCTGGACTCAAATAACATTTTGAGGGATAGCCAGCATGGATTTAGGAGAGGTAGATCCTGTTTAACAAATCTGTTGGAGTTTTTTGAGGAAGCTACTCAGGAAGTTGATGATAAGAAGGCCTATGATGTCATCTATTTAGATTTCCAAAAGGCTTTTGATGTTGTTCCCCACAAGAGGCTCTCACTTAAACTCAAAGCGACAGGTATTTTAGGAACTGTAGCGACTTGGATTGATAACTGGTTAACGGATAGGAAGCAGCGAGTAGTTATAAGAGGCTCGATGTCACAGTGGGCCTGCGTTCATAGTGGGGTACCGCAGGGTTCAATTTTAGGACCACTTTTGTTCCTAATTTACATAAATGATATAGACACCAATATATACAGTAAACTGGTGAAATTTGCAGATGACACCAAGGTGGGTGGTGTAGCAGATACTGAACTAGCGGCTCAGCAGCTACAGCGGGATCTTAATTTAATTAGTGACTGGGCTGACACCTGGCGGATGAAATTTAACATAGACAAATGTAAGGTACTCCATGTAGGGAGCAGAAATATAAAGTACAGGTATTTTATGGGACCTACTGAAATAAAGGTAGCTGATTATGAGAAAGACCTTGGTGTGTATGTTGATGCTTCCATGTCTCATTCTCGCCAGTGTGGGGAAGCAATAAAAAAGGCCAATAGGATGTTGGGGTACATCTCCAGGTGTGTGGAGTTTAAGTCAAGGGAGGTAATGCTAAGATTATACAATTCCTTGGTGAGACCTCACCTAGAATATTGTGTACAGGTTTGGTCACCATATCTTAAAAAGGACATAGCGGCCTTAGAAAAGGTGCAGCGTAGGGCCACAAGAATGATTCCTGGTCTTAGAGGAATGTCATACGAGGAAAGGTTATTTGAGCTAAATCTGTTCAGCCTCAAGCAAAGGAGACTGAGGGGGGACATGATCCAGGTCTATAAGATTCTAACAGGTTTGGATGCTGTTCAACCGAATAGTTACTTCAGCATTAGTTCAAATACAAGAACTCGTGGCCATAGGTGGAAATTAGCGGGAGAACATTTCAAACTGGATTTAAGGAAGCACTTCTTTACACAGCGTGTAGTCAGAGTATGGAATAGTCTTCCTGATAACGTAGTGCAAGCTGAATCCTTGGGTTCCTTTAAATCAGAGCTAGATAAGATTTTAACAACTCTGAGCTATTAGTTAAGTTCTCCCCAAGCGAGCTCGATGGGCCGAATGGCCTCCTCTCGTTTGTATAGTTCTTATGTTCTTATGTTCTTATGTTCTTACCAGTTGAGTAACTCTATGACTTTTCATGCTCAACTGGTTGGTTGAAACAAAATGTTGGTCTGGATTTTTACCTTCTGGACCGAAACTTTCCACCTCTGAAAAGAAAACACAGTAGTTGCTTCGCTAACATTTTGTGTGTGTGTTTCTGCCGTGTGGACATTGCTGAGGCATTAATTCCATTTTATTTTTCAAAATGAGGAGGTAATACACAGCTGGACTATGACTGAGGCTCCCAAATGTCTGTCATTTATACAGCGTGATGTCCGTGGGGTGAACGGGGTGACGAGGGGGAAGGTTTAGGAGGATATAAAGCATCATCAGCTGTAGAGGCATCAGTATCTACGGGGACTTTAGTCAGTAATCAATCAGTCATTCATCACTGTTAAAGATTATTGATGCTTAAACTTTTTTGTTTCTGTATTTCTTTACTTTTAGATAATAATACATATTTAGTAAACAGAGTCATTAGCACTGAGCACCTCCCTGCCTATTTTTAGCGCCTTTGTGTGATCCTGATTATTATAAAACCCTGATCACCCCATAGAGAGCCGCTCCGTCTAATGAGGCAAATTCGATTTGGGAGTCAATGTTGTTATTTCATTCACACTGTCTGGAAATTGAAATTGAAGATAAAATACCAGACTTGGCAAAAGTGTGCTAGAAGGTCACTGTAGGTCATTGACTCAGATGTTCCTGCCGTTCATCTAACTCATCCATCACTGCAGGTGTTGCCATAACAGCCAGAGCTGCATCATCCGCCTAATAAAGGAACAGAACAAATTCCCAGCATCCATTCCACACTGGAAGACACACACACTCACACAGCACAGGGGCAGGGAATAACACTAGGCTGTTGGTTAAGGTTTTCATGTGCAACTGAGAAAAATACCTAATCTGCGTATCATTACATTCTCCAGTCATTTTTAATCTGTGATAAGTCACATGTATAACAAAATACATAAAAATTAAATCTAACACCGGGGTCAGTAATGCTTCATGCCAGATGAACCCCAAATGTTTACAGGGTACATAAACAGACACCCCTATAAAACTGATATGACAGAGTCCAAAAGAGCTCAGATGTTTGTGTGTGTCGGCAGGTTTTTTGAGACACTGGCGTGTTCTGATTCCCGCTTTGTTGATTATTTTGCTGAGGTTGATTACGGAGTGGCTGCCTAGCTGCCCGCCGCCACATCTGAGGGTTTCACTGCATGACTAACATGACTGACAGACCGCACATCAAAGGAAGGTCCTTTACATATTCAAGGTGAACAAATTGCAGCTGGATGGAGGAACACAAATCTGCCCCTTCGTGTTGGCAGAGTGGGTCCAAAGACAAGCAGTTTAATTGCCACTCATGGACTGGGATCCTGTTCAGGTAGTAACTCTGTCTAAGGTTGGCTCTGACCCACCCCCCCCGACCCCCACTGACCCTGTCAAGGATGGACACCTGGAAGCTGGATGGATAAATCCCTCCTTTTCAATGACCGCTAGTTCAGCTGCGGTCATGTTCATCCACAGCCAAATTTACACACGAGAACTGAATAATTCTGTGAGTAAAACAAGGACAGCGCAGTTTCCTCTGCAGTAAGACACCACATTTTCATTGCAGAACCTCTTTACAAAGTACCACGTACTGGATAAATTACCACTTAAAAGTCCGGAGTTTTTATTTTGCTTGGATTGCTATAGACGCTGTAGAAATCCCCTCTCCTATTACATTCTCAGAATACACAGGCCACAGGGTAGTGAGAGGGGGGCTGGGGAGATCAGTCAAAACAAGCAAATAATGAAATGTGTTTTGGAGCCATTGTGAAAATTACAATTCTTTTGTGTTTTAACTAGCGGTGTTTTTTCCTCACAGCTGTCACGTTTTAAAAATCAATCATTTCTTCTTTTGTTGTTGCACATATACCTACTGAATTAAGCATTTTAATAGGACGCCTTCAGTTGACACTCACCATGTCTTATTTGCTGTCTATAGGCAAAAGCAGGCGTACAGGAGAATATCGCAGACAGAAAAACAGTCAGAGTCAACTCTAAATAATAATTGAAAGTCATTGGGCATGACTGTCATGGACAGCACAGTAATTAAATTAAAGCCTAAATATAGAAACCTGAAACAGTAAACAAACGTATGGGCCAGTGTCACCTAAGATTTTAACCATAGCGCCACGTTTACTGCTTATGAGTCACAGCACTCTTTAAATATTTGCAGAAAACTGTTTCTTTATATATGTATTTTTAGTTAAGGTAACACAGATCAATTTTGCTGCACTGGTAGAGCGTGGGAGTCACTATAGTAACACATAATACATCGGGTACGGAACAATAAAAGGGACAATTTTAGTGAAGGCAAAAATGAATGAAAATGAAAAGCATGGGGGAATAATGAAATATACAGGGGTCAGGGGTATGCATGTGTCTTATGATTTTATTAATTTTATTAGATACCGTTTTAGAATGCCCTTTGTGCGCTAATAAAGTAATGTTAATTAGCCAATAATTCTCTAATCAAGTGACGTTAAATTACATAACTTGGCTTAAACTATATCTACCGTAATTATGTTTAACAAGATACATTTGTTAACTTGCAATGCAAATTTTACAATACTTACTATAGCAGGAAATACTGTTACAGGAGATAATAGTCACACATTTTTACAAAATCGTTTTTTATTGTGAAGCCTGTAGCCCTGTTATCTGTTTTATTTTATTAATTAAATGTCCCCCCTTTAAAAGAATCCTCGCAGAACGTCTAATGTGCAGCGTCTCAGCAGAGATCAGAAGGTCTGCAGGATCTGCGCTCCTGCTCCACTTCGGCGGAGAATCACGGACTGATTTGATGCTCTGTATTACATCCTGGTTATTTTCAGTTCAGAACGGCGCCACATTTTTGGGACGGAGCTTTTATTCAGAATGTATTTTATATTAGCTTTGTATTCGGGGCGCCGATGACAGATTTCGTCACTCGATAGTGTCCACTTTACCCCGCAGTAGTGGCATCCGTGGAGAAGGGGGGATCATGTAATCTCATGACTTCTGATCGATCCTCCCACTAATGACCAGCGCTATTTATGCTGCTTAGAATTAGCAGGCATCGGACTACCGGAGCAGGAAGGATTGCGCTTGGGAAATACAACTGCGCTGAGGTAAGTGGATATGAAAAAGGATTTCATGTACCGTCTGGTATTGGAAGAATGACCGTGAACGTGACCTAAATTTGATAAGAGCTGGTGCCATAGCCTAGATTTCCGATTTCCTCATGCATTTTGTGTACACTTCCACGGCCATGGAAACAGACAGCGGCTGGGGCTGCACTTACCATTTTAAGAGTTGCGAATTAATAAAGGGTCCGCTATTGCCTTCCTTTACGTAATCTTCGGGGGCTGTAAGCGCGCGACACTCACACCCAGCTAAGGGTTCACCAGGGAGATCACGGGGAACACGGGTCCCCGCGAAAGTGTGCGCAGCTGCAAGTCACGATCTCACAGAAATCAGTATTAATAGTATCAATAAGTATGTATTATAGTACACTACATTTCACTTTCAATAACACTGTTACCTGAGGGTTTTTTTTGAGAATGGCAATCTGTAACTTGTACTCTAAAATGGTCATTGGTACTAGTGAGTAAAAGTTTAGTACTTCTGTATTTCTTGTCAAAAAGAAGTATAAATCAATTTGCACGGTGTCCTACATTTTACATTTTTTTAAAAAGCTAACACTTCGCTTAGCTTCAGATAATTAAAAAGTAAGCTTAATCTTAATGATATTTTACACGTGCCTTTATACATATTTTTGTTAATATTTACATTGTTTGATTTACTGTTGTAAAACAGAATTCCGTAGAAATTTCACAGACATTATAGTTGGATGGATTCGTTATAATGAAGTGAGGAACCCAGAGACCCGACGGCCTGAGCTGTCTGTCCACCACGCTTGACTTGTCTTGCTTTGGGTCAGCATTCCTGTCTCCGCGGTGCGGGCAGCCTCCAGCCTCGCAGACCATCGCCAGCATCCCCTTTATCAACACATACCACTGCCATTCAGCGAAAATAACTCCAGCTGACAATTGCTTATCGCCCGGCTTCCAAAGGCCGTCAATATGCCTTGTTTTAACCCTGTTGTGATCTACTGACTTCATCGGTTAGTTCGCGCACTTTAGAAACTTTACACAGCGCTTAAACATAGCCATGACTACAGTGACACATGGTGTGATTCTGTGGATCATATTTTACATTAGGAAAACTTTTAAATGGTTTAATGGAAAACGTCCCCCGTGACCACGAATAGTATAAGTGGTTACAGAAGATGGATGGATGGATGGAAAACGTCATACAGGGGTGGAGTATCACAAAATGAAATGTCTAAAGAGGGTTGTGAATTTTAGCATGACACCGTAGCAGGTATGTAGAGAGTAAGGCTGTGGGCGGTGCTGGCAGCGCGGTGGAGCTGGTGGGGACCGATCCTGTGACAGTGACGCTGTTTGCATCTATACAAGAGCAGCAGCAGGCAAATTAAAGGCAACCGAACAGCAGCGCTTCATGAGAAAACCCCAGTGAATGTGGTTAAGAGAGGGTTAAATTGTGAAGGGATGTGAAAATACCAGCTTCAGGCCCAAAGCCAGAGGCCACCGAAGTTGACGCTATGATCCAGAGAATTTAATAATCCACAGAATGACAACCCTTTAAAGGAAAAGTATAAATAAGGGTGTAAATTAATATACACAACAACAACAATGGTAAAATAAGTGTGGCTGGTACATGTCACAGCACACAAAGCAGACATAGAGCGGCGTGCGGATAATTTGGCACACTGTGTGATCACAGGGATTTGTGTCTTTCAGTGCACAATGGCACATCAGTGCCCCACGTCTGAGCCTTTGATAATTTGCTTTTGTTGCAGTGCGATGACTCTGCACTAATGAACTTTAACGTGGGAAGATAAATTGGACCACAGTTTGTATCGGTGTTAGTATGGAGATCTTGCAGTCATGAACTGCTTTAATTCTGTCCCCAGGGAAGCCAGCATTCTGTGAAGGCAAGATAATTCACTCTTACTGTGGTGTGTTTTCGGAATGTTAATAAATTGTGGAAAATTCCGGATTCTCTGTATTTTACCTGTCTTCTAGGCTAATGACTGATTATCTGAGGAAGAATGCAAGCGGTGTTGGGTTTTTTTAAACCCTAACCCTAACCCATCTCCAACGGGGCAGAAACTGACTTGTTGGAAAGATGGTATCTTTCTATGGTGCCAAGTTGAAAGCCCCTAACTTCACACATTCTGATGGCACTGTTGCAGGAGATTGCATGCCTGCATACTGATGATATACCTCTGTCAGGAATGGGTGTGGCCTAATTAGCCAAATTCCTCAAATAGGGGTGTCCTTATACATTCTGCTGTATAGTGCACCTAACAATGATGTACTAATGGGACAGGGTGGCCAACTTTGGTCAGCTGGCTGGCATGAGATTTTCAATTCGAGACCAGTCTGCACACACAGATACATGTACAGTATGTTACAGTTTCATTACCTTGTAAATAGTCTGTAGGGTTTGCAACAGCCTGGACGCTTTTGATGTAGATAAATTTCGGTTTATAATGGAATGATATAGATTTGCCATAAGATTTCTTGCTTGTGAGAGTCAGAACGCATGAGTGTCACGCCAGATGCATGAGAGTTGGCAACCCTGATGGATAAAACTGAAGTTTGCACATTACTCTGACCCATAGGTGGTAAATGCAGTACTTGATGGCTGTCATCTCCATTGCATGCAGTGACAGAGCAGACCCTTGGTGGCCAGTGCCAGCTCTGGCTGCCGCGATGCCCTTCCTGGAGGAAAACTCTCTGTTTGGGGAGCAGCCCGTTACTCTGCCAGTGATCATCATCGGTGAGACTCTCGTCAAATGAACTGAACACATTCATTAATACAAATCACAGCAGGGGAGTTAAGATGAAGGGCCCGGAAGATGTCATTTCTAATAAGGCTGGTGGAAACTATTTCAGATAAAAAAAGCAGTAGGTTAAATCGATAACGCAGGATCCAGGTCAACCTCTGACCCTGAATAGGATAAGTGATTAGAAGATGGATGGATGGAGCGACCGATCTCCGGATAAGCAATTAGAAGATGGATGGATGGATCAATGAAATGAAATAATGCCACTGAATTAGTTATTAGCTAACTTAACAATCAAAAGAATAATTACTGTCTGTCCATTAGGATAAAAGCTTGTCCAGTAGATTTCTCCTTTTGTCCTACATCATTTTTCTATAATTGACATAAAACCCTGTATTTAAAAAAAAATCACTGCATGCACGGAATTTCTTGTGTCTGCTGTGTCTTAGACTTACCTGCATTTATCTCACTTTTGAAATGTAAAATAAGAGCGGACTCTGCTCCTGTATTCCCAGGGAATGGACCATCTGGAATATGCTTATCCTATATACTCAGCGGCTATACACCTTACCTGGACCCTGGAGCAGTTCATCCAAATCCAGTCCTCTTCAGAAAACTGCAGGAATCAAAGTACCTTGCCGTCATTGAGCAGGTCATGAATCACTGACGTCAGTAATCAGCCACACTCAGTTAGTTCTACTCAGATTTACCACCTTTCCTAACAATAATCATGTACACTATATGACCAAAGGTACACTATATGACCAAAGGTACACTATATGACCAAAGGTACACTATATGACCAGAAGTATGTGGACACCAACTTGTCTGACATCGCATTCTGATGCCAAGGGTATTAATATGAAGCTGCTGTGCTCTGTGCTGCTCTGATAGCTTCTGTTCTCCTGGGAAGCCTTTCCATTAGATGCTGGGACATTGCTGGTGGGATTTGCTGCCACTCAGCCTGGGTATTGACGTTGGGTTATTAGGTCCGTTCCTGCGAGTTGGCATGGTCGAACACCTCCCGGCCGAACTTGATCTCAGATGTTTCCACTTCACAATCACTTGAGGTTGACCAGGGCATCTCCAACGGGGCAGAAATTTGGCAAACGGGCTTGTTGGAAAAACAGCATCAGATTATGGTGCCAAGCTGAAAGTTACCCATTATTCTGCCAGTGTTTGTCACTGAAGATTGCATAATTGTGTACTTGTGTGCTCTATGGGTGTGGCTTAATTGGTAAAATTTGTTTAATTAATTAATTAATAGGGGTGTCCACATTCTTTTAGCTATATTGTCTACCTCACAAGATCTTGCTGTCAAACACTTGACTAGTCATTCACATCTGCTGAAAATAATCATTTTACTTAGTAGCTCTTCTTTCAGACCCATTTGTGAAGCTGCATCATGTATAGCACTGATTGGCCATCTTCTCCTTAGGACTTAGCACTGATCGGTCATCTTCTCCTTAGGACTTAGTACTGATCGGTCATCTTCTCCTTAGGACTTAGCATTGATCGGTCATCTTCTCCTTAGGACTTAGCACTGATCGGTCATCTTCTCCTTAGGACTTAGCACTGATCGGCCATCTTCTCCTTAGGACTTAGCACTGATCGGTCATCTTCTCCTTAGGACTTAGCACTGATCGGTCATCTTCTCCTTAGGACTTAGCACTGATCGGTCATCTTCTCCTTAGGACTTAGTACTGATTGGCCATCTTCTCCTTAGGACTTAGTACTGATCGGTCATCTTCTCCTTAGGACTTAGCACTGATCGGTCATCTTCTCCTTAGGACTTAGTACTGATCGGTCATCTTCTCCTTAGGACTTAGTACTGATTGGCTATCTTCTCCTCAGGACTTAGAGTACCTGAGCGAAGGCCTGGAGGGTCGCTCCACCAACCCCGTGGCTGTCTTGTTCGACACGCTGCTGCACCCCAATGCAGACGCGGGCTACGATTTACCCTCTGTACTCCAGTGGAGGTTGGAGACCCAGCACCATGTTCCCCACTTGGTTCTGGGTCGAGCTGCACCTGGGGGTGCCTGGAATGTGAGTTTCTCCTCATGGACCACAGGATACTCTTGCAGACAGAAGCCAGTTGTTATGTTTTCTTCTACTGCTCAGACCTTCCCCTGATACCCCCAATTGCTCCACGTTTGTTCAGTTCCACCACCAGCACATATGATTCAACTAACATCTTAGTATCTTCAAGGTCTTCCTCTGGGCTAGTGGTGGAGACAAAACAAATTTATGGAATAGGGGTGGCTTGGGAATTTGTGGTCTATGTCACATTCATTTATTATATAAATATAACTGATTAGAAATTCTCATTTTAAATAAATTCTCATTTTAAATACGTTTTTACTTAAAACTTAAGTAATTAATTACTTAATTACTTAAATATTATGCTGAAACAAATAGTGCCACATAAAGGCGCTTTCCCACTGCAGGAACCTTTATCAGGCAGCAAGAACTTCTGTCGCGTTCCCACTGCAGGAACCTTTATCAGGCAGCAAGAACTTCTGTCGCGTTCCCACGGCAGGAACTCAGCCCATTACAATCGTAGTTCCTTGGAGGTAGTTCCTGAACCTTTCTTTAGTCCCTACTTCAGAGTGGGTACTTTTTGCTTGAGCCAGAACTACTGGGTGTGGCTTATAGAGAGAAACTTTGCTGATTGGTCAACCACAAGCACCGGCGCTTGGAAGTTACGCAAAAGTTCAGGGAAAAGAGACAGAAGTAGTCAAGCAAAAAATTAGTAGATGGACTTATTTTTATATCTCAATTACATTAAATGCATTAATAACTTTTTCGCTTGCATCTTATTTCTGCATCGAAAGATTTGGTCAATAACTGGCAACTTCTGTCCATAAATTATGGTGCCAGCGGAGAAAATGTTATTGGTGGAATAACATTAGATCGTTTTTTATTCTATGCAGTATGAAACATCAGTCTGGTGGCCAGATTTAATAATGAATTATAAACATGTTGTGGGCAGTATAAATAAAATATAAATAAAATTTGTCCCATATTTTTATACCACGCAATCTATCCCTCCCAATAAATAAAACAATTCGCTCAACCTCCATTGTTTTGACATGCTGGTGTAGTTTAGTTTGAAATTACATGTGAAGTTAAACCTGTTTTAGTCTCCCTTCTTATTTAGAATAAAGGTCATGGCTCCTGCTGTGTGGTGGGAAAGTGACACACAAAAGTGACCAGGAACTACCCAAATCGAAGGTTCCCAATCGAGACAGCCCAGTAACTCAGAACCAGGAACTAGGTTCCGGAACATCGGTGGAAAAGCGCCTTAATGCTCTCGACCTGCTTTTAGGCAATGGAGGGATCCATGTTGACAATCAGCCTGGGAATTTGGATGGAGCTCCCTGGGGTAAACTATAGAGATGTTGCAACAGGGAAGCAAAGGTAACTGGCGCCTCAGCCGTCTGTCTCACTCCAGAGGCTCGTAGTGACCATGTATGATTGTTATATGGACACATCCTGTGCCTCTTCCAGGGCAAAGGCAAACGACAGAGCCACGCCAGAAGACATTTCCTCCTACTACAGAAACTATGTGAAGTTCATGGGTCTCCAGAAGAATTTCGTGGACAATGTATATGTGACCTCTGTACAGAAGCTTCACAGGGAGCATGAGGGGGACGCGGTTGATGGAGAAATGGAGCTACGAGTGAAAGGGGGTGCCCCCAGCGTGCCAACCAAGGCTCTTTGGGAAGTCAGGGGCTACCAGAGTGTTCAAGGGGACACCCACATGCCGTTTAGCCTCTTCGCAGAAAATGTGGTTCTGGCCACCGGTGCCTCTGACTCTCCAGCCAGACTGGGAGTGGAAGGGGAGAACTTGCCGTTTGTCTTCCACAGCATGTGTGCCCTGGGGGTAGCCGTCAGAGAGCGTAGCCTCGGCCGGGACTCGGACCCAGTGCTGCTCGTGGGCGCAGGGTTGAGCGCGGCTGACGCCGCGCTGTTCGCCCACAGCAGCGGGGTCACCGTGCTGCACGCCTTCAGGAAGTGCGTGGACGACCCGGGGATGATCTTCAAGCAGCTGCCCAAGACGATGTACCCTGAATATCACAAGGTCTACCACATGATGTGCTCACAGAGCCACACTGCCACTGCCTCCGGCCTGTTCCCAGACTACACCAGTTTCCCTGAGCACTGTGTCGTCTCCTTTCAGCCTGATGTAAAATGCGTGCTGAGGAATGGCAACAATTTGAAGACCTTTAAGATCTCCATGGCCTTGGTGCTCATCGGCACCAATCCCAACCTATTTTTCCTCAAAGAACAAGGCCAGTATCTTGGTCTTGATCCTCACAAGCCTATTTCCTGCAAGCAGAACCCCATTGACATCCACCCCCACACATTTGAGTGCATGAAAGAGGCTAGCCTTTTTGCCATGGGTCCTCTGGTTGGTGACAATTTTGTACGCTTCCTGAAGGGCGGCGCTCTTGGCATTGCCAGCTGCCTGAGAAGACAAAAGAAGAAAGGGAAGCTGATTGCTGATAGTGGAGGTGGGGGGATAGCTTAAATATGGGGGTGGGCAGGGAATGCGAGAATGGGGCAAGAGCCTGTGCCATACTTATTGTTTGTATGCTGTGCAGCCTTCAATTTTTTTAAGTGTGCAACATGCTTAAAACTTGAAAGTGTACAAGTGACTGTAGACTAGAGATGCCGAAGGCAAATTCTCAGTGATCAATCTACCGTACTGTGAATGATAAAGATACAAGGTCTGAGGATTCAGAGAATTCGATTTTATTCATCCTGATGTCTCAGACGTGTCTCTGTTGCCCACCAACAGATAAATGTTTGTTTAGGGACCAGGCAGCTGAATTAAGTTACATGTTTTTTGTCTCACTGGATTCATTTAAACGACTCAAAAGACTCAGCAGTGCCAATCTCAATGCCCAGTTATACCAAACGACCCAAGGTTTTGTTGGCGTTTTGAAATGGGCCGACACCAGGTCTCATTGAGGCCTCCTATGCAAATCTGTATTTTTAAAAAAGGATGAATGTTAAATGCAAGTTAATGACTGGGGAAGCACACCAGAATATCCCTTTGTAAATTATTTAGTGTTAGAAGCTCTCGTTTGCATTTCTCTGCTGTGCCAAAAACCTGAACGGAGGCTAAACAGGAAGGGAGCTCATTGATTTTTTTAAAAACTTGATCATTAATACAAGCAGGTTGTGCTCCCAGTGTGCAAGGCCTTCTCTCTGGTCCTTGGCCAGTCCCTGCCTGGAATCCACTAACTTCAAGCAACAAATGCCAATGTTAGTGTAGAAAAACAGAGCTATCAACTGTCTACAGCTAGGAATGTTTGCTCCTGATTTAGGAAAGGCTTTATCATCTTTTTTAATTTTTTCTTATTGTACAATATCCCAATTTCCAGCCCAGTTATCACAGCTAACCAGTTCAGTAGGGCAAGAGATTTAATTAGTTCCATTAGGGAAATTATTTGTTTAACAGACTATTTCCATGGTCATCTACTGCCAAAACTGGTAGTTTCCAGCCCCCTTCCGGCTCTCGTTTTCACCCGTGACAAACCTGATGTAGATGAGAAGATGAAGCACTGTGTTTGGGGCCCCAACATCGGGGGGGGGGGGGGGGGGTCTGACCCTTCAGGACGGGACTGAACTACGTCTCCTAACCTAAGCTGTGCAAGTTGATAGCAGCATGTTTATTTAAATCCCAGTAAGTCGAATATGATGTAACGTTAAACACAAATGAGGTATTAATGTTTTGTACATAGTACTTTTTTTTATTATGAACAAATAAAATGTTTTAAAAAAATTTCTTAACACAAACATCGTTACATTGCTTGCTGTCAGTAGCTCAGCGTGTGGACTGATGAAAAGCAGGGAAAATCAAAAGTGTGACATTCACTGGTATGAAGGACAGGGCCTGAAATCACGCAGGGCTCCGTTTCTCTGGAACTCCTCCCAGGGTAAACACCACAAACGAGTGGCCTATAGAAATGCTGATTCATTGCTGGCCCATGGTACGGGCCTCATCTTCTTTTGGATAGTCTTGGGTTATATCTGGAAAAAGAAGAAGAAAAAAAAAAACACATGAACTTCAGGTGTTTGATTCAGAAAACCAAAATATTTGAGAAAGGACGGCAGGTCTATGCCAGCGATGCGCAATAAAATCCGTGCAGTGTCTTTTGGTGCCACTGACACAGCAGAAGTGTGTTCTTTGCAGTCTCCGTGTTCCTTTGCCATGCATGACTGACCAACATTCATGATTCAGTGATCAGACATTTTCGCTTCACTAAAACCCCCCCGCTGTGCTGTCCCTGGCCGGCCTGGAAACTATCGCAGCTTCAGAACAAGTACGACATCGTGACCTAATGTGGTCTCTAAGCAACCTTCGCTGTCCCCAGGCAACAGGAAGCCGCTCCGCGTTCGGCCCTGATGGGCTTCCTGATTCTTAAGCATGCTGGGCTTTTGGAAGCAAGGGCAGGTGACCGTAGCAGAAGCTCTTACACGTCAGTTGTCTTGATGACACTTCTGTGTGACGCTAAGCGATCTTTTTACTATTTCCTCCACTGGAAAGCTGGGCTCACTGTAGAAAGCAGCCCTCAGGTCGTAGGCAAGTCAGTTACCTCCTCCGGCTGGAACACACAGGCTAATCCCAGAGTTTTGGTTCACACACAAACCAATATGGCGCCTCTGAGGAACAGTGCACCTTCCCGCAGTACACTGAGGGGCCGAGCAACGTTAAGAACGGAAGGCTAAGCCACCATGACATAACCGTATGCGGGAGGCCGGGAAGTTTGATTATTGTTGCATAACAAGGATGTGACTGCAGGCAATCCGGGATCCCTGTGCTGTGAGAAACAGATCCACAGGCACTTGTTACCATTGTCTAGTATTAGAGCAGAGGCCAGCAAACACTTCAGGAAACCTCTGAACTCCCACGAAAGCAGGGCTTAAACTGAAATCGCCATAAATTACATTTACGTTTATTTAGTATTTTATAAAGTTTCATTAATAATGAGAATCACGTCTATATCAAAAAAAAAAAAAAAAAAATGCAAGGAAAAAACAACAAAAAGGACAGGACATTACAAATGCTGCCCCCTGCTGCTGCGGACACACGCAGAGGCAGAAGACGGGGACGAGCGAGTGTTTGGGTGACGGGGTGACATCAGCACCAGCCGGCACTTCCACTCCCGGTTTCCATGGGACCCGAGTAGAGGCCATCGCCGTGGGCCCTGGCCTTTGGCTCGGTTACAAGCCGCGGAGGCCGTGCTGCCGGATCAAAGCGGAGGCCGGCTCAAACCAGACCCAGGCGGTCACGTCGGCTCTAAGAGAGAGCCGGCCGGTACCGGCCCACGCTCCACCCGCAAACAGCGACCTAACACCTGCTCTGTGAGCCTAAGAGAGCCGGCCGGTACCGGCCCACGCTCCACCCGCAAACAGCGACCTAACACCTGCTCTGTGAGCCTAAGAGAGCCGGCCGGTACCGGTCCACGCTCCACCCGCAAACAGCGACATAACACCTGCTCTGTGAGCCTAAGAGAGCCGGCCGGTACCGGCCCACGCTCCACCCGCAAACAGCGACCTAACACCTGCTCTGAGAGCCTAAGAGAGCCGGCCGGTACCGGCCCACGCTCCACCCGCAAACAGCGACCTAACACCTGCTCTGTGAGCCTAAGAGAGCCGGCCGGTACCGGCCCACGCTCCACCCGCAAACAGCG
Source organism: Paramormyrops kingsleyae (assembly GCF_048594095.1). Taxonomy (NCBI): domain Eukaryota; kingdom Metazoa; phylum Chordata; class Actinopteri; order Osteoglossiformes; family Mormyridae; genus Paramormyrops; species Paramormyrops kingsleyae. The sequence continues at coordinate 36,315,951 of NC_132805.1, read as the reverse complement.
ACCTAACACCTGCTCTGTGAGCCTAAGAGAGCCGGCCGGTACCGGCCCACGCTCCACCCGCAAACAGCGACCTAACACCTGCTCTGTGAGCCTAAGAGAGCCGGCCGGTACCGGCCCACGCTCCACCCGCAAACAGCGACCTAACACCTGCTCTGTGAGCCTAAGAGAGCCGGCCGGTACCGGCCCACGCTCCACCCGCAAACAGCGACCTAACACCTGCTCTGTGAGCCTAAGAGAGCCGGCCGGCACCGGCCCACGCTTCACCCGCAAACAGCGACATAACACCTGCTCTGTGAGCCTAAGAGAGCCGGCCGGTACCGGCCCACGCTCCACCCTCAAACAGCGACATAACACCTGCTCTGTGAGCCTAAGAGAGCCGGCCGGTACCGGCCCACGCTCCACCCTCAAACAGCGACATAACACCTGCTCTGTGAGCCTAAGAGAGCCGGCCGGTACCGGCCCACGCTTCACCCGCAAACAGCGACATAACACCTGCTCTGTGAGCCTAAGAGAGCCGGCCGGTACCGGCCCACGCTCCACCCGCAAACAGCGACATAACACCTGCTCTGTGCGGGAGCATGTGGCTCGTTCATTAACTCCTTAATGAAACCACCAAAGATTCTGCTCTTTAGAATGGGAGGCTTGTTCAGGGCCACAGTGCAGGCAGGGACTGCGGCGTCTGCTTAATCAGGGCTCGCTGGAAGGTCACCGCTTTGGCTAATTATCACCTCTAACGAATTCCAGCAGCGAACCCAGGAAATCGTACATTACAGACATCTGCAGTGCTTCGTTTTGAACCTTAATTGTACTTTAAGTATGTGGGGCTGCCACAAAGCATCAGGGCATGCAATCACGCCGGCTGCTGGGCATTTTAGGTACTGCATGTTAGAGCACCTTCTCCACTGGATCAGTCAGCAAACATTCAGTTGAAGAACTTCTTTAAGCCAAAACACCACCATCGTTCCTCAAAAAAAAGTAACAATGCTGCATATTGTAAACTGGAGAGAGTGGTTTAACTGGTGTAACACCTGCATACGGATGTTTCTTATATATACTGCTGTCCAAGATGGACATACCTGACTGAAAAGCATACCTGAACAGGTCATCACCCAGCGCCTCGCAGACATACCTGAACAGGTCATCACCCAGCGCCTCGCGCAGACATACCTGAACAGGTCATCACCCAGCGCCTCGCGCAGACATACCTGAACAGGTCATCACCCAGCGCCTCGCGCAGACATACCTGAACAGGTCATCACCCAGCGCCTCGCGCAGACATACCTGAACAGGTCATCACCCAGCGCCTCGCGCAGACATACCTGAACAGGTCATCACCCAGCGCCTCGCGCAGACATACCTGAACAGGTCATCACCCAGCGCAGACATACCTGAACAGGTCATCACCCAGCGCAGACATACCTGAACAGGTCATCACCCAGCGCCTCGCGCAGACATACCTGAACAGGTCATCACCCAGCGCCTCGCGCAGACATACCTGAACAGGTCATCACCCAGCGCCTCGCGCAGACATACCTGAACAGGTCATCACCCAGCGCCTCGCGCAGACATACCTGAACAGGTCATCACCCAGCGCCTCGCGCAGACATACCTGAACAGGTCATCACCCAGCGCCTCGCGCAGACATACCTGAACAGGTCATCACCCAGCGCCTCGCGCAGACATACCTGAACAGGTCATCACCCAGCGCCTCGCAGACATACCTGAACAGGTCATCACCCAGCGCCTCGCGCAGACATACCTGAACAGGTCATCACCCAGCGCCTCGCGCAGACATACCTGAACAGGTCATCACCCAGCGCCTCGCGCAGACATACCTGAACAGGTCATCACCCAGCGCCTCGCGCAGACATACCTGAACAGGTCATCACCCAGCGCCTCGTGCAGACATACCTGAACAGGTCATCACCCAGCGCCTCGCGCAGACATACCTGAACAGGTCATCACCCAGCGCCTCGCGCAGACATACCTGAACAGGTCATCACCCAGCGCCTCGTGCAGACATACCTGAACAGGTCATCACCCAGCGCCTCGCGCAGACATACCTGAACAGGTCATCACCCAGCGCCTCGTGCAGACATACCTGAACAGGTCATCACCCAGCGCCTCGCGCAGACATACCTGAACAGGTCATCACCCAGCGCCTCGCGCAGACATACCTGAACAGGTCATCACCCAGCGCCTCGCGCAGACATACCTGAACAGGTCATCACCCAGCGCCTCGCGCAGACATACCTGAACAGGTCATCACCCAGCGCCTCGCGCAGACATACCTGAACAGGTCATCACCCAGCGCCTCGCGCAGACATACCTGAACAGGTCATCACCCAGCGCAGACATACCTGAACAGGTCATCACCCAGCGCCTCGCGCAGACATACCTGAACAGGTCATCACCCAGCACCTCGCGCAGACATACCTGAACAGGTCATCACCCAGCGCAGACATACCTGAACAGGTCATCACCCAGCGCCTCGCGCAGACATACCTGAACAGGTCATCACCCAGCGCAGACATACCTGAACAGGTCATCACCCAGCGCAGACATACCTGAACAGGTCATCACCCAGCGCCTCGCGCAGACATACCTGAACAGGTCATCACCCAGCGCAGACATACCTGAACAGGTCATCACCCAGCGCCTCGCGCAGACATACCTGAACAGGTCATCACCCAGCACCTCGCGCAGACATACCTGAACAGGTCATCACCCAGCGCAGACATACCTGAACAGGTCATCACCCAGCGCCTCGCGCAGACATACCTGAACAGGTCATCACCCAGCGCAGACATACCTGAACAGGTCATCACCCAGCGCCTCGCGCAGACATACCTGAACAGGTCATCACCCAGCGCCTCGCGCAGACATACCTGAACAGGTCATCACCCAGCGCCTCGCGCAGACATACCTGAACAGGTCATCACCCAGCGCCTCCTCTCTCTCATTCCGACTTTCCTCCTGTAAAGCAGAGGATTCACACCTTAAAAATGCCAATTTCCCTTTTTTCATGTGACATTTCCGCATCATTCGAACATGCTGATGCCTTCACCGCACCTCTGCCGCCGCTCTCAGCCACTCCTCCAGTTCGGAGTTCTTCGCCCGGTTGTGGGCCACCAGGTCAGAGCCCCCGATGATTTTGGGGAGCCCAGAGGACCCCGGCACAGGAACCTGGGAAACAAGCGATTAATCAGGCCCTTACACAGGCAGCACAGTCAGACTCCGCAAACAAGCGATTAATCAGGCACTTACACAGGCAGCACAGTCAGTCAGACTGTATTCCTTAACATTAACTGTAGCGGCTGAACTGAACTGTGGGGGCAGGGTCACATGGAATGTTCAGTCTGCTCCCCAGTCAGTCATGGCCTCTCATGGCCCCAGTAAGTCATGTTTATGCACGTGAACTCGTTGGCAGTACTGTAGCACAGGAAGTTCCAAAGGCGTGTCTGCTGGACAGACCTTCCTGAACTTCTTGAAGTTCTTCCCCTCGATCTGCTGACGCTCCGTCCGCGGCCTGGGCAGCTTGTCCACCAGCAGGGACTTGAACTCGATCACCAGTAGATTTCTGGGGAGATCCTCTCCATTATCGGCCTTAACGCCGGCCTTAATGCCAGCCACCACCTCCTGAAGCGGAGCACGGGACGAGGCGATAAACCCAGAGATAACAGCGGAGCCGGGAGACATGAACGAGGGAGTTTCGGGACTCACTGCAAGTTCTGACTTCACTGGGGCGGCTCTGGGCTGAGCCTCGGCTTCCGGCTTCTCGGGGACGCCTGCGCTGTCCGCTCTGGCGGCCTTAGAGCAGGGGAAGCCAGGCTAAGTCTCATTACACTGTGTCTCAGAAGCATATGAGGCCCACTGAGGCGAAGCACACAAAGGGACTTATTCTGTTGTATTTTATCAACTGACACACACACACAGGAATGCAGCAACAGACCATTCAATGCTTCTGACTTATTTCTAATATTAATATCAAATGAATTATTTAGAAAGCAAGTAGCATGTGAATTAACACAGAGGGAACCATTTTGCACCCAGCTGGGATTCACACCAGTAACCTGCCACTGACCAGTCCGGGTTCCTGAGCACAAGGCTACTCACTCCCCTTAAGAGGCATACTGAACTCCCATCTCACCTCCACGAAGGACTGCTCCTCCTCTTTGATGTGACGCACAGGGTCCAGACGGGCCCTCTTGCTGGGAACATCCTGCAGGTCGTCTTCGTCCATCGGTGTCGACATGATTGATTCCAGCTCCTCTATGTCCAACTCTGAGCTACAGCCTCCCGTCGGGTCGGTCACGGGTATCTCCTTCCTCCTGCCCACTGCTGGCCTGTGGCTGGAGGGCCCAGGCGAATGGTCCAGGTCTGCGTCTGAGTCCTGATCCAGTTTGCCCCCCTCTCCGCGGGATGCAGGTGTGCAGACAGAGGGCTCGGGTGCTGGAGGCTGCCCGGCACTCCTCTCCACCTCCATCACCTCCTCCTGTCCCTCCTGCTCTTGCCTGGACTGCTTAGCTTCGGACTGGTGAGGAGAATCTCCCTCCTCCCGAATTCTAACATGGGGCACAGAGAGGCCAAGCCAGCTTGAGCCACACAAACGTCACTAATCCACTTTAAACGTGACACCGCTTACACTCAGTAGGGAGCAAATCTGAATAGATCAAGGAGACCCAAACGAGTCCAGGGTCATCGTGGTACTTACCTCTTCTTGCTGAGAGGTTTGAAGTAGTCGGTAAGAGAATTGGCCTGTTTCTGGGGGGATTTGTGCTGGATCCCGGAGGGGGGGGGCTTTAGCATCAGACGGCTGTCGGCAGTGGTTCCGAGGACAGGCCTCTCGCTTCTACTTTTGGCCCCTGTGGCATGTGATGACATCGGCACCTCTGTTCCTGTATGCGAGTTGGCTGCCTTGCTCACCACGACGGAGCTCTGCCGTCGATCCTTCTCTGGAGTTTCACGCACTGCACTGGGTCCGCTGGTGTCCATCCTGCAGGGAGGGAGAGCAGACAGTAGAGGACCCTGGTGACAGAAGAGGACCCTGGTGACAGCGGCCCACCTGGCCACACAATGAGCATGAAGGCTTAGGGGGCTCCTCGATAGGGCTCCACGCACCCACAGTGCGGTCGGCAGCGTACCTGCTGAATCCCTGCGTCGTTTCAGTGTCAGGGGCATACGCCGTGATGTTCTGAGAAGCCGCCGGAAGCACGGTTTCATCCACGGCGGCGCTCTGAGTTAGCGACCCACCTGGGATGGGGGGTCTCACTTCAGCCGTTTCTGTGCGACGGGACCAATGCAGCAACAGACATGAGTCACCACAGAACACAGGCTGCTTCCTGTTTCAGCATCACCTGATCTGAACTGCAAAACTGCCTTAGGGCTCCCCCTGTGGCTGGCTTTGGTATTACAAGTCTTAGGAAAACAAACCAGTCTCTTATTGAAGGTGACAGCATTAGGGTGACCAGATAATCCATGTCAGGGTGGACACTTTGAGCTACTTCAAGTTTTACAAACTAGTTTATAACTGAAAGGCTCCTGTGTTTGGCTAAAATAGTTCAGTTCGTGTGCTTTGACTGGCTTGTTTCCTTGACTGAAAGACTCATCCAGCTGTTTCACATTAACATTAGTGACACGTGCATGATTATAGGAGACTGACCAATCAGCACACAGCAAGAGCTCAGCGCTAAAGTGAAATTCGGGTCCTTTTAACTATAATGGTAGCTTACTAACCCTATTCTCCCTGATACAGATTATCAGGTCACCCCAGCCTTGATTACCCAAAGTGGGTGAGATTTCCATGAGCTGTCAATCACTGCCTGCTTCAAAGTCACCAACGAGAACTGGGTCTAAAATGTGTCAGCGACTAGCGGCGTAGGAAACATGCAACAAGTACGATTGTAAAGGTGTAAGGTTACCGCTACCATCCTTCAGCACATACTCCTTAATTTACTGCCCCTAAAACATCTGCGGCAGCCGCACACCCACCTGGTGTCAGGGGGGCCGACGGATTGCAGTACAGTTTGGTGGAGCCGTAGATGGCGGCCAGTCCGATCTCGGACTCCGCGATCAGCCGAAGGCCCTTCCTGGAGAACAGCGGTGCTCAAAATCATCTCTGACACGTCTGCACATGGCTAACTGACGCACCATAATGAATCTCTAATACATGTTTATATTCCTGTAAAAATACTTATCGTCGTGTGTCTGACGAAAATCATCTACTTAACTAGTATTTCTGTTTGTATTAGTTAACATTTATATTCATGACAGTCGTCATACACACACACTCACACACACGTCAGCATGGGCAATTTACAATGGATAACCTTAAGTCTGAGGTACGGCTCGGGTAATTTACAATGGATAACCTTAAGTCCGAGGTACGGCTCGGGTAATTTACAATGGATAACCTTAAGTCCGAGGTACGGCTCGGGTAATTTACAATGGATAACCTTAAGTCCGAGGTACGGCTCGGGTAATTTACAATGGATAACCTTAAGTCCGAGGTACGGCTCGGGTAATTTACAATGGATAACCTTAAGTCCGAGGTACGGCTCGGGTAATTTACAATGGATAACCTTAAGTCCGAGGTACGGCTCGGGTAATTTACAATGGATAACCTTAAGTCCGAGGTACGGCTCGGGTAATTTACAATGGATAACCTTAAGTCCGAGGTACGGCTCAGGTAATTTACAATGGATAACCTTAAGTCTGAGGTACGGCTCGGGTAATTTACAATGGATAACCTTAAGTCTGAGGTACGGCTCGGGTAATTTACAATGGATAACCTTAAGTCTGAGGTACGGCTCGGGTAATTTACAATGGATAACCTTAAGTCCGAGGTACGGCTCGGGTAATTTACAATGGATAACCTTAAGTCCGAGGTACGGCTCGGGTAATTTACAATGGATAACCTTAAGTCTGAGGTACGGCTCGGGTAATTTACAATGGATAACCTTAAGTCTGAGGTACGGCTCGGGTAATTTACAATGGATAACCTTAAGTCTGAGGTACGGCTCGGGTAATTTACAATGGATAACCTTAAGTCTGAGGTACGGCTCGGGTAATTTACAATGGATAACCTTAAGTCCGAGGTACGGCTCGGGTAATTTACAATGGATAACCTTAAGTCTGAGGTACGGCTCGGGTAATTTACAATGGATAACCTTAAGTCCGAGGTACGGCTCGGGTAATTTACAATGGATAACCTTAAGTCTGAGGTACGGCTCGGGTAATTTACAATGGATAACCTTAAGTCTGAGGTACAGCTCGGGTACAGATCAGTTTTTGCTGTTAGTAATTTAACTGATGTAGCCTGGAGCAGATCACAGCACAAGGCCACTGAACAAGAACACTAAGTGAACATTCACTGCGCACCATCGCAAAGTGACGATATCTGTAAGCACGAGAATCATCAGAGGAGCGACCGGAGCCCTGAGCGGCCTGCGTACCTCTGCAGGATGCGAGTCACCGAGTCGCTCCACTGCACCTCGGCCTCTGCCTGCGGGACCTGGGAGCTGCCTGTCGACACGTCGACCACGCAGCTCTGCGCAGACTCCAGCAGGCCGACGGGCAGAGCGCCCCCCTCCAGCAGCTGGGCCCGCCCCCCTCCAAACCCCACCACCGAGCCGAGGCGCTTCAGCTGGGGGAGAAGCATAAGCCATCGTGCGGTCAGGGCAGGGCGCCATCGTGCGGTCAGGGCAGGGCGCCATCGTGCGGTCAGGGCAGGGCGCCATCGTGCGGTCAGGGCAGGGCGCCATCGTGCGGTCAGGGCAGGACGTGGGGGAAGAAACCTACCAAAGGGAGGGTCCTACACCACACTTATAAACAAGTAATCCGTCATTATTAATACTTACAAAAAGAGTTACGGTAACATCAAAACATTTTAAAAATGGAAAACCCAGCCCAAAAGTTTACTTTTAATCTACACGACCAGTCAAAACTGCAATCATAAACTGCAGATTTCTTATTCTTAAGCACTGGAAAATTGAGTGAATATAAGTCAAATAAAACAAGTTTCCTTTATAACATGGAAAGATAATGTAACAGTGCGTGTCTGACATATTAACTGCTTGTGTGGTGATGGCAGAGTCACATTCTAGGCTGTCCTTTAACTTTAAATGCTCTAAACCGTTTCATCCCAGGAAATAGAGCAGTATTTAATGTCTCTTGCAGAAAGAATGCCTCAAATTTTCTCTGCTGTTATAACTGCTAGAGGAGGTGACTTTGATGAAACAAAGGAATGACATTTTCTTGCTAACAAAAGGTACTCAAATGGTTAACATACTGTAAATGTATTCATCAGCAAATGGAGTGTATTTTTAGTAAATGTTAAGTGAGTGACATGCAAATGTAGAACATCTCGGTTTGTGCAAAAACTATTGACTGTTCGTGTAAGTCAAACATCTAACTTGTAAAATAAAGGTACAATTTGAAGGAAGGAGAATGTAACTATGCAAAGTGCCAGACCACAAGTTACATCATGAGAAGGAAAAAATAAATGATGCTGTTAGACTCACGATGAAGGAGCTAAGAGACTCCACCAAGAAATATCAACAAGCAGAACGTGCACTGATTCTTACTTGTTTGGCATTAAGGAAAATAAACCTTTTTCCCTCAAAGAGGCATTTACGCTCTGCCACTGAATGAAGGTCCACATTCTTCTTTTCCAAGGTCGGCTCGTCTATCTCAGGAAGGAAACTGCAGCCACAAAAAGACAAGAAAGTGACCTTCTCCGCCTTTCAGAAATGAGGGAGAACGCTGCCGGCAGATAAGGCCGAGAGCCGGCTCACCTTTCCGCTTTGGGCAGAGCCTGCGTCTGCCGTGCCGCCTTCCTGAGTTCGGAGAAGAAGTCTGGCTTCACTATCGGCCGGCAGCACAGCAGGGCGCAGATTGTCTGCGAAGCACGAACAGAGATGGTCAGCGAACGTTAAGGCAACTCTTGACAGCAGATGGTGGCAAGTGGACATGTGACAATAAGGCAGCAGGTTAAAGTCCCAAGAAGAAATAAGACGCAGGGCCGCGACGCAGGAGTACACAAGTGCACTTTACAGGACAAGACAACACAGTGCAGTTGAGTAGTAACCACGTTGGTTTACATGTGAGTAAACAGCATTACTGCAGATGCCGTATTCGGTGTGTACCTTGACGGTGACTTTGACGGTCGGCATGACCAGGTGACTGCAGTCTTGGCTCCAGCTGCTGACTAGACGGCCGCCGAGCTGCTGGACGTCTGTCGCCAGGGAGGCTTTTCCCACGTTGTCCACGCATGACGAACAGACCACCAAGGCCTCGAAGACCACTCTGCATGTGCGCAACCACTCATGTTACCTCATCATAAAAGTTAGGGGGTCTTCCTGGGTGCCCGTGTTTGTCTGGGTTTCATCCAGATACTCCAGTTTCCTCCCACGAGAAACAGGCAGTCAGGCTACCTTGTGTCGCTAGATTGCCCAGTTTGCGATTGTGTGTCTGCCTCTGCCTGCGCGCGCGTGTCTGCGTCTGCCTGCGCGCGCGTGTCTGCGTCTGCCTGCGCGCGCGTGTCTGCGTCTGTGTGTCCAGCACTGTCCCTTATACTGCTGAGGAAAGGCCCCAGATTCAGGACACGCATTTTCGGAAGATGGAAGGATAAAAAAAGGAATTGGGGTGAAGCACTTCTGCTGATGTGATGGAGGGGATGGGATTGAGGCCACCAGCGTCCTCCTAGCCACCCAGACGTGAGTCCTGCGGCACGCCCATGCACGTGGCATTCAGAGGAGATAGGAATCCCACCACAGCACTGTACACACCTGAACTTATTCTCAAAGACCCCAAAGGTCAGCTGGTCACCATTCTGCAGGACCCTGGCATTGTTTTGGGCCAGCTGGTCACCATTCACAAATGTGCCATATTTGGAGGTGTCGGTCACTGTCAACGTCGTGGACACATTCTGCTGGCAACAACGAAAAACGGTTACAAATAAAAACCTCTTCTAGTTATCCTTCCATGACAGGCTTTAGCTGATATTTAACTAACACAGAAGACAAGTTTATAACTGCACTGACGGGACGGGCGCTCGCGGACAGGCTGACGGCGAGGCGCGCATGCGCGCGGCTGATGGACTGGTCGTTCTGCAGCAGCACTGCGCAGCTCTTCCGGCCCACCGTGTACTCTCCGCCGGCCACCAGGCAGTGCAGCTCCCCTGCAGATCGGCGACAGTAACCGGCCGCACGCTTATACGGCGCAATTGTTCACAGCAGACAGACACTATGGCTGCCAGCGGTAGTCAGCTGACTGGCGTGAGACGTTCAGTTCGAGACAAGTCTGCACACACGAGTGTCACGCCAGATGCGTGACCGCTGAGACACCAGGTTCTATGCTGAGCTGCAAACGTGCGTTGATACAATTATTATTCACCGACTCCCCAGTTTTTCCGAAACAATGGTTGCATGAAAAATATTTTTTTAAATGAACTGTCAATTTATGAAGATACACTTCAGATTGTTTACAATCAGAGATAAGCCACGTATGCAAAGTGGGTTAAGATTCCCGTTAAGCAATGATTATTCCCACTATTTTACGTTTCCTTTACTTGCTACTGAACACGGATAACAGACTGCGAAAAAGGTGCACGACAGCAAGGCATCAACAGGGAAAGCACGAGCAAAGCTGCGCACTCTTTTTCCCTACATGGGACATTAACTTACCTCCATCTCCAAGTGGTTTCAGTTTCCACATTTCGCTTAGTAAAATCTAATATTGCTAACATTGGTTGCTGAGTAATCAGTTTGCTTTGTCAGCTTTGCGGATATGCATGAATATCCTTCACTAAACAATCTCCCACTTCATAACCCTTGGCAATGCATTCCCAGTTTCCCACTGTACATAATCCAGGCGCGTCTCCCCCGACGTTTCCCGCGAAACAGTCGCAAATATCCGACACTTCCGGCTTCCCATGACCCGACCCCCCCCATCGTCGCGCCTGCCGTAAATCAGCGCTGCAAAAATACCCGCGGTTATTGCCATTAAATGTTAATTTCCGTGAGTGACGGAATGCGATATGATATGTCCCCTTATGGTTACCAATTCTCCCAAATGTAATTTCGAGTTTGGCCTTAAATAAACGTTGGCGGTGTAACTGAGAGCTGCAAGTTGTGTATGGCGCAGTTATTAGGAGCAGTTCAGGTTCAGTTTGACAGTCGAAGAGAAAAGTGCATAAAAAATATTTGGCAGTGATTCATGTATCCCATACGTACGTCTGGGAGAATTGAATTCCGCGGTCAGAGCGAAAATGGGGGGTGATTTCGAAGGGACTGTGTATCCCCCATGGGTCCGCCACTGGTTTAATATGTTAAATATTAGTTTTTAAACCTCAGCTGCATTTTTTTTGTGCTTTTGAACCAGATCTCGCCTTCCCTGACGGCGCTCGTGTAGATGAGCGATCAACATTCGCGAGACCTGCAGGGAAAAGTGGGCGGTGCGTAGCATTTTGGCGTGATTAACAGGACGGTCAGCCAATGAAGAGAGACCCCACTTTACACACACACACGCGTCCTCTCCAAAGGCAGTAGGGGAAAAGTCACGTATTGATGACATGGCGTGGACGCTAGTGTGTGGGGCGAGAACACTTAAATTGGCATTCCCATTAACGTCTGCTGTCTCTAGAAGGGTGAGATTAATGTGCAAAAATGTGCTGCATTGAAACTCTGCTTGAATGAAAATTTCAAAAACTTGAAAACTAGTTAGCAGTCACATTGTTGCCGTGTTACCAGGACTTTTTATTTTCGTGTTTGCTCACCTAAATTGGTGGCTCTCATCTGCCATTGTGCATTAAGAACAACATGACTATACTTGAAGTTTTGCCGGTCGGTCATTTTCTAAATGCAGAGCATGTACCGTGATATATTGCACGCTATTTTGGAATGTTGCAGTGCAGAACCAAAAAACAGTCTAGCAAATAAATCAATAATGCTAGTACTAATGATGATGATGATGATGATGACGATAGCTAATGGAATAGAGCACACACACCAGCACGGTGGATTTACCCGGTCCTCCTTAATGCAGCTGCTGCGCGATGGGAGCGGAGCTTTGCGGCAGGTCAGCGCCCCGCAGACTGCCTTCTTCCCCCCGAACGAAGGAGTGATGCTGCGGCCAGACGCCTTCCGAAATAAAGTCGCCTTCATCACGGGAGGCGGCACAGGGCTTGGCAAGGGGATGGCCGGCACGCTGTCTGCTCTCGGCGCCGAATGTGTCATCGCCAGCAGGTTCCGCCTTTGCCCGTTTTTAGATGCCAATAGCGGTAGTTCATCCTAAGCTGGCGCTCTTTAATACCCGCTATATACTCTATATCCCTATTATTCAAATCACGGTCCTCGAGGTCCGAGCACTGCTGGTTTTCCAGCCTTCCTTTACCTGTGAGCCAGGCGTGAAGCCTCTGACCAATCAGAATCAGTAATTATTAAACTAACTACCTGGGAGAACAGAAAACAAGGCCTGGATTTGTAATCGAGGTCCAGATTTGAAGAACCCTGCTCTATATTATCATATTATGCTCCCACTTATGCCAGCGACATTTAGACTCTTCAAATCTGTTGCCGTAGTGGCAAGGAAAGTTCTGAATAGTTGATAAGTCTCTTTAGGTGAATGTTAATTACTAGACATTCACCCTGTACCCGCTGGGTAAATGCGCACCTCCTTTGAAGGAATTTCACGTGATACTCTATTATCTATCTTTGTACTAGTAATTAACTGTTTCTTGTGTTTGTTATTAGAAAACTGGATGTTTTAAAGCAAACTGCAGAGGAAATAACAAAACAGACAGGAAATAAGGTACCAGTTCTGACAATTCACTTACTTGCTGTTTTTGGTCTCACCATTCGTTTGTATATTATTTGCAATATCTCAGAATGCCAAATAATCCATCTTTCATAGCTGTTGTCGGGTATAAGGTCACAGTGATGACCCAGCCCTCACTTACACGATGACAGGCAGCTGTTTGATTTGAAATGAAATTGAGAGAGTTCTGTGAGGTTGAGAGAGAGTTCTGTGATGTTCTGTGTCGGCAGGTTCACGCCGTCCAGTGTGACGTGAGGGACCCGGCGTCTGTGGAGGCCGCCGTCACAGAGTTGGTCGGTGTCGCAGGTTTGCCAGATGTACGTGGGGGTGAAATATTATCACAGACTCTTGATTTTCTGTCAAGCCTTAGTTCTGTTAGTTGTAGAGTTATCTAAAATAGTCCTCTGTACTCTGTTTGTCCTGCTGTTTATTTCGTTGTCTCCCCCCTCCAAAAAAAGGTTGTGATAAACAACGCTGCCGGAAACTTCATCTCCCCCTCGGAGAATCTCTCTCCCAACGCCTGGAGAACAATAACGGACATTGTCCTGAACGGCACTGCATATGTCACCCTGGAGGTTGGAAAGCGGTTGATAAAGGCAGAGAGAGGTAAAGGATGAATGGGAGTTGTTCCTGTCACTGTCTAGTAAACAAATGGCAGCTTAATACATTTTCCTATCTCCGTGGGATCAGTTTGAGGAATGTGCCAAGGAATCTAAAAGACATGCATTTGATTTACCACTAGGGGGAGTAAAGAGCTTGTTTTTGCTAGCATTTTGCAAGTCAAACATGTATGTCTTTTTTTATCAACATAATATATATTAACATGCACACATACATAAACACACATGTATACAATATACACACACATTTACGTACAGATGCTACTCCACTTACGATGGGGTTATGTTCTGATGAACCCATTGTAAGTTGAAAATATTGTAAGCCAAATATGATAAATAAAATAACCCTATGATGCATCGTTAAACACCGTATGAGCGTTTATCGCTACAGGGACTGGAAGCGTGGCTGCATAGACGCTGCCCTCCCCTGCATCAGTAGAAGGAATCGTACGGCACATTGCTAACCAAGGAACAGATGTAAATTCAAAGTCTGGTCTGATGACTCCTTAGTGTGCATCGCTGCCGCACCATCGGAAAGTCAAAATTCTTTTAAGTTGCACCATGGTAAAGCAAAGAGCATCTGTGTTTATATGTAAAATGGTAGCCAGGGGGCAGTAAAGAGCTGTGTCTTCGATGGCTGCATTTTGATGATGTCACGGATTGGGGGTCAATGCAGCCAACTGATGCCACGCTGAAAGCAAGAAAGGTGGCGTGTCATAAGCCGTGTTGATTTTGGCCTCACTCCCCCGCCCTTGTCAAGCTGCCCTGCCTGTGAGAGAATCCGAATGTAAGCGCATTGAGGGGCCGGGTCCGATCGCAGCCCCCCCCCTGGTCACCCGGACGCCAGACTCTGTTGCTTTGGCTGCCGCTGTACTGCGTTATCACTTATCTGTCTCACGGCACGTCTTGGGAAGGCGACGTGTCCACAGGGGGGTGCCGAATCTTTCCGCGTGTCCCCGCTGCGTCACCTTGCATGAATGCCAGCCAGCAGGGGGCGCAGCGACTGGAGGCTTCTTTGCCATCTGTGTGCTCTGTGCCAGTCTGTGTTTTCGTCTCTGTTCGGAACTTGGAAAACGCTGCCAGTGCCCGTAATGTACAGTTATATTCGCCAATCAGCTTCCTTTTCATTCACTTTGTTTTGGCTTCTCGGCAAAATGCAGAAACTTCCAGTGATAATTGTAATTAGCGGTTTGTCTGCGCTGTGTCTGACAAGGCCCCTCGCTTTATCGTGGCCTAGAAGGAGCCTTGATTTGTGGTGCTAAATGACTGTAGAATGTCAGGCGTTTCTGAACCTGGGTGATAGAAAAGCCCCACCTGCACAGCACTGGAAGTTTTAGCCATTTCAACTGGGGGCCAGTTGTTCTGTTAGGGGGGGGGGCAGATGAATTTGGCATTTGTGTCCGCCAAGTATTACTTACAGTAGATTGGCAGCATTAAGAAGCGAAAGACAATTTTGAACACTGATGTTTTTTATGCAATGCTTTGCAGTTACATTTTACAGTTTTTACAAATATGCAACTCAATGTAAATCAATGTAGCTTGATTATTTTTTTCTGTCATTAACTTCACTTTTTGCCAACTGGAGCGACTCGACCCCCGTTAAGAGTCCGCCACGAAAATGTGCTTACGACATATAAATTTCAGGTGGCCGTGGGGGGCATGCATGTTGTCACAGGGGCCCCGCCCCTCCCGGAACAGCCCCCGCTACACGCTGTTATGTGCTTCAGCCTGTAACTAAGACTGTGTTGTTCTATGTCCCGTACAACCGGTGTGTCGCTTCTAAATACCCCAGGACCTGTTGTAATGTACAGTGCGCTGTTTGTTTGGGTTCTGGTCCATCAGATTCCTCCGGTACCTGACTCTTGCTGTTCCCTGGTGTTGAGCATGAATGACGTCCATTAACCCTTAAAGCAGCCGCACGCCTCCCTCCTGCTGCCTGCTGACCTGAGCTTGTGTTCCAGGCGCTGCCTTCTTGGCCATCACCACGATCTATGCCGAGAGCGGCTCCGGATTTGTGGTGCCCAGCGCTGCTGCCAAGTCTGGCGTGGAGACCCTGTGCACGTAAGGCTCTACAGTCTTGGGTTTATGCAGCCTGATGCTCACCCACACGGCTCAGGATTATACACCTGGCTTAAAGTTAGAATCGGGGACATCTTGCAGATTTTCAGCCGTTCCACACAACCTGTCACTAATGCACACTTTGGTTTGTCTTTTTGGATCGCTGGCCAGTCTGTGCCAGGTTCTGCTCGACCGTACACATGCATAAGCTGATTGAGCTGGGTGTGTGTGCTGTGGGTTATCCACCAGCTTATCAGCATCTGGGCGTTTGGTGTGTCTTCTTGAAGATGGGCAGGACTGCCCTCAAGGGCATGATTGAATTAGTTACTAAACTGATGATGGGAAATAAAAAAAGTAAATTTTTAATCTTGCTGAAATTTTCCGAGATCATTTGAGTTAAACGTTAATCAGTTTGGCACAAATTCACATCTACAGTCTATGTTACGTCGAATTCCAGCTTGGCTTTTGTTGGTGTGCAGCTGCCCTTGTGGCGGATGGTGAAGGTCAGGCCAGGTCTCTCCCAGCTCGGGGTCGCTTTCTAATGGCCCCCTTGTCCCTCCCATATCCAGGGCCATTGTCCCGTAATGACGTTACTCTACAGGAGATCACTCGCCTGAGAAGAGAGAATAAATTCGTGGCCCCCTATGACGCTGTGGAAATTGATTGAGATGGTCATACAGTAAAGGCTCCTCATTTTTCTCCCGTCTACGTCGGCCGGTTTGATGATGTGCCGCTGACTACTGAGGTGCAGTAATTGAGCGATTTCACAAATCATAAATGGTTTTATTCCCTTTATTTAAGAATTACTGCCCCGTTAAGGGCTTCAGTGGATTTGTGGAGGGAGGTATTTTCAGCTCAGTGCCTCTAGCTCACCCCTGCCTCTAGCTCACCCCTGCCTCTAGCTCACCCATGCCTCACTGTGCAGGAAGAATGATGAATGTGCATTAAATGGGCCGACTGCTGTTTCTGCGGGATCTTTCAAGGCGTCGGTGCCGTTTAACAGCAAATGGACAAGGCTTTCTTCACTCGTGCCCCGTCGCTCCGACTCCATCCGGTTTTTGTGCCCCCGCAGGTCTCTCGCAGCAGAGTGGGGGAGGTACGGCATGCGGTTCAATGTGATTCAGCCTGGGCCCATAAAGACCAAGGTTGGTTCTGCAGTTTATTTGCGGTTATTGTCCACAGGAGAAATGAATGTGAATATGTCAGCTGTTACGTCTCTGGGAGACGTTGACTGAAGTGATGGTTTTATCGATCGGTTGTCGATGCAGGGAGCTTTCAGCCGACTGGATCCAGCAGGCATGTTTGAGAAGTCCATGATAGACCGGATCCCAGTGGGCAGACTGGGGACCCCTGGGGAGATCGCCAACCTGGCAGCGTACCTGTGTAGCGACTACGCCAACTGGGTGACTGGAGCGGTACGTGCCCCCCTCCCTCGCCACGGCCCCGGCCCTGCACTGTCCGGAACCTTGGCTACAGCAGCGTCCTCTGGCTCTCAGAGGGCCTCTTAAATTTCAGCTGCTGCGGAAAGGTCATGTGGAGTCGTGAACGTGAACATTCAACACGCACGTGGTTTACTGCATGTGTGGTTTATAAAAGACGGTGTGAGAATTATGCCATAAATGCCGGTGTCTGTGATTTCATCAGCTTGATGGTGGTTTATTACTCAGAATTGTGCCCTTTGTTGCAGTAATTTCTACTGAACATTTGTTTCCATGTCCAGATCATTCGAATGGACGGTGGAGAGTTCGTGTCAATGGCTGGCGAGTTCAATGACCTAAAGAAGGTTAGCTTGCTACATTTTTATTTTTTTTTATCTTGATTTTCCTGCACCCTCCCAACACGTACACATGGAGACACTTTGATTCCGCCTTCAGCTCACGTATGAAAGATTTCTCCTCTTCATAGGTCACCAAGGAACAGTGGGCTGTGATGGAAGCCATGATCAGGAAGACCAAGGGGTCTTGATGACTTATGAGGTCACCCCAGATACTCTGATGGGCCGACAGAAGCCTCACAGGACCTGTGAGAGTAGGATCACCAGTCTGAACCCAAGCAGTAATATTCAGTGAGTTTCCTGGGTCACATTTCAGTCCAGCTGTTAACTGCCTCACTTCAGATACTCTCTTAATTAAATTCTCTTTTGTCTGGAAAATCTATAGAAGATTTAATTTCATGCCTAAAGTCTGAAAACAGTGACACCCTCTGATTCTAGCTCACATGCTTTTCTTAGAAATGCATGTATGATACACATGAAAGTATTTGTCCCTTTGTGAGAGAGTGAAATGTACTCAGAGCTAATGGATTGTTCACTTTATTATTCCGGAGGCTCGTTGCTTGAGAGCACTGACTGATGAAATGCTAATTAGTGCTGCTTTGTTTCAAGGTTGAAAACAAATTCCATAAGATGGATTGAAAGATGGTGTTTGCGTCGGAAGCCTTTTAATGTTTCTCTCTGCAGCCTGTAATTAATTAGTACGACTCCCTGGTTAGCAGTGTTTAACGGTTCAATCCGGTCAAATATATTAGATGGTTACTTGCAATAAAAACCAGTACAGCCTGAAATCCAGGACTGGAATCCTTGACTGTACCACTGCAGCCTGCATATGCAGCACTTCCCCTGTGAAAGCCCAGGTGTAGACTGTCCTAAACACTCACATCCCCCCTGAAGAGGTCAGGCAGCCTCGTCTTGATGCATCGGGTGCTTTGAACAGCAGGTGATGATGTTGCTTGGTCACTGTCTTTGGTTCTCTGGTGCTTTACTCATCACCAGAGTGAAGTCACCTCAGAATGCAACACGCACAACCTGAAAAGTTAGTCAAAGACCCAATAAAGCTGAACATTTGTGTGTGTGGTGTTGGGTTGTCATCTTCATATAGACCACCATTTGAAATGAAACACTTGAGTTATAGAGATGTTAGGACTATATCAGCCTGAAGTATGGTCTGCATTTCTGTCACCTCTCCTCTTCAATCAGGACACATTTAGTGTGAATACACAAATCCTAGCCGGGTTTCGCCCAAAGTGGCGACATCCTGTGTTGCTGTGTCGAAAACGTGTAAGGAAAGGCGACTCTTTGCAATGCCTCCCCGACGGTAACCCCACCCCACGGCACCTTGATAAACGAGCGGCGTCCCGGGGCAGCATGTGTCTCAGTGGGCTAAGCCTGTGTGCCTGTAATCAGAAGGTCGCCGGTTCAAACCAGCCTTAGCAAGTCTGCGGGTCCTTGAGTGAGGCCCTCAACCCCCTGCTCCCTGTGCGCCGCTACGGGTGGCCGTCATGGTTATGGCACATGGCATTGCATGTGAACCCGCAATTCACATTAAAGTTCCACAAGTATAAAGTGTGATTGTATAACAAGCTTTTTACTCAGTTACTAATGCTGATGCTGGATGCGTGATGTTGCATTCTTGGTGTTACGCTTTTAGGCTATACAATACGGCCTTGGACTTTGAGATTCCATGACAGAATGCTGCCTTCAGCTTGAGGTGTCGAGGTTTACATTTTATCAAGGACTGTCTGGGCTGGGATGCCAGAACACTGTCCCAGGCTCATTCGTACCTTGCGTCATCAATAACGTCACAAAATTGACAATGAGGTCCATTTATTTCTGATTTTATGATAAATGAAAACTAATTTCCTTCCCATTAAAATTTCACATTTTGCCAGTACATTTCTTGGAAAGCCACGTGACTGCAGTGATCACGCCACGTGACGGCAGTGATCACACACACAGGCTTTCCTTAAACTGATACCAGATACTAGTGTATTTTACTGGACTTCTGAGGTTAATATGGCTGTATTTCTGTACGTAGGAGGAGGATTTGACTGTTGGGAGGCACATTTCAACCCACAACCAGGATGATTGTTAGAAAGTAGTTGAATCATCTTTTACTTTTACTGTGGATTTGCTGACAAACAGAACAGAATCAGATGAGCCCTTGGATGGATTCATTGCACGTCCAGCACAGAGGGAAGTTCTGGAAAGAAGCAGCTGATGAATCTGATGTGAATGGATTTGGTCATTCTGAGGTCCAGTCATATTCTAATGCTGATGCTTTTGGGAAACAGTCCAAGTGAGAGAGGCGCCCTGGGGCCACCGACCCAAACATCATCGTTTTAAAAAGCTATTAAGGCAAAGTTAAGTATATTAATATGATATTTCGCTATTTTGTGTTGCGGCTAAATGGCACTTATTTCTGCGAATGGATGTCCTTCCCTTCAGTTTTCCGCTCTGCACTCTCTCACCCGCGCCTTTCCGTGGCCAGCCTCCTCCTCGGGGCCGTGGCCAGCCTTGCCTCCTCCTCGGGGCCGTGGCCAGCCTTGCGTCCTCCTCGGGGCCGTGGCCAGCCTCCTCCTCGGGGCCGTGGCCAGCCTCCTCCTCGGGGCCGTGGCCAGCCTAGCTTCCTCCTCGGGGCCGTGGCCAGCTTCCTCCTCGGGGCCGTGGCCAGCTTCCTCCTCGGGGCCGTGGCCAGCCTCCTCCTCGGGGCCGTGGCCAGCTTCCTCCTCGGGGCCGTGGCCAGCCTAGCTTCCTCCTCGGGGCCGTGGCCAGCCTCCTCCTCGGGGCCGTGGCCAGCCTTGCCTCCTCCTCGGGGCCGTGGCCAGCCTAGCTTCCTCCTCGGGGCCGTGGCCAGCCTAGCTTCCTCCTCGGGGCCGTGGCCAGCTTCCTCCTCGGGGCCGTGGCCAGCCTAGCTTCCTCCTCGGGGCCGTGGCCAGCCTTGCGTCCTCCTCGGGGCCGTGGCCAGCTTCCTCCTCAGGGCCCTGAACAGCCCTCCTGCATGTGCCTGATAAGTTCCCGCTTAGCGACAGCACCTGAGCCAAAACAAACGGGCTCCGCTTCTCGAATGAATGAATGTGGCTCCGACACGCTGCCCAGTGTTAGCAGCGCTGAAATGGCACAGATAAGCAGTTATATATAACGGCTCAGTGGTCGGGTGTTGGGGGAGGGGGGCAATTATATGATAAGATCTTCCTGTGTTATAGCGTGGCTAGCCTTGGTTACAGCTTCATCATCCCCATAAGGGATCTTTATCATACCCCCCCACCCCCTTCTCAGTATTGCTGGCCCTATATTTACTCTAGATTACCCTGCCCATATCGTGGTAGGACACAGTACGTCTTATGTAGAAAGGTTGTCAAGATTAATTATCATTTACATTGCATCAATAAAATAAGCAAAAGTGTGTACATTTTTTTTTTGGCTGATAAAGCGAAATATTCTTTTAAAGACTTTTATTTTTATCTTGCTGCTGAATAGTAGGATGACAGTGGGAAGATAAATAGAGATCTGCAGTGGTCTTATAATATATAACTTGTCTTATGGTGTTTCACTGTCTGGTTATTAATGACGGCACAGTTTCCATTCCGCACCAGACCATGTGCTCCTCTGATACTCCCACCCCCCCCCCCGGGCTGATGGCTGTCTTTGCTGCATCGCCAGTGATCAGGCACCAACCAAAGGAAGGAGCTTGCGTGTCTGAGTGTGCTAGCATGGGGGGGGGGATACCCCAGGAAATGTTACACCCCCCCCACAGGCACCAAGCTGAAAAGTCCCCCCCCCGCACACATACATATCCCCCCCAGAGAAATAGAGGCACGGTCAGTGAATGAAACGGCACAGAAGCAGACTGCAAGGTCTGTGAACTCTGTGTGAATGAGAAGCACAGCCATCACTCTACTGACCGCTCCCAAAAATAATTACACTTTTACAGTGGTTGGTGTTTAATTATTTTCTGGAGCAGTAAAGCACCGTGCGCATTTTTCAATTCCTAATTCCACTGTTTGTCCTTCAGTCACCCATCACTTTGACGTGTGTGTGTGTGTGTGTGTGTGTGTGTGTGTGTGTGTGTGTATGTGTGTGTGCGCGCCTGCACGTCTGTTCTCACACCCCTCGGAAACGGAGGGGAAAACTTGCCGGGAAAAAAAAAAAAATGGATTGATGGAAATATAGTGTGAAACACCAGATACTAAAAACATCACATGCAAAAGGAGTGGTTTACACGGTACATTTAATCTCAGTCGTTTTCAGGAGAAACATTGCAACAAACGACCATAACTTCAGGTAGTATCTGAAGTGATTAACAGGTTACACAGTGAGTGTGGTGTTCAGCATAGTGAAGCACATCATTCCATACAGTGCAAAAGTCTGATTATGCCAGAAATTACCATAAAGGGGAAGTCATCTACGAGATATGGGGGGGGGGGGGGGGTGCTCATAGCTCAGTATTGTTCCGGAAGGCGAGTCCTCAACACTCGGCATGCATTGCAAACTAGAAGTTCAGCTACCGCAAACAGTTTGGTGTGTGTATCAGTCCCTGCCGCCTCCCCACGCATACGCTCCACTCATTGCCTTTCGCTGACACTTTATTGCTTTGGCTACAACGTCATCGAGTAGAATTATCATTTGGACGATGCTGATGGTCCTTAACAGTAGGATATCTGGTATTCAGGAATACACTTTTGTACTTTGCCGGAGAGATACAAAGTTATGATGCTGTGTCACAGAATATATATCTGTGTGTATGTGTGTGCGTGCGCGTGGGTGTGTGTGTGTGTGTGTGTGTGTGTGTGTATAATGTCAAAGTGCAGGTCCTTTTTATATTGTATCAATCTCTTCATTACAAAAGCTGTACATTACAAACAGTATAGAAACTACAGGTTGAAAGGTACAAGCGGTCAGACTTTGATAGACACCTTTCAAATTTACAGATATCAAAGAAAGAGAAAAGAAACACCCTACATCATTGGAGCTTCTAGCTATCCTTGCACACACCACGAGTTGAGGTGAGGGGGGGTTGGGGTGGGGGGGGCAGTTGGGGCTGGGCACCGGGGTGGTGGGCGGGTCTCAGTTCTCATCGGCGCACAGGACCAGCGCTAAGTCCGTCTCGTACAGCTTGCCCGCGTCAGAGAGTGCCATGATGGCAGTCTTATACGTGGGAATCTTTGCAGTATCCAGGACCTGTTGGGACGGAGAGAAGAGCTGTCAGGGCCAGAGGGCTGTCCCACCTCCCTGTCACTCAGGGCAGAGGGCTGTCCCACCTCCCTGTCACTCAGGGCAGAGGGCTGTCCCACCTCCCTGTCACTCAGGGCAGAGGGCTGTCCCACCTCCCTGTCACTCGGGGCCAGAGGGCTGTCCCACCTCCCTGTCACTCGGGGCCAGAGGGCTGTGACACCTCCCTGTCACTCAGGGCCAGAGGGCTGTCCCACCTCCCTGTCACTCGGGGCCAGAGGGCTGTCCCACCTCCCTGTCACTCGGGGCCAGAGGGCTGTCACTTGGGGCCAAAGGGCTGTCCCACCTCCCTGTCACTCGGGGCCAGAGGGCTGTCCCACCTCCCTGTCACTCGGGGCCAGAGGGCTGTCCCACCTCCTGTCACTCGGGGCCAGAGGGCT
This sequence comes from Paramormyrops kingsleyae, assembly GCF_048594095.1. NCBI lineage: Eukaryota > Metazoa > Chordata > Actinopteri > Osteoglossiformes > Mormyridae > Paramormyrops > Paramormyrops kingsleyae. Next base: position 36,293,071 of record NC_132805.1, on the reverse strand, counting down.
GTCACTCGGGGCCAGAGGGCTGTCCCACCTCCCTGTCACTCGGGGCCAGAGGGCTGTCCCACCTCCCTGTGACTCGGGGGTTTATTCAGGTACTGGGACCAGTACAAACTCAAGGGCCACAAGTCATTTAGCTATTACATATTCCTTCATTCATAATCACAAGTCTAACAAAATGATAAATAGACTAAGGAGACGGTACCTTCTTATTTTTCTCACAGAAGTCTCTGAGTAAAGCGTCCAGCTCATTTTCATCCATGTATCCATTTCCGTCCTGAAAACAGAGACACAAATCACTGGTTCAGCCGCAGCACAGACCTGGCTGTGGACAAACGGTCTTATCGGATGGTGCATCAGCGCTACGGACGGCTGTGTCGCCCATAAACTGCCCAGTACGAAGCGCGCGGGAATGATGTTACCTGCAGTCGGGGGTCATTCTCATCCTCTGGCTGCCTGTTTTCCTTGGGGCCTCAGACTCCGCACTAACACACCAACTACTCATCAGATGAGTCACAAATTTTTGCCCTGGCCAGTTTTAGGACTGGCTCCATTTTGCGCGGGGTGGCCTGGCAGTTAAGAGACTCCACAATTGACAAAGCGCTAGTTTGAGGCTCAGAGTGGTTCAAGCTGTTGTACAGCTTGTAGAAATACAACAAAATGACTGGTTTTCTACTTGGGCAATAAGCTGTGATTAAGCAATAAAATAATAAAGTAGAGGAGGTGAATTTAAGATGTCCAGCACAGTACAGCAGCAGCGGCTGCAGTAGCCGTGTATGTGTGTGTGTGTGTGTGTGTGTGTAAGTAACCCAATGGAAGCCGGGACACTGACTTTGCCCTTGAAGCGCTGTGTATCACGTTGCCGTGTGCTCCGAAGGCTGGCGTCTACAACAGACGACAGCCGCCGGTCTCCAGTGGAGCTCGACTGCTGTGTGATGCTTCATAAATTCAGCCAGTAACCTCACCGGGTGTTTGGTTAGCAGTGAGATCCCGAATGTCTAACTGCGAAAGAAACCCAAGCCCTACTGATCCTAACGGTCCCACCACCCCCCACTATTTGTAGCTGTCATCTGGACCCCAGACTGGGGCGATCTGCAGCAGTAGACTAAAGGGGGCATCTTTACTGCTCAAGTTCATCATCTGTGTCTGGGGTGTGAATATCCGCTTCTGGGAATCCTTATTCAAAAATGTTCTGAGGGCAGAAGGAAAAATGACTGAGAGGTAACCAATCAGATTGTACAGCAGGTGAGTCCAAGACATCTGATTGGTTAGTCCCACCTCCTCTACAATCTGATTTGGTTATGTCTCTGAACCAGTCATTTTTCCTTCTACCCTCAGAACATTTTTGCATAAGCTGAAAATCCAGCCCTCAATGTGCCGCATGAATCTCCTGCCTGAACTAAGCTCTTAAGCCTCCCTCTCCATACCTGATGGTTCAAAAAGGCTCAGATACTAAAAACCAAAGAAGTTCTTGCCCAGCAGACTCACCTACTTGAACCACCAAACTGCAATAAACAATCAAGAAAACCTGATATGACATCTACACATCCATGTGTGGAAGACCGTCCATCACAGCTGAGAAGGCAGGGGACACCACAGAGGAGATGCCAGTTGTGGATAAAAGGTACCTTGTCATATAACTCAAAAATCTTGTGGAACTCCTTTCTTGGCATTTTGACCCCCTTAAAAAATGAGAGACATTAACGGTTTGGTCAGTTTTCTAGATGAGAACCATTACATTCTGTTAAATTAAAGAGGATCATGCTTTTAAAACTTTAAATGCCTACCTGGAACTTTAGTATGAAGTTCTCATCATCTGGAAGCAGTCTGTTAAAATTAAGATGTAGATTAATATTCAAGTCAGATCTCTGCAGCAACAATGTAAGCAAGACACGGGGCCGTGGTTCACAAACCTCGCCATTTCCGCCAGGCACAACTTCCCGTCATTGTTGGAGTCAAATATTTTCAGCTGTGGGGGAAATCTTGAGCGATTTATACAAATCAAAACTACACATTCCAGTGTGTATTAAAGTGGTTTAAGGCAGGGGGTGTGGTTTAAAGGAGGGGGTGTGGTTTAAAGGAGGGGGCGTGGTTTAAGGCAGGGGGGCGTGTATGACAGGGTTACCCTATGTGTCGCTACGTACCAATGCTAATCCTTTGAGTTATTTAAATGAATAGGTAATAATATATTTTATGAATCCTCTGTCTGAAAAAAGCTATTTAAACTTTGGCCACTGTCACTTGCCGAGTCACTTTCCTAGTAGTAAACCCATAAAGACACTGACATGCAGATATCTAGCAGCTGACGTAATCCCCCCCCCCCATTGGGCTCTCACTCAGGTGGGCTAGTTTGGATTCCTCACCAAACAAAATGGCCCCTTTGTGACATGTACCCCAACACCAAAAGACCCCTACTGTAGTCTGCGTATATTCCTCCAGCTTCTTATCGTCATAAGGCTTCTTGGCCTTCTTCATTAGGTCCCTCAAGAAGTTCTGAAAAGCAGAAAGCAGAATCGTGGCCAGTTTTACCACTCGCCAATAATAAAAGACAGACACATACAAATTGTACCACCTAACCCATTTTGGAATAAGAGAAATTCCCAATGGGAGACCTTCAAATCATTTTTCTCCTGATGCGGGGGGTATAGTCATCCTAAAGTTAATCGCTTCTGCTGTCCACACTTTATTGGTGCGACGCAGAGCTTCTCAGATTTTGAAGCGTAAAATGAGTAGTTTAGATTAGATTAATAGAGGGAGCCGGTGTTGCGGCTTCATGCTCCACACTCCATAAACCACGCTTGACTGCCTCCTTGACACTGCTAAAAACAAAGCTGTCAAGATTGTCCAGAGGACGATATATACCACCGGCACTGACGGTAAAGGCCTGCCCACACATCCAAAGTCGTTTCAAGTCGCCTGCCCTTTGCAGTGAGTCCGTCTTCTGGGTCCCTGCTGTAAAAAGCTCCTGTGATTGATGGCCTTCGTTACCTGGGAGCCAGCCGAAAATCTGACAGCTGTGCTGTGGAGTGGCTAATAGAAACGGCCTTCGTTCCTCAACCGATTTTCAGACGCCGTTTCAGAACCGTTCAGCTCTGGCCATTCGACGGCACCTTTCAATCTGATTCTTTGCACGGGCTTGTTTTTTACGAAATAAAAGAGTTGTTTCCATTTCTCAGCTTCCATATGATTTATAATTCTGCTGTTTATAACTAACACTCGATTACATATTATGGTTTAAGCGGCAGCAGATGTTTCATGGACAGAGACAGACTCACACAAGTCATTATTTCAGTCACCACCTGGTATTGGAAGGGAATTAACGTCTGATGGGTTCAGCGGTGACAGCCTGACATTAGAGTGCATGGGACACTGCCAGCTCTGTCCTTATTAATTACCCCAGACTCACCTTCAGCTCTTCTGCCTCGATGTAGCCGCTGTGATCCGCGTCATATCGTCTCCAGGCCTGTGAAAACACGGTGCTGTGTGTGAACACGTACTGTCTGAAATTCACTAACAGCAGGGGGCGCTGCAGTTAAGGAACTGAATGTGGTTTGAATCTCACAACGGTTATTGCTGTCCCGCTTTTAAAAACACCATCCCCTCAGCAGTTTCCCACTAAAAATCTCTTATAGCAGTTAATAGCTAAAACATTCAATGCCTAAATACGAAGTTCAAAACTACAATTGTATTGACTGTATAGATAACTGTATAACTATAATAACTGCATAAGTAAAAAGCTAAAAAACGAATTCTCTGTAGGCAGTTCATAGCTCAATCTGTTATAATTACTTAATAACTAAAATATTTATTGGCTATATAAGTAATTTAGTCATGAAATACCTGTACGAACTCCGTACAGGACCTGAGTTGTTGTCGGAAGAATAACAAGAAGTTTTCCTCAAAGGGCAGAATCTGCACCAGCTGTGAGGAAGGAGAGATGACAGGAGACGAGTTTTACTCCATTTGAAGGCTTGTGACCAAGAGAGGATCAGAAGATTGGCGTCCAACCCGCCTGCCCAGCGCCCGACACTGCAAGCTAAACAGCAGTACTTTCAGAATCCTAAATAATTACAGCAACCGCTGACCGTACAGTGAGCTAATCAACCTATCAGAGTGAGATATGGTGTCCAATCACCAGAGAAGGAGTGTCTTCTACATTAATAATTATCATCATTAGGTGCCGTCAAGTCAATGATGATGTTACACCCATGTGGTCCCTCCTTAAGGACTTAATTAAAACCCAAAGTCCCAGATTCCATTTGCACTCATGAGCAAGATTTTCCCCAGGCTCAGACTGGCTGCTCCCACCAGGCCTCTCTGCTGCCGGTCTCTCCAGGTTTGGTTTGGTGATCTGCTTGTCTGGTTTGCATCACTTTGTACCGTGGTTCTTGTCTCCAACCCCCCCGCCCCCCCTCCCCAACACCTTCAGCGATCATCCACACTGGAGTCCTCTTCCTGCACATCTCGACTGCCCCTTCGGCCTTCCTGATAACTTTAATAAGTGCATAACATAAATTAAAAAAATGTAGAAAATATAGATGTGCCACATTAGTGTGTTTGGGAAAACTGAAAGCCGTTTGATCGACATCACTCAGAGCCAATGAAAACTGGCGTGGGCCAGCTGTGGGTCAATCACGCCTCCGAGATTTACAGCCTTTCGCAGATATGACTTAAATTACTTAAAACCCTTGCCAAGTGTAATACTGGTGAGTAACAAGAGCCAAGCTTTGGGGAATTTTCAAAGTCTGCAATGCTGTTCCACTAACATGTATGTTAAGAGGACCAGTGGCTGTAATGGGGACAATGACATTTCATATGTAGATAATCTTGTTGTGATATTTAGTTTCAGGTGTGAAAAGCAAACATCTCTTCCTAAATTATATTGTACTTATTATCCACTAAATGGCCAACTGGGGTATTTCCACAATGAATCCTAAAATTGTCACACAGAATTTCGGCCCCGGAGCTCGAGAGTGGTTGACGGCACTCTGATTACTGAGCCCAGTGAAACGGCACTGGATCAGGAGTCGGGATGCGAACAGTGTCACGCAAACAGCTAAAGGCTAATCGTGCATGTTAATTAAAGGCAGTTAATTAAGGCATTAAAGGCTGGAATTTGGAGGGAAATGTAAACCGCCACATACAGCAGATGTGGTCATTAGATATTTAACAGTCCCCACACACATTTCTGCAAATGAATCAGAAGTTGGAGATTGGATTGGATGTGGGTTTTAAAGGCCGTTTGCAGGGTGTGGATGGTGCTGTGAACAGGTGCCCAGGACCTTCACACTCTTACCTCCACGATGTCTATCTTTCCCTCCGTGTTTTTCTCGTACTCCTCCACAAAGGCCTTCATCTGGTCTGTGAGCTCCTGCAAAGAGAATCAATGAAGCCCTGAGCTGATGCCAGTGGACTGGGACCACAGGCTGTCGTACAAAAACCTTCTGGCACCCAGGTCAGACAGGGAGCTATCGGTAAGCTTGCTGGACCACGAAATCTCTACCTATGGGCCTAATCCAAGGCACAGTCAATCGACTGGCCTCTTTTTCACTTTTCCCCCAGCATCAGTCATACCATCCAGTAGCTGCCTAGGGACACAGCAGCAGGTGCATAAATATGGCCTCCAGGGGGCGCTCTTTCTCAATGAACACTAATAATGCACCACTAACATGTACTGTATGCTAAGAGGACCAGTGGCTGTAATGGGGACTGTGACATTTCATATGTAGATAATCTTGTGATATTTAATTTCAGGTGTGAGAAGCAGACATCTCTTCCTAAACTATATTGGACATCAGGAATGACAAACAAAGAAGTTAGTCTTCTGCAATAAACCGTCTTCCCTCTGCAATTAAAGCTGGAAGTAAGCAAACCAGTATTAAAATCGAAATAGCAGAAGATAAAACTCGGCTGCCAGTAAAATTAGTCTGTGACACGCTGGGTTGTTGCAGCTCTGTTTATGAATATAGATGCACTCGGAATAATGTGCATTGTTCCTATTATTAACTCAGGTATTACTTTCACTTTCACTTTCACTTTACCATTAAGTTCACCTGCTTTTTTAGCACTGATAGGAAATACAAGGAGCTGGTGCTGTTTGAGGGAGCGTCATCCTGCCATCCACCATTCAGCTGTTTGAGGGAGCGTCATCCTGCCATCCACCATTCAGCTGTTTGAGGGAGCGTCATCCTCCCATCCACCATTCAGCTGTTTGAGGGAGCGTCATCCTGCCATCCACCATTCAGCTGTTTGAGGGAGCGTCATCCTCCCATCCACCGTTCAGCTGTTTGAGGGAGCGTCATCCTGCCATCCACCATTCAGCTGTTTGAGGGAGCGTCATCCTGCCATCCACCATTCAGCTGTTTGAGGGAGCGTCATCCTGCCATCCACCATTCAGCTGTTTGAGGGAGCGTCATCCTCCCATCCACCGTTCAGCTGTTTGAGGGAGCGTCATCCTGCCATCCACCGTTCAGCTGTTTGAGGGAGCGTCATCCTCCCATCCACCGTTCAGCTGTTTGAGGGAGCGTCATCCTCCCATCCACCGTTCAGCTGTTTGAGGGAGCGTCATCCTGCCATCCACCGTTCAGCTGTTTGAGGGAGCGTCATCCTGCCATTCACCATTCAGCTGTTTGAGGGAGCGTCATCCTGCCATTCACCATTCAGCTGTTTGAGGGAGCGTCATCCTGCCATCCACCGTTCAGCTGTTTGAGGGAGCGTCATCCTGCCATTCACCGTTCAGCTGTTTGAGGGAGCGTCATCCTGCCATCCACCGTTCAGCTGTTTGAGGGAGCGTCATCCTCCCATCCACCGTTCAGCTGTTTGAGGGAGCGTCATCCTGCCATCCACCATTCAGCTGTTTGAGGGAGCGTCATCCTGCCATCCACCATTCAGCTGTTTGAGGGAGCGTCATCCTGCCATCCACCATTCAGCTGTTTGTGCAGCATAGGGCAGGATGGCAGTGTACTGCACACACACACACACACACACACACACACGCGCATACACACGCACACGCGCATACACACGCACACATATGCACACACACGCATATGCACACATATGGGAGGAAACCCACATGAAGTGGAGATTACAAGACAACCTTTAACACAAACTGGAGCTGGTATTCATGCGCGGACTGGCCACTGGGAAGTTTGGGAATATTTGTGAGGGCCAGTGTTTCTTCCCCAATGCTGCAAAATATATCAAGGGTGACCCCGTAATGCCCCCTCCCCAGGTTGAGACAAAAAATAGCATGCCCCCCCGCAACTGGCAGTTTGCCTTTTGGTGCCAGTCTACCCCTGGTGAGCACTGACTTTGGTGCCAGTCTACCCCTGGTGAGCACTGACTTTGGTGCCAGTCTACCCCTGGTGAGCACTGACACTGACACACCATACAAAACCACATTACTATTGCTGTTGTTGTTGCACATGCAGTCACACTTCAGGACACGGAGGAGATTCTGTTTCCTTGCCACTGGCACAGTGTGTGGTCAGGTGAGGGTCCAGTGAGATTCTCCTCAATCCACAACCACAACCAATATAGAACTTTCTCAAATGTATTGAGTTCTCCCGGACATTTCATTACATGCTATATGCTCTTGCTTAATTGAGTGCCGCACTTAACGCAGTGTTGCTGAATATCTATCTATCCATAAGCCTTGCAATCGTTACCCAGTACAGGATCTTCAGGCAGGGGAACACCCTGAACTGGACCCCAAATTCGGGGAATAACTGGAAAGAAGCCCTGGAATGTGGGGAGATGAGGCTGAGCGCACGGCCAGCACAGCCTCAGAAGAGCCCCCCCCCACCGCACTACTGCGCTCAGTCCTGTCCAAAAGCGAAGTGACCTGAGAAACACTTCCGTATTCACACAGATTCTTATGAGGTCGGTCATGGGATGAGTTTTGTAACAAATAAGCAGGATATTTCTAGGATATCATGGTGACTAATATACAATAAAAATTAAACAGATATTTGAGTTTTCTGGAAAGTCAAGAGTTACTCTTGAGAAACAGTGAATTGTAAGACGCTTCCTACAATCACTTTAGAAAGATAACAGAAGCGTGCAGCAGAGCAGCCATGCAGGAAGTGACACATGACGTTTTTTTTATTTTAATTTTTAAAAAAAAAAAATTTATTTAAATTTTCAGTAGAATAGAGTTAATACTTATTATTGTAATTTTTTTATTCTCAGTGGTATTTTAGAATTGTGCATGGTACTTCAGCATTACTTGAATTACTTGGCTATTACAGCCAGTTACTTGATTGCTGGATGCAAGAGATCTGGCAGTACATTGAGTAAATACTCCATTTCCTAACAGAGATACCAGCACATGTAGTGCACAGCTCTGTCAATGAAATGTAATTAATTCAAATCCAAATTATGCCTAATTGTTTAGACTGACACCCAAATGGCTGCCTCCTGATTGGCTTCTTGCATTTTAGTTACTAATAATATGAACTTGTACTGTTGCCAGTTTTTGCAGCTGAATGTTGTACTGGAGTTACATGTAGGTAAATGACCTGATTGTAGGGTCCAACAGCATGCCTCTCGAGATAAAAACAAGTAATCATCTGGGCACAGAGGACATTTCTGAGCCGTTGCAACTCTAATGAGGTAATACATAGTTAATAGGCAATCTAGAAAATCATCCAAGTCCAAAGCCCCATGAGAGATGCTGCTCTGTAGGAGTATATTATTATGGGATTAATTTAAAGGACAGAATAACTGATTATAGTTTAGTTTAGAAAAGGTGGAGAATGAGAGTAAACCTTGGTGGAGCCATTTGGGAACAGGAGAGATCAGGAGCAGAGCTGTAAATTTCAGATCCAGAAAGTACAAATCCAGACCAAGATTTTGTTTCAACCAACCAGTTGAGTACTCTGTGACTTTGACTCTTTATGCTGAACTGGTTGGTTGAAAGTAAATCATGGTCTGGATTTTTACTTTCTGGACCTGAAATTGCCACCTCTGATCAGGAGTTTCAAATTCCGCTCTGGCTGCCATGTTGAATATATGTAACATCCAGACCTTCCGTGTTTCTTCAGCCTGACGAGGCCCATAACACTGGACTATTATCATTTCTTTGCTGGTGCTTTAACCTCCACTATTCCCCACTTCAAGAGCCCTTGTCTAAAAGGTGCAACAGCAGACCTCTCGAGGGGATCTCCATCTGCAGATCTATATAACCACAGTGGCATCTTCTCTCCTTGAAGTTCCTACTGACAGGCCTGCTTTTATAGAGGGCCATCTCCCAAGCCAGCCACAGTTGACTCACAAATGCTAACTCGAGCGGGCAAAATGTAATCTGACTCGATGTGCAACTTCGGTGAGAATTCACATATTTCATGTCACATTTTGACACATGCGCAGCAGCCGTATGGATATCCATCTGCAAGCAATCAGCAGAGAGACTGACGCTCGCGGCCACAACAGCGCTCAGCGACCCAGCCGTCGTCTGGTTGGCTCACGGTATCATACATAATAACAGACATTCTCCTCAGAACTGCAGCTGCTGGATAACCCTCCATCTTCATTTTAGGCAGAAGAAGGATGGAGAGGAGCAGGTGGTGGGAGATAATGAATGAAAAGCTGGAGACTGTTACTGCAGGAGATGGTGCAGGGAAAGACACAAGACTAACGCAGTGGGTATGAGCTTCGGGTCTGGGGGGTATGTAAGGTTTAGACAAAGGAGAGAAAGGTGACTGGGGTTCATTCATAGCATGATATGCTGCCAATCACACGCTTAAGGCAGCTAGCCTGCCCATGTCATCAGCCATCCCAGATGCAGTCCAGACTAGGTAATCCACGTGAAGTTAAACAGGTTTGGGTCTGGCCAGTACTTGGATGGGAGACCAACTGGGAAAGCCGGGTTGCTGCTGGAAGAGGGTCAGCCCTTCCTGCAGTCTGTGTGGATCCCAATGCCCCAGTGCAGTAGCAGGGTAGCCCTTCCTGCAGTCTGTGTGGATCCCAATGCCCCAGTGCAGTGACGGGGTAGCCCTTCCTGCAGTCTGTGTGGATCCCAATGCCCCAGTGCAGTGACGGGGTAGCCCTTCCTGCAGTCTGTGTGGATCCCAATGCCCCAGTGCAGTGACGGGGTAGCCCTTCCTGCAGTCTGTGTGGATCCCAATGCCCCAGTGCAGTGATGGGGACACTGTGCTGTAAAAATGGTTCCACCCTTTCGATGAGACATAAAACCGAAGGCCTGACTGTCGGAGGTCATAAAAGATCCCTGGGCATCTTTCGAAAGAGTAGGATTCGAACCCCGATGTCCAGGCTAAAATTGCCCACTGTGGCCCTATCAGATCTGCCCTCCTAATCATCCCTTATATGTAACTTCTCTCTCTTGCCCCTTCACCACCTTAGCTACTGTGTGGTGAGCGTACTGGTGCAGAATGGCTGCCATTGCATCACCCAGGTGGGGGCTGCACAGTGGTGGTGAGTGAAGTGGCTCCCTGTTGGTTCTGGAAAGTGCTTTGGGTGTCTTGAAAAAGTGCTATATAAATGCAACTTTCATTCAGGGTGAACAGCACCTATACCTCTAAAATCGCATCCTCTCCCCTTTCAGAGATGATGATTTTGCTCAGGTGCTTAAAACTAGAGCATCAGGCAGAGAACATTAAGCGACGTGCTTGTAAGGCTTGCGCACTGTCACAGGGGTCACTGGCAGCAAGTCGGGACAGGTGATCAAGCAGATCAGACACTTGCCGACTCAAATTACCCCGACCTTGCAGCTTCTGCATTGATCTGAATAAATTTCAAAACCAAAAAAAAAAAACCTAATGGAGAACAGGAAGGTTTCCAAAAGATGGACGTTTGATTTTCCATGGCTCTCTTTTCTGAAGATGAAGGTCTGCATTGCGAAACACTTTTATCTTTTGCATGCATCAACCCTGCGCAGACATCTTCAGGCTTGAAAAGAAAGTTCTGCAGATAGTACATGCTATAGCCAAACAAATGTCACTATTTTTGAAGGCCCACTTACATGCAAGGTATTGGGGTAGAGCTGAACACCTCAATGGCAGACTGACAGCAGAGGTACCCTGCCGAAGGGACACTGGTAACGTCAATGCACACCATCCCCCAGGACACAGATGGGCACCAGGTGCAGATATCATTACAGGTTGAAGAACAGAAGAACAACTATTCTGGAGACATATTGGCTGACTTCTTGTCAAGGTGCATCACTTTCAAAAGGGAAAATCTGAAGGCTTAGATACAATAATATTGTCCATATTGAACTTCTTGACCTAGGGACATGGTCCATTCACACCTTCTCCCTTATCTAGATGCAAATTGTGCCTCAGCAGCCAAATGTGGAGACTCTCCAAGTGATTTAGAAATTCCGACTTAAAAGAGATTTTCTGTGACAGCGCTTCCATCACAAGGATGGCCTGTGGCCCGGGCCGCAGCCCTTGGTCAGCGACGGCCTGTCGCCCAGCAGCTGTGCTGCTCTGTTGATGTATTTCAGCCCCAAGTTTGAGGAACTTCCTCTGTCTCTTTGCATTTCCATTAATCTGAGCCTCAGTGGCGCTTTCTTGCGGTGAAAAATTGCATCGTCACTGCTATACAGGGCTTGCAGAGACTCATTAGGAAAGAAAAATCAGATCTTCGCTCGGCTAAGATGCTGAGGCTAAAACTAAATGCAGCTGAAGGACAGATGGCTGAATGTGTACTTACATCTCTAATGGAAGACCCCTGGACCACACTAAAATATGAAATGACTATTGTGCCATCATATGTCATGCTGCCCCAGCGTATCTCTTTAGATACCCAACATACTGAGCAATAATGTCCCAAATCTGTAAGAAGCTGTACATTGTTAATGTGAAAGACTTCTCATTTTCATCTTATGGTTAAACCATAACTGTTTTTTTTTATTGCATCAAAACCAAGACAACCTTGGGTTGAGCATTACTGGTGGGGGGGGGGTTGGGGTTGGGGATTGAGATCTCCACCCATTTACGGGAGTTCCAGGGTATTGTATCCCCCACCCCAATAATTTACGCCCATGATCAAACCTAATCTCTGGAAACCACAATGTCACTGAGTGCCGGAGTTCATCCACACTGATGATTAGCAGCCAACCTAAAGCAGTGTGTACGCCTGACAGTGACCGAGGACTGTCACCAGGGAACAGACTGCAAACCATACAAGCTAGTGACCATTTAATTCACTTTCAGTCGACAGCTATACTAAATACCAGTTAATTGTCCTTTTGAGTTCATTCAGACATGCCCGTGAACCTGTGAACAGCACCTCCGCAATGCAAGCCACTTTTCAAAAGGCTAAGTGACGACAAGACCGCCTCATTTAAGACGAGATGTATGTTCTTGCTGGAATCAACAGCTGAGCACACTACAAAAGCACATTAAAAATGATAAAGCAAATGGTACCAAACAAGCGAAACTGAATTACGCCTCACTGGTAATACTCACTAGTAATACTCACTGGTAATTAGTATTCTTTACGTTTCAACATGTTTTTAAAATAATGGGCCAGTTTCCTGCGACACGCTGGTTTGTTATTAATGTGACCTTCAAGAGCTTACATGTGGATGCGACAAGAGATATCTTCATGCAAATTTAGAAAATGAAACAAAACACCAGGTTCATAATTAATTGATTAGTGTTCACACATCAATACAAGCGATACTTTTAAAAAATAATAATATAAAAGCACCGTAATTGCATTAAATATATATTTTGACAAGTATACTTACATAAAGTATAATAACGCAAAGCACAACTTCTAAATCTATGAATACACATGCGCCCATATTCACGATGCATTCCTACAGCGTTTAAACTGTAATGTGCGTTTTGTTAAACAGTAGCTCTGATACGTGTGTTGAACACTATGCAGCAGACCCCGAAACGCCGTCCTTTTTCAGACCCTTTTTGCTCAAAGATTTCAGCCACTTTGTGTTTACCGCGACCGCACCGTCACTCAGAGCGTCTTTATTGCAATTTCCTTATTGCACATCCATGTTAACGGGCACCAATTAAATCTGTGCAATTCAGATTTGTCACTGTCGAGGGAAACAGGTCCAGGCGGATTTTAAAAAGCAAAAGACGAAATCCTGGCTTCAGCATATTTTGGCAATCCATTATTTTCTATGCAAAGTCTGAGTACATGACAATAATCAGACACCGAAATCAGAGGGACAGTGCAGCTACTCACCAGTCCCGCCTGTTTCCGAGCCTGCTGAAGTTCTTTTATGAAGTTCTGCAGTTCTTTTCCTTCGATATATCCATTACCTGCAAGAATTCATATAAGATCTAAAATCAAAGCACAAACTAAAGTCAAGTTAACATCACGTAACATTTACAGACAACATCTGTCTTACGAGGGTGGGTCGTCTGCAAGAATCTATTTATAGCGTGATATATTCAGGGGGGAAGAAGAAATTAATTCTTTATTAATCATTTCATCAATCTTCAATAACCAGACTTGAATTTCTTGCATTGTATCATAATCTTTCTTTCATTTTTCGAAATATATGTAAATAATTGTATTTTTTTTCATTGTACTTGTGTCCGCCACACTGCTGTCACAAATAAATTGATTTATGAATTTATAAACGAATAAGACAAAACCGATATCTTAAACACCACAGCCCCAGAACAAACAACTTTTTCTCTTCCAAGAAAAAACAAATCAATTAATTATTTAACTTTTGTAACGCCCCACAAGAAACAGTAATATGAAGAAAATGTATTCCAATACTGAGTAATTAGCCCATTATTTTTATGACCTTATAAGTCAATATTTCCGCAGTTCAACAAAATGTTGAGTGTAGTTACCGTCATTGTCGTAATGGTGAAAGATATCCAGAAACTGAGAGGCTGAGATTTCGACTCCCTGCAGGTAAGCTTTTGCCATCTTGTCGGCTTGTGGAGCACGTCGCCCTATGCCGCACTGCCCAGTACTGCGCTCCGATCGGCGACTCCCGGTATTTAAGGATCGCCCTTCACGGAGTCCCGCCTCTTGTGCCCGAGCCAAAAGCGCAGCTCACCACGGTAGGCGAACCGCTGCAGGTAGCACACCCGCGTAAAAGCGCGTCGGAGCTCTGAGGAGGTACGTGGAAGCGCATGCAAATGAACATCGCGGCTCCTCGGGTATGTTTGACTGCAGGGGACTCAATCATCGAAATGCGGTACTTACAGGGACAGTATGAATATAATACAGGTCATATTAAACTCTCATCCCGACTAAACCAATATTTCCTAGTTAATCTCTAATTACTTTCTTTCGCTTCCATATAATGGTGAAAGTGTCTAAACTAAATCTGATGGACCTCCAATTTTTGTTCCACGTCTCCAAACGTGAGGTCCGAGGGTTATGCCTCGCACATATGCCTGACAGCATCTATAATATTAATAATTACTGTAATGCAATTATACAGGTATCTTGGTATACTTTCTACAATTCTTTCACTCAGCGTAATACAAATGGATTGCAGAACATCTTTAAAGTTTTCCTTCTGTAGTTAAGGTAATTGCTTCTCTAGTCAGTCATATTCAAAATCATATTCTGATCTACAACCCGCAAGCAAAGAGACAAGAAAAGCAGTCTTCTGAAGCACCTTGAAAAGAATGATAAGCTTTCACTTATGAAAGATAATATTTGTAATTATGGAACCGTACAGTGTCCAGCAAACTGCATCAAGGCTATGGAGGACATGCTGGGATCTGCACCACCTGGACTGCAGGCATGGTACTACAGTCTACATCATTTAATGCTTAGGTGAGTACTAGTTTATCATCAGACGTCTTTCTAAGACCCTGTGGCCCGCTGGGTGTGCGCTCAACAGTAATAATTAGAATAAAAAACTGTCTGAAGATTATGTAAAAGCAAAGTCGGCAAAACAGAGGGAAAGAGGAGGTGAAACTTTAATTGCTGGGGTCCCCTCTGGCTGGTTTGATGACCTTGAGTGGTTCGGGTACTTTGGGTTCCCATTCCTAACAGACTCAAAACGTTCACACTCATTCCGAATGCCATCTTCACCTCTCCTTTTATACGGTAAAGCACATGAGGCAGGTTAGGACACTGAGGCAACGCAGGTGAGGCAGGTTAGGGCACTGAGGCAAAGCATATGAGGCAGGTTAGGGCACTGAGGCAAAGCACGTGAGGCAGGTTAGGGCACTGAGGCAAAGCACGTGAGGCAGGTTAGGGCACTGAGGCAAAGCACGTGAGCTGGGTTAGGGCACTGAGGCAAAGCACGTGAGGCAGGTTAGGGCACTGAGGCAAAGCACGTGAGGCAGGTTAGGGCACTGAGGCAAAGCACGTGAGCTGGGTTAGGGCACTGAGGCAAAGCACGTGAGCTGGGTTAGGGCACTGAGGCAAAGCATGTGAGGCGGGTTAGGGCATTTGAGGCAAAGCATGTGAGGCGGGTTAGGGCATTTGAGGCAAAGCCTGCATGTTTTCTAGTCACCACTGCAAAGACACAAATGAAATGCCCAGCAACCAATAAGAAACGTGTAGTGGCTTAGGGAAATGCTGTGCTCAAGGGGAACCCAGCACAGACAAGCCATTAAATTATGGTGATGTTTATGATAACTGTACTGCAGCATTTTACCTTGCTGTCATTGCTAATCCCCTAGCATCTGAAAAACGAGTATTTACACACCATTACTTCTGGCAAAACAGTGTCACATTATGTATGCTGGTGAGACAGAGAGAAAACAAAGATAATAAATTATGGACAATTAATTAGTAATAATTGGTGTTGCTTCACATCACCCCACAATGCATTACTCGGTCTTCCCTTCTTACACAGCATTTTTGTGGTGGTTCTTTTTTGCAGGTTCATGATGAGCTGTGGAGTCTTCACTGTTTCCCACACAGGCTGAGTGGACCAGGGTGTGTATCTCAAGTAACTGACAAGGTTAAAAAATTGCATCCTTTTCATTTTTAATTCTCCCTTTTAACTCATGGGTCATTATGTGCACTAAAATTATGAATTATGTGCACTAAAATAACCACAGAATATTTTTACAACCCTCGGTGTTCTCAGTTGCTGGTCCTGTGCCAATGCTTATTTTCAATTCCTGTCACTCTTAAGAAATTATACATATTGTGAAGGAAATGGCACAGCGTAGACTTGGAGAGCTTAGGTTAAACATGTTTATTGCCTTTCACAACCGGAGTCGGAAATAGAGTGCTATGTACTCGGCTGCCCACTCACAATGCCAGGTCTAAGAGCTTTGGTTAGTACTCCACAGGAAACAGGTAAACAATGGGATTTGGGGCTGCTGATTGGATGAGCAGCTCCAGGAATATATGCACAAACAGCAGACTGAAGTGCAGAAGAAAACCAGGAACAGGAACCAGGAACAGGAGCTTGGAAGCGCAGCTGAAATACAACAACAAAATAACCACAACAAAGCTAACAGCAAAATACCAGCTGCCCAGTACAAGTGTCTGTGGAACTCTGGGAAATCAAGACCAAGAATGCGATAGAAAACGGCGGTTCCAAAGGACTATGATACTCGAGACAAGACATCAGCCGACCCGTAGCCAGGGAGACTGCCAGCAGCCCTGCCTGCAATCCTAAAATAAAACACAAACAGAACAAGCCCAGCCCCACAAATGCAGAAACCGGACTCCAAACCAAACCGAGCTCTGAGCCGTACGCTTGCAGAACATCGATGACAGTTGAGCAGCCATTAAGGCCCAGAGCTCAGTCTAACCCGGATTCCAAGCCAGCTACCTCTGGCTCAGAGGTTCACAATGAAGCTTCACAATGAAAGTGTATTCGATAAAATTCAGAATATGTTGAAAAACGGGGCTCATTGCTAAGGTAACTTCATAAAGACTAATTTTATGGGTTTTAGAAATCTGGCCACAATGTCTTTCATTCTCTTTCCAGTCTTTTCCTTAATTGTACTAAAGTTCAAGCGACATGGAGACTCACAGCACCAAGCTTATAAGTTTGAAACCCACCTTCAGTCTATGCTTGTGAAGTTCAGACGTTCTTTCTGATCAGTGTCTGAAGATTGACCTCTGTTGGACTGGCATCATGTCCATGATGCACCTCAGTCTCATGCCCTTTGCCTGGGATGGGCTCCAGGCTGCCCGTGAACCGGACTTGGATAAGCTGTTGGAAGATAGATGCAAGTAGCACTGTTGTCTCACACTGCTGTTCAGGGTGTAAATCATGCCACTGCAGGTGTATTTGATTTGCATGTTCTCTCCTTGTGCAGTTTTCCTCCTGTATGTCAAAAGTAATGTACTTGGACAAATTGGAACAGGTACACTTGGTTTAGACAATCTGGGTGGGAGGTCAGCTAGGATTCCATTGCAGAAAATACCTGCTATCTACTCTGTTTCTAATCCTCAATGTTTCATCTGTCCGCAGATGATAATAAACACGGCACCCTCGCGGCTAATGACTGCTGGTTTTATTGGTCACGGAAGACTGGAGAACTGAGACAGACCAGCATGTAAAGTGGGTGGTCCCTGAGAAAGGCAGTCAGGTCCAGACAAACTCAATGCTAAGAGCAATAAGCTTAAATTAAAGCCACAATCATCACAGGCTTAGTTGGACCTCCAGCACGGTCCCACTGGGACTGTCACTGGCATTCACAAGATTCCTTCTGCGCTTCATAACTGCCAAGCGGGTTGTGTGATCAGAAGATTTCCACATTGCCACCCTGCATGGAGCTCTGCTGTTGTACCCTAAAACAGGGTGTTTAGCAAGAGGTTCGATTGTAAAATATACAGCCGATAAAATGGGGATTAAGGAATCAGTGAAGCGAAGAAAGAGTGCAGAGAGAAAATAATACATTAATGAAGGCTGGGTTACACAGCAGTGCAATGTCACTGGATTAATCGGGAATGAAGTCAAATGGCCAAACAGCGTAAAAGCAAGTCTACCTGCTAGCTGGAATGAAGTCATTATTTCAGATCAATCCCCCCTAAACGTCCCTTGTTTCACCGTTCACTGTAGCGATAGCGCTCTGGCTAACAAACTGCTACCAAACGATGAAGCTTTTCTACACCGGACGGAGTGGCACAGAGCCATCGTCTTTCTCCTTTTCGTCACCCCATTTCTCAGGTTTGCCCACTTTTCTTTGTCAGTTCAGAATAAGGGGGCCTGCGGCTGGAACATGTCTAGCATCGCACTCGGTGACTCCTGTTCTCCCCCCTTCTGCTTTTGTTCTGAAGTATGAGTCTGCGAGGCCACAGGTTCAGGACAGCAGCAGACTCTCATTATATCAATGCTTTGCCAAATGGGGCTTAAAATGGACCCTCTCGGACAGGACATTATTCCTGAACCTTGTGTGCAATAATGTGAAAAATCTCTTTCCTCTTGTTCTGTTTTCACAGAGAAGCGCGGGAGGCATTGCGATGAAATATGTCTGCAGCCTGTGGTCCCGCAGAGGACTCCAGAAACAACAAAGCGAGCGGCGGCCGAGGCTCGGAAGTATCGCTCACTTTTCAGAAGCCCCTCGGATTTCGTTTTCTTTTTATTCTCTGTGGAAAATGTCTTCCGCAGACAGATATCTTCAGCCAAGCATTTAGTGAACGGCTTGTTAGAATGATCTATATCAGAAAATTTTAGAGATGCGATTCATAACAAAACAAGACAGTAGAGGAATGCTTAACCGCTTGGAAACACAGGTCGTGTTTATTATGGTATGTATGTTACTATGTCTGTCGCATCCTGTTGTGTCTGAGGCAGGTTGGGCTTTGACAGACAGCCACAGGAAACCTACGGCATTCTCATCTGTTGATATTATTTTTTTTTTTACAGCACATTAGTTTACACAAATGTGCAGCCACTCAGGTGGTAATTGCAGTCCATCTGTTTTTAATGACGATCCCTGCCGGAGCGTAGAGGCCCTGGCTGGAGGCCCACCTCTCACCCCTCGGGCGGCCCGCCGACGGCTGGCGCTTCGCGTGGCGGCCGTGATGTCAGCGCCTGGCCGGGGGCGGCGCCTTCGCCGGACCCCAGCTGGCAGCCCAGAGCCCAACCTGCTTCCCGGTGGCTGCACGTCCCTGTTTGCTAAATTGGGACTTTTACACACACACACACACACACACACACACACACACATACACACACACACACACAGGCTGACGAAACGAATGCAAAACAATATTCTAAATGTGGAAAAGCACAGGCTGTTAGTGAGGCGTAAAATGAGCCTCTTCAGCACCATGGACAGATATCAGCGGCAGCTTCATCCTACAGCCCAGTGAACGACGTTACAGGAGTGAGGATGTGACACGGCTCACAGCGGCCAGCTGTATTCACCTGTATGTGTGTGTTGGCACGCATGAATGCAGTTGCTTGTTAGCATGTGTTTGTGTGCAGTTATGCTGTTTGTGCTGCCCATTAAACAGACAGACGTTCTGAGAAACAAGGGAAAAGAATGGAGTGGTACAATACACACACACACACACACGCACACACACACACACACATACAAGGATGTGTTTAATAGCCAGCTGGTGGTCATGGCATTAACCCCTAGTATTAATACCAGTAACTCAGCCGTGATCTCCTTTTTTGAAATCTTAAATTTACGTCCTTAGCTAATATTTTCATGCAAAGCAGACAACTGTTTTTACACACCCATTCCCCTAACCTGCTGTCCTATGGACCAGATGTCATCTTTGTCCTTTGGTCTGCGTCATGAAGCAGGATAACTTTGAGACTAAGCAGAGGTAAGTCAGGCTTTTGAAATCACGATGTTAGTTTACTTCTCAGCAGGGTACATCGCCACATTTACTCAAACATTCAAAAGGCAAGCCAGACAGCTTATTTTTGCATTTCAGGCCCTTTCCTTATGCGTGCTTAATCTTGCTAATATCTATAAAAAGGTGTGATCTCTGCCTTAATGAGATATTGGTTCAGCATTTTGAGCTGATAGCAAGTCTTGCATACTACTCGGTTTTCCAGATTACTTTACAGATAAATTTTAATTAATATTTTAATGTTCACTTGTGCACTTCATGTTCCATAGCTGTTGGTTACTTTCAGTTGCTGCTGGTGAATGGATATAGTATATAATTGCAATAGTGCAATCATTAATAAAGATGTATCAGAAATACATAATCTGAAAATCAAGTGGTGTGCTTTGTGCTCCATAGTCCATTGCTTATAGTTATTAATCAATTTTACTTTGAATGGTGTGATTTTACATGAACATGTATGTTGCTCTCCAAAATTAAATCAAGACCTTCATCTATCCCAGCCACATCTATACATGTTTGTATGATGGATAAATAAATATTGAATGGGTTTTGAAGGGTGAAAAGATCATTTCATACTGAACCGTAAAAAAGGGAATGAGTATTAATCAAATAACTAAGAACAATTCTGAAAATCTCCAAGCACATGTTTGGAAATTAAGACAATTATTATTTAACACTGTAGTAAGATTTCTAGCTTTGGCTGCAGGCATTGTTTGCTTTTTGCTGCTATTGTACTTTGTAATTCACATTTTACAATCATTTTCGGTTCTGCTGCATTAAAATGCATAACCCTGTTGTGATCCATACTTATGTGACTGACTTATCATTGCACTGAACACACTTTTATAGACACACACTCAGGAAATAATCTTGGTTTCCATAAGAAAACCTGGCTCGACATAGGTTGCTGATAATTAGGATATCATTTACCTTGAATTTAATTTGTTTGGTTTTGTTAAGATGAAACTTATGTTATAACCCTGACTTTGCTAAACCAGTTTCATGATGCAGGCTCTAGCTCAACTTTGTTGCACATTAACCGTGTAAACAAACGGCACCTTTTTCTGCCATCAGACATGGTAATTTATCTATTATCTGAGTCCTTAATAGTATCCTTACTTCCACAATGAACTATGCCCTCATCAATGAACCTGAAGAACCCAGAAAACTCTGACGGTAAATCACAGAAGAGTAACCCCTGATCTCCCAGTCACCTGACTGGCAAAGCCGACTTTAGTTTAGATTAGATTAGATAATCCTTTATTAGTCCCACAAGTGGGAAATTTGCATTGTCACGGCAGAAAGTGGACAGTACAAGATAAGACGAGCAAAATTAAAAAACAATAGAATAAAAACTGTACCAACAGTACAGTATAAAAAGTACCCTAAACAAACAACACAATACAGACACAACACAAACTATTAGGTCATGCACTCAGATGGTGATTGCTGTTGAACCCCTGAGCAAGATCCACAGGCAAACACTGGTGAGATTTGTGCATATAAGGAGCAAACAGTGGGTTTCGAGGCAGATGCGTGCTTGGCGTACACTTTCAGAAAAAGTAGCAATTTGTACCTTTGCTTGTCACTGGAGCTGTACCCTCACAGGTTTGCTAATTGTACCCTAGCTGTAGTTAAATGTATCTTTTAGTCTAATATAAGGGACAGAAATGGACTCTGAGGAACCTCTCAAAGGTACCAACCACATCACTGTACACCCAATGGTACAAAAATGTTCCTCTGAGTCCATGTCTTAAACGGTGCAGTTACCTAAAGCTAAGGGTACAATTGCTAGACCCTTGATGGTACACCCCAGTGAGAAGCAAAGGTAGAAATCGGAGCTCTTTTTTCTGACAGAGAATGTAAGTCGCCAGGAACGGCCAGGGGACATGTAAACGAAGCGTTGCATGCTGGGAGGGAAGCAGATGAACATGCTGTGCAGTTGGAGGAGTGCTGGGCCACCCGCGCAGCGCCCGCATGGGGTGCCGTGTTGCCACAATTATGAAACACCCTCGCTGAGGTCGGTCGAGAGCAGCGCCGGCATGGTGATGGGCTTTCATAATAAAAAATAATTAACTGAAACATGTCAAACTGAGGCGCGGTGAAAACAAACCATGTTGCATTTTTTTTTTTTTCTGAACACTACATGAAAATATTTTTATTGCAGTTTTAATATCAATCGATCGATCAAGAATCGCTCAAAAAACCTGGAGAGTAACCCACACTCTCAGAAAAAAAAGAGTTTAAATTTGCTTGTCACTGGGGTTGTGCATTTACACAGCATTCAGGCCTAAAAGCACAATGTATAGGAGGGAATATTTAAAAAGCTCTTAATCATGCATAACCCAGGTCCCGGCATGGAAGCGCTGATTTCTGTGTTGTTTAGATCGGCTACATAGCTTGAAATCCCAGTGCACCCAATGGTTAGGTGCCCACTGGGTTTTAAGGACACCCCTGTCACCTGCTGTCACCTCCTAACCGCCAGCTAGTGTGAGGGATGATTATTGCAGCCGCAAAACAGCATCCCGCTGGCAGAGAGGGCACCGCCAAGTCAGTTGGCAGGTGGTGAAGGAGGGGGTCGGGCAGCAGGCCTGCTGTGACCCAAAGTGTGGAGCAACAGCCCAGAGCTGCACGTTCAAAATCCTTGGGGGGAGTGGCTGTTGGACCATTGAGCGATGGCTCTGATGCCAGCCCCCTGCCACCCAGACCAGGATAAGCGGGTAGAACATGGATGGATGGATTTAGCGTCAAGCTGTTTTGTTTTTTATTCCAAACGAGGCTGTCTAACATTAATGGGCTTTTAGCGAATGTCCAGCAGGGCAAGTGACGCGAGATACTGAAAAGCCTCAGCGGCTCCTGCAAACGCAACGTTACTCTCATAATTTCTATTGGTGCAGCAGTGACTCTGCTGACATGACCTGCATATAAATGCAAAACATTCAATATACATTATCCTGGAAACGGGATTGCATAATGAAGCATACAGATCTCGCGTGATGTAACCATGTTTCTTAACTCAGAGAACTGATTAGTTTTTAAATACGTGTAAATATTACTTCATTGTAATTATGATTCATTTCCAAATGTGTTACAAGGGTAGGTCTATAGGTAATTAACAGTGCATAGTCGTCACCTTAAGCAACACACATTGTTTTGCAAAATAATCAGTAAATCAGTATTTTCCCTAATAGTGACTCGATCTAAAGACACTTCCCAGTTCCTGCGTGATATATGTCTCACGAATTATAAACAATAATAATAATAATACATCAAATCTTTCTCGTCAACTATCACAAACCACCACAAATTTCGTATGTCACACATACCCTTCATTCCCCCTTTTCTTTTCCGCCATTCGGAAAGTGCCCTGAGCAGAACATTGAATTTTTCTATCAAGTTATAAAAAAGAAATTCTCCGTCATCTCCGGCAGCCATCTCTTTCTCATTATTTCTGTCCCGGGCTTTATTCTGTCATGGTAAGAGGTTTCCGCTGTCTCAGAGGCTTTGTTTCTGTGCTGGTGGGGGGGGGGGGGGCAGGGGTCAACGAGATGCTCAGCAGAGATTTTAAACCTGCCCAGTCTTGTGCTGACGCCGTTGTATGACACATTTATGCAGGACGCTCATTTTCTCATCTTCTGTCTGTTGCTGTTACAATTTTTGGCAATTACATCTAAAAACAATTTTTTCCCTCTCAGAACAAACAAACAAACAAGCATGCAAGATGTTATTTAAAAACTCAAACAGGTGGAGAGTTGTATTTTAATTTTGAAATTGTAGGAAGCGAGCTCTGGGACATCAGTTTTCAAATAACCTCTTCACCCATAAAAGACACTTTTAAAATTGTCCTCGTTCACGGTTTATGTATTCTGTAATGGGGGTGGATTCTTTTCAGCTCTGACACAGAGGGTGTCCTGCTTGTACCACGGAGTCTGTTACTCTGTATTGCTTTGGTACCAATTTAATCACATCAAATTTTTGAGGATGATCGAAAATAAAGTGTTCTACAGCAAAAAGCATTAACTCACAAGATGAAACGTCAACATCCTGTAAACATGAAATGCAAAGTGACCCTGTGACCCTAAGCTCATATTGTGCCAATACATTTTTGGCTGTTTTTCAATTGTCATATACAATCAATCCATCCATTAGCCTAATATGTACAGATTCAGGTTGTGCGTTCCTGCCATGTACATATAATTATACCTAAGAGTGACCCAGTTGCATTAGTGACTCATATAGGCTACACAGTATCCCCCCCAAACACATACAGCTGGGTTTCCTAATTCCAGTCTTGAGGGGCAGAAATCAAGACAGCTTGCAGATCTCCCTGCCCAAACACACCTTAACCAGCTAATAACCAGGTTTAAATAGGACTGTTTGAGCAGGGAAATCTGCAGACTGTGCTGCAAATTTCCAGGACCGGAACCAGAAGACTCTAGCTTACAGGTTCCAGAGCCTCAATGAGTTTGGAGAAAGTAGCCTATTGACCAGGAATAGCTTCAGTATTAGCGGACAAAACTTAAATCTGAAAAAGATTCTGTATATTTAAAATCGGTCTGCCAATGAAACAAGACATTGCTTCCTGATTTGGGGAAAAGCTGCAATTTCATATTTCCATCAGAGGTTTCTACCTCGTGATCGGCAGAATGATAGCAAGTGTGATGACGACCATTTAAGCACTTTAAAATCTCTCACTGGAGATCTTTCAGGAGGTGACTGCAGCAGATCCAAATGCAGACACACCTCACACACACCTCGTTTCACTTCCCAATATTTTTGCTGCCAAAAATCCCAAGCGTGTGGATCATCTCAGATTTACTCAAGGCGGGTTCTGGGACAGACTGCTGTGGCAATGATGGTGTCATCATAGCTAATGTTTTTCCCTTTAAGAGGCGGACAGAAACATTTCAATACTTAATTTACCATATTCTCAGAGCGGGTTTATTCAGCACGCATCGTAATGAAATTGAAGCTGAGTTAAAAGTTATTTAATGATTGCATGTGAGTTCTTAGGGTGTGGTAGTTAGCATGATTGCCTCACACCTCCAGAATTGGGTTTGTGTTTACTTACATTTTTATGTAAGTAAAATTTCAATGAGTCAGAATTGGGGGTTTAAAGCCTGTTTCTCCATATTCCTGGCGTCTCCCTCCCGCAATCCAAAGGCAAGTCGTTAGCCTAATCGCATGTCGTTAGCCTAATCGGCTGCTCTGAATTGCCTGTTTCACGTGCCCTACGATGGACTGGCATTCTGTCGGAGGTGGACCCCTGCCCTGTGCCCTGTGCTGCTGCCGTCCGCCCCCCCCCAACTACCCTGACCAGGATAAGCGCTTAGAAGACGGATGGATGGATGTCAGTAATTGTGTTTTTGTTTGCCTGTTGATAAACCAGCATTGTTTGAATTAGAAAACAAAAAGAATCCCAGCTTATTAATTTGCACAAATCAGACAAAAAAATAATTATATTGCATAATGCATATTTATTAGAGAGTTTTAAAGATGTAGATAAACAAAGCAGTAAACAATCATGGCTGAATAGGCCGGTTAATTAAAAAACCCGGTGAGGAGAAAGCACGCCGTCAAGAACCAGGAAAAATCAACGAACGAAAGCACCTGTATTTTTAATGTAATGTGTCTAACATTAAATGGATGGGTTGGCTGCATGGAATTAGGCAGGTTTCTACAAATCTGTCTTACAAGACAACATAAGATTTTAACTATGGTAGATAAACATATATCAGCAAATATCATAATAACTGTTAATTTTCTCTGCACTCCCTGGAGCTCTCAGCTGCATTCGGCCTACTCATGTACACCCATGAAATCTAATCTTGTTTTCATTATAAAGGCAACAATTACCATTCAGCACCATGAAAAATACAAGGATGTCAGAGGACCTTGACAAATTAATCTGTAATATGCAGCCCATGTCATTGTCATCCTATTAAAATAAACCCTACTGCAACAGAGTATAAAATATAATGTTATAATAACATAAAATAACAAAAAAATTCTAGAACACTCCTTTAACCTTTACTTACATACAGTACAGTTCCATCCATCCACAAACCAGGATTTTTTTTTTTACCAGATTAAATATAGTTGCACCAAAGTGAGTCAGGTGTCTTTTAGGACAAGAGACATTTAAATGCAAGTCATGGCCTGTAATGAAAATAACCAAAAGCTGTATGTCTGTGTATGCAGGGGGGGGGGTCAGTCTCCATAGGCAGCGTCGAGTGACTCTAATCGATCTGTTCCACATCCCTCCGTATGGCTGCCACTCGCAATCAGCGTACTGTGTTTCTGTTTTGACGGGAATCCCGATCAGAGTCTTTGCGTTTCTGTGTTTTCCCGTCTCTCTGTTTGCCCCCAGCAATGAATCAGTGAAGCATCCATTGTTTTTCCATTTGCCCCCCCCCCCATTCCCCAAAAACGGGAAACGAAAATACAGCAACGATGTACATGCAACGACGGCTGAGTAGAACAGAACGAGACGTTGATGCTCGATCCAGTATTCTGTAAGCTTCCTAAGGAAGTAAATTTGCTGTTGAGCTTTTGCTATGATGCGCTCAATATCTGTCTTCCATTTCAGGGTATTGCCAATGCAAGTTCCGAGGAATTTAAAGGAGTCAGTGATGGTGATGTGGTCTCCATTTATTTGTCTGGGTGTTTTGGGGTTCGGCTCACGTCGGAGATCAATAATGAGTTCCGGGGTTTTAGCTGCATTCAGTAAGAGGTCGTCGTGTCACCTGCATATTTTACTGTTTTAACAGGAGTGACCCAGGGTGGCAATGGCATGAAAGGGGTGACCACAGCGTGTTGCTAATGTACGCAAAGCACAGTGCAAATTTTTATATGTATTAATATTCTGTAGTGGTGGGCAGCGTTCTGCTAATCCACTAACCGCTAATTGGCAAAGCTAACTTTTTGGTTAGTGGATTAGCATTCCTGCTAACTGTTAGGGGACCAATTAGCTTCCGCTAAATTTCAGTCTGCTAATTTTAACAGTCAAAAATGTTTGTAAACCCTAAAATGATATGTATGTGTTCCTTTCTGCTGTTAGCGCGTTTGCAACAGTCGGTCTGGCATGCAGTTGGCTGACTACATGTAAACACAAGACGTGATTGGTCGATAACTTGATAACTTATCTTCATTGACGCAGGAGCAGGTTAGCCCTGTAGCATGAGTTACCGTGGTGACGTGTCGCACTGAAAGAGAACCAGCGTCATTATATCGAAAAGCCAGAGTTACCACTACTTATCCACAAGTTATCTGGCTAAGCAAGGAATCTGGCTGTGTGATACAGGTAGAAAGAAAAAGTTGGCCAAGCACCTACTGCTTCCAAGGTGGAAGCCAAGGACGTGGCAGAAATGTTGGGGTGGTATCTGGGGTGGCACTCTGACTGTAGGGGTGGCATTGGCCAACCAGGCCGCATCTTTAAAACTGGAGACGGAGACGGGGGGAAGAACACAGCTCTCAGGGGCTCCTGTGCTGAGGGTTCGAGGGTGTCAGGGTAGGTTCATGACCCCAGTCTAACTGTCATAATGACTGGGATTTGTGGAAGAAACCAGGGTTCGAGTGACTACCCCCCAAAGATCAGCTATTTTACAGTCCCTCATGAAGAAGTTTGTCCGTGAACTTTGGGAACCAGGATTACAGTTCCAGAACCCAGGCTGTAAGGAAATAACACAAGAAATGTGAGTGATTAAGTCGGGCTTATCTCCGTACCATAATGGGTCTGAGGAGCTGGTCGGGATGCGGCCAGAGGATGGTGTCGCCCATTACTGGTGCATCACTGGATTTGTTATCTGCTCAGAGCTGCCAGAGTCAGTATTTGCTGACTATTGTGCGGACAGGAGGCTGGATTTATTTTTCTGCATCTTAGAGGGGAAAGAAGCTACCTAACAATTCTATCGCCCTCACACAAGCTGCCCTCTTCCAGAAGTTTCCAGATCCACACAGGCAACTGAGAAACCATTTGTAATACTGAGCCGGCGAGGTGCTTCTTGGCCGTCGACTACCCCCCCCACCCCCCAATCCTCCGCCGTGCAGGTTTATAAAGCTATTTTGTCGCAGGTGTGATTGCAAGGCTGAAGCTCATCCTTTACACAGAGTGAGTGTGATTCTGCTGCATTTGCCGTATGTGCCGCCCAACAGCCAGACTGATACTCTTTACAATCTCATTGTCTTAATGATACTCAGTGAGATAAACGGGCTCACAGAGGGAGGCAGGATAGGTGATCCAGTGTAGTGGACCTATCAGCAAACACTGTCTCTAGGATCTTCCACAGATTGGTTGGTAACGGTGTTGATATCGGCCAGTCACGATGCTCCACTCTCTTTGGCCCACAGCCAAACTGATTGTACCTATTGGGTCGTGGTTCTGTTTGACACCAGCCCAGCACGGGGTTATTAAACCCTGAAGGACTTTAGCACCTTTGTTACCACATTCACTGATATTGGGACGAACCACACAATGAAATATCTGGAGAAATTTGCAGAAAAATAGCAACCTCTGAGTCATGTACAAAGAGCTAATACACTTTGGATGTTTGTCCAGGGGTACGCCAAGTCGACATGTAGGCACTAAAAAGGGAAATTTATTTCATTAAATAATATAAAGCGGCAAGAACTGAATTAGCTGCCATTTATAAAATACCCTTAAGCCGAATCTCAGCTGAGCAAATAAATTACATTAGTATCAGGCTAGAATGTGTAAATAAAAATGTCACTGATCAGGGGTGCTTGGCGTTCTCAGTATGCCTGCGATCCTGTGTCTGTAATTTACTGTGGGTTATGGTTGGGTCACGTTGTTCTGCAGCTTGCTGTCGATCTTGTGTTAGTGATTTGGGGGGGGAGCCTGCAGCGTGTGTGCGGCTTTGCATTACTGATTCAGAGAGAGGTCAGCACGGTCCCAGAAGCTGCTGTGCTGGGCTGGACCACGCTGAGGTGTGATTGCTGCATATTTAAAGAAACTAATATACTGATCAGCTGTGTCAAACGCGCATTCCCAATGTAGGCTAATAGTTTCAGTGGGTTTGGAAATGCTTTTGTAAACTATGTGAAAACAGTGGATCACTGCTTCACTACATCAGATCTTTGGGTCCCTTTTTGTTCAAAGACCCACGAACATGTAGCCGCCCTGCCTAGGCCGGGGGTTAAAGGCCTTGTTCAAAGACCCACGCACACGTAGCCGTCCTGCCGAGGCCGGGGGTTAAAGGCCTTGTTCAAAGACCCACGCACACGTAGCCGTCCTGCCGAGGCCGGGGGTTAAAGGCCTTGTTCAAAGACCCACGCACACGTAGCCGTCCTGCCGAGGCCGGGGGTTAAAGGCCTTGTTCAAAGACCCACGCACACGTAGCCGTCCTGCCGAGGCCGGGGGTTAAAGGCCTTGTTCAAAGACCCACGCACACGTAGCCGTCCTGCCGAGGCCGGGGGTTAAAGGCTTTGTTCAAAGACCCACGCACACGTAGCCGTCCTGCCGAGGCCGGGGGTTAAAGGCCTTGTTCAAAGACCCACGTACACGTAGCCGCCCTGCCGAGGCCGGGGGTTAAAGGCCTTGTTCAAAGACCCACGCACACGTAGCCGTCCTGCCTAGGCCGGGGGTTAAAGGCTTTGTTCAAAGACGCACGCACACGTAGCCGTCCTGCCTAGGCCGGGGGTTAAAGGCTTTGTTCAAAGACCCACGCACACGTAGCCGTCCTGCCGAGGCCGGGGGTTAAAGGCTTTGTTCAAAGACC
Organism: Paramormyrops kingsleyae; assembly: GCF_048594095.1. Taxonomy (NCBI): domain Eukaryota; kingdom Metazoa; phylum Chordata; class Actinopteri; order Osteoglossiformes; family Mormyridae; genus Paramormyrops; species Paramormyrops kingsleyae. Next base: position 36,263,633 of record NC_132805.1, on the reverse strand, counting down.
CACGTACACGTAGCCGCCCTGCCGAGGCCGGGGGTTAAAGGCTTTGTTCAAAGACCCACGTACACGTAGCCGTTCTGCCGAGGCCGGGGGTTAAAGGCTTTGTTCAAAGACCCACGTACACGTAGCCGTTCTGCCGAGGCCGGGGGTTAAAGGCCTTGTTCAAAGACCCACGCACACGTAGCCGTCCTGCCGAGGCCGGGGGTTAAAGGCCTTGTTCAAAGACCCACGTACACGTAGCCGTCCTGCCGAGGCCGGGCTCAAACCCGGCAAACTTCTTATCAGACACTTAGCCTGCTGAGCCACATGCTGCCCTCTAGCTGAGTGCTGCCCCCCCACCCCACACACACAGACACACACACTGTTTGGTCCCACAGTCAGGTTTTTCTTGTGAAGAGATTGCTAATCTGTGTTACAAGGTTCCCATAATTCGCAACATGACTAACACTGTGGTGTCAACTACAGACACTCTGCCAACTCTGGTAGCGATTAAGTCAATTATTTTAAGAGTAATTGTCCAAATACCTGTCAGGTTCATGTCCGGCACCATGCAGGTTCTCTGGGTTTTGTGTCCATGCCTCATCTTCTGCTCCTACTCTGCTCCTGGCTCTTTGTAATATTTCTGTTAGATTTGATTCAGCATGTTAATAAATATTGTATGAAGAAGTATTATATTACAGGAAGCATCCATCCCCATTTGCTATCCAATCAGGACTCCACAACGAGGGAACCTCCACACCAGTTTCCTGTAAAATTCATTTGCCTTTATGTAGTTTTTTGTTGAATTTGATAGCCCTTGACTCAGCTCTCTTTTCTTGAAATGACTTTTCTTTGTATCAGAGATCAGGGAAGTCCTCTTCATATCTAAATTTGCCTCCTGTTGCTCTGTATCTGGCTTCATGGGAATCTGTGGACAGCAGCGATGTGCCCATTCCCCTGCTCCAGTGATTAAAACACATTTAAGCCCAGAAAGCAGACAGGATTAATTACTAATGCAAGAACCTTCCAGAAGCCTGAGAGACAGAAGAAGGTGATGATTGTAATACAGCATAGAGATAGACTCACGCTGGTAGGATGCAGTTAAACTCCACTCTGCAGCTCACTGTGGATTGATTGCAAAGCACTGGTTTAGCTAGAACTTCTGCCGTTATTTCTTTCAAACTTGCAGTGTGGTCTAACAGCAAGGCCTTCGTAAAAGTGCAGTGTATGCTGTGTCAAAAGCACTGCAGGAGTTCAACACCAAAGCCGTTCCTTATCATCCTCAATGCAATTAAACCACACTGTTTTATTACATAGCCAGTGTCTGACATTCGCACCTTGTAGACCAACACAGCAAGTGTCACTTTCCTAAATGACACTGGACCGTTAAGTGTGGCGAGGTGATGTTTGTAGCTGCAGAAACATGCCCGAGACATCTTTCTCAGTAATGCTTAGAAGGGGCAAACTCATTAAAAACACATCATCCCTCCCACCCTTATCAAAAAAGATAAAACAGTGACCCATAGTGTGCGAGACAGAGTGAACGGTGAGATCACATGTTTGAAGAGCTGACGTTCAAATTTGAATTAAGAAACCATTTTGTCTGGTAATGAATATTTTTAAGTAAATATTACTATTGACAATACCAATAATTTGGGGTTATAAAATGCATCTGTTTTAATTAATGTGTACACAAAGAACAGCTTTGTATGTAAGCATGATAAGGATTTCTCAGCAGGACAGTGAAATTGCTTTAGTAAGCTTCCCTAAAATCTTAAGTCCAAAGGGTAGTTAGAACTCTACTGTTCATAAAAACCTGCGATTTTTAAGTGCAGGAAGCTGGAAAATTAAGTGAAGCTTGTGTGAAACTCCTGTGAAATAGTCCAAAAGAGAATGAATTATTGGAAATTGCAGGAAGGTGAAGATAGGCACTTGTGTGAAGGAGGGGTGGTTAGGGTTAGGTTTTAGGGTTAGGTTTAGGGTTAGGTTTAGGGTTAGCTGCCAGTCAGTCCTCACTGAGGGAGCCACACCTCTACTTGTGCCGGCTTCCCACATGAACTACTGGTGATTCTGTCGATGATGCTGGAGACGTCCATCCTGCTGCTGATGTCCAGGCTCCCACCTGTAGATTGGAAGCCATCGTTGGCCAAAAGTGCCCAGGGAACCTTCGCCTCTGTATTGTAAACCATTTGGCACCTTTTCGCTACAAAACACTTCTACCTGCTGTGTCAAATGGAAGTTTCCTTCCATTTTTCAATTTTTGAGGCAAAGGAGTCTGCACTTTAAGCCTGATTGTAAATTTAATGAGTTTGCCAAAGTAACAAATGGAACATAATCTTAGCTAAAGCCTGAATATGAGGTATGATACAAATTTAATGACAGAGATCATAAAAGCAGCAGTTACTGCCAGTGTTTGTGTAATCTGCATTTCCGTAATGTCGGTGGTATGGGGTGTTTGGGGTGGATGCCTGCTCTCACTGACACCCCCCCCCCCGCCCCACCCATGCCATGTTACCCCCGCCCCACCCATGCCATGTCCCCCCCTTGTCATTAGGTCAGGGCAGCAGGAGCTGCTCAGCGAGTTAATGTGGGCTTTGATGGTCATGATAGTCACTTGGAAGTTCATCCATCAGTCATGTGCTGGCCGGCACATCCCTGCTAGGAGCGAGGGGGCATCAAAGGGGCAGGGGGCTATTGGAGTGAGCATGCGCATGGTTTACATTGCTTACTGGGGCAGTTCAGCCCACGCAGCTTCCACAAAGTGTCAGGCGAATTTCAGCCATGCAGTCAGCATCCATCGCCATACATCAGAGAATGACACGTTTTGTTTTGCTTTCAAACACTTGCTCGGTGTGAGAAAAACAGCCAATATTTATTTCCTGCATGGCCGGGAGCAGTTTGATAAATCGATTGTTTCATGGAGCCCCAACAACTCGGCACTTTTCAGCTCCCAGACAGCATCAGCCCGTGAGGCGAGTGTCCTGAATGCTCTGCGCTCAAACGTGTCCTACAAGCAAATGTTTGGGGCAGGGACCAGGCGGTCGAACATGGGGTTTGGTGGGAGCCCTGTGCACAACCTGTTATAGGAAGGCTGAAGAATTATCACTCTTCAGTGCTCTCCGCTAATGAACTGAGCCAAACATTAGGTATCCCTGGAAACCAAGGAAAGCTGTATCAACCAATAGGAGTTGAGCCAGCTGTGGTAGTGGCACACCAATGTTGGAACAGCATAAAAATGTTAGTACTAGGATTTGTGAGGCATCTAAAGATAGAAAGAGTCAAGAAGAGGTGGCATCATTTGAAAGCCAAACTGAGGGTCAAACATGACAATACTGTTTGTCATTTATCCAAAGGGAAAGACTTTGGGTTTGGCCAACCGATGACATGAGATAATACAGGTCTCTCCAGCCTTAACTTACCCAGAATTCCCCTGCTGTCTGCCAGTCTCCACCATGGCCATATCTACCAGAGAGAAAAAGCCATATCATCAACCAGCAGGTTGCTTGGATGTCCCCACCCTCTGGTTTTGTGGAGCGTCCCACCCACACAGAAGCATGTAGGAAATGCTCTCACAGTTTAAGACACAAAACGACTCCATTTGAGGTGTCACTGCTGCTTAGAATGAGTCCATGTGACAGGGAGCAGACATTTCCTATTTTTCAAGGCGCAACAATTCCGGAGATCCTGCCAAACAACCGAGCAAGATTCAGGTTTGGATGGATGCCGGTACCCCGTGGTGTAATAATTACTGAATAGGTCTGGGTGTCCGGCTCACATTTCCAGCTGCTCCACCCTTCGCCCTGGGCCTCCCACTAAAGACAAAAATGCTGCCTAATTAATGTTTCCTCCTCAAAGGCATGGCTGAGCTATCCTTAAAAGCCCCTCTTTTCAGATGGTGAAGCTTGTCAAGGCTACAAGTCCAGCGTCCAGACGGGTGGGAGAAGACATGGGACCAGATGATGTATAACCATTTTGAAGAACTAAACTTGATAAATCCAACATATAGATATTTCACGTGTACCGACTGATTGTCTTTTTAAATTTAGATTGAATAAGCATCGTTCAGCCAGTGAGGAGCTCTTGGGTCTCATGGACCGGTTGTATGACCAGGCGATCTGTGGGCCACAGCAGGCGTGACAACCAGGCGGGATTGGCGTGCCAGCGCCTCGGATAAATTTAGCTGAGATCGATTCTTTTTGCCTTTGCCTGACAGACGAAAGGGCAGGGAGCTCGGTCTAGTCGCCGTGGTGACAGAGTGGGGCATCTCTGAGGGGTCTCCTGCCTCTGCCCCCACGGGCCCTCAAGTCACTGAACCAAACCGTTTCCCGGACATAAACGAATGAATACTGAAGTTTCATAGATTATTTGTGTTGTCATACATTTGACTTTTTTTCTGTCATTTGTATTGTAGCAAAGAGTTCTTTCATGGGGAGAAAGCACTTCTTTACACAGCGTGTAGTTATAGTATGGAATAGTCTTCCTGCTAGTGTAGCGGAAGCTAAAACCCCGGGTTCCTTTAAATCAGAGCTAGATAAGATTTTAACAACTCTGAGCTATGATGTTGAGTTCTTGACGGGCCCCCTCTCATTTGTAAATGTCTTATGTTCTTATGAACTGCTGTAAACTGTTCCTGTATGAGGTAGTGGGTAGGAGATATTTGAATGAGAAGGGGGTGGGTGCTGGGTTTGTGTTTGTATGTGGTATTCAGGGATGGGATGGTTTTGCTGTGTGGGGACCCCCCCAGTGATAGGAGTCACAGAGGGTGGCCTGCAGCCGGGACCCCCCTAGCAGCAGGAGTCACGGAGGTCCCCCAGCGGAGAGAATGTCTGAGGGCAGGAGTGCATGTTCATTCAGCTACACCCACCCCATGCTACAGTGTAAACATTCTAATATCAGACATCCCTCACCCTGTGCTACAGTGTAAACATTCTAATATCAGACATCCCTCACCCTGTGCTACAGCGTAAACATTCTAATATCAGACATCCCTCACCCCATGCTACAGTGTAAACATTCTAATATCAGACATCCCTCACCCTGTGCTACAGCGTAAACATTCTAATATCAGACATCCCTCACCCTGTGCTACAGTGTAAACATTCTAATATCAGACATCCCTCACCCTGTGCTACAGCGTAAACATTCTAATATCAGACATCCCTCACCCTGTGCTACAGCGTAAACATTCTAATATCAGACATCCCTCACCCTGTGCTACAGCGTAAACATTCTAATATCAGACATCCCTCACCCTGTGCTACAGCGTAAACATTCTAATATCAGACATCCCTCACCCTGTGCTACAGCGTAAACATTCTAATATCAGACATCCCTCACCCTGTGCTACAGCGTAAACATTCTAATATCAGACATCCCTCACCCTGTGCTACAGTGTAAACATTCTAATATCAGACATCCCTCACCCTGTGCTACAGCGTAAACATTCTAATATCAGACATCCCTCACCCTGTGCTACAGTGTAAACATTCTAATATCAGACATCCCTCACCCTGTGCTACAGCGTAAACATTCTAATATCAGACATCCCTCACCCTGTGCTACAGCGTAAACATTCTAGTATCAGACATCCCTCACCCTGTGCTACAGCGTAAACATTCTAGTATCAGACATCCCTCACCCTGTGCTACAGCGTAAACATTCTAATATCAGACATCCCTCACCCTGTGCTACAGCGTAAACATTCTAATATCAGACATCCCTCACCCTGTGCTACAGCGTAAACATTCTAATATCAGACATCCCTCACCCTGTGCTACAGCGTAAACATTCTAATATCAGACATCCCCCCTCTACCTGGAGTTCCAGAAGTCTCCAGGAGTCCTCGACACCAATGAAAGATGCACAATGTCCTGGAAATCTGTCTTTCCGCCATTCAGCAATGGTAAAATTAGCCAGTAGGAAGTATTTCCGCCGCAATCCTGACCCACCTGGTCAGCAAATTTCACCGTCACCCTCTAGCTCCACTCTGCAGTCAACAAATCTATGGTATTACCATAATCCCAAGCCTAGCCAGCCCCCCCACCTCAGTGTCCTCCTCCCTGAAATTGATACACTCAAGGTGGAGTGTCTGTAATAAGCATGAATGTGTATTCATGTCTAATTTTGCTGTTGCGTTCATATGTCATCAAAAATCTCATGTAGTTGCCCATTTTCGCTCATTCCAGTCAGGTCTTCCCTCAGTGGGCTTGTATTGCCAGGAGTTTCTGTTCACCGTGGTTTTGCCGTGTAAAGACGTCCCTGATCCACCGTTAATTAACCTCACATGTTTTCTTTCTTGTGTCTCGAGGATGCTTTGCTCTGGATGATTAACCCACCCGGTCATATCAAACGTCATGTTTGCATTCCGCAAACGGATTCGTAACGCACACATGCATACAGGTGGGTGTGTCCAGGCAATGTACAGCTGTACACATCGGATAAAGATCAGGAAGACCGACCAGGACAATGGTGAGCTAATTCACACTTTCATATAGTTTAAACAGTAAATGAGCGAATGGGATTGATTTCCCCAAGCAGTGAATTAACGAAACAAGCGAATGATGTTGCCAGCAGGTCCACACCCAGCATGTACGCTAATTAAAATGCACAGTTGCTTAATTCATTACTTAATAGCCCAGCAGACAGTCCAAAGAACATCTGTAGCTCATCGTTTTCACAAATCCCTATCTAAAGGGCTGGCGAATTCACCTGAGAGAGCAGTTAGCGGATAGCGGTTGCCACAAATAGATCATGATGGGACTTGAACTCATATTTCAGGTATTAAGTTCAAGCTCACATGCTTAAATTTTACGCAGAACCTTAAACACTCATGCAGACTTAGGTCCTGCTGCAGTCGCATGTTTTTGGATTTGGCACCTCTGTCCTCAGTTGTCACCTTCATGCACTGCGGTTCCCGACCTTGGCTGCGCAAATTAATAGGCCATGCAGGAATGTCAAGTCTTCTCTGTTTTACAAATCCAATATATATTTTTTTTTTCCCCATGAATTCGCTCGTCCTTGTGGGGGCGCAGGAACGGGCTGCCGGAAGCGGTGCTGCAGTCTGTGGGGGGGGGGGTGCCCATCGACAGCTGATGTACTCGTAGATACACAGCCAGCTTCTTTGTACTTAACGGTTACAAATGAGAGCAACACGAAAAGCAATCTGCCCGTGCTGACAGCGCCGATATCAGGCAGCTCCGTAGCTGGCGGCGAATTGTGTAAAATAAGAAATAAACGGAGTGCATCTCTCGCTGGCACCAGAGGCTGTAGCTGCCGGTTATGTATTCTGGAGTGCTTAGACGCTTCCAGAAGAGGATTAGCATCATCACGAGTAGCACGGGAGGGAGACGAATGTCTCAGGCGATGTCCCGCAAGCTCACGTTACACAACCAGCGGCTTTCCGGAAGGTAACCCCCCCCAGCTCAGGGATTCCTGAAAGCCGGCCGCCGCTCCGCGGCCCAGACACAGAAGGAGATCCGGAAACGCAGACAGCTCGCAGGCGTTTGGGTTCTTCTCTGACGCTGCGGTAGGACAGCCTCCCTGTTGTGTGTGCTATTATTTGTCCACTAATGTCAGTTCTGTTAATTTTATTCAGCTCGTAGGAGAACCTGCTCCTGACACCTTCTTAATCATGGCTGACTTTGGAAACAAAGATGGAAGATTCTTCTCTGTCCGTATTCCTTTATGTCTGTGTACATTTTTGCATTTCCTAACAGGCCAATTTCCTAGACACATCCCTTGTATGATCGCCATGGAATCAGGACCCCATTGTATTCTGTGAGCAGGAGTGTCGGCCTTTATTATGGAGCCCTAAGCAAACCTCACCGATATTTCGGGGGGGTCTGAGAAGTCATTTGGAGTGTGGACTTCACTTCTAACCAGAAAAATTACCCCCAATAATATCCAAATAATCCAAAAGCAGACAAAAAAACTGATTACCCTCAGTGTGTGTGTGTGCAGTCTTGTCGGGGGCGATCCTGCCTTCGGATCCAGTGAAGGCCACGGAATCGCCTTGACCCTGGATAAGCAGTTAATGAAAACGAATGGATTAATCAGGGGAGCTTTAATGAAGGCCGTTTCTCAGGAATCAGCAATGAGGCCCAGGAAAGGCAGCACACAGAAGAGCACGAGCTGGGATCTAAAGCGCCACTGCAACACTGCACCCATCCAGTGCCAAGACGGCATACGGCTCCGGGCACGAGCCAGGTTCTAAAGCGCCACTGCAACACTGCACCCATCCAGTGCCGAGACGGCATGCTGCTCCGGACACGAGCCGGCTTCTAAAGTGCCACTGCAACACTGCACCCATCCAGTGCAGCTTCGAGCGTTTGACATTAGGGACGTGAATACATTCTGTGAAACAGCTCAGCTGAAAGAAGGAGCAGGAGGGAAGGCTTGTGAGGAGCATAAGAACGCTGGTGAGGAGGTCCAACAACCTGCCCCTCCCCAAGCCCCCCCCAAGCCCCCCTCTGACTGTCTGCAATCTGGGTGAACTGAGAAGGCAGCACTAGGCCCAGTGGTTAAAAATCATGCAAATTTAATGCCAACTGCCGTCTGCTGAGGTTTGTTTGTCGTGTGAGGAGGCTGGATAATCACTGGTGTCCAGCGTCTCACTGCAGCCGGCACTGAAGGACGGGACCCCAGCTGGGGGACCCTCCAGAATTATTTACTTCATAAAACACGCAGGAAGAAGGGGAACATTAACATTTTAATGATGGCAGCTCCGTTTGCTTGTATGCACATGATTTTGTACAACTGGAAAACAAAAGAGACATTAATTAAAAACTTAGATAGGCGAGTAGAAATGTGGCAATAAAATCCCCCGTGAGCTTAGCAGTGCATCAGCCCTCTGCTGGGTTTGGTTTCATTTCGATTGTAGACGGGACCCATAAAGGTCCATTATATTTCAGTAAGAGTAACATGATAATAATACTGTATGAAAGGAAACTGCATGTGAAAGCAGTAGCTGTAAGGAAACATATATTAGGCAGATTTCAGTTTTAAGAAGCTTTAAATGAGATTTTTAAAAAGCGTGTAGAAATATGTTGCTGTTAACTTGTTCAGAATTCTGCTGTTTTGATTATTACTAAGAAATATCATCAGTCAGAACTGACATCGATTTTGTTTAGTTAAGTGTGATAATAGCTTGGATTTATTATGGTTTTGGTGCATCTTCTGCTTCTATACTGCAATGCCTGCGGACAAATCGGTGATAAGTCGTGGTGATTAAGAGGCCCTGACACAGTATTATTGACCTCGCCTCCTACGCGGCAGTGACAGGGTTAAGAGCAGCTAAGGGTCAGACTGTCGATTGCAGTTCAGCCCTGAACCGTTGTGATTGTCCTCCAGCCCATGTAGTCCGACATTGCGGAAGGCAGTTATTGAAACCATGAACTCTCCTTCACATTGGAAGCTAATTTCATGAATTCTATTTTTTCCCCACAGAGGACATGGAAAAACGTGTAAACATGCAAAGTCCAGCTATTTTTCTCTTTTGTTTAGCATGTCAATTGGCCTGTAAATCCCGAGTAAAGAGAAAAACCCGTTACCAGGGTAAGCTGTGCTGTAGGCTATTCCCAAGCACAGTACTTTAATGATTAAGTGCAAAGCTAGGTACTGTGGCACAGGCCTACCATAAATACACCAAGCCTCCATGTCACCTGGTGCCCTGCCCTTGGTCGTCTTGTCTTGGGCAGGTAAGCCCTTGCACACTCAGCCGCTGACTGCGAGGTACCCAGATGAAGTGACTGAGAGGGACTCAAGTGTCAAGCTGAAATGGGTAAAGTCAAAGACGAGGTCAGGGAGCGAAACTGGACCACTCAAGTGGCAACTGAGAACCAAGATGCTCAGCAAAACCTAAGAAGGAACCAATGAAATAGAGCCAGAGGACCAAAAGATAATCAACATATTCAAATCCTGAAAGCCAGACCAGCATGACTGAGCAGGTATGACGAAACCACACAAGTGTGTGATGACAGGCTGGAGCCATGGCTGTGGAGGATGACCACGTCTGCATGGAACCACAGCTGTGCAGGTCAATCACATCTGCATGGAATCACGGCTGTGCAGGATGACCACGTCTGCATGGAATCACGGCTGTGGAGGATGACCACGTCTGCATGGAACCACAGCTGTGCAGGACAATCACATCTGCATGGAATCACGGCTGTGCAGGATGACCACGTCTGCATGGAACCACAGCTGTGCAGGTCAATCACATCTGCATGGAATCACGGCTGTGCAGGATGACCAGGTCTGCATGGAACCACGGTTGTACAGGATTACCACGCCTGCATGGAACCACAGCTGTGCATGACAATCACATCTGTATGGAACCACAGCTGTGCAGGATGACCACGTCTGCATGGAACCACAGCTGTGAAGGACAATCACATCTGCATGGAACCACGGCTGTGCAGGATGACCACATCTGCATGGAACCACAGCTGTGCAGGACAATCACATCTGCATGGAACCACGGCTGTGCAGGATGACCACGCCTGCATGGAACCACGGCTGTGCAGGATGACCACGCCTGCATAGAACCACGGCTGTGCAAGACGACCAGCACCCCAGCAGGTACCTTGTAGATTTTGGATTGTTGATTTTTAGGGCTTGGATACGTTGCTGCAGGATTTATGGAATAGATGTAGGTGGTCAGTCCAGCAGTTCAGCTATTCCTTGGGAAGGCGGTCTAGTCAGATAGGCTTAGCTGTCAGTTTTGTATATATATTGATACATTTTTTGATCCCCATGGGAAATTCTCCAGACCCCCCCCTGCTTGCTCTCTTTAGGCACAAATCCCTTGATGTCTGTTGACATTCACAGTCCTGTAGGCTGGACTTACCAGGCAACATGTTGTTGCTGTTCTAATTGGAAAAATACTCTACATATCATTAATACAGCAAATGATAAATGATACAGCGATTTTAAAAATATCCTGTACGTCAGCTATTAACCACTCAGCGTTAGACACTGTGATGCTGTCATGCTCGAGAGGGACAGCGAGCATCATCGGAGTGCAGCATGAGGTGTCACGCATGCCTTCATTAACCCCGCAAACCATGAGGTTAGCGTCTCACAGGAATTCTGGCAGTGACTCGGTTCGTGACACAGACGTGAGGATGAGGCATCAGCATGAATGCGACACGGGCTTCCAGCACGGCTTCAGCTGTGATGCGTAAATGGGGCGTACACCAGTGGCCAAAATTGTGGAAACACCATAGCATTTTTTTGCACTTTAAAAATACGGATATTGGTGGAATTGTTTATAAGCAATCAAAGAATGTTACAAATATCATGTATTGGATGATTAAATAAGTAACTGGAGCAACGGTCCCATAAAATTCTACAAGCTACATTGGAAATGTTTCTGCAATTTTGGCCACTTGTGCATTTCCTGTCTGCTTGGTGTATCTGGGCTATTTATGGTTGGCCAGTGGGTTGTGAGACCCTCACATCTCCAAGGTTCTGGGTTTGAGTCCCACCTCTAGTCCTGCCGGGGTGGAGTCTGCATGGTCTTCCCGGGGTTCCTGCCACCAAATAGGTGAATGTGGACAAAAAATAGATGGAAGAGCAAGAAAATGCATAAAGGAAGCGATTCAGGCTTCCAGCTGTATGTAAAAACATGCTGAGATTGCACACCCCAGTGAGGTGGGTGGGGGGGGGACGCCATCTTGAAGTCCATTGTGTAGCTAACCCTCCCGTTCATCAGCCTCCTCGACTCAGCCGCCTGATGCTGGAGGAATGTTTGTGTTTCTTCGTGCTCTGCTTGTACGCCATTAAAACAGCCCCCAGGAGGGATGTGGATGTCCACCAGTGAGGCAGTGCAATACGCATCTCACTGCATTGCTGACGATCCAGTGCTTTAAAGGTACATATGAAGCAACTACTAATGTGATTCATTTCAAGCCTATTGTGATGCAGTGCGATTTGTCAGAATTTGTTTCAACACAATGCAGTTTGATACGATATGATGCCATGCAAGTCGGTGAGGTACAGATAGACAGAAGGTTAGAAAATAACAAATACTAAATACTGCCCTGGGACTATATACACTCAGCAAGGCTGAGCTCCATGTTCCTGGGCCAGTTTGTACATAATTTTGTGTCAGACCCAGTGTGCTGTGGGCTGGGGCAGCTGGGGGGGGCAGAGAGCGCTGGGAGAGGGAGGGGGTTTATCCACCCATAATGTTTGAAGCAGCATCTGCTCCCACCTGATTTAATTAATAAGCCATGCAATATGGCCTGATCTCCAGAGCAGTGTGAAAGCTGTGTGGTTTCTTCAGAAAGTAATACCTCTTACACAAACATTCACGCCAGCGTGTCAGAGCAGACGTGTGGTGCTTGCTGAGCAGTGATCACATGAGGAAGAAGGCCGGTCCTGTAAGTGATGTACTTTATAGGGAAGATTGACTCGGCATTCTACATCCTGAAGAGGGATGCAGACGGTGTCACTTTGTCGCGCTAGAGATGTGCCTAGAATGTGACTGTATGAGCAGCGACCGAAGCAGCGACATCATTCTTCTGAGAAGACCCTGCAGAAGGTTAAACTTCACCAGCTTCTAAAGGGATAGTAAGTATGTTGGTGCCCAGAGGTGCTTTGTACACATCCGGAGAGCCAGTATACACCCACTAATAATTAATGTTTGCATAATTACTCATTAATATTATCTAATACATATATATTATGAAATACATATAGCTGTTCGTTCTTCAATGACAAATTTAAATTGGGTGTATTAATTTAATCATCATGATCCTGATAAGCTGTATAGAGCAGGAACAGTTAAATGGAGGCTTTTATTCAACTAACTTCCAGGAAACGATTATTTTCCCCATTTTATCATCATGTGTGTTTTTCTTTAAATACTTAAAAATGAAATGTAACACATCATAATATATGAAAGAAACTATAAGGAGTCTTCAACAAGAGTCTTTGAATATTCACAAAAGCAATTCTTTCCCTTAATAACAGCTTCACAAAAAACATGTTTGGTCAACAGATTCCAGCAAATCCTGGTCTTTCCAGCAGGAATTCGCAGAGATGCAGAGGAGCGAAGCACAAACAGGTTCCAGGTCCTGCTCTTTGGCTGGACCACAAGGAAAGCAGGAAAAAAGTTTTAAACACTCATACTTAAGGTACAAACATCCACCAATTCATTCTCTTCCAACCTATTTTTCTGGACAGATTTGCAAGATGATGCAAAGTTAATATTCTAAAATGAATCTAAAAAGAAATCACTGTAATCATACTTACTACATCCACATTACTCTTTGAAAGCTGCAGTAATCTGTATCACTGTAATCACACTTACTACATCCACATTACTCTTTGAAAGCTGCAGTAATCTGTATCACTGTAATTACTCTTACTACATCGACATTACTCTCTGAAAACTGCAGTAATCTGTATCACTGTAATCACACTTACTACATCCACATTACTCTTTGAAAACTGCAGTAATCTGTATCACTGTAATGACTCTTACTACATCCACATTACTCTTTGAAAGCTGCAGTAATCTGTATCACTGTAATGACTCTTACTACATCCACATTACTCTTTGAAAGCTGCAGTAATCTGTATCACTGTAATGACTCTTACTACATCCACATTACTCTTTGAAAGCTGCAGTAATCTGTATCACTGTAATGACTCTTACTACATCCACATTACTCTTTGAAAGCTGCAGTAATCTGTATCACTGTAATGACTCTTACTACATCCACATTACTCTTTGAAAGCCGCAGTAATCTGTATCACTGTAATGACTCTTACTACATCCACATTACTCTTTGAAAGCTGCAGTAATCTGTATCACTGTAATGACTCTTACTACATCCACATTACTCTTTGAAAGCCGCAGTAATCATCTGTATCACTGCATGCTTTTTCTTTGGGATTTTAATTTGGAAGGTTGCTGAACTTGGGAACAGACACCTGAAGAATGAGGTCACACCCCAGCCACCTGCTGCCACCGAAATGGGCCGGTCCACCTGTCACTTAATTATGGGCAAACCGTCCTCTCTGATACACAGGGGGGGTCTAAGGTGGCAGGGCAGAGTGAGTCACAAGAAACTGAACAGGTTTATGCTGCTAACTTAGTACTGATGTCAGAATCTGTATGGCAAATACGGGGTTTTCATTGAGTTTATAAAAAGATTAATTACTATTCAATATTATTTAAATGCATTTCTTCATAATGTCTTTTGGACTAGGGTCCTATAATTAATTTATAAACTGGACAGAGTTAGATATTCCTGAATACGATGAGTCTAAGGTGAGTTGGATTTACGCATAATGTAAGAATTTTCTTAATTGCTGTTTAATGTGGTATCAGACCGATAGGGTGAAAACGATAATGAGAGGAGTTTAATTAGCAGATCGAACAGGATCCTTTAAGAACTTCTTCATTTGCACATATGAAGAACGCTGACACTTATATCTGAGCACAGAATGGGCAGGATAAAACCATAAAATGAGCCTTTCAGTTAAGTACGTCCATCCATCCATCCATCCATCCATCCATCCATATACACTTATCTAGTTCAGGGTTGTGGGAACCTGGGGGAGGCCTATCCCAGAAGGCAAAGGGGAGGGGGCACCCTGGAGGGGGGGCAGTCCATTGCAGGACCTCGAACCTTAGTCTCCAGTGGCATAAGCCCCAGTGCAGGATCTTTTTGGGGGACCCCCCCGTCGTTTGTTCTTTAACTCATAAAATTGTGATATTTGTTATTTTAATAGTACATGGTGAGCTAGAAATGGGATATACCTGTTATTATCTCAAAGGATGGCTGACGGAGATTCCTGTATATCAAACTGAGGTCTATCAAGCTGAGTTACCAGTTATTGTTAAAATCCATCTTTAGGACACACAATGAGAGAAAAAAAGTTTGTCCCAGTAACTTGTGTGAAACTTCTGAGGACGTGGATTTTTCGGGGAGGGGAGGGGTGGGGGGGGGGTCAAGCAGGGGTTGGATGTAAAGTGGGGAGCAATGAACTGGCTCTCTGGGTCTTGCTTGTTTAATTTACGCTGCAAATTGACAATTTGTATGTTGTATGGTTCAGCATCATTCCCCCACTCCATCTCTCCTGTGGATCTGTTCACACTTTCGCACATAATCACTCAAACTCTCACCGGGCATCACCCTGCAAAGTGATCGGTTATCGTGCGACTATGCAATAGTAAAGCAATTATACATCTGAACGCTGATACTTTATCGCGGTTATTGTATTAGCTGTACTGTAATTGAATGACAGGGCCCATTACACAAACAAACAGGCACATAATTCAATTAAAACCATTGATAACAGTCGTGCTTTTAACAAAAAAGAAAAGTGATTTCTCAAAAGAAGAGAAAAAAAAACAGAAGTGCCCCCAAGAGAAGGTGAAAGTTGGAGATCAGAGGGTCAGAAGGCCACCTGACTTTGTTACGCTCTTAATAAATACATTTCATTTGTCCAGTTCTACTTCAGGTCAAAGGTCAAGAGTGAAAACCTAGGGAGAGACATGGCTGCAGTAACAGCTCCATGAATCATCTGCTATAGACACCACCTGCCAAAGGCATGTACAGGCTTCGGTGAAACTGCACAAATGTTCCCGCCTCAACTTCAATGGCAGCTCTACAGCAGTTAAGGTCACAGCCTGGGAACATGCGGGGACCACAAGGTTAAAGTCTGGGAGCACACTGACGGCGGTGGTGATCAAGCGATGAAGATTACGGGGTGAGGATCTCAAACTCCAAGTGGTCAGAAATGAGAATGGACGAATCCCTAGTCTGCATACTTGTAATTCAGCTGGGGAAAAAATACACTTCACTGTAATGTCAGTGTGGTTGTGAAAAGTTGCCCATCTGGAACCTGCACGCAGAGCTGGGTCATCGTCTGATCTGAGGTTTAGAACCGGCAATCGGACGTTTAAAATGTCATGGTGCGTGTGATTTGTAAAAGAGAACATTTGCAGAGCAGTAACATGTCAGACTTGACATTTTATCTCCGCATAGCATTAATTTGCAAAATGAACCTTTGTGAATTAGGCTCATTTGTGGATTTTTTTTTTTGCCAGAGATTAAATTAGTAGAAAAACCACTCAGCACTGGTCAACCAATAAGGCAAAACAGGCAGCCACTTAGGACGCCATCTTCTGAGGGGTCGCTGGGATGCCATCTTCTGAGGGGGCGCTGGGACGCCATCTTCTGAGGGTGCGCTGACTTAGCACACAGTTAAACAATATTGCATATACAATGAAGATTGTTATGTTGAAAGTAGTGCCATGTTTCCCATATGAATATTTCCTGGGGGAAATGCAACCTTTGTCAAACACCCTGTGGAAGTTCCATGGAAACAGAAGTTTTACTGGAGTAGATCGGAGTAAGTACCCTCTTCAAGCCCACAACGGTAAAACCCTTCAAAAGCTTAACGCAGGTATGAGCTCAGATCTCTAACCACAAGTTGAGATGCTGCATTTTCCCCTGTATGTCACTGTTAAGTTTTGCTCAGTTAGTTGGACGACCCTGCTGTGCTGCTCAGGTGACACCCTAGACTCCATTGAAGGCTCACGTATCACTAATTAGGCTGACTAGACTGATTTGTATCAGAACCATGAGCTTGAAAAAATGTAATTACAGTTTTGGCCTGTGCCGTATCCAGGCGGCTAAACAACAACAACAACAAATTTATTTTTGTATAGCGCATTATCACAACATTACATTGTCCCAAAGCGCTTTACAGCATCCCCACCCAAAGCCCCCAGTGAGTAAGCCATAGGCGACAGTGGCAAGGAAAAACTCCCTAGAAGGAAGAAACCTTGGGAGGGACCAGACTCAAAGGGGGAGCCCATCCTCCAGGGGCCGGCAGGGAGAGTCAAATACAGTGTAGTCTGAAACACAAACGCAGAGTAGGGGGGAGATGACAAGCCGGTGCCAACACTTCCTCCAATCGCCAGGCAGCCAGAAGGCAGGGAGCGGGTCGTACAAGGAAGATGACACTGGCAGAACGGCGAGCTGGATGCACGGTCGTCATTGGCAGTGGCGACGTCACATGTTGCAGGGTGTGCTGGACATCTTGATAGATTGAAGGCTCCAGGTAGCACCACCCAGGAGAAGGTGGTGGAAATAAATGCAATTAGTCAAAGTAAGGGAGACTATAGGCAGTGCTAAAAGTTAGATGAGTGCAATATGAAGTGCAATGCTCCGGCAGATATGGCTATGGCAGCATAAGTAGGAGGGAGAGGCAGGTGGGAATGCAGGCATGGGGAGTCCCTGAAATGTCAGCACTCCAATCCCACAAGCAATTGTGAAGCTAGAGTGACAGCACTGTCAATTCAGTTTATCCAAAGCCAATGGCACCGATCCCCACCCAGCTCTACACCTCACACTATAGGTTTAACTGGGAGTGAGAAGCTAGCTAGAACTAGTGTCCCTATAAGCTAAACTAAAAAGGTGTGTT
This sequence comes from Paramormyrops kingsleyae, assembly GCF_048594095.1. NCBI lineage: Eukaryota > Metazoa > Chordata > Actinopteri > Osteoglossiformes > Mormyridae > Paramormyrops > Paramormyrops kingsleyae. The sequence continues at coordinate 36,246,209 of NC_132805.1, read as the reverse complement.
TTTAGTCTAGACTTGAACATTGAAAGTGAGCCTGAAACCCGCACATCCGGTGGAAGACCGTTCCACAGCTGAGGAGCTCTATAGGAGAAAGCTCTGCAGCCTGCCGTAGATCTTTCTACCCTAGGTACTAACAGATATCCCGCACCTTGAGATCGAAGCAAGCGTGGGGGATTGTATGTGGTCAGCAGATTATTAAGGTAGTCTGGTGCAAGGCCATTCAGTGCTTTATAGGTTAACAGCAGTATTTTATAGTCAATCCGAGACTTAACTGGTAACCAATGAAGGGAGGATAAGACTGGTGTGATGTGATCAAATTTTTTAGTGTTTGTGAGAACCCTGGCTGCTGCATTTTGTACCAGCTGAAGTTTATTTAAGGAACCAGACGGGCAACCAGAAAAAAGGTTAATGATCTATAATTAGGCTGCAACACGGATGTGTATGCTTCAATGACGTTGACGCGTGTGTTTATCCCTGCTCATTTGTTCAGTGTTGATGCTCTTTCTTGTAATCGCAACCATCGTCTCTTATTGGTTATGATATTCTGTCAAGTTTCCAGCGGTGTGAATCGAAAGAGGTGGGAATACAGTGGATTTTAATACATTTCCTTTTGCTTATCCACCAAAAGAATTCAGCTTCAGCAGCATGACTAATACTCTCTCCTCTCCAATGCCCCTTCAACCCAACCAAGGTTTCATAAGGAAACCCACACATACGAACAGTGACAGGGATGAGCACAGAAGTACACAAGTCTTGGGTCAGCGCCCCCTAGAGGTGAGATTTATTAGGAACGAGCCTCAGAATCCAATAAGAGGGGGGCTAAGGAAGTGGATTCAGGCAGCCCTAGGCTGGCACAGGGTGTTTCCCAATATGCCTACTTGACTGTACTCGTGTTCTCGCGTACCCGTTTTATGTCATCTTCCATTGCCAAAGACCAGTTCCAATACTAAGGACAGAAGTACAGGGGACGGTAAAAATCCCTGGATGTCGTTTCTGCTCCGCCTCAAATATCAAGGATACATCGGTTGCATCCTTGCTAAACAAGAGCAATCCCCTGATTCATTGCGCCCGAAATTCCTTCTTTGGAAGCAAGTAAGCAAGATTGCTCTTGCCAAGACCACAAGTGCGATCTTTGTGTTCTTGGTATTGAGAAACACCCATTGTTTTCTGGAAGGGTTCCCCTAGAAAGGAGGGGACCACACCCACAGAGCCGGGCACCTTTATTCCTTCTCAGTTTCATCTAGGAGAGCGAGAGACAACAGGAAGTGCTGTAGAGAGACAGCGAGCAGATTTTTGGAAACGTTCAACAGTCAGGTTGCCCCAGCCAGGGTTTAAGCAGCAGTCCTGCACTTTTCTCCATCATAGTGCCAGAGCTGCTTGCTTCTTCTCCCTGAAGCCACGGAGAAAGTGAAGCCAGCTGGGGTGATTACTGCTGTCCAGGCGGGTGGAATTACCGCTGCCACTCCTTCTGGGTGCTTCATTGTCGGTGCACAACATGGGTGCTGAAGTTTTGACAGGTGGTTACTATCCAGGGTGCTGAAGGAAGAGAGCGGGCAGCTGTCGAGCGGGCAGAGCGGGCAGAGCGGTGGACCATGGCCCCCAGAAATGGCGACACACCTAAACCACATTGCTGGATGTATAAAATCCACATACACTGCAAAACACAGTAAATCATTAGCCCTGTAACTGTAGGGTGACTGTCTAACTGCCTTATCTTCTGCCCATCGTCTTCGCTCATAGCACTCCCCGCAGTTTCATTGTTCTGGGTTGGGATTCTGTCCGGGCTCCATGTACCCAGAATTCTGTCTTTTTGGGGGCTTCCTCGCTCAGAGATAAGCTCATGTGACCTACGATTCATTCTGTGACATTCGGTGACTTTTCACTGAGTGAGGATGCAGGAGGCTACAATATCCGTGCCACACGTGCCTTTCATACTTTATATTTTGAATTTCATGCAATAAATCACATTCAGATAGATGCAGTTTAACACAGCAAAAACCGTATCTTCCTTATTTTGATTTTACAGGTTTAGTTTGTTGTTTGTATTCAAGCCCATTTTCATTTGATCTCCCAAAGTGACACAAACACCAACTTCAGAGGGCTGAACCCAGAGAAGTGCTCACTCACCCCATTGTTTTATGATGGCCAGCGTTTCTCGATCACAATGGCCACTTTGATCTATTCAACGTGACTATATGGCAGGATCAAGGTTATGGTGATTGAGCTGCTATCCACAAGCCTCCGTGAATTTAAAAATCCACTCTTGCTTTGTGATCAGTGTCAATTCAGCAATAAGGCTCTAATGATTAAGGGCACTCCAAGGAGCCACACTGAAAACAAGGAAGTTTCCTTTTTGTCACCACTGCATTTATTGCTGAGCAGCCATGAGCACAGAGCTAATGTTGTGGCACATGGCTATAAAAGCCCAGCTGAACTAACCTTTCACATCTCATCCGTCAATGGCCTTTGAAGAGGTGCCTTATTCTTTCAGTTACTGGAAGAGAATTGGCTACTTCTACAAATAAAAGCCCAGAGAATCAGAGGGCTTTTGGTGATTAGGGTGTGGTGAATGACTTTTATCTTGGCATATATTTTGGCTTTACAGTGATCCCCCGCTATATCGTGGTTCAGCTGTCGCGCCCCCGGTATATCGCGGTTCAGCTATCGCGCCGCCGCTATATCGTGGATTTTTCCCCAATGCATCACAGTTCTCTGCGTATCACATACCATGCTTGTGGTCCGATGTTGTGAGCAAACTTTTTGTCAATTATGTTACTCATATCCTTAGCCCGGCATCCACATATCATATGTGTTTACAAAATGTGTTTTAATAAGTTTGCATGTGTTTAAAGCGTGTGGGAGGGGTAATTTAAAGCTTAAACTATATAAACAAAAAATGTTTATTTATATGGTCTTTCTAAATCGTGGATTTTCACCTATCGCTGATGGGTCTGGGACGTAACTTCCACGATAGGGGGGTGATCGTCGTATTGATTTATGGATTTTGGTTTCAGTTGGTGTTTTATACAAACATGATGTCTTAGGACTTTATGTATTTTGAGTCACTTTTTGTTTACATTTAAAATTTCTGTTTTCACCTTTATAGGAGTAAATGCCACTTTTCGTTGTGTGTTTTCCTCCTGTGTTTGGTTAGATGGGGACTTAGGGAGTGAATTATACCCTTCATTCCATTTATTTTATGTTGGTTCGTTAGCTCACTTATCTTGTTAGTGAACAGTGTTTTGTTTGTAGCTTTGTTCATACATAAGGTCATGTGACCAGAGCAAATACAGCCAATAGCCATTTAGGCAGCAGTTTCATAAAATCATTGCATGAAATCACTGAAGTGCTTTATGTGGAGGGGAGGAGTACCAGGGTTTCTGATGCCTGGACTCACTGCAGGGAAGGTACTCTGTCATGCCTCTCGTTCTGTACATCCTCTTCATCCTCCTCTTCCTCCCTGCCATCATCTGTGGTTTCTGTGCGCGTCACAGAGCTTCATTTCACTGTTAGGCATTTTGACTTAAAGACTTACTATTTATTTAGGCACTTTAGCTTAATGTCTTATCTATTTGGTTCCACTCCTGGTATCTGTTCCAGCAACTCAAGGAATCTAGGTTTGTGAGAACCTGGGAGATGTCCAGATCTTTAACCATTTTTCCAGCAGAAGCAAACACTGCCACCATTGACCTGGGACAATGCAATCGATTATGCTGCTGGCTCCAAATCCCGTCAGGCCTCAGAAAAGTGACTGAAGCTTCCGAGTGTTCCAATACTGGCCGGAGGTTGTATTGAGGCCTTGTGCCTTTTCTTTGTGCAAGTAATCCTTCCATCTCAAACTATAGCATTACTCAAGGTGCACAATAGCATCTGATTGGATCCACAGCACTTAATCTCCCAGATGATTTCCGTGTAATACAGCTGACTCATTCTCAGCTGAATCTGTTCGGCGTAAGGAGAGAACTCATTGCTCAGCTTACAACAAAGAAAAGTGGGATGAGAAAATGGAAGCAGGCCAAACAGAAGTGTGAAGAAGGAAAGGTGTTTTTTTTTTTTTAAAGTAATGCCATGCCCACGTTCTCTAAAAAATGAGCTTGATTGTGTTTCAGGGAAACAATCCTCTTCAATCAGGGGCACTTGATCAAAGAAGGCATTCTGTAGACAGTGATTATTTCTGAAATAGGTTTGTTTAATGTCACAGAACGAATGAAATGTTTTTTGTGGAAATACTTTATTACATCAGAGCTGAATTCACGAATGCTAGGTCCCTATTTTGAATGCCTACTCAAATGACAGTGATAGTGATAGTGCTTTGTAAAAATGAATCGGCAAAATAGTTTTTTAAAATAATTATTTTATGTGACATTTTTATATTATAAATTTCCTTGCAGGAATACATTCCATACATTGTCTCTTCATCACAGCATGATGGAGATCAGATCATCACTTTCAAAACAGTCTATATTATATACTATACTACAGTAAATAGTATACTATATACTATACTACAGTAAATAGTATACTAAATACTATACTACAGTAAATAGTATACTATATACTATACTACAGTAAATAGTATACTATATACTATATACTACTGTGCAGAATATAGAGTGGAAATTTTTTAAATACGAATGAATGGCTTAAATAAGTATTTCAGAACCAGGGTGAGCCCACGTGGGGTAGAACAGGAAGTAAAGCAACGTGGTCTTTGCAAAAAGCATTTTTCTACTAATGGGCTCCGCCCCTTGTTAGGATTGTTAGGCCAATCAAATATGGCACCGCCTCCTAAGTTCATGTGGACTATGACTTATTTAACAACCTGTGCTCTGACTTGTCTCACAGTCCCAAACATCTGGTGATTTATGTCTTACCCTTAAATCAACCAGTCTCAGTGCTTGCATAGTCAATATCAATTTAACAGGCCGGGAAGCAGTAATATTCCTTTTGAGAAGGTGCAGGAATCTGGGTGCTTTATGAAAAACAGCAAATACTGGCCTCCGTTACATTTTCTACGCCAGAAAGATTCTTGATCTCTGCTGACTTGCCTGATACTCTTTTTCTTTCCATTTGTTTCCTCCTTAAATGCTTGTGCAGGTTCGCTATTTCAAACTCAACCCAACTCAGATTTTGGACACAAATCAGGTCTTTTCAATGTGGCCACAGCAGAGGTTCCTTTTGGAAACTGAGGTCCTGGATCTCATGATACTTCTGTGCTTGGAAGGTCTTGAATGCCATACAATCTCAAAATGCATTCTGGGAAATTCTGAAGATGAAGTCAGTGTCAGACGTCACCTGGTTCGATACAGAAACTCTGTTCGTTGCATGAGGGAATTAAAAGTCCTCAGACTGCAACAATACAGCAGTACTGAGTGGGTAGGACTTGCCGTCATATATAGAGGCACAAGGGACATTCGTCTTTAAATGCTTAGAGCTGGGACTGAAGGCGGGCCAAAGTTGAGCCAGTTGTATCCCCTCAAAAAGTCACATGACACGTTGATGTTACATATATCCAAGAAACGACATCATACAGTTGGCAGTAGTTGTCACCCTGCATCACTTAACATATAGATTTAAAGGCCTCAAGGTTAAAACTAGTGACATTAACATACTTTATAAAATGGCTGTTTTTAAATGGACTCTTCTGTCAGTTATAGTTAATGGCATTAATTTATAGCATCAGGTTTTTTTACCCTCTGCAGTGATTGTTCCAGATTTGACTCTTTAACAAAGGAAATGCCAGGTGTTGACACCAAACGGCAGGATGGGTATGGACGACACAGATGAGGAGCAGGCGGTTTCCTGATGCGTCGGAGTGTCCCCTCGCAGTTCCTGTCATCTCCACGTCTGTCGTAGGGAGTGTCACGTTGGACAGTGATGTGATCTAAGTCTGTCGCGGCGGCAGTCAGGGGTCCGGAAGCCGAGAACTATTATCAGGGACTTAAAACAACCTCCTCAAAATATTAGCTTTTTTTTTTTTTGTTTAATAACATAAAGACACTCGGTGCTTTTTTTTTTGCACGGTGTGCAGAACCAGTCAAGCGGACTACACTTAATTTATGAAATTGCCACATTTGTAAGAGAAAATGAAATGAAGAAACTGGATGAGAAAAACACTAAATGTAGCAAAAGGCTAAGGACGAGACTCGGTTGGTGGTGTGGTCGACACCCACGGGCCGTGACAAGCTTCCTGGAGAGACCCATCTGTCTTCTGGCCCCCTTTAGTGAACCATCAAACATTCTCACCTCTAACGAGGCTGGATCATAAATGACATAAACATTCATCTCACGGATGTTGTTGAACGCCATCAATAATGATGCTTAATTTCTGTGTTTATAGGACAGAGAGAGACATCAGGCTCCACCCTGGAGGTAACACTTATCTGGCTATTTTTAGCCCAAACTGGTGGCGTACTTAGAAAATCAGTGGTTTTCATGTGTTCCACTTGGCAAACATTCGCCTCACATTCCATTCCTGTTTTTTCATAAAGGGGGGGGGGGATAAGTGGGGGTGGTGGGGGTCATTCATATGTTTTTCCTGGAGAAAATCTTGCCACATTACTGAAACAGATACTTATCAATTTATGTCTTCCATTGATGTTTGTTTACCTCTCCTGACAGGCAGAAGCATAACGTAAGTAAACATAAAGCGCTTGGACCTGCCTTGTGTCTCACGAGTGGAGAGAGGTTAATGGTTGTGTATTTCCAAACTTTGATCAATTCTGGTTCACCTTATCTGGTACCAGACTAGACTTTGCATATCTTTGAATTAATTAAAGCTCCATTAATACATGCTTCGTTAAGAGCTGTCCCATTGTTCCGTTTGAAATCCCAAAGCCCTTTTGTTCTTTAAATGCCAAACACTTAAACAGTTGCTGTCATGGTTGTTGTTTTTTTTTTTGTTTGACTGGCCTTTTTTGCAGCAGGTCAGACAGTAAATTAAGAGGAAGCGAGACAGATGCCAGACAAGATCATGGAAGGTGACAGTGCCTCAGCTTGTGGAGGATATTCTAAGATCATCGTCAGAGGGAGATGGTCATCTGGCCGTAAGATCTCTGGACTTATCTCACGGACACACGCTGGGCTGCGCTCACATCGGTTCTGCGCACTTATGACATGATACAAGGGACGTCAATTGCCAGCCTGAGAACAAATCTTAATCTTTGTTTGGACAGAAATGTATTTTTCACAGATATTGCATCCAAAGGTTATGTCACGGTACAGCATGTAGTTCAATGTTTATTTCACCTAAGGCCATGTTTTTAGGAATCAAATATAGATATCCACTATAGATACCTTTATAATGCATTATAATGGTCGATATAAAAATTAATATGAATATTTATAGCCAGGTATATAATGCCTTATGAATGCATTATAATGCATTACGGATGTATTTATAAATTACTAAAAACATGGCCTTAAGTAAAGTGTTACCATTATTTTTTATTTTAAAAGGCTTATGACAAGATATGACAGGAACTCAGAGAATGTAAATCATTGTGAAAGCAGGCTGAGTCACTATTCAGAGGCAGCGTACTTCTAGTAGATTGAGGATAGTGGGACATGTGGATCATGGCAGCCTTTAACTTGATCCTCATGTCCATCCTGTGACCTTTGCGTGAGCCTCAAACCTGCGGTCGCCTCCCGGGGCGCTCATGGCCCTGGCATTTCCACGTTGATGGCTGGCAGGCCGTCCACATGCTCCCCTGCAAGGAGCCAGGCTCTGGAGAGCAGTGATGCGGCCTCTTAACTAAAACGCTTCTCTCACAATCATTGCCGAGCGGAACACGCTGGCCGCCGCCACGACACCCTGAGCCCGGGCTAACTTTACAACACCATAAGCCCGTTTGTAAACTGTGAGCCAGCCAGTCATGCAGAGAGAGGCAGTGCGATGGAATCGAAAAGTACAAATGCAAAACTTTCGCTTGTTTTGCATAGAGAGCATCAAGGTCTGGAGGTGTCTGAGCTCTCAGGTGAAGGTGTTTGATACATGTCAGGAATGCAGGAGAACCTAAGCATTATCTAGAACCTGACCTCTCCCATGTTACTTCTAGCTATCCCCAGGTGTCTCCTCTACAGACACAGTCAGGTGTCTCTGCTCTGTCTGTGGGAAGTGTGCAAAGTTGACTTCTTATAAATTACGTCGCAATATTACAGCCAAAACCGACCAAAAATGCTCTGCTCTCCTCTTCAACTTCCATGCTCTCCTCAAAGCAATACACCAAGCCACCGGGAAGAAGGATCTGCAGAGGAGAAGTTCATTTCAGAATATCGCACACCAGCGAGATGCAGCTTCTTGGTGTGTATTATGCTTTGTGGGGCCTGAGGAATATCAGCATCAGAATCGAATGAGACTTTCCATTGACCAGAAAGAACAGAGTTTTTCCAAGAGCCACCTGCTTCACTTTTGTTTTTTTTCAGTGACACATTAAATTGCTGAAAAAAGCTTCGTGGAGTAATATAACTGTACTCAACAGATCAGACTGAGCCGCTTGCAAAGCTGTCTATGTTAAGGTTCCTGGTGTATCAAGCATGGTTGTTTTGACAACAGATTTCAGGAATGTAAACCACAGAACATTTCACAGCACCATACCTTTAACCCTTGATTTTGGCTCCTGTCATTAAATTGAGAATTTTTGACAGTTTTAGAATTAATTTTCTGAACTGATGCCTTCATATGGGACAATCTATGTTGCCAGAAGTTTATTGGGGTAATTCAGAATACAGAACCTCCCTCAAATTTGAGTCCTTCAACTTTCCGGTCTCAAATCCGACACTGCTGCCCACAAAATTCACAAATTTAAGGATGTATTTAGTTAGAATTCAAAATGACCACAGAGTGGATGTCTCAGTATGTCCTAGACTTTCAGGTTTTCAAAAAACATTTTAATTTTGATGGTCACATGCAATAATTGCGTTCCACACGGCATTAAAGTATTTGCTTCCTGAATTTCACGCTGAGCTGATTATGTGTCCGGTATGATGCTTTAGCTTCTTCACCTCCTCCGTAACTAGCAAAGGTTGTCATGGTAATAGTTCCGGAAGGTTCTTTTCAATGTTTATACTAGATGCAGAGTTTATCTTCACAGCAATCAAATGTTTTAACTTTCTCTGTTTGTAATCTTGGTTAAAGGTGAAACTGGGAAGGTAGGGAACCATTTCCATTCACTGCTGTTTTGCACTAAAATTTGTGAATGTTATCAGGTTGTATTTATATTAGTGTGTCTATAACATCTGACTGCTGTGCTCCACATTAAACCCAGAACCTGGGAGCGATTACATGCCCACCTGTCCTATTATCTGTGGAAGCCTGTGTGGACAGAACCTCATGCTTGATCTCACAGCATCTTCAAAGGTGATTTGCTGGGACCTCCAGAGTCAAAAGAGGTCGACTGCACTGTCTCGGTCTGTGGCATGAATCTGTCCTTCACTGACTGGGCAGTCTGACAGATATCATTCCCCATGGCAGAGGTAACCTGTCAGAGTATCAAAATGACACACTGTGCTACAATGTTATGTCACTTATGTCCATTTTCCACTGCTATACATTATGATTGACTGCGTGGAAACAAAGGGCAGCGACTTTGATGGGGGGGAGCAGCCAGGGAGAAATTGTTTCTGAACTTTTTTCTGAACAACTGATACTGCAAAGGACAATTAAAAATAATATGTTTTTTATTTTTTTTTAATTAAGGAGCAGACATGTGTTCTTCTTTGACAATCAGGAAGTTTTAGTACGCAGAGGACAATTCAGGCTTTCAGTCGGCTTAGCAATAACAACGTTTCATGTGAATTAAGCCTTAAGGGGGTCAAAGACACAACCAGCGTAATAGTAATTATCCACTCTGACGAACGGCAAATATTGATTACTAAGCCCAGTCATTACTGTGTAATGCACAGGTTTTGTTTTGTAGATGAAAAACTCATTTAAAACATAATGTGAAAGAGCAGCCATCTGGCATGATTTTTCAGCAAAATAAAAGGAAAATTGATTATTTTTTTTTTTAGCCCCTGAAAAGTGAGGAATTTATTCCCTTGCTCGGTGGGCCCTCACCCAGCACATCTCTGTAAAGCCTTTACACGATGCATCGTCTTTTCACACATTTCATTACGCTTGTCTGTGCTGGTAATGTTTAGTCAAAGAAATGACAACAAGGCTAACTGAGAGGTGCGTGTCCCACAGGATCACCAAGGGAGAGATAAGACGACACCTCAGATGTTTCTTAGCATCAGCTTGACCGTAAATCACCTGATAATCAGGCTATTTCACTTTGCTCTGGACATGGCTTCCTTGCTCTGTTGTGATCTTGGTCATGTTTACCTGCACAGTCTTGCCTGTTCGGTCATTCGGGCTGTTTTTGACCTGTTTCCTAGTTTTTTTGGATCTGTTCTAGTCTTGGCTTGTAGGTTGCTCTATGTTTTTAGTCAGCTTAGGGTCCTGCATCCTATCTGATGCTCGCCTTGTCGTTCTGGTGGCCGTGACACAGGGCAGTGGCTGATTTTTGGAGATTTGGAAAATGTCTCATTACTGGTAGATGTTTGTGTTTCTAAAACGAGAAATTATAAGGCTGGGGGTAAAAATGTTGACAATGCACACACTGAAGTTAACAATAAAGTTAATAAGAGTCTGATGCGTGTTATTAAAATCTGGGCTGTGTGGAGGTCTTCACTGATGGCTGAGGAGATAAACAGATTGGTATTATCAGCCTAATGCTCCCTGGCCCATCTCTAAACATTCATCATTATTTACTGCTGTCTGTGTAACCTTTTGTCATAATTCCTTCAAAATTAGAGTAGGGGGAAATAAGCTTTGCTTCTTACCAGCTGAAATTTACCAGCATTGAGATGTAAATGGAAACTGCAAAGACAAAGCGGACTGTAAAGGAGTCTGTAATTACCTTCCTGTGTGCCTCTAGACTGCCTCCTGAGAAACACAGATTGCTCTAACCAGTCTGTTAGAGCTGAGAGCTGCCAGACTGCGTAGACTCCAGTGCCTACCTGACATGGCGCCTGAGATCCTATTAGGGGGCTGTACTTCATTTGGCAGAAGTTACTTCTGGACCCTCCAACCTGCAGACACCGTGCAGTCAGGGATCTAGTATATAAAGCATTCTAGAAATGTATCGCTATTGAATTGTTGGATAATTTCTGAAAGTGGATAACAGCAGACAGCATGAATTGGAGAGTCCGGGAAATACCATGAATAAAATTTCACATCTCCAAAATTTGAATTACAGCTAATTCCCTCCAGGATTATTTGCTACCCCAAAAACTGCTATTTGTTATGAATTATCGATTTTTTTCAGTAATTTGGTTGTTAAAAAATGGTTTTGGGATGATGTCATCATGGAAGGCCCATCTGGGATGATGTCATCATCCAAGGCCCATTTCGACTGGAGGCTGGATCATACCACTTAAAGAGCCCTGGGGTTTTTAGGTTTGTTGGCATTTTGCACAATGAAATGGCATCGCTCTTCCTGGGCACAGCCGAAAGGGATCTGATGTTTGGCTCCATTTGATGGTCATTGGGGTTTGAGAGATTTATCCACAGAGCATTCCCTCATCAATGCACCCTACAGGAATTTACAGGAAAATTGTAGGATGTTGTCTGTGACTTTTAAAGGTTGCATCTATTTACACCATTCAGATCATTAAAAAAATTACTTTGATGTCAGTATGTGATGGAAGGACTTCGACAATGTAAAAGAAACTACCTTAATTTCACACTGTATTACTTTCAACAGCAAAATCACAAAATAAAAGGGTTACTAAATCAAATCACCTATTTCAGAACAACCCCTCAAACCAAACATTAGCACACAGTCTTTCTGCCAGCACAGTTAAATTGTTGTTCAGTGATGCCAGTAGCACATGTTCAGCAGAGATGTTCAGTGATGCCAGTAGCACATGTTCAGCAGAGATGTTCAGAGATGCCAGTAGCACATGTACAGATGTGTGGCTGCATTTGTGTGGATCTGAACAGCCATTGTGGAAAAAGATTTTACTTCACTATTCTAATACGGAGCCGTCACCTTGAGGCCCTACATATGGTGACATGATGCTCTCCAAAATGACACCACAGCTGTCTTTCGATGGCACATTTAAGTAAATATCCAAGTACTTCAGCAGCCCTGATGGTCTGCAGCTGCCGCTCTGACATCATACAATATAAATTAAGCTGCAAGGCTTAAAATCACCTAGATATCAGATAAGATTTTGAGGTTGTGATAATGTGGTGACTGTTGAACACTGTAGGACAAAAGACAATGAAAGACACCTGAAGACCTTGAAAACCTGGCAGACAGTGAGAGTCGCCCCTAACTGCAGTAGTATCTCACCTTGAAGCCCAGGATCTGCAGCTCCCAATACAGCTCATGTTCTCGGGAACGGAACAGAAACCTTTCGGGATGTCGTCCCTCCGCACGGCATCCTGCTGCGCAGGCGAGGCGTTAAAATCCGAAACCCAGTGATTCCAGTTGCATCGGCTGATTGGGTGTGTTGGGTGTTTGTGGGGCCGCCCTGCTGTGGTGTTAAAGCTATGGCAGATTAAAGTGTCTGCTGGAGAAGGTTTGCACTTCGATAGAACATGGGATGTGTTGAAAGCAAAAACAAATGCACTCTAATGGCCCCCACAAGGAGGCGTTCGAAAGGACTCAGCTCCCAAAGCACCTCAAAGCTATTTCAGATGCTTCACATTATTGCTCATTTTATTCGAGTTTTCTTCGGGGTCCCACACCTCCCAATTGCCATAATAAAATGTCACTGGGATCAGTCCTGAGGAAATATTCAATAATCTTGGATTTTATTTTGCATCTGGGGCCAAAAGGAGCGTGGGATTTCTGCAGTGTTTAGTCATTAGTGCGACAACATAGAGTCAACCCAGAGGGTGAGAGAGCCGGGAAGGTGAAGGAAGAAACAGACCCCAAGGATGGAGATTTTGAAAAAGAAAGGAAGAGAATCAGAGTGAGTTGGAGATCACAGTCCTGGGGCGGCAGACGCGCAAGAAGGCTTGAAGATGTGGTCTCTACTGCCTCAGAAAGCGACGTAAAGTTACAAAGTAACTTTGGGTACATGCTGCAGTTGACCATAACTAGCCCAAGTGTAGCTAGCTAAATATCATTTAGCTAATAATTCAATAAGTCAATCACTTCAGTATCACTTCAGTGCATATTTAATTAGCACTGAGGCTTTGTAACTCTGTGGCTGTAACCCTTTATGTTGATGCTTGGGCCCGTTTGCCGGTGTGTTGTCACATAAATTCAAGTTGATGCCAGAACACTTTCGCAATGGAAGTATTCCAGAATGCATTGACCTTGCATTTCATTAGCATATTTGCCAACGACCATTGTCATCCAGCCATTAGGAGAGATGGAGACCCAGGGCTGTGGGAAATGCTTGTTCAGCATCTGTTCCAGGGTCAGTGATGTGCTGAGCGAGAAACTTGACCTTCTTGCTATTTTCTTACTTAGAAATAAATATGAGGCAGGACTCATTCAGTCCATATCAATTTGCTTGAATTGTTAACAGGCCACCACAGACCCATAATGTTGTGATTCATGTGATGGACTCTTCCTGTGTTTGCATGTGCTTTTCTGCTACATAAAGGATTTCCTTTATATTTAGGGAAATGATAGTGATTTGTAAAACGATAGTTTGTAAGGAGGTACGATGGATTTGCTGCTGTCCAACCATTACTGGAAGTACTGGGAGAAGCAATACCAGTGGGAGCAGCAGTGGGAACAGCAGAGACCAAAGGTTGTATTTATAGTACAGGAGGATGATTTATCTTCCGGGAAATAGTAAACAATGGGAGGCCAAATGAAATGGCAGATGATAGTATCAATTTAACCTCTCACTGGGAAGGTAAATGCAGCCTCCAATCATGTAGCCGTCATTAACTGCAGATCTGAGGGTGGAACAGATTGCAGTGATGATGATAATAATTACAGCTGCAGAAACAGCTTCTGTGGCTCTCAGTGCAGTCTCCTTCACACTGGTAGGTAAATTAAACCACAGCTTATGCAGGTGATGATGCATTTTGGTTTTTCTCCCAAATCCATAGTTCAGTGGTAGGACGTGAGAATCTTTTAGACTGGATTAGAAGACTCCGTAAATATTCATCTGACATGGTAAAAGGGCTTAAATAGGCATGTGAAGCCTCTTCCCTGCGATGGAGTTTTAATATTTTATCTCCTATATTTATGTAAATGACCTACTATGCTTAAAATAAAAATGTAATAATCTAGTTTTCACTGTTCCCCCTTTAGATGACCCTGTATAATACATGTTTAAATCACAATTCTTCAGCGACAGCAAGAAGAAATAATTAAATAATGTCTGAGTGAATGGTAGGTCCTTTGTCCATTTTACAAAGGAATCTACTCTTTAGGTTTTACACTGGAGCTACTGGTGAAAGACAAGGTCAATATCATGTATGAGGGAGGGGGGGACTTGCATTCAATGACTGGATAATTACAAACTGACCGGGAATGTCTGCGGAGTATCTCAGGCAAGAATCTCAACACGTCATCATGACCTCTGAATGAGGCAAAATTCAGTTAAAAACACACATTTCTAAGAGCCCCCACTGAGGTCCAGGGTGGCAGTTGGTTGAGGCTGCAGATTAAATCACCCCCTCCTCGGGTTTTTGCTGTCCATGGTGCTGAAATCATCCCTCCCCATGCGCAGCACCAGCGAAGCTCTAATATTCATAACAAGTCAACATTTTCGGCCTCTGGAGTCACTCTATGCTACCATGGGCCAGTGGTTCTCTTTTCCATATAGATTTTCTCAGGGCAGGGTGAGGCTTACTGGCCTTTGGCTTGAGTACCCATCGCCCTCAGTAGGACACACACAGCCCAAAGCTGTTTGAATCACAGGCTACTTGCTCGAGCACCACAATGACTGTCAAGGACCCGGGCGGGTTTGGCACAAGAGCGTGGCATCATGCAGGTGGGGAGCAGAAAGTGGACGACCCACTGGCGGCTCAGAGGACAAGCGGGGATTTATTAACAAAGAGAAACAACAGAGGGGGCGGGATTCAAACACACAACTAAGAGATTTACAGGTAGACAGGGAGCAGGGTAACACACAAAGACTGACAGGAGGGACAGGATGGCCAGCGCCCCCTGCTGGCGAAACGGGGAAGGGACATGAAAGACTGGGAACAGCAGGTGCTGATCCTGACAATATCAGCAAAGGATGATTTTAAAAGCAGCTCGTTTACATTGTGGTAACAGGAATCATAGCCGATTTTTTTGTGTAGTGCATGCTATTTGTTTTGTAAAACACCAAAACCAAATAAGGTATTAATTTATTAATTTATTTTTTTCGTTTCTATAGCCAAATATTTTATTGGAGCAATTGGAATAAAATATTCTCTTCACATGTGCTAGAACTGGAAGAAGATGCATGGTGCCCTACAAGTTGTGGTTCTGTGTTCTGAAAAACAGTGCTATCTTCTGCTTTATATTTTATTGTTTATTGTCCTATATTTAAGGACAAATGCAGGTCAGACGTAGTATTGCCAGGTGTGCTAAGGTACCCGTGTGCATAATGATGATATAAAACAGGCAACTTCCAGCCCCTCTGAAAGCACCTTTTTACTTTTGCTACAAGCTATTTTGACTCCAGTTTACTGACAGATTTCATCCTGGTCCCTAATGGGGAATGTGGGGTTCTGCATTATACATACTGGTGCTCACCCAGAACCCAAACCTTGCCAATAACAAATAATTATTCTTGTTGACAGCGGCCATTTCCCCTAATTTCCAGCAGACTGCGTAGGCATATTTCCATTTTGCTTGTATTAAACAGCTGAGAAAATAGCCCCTAAATCAGTTTTCTAAATGAAAACACAGGACTCTGCTCACAATGTGTTTTTTTTTTCCGGAGAAGCGCGGTTTCCTATCAGACTGATGAGACAAGCGAACACTGCCCTTTGCATAGGAACTAAACAGTCACTAGCATAGAAATCAGCAAAGCCTGAAAAGAAAGAGAAAACAAGCATAAATGATCAAAAATATGGAGTAACAGACATAATTCTTGTACTCAGTTGCTTGATCGTTACCTTGTACAAGCAGAAGAAAAACACAAGTAACTGCCCCCCCCCCCACCCCACTCCCTGCGGATGGGCAGTGTGACAAAAATGAGGATTAAGTTACATGCTTATTTTCTACCAGCACTGAGCTGTGATTCACACACTGGATTACAAAACACTATTTGTGTATTGTATGTCCATTTACCAACACATTAATAAAATTAAATTAACTGTATTTATTTAACTTATCGCTGGCAAGGAAGGCCATAAGGACCGAGGCTTCCTTTCTAAGCTACGTCTAGCTTAAGTGAGGCAATTAAAAACAAATTGATTGTACATTTAGAAATAGTTTAGCGGTAAGGTATGCAGATGTAGACATGGGTCACATTAACACATGCATCTCAGCTCACCGGGTTCTACCCGAAAACACCTGTCTTGTCGGTTCCTGGCACTGACAGGCTGAGAGCCGTAAAGTACCCGCAACGGAGTACCGCACAGCGCGTGGGGTCCGTGCCGTGTGGGGACCGCCAGAGCGCTGCATGCGTTTGCCCATGGACACCACTGGTGTGTAGAGGTCATCGCTAACTGCTTCCAGTGGCGCTACACTGTGTTCAGAGCACCCTCTAGTGGACAAAAAAAGAAGTAGAACCAATTGTGACAGATGTTCCTGTTGTAGTGGAACAAGATGGGGGTATTTCTTGCCTTGGGGTAACACTAGACCCCGATTATTTTAGCTGTAGTTCATAAAGCATATCTAACTCAACCACAGTGGATGCTTTATTCTAATACTGCGATTAATTCATAGCTGGTGCATTGTTGTGAAAATAATGAAAAGGGGGCTCTAACCTTACACCACCCAGACCAGTATTTGTGTTCTACTGGTATCTCAGCTCAACTCACCTTTGGATGAAGGTGTGGGGCGAAATGCACGGCTGCCCGGCCCCGGACTGACACTCGATACAGTGTGCGGAGAAATGCACGGCCGCCCGGCCCCGGACTGACACTCCGTACAGTGTGGGGCGAAATGCACGGCCGCCTGGCCCCGGACTGACACTCCGTACAGTGTGCGGAGAAATGCACGGCTGCCCAGCCCCAGACTGTGAAAAACGGGCATAAATTTAAGAGACATGACAGAGACAAGACATGTCGTATTACAAACATTAGACATTAAATAATAATCATCAATATTCAATAAGGCAATAAATGGAGAGTCCAGGAATAAGCATGTATATCTATGTGTGGCCATACTTACACTGTTTGGGATGTGCTTCAAATCACCAAGCCTGATCTGTACATGCTTACAACAGGAAATCATACCCCCCCCCCCATGAGCCGCTCGTGTCAATGTGTAACATCAGGCATATCTAATTGGGGGGGGGGGGTGCACCTCAGTGTTAAGCTCTCAGCTTAGGTGTTACTTTCCCGAGATGATTAGGTCCACGAGTGCATTCTCATGATCAGCTGCAAAGGACGTCACTTGTTTCCTATGTGACACTTAGACCACAGTAACTAAACCCAAGGCCCCAATTGTGTACATGAAGCATATATTTATTTTTTGGAGAAATATATATTTCAAACAGGGGAAACCGTATAGTATTGGTAAGACGCTAAAACATGACAGAGTCATTAAAGGCCATTAAACTGGGAGATGATATCACTGGAAAAACAGACAGTCTACCAACAGCTGTTACAAACTGGGAATGAACTATTCAAGTAAATCCAGCAGATGGAAAAAAGATAGAATCTAAAGTCCTGGAGGAAAATTCTGTATGGTATGAATTTTTACAGAGCACCAAATTAACTACTGACCTCCAATTTTCTACAGGCAAAGTACTCAAACATCAGCTCATCATTTAAACTTCAGCAATAATTTAATCTTCATTCCGTCTTGAAGTTTAAACTTTAATGTGGGTTTGCATTAGGGCTCAACCAATATGAAAAATTTGTCTGCAATATAACAGATTTTAAGGAGGAAAATAGAACTTGCTGATATAATATATTGTCAAAAATTAGAGTTTTAAATATGCTTTACTGACTGATCTGATTATGTCAGTTTCTCAAATTCAAATAAACAGCAGAAACCCAGTCCTAATATAAGTATAGGGTTCCTAATATGTGGCCTGTACCGTAATGTCAAAACAAATAAATAACATGAACCAATAACATGGACTCTTACTATGTTAAAATCTCAGAACTCTCAGATATAACGTTCTTCTTCCTAATCAAGTTACAGAAAGTACAAAGGAAATGTCTTACGAATTTATCCGAAGAGCGTAACCGAATACCTTATACAGTAATGAGTAGTATTACGACCGTTAACAGACTAATCAAGCTAGGTAAGGTCGTTAATAAACTGGAGTCTGTGAGTTCAGAGGAAGCTAAGACATCTAAATTTGCTCTGCTTAATTAGTTCCAGTTATTTTACAGGGCAGAATATGTTAATGGTTTGATCATTACAGTGTTTATAATGTAGCTGTAGGGAGTCATCCTCCGACTGGCTTTGCTACGGACTGACAGCAAAGTCACACAGGACTCCCCAGTGCGTGCTGCCAAACGCACGACACTGCGGCCTCCCCAAGACCGCCAGTGACATCTTCTCAGGCACCAGTGCAGCTCCATCTCCGGGTGGCCGCAGGAAAATGCGATCAAAGCGTATCCTCACGGGGTTCCTGTCGTCCCTGCCAGTGGAAATCCACGTGTAGCTGCAGTCTTCCGGTTTTCCCAGTGTCTCCCAAACATCCAGGATTCCTACCGGCGCCCCCCCCAGCTTGATCACCTGTCCATACACACACAGACACATTTGATGAAAATCTATGATGATCAGCGTGCTCAGGTTAAACACAACATTTACAAAAATGTAACAATATCCATCTTCCAACTGCATAGACTGGACAGGGTGACATGGCTCTACCCTGAGCAGGATTTCAGTCCATCTCAGGACACACACACACTGCAGGGAATTCAGAGATACCCACGAGCCTCTGCTTTTGGGCTGCAGAAGGAAAGCGGCATGAAATGGGGAGAACATGCGACCTCCACACGCCCAGAGCAGAGGTGGGCTTCAAAGGGTGAGGGCCGTTATGTCACCTAACTGTACTTCTGGAGGAGACAAATATATCTGCATCTTTGTCAAGGAAGCAGGTCCCTCAACCGCCAAATGTGCGAGGGCATAACCCACAAAATCATGATACGATTGCGGCGTGTTCTGCTGCTGGGGAGGGGGGTTGAATCCTGCCCCCCCTCTGTGTGTGTTTGCACATTCTCCCAGTGTTGAGCAGGATTCCTACTGTAGCCCAAAGAGTTGCCCATGTGACGGACTGGTATCCAATCACGCTCCCTGGTGCCTGGAATAGTCTAACGCAGTTCAGAATAAGTGATTTCAATGTAGATATTATAAAATATATTGGGAATAATATTTTTCACTAAAATTTATTTCTGCAGCCTTAAAAATGAATTTCATCCGAAATAGTGAACTGCACAGGAAGAGGGATCTTCTGAGTCTTGACCTCCCAGTCTCTCAAGTTGGTGTCCCCTCCGAATATGACGGTGACATCGTCCGGTGCCTCCCGCATCCTCTTCCAGACCCTCCTGAGCTGGTTCATTCGCTCCTGGGAGTTCTCCTTACCACTCTCTAAGTGAGAGGTCATCACACACAGCTCACGGCCATAGAAGTTCACCTTCAAGAAGGGCAAACAATAAAAGAGATGATTATTCACCATCTTCAGCTTCCTGAATGTGTCATGTTAATGACTGACCTCCTGTCAGTGATTTAAACTTTTCCAGTTATTCAAATCTATGACAAGTCGTAAAAAAATAAATACACCCAGGCTGGACATGTGGGTGGAATGACACCTAAATCGAGGGCATTAAGTCATATGCAGTCACACCGGGGGCCTTAAGAGCAGAGAAAGCTTACGTAAGCCATGAGTAGGTTCCTCCTCATCTCCGTTGTGGGGTAATTAACGACCTCGCTGCGTAGAAGTTCTACTCGATTTTTTCTCAACATGATGCAAGTGAAGGAAAAACGATCACTTCCTGAATTTGACAAATATGAATTAATTAACCTGCTAAATTAATCAACCACATAATCATGCCACATTTGACTGATTTTTAGGGACACTGTAGTTTAAAGTTTTTTTTTTTTTTATATCCATCCATTTTTTGTCTTCATAATTAAATCCAAACCTGTAAAATGTGGACATTTTAACCAAATATACTGATTGGATTTTAAATTACATTACAAACACTCCATTTTAAATAATGTCTCCGTTTCAGCATTGATTTGCATACCTTGCAGAAACTCGTAATTCCCAAAATGTTGCTTTAAGACTGTCAGGTATGGTGGAGTTAATTCTTGCAGCAGCACAACATCTGGGTCGTATCTGTTGAATGAAACGAAAAATCATGCCTATTTTCTACTAATCATGAGGGTGACTTGTGTTGTGAATTTCATCTCTGTCACAGGGAATTTAACAGCTCCCTACCAGAAACACTCTGCTAGATGATTTTTATGCACATATACGCAAGACTTCTCTCTTACTTTTGAATGTTGGAGGACAGCCCCTGGGAGCTCTGTCTGATGTCTTTATCTTGCCCCTGGAGGTTCCAGGTGAGCACAGTCAGCCTCTTCTTATTCTCCACCTCTTCCTGGAAACTCTGAACTGGCAAAGCTTTGCGGTGTTGGGTTGGATCCTGGGGAGATTCCCCAAGTGGGGCCTCATACTGGGTAAGTTTGCAGCTCTTCTGCTTATGGCTGGACTTGATCTCCAGCGTTTGATTCTCCTCCATCTTCATTTCTTCCCCAACCTTCTTCTTTTCTACTTTTACTCTGTCCGTCTGTTGGCCCTGGGGGGGTCTGTTTACTTCCACTCCCGGCATTTCAGTAGTCAAGCCTCCTTCTGCTCCTGCTGGTCCTCCAAAGCTACTCTGGTCCCTTTAGGAATATCAGAAGAATCATTGTTCAACCACTACATCCTCTACTACTCTACTAACAAGGTTTAGTATCCTTAGTAGACACTTTACCTAAAGCAATATGCAGTTGAGAAAGGAAAATCAATCAAGGTCTAAGGGCTTTACTCCAGAACCCAACGGTGAAATCACCTAGCCTACACAGCAAGACTTACAATGAAGATGAGATTGTAAGTTTCATCCCCAGTGACTACTGACTGGAAATTGGTATCCAGTAGCTCATGCATCTAAATGTCTCACTACACCACCCTTCACAGTGTAGAACAAAACTTACAGCTGTGAGAAAATTCTTAGGAACCATCTAGATTGCTGTGTGAATGACTGATCTGACCTTAATCTAAATCATAATAATATAGCTAAAGACTTATTTATCCAATCATTTGTTTTGTTTTGTATAGGAGGAAACGGCCAAAATACCTTCTGACTGCTGAAACAGTATTGGTCTGCAGCTATAGAAAGCATTTGGTTGAGGTTACAGGCAACAAGGTTTCATTAGTTAGTAAATACGTTTACATACTTTTTCCATCAATGACCTTGAATGTTTAAAGGATTTGTTCAATAAAGATATGGCAATGTAAAAAGTACATGTTAAATATGGCTATACAGTCATGCGTCTCGTAATGACGGGGCTACCTTCTGAGGAAAAAGTTGTTCGGCAATTTTGTTACTTACACAAACGCAGATGGTACAGCCCACTACTCACCTAGGCGACATGGTACAACCTAAATAACGATTAAAACTAAACGCAGATGGTACAGCCCACTACTCCCCTAGGCGACATGGTACAACCTAAATAACGATTAAAACTAAACGCAGATGGTACAGCCCACTACTCACCTAGGTGACATGGTACAACCTAAATAACGATTAAAACTAAACGCAGATGGTACAGCCCACTACTCCCCTAGGCGACATGGTACAACCTAAATAACGATTAAAACTAAACGCAGATGGTACAGCCCACTACTCCCCTAGGCGACATGGTACAACCTAAATAACGATTAAAACTAAACGCAGATGGTACAGCCCACTACTCACCTAGGTGACATGGTACAACCTAAATAATGATTAAAACTAAACACAGATGGTACAGTCCACTACTCACCTAGGCGACATGGTACAACCTAAATAACGATTAAAACTACAGAAAATACATAAACCAGTAACACAGTTGATTATTATCATTATCAAGCATTGTGTACTTTGCATGGCACAGTAAGGTTGTTTACACCAGGATCACCACAAATGCGTGAATAATGTTGCGCTATAACGTTACGGCGTTACAGCAACACTAGGCTATAGCAATTTTTCAGCTCCATTATAATCTTATGGGACTATTGCTGTAAATGTGGTCTGTCGTTGACCAAAACCTCGTCATGTGGCGCGTGACTGTATTTATTATATAAATCAATAAGTCATAAATCAATCCGGACAATCTAGTCGAAAGAGTCCACAAATATATCACAGCTGCACTTAGTGATAAACTTACATATGTAGTAATAAATTTATGATAATGTAAAGAGGAGTCTCAGTTCTTAATGAAGGCTCTGTGGAATGAAATGACACGGCTCACTTACCCATCACTTTGATCTGCGATGCCCCGTGACCCGACGCTGAAGCCACACAGGACGCCCCAATGGCTGCTTGTGAATGATCCACAGCGAAGCCTATCCAGCCCGGCCAGCGCTACGCTCTCGGGCGCCAGCGGTGCCCCGTCTCCGGCCGGTCGCAGGAAAATGCGATCGAAGCGCAGCCTCGCGGGCTCGGCTGTGCGCTTGCTGTCGTTGGTTGTGGTGTCCCATGTGTACCTGCAGTCCTCGGGTTTCCCAAGAATTTCCCAAACGTCAGAAATACTTCTGGGGAGACCCCCCAGCTCGCTCACCTGTCAATGAACAATCACAGACATACAAAGGAACAGTCAGAAAGCGCAAGATAATGTTGCTGCATGCAGGATATCACAGGGAAGCTGCATCATTTACACAGTAGGTTATCCAGTGCGTATTCTCATTCTGGAAGGTAATTCCTATCAGATTTCTACCTAAATAATATGTTTAAGTAACAATATAGCAGCAGTCAGCAATGTCTATCCAATCACACACTGCTGCCAGCAGGGTTTGGGTCGTTCCAGAATGGCCCCAACCCTGGCTGCCAGTAAAAGACACGACAATACCACAGATTTCAGCATCCATAAAAAGGTCTGGCTTTAGCACCTAATCTGAATGACTCCAATTGCAATTTAAAAATAAAAAGTAGACAGCCAATGTACTGAGAGTCATAAGGCCCCCTTCAGTCATGCACTGACAGCCTCGGAGGGGCTTTATGTGTGAACGCAAGTGTCTGGTAGTTTCCTAGTACAAAGTCTGGGCAAATGGCGCAGGAAATTTTTCCAGAGAATTCACTGTGAAAGAGTGGGCATGTTGAAGACGCTTCTGTCATGTGACTGGCATGAAGACAAAAGGAAACAAACAGCCAGAAAAGTCTGTCAGTAAAGGCCGACGCCGAAATCATCCAACAGTCTAAGGAACAGCAAGAGACTCAGTTGTGTATCATCAGATTACAAACCGCTTGTCGTATCACAAAATCAAAGGATCTGAGGGCAGCTGTCAAGAGAACAGAAAGGGCCATATTTAACCAAAACGTGAGCAGGAAAACAAACAAGACCCAGAGGGGTGAAAATGAAAAGGTTAGTGCAGGGAAGGACGCAGGCTGACAAGAGGAGTGACATCAATGACCGGACTTGGACTGACAACACAAACAGGTACTTAAAAGCGAAGATTAACGAGGGGCAACAAGCAACAGGCGTGGCTCATCAGGCCACGTTAAGGAGGAGACAGGAAGGTGAGGTGTGCAGGACGTGACCCCGCCTACACCATCGTGGTGTAATCGTGGTGTAATCGTGGTGTAATTCGAACTGAGGCACAACTGAGCAGCATAGTGTTCTAAACAAAACACCTAGCTTTCTGCAGCATACTTTTAGCATCATGCCCTACCTCCTGCATACTCTACACAAGCGCTACCCCTTGTATATTTGTAGTCGGTGTGAACACACCTGGCATGAAAAATCTCCAGTTGTGTGCCACATGTGTGAAAGGGCAACTCCAGAAAATGTTCAGACCTGATTCTCTGCACAATGTCCTGAGATCATGTACGAACACGGCAATATTTTTTGCTGGTGCTGCTGGATAATAGTGAGGAAGCCATGACCCCAGGAAGAAGAAAAATGCAGAAATCCCGACCTCCTCATCTGTAAGGTTGGTGTCCCCTCCGAATATGACGGTGACATCGTCCGGTGCCTCCCTCATCCTCTTCCAGACCCTCCTGAGCTGGTTCATTCGCTCCTGGGAGTTCTCCTTACCACTCTCTAAGTGAGAGGTCATCACACACAGCTCACGGCCATAGAAGTTCACCTTCAAGTAGGGGAAACAATAAAGGCGATGATTATAGTTAATTTAGGCAGCTCAGAACCGAGATTATCACGGCCTTTAAGTTGCATGAGCAGTTTCCTTCACCTTCCTTATTATGTTTAACATTTTAAACTGACCACTGACTGTACTTTAATATTATTAGCTGAGTTTACAGGACAGAATACAATGAGAACCAGTTGCCAACTATACTGTATGCATTACTGAGCTGTATCCAGTCACACCAGGAGCCTTAAGTAAGAGCGGAGAAAGCTTACGTAAGCCATGAGTAGGTTCCTGTTCATCTCCGTTGTGGGGTAATTAACGACGTCGCTGCGTAGAAGTCGTACTCGATACTTTTTCAACATGATGCAAGTGGAGGAAGCATCATCACTTCCTGAATTTGACAAATACTCATTATTAATCAAGCATGTAACTGAGCCTCATATGATTGATCTTCAGGGTTAGAATAGCTTTTTTTTAGTATACCTTATTCTTTAATACCCTACATTTATTTTAAAAATTGGGAACAAAATTAAATCTAATAATGTTAGTCACGCATATTTTCTAAATGCATTGCTTTCCAAAGTGTCTCGATGATATGTTTATATTAGCAGCTAAAAGAAACAATTCTTCATCAGTTCTCCCCATACCTGGAAGTATCTCATAATTCCAAAAATATGTGCCCAGCACTGCCAGATATAGTGGAATTACTTCTTGCAATAGTATAATATCTGGCTGGTATCTGTTGAAGGAAAAAAAAAAAAAAACTAGAAATGACACCACAATGTCCATTAACTATGAGGAGAGATACTTGTGCATCAAGCTTCTCCCATTTCTTTCATTCCATACTTTACATGACCACAGATTTGATGCATCTCTTACTTGTTAATGCTGCGGAGCAGCCCACCACAACGCCTTTCTGCACCTTCACCAAGCCCATCAAGGCTCCAGGAAAGAACAGTCAGCTTGTCTTTGTCCTCCACATGTTCCTTGAAAAGATTACCTATGGAAATTGCCATTCTGGCTGCTTTACTGGGTTGCTTGCTTGGCTTGTCATGGTTGGACATGCTGCGAGGTTCCTCTTCATTTTTCTTCATCTCATCGCCTTCCTTCTTTTCCTCCTCTTTTACATTGGCCTCTGGTGGTCTTTTGCTAAATAAATAGTATTTGTAAATTAGTACATAAAACTGTCCTTTGCCAATCTACTTCCATCATTTAATATAATCAGCATTACATATGTCGCCGCCTACCAGGTACTCTCATGCGGCGTGTCTTGCGGCTTAACAGTGAAGTCACACAGGACTCCCCAGTGGTCACTGGCGAATAACCCACAATTAAGTCTCTCCTGCCCAATCAGTGCCATGTTCTTGGGGACTACTGCAGCGCCATCTGTGGATGCTCGCGTGAAAATGCGGTCCAAGCGCATGCGTATTGTTTTAGGAATGTCCTTGTTGTCATTGGTTTCCATATCCCACGTATACCTGCAGTCTTCCGGCTTGCCCAGTGCCTCCCAAACGTCGGAAATGCCCTCAGGCGGCCCCCCCAGCTTGTTCACCTGGGTGGAGACACCACTGATTACTAAGGTATTCATGGAAAAAACAATTCCTTCTGCTGATGTAGCAGTAAGGATTCCTTCACACCATGCACACAATCACTGTGATCCAGATAAAAGGTCTGACCTCCCAGTCTCTCAAGTTGGTGTCCCCTCCAAAAATAACTGCGACGTTGTCCGGTGCTTCTCTGATTTGTGTCCACACCTTTCCGATCTGGTCTAGCCGCTCCTGAGAGTTCTCCTTGCCGTATATTAGGTGGGAGGTCATCACATACAACTCACGCCCACAGAACTTCACCTTTGAGAACACAGACATCCATGCATTCAAATAAAATATAAATATGGAAGATTCAAGGTTTTGTGAAGTTTCCAGTAGCTACAGCCTGCATTTTTAAGTACTTTGATATCTTCTGGATCTTTCATTATTTCTTGAGTCTCATGAAATCTTTACTCTTCCAGCTTAAACATTAAAATTTGAAGTATAGCATCAGCAAAACAAAGTAAAAGCTAAATACAGACTAATATAATTGACAGCCAATTAACACTGATTGATTGACTGATTGATTGACTTGTATCCAAAGAGGTGAGCCCTTAGGACTTGGCATGGGCTAGTATTAGTTAGTATTAGTTAGTATTAGCCAGAAAACACTAACTCAAAATCCAGTATCTCTATTACAGGTAACAAAACTTACATGAGCCATAAGTAGGTCCCGTTGCATCGTTTTGGAAGGAAGCTTAACTGTCTTATAACTTAATAACTGAACTCGAGACTTTCTTAGCATGATGCATGTGAAGTAACTGGAAAAATGTCCTGGAAAACAATAAACTGATCAACAAGCAAATTTCTGATTCAACGTCAACTGAAATTTGCTTAGAAACCTTCAGAAGAATACACTTTTCATATAATCATACAGAATTATAAATGCAATACACAATGGTCAGTTGTGATTTACATCAACAGAGTTGGGGCAGCGTGTGGCTCAGTGGGCTAAGCCGTGTGACTGTAATCACAAGGTCACCGGTTCAAACCCAGCCTCAGCACATCTGCAGGTCCTTAAGCAAGACCCTCAATCATAAAACATAAAAACAATTTCCCCACAGGGATTAATTATTATTATTATTATTATTAGGGGAGGTGGGGCAAAAATACTAATAACCTCTCAATTATAAAGTGTTTGTTATTCCATTGCACCGACTTCTACAATGACTACAATGTCATTCATTTTCATTTATAATTATTAAAGTAATTGATTGTTTTGCGTACTTGTAAGAATATGATAATTCTTAAAATGTATCATTAAGAATCTCAGATATGGTGTTTTGAATTCTTGCAGCAGTATGATCTCAGGGCGATATCTGTAGAAAGAAAAAGAGACATGCTGCAATCATTCTGTTTAGGTGACTTAAGACACATTGAAAAAAATAGATACGGATGAAGACTATGAATAAGGTCATGACAGCTGCAGAGACGGAGCACAGCTGGAGAGACGGCAAACAGGATGGGAAGGATTGGCAGCCCAAACCACATCTTCTGAAAGGAAGAACATGGGACACCAGAGTGGCCAGTGAAGGGAATGTAGTGAAGACTGTAAGAAAGTGGATGGAGCGGCCCAGCAGAAAGAGGGTGGGCCAGATTACCAGGGCACCAGGCGTATGTTGCAAACATTGTAGATCTTACTTTTTAATGTTGGAGAACAGCCCACCAAGACGCTTCAGCTCTTGGTCATGTCCATCAAGGTTCCACGTGAGCACAGTTAGCTTGTCCTTCTCCTCCAGCTCACATTGGACAGGGTGTCCTAGGAAGCATTCAGTCTGTTGTCCTGGGTCCTGGGGAGTTTCTGCCCCTGAATCCAGGCTCTGGGATGATTCCCCTTGCAGGGACAGACCCTGGGGATATCAGAGAGTTTTTTGTTGTGTTTCACCTTAGGCCGGCATGGCCTCTCGCCCTGGATGTCCATCTTTCTCTACCATATTCCTCGTTTCACTCACCTTCTTTACGTTGTCTCCGTCGAGGACCTGACCGCTCATGGTCTCTGAATGACTTTCACCTCCATTGATCCCCATTTGTTCCCTTCTTTTATTCCTTCTTCTTTTACTGAAATAATAACCAGGTCGACTAATATATAATACAAACCAATCTCCCTGACTGAACAAGTACACAGAACAGGGAAAGTAACTCCAGTTCCCAGGCTTAGCACTAATATGATCTAAATACAACTCCAGTGAACTCATAACGGGCCAGTTCAGCACAAAACCGAAAAAGATATCTTTTAGAGGGACTATCTGTCCATCTAATTTGATCTGCTGGAAGTTGCCTTGTTTTGGAGATATCGACCATAGAAATGTCAGGCTTCTCTTGAATATAATGGGAGTGAATGGCATTCTTTCTGTGGTGTTTAAAATGGCAAAAACATATATTTAAAAAATTCAACAGCAGTGTCTCTTACCAGAAATCACGACATGGTTATTTAAGATGATCCACAGACTTTGTAGTGAGCAGTTTCATGTAGAAACTATTTTCTTCTACCAAACTACACACATCAATCGTAACACTGTGCAGAAGATATCGCCGGGGTCCTCGTTTATCCTGCACCGTGACACAATTGGTGTGCGGAGTTTGAACACTGACGTTTCTATGGCCGAAATCTCCAAAACTAGGCAACTTCCAGCAGATCAAATTAGATGGACAGATAGCACTAAAGCCCCTCTAAAATATTCCGTTTTTCAGTTTTGGGGTGAACTGCCCCTTTAAGAATGAGTAGGAGTTGAAGGCCTTGTCCATAGGAGCGGCTTCCCCCAATAATACATCTGTAATATCATGGTGACATAACTTCCTAACAAGGCATTTAATAACAGTGTTAATGTAAGTAAAATTCAGCCCTTCAAGCACCTCCTAATCATACAGGATTTATTAAGGTATTAATAACGTTCTAATTTTCCATATTTCCATAGGCTTGGATTATTAAACAGTCCATTCAATGCTCTTCAGTCCACTTACAGAGCTGAACATGCCAAGTAAATGTCAGAGAAGGTGCCACAGATCTCCCTTGGGAATCCATCCCAGGGCATGGAAACCCTGCCAGACCAGCTCATACTGGACACCTACTGGGGACCTCTGGCTGGAATGTGAAGGGCCCATGAGGAAACAACTGGCTCATATTTTGATGCACCTGATGTCACAAATGGCTCTAAAATGTCTCAGTGTACCAAGCAAGAAATACAACTCGGTGTATGAGGAGCAGGAAAGAATGCTACCAAGCTTACAAACCTCTTATTCTCAGCATTTTTTGTATTCTCAAAGCAATCCAGCTACAGAAACTCAACAAAATCTATGCCAATCCCCAAACTCACTATAGCATCCACTAAAGTAGTGCATCACCCAAGGTGATCTGGTATCCTAAGTACAACCCATCTCCATAATCCCACGTGTGAGTACCACTCAGTCGCACCCCCAGGGTCGTGACAAAAGGGTATTGTCTACGCTTCTGTTTAGTGTACAAAGCCGTCAATTTCCTTCATTCAAATTTTCCTTGAGGAAAACCTATTTATCACAAGTAAAAACTCCAGTATTCCAACATATAGGTCCTAATCCATCATCTTTTGTAAGGAAATCCTGTTTTAAGCAGATTAACTTTAATATATGAAATAGATACAGTTTTATAATATCTTTAATGAAATATACAGCTGGTTGAAGGTTCAGGTTATCAGTTTTGACCGAATATCTTACATATGTATTGCTGTAAGCCACAAGTTAGTGTTGTATTACTTGCTCAGTATTTGCTTATTGTATTACTTATTTGCTTACCAGGAACTCTTATTTGTAGGTACTTCTGGTCCGACGGTGAAGGCACACAGGATTCCCCAGTGGTCACTGGTGAAGTACCCACAGCTGAGCCTCTCCTGGCCGATCAGCTCCATGCTCTCAGGGGTTACTGCTGGCCCATCTCTGGCCGCCTGCAGGAAAACGCGGTCGAAGCGTAGCCGTACCGAATGGGGAATGTCCTTGTTGTCGTTGGTTTCCGTATCCCACGTATACCTGCAGTCCTTCGGCTCGCCCAGTGCCTCCCAAACGTCGCAAATGCCCTCAGGCAGCCCCCCCAGCCTGCTCACCTTTCCACGAGATGCACAAAGAAAAACAAACAAGGTTCATTAAATAAGCATGAGACTATTCAGGAAACAAAATGCTTAGCCGGAGATTCATTATAATCAGTTATGCCCTAAGCCGATATCAAAGATCGGAATCAGGGCCAGTCTAGGCATTTTTAACCGATAAGTTTTGGTTACCAAAGCCAGATACAAAGCCAAATCTATTTAAATTCACGCAGCCGCTGAATTTATGTTGGTTGTGCAGACTATGGGGCTCCATCACACGCTGCAGTGGGCCTGAGGCTCATGGCCTGAAACTACAGACTATCAAGAAGTCAGCTGTGCGGAAATGAGTTAAATCTGAAACTCAGAATAGCCCGCTAGCTACCTGCAATGATTGGGATGCCATCCTTTGGAGAGGAGGCAGCAACAGAGCATCGTTTAGTGCAACGAATGCAATTAGGCACTTCAAGAAAACTGCGAAATCGCAAGGTTCACTCAGACAAGGAATGTGTCGACGTCTACTGCATGTGTATGTATATTTAAACATTTATGAAAAGATTAGATCAGTACTCAGAATTGGCAGATAAAAATATTAAATGAATCGGACTGCATCAGGGTATCAAAAAAGTGGATCGGGCCATCCCTAATTAGGGCTACAGTGGATCTTTAACCTAGCAACATGAAGAAAAATAAAGTTGTCTGGGTGCACAAGTATTCCAGAGTAACAGGGAGAAGGTCAGACCTCCTTGTCTCTCAGGTTGGTGTCCCCTCCGAATATGACGGAGACGTTCTTCGGTACCTCCCTCATCCGCGTCCACACCTTCTTCAGCTGGACCTGCCGCTCCTGGTAGCTCATTTTGCAGCTCTCCAGGTGGGAGGTCATCACACACAGCTCGCGGCCAAAGAAGCTCACCTTGCCGACAGGGAGACGGCGATGTCACTGCTCTTATAATGTTATTGTAATAATATCAAAATTTTGAGGATTTGTTTTACAAATATCAGATATTATTTTAGCAGACTTGAGTACCAAACAAGGGTACTCCTTTAGTGTGGGGTCTACCAGTTATCGCACTGCACCACTGGGTGGCGCTTAAGTAAATATGCTCCAGTGATGCAGGCATTTTATTGTTACATTTAAAATTGCTTTACTCTTTAGCTTTCAAACAAACAAGGCAGACACTGAGAATAAAGCCAAAGGAGACTGAAGTTTCATGGTTACTATGCGGGCTGAGCTGCTAGGGCACACGGTGAAGTTACACCGAAAAAAGCTACGCGGCTTACAACTGTAACTTCAGCATTTTTCCCTTGAGGTGAATATTGAAAGATGGCCACTCAGAAAATGGATGTCGGCCACAGATCTTTACAGGTTCCCTAGTAAAGTTGTCAGGATACATACATAAGCCAGAAGTAGGTTTCTGCCCATCGATGTTGTGCGGAACTTAACAATGTTGCTGTGGAGCAGCTGTACTCTGGACTTTCTCAGCATGATCCCACTGAAGTAACCTTCATCACTTCCTGAAAACAATGGACAGTATTCAACTGACAGATCCATCCAGTTTATCCTAGTCAGGGCTGCAGGGGGGGCTGAAGCCTGTTCCAGGCAGTGCAGGTACCACGGGTGGTGCATCCTCTGGGTGGGGCTGCAGTCCCTCATATTCTCCTGAGCCCCCACCCATTCATTTATGTCCATTGTAGTGAACATTTTGTTTTTGCATCTATCTTTTCACTGATGTAAGGAAACGTATTTATTCCTGTTGTACACTAAAGAGGACATGCTGTCAAATTAAAAATAAAAATAAATTAGAAAAAATCTAAATTGTAAGATGTCATTTCCTCCAAAGACAAATATCCTAAAATTGAAGGACACTTTTTTCCTTGGGTCTCAGGAGGATATACATACAGACCGTCATACACTATGAGGGATTCAGAGACATCAGCTACCTTAACTGCATGACTTTGGGCTGCACAAGGACACTGGAGTACCACTGGAGTACCACTGGAGTACCCAAAACAAACTCATACAACACTTGGAAAATGTGCAAACCAGGATTTCAGTCCCCACCCCTGGAGGTGAGAGGAAATTGGGCTGATTTTGAGTCACGATCCCACCCTATAATTAACAAGTCAAGTAGGTCAAACACATAATACTGATGAAAAGTTTCAAAAATTGATCAATACTAAAGTTATGAACAGGAATAGATTAGAATTGTCCTTATTAATCTTGCATGTCAAATAATTAAACTTTAAAACAACCAACTGTCCAACAAACAAATGGCTCACAAATATTAGTGTACCAATAGATTATACTAATGAAAATTCCCATACCTTGAAGAAAGGTGTAATTTACAAAATGCTTCTTCAAGCAGTGCAAATATTCTGGTACAAGTTCCTGCAACAGTAAGACATCTGGCCGATATCTGTTAATGGAAAAAAAAACCTTGAAGATTTTTTATGCTAATTTTTCAGATAGCCTGCTCTGCATTACACATTACAGAAATATATTAGAAGTTAAAAGGCCGCATTTCAGCTGCATATCTGTAAGTTTATGATAATGGGGAATCACTGACCATATTTCGAAACCGTAATATAGCTATAAAAAGTATTAAGAGGTGTTCGATGTCACATGCAAAAGGTCTTTAGCTACTAGCCTACTAGGAAACATTACTGCAGTTAAAAGTGGAACAGCCCCACAAACGTTATTGTTGTCAAAACTTATCTTAAATGATTGATTGTTCTAGATGTCAGCGTTTCTTTAAACTATATTATCCTCCTCCCATATTTTTATAACATTTCTCTGCCTTGTCTTGCACCATTACGTAAGTCACACGTATGGTATGTGTTGCATATATTTGTACTTTTTACTTTTTAATATTGGAGAACAGCCCCCCGGCACGCCTCAGGAGGTCTTCGCTGTCCAGCCCGTCGAGGTTCCAGGTGAGTACACTTAGTCTGTCCCTGTCCTCCAGCTCACACTGGACAGGCTGACCTAGGAAATACTCCACCTTTGGGTGCTGGTCATGGGGACCGTCACCTTCTGGATCTTGGCACTTCAGAGACACTCCCTGTGAGGTCAAACTTTGGAAATACTGATGTTGGACAGATTTATTTATGCTTGCACTTTCTTGCTCTGAATGCTCATCTTTCTCTCTCATCTTCATCACCTCCCCTGCACTCTTCTCTTCCTTCGTTGTCATGTCCGTACAGAGACCCTTGGACTGGGTCTCCACCACCTGCATTTCTGTAGTCAAGCCTTCATCTCTGTCACCTCCCGTCGGCGTCCTGCTGCTTAAGTGACTCCGGCCCCTTAAAAAGAAAAAATCAAGGCCTCCAGCAATAAAAGACACAGAACATATTCTGGAGGCAGGTCCACAGATAGGAACGCTATATCTTATTTTACTTGAAGACATTTTATCTCTGACATTTACTTCTTAAACCTGAACTCTGGAAAACAACTGACATATTGTATTGTTTATCTAATTAATTAACAACCAGGCTTATGTACATCCATACAACTGTGTAATGTCTTACAGGTTACACATACCTGTACTCACACGTCTGAAAATCGATGAGCACAACATCACAGTCATGGGATGTAACCCTACAAAGGTCCAGCTGTCTGACTGCCACTGATGTGCTCATTAAAATATCTGAGACATACAAGGGGGCAGGCAGCTGGATGCCTGTATGCACTGTGTACCTTTGGTGTTTAGACTTGGATAATTGACTAGATTTCTGAAGGGGGCGGGAGTGGTCAGTGAGCTGACCTAATTGGTTGGTTGATATATTTCTGGAATCATGCAGTTGTTGAACTGCATTTTTCAGCGTATGCAGAGTAGAGTGTCAAACATAAAATTACTTATGTGGCTAGTTCTTTTACCTCCAAGAGATTAAAATAAGTAAATGCTCTCACAAACAATTAAAGTCATTAGAAACGTTTGCAAAAAAAAACACACAAGTAGTGTGACGGAAAATATGGACAGCAACTCTAATCACGGCAAGTCCCACTAATGTCAACATATTCCGTTTACCAGAATACAGGAGTAGTGAGATTTCTCAAGCATTATTTAGCACAAAAGACACTTTACACTGTGTATCGAAAAAAAGCATAAAAGCATATTTACGAACAGGATCACAACCAGCCTACTCACTGTGCTTGTTCTGGTGAATACCCGATCACCACGACTTCGAAACTGACAGCGAGAGTCTCATGAGAATTTGATGCGACCCGGAGTTTGAAATTCAACTTCAGATAGGTAGACAAGACCGTAATATGTTACTAGGTGGGTGGGTGTGTGTTTGGGTGCGATCCCTGAGAATAAATCCTGCAGCCGCCCCCGAATACATAACATACCTTTTTCCTGAGGCCGGGCTAATCTCCATTTCAACAATCTAGTGCAGCAGAAAACAAATAAAGCCAGGCTGTAAAACCGGATTTCAATATAGACGAGACACGCACGAAAGAATTCCTGGTAACTCCTTCCTTCCTACACTCCTACGTGTGGAAATTGTCAGATGATCATGTGGTCACATCAGACATTTCACAAGGTTTATAAACCGGCTTTGACGTCATGAATTCACCAAACTTTGTTCCATAGAGAGGTTAAATTTAACATCCACGCTGATATGACAGCAAGTTAATCGCTGGACTTTGAACCTCTGTGTACTTAAATTAATAGACTGGTCCTGCATGTATTAGTTGACTCTGCTCGAATAGAGCTTTCAGTTTCGTTTATGCTCGCTAATGCCAAGATCGGGGAAAATCTGCAGCGTCATTAAGGATGTGCTTTGCTGTCCTTGCTACACAAAAACTGAAAAAAAAACCTTTCAGCATATATATGCATATATAAAAGCTGAAATGTTTTTTTCCCTTATGCAGTGCCTGTCCTACGCAGCAGTCTTGTATTATGAGTATAAAAATGGGTAGGAGACAATCACATTTTAGTACGACACTCGGTTTATATGAAGGTCGGTAATAAAAGGCTGGGGACCCGTTTTCCGACACCGATCGCTGTTTTCCTTCGGACTTGGCAGCAGCGCAAAGAGCGCAGCTACGCGGCAGACGGATCCCCTTCCGGAGCGGCGCTGAGCGCATCCCGCTGCTCTGCCCGCAGATGCAGCGACGCCTGCGCCTGTCATCCGCGCCGGACCCAGGACGATGTCCCTGCGCGGAATCGTGCACAAAATACGGCTTACCCTGAGTATTAATGAAGGGAGTATCTGAGACAAAGAATGTCTTAAACCCTGACGGGAAATGCTGTCTCGGCTAAGGTAGGTATAGTACGTTACATTTATTCGCTTTCTGTAAGCAATTTGTCAGTACGCCTTAAAAAGTCATTTTTAGTTGTTTCGATAAATATATAGAAAAATACAGTTAAATCAAATCTCCCCGCCGAACAGTATATTGATGTTTTTCTGAAGGTAGTATGTAAAGGTGTTATTATTGTCGCCGTTCGAGGATGCAGTGCTGAAGAGCTGCATAGTCCCTGGACATAATCTGCACACTATTGTATAATACAGTTTCTGTTCAGATTGAATGTTAACTCAAATGTATATTTGCAGCACACACATCTGTTAAGAATTCTTATGAAGAAGGACAGAAAGATGAAATGACCAAAAAGCCCGGTTCAAACAAATTTGATGTTTCCTGCGAGTACCGTTGTTTGTTTTTCCTTTGCATATTTTATTACAACCCCACTGACTAACCGGTATATTTGATTTTCATAAGCGCATGTGACTCTGATAATTTTCTTGTAATCGCCTTTAACGAAATACGTGGTTGCCTAGAAATAACCGTGTTCGCTTATCGACGGACAGGCACCATATGGTATTAAATTAACCAGTGACACTGAATTATTTCAGGATGTTAAACAGGCCGAAAGCTCTGAAATTCGTAATCCTCACTGGATTATGTAGAAACACTAGCCCAGTAAGTTATAGTGCTGGAGTGTTTTGAGCCTGTAGGCTTCGCCCAGCTTAGGGCTGTTCCTTCGCTTACGCCTGATGTTTTAACCCCCTGGTTACCGGCATTTACGCGGCGGCTTCTGGCTGCAGGTTTAGCTTCTGGTGGATCTTTGAATCTAGCGGACTCACAGAATTACTGCCCGGCTGTTCTTTAATTTTCGCCACGCCCCCTCAGGTGACTCCACACCAAGACCTTTCTCAGGAGCCTTGAAATGTTCATACTGTCTTGACAGTAAGTCTCTGTCAGTAAGTTCATACTGTCTCTGACAGTAAGTGTGCCGTGCTCCTTTTGCTCTTAGACGTTTAAATGCCTGCCACATTGGTCAGCCTGTGATGACAACCAACCTCTTAGGGAGTTTCCAGCTAGGCTCAGCATAATCGATCATTTTCTGATTGTTTCCTTGCCTAGGGTGGATTTCCAACTGTTCTGTGTGCATCTTACTGATTGGCTTTGTAGATTTTTTTTCCCCAGGCCCAGGGGTAACTGTACCTGTAAATGACATTAATATCCGCACAGCCACCCCTTTCCAGCAGGGGGCAAACATAAAATCCAGACTTGATTCACTTTTAAAACATCCAAGTGACTCAACTCTCCTTGCTCGCAGTCAGGAGTGTGGCTACAGTCTTACTCACTTCTCTGTTTCAAGCTCAAGGACTTTGGAGGAGTGCTCTAGCGTGTCCTACCGCGGACGCCCACGCCCGTCCCGCAAGCATCGCCCCGTCGTCATGAGGGTGGTCGTCCTGCTTCTCTGCCTGGCTCTGCAGTGTACAGAGGGTGGGTCTGCGACCTGGCGTTTTCTTTGGGGGGTGATAACACCCAGGGGGGTCGAATGCTTCCATGCTCTGCATTCCTAAATGCCAGTGCTGGGGTTTGTGAAGATGACAGATTGGACGAACGTAGTGCTTTATTGATGTTATTAATTACCCGATTAATTAGAATGAATGCAGTTACCACTCTGCTCAGCCAAACACAGCTAATGAAGCATTTGACAGTCTCTAGAAGATAATGTGGTAAATTAAGAAACATGGCAGGTTATTACATAATTAATGTTTTGGATTTGCTTTGAACTTCACTTAAATGACGACATAGGATCACATTCGATTTGTACAGCTGACAGAGATGCCTGTGGTTGTTTCCAGTACAGCTGTGAGCACCAAGCTTGTAAAAAAAGCATCTTCCTTGTTGTATATTGAGTCAGATGGCTAGAGTCACGTGACATGCTGCGGATTTTGGAATAATACTTTAATTTTGTATTTTATTTTGACAAGAAATACTAGTGAGGTCACTTAGGTCGGGTAATGGTCTAAAAGGGAAATACTTTTTGTCGATTACCAGGGTGGAAGATATATTTAGCATGTAGTTACTTACTCAGGTACTTACCCTGTTTACATGAGTAAAAACTATTACTACAGCATCTAAAGGCCACAATAACAGGACCTACCTGGAGCATGAACAAGCAGTCGGGTGTAAGCGAGTTTGTGGGATTTCCTTACTGCACCGTATCACGGTCACCTGCTGTTTGTAGGTGCAGTAGCAGAGCAGTGCTGGCAGGGGGCGACGTACTCGGAAAGCATCGTCTCGCCCAACCTGAAGAGCGGCAACATCCTGCGGGTGCCAGAGGCGCCGTCGGTAGGCCAGTGCGCCAAGGCCTGCTGTGAACTGCCAGGCTGCGACCTGGCGTGGCTCTTCGAGCGCCACTGCTACGTGCTGAGCTGCCAGCGGCAAGAGGGCTGCCAGCCTCGTCCGAGACCCGGCTCCGACTCCTACATCACCTTCGTGCGTCGAGGCCCTGCATCGCCACTTGTGCTGCAGTCCCTCGTCCGTGGGCAGCCTTACCCGGGTCGCTGGAGACCCCTGTCACGACCCAAAGGGCCCGCTGCCGTCCTCAGGGACCTGGCCCTCTTCGATGGGACGCGAGACTTGAGTGACCTCGATCCCACGTGGACGGACGTGGAGTACTCTGACAGGAGTTTGGAAGATGGCGGCCGATTCGGCATCGCGGTGAAGAGCGGACCTGAGGCAGCACGGACGGAACAGAAGGAGAGCTCTGGCTACCTGGACTGGCTGCCTCTTCTAAACATGACGGATATGGGGGGCGGCTCGGTGGAGAGGGAATCTGTGCAGGACGCTGCCCAGGACGGCCCATCCCCCCCTACAAACGGGATACCCGCCACTGAACCAGCCCCTACCTCTGACCCTGCAGTGTCCCCAGCCACACAGAACCTCACTGTAAGTATCCCCTCTTCAAAGAACAGAAAACGGTGAATCAGCACTTCCGGAGGGGCGGGGGGGGGGGGGGTGATATCTTTGATGACCACACTTCCAAAACGCCTTCTTTTGACTGGACCCTTAGCCTTATGTACCCTGAAGCCACACAGTCAATTTTTAAGCCGGCCGCTTATTCACCGTTTACTGTTGTCTTGTGTCCGTGCGACACAGTAGGTTGCGTGACACGGTTTTACTCCTCCTTTCCTCGGAGGACAGAAGCTTCCCTCTGCTCAGGGATCACGAAGCATCACGATCCCTGTGGACGGTGTCGCTCCGCCGGGCCATATGGCAGCATGCTGACTCAGCATTCCACAGAAACACCCCCCTCCACACTCCCCCCTCCCCCCTCCCCTGCACTGTTGCCTTTGAGGAAATGAAATGATCAGCGTGTCCAGTCTCCTACTGCAGCGGGACGTCGTGATGCATTTGGGGAATTGGCATTGACATGTTGTGAAATGAGTGCCCTGCCTTGTGCCCCCGTACGGCCCTGCGCAGGATAAGCGCTTAGAAGATGGGTCGATGAAATTCATCTGCGGCTTTAGGTGACAGGATTTTAGAGTGATGACCTGATCGGTGACACACAGGGAGGACACTGATGACTCTGCGTTTGTCACCCAATCAGAGCGAGGAGCTGATCGGTGTCACACAGGGAGGACACTGATGACTCTGCGTTTGTCACCCAATCAGAGCGAGGAGCTGCCTGCCAACGCCTCGTCCGTGCAGATGCAGCCCACGATGTTTCCCCAAGATGGTCCCACTGACCCTCCCCCTCAGCGCCAAATTACCACTTGCCTTCCCACTGGGAGTTTGCCCCCTGTCCTGAATCGGACCATTCCCACCGGCGCCCCACAGAAAGGTACGGTGAACAGCAAAAAGGGGGGAAGCAGTGTTCTGGGTGCCACATGGCGTGACGTTTTAATGTCTGCCTCCGAACAGTGGGAACCCTGCTGGTTTCGGCAGGAGACCCTGTGGAGGTGACGCTACCCATGAGCACTGTGGAACTGGGAGCCATTGTGGTTCCTGAGCCCCAGACAGGTAAGTAGGGAAGAGATTATGCTGATTAATACACGTCTCTTGCATTAGTTAATTGTGATTTTTTTTTTCTTTGTCATCAGAAAGCACATACTCTTATGACTGGAGTTTACGCAGTTATCCTAA
Source organism: Paramormyrops kingsleyae (assembly GCF_048594095.1). Taxonomy (NCBI): domain Eukaryota; kingdom Metazoa; phylum Chordata; class Actinopteri; order Osteoglossiformes; family Mormyridae; genus Paramormyrops; species Paramormyrops kingsleyae. The sequence goes on along the minus strand of NC_132805.1, from coordinate 36,206,769 downwards.
TGGCCACCAGGGGGAGATGGAGGGCATGCACAGCAAGACAGTGAAGCTCTCAGGGGTAAAATGCGTTTCGATTTATAGTCTATCTCTGCTGGCACAATAATGTGCGTTTTGCTCACTGCAGACACGCCCGTTTTGTTTGTGTCAGCTTTCCGAAGGTGTGTACGTCGTCAGAGTGGCCGTCACGGGGGACCACGGGGCCGGAGACGCCCTCGTGAATGTCACCGTGAAAGCTGGTGGGTGCCACCTGTCGGGGCTGCATATTCACACTAAGATCCACACAAGCTGAAACGTCTCTGTCGCTCCATCAGCTGCCCGTGTGAACCAGCCCCCGAGAGCCGTGGTCATCCCCCCCGCCCAGGACGTCCTGCTCCCTGCCCCCTTGGTCTCCATCGATGGCAGACGTAAGCTCCCCCCCCCCAGTCGTCTTCCCCCAGGCTTATAAACATCAAGGACATTGTCTGCCTCTGCTTTTTTGGCACAAGCAGTGGGGGGGGGGGGGGGGGGTCCAGGAGAGTCATACAGTCAGGAGACACTTAAGAGAACTTATGCACAAATATTCTGAGGGCAGAATTAAAAATGATTGGTTCAGAGAGGACCAATCAGATTATAGAGGAGGCTAGTCCAAGCAATTAAAGGAGGCAGGGTCAACCAATCAGATGTCTCGGTCCCACCTCCTCTACTGGCTTGGACCCACAGTCTGATTGGTTATCTCTCTGACTCAGTCATTTTTCATCCTGCCCTCAGAGCAGAAGCAACATTTTCCTGTAAGAATACTTCCCTTATAAATCTGAGATGAATCTCCCGCTAATGAGAGAGGGTGATATTTCTGAGCACGTCTCTCTCCTTGGCTCCAGGGAGCACAGACGATGTTGGCGTGGTGACCTACCGCTGGGAGGAGGTGAAAGGGCCACCACGCAGAAGCAAGGCCTTCGCTGACACCCCCCTGCTCCACCTCTCGGACCTGGAGCCTGGAGACTACACCTTCAGGTGCCATGGCTTAGACCTTAATTATCCCCATTACTGGGTCTCTGCGTCAAACAGCTGCTTAATGTCCCCGTTTCCCCGGTAACCCTGAGCACAGGCTGCTTACAGCTGCTGCAGTTAATGTTTATCATGTACTAATGGTGCCGCTGCCCATATCCCTTAAACTGTGTAAATCGATAAGCCAAGTTACTGTGTTAGTTGCATAACAGAGAACATTATTACTCATCATTTCTGACGCTGTATGAAGGGCAATGGAGGCGACCCTAAAGGCAGCCTTTCTCTCAGCTTGACAGTGACGGACTCTGATGGGCTGAGTGACTCCACCATAGCCACCGTCAGAGTCACCACGGCCCCCGATCTGCCCCCGGCGGCCGACGCGGGCCCCAATGTGACGGTCACGCTCCCGCTGGACCGTGTCACCCTGTGTGGGAACCGGAGCAGCGACGACCACGAGATCGTCGGCTACCTGTGGAGCCTGAGCCCGGGGAGCTGGGCCGAGAGGCCGACCATGCGGGTGGGTGGGCTGTGAAGGCAGTCCCGAGGGCTTCGCTGTCGTACCTTTGAAGGCCGTCCCGGGGGCTTCGCTGTCGTACCTTTGAAGGCCGTCCCGGGGGCTTCGCTGTCGTACCTTTGAAGGCCGTCCCGAGGGCTGCGCTGTCGTACCTTTGAAGGCTGTCCCGAGGGCTTCGCTGTCGTACCTTTGAAGGCCGTCCCGGGGGCTTCGCTGTCGTACCTTTGAAGGCCGTCCCGAGGGCTTCGCTGTCGTACCATTGAGTAGAGGCTTCCTGTTTCGGTCCCTTTGGATGGACGCATCATGCGGGTCCACGATGCTGTGGGTTTGAGTTGTGTGAGCAGAAGAGCGGCTTGACGTTCACTAGCCACGTCTTACAGCTGCGTGGGGCCCGGAGCCTTAAACCTTATATCTCGGCGGTAAAACCTGCATATCATGTTTGGGTATATATGACTCTGCAGAGCTGCTCCCCTTAAGGTTCAGTTCTTTCTATACATCTTGGGGAGGCAGCAATTTCTGAAGCAGCTCTGCAGCCCGTTACGGAGACGGGAGGTGGGATATTCCTGTGCCACAACAGCTTCACCCCAGGAGGTGAGGTCAGGAAGCTAGACCAGTGCCCTCCCGCCCGATGTCGCCGTGCCCTGACGGCCCCCTGCTCTGTGCCAGGGTGCCCGGACAGCCCTGCTCCAGCTCTCGGACCTGCGCCAGGGACAGTACCCCTTCCTGCTCACTGTCACTGACTCGGCCGGCCAGCAGGCCTCAGACGGGGTGACGCTCAGCGTACAGGCAGGTGGGCACCGGCACACCAGCATTCGCATTGCATATTATGGGATGTTGGGCACGCTCTGGCTGCCCGCCTGCTTGGCCAGGCTTAGAAGAGTATCCACTCTAACCAGTGTCCTGTTTACTAGCACAGGATATTAAAAAGGAAGGTGAATAATTAGACATTTTCTCCACGAACACGTTTCATAGAGGAGAAAATCAAGCTAATCCTGGTATTTTAAATACTATGGGACCATAACAGGATGAGCTTTGTGTGTGGGGGGGGCGGTAAGGGAAAAGACACTGTGGCCTCATTCTGAGCCATGTGGGGGTGTTTGTGTCCTAGAGAGGAACGCCCCCCCCGTGGCAGTGGTTAGCCCCCACCAGCTGCTGACCCTCCCCATAAGCAGCACCAGGCTGGACGGCAGCAGGAGCACGGATGACCGCGGGATCACGGCCTTCCACTGGGGGGCGCTGAGGTACTCCCGCCTGCTCAGCCAGATACTAACCCAGAGTGACCCAGGACTCACACTGCAGTGAAACCAGAAGGTGCATCTTCAGATAGTCACAGACACAGTGTATTACTCTCCCTCAGAATTAAGAGTCAGTTTATGTAAAGGTGTGGGGCGAAGTGGGGGCTCTGAGGCTAGGGATCTGTGTCTGTAACCGGAAGGTTGTTGGTTCAAATCCCACAAGTGCCCAGAGTCATTCTACTCCATTGGGCCCTTGAGTATGGTGCTGAGGTATCACCTTCCCCATGGCTGCACTCAGGTTCTCATCCCTGAGGTGGTTTGTCATGTGGTGGCTGCAGCCACACGCTGTACTCAGCTATAATATTATTGACATTTCACATCCCATACAGATGAGTAATTTAATGTAAACCATGCCTCTAGAGCCATTCGTATGCTGTTTTTGTGAAGCCAGTGTGGTCTGACTCTTTTTTGCCTGAATACTCTTCCTTTCTGACCACACCCTTGTCCTCCAGACTCTACGCTCCGACCCCCACAGCGCTGTTTTACTTTTTACTGGTTTTTATGACTTACTGTCAAAGTCACTAAGCCTGAGTCTGGAATTTTTCTTATTGATGGAGCTCAAGGCAAAAAAAAAAACAACATTTCAGATTTGTCATCAGTGCCTGGCCCTTCAGTGGGTGTGACTTGTGTTACTCATGGAGCCCTCTAGGGGGTGCTGCATTTTAAGCGTCTCATTCTGTCATACTACCACTCGTCCTTTGCTCTTGCTTTGAAGTGGTCCCTCCGGGCTGACAATGGAGGACTCTGACAAGGCTGTAGCCCTGGTATCAGGCTTCCAGGCTGGTCACTACACCTTCAGGCTGACAGTGGAGGACCAGCAGGGGGCGATAGACAGCGCCTACCTTAACGTCACTGTATGTGAAGGTGGGTCTGCTTTCATCCAGTCATCCCAGTCGCAGTTTTCCAGGCGGACCTTGCATAGGTTTCCTTACTGCTCTGGATTTGCTAGTCAAAGTTTATACCAAAGCTGTCATGTCCAGTTTAACTCTTTATGCATCTGGTTGAGTGACTATGAGTGACTATGAAAAATGAGAGTCTGTGTTTGCCACTTGAGTCAGTGTTAACCCCCCCACAGGTGTAAAGCAGCCCCTCTCAGTCCACACCAGTGGGGGCCACACCTTGGTTCTGCCCAACAACTCTGTAGTGCTGCAGGGAAATGTCTCTGGTGCTGAGCCGGACTCGGTGTCCTACCTGTGGGTCCGGGATGGGCAGAGCCCAGCAGCAGGGGTGAGTCGGCAGGCACCGTCTGTAGGGCTCCTGTAGTTTGTTGGTTTATTTTTAATCTAAATATTGAAATGTCTGGAGATTCGTTATTGCATCTCTAATTCAGCGATTCTCAATCCATGGGGAAGTTCTGAAAGGGGCGCGAGGCAGAGTTGGAAATGTAAGCATTTTAAAACCGGTAAGCTCCTATGCTGATCCAGGATCAGATTTACCAGCCCCAGTCCTACAATTAACCTATATGAACGGGTCTTGGGTCTGCAAATGCAAAACTAGTGAACACTCAACCAGTCCAAGAAGTCAAACCACAGATGCTGAATGTAAAATTCACTGGCACTGTGTGCTTGATCATTGCATTAATTTAAACCTATACGTGATATAGGGTCGCGACTGAGCTGACATGACAAAGGTTAGGTCGCAGTGCAAAAAAGGTTAGAACCACAACTCTAAGTGATTCTAACTCCCCCTAGTGGTCATGAATGGTGTTTCTCTGATAGGACAGCACTATTTTTTGCTGTAGTGTATTGCTGCATGACAAAATTTAATTGGCCCAGATTCTCATTATAAAAATGTTATGCAACTTTGTTTGGCTACATATCAAATATAGATGAACATTCTCAAGTTGGAATGGGGAACATATTATGCCTTATTTCAGTGAAAAAATGTACTACCATAAAACAGTATTTGCACACTTGCAAACGGTATGCAGTGGCTTGACCACATGAAGTAAAACTTGATCAAGTCATTATCAGCTTGGTTCTCCTGTTTTACATTCACTTTGTTCTCTGTACCCCAACATAACATACCCGTTACTTGCTGCCGAAATGTTCGAGACTGAGAGCGCTGGCACCCCCTGCACACACTGGTAACACACTGTGGCCCCCAGGACGTCCTGTACGGCTCGGAGCGCTGGCACTCCCTGCACACACTGGTAACACACTATGGCAAACAGGACGTCCTGTACGGCTCGGAGCGCTGGCACCCCCTGCACACACTGTTAACACACTGTGGCCCCCAGGACGTCCTGTACGGCTCGGAGCGCTGGCACCCCCTGCACACACTGGTAACACACTGTGGCCCCCAGGACGTCCTGTACGGCTCGGAGCGCTGGCACCCCCTGCACACACTGTTAACACACTGTGGCCCCCAGGACGTCCTGTACGGCTCGGAGCGCTGGCACTCCTTGCACCTGGCTAACCTGGTGGAGGGAACCTACCTCTTCCAGCTACGTGTCAGCGACCCTCAGGGACGATTTAGCGCAGCCACCGCTACCGTGGAGGTGCTCCCTGGTAGGAGCCCCCGGCTACACGGCTCCCATGTCTGTGTGTCTGTGTGTGTGATCCACGTATTTCTGATTTGGCATGAGATGTATGTATGGTGCATTGTAATCTGATGTAAACTTGATGTGACGTGATGTCTGATGATGTAATACTGGGTGGTGTGATGTCATGGGAAACTATGTCTAATGTGTGTGTGGGGAGGATATGTGTATATATTACATTTTGGGGACCAGATGTCCCCACAACATGATAAAACGGGGACTACCTTTTTGGTCCCCACAAGGGGAAACTCAGTTTTATAAAAATCTGTGACAGCAATCAGAAAAATGCCAAAAGTCTTGCATTTTGTTTGGTTACTAAGGGTTAAGGTTGTCATTGTTGGGACTAGGTTTTTTCCCATACAAATGAATGGAAGGTCCCCACTAAGATGTAAATACAAGTGTGTGTGTGGTATGTGATGTGTTTGGTGCATTGTAGTCTGATGATGTAGTCTGGTGTGACACGGTGTGTCATGATGTAATACTGGGCGATGTGACGTCATGGGATGTGGGCCCTCGTGCGCAGACCCCCTCCGGCAGGCCGAGGTGGAGCTGGAGCTGCAGGCGACTGTGTCCCAGGTGAGCCAACAACAGATGGACACACTGGTGGGGCAGCTGGCGGAGCTGCTGCACATGCCGGACGCCAACGTGACAGTGCGCAGTCTGTCTGCGGGGTCAGAGGTCAGGTACGCAGCCACCTTCCAGTGTCAGTGCGCATGAGGATCTCCTACCATGCAGCTCGACATCCCTCCCCTCCCCTCCCCTCTCCTCACCTCCCCTCCCCTCCGCAGCACCGTGCTCCGGATCTCGGCGCAGGGCCAAGGCGAGCCCCTCCCCGGCCCCCTGCTGGCCCGGCGCCTGTGTGTGCTGCTGCTTGGGGACACACAGCTGCTGCCATTCAGGGTGCTGCGCGTGGACACCCGCAGTGAGTGACACCCGTCACACGCCGAGCCTCGCCCCCACTAACTCCTCATTTGATACCTGTTAGTCAGCAATGGACATTAATGGAACGTCAGTCCTTGTGTAAGGAAGTTCAGATGAACTTCAGAAATGCTGACTGTGGGAATTACAGTCATGTGGCACATAATGATGTTCAGACGACGATGGAACGTGTATACGACGGTGGGCCCAGAATATTACAATTGAGCTGAAAAATTGTGTAGCCATCATAACGTCGTAGCACAATGCCTTACTCACGTGTCTGTGGTAATGCTGGTGAAAACATCTGCTAGTCATATAAACGAATAGCACATAGAATTATGTACAGTACATAATACTTGATAATGATAATACATTAACCAGTAACATAATAATAATAATTTTTGTTTAATGTACTGTACTTTTTTATCGTTACTTACTAGTGTGTAGTAAGCCATGTTTGTGCAGGTACATTCTGTGATGTTCGCACAGTGATGAAATTGCCAAATGGTGCATTTCACAGAGCGTATCCTCGTCATTAAGCGGCGCATGGCGCATGGCGCATGGCTACGCGTGGTGTACACTTCTGTGCTAACGTGAGCGTTGTCCGGCTTTCCCATGGTGCAGTGTGTTTGCTACGGTGTTCAGACCACGGCCGCTGTGACCCCATCACCAAGCGCTGTGTCTGTGAGCCATTCTGGATGGAGAATCCCATCCGTCGCCTCCTACAGGACAGGGAAAACAATTGCGGTGAGCGCTGTAATTATTTTTTGAGAGCCTGGCAGTGAGCAGATATGAGCCAGTCTCCTGTAATCCCCCTTGCCTCTTGCAGTGAGCAGATATGAGCCAGTCTCCTGTAATCCCCCTTGCCTCTTGCAGTGAGCAGATATGAGCCAGTCTCCTGTAATCCCCCTTGCCTCTTGCAGTGAGCAGATATGAGCCAGTCTCCTGTAATCCCCCTTGCCTCTTGCAGTGAGCAGATATGAGCCAGTCTCCTGTAATCCCCCTTGCCTCTTGCAGTGAGCAGATATGAGCCAGTCTCCTGTAATCCCCCTTGCCTCTTCATCCGTATCTTCATTTAGCCGTAGAGGTCTTCTTTCGCTCGTCAAACCGAGTGACTTCCGGGATAATCTTGCTCTCTCTGCCGTAGACTGGAGTGTGCTGTATGTGGTTGGGAGCTCCTTCGTGGCCTTCGTCTGCATCCTGTCAGCCAGCTGGGCCTGTATCTGCTGCTGCAAAAGGTACCTTCCCTTCCCGTTTCCCCTTGGGCTCTGCTTCATGCAGGAATGGGGCTGTCCTGAATGTTAAACTTACAGGAGGAAGCGGACGAAAGTGAGGAAGAAAACCAAATACACGATTCTGGACAACATGGATGAGCAGGAGCGTATGGAACTGCGGCCAAAATACAGTGAGTCGTTTCAGAGTTTGTTGTGGTGCAGAGGGGGCAAAAGGCTGCTTTAATCTGTCAGGGCTCCTGTTGTCTGTAAAACAGTGGATCACTGAATTTAAAACATGTAAAAGGCCTTATGGTTTATTGTAAAACAGCAGTACTGGTGGGTGTAGCATGAAGGTCACTAAACAAAAAGCCTGAAAAGATTTTAAAAAACCAAATTGTGTCTTGCCAGCAAAATGTTACTTAGTAGGCAGTTGAACTGAAATAGATAATTTAACTGATATATCAATGAGGAGGGGCCTTCTTCCAGCAGAAACGGCAGGCCCAGATTAACAAAGCGGGCATTCAGGCGTGTGCCCTGGACGCCACATCCTGGGGGGGGCAACCCCTCACAAGCCACCGCCTCCCCCCGGAACAATCACAAATGTCTTTTAACAAGTTAATGAGAGTTAGTATCTATTTAATATGACTGAATACTGTTCTCTAATACAGCCCTCGCTGAAAAGCCTGTGTTATGGTTTCCCTGTGTTACATACAGGACTGAGGGGGGCTGAGTTCAGACCAGCAGCTCTGGTTACCAGTCAAACGCTGTAGCAGTTGGGCCACAGAAACATTATTAGCCTCATTATTAGCCTCATTAATAGCGGTGATGTTTCCTTTTTCGTGATGACATTCCTGTAATCCTTATTTCACACAGCCCCCCTCTCCCGGAAGGTCCCGGAAATCTGTCGTTCCGCTACTCAACGGCGGTGAAATTAACCGGCAAAAAGTTTTAGTGCTGCAGCCCCACCCCAAATTTTAGCGGCACTCAATTTTATTACCGTAATACCAGCCAACCATCGGCCAGCAAATTTTATTACCGTAATACCAGCCAACCATCGGCCGGCGCCCCCTCATCTGTGGGATATCTGCTGTCTAGCTGCCTGAGCAGCGTCTGCCTGAGCAGCGTCGGCCTGAGCAGCGTCGGCCTGAGCAGCGTCGGCCTGAGCAGCGTCTGCCTGAGCAGCGTCTGCCTGAGCAGCGTCTGCCTGAGCAGCGTCGGCCTGAGCAGCGTCGGCCTGAGCAGCGTCGGCCTGAGCAGCGTCGGCCTGAGCAGCGTCTGCCTGAGCAGCGTCTGCCTGAGCAGCGTCGGCCTGAGAAGCGTCTGCCTGGCTGCACGACAGAGCACTCCCCTTGCTGCTTCTCCTTTTTGTGATGTCAGCGATGACCATTTGCTCAGGGCTGCTTAGGTGGCCAGTGGTCGTACCCAACGGCGGCTTTAACAAGCTTGGCTTGAGTTAACGTCAACAAGGTGCGGCTGATTCATCTTCACGTTACGGCTTGAGCTTTAAATGGGAACGAACGCTAATTCCGGCAGGTTAATTGACTGAAGTGCAGGTTTGTTGAGCGACCTTAATGGAACAGCCCCTGAATGCACCATGAGCACAACGGGCTGTTTTCATATCGCTGCTGCTTCATCATCAATTCATGTTTTTTTTTTATTTTATAAAAATGGATGATAAATTTCTCCTAGCTGTATGCCAAAGGCCTGACATTCTCATATGTATTAATACTCACAGTGCGACTTGTATCCATCATGTTTCCCGGTAACAGACATCAAACACAGGAGCACGGAGCACAATTCCAGCCTGATGATGTCCGAGTCAGAGTTTGACAGCGATCAGGACACCATCTTCTCCCGAGAGAGGCAGGACAGGAGTAAGAACCAGCATAACGGTGCCCCCAGGAACGGGGGGGCCTTCAACGCACGGACCGTGGACAGCTGAGGGTCGGCAGGCTTCCACTCCTCAGCACTGGGGGGGGGGGGTAATCGGCAGGGAGGCCTGCACTAACACTGCTGGATAATGATGGACACAAGCCCAGGAAACAGGAAGTGTCCCATAATGCCCTGGGAACGGTGACCGGTGAATGTAGGTGTAATTATGGTCGGTCCTTAACATTTTTATGCTTTTAATGATGATGATTGCTAATCATTTATTTATTTTGTGATTTTAATGTGTGTGGTTCCTTCCAGTCACTCTGTACAATCCTTTCATTTGCGGTTTGTGTTTACAGACTGTGCAGAAGCCAACAAATCCTTGATTTTTAATATGCTGTGTTCAGGGCCTGTACTGATGTTTGCAGACGTGAATGATTCAGACTTACATTATCGTAGGGCTATTTTTTTGCACTTCTAATACTGTTATAACCGTCTCTTTGATATGGTTGTATGCAGACCTCCCACCCTGAGGGTTCTACACACCTTCCAGGACATTGTACATACAGCCATGGTTGTTCTGTGAATTGCACAGCAGAACCACAAGGGGGCAGCCTTAATGCTGAGAGTGGGGCACAGCCACAAGTCGTGGGTCTCATGCACGACAACAGCCAAGGACCTAAACCCACACAGCAACACTTAGGCTACGGAGAAAGTGGGGTGGGGTGGGGTGGGGTGGGGGGTGGGGGGTGGGGGCATGTCAAGATACGGAATGTTTGCATGTGTGGAACTTAGGAATTACTGTAACCAAATGAGCACTAGAATGTTTACCACCAAAAGGGTAATACACAGTGAAATAGGTACATTTCAAGGAGAAAACCCACATTAACTGGCAAGGCTTTGCAAGGCTGGATGGCAGTAGATGGGAGTTTCACTTCAACACTAGTCTAGACTGTGGTGTGTCATGTTTGTCGTTTGTTTGATTGGAGGTGAAAACCTGTAAACCTGCCCCCAGATATTTTGTTTTTCCTCAAATTAAAGCCTACTGATGTTTAATTTGTGTAATTAAAGCATATCTGCCACCTGTCAGCAAAAAGGCTAAACCGGTGTTGTTCACATTCATTTGGAAATAGACGTCTTCATGCAGACACAACCAACCGATCAGCACCAAAATCAAAGTCACCATTTAGTGACACATCACAGTATTTGGCAAGACATTTGTGTGCTTACAGAGAACAAGACAGGGTTCAGGTCAAGGTCGCAATGGACGGATTTCATTTCGGCTAAATGAATCAGGTCAGCTGCATTGAAAATGTCACAGTCACACTCTTGTTAGGACTTTTAAAAAGACACCGAACTGACAAGAAAAAGACATCACCACATATCTAATAACATTTATGAAAATATAATCTAATCTCTATGTACCAGTTATCAATAATAATCTGACCCTAAAGGAGACAATTAATAAAGGAGCCATAATTCAGTGGCATTCACCATGTGAATATCCATGGCTGGTCAATAACATCCAGTTAATTAAACTGAAATGGCCAAAAAAAATTAAAAACTAAGTGCAATCAGTTTCAGCTTCGAATGGATGTCTGAGTCTAATCTCTACTATTAAGAGCAGTGATTACTTAGAAATGACTTTACTACATGGGATGCCCTTAATTTTTCTGTTGAAATTCTGCACCAACCGGTTGTAAGATTAAGATCTATAAATATTTACAAGATTCCTTTCACATTCAGTTCATCTGCACATCAAACAAGCCGCTTCAACACTGAAACTCCAGTATAGCTACATCACCAGTTAAACCTGCACGCCGACCTCCACCCCCAGTGTCCCATCTTCACACAGCTGTTCACGGAGTCAGGCCTCCGAAGCACATGTACTTCACATCCAGGTAGTCCTCCATGCCATACTTGGAGCCCTCCCGGCCCAGACCAGACTGCTTGACCCCCCCGAAGGCGGCCTCGGGCGTGGAGAGCAGGCCCTCGTTCACCCCCACCATGCCGACCTCCAGCTGCTCGGCCACGCGCCAGATCTGATCGATGTCCCTGGAGAAGAAGTACCCTGTCGGGGAGGTGTGGCAGGGGTGGAGGAAAGATCTGAGTTACCTAATTGGTGGAGCTGACAAAAAAAAAAAAAGCCTCAAACAGACTTCTGTTGATTTGCTCACTAACTTCAGACGAGTCACGGCAGGTGTGACCTGAGACAAAGTCGTCGGCTCACCTGCCAAACCCACTTGGGAGGCGTTTGCGATGGCCAGAGCTTCCTCCTCTTTGTCAAACCTGGAGACCAGAAATAAAGTTCATGAAGCAGCGCGGCCATTTTGTTTCCACTACCTGATGCATGTCTGCAGCGCCCTGTGGCACGCGTCCATCCAAGCACAGTGCGTCCATCCAAGCACAGTGCGTCCATCCAAGCACAGTGCGTCCATCCAAGCACAGTGCGTCCATCCAAGCACAGTGCGTCCATCCAAGCACAGTGCGTCCATCCAAGCACAGTGCGTCCATCCAAGCACAGTGCGTCATAAGCCTGCAGCGCACCAAGCCGATTTCCGTCTATCAGAAAGTGTCTGAGTCAGTAGCTGCCTGTCGAGGCAGAGTTCACGGTGCGTTCTGACATCGCTGGTTCGTCAGCAAGGTTTTGCCCGATAGTTAATATCGATATCAAAGCTAGATGGTGAAATTGAGCTCTAAGATTGGGCTGCATGTCACCCATCACCTAGTTGTGCTAGTGTGTTCCGGGGGGGGGGGTGGTTTACTTCCCCCCAGTCACCCCCCACACAATGTTTTCTTAGGACTCACTTGAGGACAGGAACCAGGGGCCCAAAGGTCTCCTCCCGGGTGCAGAGCATGTCAGTGGTGACGTTGGCGAGGAGCGTGGGCTGCATGAAGGAGCCCTCAAGCCTCTGACCCCCCCGGAGAACAGTCGCACCTTGAGCCACTGCATCAGCGATCTGGTGCTCCACCTGGGACATGCAAAGCTCAGACACAAAGTACAGCTCTGGAAAAAATTAAGAGACTTCTCCATATTTAAAAAAAATCTGCATTCTTAAATCCTGGTTTAATCCTGGTTTAATCCTGGTTTAATCCTGGTTTAATCCTGGTTCTGCTGGCAGAGGCCACACTGAGCAGCAGGCTGCTTCCAGGCTCAAAGCTTCTAAGACAGCAGTGCACAAGAACAAGGGGAAGAAGGAGAAACTGGGAACAACAGTCAGGTGGAGGCCAGAAGCAACTTTCTAAAGCCAGAGATGACCGTCAGCTTATCCGACAGTTTCTCATAAATTGTAGGATGACATCAAGTGACCTTCAAAAGGAATGGGAAACTTGCTAGGACAAGTTTGTATGAAGTGAAGTTCTCTCCTGACTGACCGTAACCTACTAAACCATGACGGCCTGGACACCTGAAGCAGATTAAGCAGAAACAGAGGGGACAGCGTACCTTCTCCACGGCGCGGACGTTGATGAGGGGCCCCTGCGTGGTGCTGGGCTCAGATCCATGACCCACCCGCAGCTCCGAGTCCATGGCCTTGCCCAGCCGCTCCAGGAAGCGGTCGTGGATCCCGCTCTGCACTAGGAAGCGGTTTGAGCAGACGCACGTCTTGGAGGAGAGAAGATCGGTTTTTAGGGCAAATCACCACCTTTCAACCAAGGAAGAATTTCAAAAATGGATATAGAACCTTGCATGGGACTCGACCCAGAAAGAAACAGGCTACAAGTCCAGATCCTTAAACACAATGCTACCTGTTGCCATGGTGGGGCCTCTCCTCACCCCCCCACCCAGGATGTTCGTACCTGGCCAGAGTTCCTGAACTTGGAGGCCATTGCACCAGCCACAGCCTTGTCCAAGTCAGCGCTGTCAAAGACAATGAAAGGGGCGTGGCCACCCAGCTCCATGGAGACCTTCTTTATGGTGTCAGCAGCGTGCTTCAGAAGGATCTACAGGGTGGAGGACCACGAGCAGTCAAACACAGCCGTGAAGTTTGCTACCTCCTAACAGTGCAGGATTAATGAATAAAAAGACCATGCAAATGGTTATTATTTTGACTGAAAGTTGGATTTCTTGTAGATATTTCAATTGTGAACCCATCGCCTAATGGAGCACCTGGTCCTTGAATCTGAGCCTGCAGGTTTTAGTCTGTACCTTTCCAGTGGCAGTGGAGCCAGTGAAGGAGACTTTGGCCACCAAGGGGTCTGTACAGAGGATCTCTCCAACAGCTGGGGTTCGGTCCCTAGAACAGGGCACCACGTTGAACACTCCGGCCGGGACCCCAGCCTGTGCAGCCAGCTATTAAAGACAGGAGGTGTCAACCCAAACCCTCCACTGCACCCAGTGAATGTCACACCATGCAGCATGGAAGAGGAGAGCCAGACCTCAGCGAGAGCGAGAGCAGAGAGGGGCGTGTCCTCGGCCGGCTTCACCACGACGGTGCAGCCGGCAGCCAGAGCCGCGCCCACTTTCCTGGTGATCATGGCGCTGGGGAAGTTCCACTGCAGGGAGAGTTAAGGGAGAAACGTCACACGTTTTGGGAGACGAGGCTGCAGCAGGTTCTGCAGCGTCACCTAAACAGGAGACAAATCCGCAGCAGGGAAGGTACAGCAGTTAAACCGCACTGCACACTGCAAACTACACAGATCTGGCACTGAATGGTTTTTTCCCTGAATGCATTGCCCATGTGGTTTGGGGGTTGGGCTAACACATGCTTCTCAGAATCATGACCCCACCAATCAGCACTCTTATCCTCAATGAGCATCATGAATGATGACATCACAAGGCTGCTTCATTCAAGGCCTCCTTCGCCCAGTGGCTGACGGCCACACACACCGGGGTGATGATGGAGGCCACGCCCACTGGCTGCTTCAGCAACAGTATCTTCCGGTCCTTGGCAGGCGAAGGGACGATGTCTCCGTATACACGACGGGCCTCCTCCGAGAACCACTCCAGGAAGGAGGCCGAGTAGGCGACCTCTCCCAGGGACTCCTTCATGGGTTTACCCTGGAACAGACCAAGTTCTCCAGTCTGACTTTCATATTGCTGATGGGCGACATTATTACCTTCCATACTATTAAACAGGGCTTTACCTTTCACTGTGTCTGTGTGTGAGCTCTGTTAGACTTTATATTGCTTAGATGCAGACTTGATGTCCATATTACTTCACCGTTGGAGCAGGGGTGGGTGATATGATCATATTTTATAGTGAACAGGTATAATTACCCACGAGCTTCAGAGTTAATCACAAGAATCGTAGTACAGCGCGACTTAACTGTGCTGGCAGAGAATGATTGTCGCCAGCAGGGGGTGCTGTTATTTTTTGTATATTCAGTTTTGTGCGTAATAGTTAGACAGGAAATATTCCACGTTTAGCTTTAGCCATCAGAGATAGAAGGCAGATCTCTCTAGACTTAATTTACATCTATCCTTCTTTGTTCTTCCTCGGAAAGCATTTCCTGCGAGTACTTTGATTATTAATATGTTCTTAAAAGTATCATGGATGACAATTTGTGCAAAGTAAGTGTTTTAGTGAATTGTATTTAACAGTGCTTTGTGTTGGCGATATTTCTGTATGGTGGCTATATTATACACATATACATATATATACATATATATATATATATATATATATACACATATATATATATATATATATATATATATATATATATATATATATATATATATATATTTTATTTCGGATGTATGTTCTATAGTCTATACTATTCCTGTTACTTATATGTGAAATATCATTTCAGTGTTTATTATCCTGTAATATTATGTTTGTATTAGCTTTTGCGTGCTTTGTTTAGTAACGTTTACATACAAACGTAATGTTTCTCTTCTGTTAGAGAAAGTACGTTTTTCCTCTTTGCTTTTCTTTAGTTTCACTCTGTAGATATTTGAAGGGAACGTCACAATAAAAAAGGACACTACGCCTGTCACTTATCTACGAGTCTCTGTTTGCTTAACTGTGGTCAGTTCGAGCAGTGAGAGCAGAACATTAACACTATTAAGGACAGAACAAGCATCAAGCGCCTATCACACAATGCCTGCAGGTTCAAAGGCCGCAACAGTACTAAAAAAACAGAATGTCATTGAATGTTTGATCAAATTGCTTGTGTTAAGTGGCTTGCTGTCCCTTCCCCTGCTTGACACTTTAGCAGAACAGACCTTACAGCCTGAAAACGCCGTGGCCTTCAGTTTTAACATAATATTGCAATTAATGGGTATCGGTTCTTGGCATTGGACAATTTTTACAAGTGGTATACCAGTGCAGTATCAGGCCGATTCCCGATGCTGGTATCGGTGAAATACTGCCCTCATGCCAAGCAGTGAACACGATCCACAGATGATCGGCAGTAATACTGAATAATCAGCATGGCTGATGAAGAACTGGTTCTATAAAAGAGTTTCCAAATCAATTGTGTGAAAATGGGTTGTATTTACAAAGTCTGATACGGAGCAATATATTTTAATTTGCAAATATCATGTGTACAAATAGTTTAAAAATAAAATAAAATTGTGATCTATAATGTGGATTCTAACAAATAATATTGTAGTTTCGACAACCCCTACACTGGTGTCAGCGTTTGTGTGCCGACTGTGGATGAGACTGGTTTAGTCTGGTTAGTGTTATCGGGGCACTAAAGTGACCCCAAATATTCTTGAAGGCTGAGTGTGATTAGTGTTTATGCTTCGTGTATAACTGGTCTCACACCCAGGATGTAATCTATGCTTCCTGGTTTGGAGTCTGGACCACCACACTCTGCTGAGGACGTTCATCTTGGCCCTCAACATCAAAACACTACACATTTTGAGACTTAAGAAAACACTAACTTACACATTCAGCAGTGATCAGTTTAGCAAGGTCCTCCTTGTGCTGTGTCAGCAGTTCGTACCACTTCCTCAGGAGAAGGCTTCGCTCCTGTAGACTCAGAGCAGGCAAAGGTTTAGATATCGATCATCTTAACCAACCAACAGGAAGAAATTCCCAGCAGTTCAATCCTGCATGGAATCAATGGGACTTCAGGAGTTTGCGTGCGAGAGCCGGACGGCCGTTGCCACGGCCACCCACAGTAATGGGTCCCCACAGTGTCCCTGGAGATGCCTTGTACAAGTTAATTTATGTAAGCTATGTAATGTAATTTAGCTCAATATCAATCTAAGTACAGTACATAGCATTACAAATACAGACGCTTTAAAAGTTTTGTCCATTCAGGCCAATATAATTACAAGAAATTAGTTAATTCACCTGCACAAAAACATGTGACTCCAGAGTACTGAGACATTACCCCTGTGCAGCAGGTACCCCTGTAGTATGTGGTCCTCCCATGTATGGTGACTGACTGCCCAATATTATGGACGAATAGTTAATAGAAATGACAAAAACAAAAACAATCAAATATACAAAAACACAGCTGAACATATCACCTGCTGTCATTTACGCAACAAAAAAAAAACAGGTCAGGTTAAATTATTACACTATGATGTAGACATAGCATCTACCAACTAAGCAAATTAATTTGATATCCTTCAACATTTATAAGTCTTATTTCCAGGAAGATAGCCTAAAGTGAACGCTATTAATTACTATTAATTACTGTGTTCCGGTCCTACGGACTGCTGACTGTGAACCAGACTCTGCGAATTATTTGTTTGCGAAGAACATCATTCATTAGGGTGACCAGATAATCCATGTCATCCCGGACACCTTGAGCTACTTCAGGTTTTACAAACTACCTTAAAACCGAAAGGCTCCTGTGCTTGGTTAAATAGTTCAGTTCTTCTCGTGCTTTGACAGGTTTGTTTCTTTGACTGAAAGACTCATCCAGCTGTTCACATTAACATTAGTGACACGTGCATGATTATAGGAGACTGACCAATCAGCACACAGCAAGAACTCGGTACTTAAGTGAAATCCAGGTCCTTTTAATTGAAATGGTAGGTTGCAAATCCTGTCCTAGCTCAAAGTGTCCGGGATGACATGGATTATGTGGTCACCCTACATTCATACATCTAAACCTCTTCGCTGGACGTAAATATTTAGCCACCTAAAAAAAACCCTATCCCTGAGCGACTGAGCAGCTTGTCAAACAGCATACTAGTCGTTAAAAACACGATTGTGGGAGCGATCAGCTTAACGTGTCAAACAGACGCACACGCACGGTGTTTGTTACTAATCGGAATAGTATTAATATTGTTATACAAAGGTATTTTAGCGTTTTTAATTATAATAGAAACTGTAGCTGATACATTGTACGATGTATAATAGCTGACAAATCGATCGCATGCCGAGACGAGTATGCTTTCGCTTTACCCTCGGCGCGGGTCCCTTCTTCGGCAGACTCGAAGCTCACCAGAGAGCTAAAATCAAACATTATAACATTTGTGCAGCGTATTTTTGCAACATTTTGCAATGTGCAAACTAAAAATAAAATCGCATAAAGCATTTTGCAGATATCCACACATCCCCATGGGGAAATCACCTTCGCTGAGCGCCGCTTCCACTCCTGGAAAGCCGCGTATGCTGCACGGACAGCGGCTTCGGCCTCCCGGGGTCCGCAGTTGGACACGCTGGCGATCTCCCTGCCCGTCGCCGGGTCCACAACTGGGAAGGAGGAAGCGGCGGACACCCAGCGGCCATCGATAAACGCCCGCGTCCGCAGCAAATCCGCGGAAATGCTAAGGGAGTAATCCCGACTAAGCATCGGCAGGCCTGGCAGCATCTGGCGGAGAAAAGATCGACCCCCTATGAGAGAGAGAGGACCCATGACAAGCTGAATACCGCGCTAATGCTGATAAAATAAACGGGATGACAAATTAACGCCGAAGGCCGCTATAAAGCGCACTTTCAAAGGCGGGCGTTTCTGACACACGTGATGCTTTGCTGGTGTTACAAGCATCGGCGCGACTGCAGCGTTACGGTAACAAAGCAATAACTTAGGTCACTTTATTAATTCAGAAGCTACACATAAGGCAGACGAATGAACAAACGACAGCAAAGGAAATAACATGTCAATAGACGGGTAATATTTTACTTTTATATAGGTAATTTCTTCTCTTTCAGAAAGTGTGATTCGGTAAAGTTACGTAACTAGAAGTTTGTCTTGCCTGCGTCCGAAGGTCCTAAAAACGAGACCATACGTGCTTATTGCAATGACTACTTTAAGATGCTGACTTGGGACCTGTTCGATCGTTCAGTTCATAATGGTCCAGGTTTTGACTGGAAGGGAGACGCTGATCCCAGGCCAGCTAAAGGGACTGTAAACAGCTTGTAACCACGCCTCCGACCATTACCGTGCGCACGAACGAACAGGCTTTTAGCCAAATCTGTCCTTGTGTCCATCCATCTTTCGTTTAAGATGGCCATGACATCGGGGGCCTGAACGCTATTCAAAGCTATCATAATTACATATAGTAATACAATTAGATTTAAAATTTGCAGTATTATTGTATTGTGTTTTAGTAGTGTGTACATGAGCCACTATCCAGACTACCAACAATAAAAACACAGTGACAAAAAAAAGTTAAGCACCCAGACGGAGTGGTGGAAATGAAATGAATCTGCACGTGGTGAAAGGTCATGTGACTGTATCGCAATGATTATAATATCAGATCAAATGGACAACAGAGTTGTAGTATGGACACACTGCTGGTCCCATGTCAGCAGGGTATGCCCCCCCCGGGCCTGGATACATGCGTCGATACGGTGCAGAAGGGAGTCGTATGGCTGTTGAATCCTCTCCTGCGGCAAGTCGGCCCACAGCTGTCACTGGCCTTTGAGATCCTGCATTTCGGCACTGGGTCTGAGTTGGCGTCTCAGCTGATCCCTGATCATGTTTGATTGGGGAAAGATGGGGAGACCTGGCTGGCCACAGGAGGACCTCAACAAGACGCAGGAAGTCCATAGACAGACGTGCCATATGTGGATGGGCGTTGTCTTGTTGAAAGACACCAGGGTGTCGTCTCAGGAGGGGAAAGACACGCTGACACAGGATGTCACTGACGTAGCACTGTGCCGTCAGGGTCCCCCGAATCACTACCAGAGATGACCTGAAGTCACACCCTATGGCTCCCCACACTATGATGTCATACCCTATGGCTCCCCACATTATGATGTCATACCCTATGGCTTCCACAATCATGATGTCATACCCTATGGCTTCCCATATCATGATGTCATACCCTATGGCTTCCCACATCATGATGTCATACCCTGTATGTATCTCATACAGCTGTATCTCACCACACCTGACAATCCATTCTGCACCGTTAGTGGCAGCCTTGCAGAACCAATGGGACCTCACCAAGTAATGCACAGTCTATGGTCTTCCCCTATGGAGACCACATCCCACACCATAACTGTAAAATGTGCATCAGTATCTGAAGTGAACAAAGCATGTTCATATGTTACACACTTCGACACTTAATAATTGAAAAAAAAAAGACTCAATAAAAAAGGGTTTAATTAAAAGCAAGTTTCACAACAGAAGATGAATTAAAATATCAAAAACATAAGTCAAACTAAAGATTAGCTTTAGGGCATTAAATATTTAGGTATGTATCAGAGCCAGAAAAACCACGGACAGACTGACTGACAGCAAGGCGAGGTAAACCTCACCTTAAAGGCTTTACAATTTGACTAGACTATACAAATCGCAACAAATATTGCAACCAAGATAATGAAAAATCCAAATTTTATGCATAAAGTACAGATGGATTTTTAAATTTTGTGGGAAGTGGGAAGACAAGAGAGGCCACAAAGACCAAATTATTCTTTAGCTAAATGCTTCTGGGTGAAATGATGCATCAAAACCCGTAGTGGGCGGAGTTATTCAGCTGCCAATCACTGCCCGGCAAAACATCATAAGACAAGTTAAACTACTCAGACACTAGCAATTCATCTTCATTCGACATCCTCTGTCCAGGCCCTCGAGGATGCCCCCCCCTTTTGAGTCCGGTTCCTCCCAAGGTTTCTTCCCTCTAGGGAGTTTTTCCCTTGCCACCGTTGTCTCTGGACAGGGATAATGTGAAGTGCTTTGAGAGAATGTAATGATGTGAGAATGTGCTATACAGATAAAACTGAACTGAACTCATGAAGACCAACCTCACTGTGGGTTTCAAAGCATAATTCTGTCTGTCAATAAAATGTTCTTATACAGCAGACAAATGCCTAGGTACATTTAAACAAATACAAGAAGTTAAAAAATAAAAACATCATAAATACAAAATGAGCTCTTTGATAGAGAAATGAACAAGGTACTTGTTTAAGAATTTACACAGGCAAAGCAATATTTGATGGGATATCACAGAAGGAAAAGCCATAATTACAACATCACCATAGTAAAGAATTTACAGGTAAAATAAAATAAAATGCAAAACAAAAACAACTCAAAAGTGGAGTTTAACCTTAGGAAGCCACCAATCTATTCACAGCTAAACTGACTTCATTGTACAATTCTTTTAAGCAAAGAATAAAATGCGTAAAAGGCCTTTCTGAATTATAATACACAAAGAAATATTTTTTTAAAAAGTTTGTATTCATGAAGAAAAAAAAAAATATACAAGCACTTAAGACGAGAAGAAAACTTTAAAATCTCAAGTAACAAAGTATACCGTCTTTCACTCCTAATATGCAAATAAGAAAATGTGCTGTAACCACTCCCAGTGTGTAGATGGGTATCAGGCTTCTTCAGGAGATAAACTGTAAAACAAAATGCATCAGTTAACTACTGCTCTACACAGAAAGCCAGTAAACATCTGCACAACTGAAGCCCCTCTCAGACATGCACTGCCACCCTGAGTCTTTCTAGACATTTCCGGGAAAGGCTGTATGTGTCAATGCAAATATCTCAATCAGTCATACCGGAGACATCAGTCCCTACTACAAAGTCCAAGCAATTTGCGACCGATCCACATGTATGAATGAAGCAGGAAGAATTCCATATCATTCACTGCCAACATGTAGGCATGTTGATGAAGGAAGAATACAAACATCCGAGAGCACAGGAGAAGCGTCACGTGCAGGCAGAAGACCCTAACATGGCTAACTGGAGAGATGATGAGATTTGGGAACTACTGTCAGTAGTGAGGTAAACAAACTGCGATTCCAGCAGCATACTTCATGCGTCATGTTCTGCACGCACAACCCAAGTGTTCGTCTAAAGCAACACAGGCAATGAGAGTCACTGATGCTGTCTGAACAGTGACCCTTCAGCAACCCCCCCTCAAACTTACAATCTGTCCCATTATGAAAACACTGTCGGCTCAGAGACAGGGGAACACAATTGTATAAAAACTGAAAACAAATAAATCCACCTGTCCACCCACTTATCTAGGAAGTACAATTCAGGGACACTCCCTGCACAGAATATCAGCAGTGCTGTTATTCCAAGTGTCTATATATAAAGTTGTATTTCATCATATTAATCTCCTTCTATTGACTTTCCAGGGTCAGTCTTAATAAAGACACACAAAGCCCCGTTGTGACTTATAAAACAAACCAGCACATAGTTTTCCCAAATTATCACTATTTAAGGAAATTAAAATATCACATTATTTACATTTACTATGCAATGACACCGACTCATTCCTCCACATTCCGGTGAAGATGACTTCATCCTTCTGGCCTCCTTGTGCTCGTCACGTTGATTTAAAGCCATAGGTCTGCAATGAGCACCACAGGTCTACTGGAGAGGAAGACGCCGATTTATCCAGCCCAGGACGCCATGAAGGCACCAGCACACTGACACCCTGTGCGACTGCCATTCACTGCACACTCAGCCACTCTGCCATTTCACTCAGTGTTCCATTACTAAGAGACAAAAGCAGCTCCACATTCACAAAGGTCTGGTGTGATCTCACCTTTTTCACAGTCTGCTTGATGAAAGCCTTTCTGCCAGTCAGGTCAGACTCGGGGTAGGATTCAAACACCTGAAAACAACTTGCAATACATCATCCCAGAAGAGCCAATGGCAGAGAGTAGGGTCTGATTGTGCCTATTGAGAGGGGGCTGTGGGTGGGGGGGGGGGGACACGCACCTTCTTGTACATGTGCTTCATGGTGACCTCCTCCAGGTTGGCGTCCTTCAGCAGCCTGCTGATGGTCTCCCTCAGCTGCTCGTCTGTCGGCGGCTTCTTCAGCAGCTTGATGAGAGGCTCGTTATCTGAGCTGTCCTCCTCCATGTCCGACCCTGCAGAGGAGCCACGCGGCGTGCAGGAGGAGGAGGAGGAGGTCACAGCACGACACGGCAATGCCTGCTCCTCAGTTACCAGCACTAATATGTCATTAATTAGACTTAACAGTGCATTTTATTGTGATTCACTCTCCCAGAACGGTTGTACCAAATGATGCACCAAGAGTGTTACCAGACCATGGCAGGTAAGCAGACTAGTGAATAATGTGGCTGCACCTTTGCTTTTGCTGCCGGTCATCTTGCTGCTGCTGCTGCTGCTGTCCGCCTTCTTCGTCTTGGCTGCCGGCTTCGCCGTGGTGGGGGCCGGCCTCTTCTTGGCGCTTTTCGGTGTCTGAAAATGCAGCACAATTAATGTCGTCTCGGATCGTAGCCAGACCCGCACGGACCACAGAAACGCACCTCGTCCTGCTCGCTGTCGTTGTCAGACAGGTCCGACGTGGCCGATTTCTCCTCCTCGGCCGCCTTTGTGATCTTGGCCTTTGACTTTTGCTTTAGGGTCACGGCTTTGATGCTCTCCATCTTCTTCTTCGCCCCGGGGGTCTTGCGGCCCCCAGGCCTTTTCTTCACGGCAGACAGCTTTTTCCCCAAGGTCTTCTTAGTTCCTGACGCTTTCTGTTTAGTGGATGCCTTGCGTGTGGGATCCATCTTGGGCGGCAATGTCAGAGTCACCAGGGGAGGAAGAACGATAGGCTTGAACTTTAACAGGGAGCCTTCCATTTCTAACTTATGTATGACAGTTTGCTCTTATCTAACGGCATAGCGGTATACAGGCACACAGATATTTCATTGATCTAGTTATTAAAAAAAGGGCCTGAAATCGCCATTATCATTTGGCACATGAACACAGACACCCCTGAACCTCAAGTGTTGTACAGCTTTACCAGCTAATGAGTTTGCTCAGACAGAATAAGGCAGCCAGACACAATCATCCTCCAGAATCAGGAACAAAGACCCAGCCAAAGATGTAAACAATGGCAACAGACACCACCCAGACTCTGTGCCATAGATGAGGCTCTTCGTTTACATTTTCCAATTTTCATTCATCGCTTTTAAATAATTTTTTACCAGTGCTCCTCGGGAACTCAGAGCAGATACTGCCATTTGCAGATAGAGCAGGACATGTTCCAAAATGCATCGAGCGCATTTACCCTGTGCACTTGTCACAGCTGCTGCACGGCACATGTACGAGAAAACATTTACCAGGGTCAAGATGACCTGACTGACCTTTTCTGTTGCATTATCTTCACCCCCCTTTTGGTCACTATCGACAAGGGCCTTGACTTCATCATTTTCATTGGAAGAACTGTCGTCATCATCATCATCTATCATCTCCCGACTCTTGGGTGCCGAAGCCCAGCCTTTGTCACCGTGGCCGACGTCATCATCACTGCTGGAATCGATAATGATGGCCTTGGACTTGCTACTGCTGCCTCTCTTCCTCTTCTTTGGTAAGGGCTGTCCATAGCAAGCGGCACAAGCGGCAGCTATAATTCTCCACAAAACTTAAACTTCGCCCACTTTTTTTCTTTAACGACAACGTGAATAATGATCATTCTGAGAATCATTTAAACACACAGATTTCCCCAAAAGCACTGGCAAGCCCCGTACTAGTGGCTTGTTGGCTTACCCGCTCCCTCGTCTTTGGGTTTAGGAGAAATGTCAAAATTCTGTCAACTACAACATCATGAGTGCCACTGGTCTCCAGGTCTAGAATGGTACAGATGTTCTTCAGGCCGGCCAGCGTAAGCCTGAATGCGGGGCAGAGGGAGACGGTCAGCTGCGCCACGCTGAAGTCAGTGTGTATTAGCTTAACAGAAGAGAAATCACTTCAGAACACCGGCTGTGTTTCAGTTTGATTGCCTAAAAACACTTATTACTCAATTATGCCATGAGTATCAGGTTCAGATTGTTTTGGTCTGTCGTGTAATAATGAGGAGGAGGAGGAGCCCAGTCCACTTAGAGCAGTAATATTTGCCCACACAGGTTCAATTTGCATGATGCCAGGTGTGATTCGGAAACAATACCTCTTTATTACATCTCGCTTTTTGTTATAAGGGTCACTGGACGCTTCAAATGAAAAGCCACTGAACTGTCGGATGTTTTTCTTCAGGGAGGCCACCTGTGCAGTGGAGACCATGAGCATGACAGTGTTAAAGTACCAAGTACCTGAAGATAAGATAAGATAAGATAAGCCAAACCTTTATTAGTGCCACAGGTGGGAAATTTAGTAGATGCCAACTTTACTCTCTAACATTACATATTTATAGTAATTAAATAGCTCTCCTGCTGAAAACCCACACTGTCTAACCCACATTTGTCAGGCACAATCCCACCCACTGCCCCAAAGGTTACCTTGGTAAGGACTAGTTTAAGCCTAACTTATTGAATCTTTAACTACTGCATTTCACAAAAAAAAAATCACACACACAAATAAACAAACAGAGCTTACTTACAGCTCCTGGTCGATTAAATAAAATCTTGTGAAGAGGTTTCAGTTCGTCGGCCTTTGTCCTTCCGATATAGTAAGCCACGTGTTCAATGTATCCCAGCTTCATGCCTCTTCCTACAGGAATTACATTTATGTTTTTAGTGGGTGTGTTTGCCCAACGCAACGGAGAAAGAGGAAAGCCTGGGATCAGAGAGCAAGTCAGCCAGTACTCAGTATTAGGGAATTTAGGGTGGGGGCTTTACTCAAGGGCACAGTGCTGACAGGGCTACTCTACTGACCACAGTATTTAAATAGGGCTGAGAAATATCACACTGCGTTATAATCACGATATGTACACATGCGCAATAATCATCAGGGGTTTAGATATTGGGCGTAAACATTAGTCCGGACACCAGCTTTTCAGAACTATACGGACGTTTACTTATGCCCACAATTTGGTAAGCAGATTAGTAGTAAACCTAAAATATTAATTATAGGTGTATTGTGACACCAAAAAGTTTCTTGGGACATCACAAAGACTCCTTACCTTCCTCTATCTTCAGTGGTTCTGCTGGCTTGCCAATCTGCAGATCCAGTCTTTGGACTGACTTTTTCTCCCTTTTCCTTTCAATTATTTCGGCCATTTCTGTTAAAACAAGAGAGTCAAAACTGTGGCTTACCTGAAATGTAAAAGGAAACTAATTTGTGACACTTGGCCAGAAAGGCTGGATGAGATAAAATGAGAAGCTGATAAGGAGATCAGATTTACGCTGCAGCTCCTGGCCCCCAGGGCTCTGCTCCTTTCCACCACTGTCTTCTTCCAAGTTGTCAGCTGCCCCCTGCAGCACCCCTGCTTCCTCAGCGAGTTCCCCCGACATGACTGCTAGCCGGTCTGTGGGCAGAGGAGTGGGATGTGGAGGGAGTGGCTTGGGGTCAGCGGGGTGGCCGCTCCAGGTTACGGCTCATTACCGGACGTTTAAACCGATCACGGAACATTCCCGTCATCTTTCACTTAATGAGTTTTCACGCTTCAATTTCAAAACGCACTATAGTAATGAAAACCGTACTGAGAGTAACTAAATGAAACGTCAAACGCACACAATTGTGCGACGGCAATCAAAACATAAATGCTCACACTCGTAGATATGCAAGGAGTGAGAATGACAAACTCCTTTTTTTAAAAAAAAAATCATCAGAATATTCCTGTTACGCGCGCGGTTTTTGCCCCGCGTCACATGCTAACACTATTACGGTGGGTATTTCATTTACTCCTATTTGCAAACTAAATTAAGCATAAAACAACCTACCGAAAGATGTCCGTGGAAATGTAAGCACGGGGCTTGACTTTCTAAAAGTTAAGCGTGCAGAGCTGCCTCGCACGAAGCTCGTTATCTTATTTTCAAACTGCACTCAAAAGGGCTAGCCGTCATGCTACAACGTCCCGCCCACAAACAGTGTTTACAAAGCATTAAGTCATCCCGCTCGGGCTTGCCTGGTAGCTGCCCTGGGCTATAAATGACTGTTTCAATAACCACCGGAAAGTGGATTAGATATCTCTAATGGGTAATCTGTTCGTTTCGTGTGAACATCAGAGAAATGCTGAAAAGAGCGGAAAAAAACAACGCGCGTCTTACCATCCACGCAGACAGCAGCCCGCTGAACTCAGACAGTTTCAAAATGGCGGTTCGGAAAATGGGCGGTGAGTCGTCGCCCCATTCGTGAGGGGTGACGAGCAGCGCCGCGAGAAGGCGGAGAGGTGACCAATCGCATCCACGGAACCTCTGCCAAGGGGGCGTGTGCCGCGATTTTATTGGTCGACCGCTTTCCGAAAGCACATTGGCAGGTGGTTTTGTTACGATCATGGTCTGTTATGTTCTGTTATGTACGTTAAGTATGTATTAGTATGTATTTTCCTACGTGTATAAGTATTTTTTCTGCTGCTATTTTTTAACAGACAACTGAAGACTTTGACTCTCCCTGCCGGCCCCTGGAGGATGGGCTCCCCCTTTGAGTCTGGTCCCTCCCAAGGTTTCTTCCTTCTAGGGAGTTTTTCCTTGCCACTGTCGCCTATGGCTTACTCACTGGGGGCTTTGGGTGGGGATGCTGTAAAGCGCTTTGGGACAATGTAATGTTGTGATAATGCGCTATACAAAAATAAATTTGTTGTTGTTGTTATTTTTTAACAGACAACTGAAGACGCGTTTATAAGGTTAAGCGTAGGTGTCGATATGCTTTTCGAAGATGCAAACAATCTGGTAGCAGGACCTGTAGGACTAGGAGGAGGATAGGCTAGCTTTATCCAGATGTGTTTGTTCTGAGGTGCGCTCATAACAGGGATACCAGTACTTTTATCATTCACGCGCAAAGTCACATCTTCAATTTTGTAGCATACCCTTGCAGGCAGAGGTGCTATGCCTTCCAAATCTCATCTTAGCCCTACGGGAGAGGTGAATACGCGTTCAGTTTACACTATGAATCTTCACACGAGCATTAATCAATTCAGCATTTCTCTCTGTAATTAAAAACAATTTGAGGATTGAGCCTCCCCCAAGGGAACACGGGACAAGCATAGTCAGCACAATGAACTTGCAGAGTATCAGTCGGGAGGAACTGAAGTGTCACTGTAGAAACAGTTCCGAGTAATAACGTTGCTTTATTAATTATATTAAATATTCGGAAACCACATTCCATAAAACCACCGAAGCCTTATGACCGCATTTCTGACTGGCTATAACTAGCGATCGAACCTATAAACGTATCATTTTGTTATAGGGCATCAGGGTCTGTGGAAAACAATGCATTATTTTAATCTTATGAATTCTAAGCAGCAGGTGGCGCTATGCGGCTTTCAATTGAACACGATGTTCGTTTGAGCTTAAAGTTGACAAACGCGCCAGATGGACAGAAACTTCATTTAATCAGTAAAAAGCCAACGCCGCACAATACAGAGACATGAGAAAAGATATAAATAAAACAGATAAGAATGTGCATATGGATAGTTATTCACAGTTTGCTCCAGATACGGCAGTAAGAGGTCTAGAGAAAAACTCATTGTAAAATGTTATGGCCATGACAGAAAAGGATTCAGGTGACAGTTTTGGGGGCAGTGCTTTTGAAAGAGTATTATTAAAGGCACATCTTAGCTTGGCATGGGTTCAAACACATTATCCAAAATGCTAAGTGCTCTGTTTGGTGTCCTTTCCTGTACAACAGCTTCCAAAAAAGACCAAATTGACTCCCACAATAGAAGCAACCTTCCAGATGACTTTAAGTCTGTTGACCTCATCTCTAGTGATCGTATTGGCCCAGCATACTACAGCAAAGAGTTTGCACAACTCAACAAAGTCCTTCCCCACACTTCTGCTGGGCATTGTACCGAAATTCAGAGGTTTACAGGGTAAACAGGTGATTTGAGGGGCCTCTGTGCTGCTCATGGTGACAAGCATGACTGAGCCCTGGAGCCACAACACTGTGGTCTGCCAGTCAGGAAGTCTGATCAGGACAGAGTGGGTATGTCCACCTGCATAGAACAAGGTTTCTCTGTCAGAAACTCAGATTCTATGGCATTAAATGTATTACAAATATCAAGAAACATGAATCATAAGAAGAAACAATAGCAATTCGAACTTTGCAGTGCTTAAAACTGCAGTGCACCCCACGAAATGCATTTTAAACTTTGTGTTTTAGTTAAGTGGATAGATTGAGTTTAAACAGAGAGGAATAAAGTAGCCTGTGTGTCTCAAAATGTCGGGAAATTTAAAACAGAAAAAAATGTATACTTGTAGGTGTTTTTTTTTTTCATTTCATGTAATAGTGAAAACGAGACAGTAGTGTTTCCTTATCTGTGAGGTCACTGCCATCTGTGAGGTCACTCAGGTCCATGCCATCATTCTCCATAATAAGTGAACACTTATCTGTCACAAGTCAACTGGCTAGTGAACTGAACTGGAGAGTGAAGGGCTATAAAGAATTGGCATGGTGAGCTAGACCAAGATAAATTAAATCCCTGCTGTCACAAGGAACTACTATCCAGAATTTTCCTCCTCCTATGACTGACCTGAATTCACATGAATACTGAGAGCTATTTTTAGTGTCTTGTATCTCTAATTTATTCCCATTTATGCATTTCCCAGATCTACAGAATAGCAAGTTTTAGAAATGTTTTGTAAAACATGAAACTACTGTTCACTAGCTATGAGGTACATATACACACTCAGTGGTCCCTTTCCTGCCTACATCAGTCTAGTATCTGAAAAGATCCTCTTTGCCCACAGACCGGCCTGGATTTTTTAAGGTACAGAATGAACTAGGTGCTGGAAATCTTTTGCAAGTTTTCAGTAATCTGGCCATTCCCCTCCGACCATTTACATATATAAGGTGTTTTCACCATTAGACTGTACATCTCAGCTGGACTGGATCTTCTTTGTTTATCACACCATCTGCTGCTCTTGGCACTGTGTTGTGTGAAAATCCCTCACGGGTGGCTGTTTCTGAGACTCTGGAACAGCCACGTCTGGCACCAATAATCATAAGATGTTCAGAATCACGTAATTCACACATATTGCCCACATATTGTCAAACAGTGACTGAACCCTTCACTCTGTCCGCGTCTGGCTGTATTTCTTGAGTCAAAGTCACACGATTCTCTCCGTAGAATCAGCCTGTTTAAGCTCATAAGCAGGGATACTTGATAAAGTGATGGCTGAGTGTCTGTCACTCCACATTTCAGGGATGCTGTGTAGCTTTTTCTTCAGTGCTGCTTACACCTGTAACAGAGGCATTCATCAGAAGATGGTCATCAGAAGATGGTCATCAGAAGATGGTCATCAGAAGATGGTCATCAGAAGATGAGACTAGCTGCACGTATGCCTATTTGGCAATCAAGAAAGGTCCACATGGGTAGACTGGGACATTTGAAGTTGCCCCAGTAGCCTACAGCTTCGACTATCATTTGGAAAATGATCGCCTGGAAAAGCCTTCTCTTAATGAAACCCATTGGACATTAGTTTTCTAGCTAAGATCACGCTTTACTGACATTGCCTTAGTACTCGTCAGCAATTATTCAATGCTATGTAGCTGCATTGGCTATATTTCATATCTGAATTAAATTTCAGTAGTTTCCATCCAACTTGTACCCTGGTAAGCGTCTCCTTGCTCTTATATAGTTATTGGAAGACTGGGCTCGTCTTTGTTCAATAAGTTTAATCTGGGGCATCTGCCGAAAAATACGTGATATAGTTAAGCATGACAAAGTACAATATGTATAATTAATCTAATTGGAAAGTAACAGAAAACAAGCAAGGTGCCCTCATCCAATTCGGAGAAACCGGACCGGCGGCGGAGCTCGTTGCCTAGCAGCGGGAGCTTTTCTCTGATTGGCTTAAACATTTTTTAAAACACCAGTGCAAGCACCTGAGCGAGCAGCAGTGAGCGGAAGTGCGCGCGACAGTGGGGAGTCTCCTTTATACTAACCTACTTGGGGAGTCGGATTCTGCAGCTGCATGTTATTATAATCCAGCCTAAATGTTTGCTTCTGACTATCGGACGGCATCCGATTGAGCCAGAAGATGGACATTCCCGAATCCTGGTTTAAATCTCAACGAAATAAAAGTTAAAGGTAACTTTTCTTTGTAAATTGGTGTATTCTAGACACACTTCTTATTTGGCAGCTTAGACATTAGGTTGCCCAAAAACTTTAATTTTATAGATCTACCTTTTTGTAATTAAGGAAATTAATGCTATTTATATATAAATTTAGAGATAGAGGTACGGATGTATTTGACTGCTAGTGGTTATAGGTGGGTATAGGAAATGGATGGAAGATTTATATAATGACTCAAAAACGGTTTCACTATAAATAAAGAATCCTTGTCTAAATATTTTTAATATATTGTAGTATATTTTAATGTGTTATGTTGGTAAAATAACCAAAGATTTAAGATTAGCAACCAGGACATTATCAGGGATATTACAGTTTAAAGACAAATTATTATTATTATTCCAGGATTATTTATTGTGTGCGTGTGTGTGAATTATGTTTATATTAATTGCGAGGAGCAAACGTCCCCCACAATGTAATAGAAACCTTATTTTTATGTTTTTATGTTTATGTCATTTTTCAGGTGTCACAATGTATGAATGCAATCAAAAAAGTAAAAAATAGCAATAGTCTCATATTTTGTTTGGTTAATAATCATTAAAGTCGTCATGTTAGGATTAGAGTTTTCCTCCTATAGTAATGAATGGAGAGTCCCCACAAAGATATAATTACAACCCTGTTTGTGAGAGTATGTTTGTGGATTAGGTTTATATTACATTGTACCTCACAATGTGATAAAAACCCGTTATGTGAACCTGAAAAATGGTCCCCACAAAGATCTATGAATGCAAGCAAAAAACTAAAATTGCCAGAAGTCTTGTATTTTGTTTGGTTACTCATGGTTAAGGTTAGGGCTGGGTAGGGGTTAAGGTCGTCATGTTGGGATTAGAATTTTCCTCATAGAAATGAATGGAGAGTCCCCACAAAGATAATTACAGACCTGGGTGTCTGTGTGTGTGTATGTGTCTGTGTGTGTGTGTGTGTGTCTCTGTGTGTGTGTCTGTGTCTGTGTATGGTATATATGACGCTAAAGACTATCGTTATGTTCCATTTCCACTAACCTTAGTACACTTATTTTAAATTAACCTGTTTGAATAGATTATGCTAAGCACTTCTGGACTAACCACAGTTTCATTAATTTGACTTTGCACTATTTCTGTTTTGAGCATGTTGTTCTCCTGCGTAGATCAAGCAAACACAGCCTTATAAGAGATACATACAATGATATAAAAATGTGTGATTAAAAAGCACATATTGTAACTTTGGAATTATTTGAAATTGTAATTGGTTGAATAGAATGAGTTAAACAGTCTGATCATATTGGGCAGTAGATGGTGTAGTGCTTACAGACCTTATTCATTATTTTCCTTGCATGTTGTATGTGTGACGCCACTGTTATTCTCAAGGTCTTTGTTCTTAGACTGGAATTTATGAATTGAAGCAGGTCAGTGGTCACTTTTAAAAACAGTGATTGAAACTAGCAGAGGGGGATAAAAGACAAAGGCAAAGAGCTTTACTGTGCATTGAATTTGCTACTGAGTGAAATTCATGATGCACCTGGATCAAAGGTGCAGGCACTAAACCACATGACCTCATCTCAACTTTCCCGTTTCATTCTGCCTCCACTGGTACCGGCTTTATCCTGCACCAACTGATCTTATTAAATATGCAGGTCCTGAAATTACCACCATGACAACGTCATATAGTGAAACTTTCCAAAGGGAATTAATGATCACAAGAATAGTACCATTTGTTCTATTAATCAAGTAGAGCTAAAATATTTAAATCTTGACAAGAGTTTTGAAGAACTGGAACATGCCTACAATCCTGCGTTTCCCCTTCTGTGCTCGATGTTTGATGAGCGATTTACAAAAAGCTGGGAAATCGCCAATTCATTCAGTCGGGTATTCTTCCTGTTGGCAGGGATTCTGTTACGAGACAGAAAGGAATTATTACCGATTCCCTACAGCAGAAACTTCATCATGCACATATACATGGAATGATCCCGCATTTATCCAGTAATTCGCAGAAATATTTTCGGAGTGCTTCTTATTAATTATATAATAATTTTTAGTTAAATTTTAAGTAGCTGCTTCATATTAACATGTTTCCAAATCTTATTATTAAAGGTATATTTAATATAACTGTTAGCCTTGCGTATAATAAGGAAAACAACATCTAACATTTTTTGCACACAAAAATATTTTATAGGTGTCTGGAAATAAAAATAGATTAACAAAACTTGTTGTTGCATCTCACAGGCTGAGCACCTCTATGAGACGAAATCATACTGAACGCTGTAACTGCCCTCTTATTGATCACTGATCACCCCCCCCCCCCCCAGGTCCAACATGGCCAATTGCGCCTCAACGCCCGTTGAGTTCTTTGGCGACCACAACTCCTTGCTGTCCCTGGAGTCCAGTGTCTTCTTCAGCGAGGTGCCTCCACAAGCAGGCGACGACCCTCTGGATGTCTTCGTCATCAACGTGGGCGGCAGCCGCTACATCCTGTCCCAGGAGCTGCTCTCCTTGTTCCCGGAGACCCGGCTCGGCAAGCTGGCCCGGTCCACACGTGACTCCGCCCTGGACCTGTGTGATGACGCCGACTTCCTGGAGAACGAGTTCTTCTTCGACAGGAACTCGCAGACTTTCCAGTACATCATGAACTATTACAAGACGGGCCGGCTGCACGTGATGGAGGAGTTGTGCGCTATGTCCTTCCTGCAGGAGATCGAGTACTGGGGCATAGATGAGCTCAGCATTGATTCTTGCTGCCGGGAAAAGTACTATCGCAGGAAGGAGATGAAGGAGACGCTGGACGTCAGCCGGGACGCTGAGGTGATGGAGAGCAAGGAGGAGGACTTCTCTGGGGTGGTGTGTGAAGGCCTCAGACAGAGGCTGTGGAACATCATGGAGAAGCCAGATTCCTCAGCGGCAGCCAA
Source organism: Paramormyrops kingsleyae (assembly GCF_048594095.1). Lineage (NCBI taxonomy): Eukaryota > Metazoa > Chordata > Actinopteri > Osteoglossiformes > Mormyridae > Paramormyrops > Paramormyrops kingsleyae. The sequence continues at coordinate 36,173,272 of NC_132805.1, read as the reverse complement.
GACGTTTGGGATGCTGTCCATCTTCTTCGTGGTGGTGTCCATCGGCAACATGGCGCTGGTCTCCCTGGAGGTCGGCATCGTGGCGCCCCCTCTGTTGGACACGCTGGAGTACATCTGCATCGTGTGGTTCACTGGGGAGCTGGCGCTGCGCTTTGCCTGCGTGAGGGACAAATGCCGATTTAGTCGGAGCGTCATCAACATCATCGACCTGCTGGCCATCCTGCCCTTCTACGTGACGCTGGCGGTGGAGAACCTGCACGGCGGCTCCACCGAGCTGGAGAACGTGGGCCGCGTGGTGCAGGTCCTGCGACTGATGAGGTCATTCCGGATGCTCAAACTGGGCCGACATTCCACAGGTAACACCAGCTAAACATGGGAGAGTCATTCTGGGAAAGAGGCTATTGCCAGGTGGCCAAATGCAGGACAAACGGCTGTAAAATGCCCTAAATTCGAATCCCTCTAGGTCATCACTTAAACACAGAACCAGGGACCAATAAGTCTTAGCAGTTTCATTAATTAAAAGATGACAGGTACCGTACTCTCCCATAATAAAAAAGTACGTTGAATAACAGAACATCTATGATCATTACAGTTAATTATTTAAATACATGTATAAGTGTATAAAGGTGCACTAACACCATAATTCAGTGTACCTCCTGAAATCTAGGCAAAAAAAGGTTTTTATTTTCTCTTAATATTGATTAAAATTTTAATCATTGATTAAAAATGTTGGCAAGGTCACACCCCATGTGTGATGTCATCTTAGAGTCCTAACTGTTCTCTGTAAGGAACAACAGGGCTTAACAGAGTGGAACGAATAGTATTGGAGATACGAGCAAAAACACAACGTCCTCTACAGAGGAGAAAAATGAACTGCTGGATCTCAGGAGGACAGAAGTCTGCGTGAAGGGGGCTGTGTCAATATAACAAACTCCATTGATGATACACCCCCAAACCTCAGACCCAGACCTGTCACAGGAGGCCCCTTCCTGGCTTCTCTTATTGGAGCGTGTTAGTATCAGCATTTCCCATGTGGATCTCTAAGTGAGCTGGTCCACATAAAAAAAGTGTCTCTGTCCTCTGTCACTGGCTTTAATCTTCAAAGTTTTGGAGCAAAAATGTGTTTATGGGAGTCTGGGGCAAAATCTTTTAAATAATTAAGCAAAATGGATACTGCAGACCCAGCCAGGGACTGACATTCTGAAATGATGCTGTTTGGGTTTTTTAGTTTAAGATGGATGGATGGATGGATGGACAGATGGACGGATGGAAGCATTTCATTTGGCAACATTGTTTTTTTTTCCTTTTAACATGTTTTGATAACGTTATCTTTTATAAAAGTAGTTGCCAGAGCTGTCTGACCTGGTGTATGTGCTTATTTCTGTGTTAATGGCTTTGCCTTTCTGCTTAACTTCTTTTCTCTGCTTATTTCATCACTTTCACACATTCTTCAGAAGACACCACGACAAAATGACTGGTCACCGTGCCCTCAGTTAATTGCAGTAGCGGGGGAGGGCACTACCACCCTGAATTGGAAGAAGGAAATTAAATGTCCCCCCAAAAATCACTGTGGGTGAAAGAACAACAGTTTGCAGTATGGAAATAGTGGTTCAGAACAAGAAGGGCCAATAGCGACCAACTGGACTCCTGTCACTAAACATATATGCTTGTATGTGTCTCTGGTTTCAGTTTTTTAATAGTGACTTTACCTGCTTTGCTGGCACAAAGCAGCAATGTCACACAGCGCTGAGTGAATCTGACAAATGTACAAAAGTGTCACTTTCTGCCATAAACAATATTCGGCGTGTTTTGAGGACAGTGATCTGGTGTCTGTGACCTGTTCCTGCTGCTCCTCCTTAGGCCTGAAGTCCTTGGGTATGACCATCGCCCAGTGCTACGAGGAGGTCGGGCTGCTCATGCTCTTCCTGTCTGTGGGGATCTCCATCTTCGCCACGGTGGAGTACGCAGTGGAGCACGACGCTCCCGGCACCACCTTCACCAACGTGCCCTGCGCCTGGTGGTGGGCCACCACCTCCATGACCACGGTGGGGTACGGGGACATCCGGCCGGACACCACGCTGGGCAAGGTCATCGCGTTCCTCTGCATCCTGTCCGGCATCCTGATCCTGGCGCTGCCCATCGCCATCATCAATGACCGCTTCTCGGCCTGCTACTTCACGCTGAAGATGAAGGAGGCGGCGCTGCGGCACAGCGAGGCGCTGAAGAGGCTTGCGCGGAGCTCCGCCTCCGAGAGCGCGCCGGGACTCAACCTGCGCGACGCTTATGCCCGCAGCGTGGTGGAGATGCTGCGGCTGCAGGGCCGCGAGAGGGCCAGCACGCGCAGCTCCGGTGGCGGGGGCGAGGAGGCGTGGTGACGGAGACGCGGTGGGGCAGGGCGGGCACAGCTGTGGTGCCACACGGCGGTCAAGGACACAGACACATCCTGGTAACCGGGACACTGCAGGTGGGGCTGACTGTTGTACCCTTGAGCGATGTACTTAACCCAGTTTACTCCAGGAAAAAGTTCAGCTGTATAAATGGGTAAAATGGAATGTTGTATTGGGCATGTCTGTCAGCTTATTATTATTATTATTATTATTATTATTATTATTATTATTGTAAGTACATAAGACATAGTCTAACCCATTGGAAAGCGGTGAGTGCTTTTCTTTTCAGCTTTAACTATATTTATCGTTTTACCCTTAATGTTAGTGCCAAAGCAGCAGTATTGAGGCTAATAACATGCAGTTAAACTAACTGGGGTCTCTGTATCGTCTGCAGCGTATGGGTATATGAGTGTATGTGACCTGTGACGGAGTACCACCCACCATAGGGGGGGTACCCCAGCATTATGCTGCCTGGGATGGGCTCCAGGCCTCCCCCCCCACTTCCCATTATCCTGGGGATAAGTGGTTAGACGATGGGTGGGGGTGGCCCTTAGTTCCACGCTAATATTTATAGCATATTATTTTATCACCTGCAATGTTACACAGCAATATGAAGCTGCAGTGTGTTTTGTCACTTATCGTCTGTCCTGTAACTGTCAGCAGAATGTGCCCTGTAACTGTTAGCAGAACGTGCCCTGTAACTGTCAGCAGAACGTGCCCTGTAACTGTCAGCAGAACGTGCCCTGTAACTGTCAGCAGAATGTGCCCTGTAACTGTCAGCAGAATGTGTCCTGTAACTGTAAGCAGAATGTGCCCTGTAACTGTCAGCAGAATGTGCCCTGTAACTGTCAGCAGAATGTGCCCTGTAACTGTCAGCAGAATGTGCCCTGTAACTGTCAGCAGAATGTGCCCTGTAACTGTCAGCAGAATGTGTCCTGTAGTTCTGTCCGTTGATACTCAAGCCTTCTGTGCTTTAAGCTGGTGAGACCTTATTTAAGTGATGTGCCTTGTGTGTCCTCACTAGGTGTGGGCTGGTCTCAGAAGGTCACCGGGACCTTCGCTTCTGAGCCAAGATGTACATAGAAATGAGTCCATCCAGGCCTGAGTACCTTCTAAGTGCGACTCAATGACTGTTTTAACATCTTGTACTTTGGACAAGATGGCCTCAGTGAAATCAATGAATGTGCTGCTGACTGACTGCCTGGATGTGGGGTTGTGCTATCAGCATGCTGACAGGGAGGCCTGCTGTATGAGCCATTTCTCCCTGAGAATCCTAATAAGCCATTTGAAATACCGTATCTTCATTATTGCAAAAACAGTTCCATTATGGTAATAGAAACACCCCCATTAACTGACCTAGTTATCCACTGGCGGAATATATTCAGAGTGGGGCAAAATATGTTTGTAAATTAAATCGCACTGTTTTCTCTAGGTAAGAATTGTTGTTATCCTCTCTCTTAGGTGATTGTCCTTTTTCTGTACAAGTAGTCTATAATTTTTTTCTGAGATTCTAAACAATAAAATATTGTTTTCTGGGGTTTCCGGTGTTGACGGCTTTCATGCTGTATTCTGGGTTTCAGTTACATTTAACCTCACATGCAGAGTGGATTGATTTGGCGGTTACTGTCTCGTGGACACTGAGGGGAAGTGGCTTAAGATGCCCGTATACTTCAGAGAAGTCGACGGAATCAATGTTGTTAGGGCAATACGACGTCGTATGACGCGTGATCACAGCGGTCATCCCGGCGCTCAGTCTGTGCTGGGTCCTCAAGCCAAACTTTTTCATTTGTTCTGATCCACCCACTGCCCATGATTGGCTGACATAAATGTGATGCCACAGGATTGGTCAGCAGGACTAATTATTCAGGTACCAACATGCTTTGCACCGCTCTGCACTTTAAATATTGTACATTAATATGTGTATTCGTGTATTTCTGTTAATGTAAATGTTGTAACCATGTAATGTTTGTAATAGAACGCTTATTTTTTTGTTAACTGCGAATGTCATTTAAAATATTGGCTTCACTGTCTGTGCCGCTGCTAGTATCAAACCAAACAATGAGGTGTTACCACCTTTATAAAATCGACTCCGGAACTCTCCACAATACGTTCCTTAGCGCTCTGTATGTGGGTCTGCTGCATCAAAACATTCTGTGCCCTCTAAGGTTGCGGCGTGGCACAGAACAAACGAGACGACGGCCCCATTTTAAGTATGTGAAAGATCGCTGTGGCCGACGTGCTTGATTTAATTTTGTCTGGGTGTTTGAAGTATACGGCCACCTTTAGACCGAGGCCTTTGGTTTACTGCTCAGTCCACATCCCTGTCGGCCATGAGCTGTGAGTAATGACTGAAAGAACAAAGGCTACGTTCTCACCTCCACACGGCTCCCCGTCCAGCCCCTTTGACTAATCGCCTGGACGTTTGAGGTAGAGCTTCTCTGCAGCTAGTGTCCTGGAACCAGAGAGTGGGTCTTCAAAGGGCTGCCACTGCAGATTTGTGTGAAGAAGGTATGTGTACAGCAGATACACAGATCTGGAAAAAATTGAGAGACCACAGCAAATTTTTTAGTTTCACTCATTTCTCAATTTATGGACGTGTCTGTGTAAAATATACATTTTTTTACACTGTAGCTTGGCTCTTCCCTGCTTCTCATTAATGAAGAGCTTCTTCCTTGCTTTATGGGACTTCATTCCTGCTTCTAGCAGCCTGAAGCACACTGTCCTAGCAGTGCACTTCACACCTGCACTTAATGTTTCCCATTCCTTTAGAAGGTCACTTGATGTCATCCTCCGATTCAAGAGAAACTGTCGGATAAGCCGACGGTCATCTCTGGCATTAGAACGTCGCTTCCACCCTTTACCTGACTGTTTTTTTGTTATTCCCAGTGTCTCCTGCTTCCCCTTGTTCTTGTGTACTGAGGTTTTAGAAGCTTTGAGCCTGGAAGCAAGTAGCCATCTGCCAGTAGAACCAGGATTAAACCAGGATTTAAGAATGCAGATTTAAAAAAAAATATCTAGTTTGCTGCATGTTGGTTTAATAGTGGTTTAAACTACATACATTAATGTGGATTGGTAGAGGGAATGGTGATTGACCACAAGGGGATTATGGGTAAGTCTATATAACACAGTAACACTTTAAGTAAATGGCCCTATAGAGGATGTTATTTATGAATGCTTATGTAATGTCATTCTAAAGTTATAGCATTTTGATACAGAATCAGTGACTGTATGTCTTTGGTTATTTATTATAATATAATTATAATAATATAATATAATTATTAATGAATGTCCATGTATAGCCTATGAAGGGTCTCATACAGAGTTAGTTACCTGAAACTTTACATGCCATTATACAAGATGGACAATCACCCCCATAACTCCAACCCCATTCAGTTGCTATTTCCAATGCTTGCGACTCCCTGAGGCAGATTCTGGAGTCTCTGGGTTCTTAGCTGGACGCACGACCTTAAAGAGAAGCTTTTAAACACAGTGTGTGACGCACTGTCCAAAAACAGTTGGGTTATGTCACCCTCTAACCCCAAAACACTGCATCCCTCTTTACAGGGTGGCAGCAGCAGAAATGTGAGGCATTCTTAGATGTTCATGAATGAATATGAGAAAATGCTTCCGATTCATTTGTACCAAGCAAAACTCAAAGGACAAGCCACTTCCCAAAGCTGCTTGCAGCCAGCGCCTGTCGCTGGATATACACATTCATGCTATTGTCAATACAGCATGACATCAGTGCCTATTTTCACTACCATTTGAATACTTTGTGGATGTAATTTGCGCAAGTCTTATCCAACATGTCTGTTTAAGAGAGAAATGTTTCTATCGCTCCTTTTTTAAGCAGTGAAGTAAAACCAAAAAATTTGAATCAAAAGGTTTGAAACAAACAGGCAACAAAATAACAACAACTAATTCTTTGTCTGTTAAGATATAATTAGAGCGATTCAGCATGATGATGAGTAACGAGGTCTGGGACTATTCCCCTGCTAGCTAACTCCTTCCGCTGTTCACAATATTGTGAAAGGAAAATATACAGGAAATCATAATTGGCTTACTTGCCCCCCAGCCCCAACTGTCGGTGCTTGTTTTGCCTGCCTTGCTGAGTCTCAGGTCAGGTCTCTCTGGAGGCTTTCAGACTTTTCCAGGGCTGGAACTCCATTCCATTTTCTCAATTTTACTGTTTCCCCCTGTCACCGAGACTGGGAAACCCCATTCATAATCACCCTCCCCAAAACCCTCTGCCCGACTCCATTTTCAGCAAGTCATAGCTTGTTAAGGTCAGCAGAATGTGCAGCCTGACATCTGACGTTCATATTCCACCTCTGGAACCAATCTAACACATTGTCTTGTGCCTGGTGCAATTTCAACACCAAAAATATTCTTAGTAGCATTTACAGCAGCTCTGATAGGTTTGTCACAAAAGTTTCCAGAGCTCCCTGCGCTTCCCCTCGAAGCTTAATTATGCACATAACACATACGTATTGCTGTGAAAATTAAGAATCTTGACTGAAATTAAAACTTCACCGAGAAGACTTAGACCAACACTGTGTTTGAACTGCGGAAGATATACTGCCATGTCACTTAGCATTATTAAAACACACAACATGAAATACTTTAATAAGTCAAAATAGATTTAAAATTTCTCCAGCCAATTCATTCTCAGACATAAACACATGCGACGTGAGTTTAATTCCTGCGTCGCTGGTTTTGAAGAACATGACAGAGGTTTATGCAGGTGATGAGCCTTTTTATCCAAATTGTCTCCACGTGAATTTATGGGGGAAATGTTTTGTTTATAACATCCCCCTCTCTGCTTCTTGGAGAAATGAGTCGCCTCGGCATTGTGTAAGCGGCATTAGTGCAATTTATGACTCTGCTTATGTATGTGCTGTTAAATGCTGCGGCCCCATTCAGTCAAATCAAAAAAAGCACAGGATACTGAACAGATCCCTGTGTCGTATTCATGCAATGTCACTTTATAACTAAACTCTAAAGTTAAAAGTGTTGCCACGGGTTACTGAAGGCTACTGACAATGTAACGGGAGACCATGGTTACAAAAGGCGACACACAGGTTACCTCACACTCAACCATACATATTTAACTGTGTGCCATTGACCTTGAATTAATTGAAAAGCTGAACAAAAAAGATTTCGAGGATATAGATGGGGCACTAAGCAAACAGACAACAAAACAGTTACTATGTTGAACACCAGTACATTCAACAATACCCATGGACAGCCATAATAGTGATAATAGTCTTAAACACGTCGTCAAACAAAACTTCTGCGGAGGCTCATAGGAACCTTAAAGCCAATTACAGTCTCTAAATGACTGATGATTTTGTTATGGAAGTCAAGAGGGGGATGCTCTTTCAGTAGTCTGCTACACATCTAACATCTTTTAAATTCAAATTTTATAGTTCTGTACGTCTGAGTAAACATGTAGTATAGTCTTATTAGGCTCTTGCTTTGTTAGAAGATACTGTGCAGCTCTTGCTCCAATGCTGCTTACACTGTACCTGGGCGTTCACTGGAAGCTCAGCCTAGCTGTACGTGGGCGTTCACTGGTATGTTCACTGGAAGCTCAGCCTGGCTGTACCTGGGCGTTCACTGGTATGTTCACTGGAAGCTCAGCCTGGCTGTACCTGGGTGTTCACTGGAAGCTCAGCCTGGCTGTACCTGGATGTTCACTGGAAGCTCAGCCTGGCTGTACCTGGGCGTTCACTGGTATGTTCACTGGAAGCTCAGCCTAGCTGTACCTGGCCGTTCACTGGTATGTTCACTGGAAGCTCAGCCTGGCTATACCTGGACATTCACTGGAAGCTCAGCCCTAAGTCTAGTCGACTCCTTGGCAGCACATGTGTTTGTAACGTGCTGTTTGCCTCACTTGTGCGTCGCTTTGGACAAAAGCCTCTGCTAAATAAACATAAATGTAAATGTAAACAACCAGACAATAATACTGTCAATATTGGGTAAAATGACGTTTTTTTAAGAATATTTATGCTCCAACTAGCTGCAGAAGACTCTTCTTCAGATGGGGGAGGACATCATGAAGGGTATTCCGGCGGCCCTTGGGAATGCAGTGAAAAAATTGCAGTTCCTTTAAAAAGCTGCGATTTCGGTAGTTTGAGTTTCACAAATGGGTCAGAGTCATGGGGAGTTGACTGAGGGTGGGCTGTACATCAAAGGCAGTTGCCCTCCCCCCGGGATCAGTGACATGAGTAACGGAGGGGAAGTGGAAGGCTTTCCACACCACACCATGCACCCGCCCCCCCTCTCTAGATACTCCTTGCCTGTTGGTAATACCAACTACATTGCCAGCAAACTTAATCAGGGCCAAATGTAGGACGAGCCTGTTCATGTTGCCCTTATCTGTGTGCACTTCTTATTGTTTCACAGTTCCTATTTTAACAACATTCTTTCATTTCAAATCAAATCAAATCAAATAGGCTTTTATTGTCAATAAAACTAGAACTAGATGTGCCTAGAGTTACTAGACGTGCCCAGAGTTACTAGGCACATGGCACATCAACTAGAACGAGAACTAAACTTTAGAACTAGATGTCAACAATGTTTACAGAATGGATCATCTTTTAACCCAAATTGACTCAGGCCACATGCTAATACTGTGTATATTTTTCTGTGATGAAAATAAAAATACACCAAAAAGTGAATAAAAGCCATTTCTCTTCCAAATCTCTTTTCTCCTTGTTTCCCTGACATTTTAAAGAGAAATTTAAATAGCGTATTTTGTCATGCATGTTGTCTGCTGGAACATTCTGAGCAATGCGGTGTGACAGTAGCTTTCTGGCAGGAGAACAGCGTCCACAGGATGGAAGCCAGATGTTGGCCCAGAGGAACGGGGGATGAGGTGCATGGGGCAGGACGTGACAGGGGCTCACAGCGGGGGGGTAATGACAGCTCCCTGCAGATGGAAGGACTTTCTCGCCGCCATGATGCTGTAAGGGTTACTAGGCACGTGGCACATCGAGAACAAATTGGCACGGACAACCATGAGTTCAAATCCCAGATTCATGACTCCCAGATGGTCAGAAACCCTCCAACCACAGCATCACCTGCTCCAAAGGTTCACTTTTGGATGGTGATACACATCCATTAACACCAGAACTAAGCAATGTCTCTGCAGCTCCATTCCCTGATCTCTCCTCCTCCTTCCCAATCATCCAGACTTATTACCACTCATACACAGTTATTGCAGCATCAGCCTGCACCGTTACGCACATCTCCCTCCTAAGCTTGACTGCGGCGCGTCATTCCTGAACCGTTTGCCCTGTCGCAGGAAGAAGTGCACCATGACAGATTCCGTGAAGATCCTGAACAGCTGAAGGTGACACGGTAACTCAAAAGAAGGACATGTTGGTCGGGCTCCAGCCCATCTCCAGTGCATGGATTCTCGTTCTTTAACATCCTCCTTGTCTTGCTTAATGTTTAAGCCATATTATGATGACGTTAAGGATTATTTCTCCACAGATATCCTGAGGCTGCAGCTGTTCACTACTTCAGTGCTTGTCTGTGTGCCTGACATTTAATAAACAAGTAATAAGACTCAGATAATATATATATGGGTATAACTGATTATGCTTCTGTCTCTTTAATACAGAACATAATGTGGTTTCTTTTCATCCTGCTTCCCTTGAAACAGTAAAACAACAACAACAACAAACAACAACAATAGTAATAATAATAATACTTCTACTAATAATAATAGTAATTATTATTATCGTAGTTGTTGTTATTTTTATTGTTGTCTTTGTTATTAAAACTTAGAAAAAAACATGTGAGAATCACTCCCAGACGAAGTGACAGCTAAGCAAGCAGATATTTTCGATTCTCCGCGGGATGTGTGGAATGTACGACCAACTGGTTTGGAGGCGAAGCCATCTGACAACAGGCCATGAGCTGTGAGGTGGCAGGACTGATCCAAACGGGCAGCACCGCGCGTGGGGCTGACAAGAGGGCGCTCTGCCCTCCACAGTACCCATGGGGGCTGACTGGCGTGGAGACTGCCGGACGCTCTTTCCATGAGCGGACTGAACCGGCGACGCAAAAACACCGGCCACCTGCATCATAAATATCGATCATGTGATGAATATTAATCAACCACATTCTGAAAAAATAAAAAAGGCCAGTGCAATAAGTCAATGGCCTTACAATCCTGAAAATGTGGTTTTCGTTGTAACGTGCTTTAAGGCTGCGACTAAAACACGTCCCGGAATATGAGCATCATTTCATGTCAAAGACTCTCATTCACAGGCAAACTCTGAAATTTACTGCTTTTATCCACAGATAATCTGCAACAGAAAGGTGGTGAATGTAACAAGAGTGTGAAGTGGAGTATTTATATTCAACTGCCTGTCACAGGCAAAGGGAGGGAATGAAGTTCTATTTAAAACTGCATCCAAAATATGATCCATATACATACAGCTGGGAGATTAATGGAAGACCTTCAGTATAATCAATCCAATATATGTGGGGAGGATTTTGGGGGGGACTTTGCACCCCCAGTATCTACATCAAACCAAAGTAAAACTAATCAGAAACTTTTGAATGTTTGTGGGAAAAAATGAGTATGACAAAGAAGGAATGACAGCGTGACTCACTAAGGGATTTGAGATCACAACTGTTGTTGTGTCTCCATGCTAATGTGTCAAGTGGAACAGGTGCTCACATCAGGAAAGAAAGGGCTGAAATACACTCCACCTTCCTGGAGGCTGACATGAGAGGAGGAAGCAGACAAAAGGCTCTTGTCCACGGTGCCAAAACATATCGTCTGTATGTCTGAGATGGACCAACAATCTTACAAAAAATAGATGAGACAAAAAAAACAATTGCTGCTGCTAGAAGCTGATTAGTTTGGATTAGATGCCTATTTTTGCCCTGTGAAGCAGATTTCTACCACACAGCTTGGCCTCTTTCTTCCCCTGTGTGATCACTGGTTGTGTTACTGGAGCACTCAGAAATGCGCAGCAGTGACATTCAGCACTACAGCAGCTGTAAACTGTGCAGTGGTTCTGTTTAAACTCTGTGATGATTTCTGAAGTCTTCCACTGAAAATTTAAGGGAGGACGTAGTGGTGTATTAAGGGGGGGGGGGGGGAGTGAATCGTTCAATTACAAACCTGAAAGGTTACTGATTTCCCTGTCAATGGAGGAGATAGATCTGTTTATAATCAAATAAAACTTTCTGATAAAATGCTCGAGAACCTTTGGTGACAGTGACTCCAAAGCCTCAAAAGAAGAAACAAAATAAAGACAAACAGACAGACAGACAGACAGAGAGACAGAGAGACAGACAGAAGCCAGTCAGCACAATCAAACAGCAATTCAATCTGTGAAGAGTAAAGTCCAATCTCTCTCACTATCTCTCTTTCACACACACATACACACAAATACAGAGACACACACGCAGACACGCAAACACACAGAGACACACATACACACACACAAACAGACACACACACACAAACACACAGAGACAAACATACATACACACACGTACACAGATACACACACACAGGTCTTTATTTGTCCCTCCTAGCAGCTGGCTCTCCATCTACATGCAACAGATCCTTCAGCAGTCACAATCCCATTAATCTTAAGTGCGACGATCTCACGTTCCCTATAACCATCCTGTCCAACAGGTAATTTATCCTTTGATCCTTTGAAACGAAAATACGGTTCTGCGCCTCATTAACGACTGGAGAGAATGGGAAAGCCTTAGGGTGTGAAGACTGTATAATTAGGGTAATTAATGCACAGGTGTTTATTAGAAACAATGCCAAAGTAGGCGATTCCAGAGTTCATTTGCCACCACTGTGGGTTTTTCGAAGCAGTTCCGCTGCATCATCCACCATAGAGCGACAATCTCAGCCGGAGCTCAGAAAACAGGTTAACAGGTTTTCCTGTCTCTGCAGACAGATGTGCGCGTGTTATGGGACCGTGTTATGAGACGGGCGGGGGTTGCATGCTGGGCTCTGATCTATACAGCACTCCTGATCTGAGTACCTCATTGTTTCGGCACAATGCTGGCTGATTAGCAGTGACAGGCTACGTGATAGTAGGCTGCGAATACAGAGACGCGCTCATTCAAGGGCAAGGTGCGGGGAACGACGCTGCCTTCTGAAAGAAAATGACCTGCTGTCAAAAAATGTCCCAATTATATCTATATTGAGGAAAAACAGCATCTTTACAAGAATAACTGCACGAATATACTTCAAATGGAATAATAACGAGGGCGGATAATAAGCGAGAGGTCTTTCTAATACTCATAAAATCTATAAACTGAGATTAGTTATATAATATTTGATCCTACCCGAAGTTACAATATCTAAGTGCGTTTTTCTTGGTTTGTGGTCTAACGCCGGTGTGTTACGGGGGCAATAATAACACATATCACTTACTGGGTTAACTGTTTAAAACATCCCGCAGTGTCACGTAGCTTGACCGCTTTTGAGGACAGCCGTACAGTTTTTAGCGGTCTGCCAGGCGCTGCCATGCAGCAGAAGTTCGCCCTGCCTCCGTTTCTGCGTGCGTGTGAGACACTAATTATGTCCTCAGCCTCCTCCATGAACTCATGGGGACCCACACAGAGTCCGCAATCACTGCTCCAAAAAACGCGTGTCTGTTTACAACTGTATAGATTACAGTTTTGTCTTATATCTCTTAATGAAAATATTTTAATAATTCATATTTTATTATTAATTGGGTTTTCCCATGTAAACAATGAATATCATTCATGGCTATAGACCAACTATAACACTCTATAATACATTAAATAGATTATCATCGTTTTAACTGAAAGAACATCTCTAAGTTTAGGGTTTCATCAGGAAGCGCTGATTTCGCCGTAATACCTTTAAGGAGAAGCGTACGGGGAGGCGGCGTCTCCGCTCCGGCTTAAATCGCATCTTCACGTTTAGCCCTTTGCTTGTGTGCAAAGCTCGCCTTGTTTTAATTTGGAGATTTAGGTCAAAATCTGGGACATTTGGGTCTGTGAGGAGAAAGTCATTGCGTAAAACTCATGAAGCGACTTGACAGTGTCATTTATTCATTCATACATTGATTGATTCTTTTGTGAAAAGGAATCGATAACAATGTTCAGATAGAGACTGCAGTAAGAGGTCCCGTTAGTCCCTAAGCATAAGGCCGTTCAGTGCGATGTAAGGTCTACATGCTTTGCGAGAATTTATTCTGTGAGGATAAAAGACGACTTGGTCTATCTTCGATTTGCTTTTATAAGAAGGATTATGCTGCGTCACTGATTAATCTTGCAATATCCATTCTTAAAACCCTTCGTTTTCCAATAATAACCCAATTTCTCCTCGTAATGCCGTGAGTCAGCACAGCCAGAGCAGGCCTTGTCAGAATCGGGAAAATCGTGTCAGATTTAACGAATTATTTCAAATACATGTCATTTTGTATATTTATTTAATAAGCCACCTGCATCAAGGTCCGCGAAATTATTAAAACACCGCTACCGATCCGGTGCCTGTTGATAAACTGGCTTATTGGGCTTGAATATCACATGAATATGAAACATTTTCGGATGCGGGAAAGCCATGCTGGGTGACTTTCTGGCGTGGCAGCGGTGTCGTCGTATAAAGCGCATCCGAAAGCAGTCAGACAGGCTTGAAACACACGGCATGCAGCTGACGAATCTAAGCCTGAGTATGACGCCTCAGTTAGCTTCATGGCCGATTTTTTCATCATGCATAGCAGAATGGACATTAAATATGAATACTAAATCTGGGAAGTCAAGGGCATTCATGAGTGTATTTCCCACTCAAATTTTAATCATTATAGTATATAGAGAATCTACAAAAAAAATAAAGTTTATTACTTGTCATGAACAGATTGGTTTACTGGTGGATTCTACTGTTGCCAACTTCGGTCAGCTGGTTGGAGTAGGATTTTCAATTCGAGGCAAGTCTGCACACCCATTTACATGTAAGTAACAGTTTTATTAAATATAAATATAAGGACTATTTATGTAAATAGTCCTTATAGGGTTTGCAAAACACCCCAGCGCTAATGATGTAGCTCATTTTAGGATATATATATATATACATAATGGAATGATATAGATTTGCCGTAAGATTTCTTGCGTGAACATGAGAGTCAGAGAGCGTGAGTGTCACGCCATATGCGTGAGAGTTGACCAACCTTATTCTACTTGCGCAGAAATCCTCAAAAGATTAAGTGCTTTGCAATAGTTATGCTGACCTCTGCTGTTCAATTTGGGGTGGTGCCGACAATTTCAACGCATCTACCATACTGTACGCTTACTACCGCTATTAATTGGCAGGTCCAGAAAACGTAAGAAACTACTCCTCGCGCCATCATTTAATTTCTAATAATAACTGGGGGCAGTGTTGTGTAAAGATGATGCATCTGCTGGTATCATGTATTGTTTTCCAAAAATTTCACTCTCCTATGCCAGGTCTTCCCTTGTATACTGGGAGGACCTTTTAAGAAAACAAAGCTTTAAACCCCATGTTAAACTTAAATTTATATTTACATTTACATATATTGGCAAGCATTAAACTAAAAGCAGTCCATGCGCAAATAGAAAGCATTAAAACCCACAGCAACTAATTACATCATCAAATCAGAAGGCAAGGATACGCTGTGAAATATGTAATATATATGTGAATTACATATACAATTACAGTGCCTAAAATTAAATGGTGTAATGAAGCCATCTATATTACCAGTGAGCTTCTTATTGGTCCTTTTAACATCCCAGTGACCTTCGTTTTAATGATGCACATCATCTCTCATTCCTCGTCTCAGTTGTACTGTTCTCTGAATATCAACATTAACCAAACAACTACAAGCATTACTTGAAGAGTCTTTGCATATTTTTAGTGCTCATTCATGTTGCTCAGTAATTAAGCATAAGAGTAATAAACTAGATGAATTTAGATGCCTTCAATCTGAAGCCCAGGGTTCCCCAATTCTGGTCCCGGAGGCCAGAATGCAGCACAGACTGCAGATTTCCCTGCTCAAACACACCTACTAAACCCAGAGATTAGCTGACTGGTGTGTGTTTGAGCAGGGAAATCTGCAAACTGTGCTGCATTCTGGCCTCCAGGATCAAATTTGGGGAACCCCATGTTAACCCACTGCAATCTTTTTGTTTTAAATACTATAAGTGCAGACTCCAGTTTCCAAATGTGACCGTAGCTTATGGACAAGTATGCGTTTGGATTTCCTGTGATGTGAGAATGCAGTTGGACAACTTACACCAAGCCATTAGACATGATGGACAGTACTTTAGAATGGTCACAAAATGTTCAATGGATTTCTTAAGACCGCTACTTCATTGCAATCTATACATAACATCCGTCAGAGAAAGAAACACCAAACCAGAAGTGTCATAACAAGGTATTGGACCAACAGGGGCTGTGTGAGAGAAATTGGTAAACAGCATGTGCCAGAAGTTGGAAGGATGTGATGTTGCTCTACTGTGAAAAAGTCAAATATTTGGTGATGGAAAACAGTTACTCAACAATATCTGAAGTGTTCAGCTCCGCTGAGATCTAATGACCTGTATGACTGTGGCACATGGTTTAGACCTGTGTTTCCCATCCTGGCCTCATCCTGGCAAAAATGTAGACTGTCTGTGCGTCCCAGATAGCCAGGTTGGGAAACACTGGTTTAGACAGTCACCAAAAAAAATTCATTGACCACTTCTGTCCTATGGGTGGCAGCATTGTCATCCCGAAAGACACCCATTGGCCTAGAAATGCTGAATTATAGAATGAACAGGATATCTCAGAATAGATTCCTATTTATTTATACTTACTTTGGCCTCTCAGGGGCTGAGTGAGTCGGTATCATATAATGTCGAGAAAGTTTAATCAGCATCGTAACAGAGCTGCCAAATCCCCTGACTCTCAGACACAAACCATGAAGCCTGTGGTCTTCTTTTTGTGTTGCAGATACCTGAGTGCTTGTTCAGAATTGTGTAGTGCAGCTTGTTCTTTTTCCACTTCACACTAGGTTATGACTAACCTAACCTAGTGCACTCGTGTTCACACACTAGGTTATGACTAACCTAACCTAGTGCACTCGTGTTCTCAAAGCTCATCATGTCGTTCACTGTTCTGCACGTCAACCAATCACCGGACATTACGACCAGGGCATGTGCTTTCCTCCCCCACCGCCCTTTAGATTTACAAGCCAGCACCGTCTCTTTCACTGACCCACACGGACCATCCACAGGCTGAACAGTAATCATCACTGAAACACCAGCCACACCTGCTCTAACAACCACCTCTCTCTGAGGGCCGCTGTGATCTCTTCTTCTGAGCTTAAATTAATGGACGGGTGGTTCTGCTCCATTTTTTCATAGGACCGTAAGCATGATGCAATGTTAATTGGCCACTTGTCTCCAGAGCCAGGTCTGTGAGGAAGTGTCTGTCTAGGGGGGTTAGGATACTGTGCTTGTAAGTGACAGGGTGACAGTTCACGTCCTGTCAGCATAGTGATTTTGCAGTTGGGTCATTGAGCATGGCCTCAATCCCAGCTGCTCCAGGGATTGGTTATCGCTGCTTTTTCAATTGTATGTGGTTCTGGATAAAAGAGTCTGCTCAATAATTGTAAATTGTCTCATTTCACATGATATTCCACATTTAATCCATTTATCCTTGAGCAAGTCTATGGTCACAAACTGGGATTGTGGTTATTAATATTATAAATTTGGCTATAATTGAATACAGAATATATTTGTTGCCAGGCGTTATTTTTAAAGTAAACTCATCTTTATATTTGTGATAAAAGGGTAAGCTACCCTATACTTTAATGAAACCTCACATAAAACCATGAAGAGGTTAATTCCAAAAATATATATGCATCTTGTAACTCGAGCATAACGCTAATGGTAAACGGAGTTCATGTTTATTCCGATACACTTTTTAAACAGTCATTACCTCTAAACTATTTTAAAATGAATTGACGCTAGGTAAAATTTCACACTGTTCATGTCAAGTGATAAAAAGGTGGACTGTCAAATCGTAGAGTTGTAAGATGAAAAACACTTTACTATAAATATGCATTTTTACAAATTCATCAAGTGTTAACGTTGAATAACGAATCTCGATAGGAATATCGAGATATTCTTTTCTTAAGAATATTTGCTTGGAAGAGTTCAGTTGTGTTGAATGCATAAAAATTTACATGAAAAAAATTACAATAAATATGGATATAGGTTGCTCTTAACTTAATAGGCAACTTTGACCTGAGAAAGATAAAATATTTTAGAAAATTGTGGGTGCTCTATTTAGTGACGTGACACTTTGGTAGTCGAACGTTTTGAATCAAAACAAAAACGCCCAAAAGGGATATTGCAAAACACCGTTTATTTAAGACACCGACGTCCTGAAGAACCAGGAAACGTGTTTTTAAAAATATACTTCGTTGCGAAGCGTACATAACCCAGTCGGTACTTTACATGGTGCAAATCAAACCCAGCCGAAGCCCAGGACGGGATTCGGTTCGAATTGTCTGAGCACCAAAAACCCCCTGCTTTACAGTCACCCCCCGCCCCCCTCCACAGCACCGCCCCCTCCCGGGCGCCTCCCATTTCGAAGAAACATCCGTTGAATCGTGGAAATACTACTTCCCCTGTGATCTCTATCGATACACGATGTGGCTCCTAAACTGTAAAACCACGTGCATTGAAACAAATACATGACTCCTTAAAGTCCATCTTGATGGGTGACATGAAGACCTTGAATCCAATCCATTCCAAATATAAAAGAACCAAAACAAACACGCCATGTAGACTGCGGGCGCCCTCGGTGTAAACAAGACCAGTGTCGCTCCAGTCTCCCCAGACAGACAGCAACAGGAAACAATTCCATCCGTAAAGGCAGTTCATTCGTTTTAAACAGACCCGTTTCGGACATCATCTCATACTTGTACAAATAATCTACACTTTGTTAACAGTATAGCACGTGTATCTTGGCAGCCAGGAGTCACCCAGCTATTGCTCCGTGAAAAGGCTGCGAAGCCTCCACGTTTTCTCCTGTCGCTATCCAGTCCATTCAAACAAAAGGTGGCATTTTTTAAAGGCCCCGCGGCTCCAATCAGCAGTGGACATTGTCGGCGGACTTTGAAAGCTCCACACTCTCCGACGCAGAGAACTGCAGCCGCCGGACGGCCTCTTTTATCAGGTTCCCAGACAAAATCAGCTCCTGAAGCAGTCGATGGGGATCATCCTCCTCACCGGGGACATCGATCCCCTTACGGTTCCAGGTCCTTAAGCGGTCCCACTCCTGATCACTAGACCCGGGTAAAGTGTATGGACTGGCCCGGCTCCGTAGTCCCCGGTTCCGGAGCCGGACACAGCAGCCGGTCCGCCTGTGCAACGCTGCGCTGTTGTTGTTGTTGTTGCTGTTGGACTGCGTAACGCTTCCGGTGCCGGTACCGGTACCGGTGCCGTTCAGACCGTGGAAACATGACGCCGCCTTCGGGTTCGCACCAGCATTGTTATGCAGCTGCAGAGCCTCGCCGATCTTCGTAACCAGCGCGTCTACCTCCTTCGAATCCACCGTTACCGACTGCTCCAGGAAAATGTATTTCTCCTTCCGATACGGCATGTCCACGTCCTTTCAAGAGTCTGCCGTTTATTTTTAAAAATGAATGGGGTGGAAAAATCTGCCCCCCTACTCTCACCACGCTGTCCGACGGAAGGCAACTCCTCGGGCTTGATTTGTAAACAATGGGTGACGCATAATCCGGATCATACCATTCTGAGCAGGGATGGGGCGTGAATTACTACATCCATTATTATCACGGTAATTAATAAAATGATATGAGTCACACATAATACATATTTAAAAACTGAAAAATACGATTTATTAAGGACTAGAATATTTTGGATGCTGCTTATTATTTTTCCAATGAGTGTAGACTTAACGGTTCCCCCCATTGCGACGCCAGATCGTAGTCCTTCAGAATGTAACGTCAGCCCTAGCGTTACATAATTTAACTGCAGGGTGTCTTGTTTATAGAAACAAAAAGGATTTAAGCCATGAAATTGGTACAAAATCTAATATTCATATGGAATGGTTTCGGTTAAGACTGTCTGTTGTACAAGTAACCACTCTACCATCGTAGTACCGAAATATGTGGCATCTGAGATGGATAAATGTAAAAATGTTGTGTTATCGGTTGAAATACAAACGACCATGAAAGCACGCATCTTGTGGTCTTTGTTATATCAACTAGACGTTTAACCGGATGCCCTTGACCTCCTGCTTCCGTAGGCAACGAAACAAAAGCAGGTCATGAAGACGGTCTGTTTTAGTAGAAACGTTGCAGCTACACATATGTAATCGTTGGTCTAAGAAGTATTGATTATTTGTGCAATCTGATATAACTCATTTGAAAAGAACTTAATATTTCAATGTGAAATCGATGAGGATGAGGTTTGGTTCCGAGGATTAAGATATGTAATTTAAGAAATGAGCTGTTTCAGGATGTGGTTAAAGCACGCTGCGTTGCCTGGGTTTGGGTTAGTGCAAAACTGTCCGTATTTTGGTTAAACGGTCTGCGACGATAACGAGTGCATGGTACGCCCAGATTAAAGTTTCAACGGTAAATAATCGGAGACAAAAGCACTGCTATATACGAATGAAACTTATAATAATATGGCCCCAAGCTCTCACGGAAACACAATTGCCAGTGAGAAGTATTTTAAATATAGCTGGACTCTATTCGTAAAGGGGATGGGTTTCTAAGAATCGCCCCGGTGTCAAGCCAAAGTAGACTCGAAACTCGACCGGCAGGACGCCCGATGGAGCCCCTCATAGCCATATAAGGCCGAGCGGGGGCCACGTGGCCCGCGTGCCGCGCTGCACCGCCCGGCTTTGCCCATTTTGACAGCGCCGGCTTGACGTGCGGGCGACAACCTCGCTTGTTTACCACACGGATCGGGCAGCTAAAAATAAAGAATTTTCTAAGTGGATTCCTAAGTTTGCGCGGCAGTGTAAGATCGTTTTGCTCATGTTTTCCTGGATGTGCCCCCGCTGACAGCCTCCACACCCCACTCTGGTCAATAAGGGCTAATTACGATATAAACTGAGGGGGGGCGAAGCCATGTCAGGACAACAATCCCTGTCTGTTCTGGCCAGCAGCAGCTGTCCCAGGCCCCTGGGGAGCATTACAGGAATGCTCTAACTGTCTGTTTGCTGTGTCAAGAGGGGGGAGGGGCTACAATAAAAAAACAGGGTGTGTATTTATTTTTTACGAAAAATACGACAACGACAGGCCCTTACAAGCTTTCGTTTTTTTTTTTTTGCTGCAGACACCAGAATGTGACGCCTTTAAATATCTGCAAACGTAATGCACAAGTAGTAACAAAGAATAGGTTGGCTTTGACTTTTCTTGCACTTATTTCGACAGTTATTCCTTTCAATGTTAGTGCAGCACTGCCGGTGGAATTGCCAAGCTGCCAAAAGTAACTTCTCTTCGTGGTATTTTTCTTCTCTGCTTTTCACTACTTAAACAACACCTGTGGTTAAGGCTGCTTTCGATGTGCGTGTGTGTGTGTGTGTGTGTGGAGTGATCTGCCTAGCCGGAAGTGGTTGCGGCCGTGAAAAAAGAACAAATTCTGTTGAAACAAACTCTTAGGAAACGATACCACTATATTTTCATTTCCCAGACACGCAATGCCACCGCCTTACAAGTTACTAGTTAATGCTCGCACATTTTTCTTTTGAAAGGAAACCTTACACACTAATTAGTGTTTCACTTTTTGCATAGTGCAAAAGGTCTTACATATTTTCTAAACAGAAGATACAATGTTCAGTTTCAGTGAACTGTTATATCAGAATATGTTTTAGTCTTCTGTCATTGGTGAATATCCAAGGCAACACTTCCGAAAATGCCAAAATACTTCATAGTCCCTATTGATTGAAGATGATGCTCTGATGATGCATAACCAGCGAGTCACAAAAATACAGTAACTTAGAAGATAATATGGATGTCTGAATTAGCTGACAAGAATGATCTTAACACATATTCACAGTTGATAAGCATATATCTACCACCTTGGGACATGAAAGGCAAAACAAGTTAGAAGTGGACTGTAGGAATAAACGATTCTCCTTTTATTTTGTAAACCCGGGGGGGGGGGGGGGGGGGGGGGTGCATGGAAGATGTTGTTTTGCTTTGCACTGAAGGTAATTGAACCCTTGCCTTCAAAACATATCCAGAAGAATCTTCTTGAGTTGGTAGCGTGACATCAAAAATATCTTGGCTGATGTGATGCTCACATGTGGTGGAATGCTGATGAAGTTCTCAGACTGCGACTCCATCAGACCACTTTGAAGCAGAATTGTTTACAAGAGGAAGCCTGGATCAGTCAGTCCTTGTACTTTTGTGATAAAATTTCATCTGTAGTTATATGTGACTTTCTTATATGTTCCTTATTTATACATATGAGATCCTGTTTTGTCCCGTGTTTTTACTGCTGGTGTAAAATATGTCACCAGGATGGTCGTCACTGTGGTACTAATCCCTTGGTCCTATTACTCTCTATCTCACCTTGAAGAACTGTAACCCCAAACTGTTTGGCTAATTCTGCTTCCTCACCCTGAAGACCGTCCCTTGGAACACTCCACCCCTATTTTGTCATCTCGCAGCATGGAGGCTGGGGACGTACCACTGTGCTCTGCGCGTTTTACGTTCCATTCCAGTCTTCTGTGTGGGACACGTGAGTCTCCCAGTTTTGTTCCAGACTTGGCAGTAAGGGCCAGTAATTAAATGCAATGTTTGTAAATAATTCACAAGTCATGCCAAGTCAAAGCAGTAAAAAAGTAACTTAAATTCTTTTATCAGACAAGAGATCTACACCTGCGAACAGCAGTATCATAAAAAGCAACTGTTTGCTTTGTATGTATCTTGACTGTATCAGTTTTTCAGTTACAGAGATTAGTTGTTCTAGGCAATGATGAAAAGCATGGGTTAAACTTGCTCGGAGATGCATAGTTCTAGTTATCTGAAACCAGAAATGCTATAGTGCTGGGGCATCCACAAATCAAATCTGCAACTATAGCTCTGCAAAAGTAAATTTCTTTCAATTTTTGTTTGTACAAGTCTAGCGGGGGCGATGTTCATGGCCCGTGCGGCTCGTTCTAATTCTGCGTTGTGTCGTGCGAGAATGACGACCGTCACCACTGGATCTGGGTCTGCACTCTGTGCAGTTTAGTCTCTGACTTGAAACGAAGAAGATTATGAACAACCAGTTTTGGGACAAGTTAGCCCACTCAGAACAGCGAAATTCAAGATGACTATATAGATCCTCTGCCCCCCCCCCCCCCCTCCTCCACCCGGCCAAGGCTGCCACACAACGGCATGACAAGACGTCGTAAGAGATAAAAACAGGGCAGAACGTATGGCAATAAACAGGGTGGGTGGTGAAATCCAGCGAAACACAAAAAGCCTGCACAACTCGAGGCCTGAGGTCAAGGTGAAAAGGGATCGTTTTCATACCGGACTCTGCTGCCGAGTTGTTTCCCTAAAGCCCGTTTACATAATCATCATTTTTAACTTCTCGTCATTAAAAAAATTAAAACAATATTCTGCTAGACTACAAAGAAGATCAGAAATGTTTTGGAGGGAAGTTTAGAGACAGTATGTTAAACTGTCATCACTTTTCTGTTTTTCTCACATTCTGCACACATGCCGCCTTTGGCCATCGCCGTAAAAGCAGCGTAACCAGGATGATGATCCACATTCCATCTGCAGCAAAGTGAGTAAGCGGATGAGAGAGAGAGAGCAGGAAGTGGAGATTCGGAGTGACTGCGGGTCGTCAGGCTGGTTACAGGGGAATCGAGGTCCCATCAGTCACACTTCACACAGCCTGCTGGGTAACATCATGTGCTCAATTTTAATAGATAAGGCTTTAATTTTATAGAAGGCCACATCAAAATGATTCAGAAATGGTGTTATCTACAACTATCTAATATCATGGACACCGCAGCAGTGCATCGATTGATTAGTGATGTCTGCCCTGGTCAAATTAACAGTTAAATATGCATAACATCTGGCTGACGATTTTCTTTTAAAAACCTGTTCATGTAGCTGCAACTGTATTTACAATATTCCTCTTCAGTCTTACTGTTAAACAAACACATATGTAGCACATGCATGCCTGCCCAATGGCCAGTCTGTGTGGAGGCGTTGCCTTTCCAAGCTGGGGAAGAGCTCGAGTAACGGCAGCACGTCAGGCTGAAAAACTAAAGCATTGTTGCATCGTCTAAAGGGCATTTCTTGGTCATATTTAGCGGACACTTTCATCCGAGGTGACATGCAGTTGTGAAAGCAGGGATAGGCAGTCCCCGGGGCCAATGGGGAGAAGGGCCACGCTCAAAAGGCCCAATGGTGACATCACTTTGCCAATCACAGGATTTGAACCGGCAACCTTCCAATCACAAGCCAGAATCCTAACCCTCACTACTCCATTACTTGATTTTCCTGACTTTTTGCACTCATAAACGATAAACACAAAGGCATTGAAAGATGTGCTGATTTGATTTTAATTGTTGTCAGTGGGGAGGAGGTTACCTCACTTACAATCAGGCTAATCCTCGGTCCGTCACAACGAGGGAAAGCAAGCACACCTGACACCAACCGGGGGTGACGTGGACTTCCATTTGACCTTTGACCTCTCTCCCGAAACCATTACACAACAGCTTCATAACCTATAGTCTACAGGCGAGATGGCAACACTGTCATTCTGTAAGCATTTTCAGAACCAGCTTGTAGAAGTTCAGAACCAATGAACTTGTAACAGTTAGTAATCCTAGCAGGCTTAGTCCTTATTTATCAGCCAGCTTGGAGTGCAGAGGGGAAAGCTCAGCCCCTTATGGTCAGTGAGCTCACAGTTGATAGCAACATTAGCCGGTCGGCCAGAGTTGCTCAGTCACATTGCAGGCCAGAGCAGCGGGTGTTTTGGTAGGCAGATCCACGTGTTTCTACGGTGTCCTCCGTGCCCCACAGCCTTGGACGCCTGCCAGAGGGTGAGCCAAGCAGCTATGTTTACTGTAGGTTATAAAACACCTGCGCCTGTCCACACACTCATGCATACACATGCACACATCTCCTTCACTCTCTCTTTGGCTCTTCTCCAATGCCAAGGTCAGCAGGTCCGGCGGTAGGGACAACAGCTCGGAGAGCCATCGTCAGCAGATCTGTAGTGCGCACAGCCAAAGTACATCTCTCTGTCACAAGCAGACATGTGCAGCAGAGCAGATATTGTTTATGCTTGCCAAGCTGAAGGCTTTGAGACACGGGCTAATGTCACGGGAGTTAAAATGATGATGGGTAGCATGGGTGGGTGATGATTTAATAAGGTATGTCTCTCAGTTGCTGGCACCTCGCGGGCCATATTCGGAAATCGCCCGGTCTATGTATAGGACTGGCCAGCAGCGGCCCTGGTGAGACATTGTCAACAGGGGGTGGGAGGCAAACTGTTCTGGAGGGTCCACAAGGAAGCAATGTCCGGGCTGCCTGGTGGGCCAGAAGCCACCTGGGCCGAACTCCCTGTTCAGAATGTCCCAGCGGGTCCGACGAGCCTAACGGGAGGGGGCTGGCCCAGGGTCCGGGCGGGTCCGACGAGCCTAACTGGAGGGAGTGGGCCCAGGGTCCGGGTGGGTCCGACGAGCCTAACGGGAGGGAGCGGGCCCAAGGTCCGGGCGGGTCCGGTGAGCCTGCTGGGTGGGAGCCGGCCCAGGGTCCGGGCGGGTCCGGTGAGCTTGCTGGGTGGGAGCCGGCCCAGGGCCACAGCTTGATGCTGCTTCTTGGGGATTCTGGCAGTGATCTTCGGCAGGCTTTAATCGGGCTGCCACAGGACACAGCAGCCAGCCCTCATGTGCTCCTGGTTCTTTGCGTTGGACCCTGGCTTGTGACTCATGATCAGTACACTTACAGACATTATGTCAGACTGTATTCCAAGGGTATCACTAAGTCACCATTATAAAAAGGGGTGAGTATGGGTAAGGTTTACCAGCCTCGGTGCTGTTTATCTGTATCGATTCAGTAACGGTAACTCGGTTATGACAATCTGCTTTATTAAATAAAACTAACACCGATCAAGACCTTGAGATACTTAAACTCCTCCAGGCGGATCGGCGCGGCGTCAGCAGGGATGCGGGCGCTGCATCGGTCTGTCATGGTGAAGAAGGAGCTGAGCCAAAAGGCGAAGCTCTCGATTTACCAGTCGGTAGGAGATGGATGGATGGATAACACCAATCATCCATCTATCTTCCATTTGCTTTTCCAGTAACACACACATACAGAGACCTGTACTCATCTTTATCGGGACCATCCATTCATCTCTGTAGGAAAAACCTTAATCCCAACATGATGCATTTTTTTGGACTGTGGTAGAAAACCTGAGAACATATAAACTTCACACACACACTATGGGCAGGATTCAAAGCGCCAGGCTTGGAAGTACAAGAGAGCAGAGCTCCCCACGGAGCCGTCCATTAAATAAAATCAATTGCTTTATTTTCAGCTGAGGCCACTGCCCCTGATGCAGTTGGTACACGAGTCACACCCCATTTTACAGCTATTTACACCTCCTGTACCCACCACTGAATTAAAAAAATATATGAGGGAAAACACTGTGCTGATGAAATTAATATAACCGTAATATATCATCGCAAATCTGCAATAAATACTAAATGGATCACATTTAATTACTGGCAGGGGCTGTTAGTGCTGAAACCACTGTGAGATGTTTCTAAAGTGGTTGCTAGTCTTTGTCTCTCTCTTGGTTATAACTTCTGATGGAAAACACCTGACACTGACTCTCTAGTTTGTAAAATGTTCTCAAGGCTTCTGTTTCTTTTCATTTTACAGACCTGGCTGTTCTCCGGCGTCCCCCAAGTCATCAGAGCTGGCTTCACTTTAAAAAATTCACTGTCGGCCGAGTCTGGGGTGGCTTGAGGGACCAGGAGATGGAGCTGAGAGACGTGACCCACAGCCTGACGTAGATGCAGTGAGTGCAAATCGGGCGGCCCCAGTGTTAAGGGCCACAGGTAATAATAATAATAAAAATAATAATTGATACTTTATTGATCCCTGTGAGGAAATTGTCTTTACATCACCCTCAATTTGCTCTTTGTAGAGTAAGTTGTCCATGAAGGGCAGCCACCTGTAGTGGCACCCAGGGAGCTGGGGATTAAGGGCCTGGCTCAGAGACCCACAGACGTGCTGAGGCTGGGTTTGAACCGGCAACCTTCTGATTATAGGCACAGTGAGCCATACGCTGCCCCAAACAGGGAGCGCCTCTAATTAGTCACTCTGCTCATACACACACAATACATTAGTTTCACTGACTCAAAGTTCACTGCACAACATTTTACAGAAATAACTCAGAGTTTAGTGCGATTCCGGGAACCTGAATGTGATAACACTCTTCTGGCACAAAACTATATTTAAGCACATTTAAATACAAAATTTCAACAATATTTAAATACAATTTCAGCAGCATAAGAAATGACAATGTACTTCTAAGCAATTAGGGCGACACATCCAGGGCTTTACCAGTGAGACAGCAGATTATAACAGGATACAACAGAATAGTGATACTTTCTTCCTTCATCCCTGTGGGAAAATTACTCTTTTGCTTCCTTCTCACTCAGACTCACAGGCACATACTGTATATACGCAAGAGAAGGCTTAGGGGTCACAGTGCAGGGTCACCCAATCATGGGTTGATTCATTTACTGTAGGATCAGTAGTACTGCGCAGCCCTGTGTGCTCACTGACAGAGCATGGCTGCCTGATCCTGATGCAATGGGAACGTCTTCTTGCACTAGGCACAGCAATATAAAGCCCACATTTTTGTCATGCTGCGTGTTAACAGTATGCAGCTTAATATTTACTTTGGCTGTTCAATCAATTATATGCTTAAGGGTACAACTTCACAGAGCTCCGGTAAATTACCCAGTATTCATCATAAACGTGCTGAATTCCTCAGCTGCTGCATCACACAGCAGAACATCAGCAGGCATTCACGCTGAAATCTCCAACTTCGCGGAAACAAAACAGCGAGCGTCAGACTAGTAATCGTGTTGTCCTTCCCACGTGTTACCTGTGAAGCAATAATGTACGATACGAAGACGATGCAGGCTGACACACGTGACGGTGCATGTTTCCCAGAAGATCACAGCCCCACGGCCGGCCTCCACCCCCCCGCCCCCCTTCCACGCCCCGGGGCAGTTTTCTCAGGCGTGTCCTGCAGTTGGCACACGAAGCAGAAAGTACAGCGCGTACTTTGCTTGCTAGAGGTAAGGTAAGAGGGCTTTCTCAAATCGGCAGCCACGCCTCTTTACGCTCCCGTGGCTGGACGGGGTCGGGGTCGCGCGTGGCGCTTCACGACCTGCCTAATACTTTGACAGCTTTATTTTTCTCCTGCCCTGTTCTACGTCTTTAGGACACACAGTAAAAACTTAGGTGAAAGATGCTGGGATGAAGGTTAAATGAGGAGAAATTAAACCTGCAACGAGAGAGCCATAACCTGACATGTTTGTTTTTCCCAAGGTGCCCCCCGGGCGCAATACGGTTGGGAGACACAACGTGCCGCCTCTGAATGAGTGCAAGTTTCGCCCCGCCCTCGCCCAATTATACGTTAAGATAAATCATGGACAGCTGATTTCTCCAATGAGTGAAACGTGGGTGCGTGTTCGGCCCGCCTCCCTGCTTTTTTTTTTATCCCGTATGGTGTGGGACATGGGACTGTATTATTATCGCAGGGGCAGGTCTCTGCTGTCCGATCTGATATTCAGCGTAGGGACTGATTAGGTCCTTTGTTCTTGATTAGGGCTCAGCTCCTAACCCGCACAATAGCTGACACGCCTTCAGAAAAGAGGAATTGGTTTAGTAAACATCCTGTTGAGGAAGTTTATATCAAAACTTAAACACTTCCAAATTAAATAATTAAACTTGGATGAAACTATTTATTCACCAGTCTAGCTGATATACGGACACAGACGTGTCTTGCCATGGACACGTTTATCCGTGTACGGACAGGTTTAAGATGCCTGTCTTCTGACTTGGGTAGTTCACAGGACCATTTCAGTACAACGTAACTACGGCCCCCTAGTGGTGAGAAAGTGCTAACTTACCCTCCCGTGGCCGAGGTCAATGGTCCCCTTTACTCCAACAACTTTCATCAAACTTTGTTTTACATCTATTCTTTTTTATTATCACAAGCAGTGGATGCACATAGGATTACATAATACATATTTATTTATGTTTTTCTTTCATTTACGGCCAGCGGGTGGATATTGGCTAAAAACATTAACCATAAAGTTTCCCAAAATGATCCAGTAAAAATCCATCTGATTAAATATGTAAAATAGTCAGAGTCAGTTAAGCAAATAAAAGTACAAATGTTCCATTGATGCAATTGACCAAATGCGGCAGCAAGATTTTGTAAGTAGAATACAGTTATCACCGCATAACATACAAAGACAGTTATTTTAGTCCAGAATCAGCAGAGGTATGGTAATCAATCTGGAGGTTTAAAACAAACTTTCGGACCCACATTTCACATCAGTATTAATATATGCTTATTTTGATTCTGAATTTCTCCTGTCATGACCCGAGTAAGCTGCTGGAAGACAGACAGATGCGATGCATTTATGGCAGAACGAGCAGATAGCGATGTAGCGTAGGTTACTTGGAAATACCTACATTTTGCCATTAGAGGGCAACAAACTCACAGGAAATGTCACATTGGCTCATTTTTTAAAGCAAGACAGCATATACAACATGTCAGCTTTAAGTTTATGACACCACATCCGGCATTAATAATTTTAAAGGTCATTTTTGTGCACATTTTATAATATATATGTCTCTCCTGAAGTTGGACTCAGTGAACTCAGAAGGCTGCCGGTTCCAATCCCGCGGCCGACAGAGTGATCCCACCATTGGGCCCTTGATCGAGGCCCTTAACCCCAATCACCCCAGGGACTGGCTGCCCCCACTGTCTCCTCTATCCCAGTTCCATGAGGTGGCCTCCTGAGATGCTCTTCCAGCCGTCCTGAAGAAGCTCCCCCACATATGCTGAGCTCTCATTGGCTGCTTTTCCTTCACTCTCTGGTCAAACTCCTAAAACCATGTTTAAGTCAGGTGACCAGGTCATGTGATACGACCCTATCACTCTCCTTTGTAGGCAGCTTGGCGTATCCAAAATTTTGACTGGTACTGTGTACATGAATATGTTTGTGTGTTTGTGAGTTTGGTGAAGCATGAGTGACTGTATGATCCTAGTATTTCACCACCTTGTGATTTACACATTTTGTCCAAATGCTCTTATTTGGACTTCTTGATATGAAGGCCTTGAGCAGGTGAGTGGTGACATTTTCCTTTCCTGTACTCTCTACCCAGTAGGGAGGTCAGAGGTCAGACCCAGAATGCCTGGGGGACGGGCTTTTATACGGCTCAGCTCTCCCCGGGTTTGTCCCCATTGGCAGTCTGTCCACAAGGACGGGCCTGGTCCCTTCATGCATGTTTGTGTTCTGCTTTTCCGGAATATTCTGGTTCTCTGAGAGTCGAGTCGATGTCGGTTTCCTAACATGTGGTGTCTGCAGGCCTGTTGGGATTTCGCTTTGCCAATGGCCGGTATATCGACAGGCAGACTGGCCCCCCAAAGATTGCAATTATTCTCCAACAATGGCAGGCCTGCCTTTAATCCTAATCCCATCTGTAGAGACGCCAAAGCAGGTGGATACTCCAGCCTGATTTGGCAAATTAAATTAGAATGCTAATGACTCAGAGCAACAGCGAGGAATCACACAGAGATCTGAAGTTGTTCCTCTTATTAATGATGCCCTTTTGAATTTTCATTTATTCGTTTTACTGCTGCATGCTGGGCCGTTTGTATGGCAAATCACACAGTAATCAGTGAAGGAGGGCCTGTAAGGTCAGTTCTGACCTGGGACCAGTTGGCAAAACTCTCCATTTAGGAGAGCGCCTGTTTGCCAAGGAACACTTTCCTTGTTGTGCCATTTTTTCCTTCACAAGGTTTTTTTCCAGCCTGGAAAGGACTCAGTCAGCTGGAATCCCACCGTGAACTCTGTCTGCAGCTGGATGGTGCTGGCCAGTGTCTGGGAACAGCTGGGCGGGCATGCGTGTGTGTTTCACATGGGTTTACTACCCTCATGTCTACAGATTTTGTCCCCTCAAACATAATAACTTCTGAGAAGCAGATGGTTTAGAGAAGCCTTTCTTACATTTCCGTCTGACAGTGTAGAAATATTTTCTTGCTCTCAGTTTTTCATTGTCCTTATGTTTTGTTGGAATATGAATGAAAATGATTGACTTTTTCATAGTAAAGCACAGTGTGATATATGTGAATAAGGGTGACTTGGTGCAAAGTGTGGAGGGGGTTTGGGGAGGTGAGTGTGAGGCTGTGAGCGAGAGTATGTCTGTGTGTGTTTCTGAATTTGTGTGTGTGTGTGTGTGTGTGTGTAGTCAGAGAGAGAGAGTGTGCGTGTGTGTGTATGTGTGTGTGGCTCTGGTAGAAGGCCAGCACTGTCGACTGTACTGACTTCCTCTAGACACAAATACAGTCTAGTATTAGTTCTTTGCACAACATACCACATTTTAATTACTTTTGGTTTGCTCTTTGTAATCAGAACAAATTGGAACAAGCCCTTGCTATCTTCTCTGTGCCCCCAAACCTTTCAGGATGTTTTTTTTAATAGCTGCGATAAGCAACCCATAGCAGAAAACTCCTTATTTACGGAGAAAACAAAGACACTCCTTGGTTAACTAGTGGAACAACACAATTATTCAGTGTTCGTGAAAACAGAGATAATTGGTTCACCTCTAGTTATGGCATTCCAGATCATCATGCTATGAATAAGTTTACTGGAACAAACAGTCAGATTGGGGGAGGGGGGGCGTCTTTTCATGCATTGCTGTAAAGTGTGCAAATATGGCATTGAAAATTATTATTACTGTCTTCATCACTGTTATTATTTATTTGCTTAGCTGACACATTTGTCCAAGCAAGGTATGGAACAGGCACAGAACAGGCACGGAACAGGCACAGAACAGGCACGGAACAGGCATGGAACAGGCACGGAACAGGCACGGAACATTAGTCTGTATATTCTTAAACATTCACACAGTTGAACATGTCTACTAAAATCATTGTACATAAGTGCTTCTGTCAAGGGCTACAGCACTGACTTGGCTTTTATTCTGCCGTCATCCCATCATTAATGACAATGTCCTGTATATAACATTCCTTATTTTCACTGGCAATAAAAGGCTGGAATTATTATTACCTGTTTGTTGCCTGTTTTACAGTCTTTTTTCATGCCGAGAACAGGATCATTCGGCAGTAACACTACGGCTGGCTGAGGAACATATGGAGACCATTGTGGCAAGCAGAAGCATCTCAGATCGTCAGAAGAAGGAGCCCCGACGGCTCTCCGCTGCATCTCCGGGGTGAGCTGTGATTGGTTCCCCTGGTGATGCGCGATTCCAACAGGTCGCATCTGCCTCCAGGCGCAGCGACAGCAGTCGCCAGGGTTATGTTGTGCCAGAACCAATTCATACCTCGTCGGCTATCAAAACACAAACGTGTTTCTCTATAAGCGCGTCCTTTCTGAGTGAGCTGGCCCGCCTCATCACAGCAGCGGCCTCCCGTTTGAAATGGCTTCAGTCGGGCAGTACAGCCCGCCGACATTTGCTCACATGGACCCTTTCATCACCGCTAGGACCGGCATGAACACTTTTGTGTTTCGCTAAAATGCGGGAAAATGCCCACATACACTGCCCGCCCCCCCCCACCCCATCCCGCCCAGGGGCCAAACCCACGGCAGCCTTCGCTTTAGCTGTGAAACTCGTGGCGTCCTCAGGGCAGTAAAGGTATCAGAAAGAGAGTCTCACCGAGAGCCTTCCATACGAACGTGATGCTAACCTTAGTGTTTTCTTCGTATAGCATTTAACACGCTCTCCAATGCAGTTCCTGCTTTATTCGTGTAATTCTTTATGTAGTTGGTCACCTTACCGGCTAATAAAAGCGTTTTCTCTGCAATCAGCAGGACTTCGGCTCTTCAGAACCTCAGTAGAAGATCAGTATTGACCTTGCTGCCCTTTCTATCCACGTTTGCATTGGCGAGCATATTAAACACTCAGCACAGCAGCTACTGACATCATAAGACAAGGATCAACTTGGTGTATAATTTAAGGGTTAAGAACTGGGACTTTGTTCTTAAAAAGATGTCAGCAGCCTCCATTGCTGATAAAGACTCTTGTTCCTGTACTGTAACCCTGGTATAGAGGGATGTTTCTGTATTATAAGTATAATGGAGAGAGCTGCGCTCTCCCTGCACCCCTGGTAAAGTGAGATATTACTACAAGGCTTTCGGGTCCGTGGGACACAGAGATAAACACTCAGCCGCCTGTGGCACGGAGCCCAGTGGACATGCGGCACGAATCGACCGACTAACCCGTGACGTTGACAGAACGATGTCAGCGTTTAACTTTTTCGTACATCGGTCTTTACGGAAGGCTTTAGTCGTTTAGATATATAGCGATTTTACTTTGGGTTCCACCATAAACTGCTGTCAGGCTGTAACGAAGGGCTGTCCTCTATTACAAATGGATTCCACACACCGACAAATCAATCATGAAACCGCCACAGGAGGGTACTGTGACCTTGTCCAGTATGTAGTGCTCGCTGGGGCGCAGATACAAAATGTTCAGAGGGAAATTAATTACTCCTCAGCGTAATTTCAGGAAACACTTAAAAAGGCCAATGGGACTGGCGCCTGTGGAATGTGGAATGATTGCGGGGTTCAGTATTTGTCGGGAAGGTCAGTTTTGAAGAGACAAGCTTGAGTCGCACTAACGCAGCGCCGGACAGACTGTATTATCACTCTGATGCAGTATCGTGTTATACCAGGAGGGGGCAACAGAGGCACTCGTGCAAATGACGTTCAATCCTCAGGAACCGTGATTGGAGAGGACCTTCTCTGTTCAGCTACTCTTTAATTGCGCTACTGAATAATTATTTGTATTGTCAGTCACCTCAGTTTCCCGTGCAGTTTTCTGAGTCTGAGTGTGACTGGAGCTACCGATTATGTGACGGAAATCTTAATGCACACCACACATCGGTTCAATATTTGGGCATGAGAAAACGTAAATGACTACTGGCATATCCCTTACACCTTCAGAGCCCGTGGGACAGGCTGCAGTAGAGGGCTCAGGTCAATTAGCTAAATCATATGCAATGTATAAACATCCAAGCTGTATAAACAGGTCTGAATAAAAGGATAAACATCTCACAAGAAAGCAAAACAAATGAAAAAATAAAAGATAAAATGGCTTGTGGATTACTGGGCCCAGGCCTGGCTCAATTTGTCTAGTGCAGCAACTGGGACAGGATAGCTGTCTAGGGGCAGGAGAGCTGCTTGGGGGCAGGATAGCTGTCTGGGGACAGGATAGCTGTCTAGGGGCAGGATAGCTGTCTGGGGGCAGGATAGCTGTCTGGGGGCAGGATAGCTGTCTAGGGGCAGAATAGCTGTCTAGGGGCAGGATAGCTGTCTGGGGGCAGGATAGCTGTCTGGGGGCAGGATAGCTGTCTGGGGGCAGGATAGCTGTCTAGGGGCAGAATAGCTGTCTAGGGGCAGGATAGCTGTCTGGGGGCAGGATAGCTGTCTGGGGGCAGGATAGCTGTATGGGGGCAGGAAAGCTGTGTGGGGGCAGGATAGCTGTCTGGGGGCAGGATAGCTGACTAGGGGCAGGATAGCTGTCTGGGGGCAGGATAGCTGTCTGGGGGCAGAATAGCTGTCTAGGGGCAGGATAGCTGTCTGGGGGCAGGATAGCTGTCTGGGGGCAGGATAGCTGTCTAGGGGCAGAATAGCTGTCTAGGGGCAGGATAGCTGTCTGGGGGCAGGATAGCTGTATGGGGGCAGGATAGCTGTCTAGGGGCAGGATAGCTGTCTGGGGGCAGGATAGCTGACTAGGGGCAGGATAGCTGTCTGGGGGCAGGATAGATGTCTAGGGGCAGGATAGCTGTCTGGGGGCAGGATAGCTGTCTGGGGGCAGGATAGCTGTCTAGGGGCAGAATAGCTGTATGGGGGCAGGATAGCTGTCTGGGGGCAGGATAGCTGTCTAGGGGCAGGATAGCTGTCTGGGGACAGGATAGCTGTATGGGGGCAGGATAGCTGTCTGGGGGCAGGATAGCTGTCTAGGGACAGGATAGCTGTATGGGGGCAGGATAGCTGTCTGGGGGCAGGATAGCTGTCTGGGGCCAGGATAGCTGTCTGGGGGCAGGAGGGGCCATGCTCTGTCCATGGGGGTCTTCTGTACACTGGTGATTGTATATATTGCTCCAAGTGCCCTCTGAAGGTCCAAGAATCCCAGAGACCTTTAATGGGTCTGTCTTGTGATATTTCATTTCTCTCCTCTCTCCTCACTTCACAGTCGTCTCTCTGGGTTGCCATGAAAAAGAAACACATGAGCCTCATTGCCCAACTGTCACGGTCAGAAGACGACTTATGGGGGGGGTGGGGGGGGGGGTTGCTGCAGGAGGATGGCCCGGCTCTATGCGGACAGCAGGAAATTTGTTAGCGGAGGAGTGTGAGGGTGTCAGGAATGCTGATCGGATGCCAGTGTCCCGGGGGGGGGGGCACTCCAGATAAATGTGGAATCAGCCCTTCACCGCCCCCATTCCAACCCAAACCAGAAGGGGCGATGCATCCTCGACCAGCCCCCCACCCCCAACAGCACCCCATCCCTCAGTCTGATCACTATGGAAATGCGCCATTCTCCTGGGGCATAATGGACAAATCTTCAAAAGAACATGACATGGTTTTGCATAATTCTGACTAACAGGATACATTCCAAACTTAATGAAATAAGGAGACAGGGGGATGGCGAACAATGAGTGAAACCACCGTTCATCTTCGTTCTGCACAGATGTGGCCTAAGAACATGTGATGTCTCATCATTTTCAGGTGCTGCTGTGGTTAAGGAACTACTTTGAGGTTCCTGGTTCACATCCCAGTGAGCGATTCTGACCTAAATTGATTTGGTGTCCGTGATCAGTGCACGCTCCTTGGCTCCTTGGCTCCTCCTCCTGTACTTTCATTGGAAAGTTCTAGAGGGAAAAGGTGCATCAGACCGGTTCCTTAACCACTCTGCCATCGGCTACAATTTTAAAGTATGGGGTCAAATCCATGCTGATTTTTTGCAGTGAACATCTCTTCTGTGTTTTAACTTTTCTCTGTCTGCAGAAAGATGCAGTCAGAAAGCCTGGCTCCTTATCAGACCCTTCCTTCTGGAGCAGTAAGTGGCCGTGAAGGAGCCCATGGCCCCCAGGTGCCCGACGCGAGGCCCCCCCATGCAGCGTGGCCCCGCGACTGGGTCCCTGTGTCGCTGAGGAGTTACACCTACCTGAATATTTCATGCTAATTGGTGCTGCAGGTTAACTTTGAGAATGTGGGGGCCGCCATTGCATTATTAAAACTTCTCTCTGTTCCTCTTCTCCTTCTTTCTTGCTCCCTCTCTCTCTCGTAAAAGGCTGGCGAGTGTGTTTGCTGGCGGGGGGGGGGGGGGTGGGCTCTTCCCCTGCCTGCCCTCTTTGCTCGAGCTGCCGGACTGCAAAGGCGGTGAGGAAAAGCCCGCTTGGGGCTGGCTGTGTGCGGCGAGAGGGCTCCAGAATCTTCTGGCGTCACGCACCGGTCATGTGAGCGAGCCAGACGCGCCGCCAGTTACAGGCGGGCAGCTCGACAAAGAGGCGGCCGGCATTAAACATGCAGCGAGAGAACCTCACCGTAGACGTCCAAATTAGGTACGCTGACATTAAAAATGTGGGGCGGTCGACCGAAATCAAGGGGCCACATGAATAACAAAGGCGGGGATCTTAAGTGCACCGGTTCCTGCCGTCATCCAGGCAGCCAAGGTCATGCTTTCAACTAGTGCAGGAGCTGCCCCCCCCCCCAGCTGCTCCCAGTTCCCCCCGCTTCAGTCATTATGCGCTCGGGGATTCCTCTTCATGAGGTTTTGCCTTTAAAAAGATAAAATATTTCCCCGCTGAGCAGTAGAGGAACACAGCTGCTCTCTCTGGGCCGCGGTGACTTTATAGCCGACAACGCTGCCTGCTTCCTCTCCGCCCGCCACTACCCACCAAACACCATCCAGCTACCCCCCCACACCCTACAGGCAGTCAGGGGTGGATGAGGGGTGTCACAGCGTGGTGGGGGGGGGGGGGGGGTGACCTGGGGAGAGACTTCAAGAGACCTGGCTAAACAGCCCATATAACCAGAGTTGCTGTATGGACAGGACACAGGACACACACTGTATTGCAAATTTCGTGTGATCATCCTTTACAAAAAGGAGCACTCAGTTAAATCTGCTGGTTAAGGGGGGGGGGGGTTCTCCCTTGGTAAATTTTGCAGTGGCCCCCCTGGCTTGACGGGCCTGGGGTTAGATGCCTCCCTCCGCCCTACTACACACAGTACCTGCCTAACATAGAAGTACTTTAATTACTGACCATTGGTGGGGGGTTGGTTCCAGTTTCGGTCAAAAGCAGCATCTCCCCCTGCAGGAGGTAATGTGCACTGCAATGAAGGACACAACCAGCCCGTAGCTGCGGGTGGTGTTCAGTCGTCCTGGGCCCTAAACGCACATCTCCCTGTCAGTGATGTTCAGCTACACGTTCAGCTAAGCTGCCCCACGCTAACATGCTGCCACTCTGTCCATCTCTGTCCTGCTGGTTTGCAGTGTCTTCATTATAAACAGACTGACGTGCCTGAGGTTAGTTTGGGGGAGACAGTTGGCTGCCATTTGACTGTCAGGCTTCACTGCCGTGCCATATAGATACAGGTGGCTCTAAGTGACACCCCCACGGTGCCATGTGCAAGCAGCAAGTGACAAGAGGAGCCTTCAACACACACATTACGGACCCTGCTTACACAGACCGTGCACACACCTTCCTGACTGACTGACTGGCTCACTCACTCACCTACAGCATAAGCACTCTAATGCAGAAATGAGTCCAAAGTGATCCCCACAGACAGGCTCCAGTGGTGGAGGGGATACCCAGTGCTCCCAGTTCACGAAGCAGGCAGAAGAGGTGGGAGAAAAACTGGCCAAAATTGGCCCCAAAGCAGATGAGAGGAACATCTCCCTGATCCTATGGAAGGATATTGAGCTTATCCTCAATATGGGGAAGACACTCATTATAAAGTCACAGTGCTTGTATTTAACTCACTCCACAAGCTGCTGCCTCATACACACACACACACACACACACACACACACACACAATTATATCTTTGTGGGGACTCTCAATTCATTTCTAATCCCAACATGATGACCTTAACCTCTACCCAGGCCTAATCTTAACCATAAGGAACCAAAAAAATATGAGACTTTTGGCATTTTTACTTTTTTGATTGCAGTCGCAGGTCTTTGTGGGGACCCGGCAACGTTTACATTTGGTACCCACAATGTAATATAAACCTACTCCACACACACACACACACACACCAGTAAGCCCCAGCGTGTCCTTGTGCTCTAGCCCTGCACAGAGTAATGATAAGGTTAGTGTATACTAGAGGTTTGGGATTCACGCAGACCTGCTTCAGCCACTTCCTTATTTATATATGTGATTGTGTTTGTTTGATATAGAGGCTCA
Source organism: Paramormyrops kingsleyae (assembly GCF_048594095.1). Classification (NCBI taxonomy): domain Eukaryota; kingdom Metazoa; phylum Chordata; class Actinopteri; order Osteoglossiformes; family Mormyridae; genus Paramormyrops; species Paramormyrops kingsleyae. The sequence continues at coordinate 36,135,170 of NC_132805.1, read as the reverse complement.
CTTAAGGCAGCATCTGAGCCAGTCCTACGATTCTGCCAGCCACCCGACTCCACTGACAGCGCTGGATGGGGAGACCTTCATGAGAACAGAGGACGATATAAAAACCGATTCACCGGTACTGCAATCGGCGTGAGATTAAGGCTCTTAGGACATCTGGACGGCTCCAAGACGTGCGATTCTGCGTGAACATGGTAGCTAATGTGGTTCATTCACTCCTCATCTTCCTGTGTGGTTTAGAGCTCCTCTGCAGATGGTTGTTTAAGGTTCAGGTTCTCTCACTCATCAGGGGGATGAGTCACATGTGAGGAGATGATCTGATACATTACCTGACTTCCTAGTAAACACTTCTACCCAATATAATATTCACCGTTGTCCATTTTTGCAGCTGTGCACTTTGAAGCAATTTTTTGAATTCCCTACCTTTCAATCCCCACACTGTCCATTCTGTAGGTGTTATGAATGGCATCCAGGATTGTGTGTGAACACTCCTTCAGCAGTTCTCCCTGGTTTTTGGGAGATGTGTCACCAACAGACAGAACTTCTGTTCACAAGCATGTTGTCAGATCTTGAGAAGAAGCGAATGCGAGTGTGTTTACAGTCGGTCCGGCTTTGCACTGCGCTGACATCACCGCTGGCTCCCTTGTATCTATACCTCCGGTGTCCAGTGTGTGATCTGGAGAGGATCCAAAGAAACAGCAAAAACCAGATTCTGAAAGTTGAAGACATCAAAGTTTATGGCAGAGTGAACCCATGGATCTTTGTAAGATCAAAGACATTCACAAAAAATGGTTTGAGAAGAACATTTTTAAACACCAGCCCATAAAGAACAGGCATTGCTCCACATCCCTGCCTTCTCCTCTTCCAGCCATTTTCATGTCCCAAAGGAGCGTTCACCATCGGCTCCAAGAAGACTGACATGATCCCTCCAAGGATTCCAAGCCAAAGTGTGAACGAGCAATCAAACAGCACGAACCACAAGTTAAAAAAAAATCTAAGTGTTAAATTTTAGCTGAGAAGAACTCAGCTGAAAGACCCAGGTCATTAGTGTGTCTCACCTCAGCTGGGTGACCTGCCCTCATCTGGACCTACCTTCCTTAAATAACTATGTGGGACCGTAGCCAGGTCATCACTAGGTACAGGAGGTCAGCACCTAAAGATGAGGCTAGAGGTGGCTGAGGCAGCTAATTCCTGTGTCTCATTAGCTAAAGGAAACCATTATTCACCAAGAGGTAGTTATAGGAGAAGGAGACGTCAAACAAAAAAGGATAAACGGTTTGCTGTGCCTGTAAATCTCTTGTGGCTACGGCAGAGAGGATGAAGCTGACGTGTCCTGATCCGTAGTCTGAGCTTCTTCACAAGATGCATGACCAGACTGTCACTTCAATTTATACATAGTAGATGAAATGCTGAAGCTGAAATTAGTGGGTTGCCCTTGCTTTACACTTTCCTGGGCAATCGTTTTAATCCAGTAACTAGCCTTTTTTTTCTGGGGCCCAGTTATATTTGTACATTAGTATTTTCCCCCAGCCAGCTAACCAAACAAGTGCAAAAATGAGCCGCGCAGAATATTAAACTCGACATGACAGGGAATCTTAGGGTAATCACAGTTCACCTGTTGGCTGATCATATCTGACTGGCATGTTACAGGATCTGAGGGGCCAGTGTGCTGGAAGCAGAGGACGTGTAGGCGGCTCGGGTCACAACGTCGGCTAATGTGTCCGCGCTGTACAGGAAGTGCAGGGCGCCCGCGTTCAGAAAGCGCTGTGCTCTTGCGACAGACTGGATCACCGAAGCGGCCGCCCCAGCCCAGTGCTCGCTCTCCATGTGAGTGGAAACAGCAAGGTCACATACGCCTGAGTTGTATTTTAAATTGGGCTCCAGTCCGCCAGCTCACTGAGATCCTCTCTAAACCTTATTGCCTTGTTAATAAAACATTACCCAACACAATTTGCATTTCTTGCTCTCGTAGTGAGTATGTGTGTGTGTGTTTTCGCATGGGCGCTGGTGGCTGTAGCCTGAGTGACCCTAAAGCCTCGGTAACGCCGTTGAACCCCTTGTCCTTAACCATTTTCACTCCACTGAATCCTATGGCGATGCAGGTATTAGGCTGGAATTTGCTGTAAAGCTTAATGGAGCTGGAATAACCCTGTCCTGAGCAGGACCCCTGTCTGTCTCAGCCAGTAAAGCCACACTGGCTTTCATGTCCTTTCTGTATCACTAAACCTTCACGTCATGAGGTAACAAATGAGTCCCAGTTTCAGGGTTAATGCAAGGCCGCCATTTCCATTCGGCTTCCTGCGGATCCATTTGTACTGAAATGAAATCTTGAATATTTTGTGCATTTTTTGTACTTCTTGTAGGTGTAATGAAATACTTTGAAACAGTTGCTGTTGTTATTGTTGGGATTGCTTTTTCTTGCTGATTCCCCTGTGGTGAATCATTGATTTTACTACGGTTTGAAATTTTAAAATCCGCTGAATGAGATCATCCTCATCACACCTGTCAGAAGGTTGCTTCCTTTGACGCCCCCATGAATTTTTAAAGGTGTCTGCGCTTTTCTCAAGTGTATCTTCTCAAAAATATACATCCCAGTGTTTGCCGGTATCTCGGCTCTCACCAGCGCTGCCAGATGTGTGTGTGTGTGTGTTGTCAGAGATGTATATTTACGTCCTTTGCACCGTCATGCCAAAAGCCATCTTTGAAATAACACCTCTTTTCTATGTAGGGTTTTGACAGTAACACTCATCCAGTGTTGCTTGGTATGTCAGTATCCATGGGAGGGAGAGGGTGAGGTCAAATACACAGCCAGATCCGACTCTCACAGGTGGGCTGTTCTATTATCCATCCGCACCCCCAGCCCCCACGCTTCAGGAGACCCCTGCAAACCAAACAAACAAGAGCATTCTTCTGGCTGAAGTCCTTCAGATCTAAGATGAATATTTTTACCCGACTGCAGTATGTCCTCCTGCTGCCTCTAGCATGAACGCAGGCAGGACTTCATCCCCAGGAGCCTTACCTCCTGCTAGGCTATGGGTTTGACGGGCCACTAAGTGGCATTTGTACGCGGTGGGGAGTTAGTGGTTAACAGCGTCTGCCGGTGCTTGCAGACAAAAGGTACGCTAGCGGTTAGCGGTATAGAGTCAGCGGTCAGCAGCATTTGTAGGACAAAGCCTGGTGCGGGATGATAGCAGTTAATGGCATGTCAGGGTGTGCTATCAGTGATCTACAGCTATGGAGCTGTCCGCGTGGGGCCGCCATGACCTGGCGCTGCGTCGCGCTCGCAGCTGAAGCTCCGGAGTCTACAGGACAGAAAGACACTAACATTTTACCCCACAGACCTGTTCCAGTTTTTACCCAGTATTATATGACATATTGCATCTTCTTTCACATCGTTTTTTCACTCATTTCCCAGTAAATAATTGACACGGTGGCTTACGTTTGTTTCGTGTGCCAATTTCTGTTCCCCCAGACATCACCAGAATTATGATGAATGCATTGAATGATGTGCTATTTTTGGCCAATTCAAATTCCAGATATATTCCAAATATACGTTATTATAGAACGGTATCTCAGAGTGCCCCCATTTTCATTCGCTTTTCTGATACTGTGCATTTCACATCACTGCATGTCTATCTGAGCATGGTCTCAATGTTTTGCTCCATCCATTTTCATTCCGAATCACTTCCGAATTGTTTCCAAGCAACAACAAATTTACAAATTCTTCTTCATTTTTGAATCACAAATGCAACGCATCGTATAAAAGTAATTGTAACCCTAAAATTAATTTCAGCTTGACTCACACCACAGGCACCGTCGAGAAGCAGCAACATTAATGAATATTCATCATGCTGCCCTTCTTTGTCTGAGGCTTCCTCAAACCAGCTCCCATTGGCCGGTTAAAAAGAGGCACATTCCTCATGTCAATAGGAGACTGTTAAACAAAAGATGTGTCCAAACAATAATGTAGTAATGATGATCATGTGATGCTAACTGACGATCCCAATACGATATCTGCTCATAAGCTGCAGGCCCTTATAAACATTTCCTAGAAGATGTCAAAGATCTCAAAGAGTATTTCAGGATAGCCCATAATAGTCAGGCTAGCTTGGCTGTGATCTGGGCGTTCTCGCAGACCGCTTTCCTCCTCCCTGACTGTCCACTCTCACAGTCAGCTTTCTTACAGGGGATTACATCACATCACCATTTAGCTGGTTAAACGAGGCTCCTATTAAGAACAGCTCCGATAGCTAACATCTTTACAGTTTCCTGTTTATTCACCAGGATATTTTTACAAAAGCAGTTCATGGTAAGAGTCTCAACTGAACGTCTCCACAGCAATAACTTCCCTAGGTGCTTGACTGTGGATCAGTTAGGTCAGTTCCTTAACCGCTGCGCCCCCTGCTGGTCCGTGTCTGCTACTAGATCTTACATTCTCCTCCAGCATACATGCTCTCTGCTGCCCACATGTATTTTATTTATGCTGCTAAAGTTCAGGACTGCCACACAGTTCCTGGGAAGGCAGTGGATACGTGAGAAGGCACGTTAGAGAAGTTGCGGTCCAGAGGGAGGTGGTGGAGTTAATGAAAGGTGAGGGCTGCATGTCAAACAGACGAAGGGAGCCCTTCGTGTCACGCCGGATGGACTGTCAGCGACGCGGTGGACGGCAGGAAGGGGCGGGGCCACGCGGCGGACGGCGGGAAGGGGCGGGGCCACGCGGTGGACAGCGGGAAGGGGCGGGGCCACGCGGTGAGCATCAGGCGTCTCCTCACATTAGCCTTCAGACAGAATGGCACACATGCCGTTCACTCGCTCTAAAGGTTAACAGATGTTTCCCCTTTCAGAATGTCCCCTGTGACTTTCTGAGGGTGGGGGGAGGGCATTTTGAGTAGGGGGGAGTCGCCTTTGATTCTAACCGTTAGAGCCACTTCCAGTTAGATTCTACCGGGACAATGACAGTTGCAAGATCTGCCTTCAGCGCCCCCCCCAGCTGCCCAGCCCGCTCCCCCCAGCTTTTTACGCAGCCCCTGCCAGCAAGCTGTATATCACAGGCCACCTGCATCAACATAACCGGCCGTTTTAGATGTCAGTCACGAGACTTTAAAGACTCACAGCCCTTTGTCATTAGAGCAGCCACTTAGATGGCTTCAGACAAGAAAGAACAGACAATTATGGACTGAAAGCTGTTTTTCTTGAAGGTATTCTCATTCCAAACAAGCGAAAGACAGAAAACCATAACTGCCGTATCTGCTTCAGATCATAGCCCGTGTTTCGATAAACCCCTGTGTATTTTATTACATTTCTTATTAAAAACACTGTGGGTTTTCCACAGTTCAACATTGTTGGGATTCATTATCAGCTTAAAAGCGAGACCGTTGCCTTGTGCACTCAAGGCAGTGAACGACCATCACCGAGTTCCCCTTAAGTCTCACAAAATCGCCTGTCGTGGATTTCTGTGGAATTATACGCTGTCTTGAATTCAGGTAATTTTCTGACCAGTATTCAAGCATGAACTGCAATTTGGCTTCAAAAAGGGATCTCGCTCCCGGTTGCGGCTCTGTTCCCATGCGACTCCTCCTCGTGAAACACAACTGTGTTGCCATTCGGCAGGAGCCCAAGGAGACTCTAATACCAGCCATTCTCCTTTTAGCTTTATGTTAAATAATAACGGTGACCAGGCTCTGTGAAGGTAATGCACCGTAAGGCAGGCTGAAGAACTGCCGGGTGAAACACGGCAGGTTAGGTGGGAAGGAGAAGCTCTGTTGATGTTGTTTTATATCACGTTTAATTGCTTGAGAGGTGAGTTTATGGAAAGCCACTCAGACACTCAGACTTTGCTCCATTTGCAGAGGTTAAGCCCCTTTTCGCAGTGCCTCCCCCATCCGCAGCACCTTGGCTAGAGGGCCGGTAAGCACTGCCGCTGCTTTTAACTCCATATATTTAAACATGCCCCATTCCTGGTTTGAAATGAGACTCGGTCGGTGGCTTTTAGACCTGGAAAGCTGAATCACTTTCTTGGATATGGAAGTCAACATATGGCTCATGGAAGGTGAACATCTGCACTGAAGGTGGTGCTGGCTGGCTGCAGAACACCCGACCAGGGTTTTCCAGCGTAGGATGGAACTGAGGTCACGTGACGCGTACCACAGCAAAGCCGGACCGACGCGTCTGCCGCAGATAAGCGGACAGAGCCTCTCACACGCCAGGCTGACATCTGACCCAAACAAACAAATGTTTACCACTACGCTCCGTTCGCTTGCTGAAAGTCACTCCCTGTGGGCTTGTGCCTCGCAGCCCGCAGACGTGCCGGACGCTGCGGCTGTGAGAAGCACGGCTTGGACCAGTGTGCCACGCCGTCACACAGACATGCTGGCGATGAAGGCAGCAGGAAGACTTAAGGAAACGACGGCGAAGCCGCAGAGCTGCCGGGACACGGCCCGGCGCCCGTGTCATCGTCCCGTTTAATTGCTGGCAAGCCGCCAAATACTTTAATCCTGTGTGTGTTTCTATTCCACGACAGAATTTTAAACCGCATGTCAAATGCGAGTTCATGCTATTATCTCAGCCAGGACATTCCTGCTTGCAGAGGACCATGGGAAATGTGAGTCTCCCTTTTGTTATTGCTTGTTTTCTATCCTCCTCTGCAGTATGATGGGATTTACTCTGTGAGCTGGCTACAGGCTATGTGTGATTTAAAGGATTCTTCTCCCTCCTCCAGTTTTTAATAAACCCAACCCCAAATCATCTTCAGCGCCACATAATCTAGGCTGTCTGATGAATCACGCGTATTTATTTTCTTCTTGCCGATTACGGCCCCTTATTCCTGTTCTGCCACGCTTGGAGACTTTGGCATATTGCTCCGCTGGAGTTGATCCCAAATCTTCAGGTTCCCTTCCACTCATGTCACTTTCCCTTCAGATGAATCAGCAAATCTCCAGACTCTCTCCGGTCCCACTGCCCGCTTTCTGCATGGGGAGGAACTTTTCAAGCCCAGGCAGTGAACTGCTGACACCATCACCAACCTCGCCGAGAGGCGAGAAACTTTTTAGACTCGTAAGAAAGGACATTTGCCGAAACGACCGCTGGCGTCATGCTGTATGAAGAGTGTGCATGAGAGAGGCCTCTCTTGACCTTTTGCCCATTTTCTCCTCAGCTCAATGGTTGCCCTTTCTAAGTAATTCACAGGTGTCTGCAGTACTGTGACCCCCCCTAACCCTCTATCACTAGCACAGTATAGCATTTTCCATGCTGGATTTAAAAGCAGTCTTCCGATTCACTATCAGAGACCCTGTTCCACACTATGGCCCCATGCAGGAGAGAGTAAAGGAGACTAGATGACCGCAGTCCACCGCCTTCCGAAAACGAGTCCCTAGAAGGCAAAGTTAGAGGAACCCTGACAACCTCCCCACCGGCAACAAACACAGCTGGCTCTGTTGTCCTCTGCACACTCTTTGATGATGGTAATATTCAGCAGGAAAAGGAGAATCTCTCCATGCGATCTTGGCTAGTGCCCCAGATGAATTCTTTTACAAATTAGAACAAATAATCAGATATTTTTTATTTATGTTTATTCCTCACTAGTAAAACTGAAAAAGATTAGATAACTATGCCCAATCAAATTACTCATAAGGATTCAAAATCTGAATTAGATCTCTATCTATCCATTTTGCATGTTGCTTGTCCAGGACAGGCTTCGGGGACCTGGATGCCGTCCCGTGATGCCCGGGGAAGCGGCCTGTACCTGTGTCAGGTCCATTGCAGAGTAAACACAAACACTCACACACTATTGGTTAATTTAGACACAGCAATGGAGCTGCACTGTGGGAGGAAACCTGTGTAAAGATGAGGAGATAATGCAAGATGGACACAGAGCCGAAAGCAGGGGTCCACGGTGGAACCCGGGTTCGTCGTGTGACGTCACCGATCACTGAGCTGCCGCTGCAGGATATTTACATGACGTCAGTTGTGTGTAGCTTTATCAATCCCATTCGAACCCCACCTGTGCCTGCTGGGTGTGTTTATGTGTACCCCATCACCCCAGGGTGCTGCTAGAGATTCCGGGCCCCATAAAAGCACATAATTGGGCCCCAAACCCAGACCAATCCAATTATGTTGGGCCCTTGGAATCGTCATAATTCGCCCCCATTACACCCCTGTCCTCACACTATCATGACCGGACTCCAGTCCTGTCACACCAAGATGACATAAGCAACTCCTTCCAGGACAACCCTGTTGTGACCCAGACTGGATTCGCCAGCGCCCCCTGGAGCTGCAGCAGCGTCATTGCTGAGGAGCAGCCTAAGTGGCATGACCTCCCTCTCTGCCGTCACCCCCCTCCTGTCCCCTCCTCACTTCTGTTTCACCTCACGCGGCTGTGATTCAAACCAACCTGTGGTGCGATACTTCACACTCGTGAAAAAAGGGCAAAGTTAATATTTAATCTTCTTGTGTTTTTTTTTTCTCTCTGCTCTGTTTGGGTAGCCAAAAAAAAATACAACTTTGGATTCTTGGAACTCATAATTGCATTCAGGCTCCTCTCCCAGTGCGTGCGGAAACAACGGCTGAGATTGTTAGGATGCTCTTTGAGCTCCTGGTGCAATGTATGTCGAGCGGAGTGTGTGTGCTTCCGTATGCAAGTGTGCCTCAGCTACAAATCAGGCACGGCCAGATGCACTGGAATTGAATGCACAAAGATACAGAGATAGATACAGGTTATTTGCAAATGGGAACGCAATGCAGTGCATTTGACAAACATTGAACCGTCGCACAATTCATAGCCCTCAGCTATGCTTTGTTAAACCAACAGAGTCATGAAATTCTATTATTAGATCGGCCCCCAAAGACGATAAGCATTTCTTTCCTTTTTACCTCTCACGCATTTTTTTGTGAGATGTTTGTCTTTTTTTTGTTTGTATGTCAAATAAAAAGAAATAGGACATCGAGAACAACAGATTAAGGAACTGGAGTACTAGCTGATTTCGCACATACCCTGTACAGCTCCCGTTAGTAGATGACAGTGGCTTGGGGCTTTATTCCAGCCCTGAAATAAAGCGCTCTAATGCAGCGCTCGGAGTTTTTCGTCTTCCAAAAACCACAGCCGTGATTCCTGGGTCCAGGGCCCCGCCGGCCGAGGCCCGCCACCATTTTCTGCGTGCTATGGTGTGTTTCACATTTGACATGCAAAGGACGATGCTGTGAACACTGTAGATTTGTCAGGAGGTGATTCCGCTCAAGAGGACTGCCCAGAATAAACTATGCTCTTATGCACTAATGGCCTATCTTTCATGATTCAAGGGGGAGATGGATGATTTCTGAGAGTATGGAATTTGTATTCGTAGAATTATAGCGGCTTAGAATTTCATTCCGCGCTAGAGTTCCTTGAGCCGTTCCTGCCCCTACTTGGATTTAGATTTCAGGTTTTTTGCCTGGGAAATCCAACACGTCCCCGGTTATGCAGGCTACAACCCTTCCCTCTGAGCATATGAGTCACGCTGCATCGGATCTGTCACAGGTTCGACACCCTGTCACCCTCTGCTGCCGCTTGTTAGCAATTAAAGGACTTTGAGGGGGTCTGGGAAACAGTGCAGGCAGAATTCAGAGGAGCTGCTGCTGATTGCAATCAGATGAGCAGGGGGGTTGGGTGGTGGGGGTAAAACAGTGGGTGGTGCAAGAGAGACTGGGGGTGGGGGTGCTGATTGCTCATTAGCTATAACACGGAGTCTTAACCCTGATTGGTTTATGATGTGGCTTGTGGACAGCAGTGGTCCAGACCTTTGATGGTGGCAGGTGAGGAGATTGTGAGTTGCCGTGGTGATTCTGAAAAAGAGGAGATGCTGCCTATTGGCAGAATGCAGAACATAAACAGGTTATTTAGCATTTTATACCATGCGGAATAGATAGAAGGGAACAATGAGAGGTGACACTGAACGGGTAAACACCTGGGGGATGTGCTTAGTGTGCATTAATGTGGTTATTTTACTTACACTTTGGGGAGACAAAAAACAGTCCCGAGGGTGTAGGGGCCCCCTACCCATCATCCCCAGAGGTCTAAGGCATGTCAGAGATGATGTAGGCATTAGAGACTGGGGTGGGGGCTTACAGGGGGTGCAGAAACAGGGACCGCTTTACGCAAGCCGGGACAGGTTGGGGTGGGGGTCGGGGGGGTGTACAAGCTGTATTTTAACTGCTGAATAATTCTCCCTCTGTGGAGAGAGAAGCGAAATCCACCTGGCTTTAATTTGACTGTCAGCCCCCAGATAATAAAGCTTGCCGCTGTCGCGATGAAAGTGCCCAATGAGGGAGAGGGAACATGAAGGGGAGAGAAGGGGTTCATGGGAAAAAAGAATCTGCCAGTTCTCCCACTGACCTTAGCAGAAGAAACTGAATCAGGGTTCATGTGATTGCCTCCTTTCCCTTGCTATTCTTGTCACTCTTCCACGGAGAGTCATGCCAGAACGTGATGAAAGACGGTCATGAGTGGCTGTGACACGACATTCGACACCGTCAACTTGAAATCCATTCCCCTGTCACAGATACACTGCCTCTTGGGGTAAATTGCTGTAATTTGTGTTATGCTTTTCAAAGCAAGCAGAGGTAAGGGCATTCGCTGCAGGGTGATCATTTTATGACTGGAGCTTGGAGCTTAACCAATTCGGATTAACTGTGAAATATATTCAGGTACATTTTTAAAAAAAACCTGAATATGAATTTCAGCATGAACTCGAACTCTTCTGCTTTCATGTGCCTTTATGTACAAAATGCATTTTTTTCATCTAACCCTAACCCTAAACGAAACTGACTCACCCTGTAAAATCCAAAAAGCAAAAAGCAAAAAAATAAATAAATAAATGTACCTCTGCCACTTTTGCAATATGTACAGATACAATTTCTGACACTCACCCCTTAAAAGGTGAAGCCCTTAATTTGAATAATGTCTTATCAAGCAAAACACCAACAGAAATTCAGGAGATTACTAATGGATCTGCTTCCACTGTGAGCCCTACAATGAATATTGTGGCACACTGTAAAACGTAACTGTGACTCATAAAAACGACGCCCCGGGTAAAACGTGGTCATTAAGGTGGGCTTTGCAGAGATTAGGAAGCAAATGAGGCTCCAGTAAACTATTTCATCTTGCCTGGAAAGACAGGCAAGTAAACTATTAAAAAGTTATGTCTGGAACTGCATCCTTCTCCCCTGATGGGAATAAGGACAATCTTACATTTCTTTGTAATAAACTTGCAGAATGAATTAGTAATCCCGCGGAGAATACAAAAATCACACATCCATGCAGCTTCGAACTGCTTACCGTGGATATGGTTGTGGCGGGGGGGCATGAAGCCTATTCCAGGCGACATAAGGCACAAGGCTGGGGTACACCCTGAATGGGATGCCAGTCCATCGCAGGGCAATTTACAAAAGCCATTTAGCCTACCCGCATGTCTGTGAGAGGAAACCAGTCTGATATGGGGGAACGTGCTGACTCGACACAGAGCAAAGGCGGGATTTGAACCCACAACCTTGGATGTATGAGGCAACAGTACTACCCACTGAGGTACTACAATATAAATTGAAAACAGGATAGAACCATAATATGATTATTCAGTAAATTTCAGACAAAAGTCTGAAAATCAGATTTAATACTGCATGTGATGAACCAATAAGACGTTTCATGCCTTGTTGTTTGGGTGTTGCCTGCCCCAGGATTACCTAATTATTTTGAATATCTTCTGACTCAATTGTTTCATTTTGATTTCTCTAATGGAATTATAGCATGCAATCGGTTGCCAAGATTAAGTGCACGGAGACAGTCATTCGCGTTGTCCTATTTTCGGTCCTCCGCTCCCAGTAACCGTATCTCGGAATCCTGACCACTCACACTCAGCTGCTGTTACACACGACTGAATGTAAATGTATTTTTTTTACAACTGCATTTTTCATACGCATTTTTTCTGGACACAATCTGTCAGGACTGCCCTCTTGTTCGCCTTTTCTGAGGGTGTCAGGAAATCGCTTTTGCTTATTTTGTTTTTCTCCCCCAGACGCAGCGCGTGTATACATTTAAAATTTAAAGCGTTATAAGAGGCTGTGAATAGCTTATTGTAATTTCAGGGCACCGTTGGCCTCACTGGGTGGCAGCTGCGCAGCCTGAAACTGTAAATGAAGCTCTCAGATTTATTTTTGTTTGAAAAACGTTAAACGGTCCGATGCTGAGGCGAACGTTAAATTCCGTAACGTCCGCTTGGCGGACCGCACAAAGGCCGATTTGCATATGGGCGGGCTTAAATGGGTGCGGTGGCGCTGAAGCCCCGCCCACGCGTCGCGCTGATTGGTTAGAAAGCGATGGGCGGAGCGACCATGGGCACCCACATGGAGTCTCCCTCTCTGTGTCGGCGGAGTGAAGCTGCTCCGAAGCCGAGTGACGTTCCTGTTGGAGCATAGTCTTGTTGACACTTGTCTTCTGCTGATTGAATGACAGTATCTGTTTTTATGCCATATAACTTTTTAATCCCCTCAGCTCCGGTTCTGTTTTTACAAAGCAGATTGCTGTGTATTTTATTTGTGCGCTTTCTTGGCTCAAATGTAAAATATTGATGAAAAGGGGGAAGTTTCATGTCACACTGGACAGAAAGTGAGCTGGCACAAACATGAAGGACGCTGTAAAGTTTGCAGTTCCATTCCTGTTTTTCATCTTTATTTTATCCCCCTCCACGACCGCTCCGTCGACGCTGTACCACGGAAATGTGGGTGAAAACTCGACTTGGCAGACGCTCGTACCTGTCAGCTCAGAGCGCCGCCACCCCTCGCCGGAATCGGGACCGGGCAGCGCTTTAGCGGGGAAGGGAGCCTCCGATTCCAGCGCTGTCCCCCCAAGCCACGACAGCCGCCGGTCTCTGGAAGCCTCAAGAAGTTTAGGCGGGCAGTTAAAACCACCGTACGCGCTAAGAGCTGATGCCGCGGAGCTGGAGACCCAAGTCCCGGACGTAAACAGCAGCGCCCCCGAAAGTGGACAGGCAACGCCTTCCGGGCCCCCGGTCGGTGCGGGCGGTGTCTCCCCGCGGGTCCCTATGGCCATGCCGCGGAAGCCGAGGGCAGCACCCGGGGAGCTGTCCTACGCTGTCCCCGTGTCCGAGGATGCGCGTATCGGGGACCTGATTTTCACGGTGCCCGATCACAGGTTTGCCAGGCGGTGGTTCGAGGTGGTTCTGGGCGTGGACTCGCCGGTCCAGATCGAGCGGGACTCGGGCCGGCTGTACTTGGCGAGTAAGCTGAGGAGCGCTGCTGATGTGCTGGTTAAAATCCACAACTTCGGAGGTAAGACCGGCGCGTCGAGCCCGAGACCCCGAGCAGCCCGGTGGGGATGCACCCGTATGCGCATTAAAACTAAGGCGCTGGTATCCGGATAAAAAGTTTACGAAGCCAGACGGTGACTGTAATAAAAGTTTCCGAACTTAAGGCGCGATTTAATTTACTTAAATTGTTATTTAACTCGTCATCTATAAACTAATTTGGTGATGGGTAATTAATGTATCTGCCAGCCCTAGAGTTAATGAAGATTCACGGATCTGATTGTCAGTGATGTTTTGTAGACTGTGTAATTTAAATAAGGTAATTAAATATCACGCTCCGAGATCTCACCTCCTTCGATGTAATTAAAATGTTAAATGTTTTAAAGCACACGAATTGCACATAGTTGTTGGAAATATAATTTCAAATCGAAGGACTCACTGGTGGATAAACTGTTAGAGCGACACCTACCACAAGACCAGATCCCAAATGCCCAGACTGAAACATCACCAGAATTTTCATTAATTTGCCTTTTAATGCGTTTCATATGCATTTAGTCTTGTATGAGTTTGCTTACACGTAGACAGTCTGCTGTAAAGCCGTGATGTGCGGCTCAAAATCGCTTTAGGCTCCGCAGACGTGAGCGGCTCCGCTGACGAGGAGCAAAGTGCCGCACAGTCACTAATTTGCATGATTTGAGCAGGGGGCGGGGCGCTTGTGTAGCTTACATGCATTATTTTAAAAATATATTTTATATATTACATATGCGTACTTATTTTGAGTTGTGCACCTTAAAACTTTTTTTAATGACCTCGCTCCATATATTTTAATGTGGTATGTGAAGCAGATGTGACAGGAGGTCTTGGAGGAAGACTCCAGGGACCCAGATCAAGCTGTTCAAGCGCCTGTGGGGGGGCTGGGTCCCCGCTAGGTGCCCGCGTGGCTCTCGCGCTCTGCTGTCACCCTTGCCGGGGGGGGGGGGGGGTTGGGGGGGGGGTGTTGCCTTCGGTAATTAGTGAATGAGGTAAAGCTCACGTGCAGAATCAGCTTCCTGAACTCTCTGGTCCTGTTGCCAAGCTCATCGAATTCCCAGCTTCATTCCTAACAGTGAGTTTATGGAGGACCCCACTCAGCATTGTTGCTAGCTGTGTAAAAACATCTTTACAACCAACCCCATTCATCTTTAAAAGTATGCTTTTTGTCCATTGTTGAATTTACGTTACCCGTGAACAGAGCGCGGTGGTTTGGATAACAGTTCACAGTGAATAAAAATTCCCTGAAGTCTGAGCTGTCAGGGTTAGGGTTTAGGGGGGCGTGATTCCTCACAATCTGCTGCATCTGCAAGTCTCAAAGAAATCGGAGCAGCAGAAAATGTGGCTCCTATGAGCTATTCTGTTGCTCTGAAGGCGAACCCACACGGCGTGTTTGCTTGAAGTAATTAGTGATATTTATCCACCTGGAAATTTACTCGCAATTCCAAACAGATCCCCACTGGGACAGCAGTTTGCTTGTTTAAGGAAGGATCGCACCAGGTTCTGATGTAGCGCTTAGGTGTCTTGAATGAAATAGGTCCCTTGATTAGGGAACTAGTCCAGGGGTCTTCAAATGACAAGAAAGTGAGTGTAAGGTAGCATATCCTCCCATGAATATAGTGCTTTGGGGGAAATCCCATAAATGCATGGTTTGCATGGTTTGAGTAGAGCATATAAATCAACAATATTCATGACAGTATTATGTTTGCACACAGAAGGGGAAGAAATGAGTAAGAGTCTTATCAGCTTCTTTGCAGGTATCTTTCTGTTGTTTGGCCTCCAATGTTCTGCTGGATGGTAAGTATGGACACAGCATTAATATTTCCAGTCGCCGGTGAGCCCCAGACAGCACCTTCCACTTCGGGTTCTGCAGAATAGCTATTGCTGTTTACTCTGAGGAAAAGCACATTATGCTGCGTACGTATGGCCTGATGAGCGTCTTAGGTGGGCTTTATGGATTATGTCTGGAGGTCTCGTGGTTCCAGGTCAACTTCACCGCGTGTCACCGCATCTGTGTCCGCCGCCTCTGCACATGGCCCTGGTTTTTGTGTGCGTCTTTGCGTACGAGGACCGTGACTCCTGCAGCATCCGAGAAAGCAATTATATGCAGCAGTGCAGCCCTGTCTCTGCGGGCCTGGGCTTTTTGTCTGGGTTATCCGTGAAGAGACTCATTCTCCTTACATTCAGGAAAAGGGAGTCAAACTGGTGGTCTTGAGGGAGATAATTATTCCTGAAACTGTTGTCCACCCCCACTCTGGCACATTTTTTGTGTGTTGTGAAGAGTATTGTTTATTTTCTCCCATTTATATGAGACTTTAGGTGGCTGTTTTCCTTTGTGTGTGTCTGTATGTACTTTTTTCCCTCTTCTTATGTCCTGCCTGATACAGCTTCTGCGGCAGTAGAACAATTACCCTGGATTTCTTTCACATGAAATAAATTCTACATAAACAGTATGAGCCATGTTTGTTGGCTGTAGGTCTTGTTTATATCTAATTTCTATTTGCTATTCTGACTCCCTCCAATAGTAAATTATGCCAAATATCTGGTATGTGTTGAATACCAGAACTAATATATCCTCCTGAGACCCAAGGAAAAAAGTGTCCTTCAATTTAAGTTATTTGTCTTTGGAGGAAATAAGACATCTTACAATTTAGATTTTTTAAAATGTATTTTTATTTTTAATTTCACAGCATGTCCTCTTTAGTGCACAACAGGAATAAATACGTTTCCTTACATCAGTGAAAAGATAGATGCAAAAATAAAATGCCCACTACAATGGACATAAATGAATGGGTGGGGTCTCAGGAGGATACAATTAATAACATCCCCAAAAATTGGGGAGCTGTACTGCACCTCCACACTTGGGGAGTCTAACATAACCTTCACTCCGTGTGTGGAGTGTGCATCTCCTCCACGTGTTTGGGTTTCCCCTGGGTACTCCGGTTTCCTTCCGAAGTCCATAATTGCTTGTAATGCATGATTGTGAGTTTGTGAATATGTGCCCTGCAGTGAACTGGTGTCCTATCCAGGGTCTACACTCGCCTTGTGGTCTGTGCAGCATTGGATGAGCCTTCAGACCCATCAGAGCCTGAATGGGACAGTCGCTTTGAAGGTAGATGGATGGTGTGAGCATTTAACAAGGTTTAATATTTATTTTACAGTTTCAGTGCACATCATTTGTTTTCTATATTTAGTCCACATAGTCATCCAGTATCATCAGTGTGTCTGTGCGTTTAACTATTATGCACAAGTGACAAATGTAATTGTGCCTGCAGATTCCTTTCAAGGCCCACAAACTGGTGACTCATTGGTATGTCAGATACTATTGCTGTTATTAACAAGCTGCGCGTGCGCACACACACACACGCACACACACACACACAGAGGCTTCGTAACAGTGCAGGACACAAGCTGCAATGGCCTGTTGTGTATGTGTCTGTATGTGTGTGTGAGAGAGAGAGTCTCTGCAGGGCCTGTCTCTAATCCTCCTAAAGATGATCCCCGTGGTTCTGCCATTGGCTTGGTAAACACTGATAATGGGCTCTGTACATGTGGAGCATTTCCCCCATCGCGCTTCTACAGCTGCTGTATTCTTCCCTTAAGGGATGGAGGCCCCCATGAAAGTTTGAAACCTAGCAAGAAAACAACTTTATCTTTCCCTGAACACAGAAAATACTCTACATTAAGCGCCTGCCTGGGGTTTGCGCGCGAGATAGAGAGGGGGACAGGGGGGGGGGGGGAAATCACTGAGAAAAACTAGCGCATGACATATAAAAGGGAAGACAGGAGAGAGGCTGACTGAAGAGTAAAACCGGAGATGTTCAGAGAGAAAGTTTTCTGGGACAGAGGGTGGGGGGGCTCATGGAGACACACTCACAGAGGATTTCTTATAGGTGGGGCCCAAAGATCAGGAATGGACCCTCTGAAACCATCACTGCTTTGGAAACAATCGCTGCATGTCAGTGGCCTCGGGCGGTAACACACTACACCAATGTTTGCTCTTATAGCGAAGGGATGTCGGCTTTCACTGCCATTGTCCAGATGAATAAAATTCTGGGAATTTTCAAAGTTGGAAACTTTCCATGGGAATTAATTGGAACAAACTGAAAATTTGCAAAACCTATCGCAGGTTGGGCTATAGTAGGGAACTTAAATGTAGTTAAAAGAAACATCTTGACAACACTAATATTTATATCATTGTATAAACAGGTGTTTGTGAGTAATTATGTGTAAAAACACCACTAAATTAGAATCTGCATCAAACACGTTGCTTGTAAGCTGTATTCTATGTTGTATTATTCATACAGTTTGTTTTTTTTTGCCATAACTGACAGCTTGTGTGGAGTTTCACAGAGTTCAGCATTTACAAAATTCCCTAACGTAACGTCCCATGGAAAGTTTCCAGAAATTTGCTGGCCCTTTGCAACCCTACCGCCTGTGGAAAGTTTCAGGAATTTTGCCAGAAATTTTCCACCCCTGTGCAACCGCACAGGTGAGCCCTTTTCCCTGGGCTTTATCCTTCTGCTGTGTACTTGGTTGTCTTCGTCTAAGAGAGAGCACAGCTGGGACTTGTGTACATTGTGACCTTCGCATAAGAAGACCGCTACTGCGACATCCCTCAGACAAAAGGTAGCTCAGGGAGCAGAGAGAGGTATCTGCACGCTGTTTAGCACTCTAACGTTGGTTTCATAACAGAATAACGACGTGATAGATTTTGCACTTCTCTCAGGGAATGATTTGTTTGTTCACAGACCGTGACTGTGAGACAGATGTCATTCTGTCAAGTTGGGTGGGAGGGCGCTAATTGGCTGGCAGTGTCACGATTGCCTGCCGTGTGCCTTTATTATCCTGCTAGGTGCCCACGTGCTATAGGTCACCAGCAGCTCCTCCCGATGGCACCCGCTGATTTAGCGTCTGAAAGGAAGGCAGTGTGGGTGGATTTGTGATCCTAAGGAGGACATTATATATCCATTTTGTGGAAGACTCTGGTGTTGTGGACAGTCGAGTCTGACAGAGATAAAGAAACGACCAAACAGCGATAAAA
Organism: Paramormyrops kingsleyae; assembly: GCF_048594095.1. Taxonomy (NCBI): domain Eukaryota; kingdom Metazoa; phylum Chordata; class Actinopteri; order Osteoglossiformes; family Mormyridae; genus Paramormyrops; species Paramormyrops kingsleyae. The sequence continues at coordinate 36,116,810 of NC_132805.1, read as the reverse complement.
ATTGGGGAGAGAATGTTTTATGGCCCAATGACTATGTTAATGGATTTTCCGTGTCTGGTGGGGGTGGAGGACACTTTGCTGAGCGTGATTCTGAAGTGAACTGGACTGCCTGGCTGCCCGGCTCTGATAGGCTTTCTTCACCTGCAAGCCAGGTTGCATTGAGTGACACATGCTGTACAGCACAGTGATTACCATGTCCCTCTATATTGTGCTGAGGGAAAAAAAAGCATATATACAGACACGCACCTGTCCCTGTGTTTGGATGTTTGGTACGCAGCTTTATTTTCAGTTGTGCAGCTATTTTACTCAAAAGCCAGTGAAATCCAGGATAAAGGCTTTCACTGATTCCCTGATGTGTAAAGAAAAAACAGATTAACATTTTTTATTATTTTATTGCATCACTTGCCAGCAGATTTATTCATTTTTTTGCTTTGTAAAGAGTAATGTTTTAATGTTTGTGTGAACTCTAATACACGGTAACTTTTCTCAGCTGAATCGGAGGCACTTTTCGGAGTAACAGAAGTACGTGCCTCGTTATCTGCTTTTCATATATACTTCGTCACACATACTTCAGCACGTGTATTTATATATAATATAAGAAAGAGGGTGAGATGGGAAAATAATAGTCTTGTACAAATTATAATGGTGGAAAAAACAAGCTCTGGGAAATGTTCGTTGCTTTGGTGTCCTTTGGTGTCTGATTTTGGTGACAGCCCGATGCTTGTGTCTCTGAGCTGCGAACCCGGAGGCCTTGACACTCCGTGAACTCGTCTGTCGTCAGCGTCACTACGATTACTGCATCTTCCCAGTGGGTGGCCAGCCGGGGCACAGAGTCAGGCGGGCTCTGTATGAGCTCCCTGCCTGCAGTGTTCATGCAGGGGACAGAGGGGAACTACACAGGTGGTGGTGTGGGGAAGAAAACCTATAGTGCAATTTTTAAATCTGGTAACGCTTTACATGAAGCTCCCATGTATAATGCACTATAGATACCTTCATAATGCATTATAATGGTAGGTATTACAATTAATAAAGCATTACAGCATCTTCTATTGACAGTCATAAGGCATTACAGTGATGATTATAATACTTCATAAGTACCAATGAAGCTCTCATCTATAATGTATTATAGATACCTTCATAATGCATTATAATGGTCAGTATAAGAATTAGTAAAGCATTACACATCATCTATTGACAGTCATAAGGCATTACAGTGATGATTATAATACTTCATAAGCTCCAATGAAGCTGTCATCTATGATGCACTATAGATACTTTCACAATGCATTATAATAAGAATTAAGGATGATTTATACTGCATTATAAAGGTGTCTATAATGCATTATAGATGACAGCTTCATAAAGCATTCATATGCATAATAAACATGGCTATAATGTGTTATGCCTTTTGGTAACGCTTTACATTAAGTGCACCTTCATAATGCATTCATTAGGCATTCATAGAACATTCAGTACACCTTCATAATGCATTCATAGAACATTCATAAGCACATTCATGACAGATTGACTAGCTGTGTGAGGTGTGCTAGTGGCCAAGTCAAAAAATACATGGCTGCACTGGACAGTCGCTGCAAATACTAGGATGATTTTAGCAGAGGTTCTGAAATGGCTAAGCTGACACTTTGACAGGCATAATATCATAGTTTTACACGAACACAAGGGTAATCTAAACATAATTTTCTTTGCCTGCCTAAGACTTTTGCACAGTACTGTATATTTAAAACTGTTAAGGGATGTTAGGATGTTAACGTATACATACATGATGTTTATAAATGTTTTATGAATACATTATGAAGGTGTACTGAACGTTTTATGAATGTAATATAATAGTATTATGAAGGTGCAGTTAATGCAAAGCATTACCTGCCTTGGTATAAATAATTATAGCAATGTTTATAGTGTTTTATGAGTGCATTATAATGCATTATAGATGTGTTCAAAGATTTTTATAGATGTGGCATTCATAGAATATGTCACAGAAAAATCTTTGTATTGAGGGTGGGGAGGGGGCATTTTGGTGGATGGGGGTCCCTCTTTCTTTTGGGACTGCTCGGTGGTGCTCAGGGGCTCCGCCAGTGGGGGGGGGGGGTGGGGGGTGGGGGGAGTTAGGACGAATCCAAAGGCCCCGGAATAACAGAATCCCTAAAAAGTCCGGAATGTAATTGGATTGGTCTGGGTTGGGGGCCCAGTATGATAAGGGGTCAGAGGTCTCGAGCGCCGCCCCCGGTGGTTCTGCCGCTCACTCAGTCACTCACTCATTCACCTGTGCCCCCCCCCCGCCCGTGTAGTCTGCCCTCCCAGGTGTCAGTTTCCTCTCATTTTGATCCTGTCACATGCAGCCTCTGTCGGCTAATTGAAGTTCATGCCACCTGCTCGGTTGGCCCTGCCATCGTGTTGTAATAGGTTATCGACAGCGTTTCTGCATCGGCCCAGGGGACGACGTTTTAATGACAAAATAGGACAAGGTCATCAGAGTCCCCTCAACAGCTGCCCCCTTAACCGTTTGCAGCCTGGTCCACGGCAGTAGCCCCCGGCTGTGGCATGGATGGCATTGCCCTTTTGTCGAACTGCACGGTGATGCCAGATCCTCTTATGCACGAGCAGCCTGGGTGTGTGGGGGGGCACCTTTATTATTGTGAGGATTCGGCCAAAGCAGCTCCATCGACATCCAGAGCTCTAGCAATTCTTGCATTCCTATGCCAACGTCATGATCCGTACATGGGAAAGCAGGAACATGTGACCAACCCCCCCCCCCCCCCCCGCCCTGGCTTTCACCACTCTTCTGAGCAAAAGTGGGGGGGTTGGGGAGTGGGATGGGCCATCGATCTTATGTAAGCATGGCTGCGAATAGCCCTCCTGTGCTCTTATTGATTTCACGCGGGACTGCAATAAAGTCATATGCAATCATTTGCATATTACCTCACAGCCCCTCGTTTCCAATGCCAACATCAAAGGGGAAGTAAACCGGCAGAAAAAAGGAGCCATTTAAAGATTTAAAGGCTACATAAATCAATTAAGCAAATATGCAGAGAGCTCTTTGGTTACGCTCGGCAGAAAATCAACAAACAAATACAGCCAGTTTGAGATTTCCCATTCAATTGAGGCTCTTTTTGATAAGTAAGCAAACAAGAGTAAACTGGATCTCACTGAGGGTCTCACTAGTTACCAGAGACCCTCCCACCAGTAACACGGGAAACAAACAAGCCGTAAGCCATTATTAGCTGGCTAGATGAAAAGTTGATATTTAGTTGACTAGTTCATTCTGATCTGTTAGTCAAGTAGCGTGTCTCTTATAATCTGGAAAGTAATTGTAATGGAAATGGAAGCATGGCTCAATCTTGTATAATTTTCTGTAATATCATCAAGAAGTTAAATGGAGAAATATCTTGTATTTATAACGGCAGGAAGTAAATTGTTATTAAAGTATGTTAGCAGCTAAAAAAACCAGGGATCCAGGAGAAGTTGAGACTAAGGTTGTAACTGAAGATGCACAACCAGGAGCTGGGGAACACTTAAAATGATGAAGATGCAGACACCTTCTACACGGTGTGTCTGTGGAGTGTCAGGGTTACTGCGGGATTCGAGGAGAATATCCACAGCAAAGATGTAAGTCATTCTTCTCTCTAGGGACCAGGTGGACCCATCACACCTAAGCTGTTGTGTAACATCAACAGCACATTAAAATAACACCCAGCACTAAGACAGGTACTTTACACAGGAGCAAGTGCGATAGCTATTTGTGAATAAGTTGATGGTATAGTGTGCAGTTTATAAATAATATCTGTCTGGACAAAATCTTCACAGACCTCATCCAGCAATTTTCAGGTGTCGACACAGAACCGTGTTTTTGCTGACTGATAAGATGCTACTGAATTCAGTTCCTGCCAGTGGAATTAGTGGTGATGAAACATCTCCTAGAAGGTTAGCAAAAGACAGAGACAGTAACTGACCTGCAGACAATGAACAGGCCGGCAGATTGAGCAGCAGCAGCAGTGAATCATACTAATAGTAGCATCGAATACAGACGCTCCTCTACTTACGAACGAGTTACGTTCCGAATGGCCGTTCGTAACTTGAAATGTTCGTAAGTCGTTATTCAACATCGTTATTTTAATGGTATACGCAAGTACCAAGAACTGGGATGCTGGAAGTACGCACGCTACGCTGCTGCGCGGCGGGAGTAGCGGCCAGAAGTCATACTACGTGGAATCGGCACACGGAAAGAAAATTAATGTTGTGGACAGGAAATGGGAGCCCAACAAACACAGTTTGGACTTACAGTCCTCTTCGTTTGTATGTCTGAAAGTTTGTAAGTTGTATGTTCATAAGTAGAGGAGCGTCTGTAGTTGCATTGGTAAGTAATGGTTTATGCTTCTTGTGGAAGTTGCATGTTTATATAAGAAACTGACCAGTTGTGATATTCTATAGTCATTAATTATTATGTTATTCATTTATGATATTTTACTTTGATACACTGAAAATTTCTTTTTTTTAGAAGTCTTGAAACAAAATACAGTGTAAATATGTTCCCGTCCTGACCACATGTGTCTCTGATCATCTCTTCTCAATAAAGTGTTAATAACTGGGTACTTCAAAAAGCTTGTTGTCTTCCATCTTCTGCCTCACTCACTTCTGGTTTTAATGGAAAGCCCAGCATGAAATGGAAACATCTGTGCTTCTTAATTCTGTGTTTCCAGTCCAGTGTTACCACCCCGTGTTGCTTCCCGGACTCCTTTGAGATGAAGCTGGGTAATATCTTATGCTACCAGAAGAGGATGGGGGAAAATCTATTTGCATTATTTATTGGTCTGCTTCAGCGGATGTGCTGCGAGCCCATATGCAGCTTCCAATCTTACCAATTTTCATAGCTGAATATTTCACTGAGGTTAAGTGCTTTGCTCATGTTGCTCCCTCATTGGAGCTTGAACCAGCACCCTTCTGGTTTCATCACTTATCCCCTTGCGGTCTCATGCATTGATTCAGTTCAATGCCGTTGCCTCCAGAACTTCCCACCAGAAGAGAATGAACGTGCAGTGACGGGTCAGACTGTGCAAGACTGGGGGGGGTTTAACTAAAAATAAAGCATTCTGACTTAGTCTCGTTTTCTTAGCGCTGTTGCTTAACAGGGTGGAGCAAAAAATAAAGCAACCATTGTCATTGGCAAATAGTGATCATTTATAAGTTGTTTTGGATGTTGAACGGTATGAAACCAGCATGTCCTTCATTAGGAAGGTTCACCTCAGGGAGATTCTTGGGGAGACTGTGTATCATAGACATCAATAAATTATAATTATAAATGGTAATAAAGAGTATAGAGGATCCTAAGGGATAATGCACTGTTGAAACAGAGGCATGTAGGTTATGTTAATGTCCCACTGTCATTCCTCTGAGCTATCTATCTGGCAGCTCCGCCCCCCCCAGGATCAAAGTCAGGGAAGTGCCTGCAGGGCCTCTGTTTAATGGGCTGGGAGCCGGAGCCTGTCCACTCGCTTCTAGAGAGAATTGCCCCCCCCCCCCCCATAGCTGATTTATGAGTTTGAAGACGTAACCTGATCACCGTCCCTAACGAGAAGGCTGTGAAGTCTGGGTCCCAAGCTGTCCACACCTCAGCTTCAGAGTGACACCAGGGCTGGGTGGGACCCCAGCTTTCCTAACCTCTGACCCCTGCCCCAACTGAAGAGCTGATTGTAGTGGGGTGGGGGCTTCTCCAGACCTTCCTTTTCAGCACGTTTTCCTAATCAGCACCTCGTTTACAGCACAGGATCCCGGAACGCGAGCTGCCAGCCTGGCACAGCCGCGCATGTGATCTCGTTTACGATGGGAATGGCGTTCCTCCGGCGTGGTGTCCAGAGGTCGTGCAGTACCAGCCGCGCAGACCATCCTCGCATTAGAACCGCATGTTTGTGTGTTTATAGCCCACGACAAACTGTCATCCGTCTTTAAAGTATTTTTTATTTAAACATTCTTAAATGAAGTTTAATTCGGTCTCTCATTGCCGCATGCCTTTGGCGCAGAGGGAATGAGTCCAGGCGGACATGCAGAATGCGCATCCCCCGGTGTCCCCATGCGTCTGGTGGCTGCTGGAGATGCAGAATGCGCATCCCCCGGTGTCCCCATGCGTCTGGTGGCTGCTGGAGATGCAGAATGCGCATCCCCCGGTGTCCCCATGCGGCTGGTGGCTGCTGGAGATGCAGAATGCGCATCCCCCGGTGTCCCCATGCGGCTGGTGGCTGCTGGAGATGCAGAATGCGCATCCCCCGGTGTCTCCATGCGACTGGTGGCTGCTGGAGATGCAGAATGCGCATCCCCTGGTGTCCCCATGCGGCTGGTGGCTGCTGGAGATGCAGAATGCGCATCCCCTGGTGTCCCCATGCGACTGGTGGCTGCCTCTTATCCCAGAGCCTTTTATCTCCCGCTAACGCTGTAATAACCAAAAAGCAACGTTGTCCTCATGCTTTTTTTTCTTTCTTTCTTTTTTAACATTAGGCGAGTCTCTGTCATCAATAATTCAGTGTTCAAATGAGACAGCATTCATTACAGGGATCAGGGATTCTCCTCCTAAGTAGTCCATCATTTTATTTTTCCTTCATTTTTCACTCCGCGCGCACGAGGGGAGCTTGGCGTACATTTTTTTTGTTTTATAATCCACTTAGTTAGAACTGTGCATTAAATCCAGGACTTACGGGACTTGGCCGTTTTCTTTTTTGCCTGCTGACTGCAAGCCTATTAAAGCTGTATCCCATGGATGCTATTGGTGGACAGAGTCTCAAACTTGTAACAGGATGAAAAAAATAGTCCTTGTCGTCTGACCGGACATGAGCGGAGGGCGTGGGAGGGGCTGTAGCAGCTTGGGCGGTGGGGGCCAATTCAGCCACGACCTCCGATCTGCAGGTGCTGATGAGAAACCGGCGGGTTGTGGTGGGGGGGGTGGGGGGGGGGCACTTCATGTCCCGAGTTTTCTGCCAGCATGATTGTCTTTGTTATGGTTCCCCCTCTTGCCTGTAAACGGCAGGCATGTCTGCTTCCTGGCAGCCGTGACTCCGTGGTCTTCATCACAGCAACCACACAGGTCTCTGCACTCTGCTCCACCTCTCTACAGCTGCTCCTTAGCAGGGAGTCAATAAATTAATTAACTTAATCAATAAATTAAGAGGATGTCACCTCAGCCAGTGATACGTTGTCAGCGCAACTTATTGTCCTTTGGGTGTAATAAAAATTCTTATTAATTTTCATTATAATTTTAATTATTATTAATAATTGTTCTCATCCAATGTGACATGCCCAGCAGCGACACCCAGTCGGCTAGCTGGAGATTTGTGAAGGTTAAGTGTCTCTTTCAGAGGAGCACCAGCCAATGCCCTTCCTAACCCAAACCTCCAGTGGATTAACCATTTCCATACCTCGAGCCGCAAATGACAAAACGAGGTCACTGCAGTCTGCCTAATAATCGACGAGAGAAAAAGATAGATCGAAAAGACCGGTCACCTTCATGTTTCCATGAGACCACTGGCATCGACTCACTGGACGTCAACATAAGCGAGCTCCAGTAGTAAATGAGCATTTATATAGAATTTAGAGTATCCAACCTCCCTTGTTTAGCTATTAAAACACTCTTCCAGGGTTTGTTGTCCAGAAGCAGCAAACCAAGGACTTGCTTTGATGCTTTTTGTCTGCCTAGTGGAGTTACTTGAGGTCCCAGTTATTTCTGCCTTATCTGTATCATCCAGGAGAGAAGATGGGCTGGGAAACGACACCATAACGCATTTTTTATGGGTAATAAAGAAAAACATTTATTGGTTATAGTGGCAGCTGTGTGCAGGCATAAGGACTGTTTGTTGTGTGTGTCTCTGTAGATTGCTAGTATGCCCTGTAAGTATGGATGGATTTCTTTAATATCTCCAGTGAGACCACAGGTGCCGGTCTCTCCAGTGAGACCACAGGTGCCGGTCTCTCTTCCTCTTCCGCCTTTCGCTGTCCCCTTCCAAGCCTGGCACTGGGAAATGTCTGCATGTCAGTCAGACTTACCATGCAGCTCTGAATGCACACTAGCAATGCATAGCAGTAGGATGGGTTAGGGTGCAGCCAGAAAGAACGGGGTAGGATTTGGCTGGATGAGGGCGGAGCCCAGGAAGGTGACAGCCGGTGTGGGCGGAGTCAGGGTGGAATATGTGACCATGGCTTTCAAGTAGACAGGTGTGTGTGTGGACACACATTCATGTCACCCTGCCATAGCAGAATCATATAGGTGGCTTTGAAACGGAAGATGCAGGTTTAAAAATGGGTAAATGGTTACGTGGATCCGGTCATACAGACAAACTAATATGAAAATGTATAGAAGGAAGTCTTCTGTGTATGATGGCAAGAATCACTGCTCAATTCTTTTCCCTCTTTTTAGAGGGAATGTTCTGGAACTGGATAAATGTCAATGTGATTGGCTTTCATACCATATCAAACCAGTCCAAATGCACCAGAGCTCACAGTAAAGCTGGGAAAGTGAGTCTGTTACCAGCGATTCTGTGCAATCCGCAGAGCTCCTGGGCTCCGATCATGGACTCTGTTGCTTTTCTGAGGGTTTTTTTGACCCGGCCACATGTAGCTCAGTTTATTTTTTTTTTCCTATTAGTTCCTGTGACCCGTGTCTTGTTGCCATGGCATTGTGTGAGTCTTTGTGTGCGCATGCAAGCGGACTTCCTGGAGAATGGGAACGAAGGGCCCTTGTGTGTTTGTTTACAAAAAGGGACAACATTGACGAGGCCTGTCCTGTCGCATCCATTCACCAGAGCCGCGGAAGCTACCCACCCCCCCCCCACCCCACCCCCAACCAGTTTGCTTCGATTTGTGCCACATTCACCAGGAAGTGCAGAGATGAGGGTCGGCTGCGGCCGGACTCTTGGAGGTAATAACATTTATCAAGGGAGCTTCACCGGAGCTTTACTATCCAATCCAGTAAAGTCAACAGCTATCGTCTCTACAAAGACAGCCCTAAAAATGGGCTGATTCTTCTTTTAATGGATGTTGCTGAGCAGATACAGAGGAGATAAGTGAATCAGACAAATATCTCTCCTCAAACTCTACCCAAACGGTTTTTGGGGGGTTCTTGAGACCCACAGTAAACGGCAGGTATTTAAATCTTTTTTCTAAACATTCACTTTTAATTACACAGCAGAAGTAGATCCTCAGGTTGAAATACTGTTTGAAATGAGCATGAAATTGCTACAGTGTATTCAGTGTTATCTGTGAGAGCTTTAGCTGAACATACATATTTGCAGTGAGTAACACAACCAACCTTTGAAGTTTCCTCCTAGCAAGTGAGAAAGGCTGCTTTGATGTTGGCTGTCTGATGCCTTTCTCCTGGGAATCCTGACAGGAAAAAGACTGGATGGAAAATGCATTAGATACCTCCTGGCCTGAGAAGGCTGAGATAAAAGACAATGTGCTGTTCTATCTCTCAGAGTAAATGGCTGCCTCTGTGCTCTTTACAGGAGGGGCTGGAGTTTTCAGAAACTCTGATTTTTGCTGTTTCTTCCTGGAGGAATCCTCACCCATAAATTTGCTCCCAATGAGATGGCCGGGGTTCCCCTTGCTCCTCTGCATGTCACCATAATCGCCTCACTTGCCCACCCTAGCTGTATTAAAATGCTCAGTCAAACACTGGACCTCGGGACCCAGTACGTGTGCTGTATGCATTGAGATGCAGCCGTATGATTGGCTGTTTGGAGAAGCAGAATGTTTGCATTAACTAGTAGGGATACCTAATCAAGTGGCCAGAGATTTTATATATATATATATTTATATATATTATGTTCAGGAGGTATCTCATGGAAGTTTGGATGCAAGGTGAAAACTATATTCAGTTGTAAAATTGAAATGAAAATCCTGGATCCATCCTCATTCAGTTTATATGGTGGGACATTTTCATTAAAGCGCGGCGATTGAGTATCTTTCTCTAATATTAAAGTAACAGTTCGGCTGCTGCAGGTCTTCTTTAAGGTCCCTTAAGGCCTTATTCCAGCCACTCGTCATCGTCGTGTAATCGGGACAAGGCTGCCGGGGATTGTGGGTGATGAAGCGGCTGTTCCTCCGCCTCGCCCGCTAACCGCCCCGCGGCCCCGCAGCACTCGCCCCGCTGTCAGGCGCAGGCACCATTGCGACATCGCCCTCTCTGATTTCTTGTTTTTGTTTTCTGGCTTCCCATGATGCCGAGGGAGAAGAATGCCAGCGTTGTTTGTGCTCGCTGGAGCTTGAAACCTGAGCCGGGAATGACACGTTCCCGGAGCGTCTGTGGTGATTTAACCCACCTGTCACCTGCATGTAAATCACCACCGCGGTCGTGTTAGAAACACGCGTCTCGCCGAAGAAGGACCTGAGCATCTCCACATAGCCTGTTCGCGTTTCTGCCTTTCATACCAGTTTTGTCATGTGTTATAAGGACAAGGAGAAAATTCCTTCTCCCGCACGTCGACGCGTGAATCCATTTCTCTGTCACGCTCGGCTTCCCGCTGGTGCGATCCCTCCATGAATTTTCTGTCGCATTCGGTATTTTTGGCCACGCTACGTTTATTGAAAATGAAAATGGGTGGAAGACGGTAATCCTGTTTCTGGCTAATCAGCCCTTTTTCTGACGAGGTGTCATTTCTCATTACACTCCATGGGAGGGGCTGGAGGATTTTTATTTCCAGGGTGCACAAAGCCCCCCCACCTCGCCCCGCCCCAGGGATACCTCAGCAAGCTTGAGCGTCCCCTGCAGGTGACATGGTACTGTGGTGCAGCGGAGCATGGCTGAATGATTCAGCAGCAGATGGACCAGGTGCCAGCTGTCGCAGCTGGGGCAAGGAACTTTGGACAGGTGCCACCCCAGGACAGACGAGTAATACCTCTGCCAACCTCTTCCAGGCCCGCCTGCCAAATGCAAAGCCCCCCCCCCCCCCCCAACGGACGGGGCATTTCATTCAGGCTGACCCACTTTGACCCACCACACAATCTCTGCCCTGACTCTGGATCTGCATCAGGATCCCATTCAGAAGTCCAGCAAGAACGGGAACAGCTGAGCGGCAAGCTGGGCTTTTCCCACAGCGGACCTCGGAATCAGCATGACGGGAATGTGGAGCTGAGAACGCGAGGCTGCGGCTCGGAAAACTCCTAACGGCCTTAATCAGCAGCCAGCACATGTGTCTGACGGGTTCGATGCGAAGCCTGGCCGTCACTTTGGGCCGTACGTTGGGATTCGGACCTGTGCGTGTGCCCGTTCCCCGTGACATTCCGGAGAGGTGGCCTGCATGCCGTGCAGCATTTCTGAGGATATGTCCCCTCCCTGTGACTGAGAGCTGTCTGTCAAGCTACGGCAGTGTTTCTCAATCCGGTCCTTGGGGAACCGTAGACGGTCCACGTTTTTGTTCCCTCCCAGCTCCCAGAACTTTCAGCTACAGCACAAACAAAAGAAGAGGGGAGTCCGTACATCATCTCTTTGCGGTCCAGCATCAGAGGGATGGGGTTGTGCGGAGTCCAAAGACCTGTCAGATCAAACGGCATCTCCGCACTTCAAAAATCTCCCCATCCTGAAGAGCTGCTGCTGGCTGCCTGCACGCGCTCAGATGCCACTCCAGAAAGATGAGGCTGTCTCCCTCCATCCTGCTCAGGGACGGCCGCTGCCCTGCCATTTCAGTAGTCCGGAAGCTTCCGAGTGTCCATCTCTCCTACCTTGATGTTTGAGTGCTAGGTAAGCGGTCCAGACCTAGTTACTTTCTTACAGTTACGGAGCTGCTTGGTTGGGAGATGCTGTTGACCAAGACACCTCATTCATGGCACATTTTTTACACTTTTTTTTGCATGATTTTCTCATTAACTTTTACATTAACATTTAGATTATCTAGAAGCAGCGATGGTTTTTATCCATTTCTGCAACTGGGTATTTCCCTCGAGGCAGTCAGGTGACTTATCTGGGCTGGGAATATAACGGCAAGGCCTGTCCTGGGATTTAAACATATTCTTTGGGTTACAAGTCTTTCTTTATCTACTGTTCAGTTATCAGGAGTAGTAAACATAATTTATCTTCTTAGTATAAACTTTTATCTGTAGCAGCACTATTGTATTTTCTGGGATAGCTTAATACTTCCCAAGTCGTTATTCAGGCTCGAGCTGAGCCTCTCTGCCTGCCTGTATGAGGTCCCCCGAGAGCCCTGGGATGTACCACGTGCTGTGGGCGGGGGGGTGTCCTGAGCGGGGCTCGACAGCTCCATGGTTCACAGCGCGCCACTGGCCCGTGCCGAGCTCGGCCAACCCCAACCCAGCGGCCCTGGAAGCTAAGCCACCCCGTGGCGTGTCAGCAAACCCAAATGCATTTGGGCACGTTTGCATACAGCTTGATCTGGAAGCTGTATATTACAGGTATTACGGGCCTCCATTCCCATTTTGTATTTTATTCCTCTAAATTCCTCTCCTTTTTATCTTTCTTATCCACTCTAATCTGTATGATAATACAGAAGAACCCGTTTCATTGAAAACATCTGAAGAACCCCAAGTTCAAAAACTTTCATCTTTATTTTAATTTTCTTTTTTCGGGAGTGATTATAATGCAGGTTCATTTTTTTTATCCTCTGTGCATTTTTCTGGCTCACTTTGTATGTATATGCATGGCCTGTGATGAGGGGCTGATGATTTTGGATAGTGAAAGCTGTGCACGACCTCGGGTCGTCCTCCCTCGCCAATTTTAAACACGTAAACACATTTTTCAAGGTACAGAGTGGCTGCAATCACACAAATATTGAGTGCTGCTCGCTCCCGGTCCTTCTCTTGTCCTCTTCCTTTTTGGTGCCCGCATGTTCACCGTTCTCCTTCTGGTGGCGTGTCTCTGGCGGTGCCCAGACAGGCTCTGGCGGTGCCCAGGCCACACGTGCATCGTGCGCAGATTACAGTCTGTGTGTGTGTTTTGGTTTCCCAGGGCTCCCGCCGTTCACTCAGAGTGCCACTGCCTTCTCTGGGCTTGGCAGCCTGCTGTTTTACCGCCTCTAGATTGGCAATCTTGTACAATGCAGAGAAAAACTACAATATTCCTCGTTCTGAGATCCTCGGAGCTGCTAGTGTTGCGGCAGCTCTTGTATCCCCCTTGACGGGATAGACATGGAGGACCCTGAGGGTAAGGAGTGATCTTGTAGGTGTGTTATCATTCTAGGGGGGAGACGGGCTCGGCCACTGTCAGCTGATCTTTGCGCTACATTTACTGCGCTCAGAGTCATCTCCGTGACTGCCTGTCCAAAGCAGAATTATGGTTACACTTTGAAGTCCACTCTGTCAGAAGTTGTTCAGGCAGCCTTTGACTAGATGTTATTTGGACGTTGTTTTCTTGGAGAGAATAAAGAAGGATGCCGACTCGGAGCAGGGCATGAAGAAGCGGGCGGCTTGTTCTTGTGAGTCGGTGTTTGTTGCAGAGGCGTTGGGACGGCAGAGCAGCGATGATGTGAAGGACAACAAAAGCAGCAGCGTGTTCATTTATTGATGAGTGGGATTGCATCCCTATTTAAATATAAATGCATTATTAAAATGAGGAGCTCAGAGCAGAAGAGAGGGAAGAGAAACAGTGTTTGTGTTGCAGGTCGTCTAATCCCGGCAGGTCGCGTAATCCCGACAGATCGCGTAATCCCGACAGGTCGTCTAATCCCGATAGGTCGTGTAATCCCGACAGGTCGTGTAATCCCGGCAGGTCGCCTAATCCCGGCAGGTCGCATAATCCCGACAGGTCGTCTAATACCGACAGGCCGTGTAATTCCAGCAGGTCGTCTAATCCCGGCAGGTCGTGTAATCCCGACAGGTCGTGTAATCCCGGCAGGTCGTCTAATCCCGACAGATCGTGTAATCCCGGCAGGTCGTCTAATCCCGACAGGTCGCGTAATCCCGACAGGTCACGTAATTCCGGCAGGTTGCGAAATCCTGGCAAGTCGCGTAATCCCGGCAGGTCTCGTAATCCCAACAGGTCGTCTAATCCCGACAGGTCGTGTAATTCCAGCAGGTTGTCTAATCCCGACAGGTTGTGTAATCCCGGCAGGTCGTCTAATCCCGACAGGTCGTCTAATCCCGACAGGTCGCGTAATCCCGACAGGTCACGTAATCCCGGCAGGTCGCGAAATCCCGACAGGTCACGTAATCCCGGCAGGTCTCGTAATCCCAACAGGTCGTCTAATCCCGACAGGTCGTGTAATTCCAGCAGGTTGTCTAATCCCGACAGGTCGTGTAATCCCGGCAGGTCGTCTAATCCCGACAGGTTGTTATATATTCTGCTTCAAACTTTTCCCTGCCCACTGGGCGGCTGCTGCGAGTCGTATCTGAGATGAAGAGCAATGAGGTTTCTCATGATTATCATCATCGGGGAGGGGGGGGTCTTAACGAGCCACAGGGAGACACAAAGAAAATGCCGAAGATGCACGGTTAATTTATAGTGCTGATTGTTTGCTTGGCGTCGAGTGACAGGTCTGTCACGGTGAACATTAATGTCTCCAAACGTGTCGGAACGCCCAGAGGCCCAGAAAGGAGCAGGGACTGCATCTGTCGTCGGTACCTGGGCTGAAAGGCCTAAGGTCTCTTTCTATGAAAATAAAAGGTGTGAATAGGCAGCATTGAGAGCATCCATTTCAGCCAGGTGTTGAAATGTCCTGGTTTATACTGGTGGATACTGGGGATTCATCATTGCGACTCTGCATGTCAACACCGATGACAGTGAGGCTGACACTGACAGTGGTGAGAGTCCCGGGACTCGGGATGCGTGGGGGGGGGGGGCGCCCCGGAAGGGATGAGGGCTCAGGGGGCCAGAGGTGGATGGTGGGGGGGTCACACAGGAAGGCAGAGGGGGCTGAGGGGGGCTGGGGTGTCTAAAAGGATTTTACTCTGGAGGAACTGGTCCACATTACAGCCACAAAGCGGCCCCCAAAATTCTATGGGCCATTTGTGTGCCCTGGGGATTCATGCCTACAGATTCCTCTCAGGGCTCACAAACTATTATATATTACTATATTACTGTTATTAACAAGCTGCACACACACACACACACACACACACACACACACACACACACACACACACACACACACACACACACATAAGAGATGCTCAAGGGAGTTAATTTCAAGATATAATGTCAAGAGGGGTGCAGCTTCTCTCGGTGTACAGCCAGTTCAGCCTGGGAACAAATCCATCCAGAGCAATTTATTTAACCTGATACCCCCCCACCCCCGCTCGCTTTTTCAGACTTGAGTACAGGAAGAGGGCCTCTGTGGGCGATTACGCTGCTAAATCATCCTGCTAAAACAGGATGGCGACTCATTCCTGCTCCGCGATTGTTTAATTTCCGAGGTGGGCGTCCGCCACATTTTTGCTGCCCTCCGGGGCGAGAGGCTGTCGCGTCGGTTCTCGTTTGCTGAGCCATGCTGGTCTGGAGGATCTCAGATGCTGCCCTTGTGTCCACATGGCTGAGGGATGCTGGGTTGAGGGATGCTGGGCCGAGGGATGCTGGGCCGAGGGATGCCGGGCCGAGGGATGCCGGGTTGAGGGATGCTGGGCCGAGGGAGGCTGGGCTGAGGGATGCCGGGTTGAGGGATGCTGGGCCGAGGGATGCTGGGTTGAGGGATGCTGGGCTGAGGGAGGCTGGGCAGAGGGATGCCGGGCCGAGGGATGCCGGGTTGAGGGATGCCGGGCCGAGGGATGCTGGGCCGAGGGAGGCTGGGCTGAGGGATGCTGGGCTGCAAGATGGGGGAGGCGAAGAGGAGAATTGCAACGTACCTGTACTTGTGCAAATGGTTAATAAAGGATTTATTGTTAAAGATGTAGGTGCAGGATTGAAGATTAGGTGTGACACTGAAGCCTATGCAGCCCCCCCCCAGTGCTGAGGGTGGTGCCCCTGCTAGTGTTGCGCTTGCCCCCCCTCTGTATTACATACAGCATGCCTGTGTGTTCAGGAGGAGGACGTACCGGAGTCAGCCCCCCCCCATTACGCGCCATCGGAACAGAGAGATTTATTGTTGTATATTTAATTGATTTCATATGTTCAGATGATGTAGTGAACCCTATCATGCACTTCTGCTATCTGCTGTAAAATTAAATGCTGGCCTCAATAATTACAGTTGCTGTTTTTCCCCCCCATCTAAGCTCTACGGTGCCAATTAAGCGCTGGCCCAAAATACTGAGCCTCGTAACTGGATTAATTCTGTGTATTTAAGAGAGAGGGGAAATAATTAGTCTTATTACTGATAAAAATTAATCATGTTAACGGCCATGGCTCATTATCAGCAGATTCCTGTCTCTCTCTCCCTCTGCCTCTTTCCCTCCCTTCATTCCTTCCTTCCTTACTTCCTTCTTTTTTCTCCTCATTTTGTTTTCTCCTTTCTTTCACCCTCTCTCACAACACTTCACGTTCCCTCCCCTCCTCTTTATCCTTTCTCTCCTATTGTCTTTCTTTTCATCTTTCCTACCTTTCTTCTCTATCCCTCCATCTCCCTTTAGTTCATAGTCTATGTGTCATCCTGTGTGTCCCCTCCGTTAGACATTATCCATTCTCTGTTATCTGAGGTCTCCCCCAAAGTCCCCCATGGTGATTGGGTCTCCCCCAAAGTCCCCCATGGTGAATGGGTCTCCCCCAAAGTCTTCCATGGTGATTGGGTCTCCCCCAAAGTCTTCCATGGTGAATGGGTCTCCCCCAAAATCCCCCATGGTGATTGGGTCTCCCCCCAAAGTCTTCTATGGTGAATGGGTCTCCCCCAAAATCCCCCACGGTGATTGGGTCTCCTTGGGTCTCATACCTATGTGATACCTGCTTACAAATTAGCAGTGCTCGTTTAATTTTGATGTGTAGCTATAAATTTTTAGCTGGATGTCTGCTGAAGCCACTTGGCTAGTTGCCCTCTCTGAAACATGCTGCGTGTTACCATACGGTGAGAACCTTCATTAGCACTTTAGTCCAATACCTTAATCACTACAGCATCTGTGTCCTTTTACTCTGTGGAAGTGCTGTTTACACTGTACACATGGCTGAAATCGTTGGTCTCTTGTAATTCGGTCAATGTCCAGACGTGGGAAGACTTTGAAGTGAGCATGTGCGTAATTGAATAGCCTGGGAACGTGCAGAGATTTACGACAAACAGCATCTGTCCCCAAAGTTACAAATGGAACTGGAAACCATGCTGACATTGTATGTTATATGAAAAATTAATTGCCCATTACAGACCAACACAGATTCAGTTAAAAACAAAAGCTACACATGCATGAATGTTGCATCATTAGTTAGCTGCTTTTATGGGAATTACATGCTTTTACATTATATGCTTTTTACAGCATGTCATTCCCATGAAAGCAGAGTAATAATGCAAGAAAATTCCAATAACTCTAAATCCCTGTTTCGTCTTTTGCACAACAGGTTATGATTTCAGTGATATGTTAATGTGATGTGCAGCTTTCTGTTGATAATGTTTATAAAAAGGACAAAGCATAAAATAGCTATAGTTCAATAAAATAAGGCAAGCGATTGAACACATCACTATTGTCTGACCAGAAGTCATCCGGGGAGGGTAAGAGGGGGAGGGTTAGGGGAGGAGGGTAAGAGGGGAAGGGTTAGGGGCTTCCTGGATTCTGGAATAGAGAAACTGGGCACTAATTCTGCAGGTTGAGAATTTAGATGTGGAACATTGGTAGGATGTGTATATAACCCACATCAATGGCTTGCTGAAAACCCTCAGCCTGTTTGATCAGGTACCCCGAGACCCCTTTTGGGGCAAAGGGATTTCTCCAAAATGCCCTCCCACAAAAACATTTTGAAAATGCAGAGGATTTAAGCAGAGGATTTAAACAATGGATTGTGATATTGCAATCAAACCCAGTTACGTAAAATGTTTTTGTCCCCTTTTATTTTGTCACCTGGCAGGGGGCACAGTGTCAAAATCACATGTAACACAGTAGTTATTTTTGGGTTGAATTGTGGTACCGTGTGTATTTTTACATATACAATCTAGAAAGGAAGGTGAGGTAAACCAGATGTTCGTTTAATCAGTGTTTGTTCAAAGGGTTAATCTCTTTGTCAGAGTGCCGTTTCCTATACAAACTAATCCCCAAACATTACCAGGTTCCCTCCAAACTGGCCATTATATTCAGCCCCCACTGGGGTTTATCTGCCCTGCCTCCCCGAGCCCCGCAACGTCGCTCACGACGGCATGGATAGTCTGGGAGCTGTATGAGGCAATGCCCAGGCTAACAGGCCTTCACTGGCGGTAGATGGGATGTGACTGGCCTCTCTGACTCTCTCTGACTCTCCTCCGTGGTCTGAGTGCCAGGGCAGGGCCTCACCAGTCACTCTACTTTACACCTGCCCTCAATGCAGGTGGACTCGTACACACCCCCAGGCCGGTTAGTGGCCATGGAGTCGAGTCTATTATGCAGCCGGCCCGTTTGACACTGGCCCTATCTGTCAGACAGCTGGTGAGCTGGTGATGCATCCTTTGTAGGACACGTCGTGCTGAAGGGGGGCTTCCTGCCACTGGGTTCCCCTGCTATCGCAACTGCGATATTGGTGGCGAGGCACAAAAGCTTTTGCCCCGATTTAATTAAAAGAATGAAAAGACTTGTTTTTACTTTGTAGCTCTACTGCAGGATCAATCCTCACCTGACCTGGCTCAGACGAATAGATATGCGAGGTAACGGCCAGATCAAAGTGTCCAGACTTAACTGGGAGACACGATTCCCAGCCCTATAGCAGCATTAAGGGGAGACAGGAAGCACGGTGGCACTGTGACCACCGGAAGCGCGAGGGCTCGCTACCGCTGCAGACTGCCTCGTAAAGACTCGTAAAGACTCGGGGACGGCAAGTCGGGTGACTTTTCCTCTCTACCTTCATTTTTTACATTTTTATTAATTTCGGAGACGCTTTTAGTCAAAACAATCCAAATTTTTAAGAAAGCTGGGTCAGTCCTTTCAGTAAATAGCCGCTTAGGGCTTTGAACAAACAACCATCTAATTGGAGATGCAGGGTTCTAACTCGTTGAGCTACAGACTGCTCCGCTTTGCTTTGTCCTTATTGTCTTTTTTTTTTGTATGAGTTTATGTTTTTTTCCCACCTGAGTGAAAAATCAATTTTTTTTTTCCATTTTTATTTGTTCATGTCTGTTGTTCAGACTTAACCACGCTTCATACGCTTTGAAAATGGGACTTACTCAGAATTCAGGCCCTGCTTTGGATTCCCTCCGTCATATTGATTGTCCTCAAGTTGATCTGAGTTTTTTTCCCCCGTTTTTTTTGTTAGATTTATCCCTAAAGATTGTTTCTTCCATGTCCATACATACAAATCATGTAGTCCTGTTTACAAAGATCCCCTGCCAGACTGAACAGAACCTGAGCTCTAAGAAAGAGCAAAGACTTCCTGGTACGATCCTTCACCCTGTGATGTACCCACAGCTGAAGCACTGCAGATGTGATGCTGCTGTGGGCTTTCAGCACTCTCTACATCGCCAAACCCACCCAGAGCAGACCCCTCGGGGGGCGGGAACCAGAAGACAAAGATGATGTTTACTAAGCACTATGTTTGGCTCATAATGACCCCTGTGGTGCAACATCTTGCCATCCTGGTCTTTGTCTAGCTTGCATGACGGTGGGAAAAAGCTGCCTTTCACTTCCAGCTCGAACGCGAAGAAGGCCACATCGATCTCACATGTCATCGGCCGCAAGAAACGTTCCCTAAACTCATTAACACGGCCTGCAGCTATGGAGAGCGGGAGAGCGCGTTTAATGAAGGGAGACGGAGGGGGTGTCGGGTGACCCGCCAATCTCCACACGGCGTGATAAATAACCGAGGAAACCTCGCAGATGCACAAGCTGGCGTCTTACGGGCCGCTGGCCACTCAGGTGGGTTTCTCAGCCTGACGCAAGCCTAGCTGGCATCCCTGAAATCCTCGAGGGCGCCGTGTCGAACCCTGGAGCTGGACACTGTCCCCTGGCAGAACGGTCTGCCAGCCTCTCGGCCGCCATCCGAACACAAACTCCTTTCGCCGTGATTCACTTCCCTCTCGCAGTCTCACTATTATTCAGGCCTTGTTGTGCTGGCAGGCTTTCCAAAGGCAAACACACATCAATCATAGCTAATCCCCTCTCTGTAGGATGCAGATAAATAACACCCTACACTTCCTCTGCTTTAATATATGTAAAATTAAGTATGGCGTCCGTAGGCTTTTGCTGCAGGCTCCAGGACTATTACATTTATTTTTAAACTAATATGCAAAAATATTTTCCCCTGTTATCAGACTAAGCAGGAGAGTGAACAGGTACACAAACACTGCGGTTTTCATTTGTTCTGTATTTTTTTCTCTCCATAGCCGCTCTCAGGATTCAGAACCAAACAGGCAGACAAACAGATTTTCAGCACAGTGGGAAGCGAAGTCTGAATTTCCTGGGCTGATCCAGAGGCCCCGCTGCTTCTGACCAGGGGTTTGGGGTTTTTTTTTTTTTATTTTAAGGCGGAAGCAAAATGGTGAGAGGTTGTCCCTCCCTTTTTTGTGCAGATAGCAGAATTATGGAGGAATAATTGGTTACAGAAAAATGGAAGGAACTCCATTTAATCATTAGGACTGTTTTGGTGGGACACTTATGACCTCAATATAGCTGCTGAATATTAATGCTGCAAATTATAAAACACAGGAGAGCTTTAATGGTCTGGTTGCTGGGACCTGGAGCCCCTTTGAAGAGTCTCCTACTTCACAGTGCTGGTACTTGGCTGTTTTCGAGCAGCGGTTCCGCTGAATTCATTATGCCGGCACAGGTGTGGAAATGACACATTTAAAAGGCTGATTAAATAGGACCTGGGGCCTGATTCATCTAAACATTGACTTTTTTGATGCCTTCTTTTCCTCAACCTCGGCACGGTAAAATCTTAACTCTCAGCACCCCTCCCACTGGAGAATCTTGCAACCACCCCCCCCCCCCCCCGTCCTCATTTCTCCCTGAAAAATAATTAAAGGGGAGGGGACAGGAAGTCACCTGTGTCATGGCTCCGTAGCACCTGCACCTCGGAGCAGCAGCACAGCCAGCCGCTCCCTCCCCAAAGAGAGAGGAGGCGCATCCGGGCTTAACACAGATGGATGGCCCGGCTCAGATGCTACGGCCGTGTTATTAATCAACGCCAGCGAGAGGAAGCGCTTGGGGGGGCCGCTTTGAACACAGGCACATCCTCGGCAGCGGCAAGTCGACGGCAGCCCTCCTCCAAGGGCGCTAACAGTGTGCTAAATAATTCATAGAGCTTCCTGCAATGCTGCCGCTTACCGCTGGGCCGTTTTAATCAGCTTTAGCGCGCCGCTGATGTGCGATAACGGGCCGTCTGGCTGGCGTATGAGGTGGGCGCTGGCCAGCGGGTCCTCATGCATCTGAGACGCCGCCAGAGCGGCACACGGGTCGGCAACCATGAAGGGGGCTGCCGGTACGATGAGGGCGGCAGTGGGATAAGGAAGGAGGGTGTATTAGCGCACCTCTCTCTGCATCCCCCTTTCCCCTCTCTCTGCATCCCCCTTTCCTCTCTCTCTGCATCCTCCTTTCCCTTCTCTCTGCATCCCCCTTTCCCCTCTCTCTGCATCCCCTTTTCCTCTCTCTCTGCATCCCCCTTTCCCCTCTCTCTGCATCCCCCTTTCCTCTCTCTCTGCATCCCCCTTTCCTCTCTCTCTGCATCCCCCTTTCCCTTCTCTCTGCATCCCCCTTTCCCCTCTCTCTGCATCCCCTTTTCCTCTCTCTCTGCATCCCCCTTTCCCCTCTCTCTGCATCTCCCTTTCCTCTCTCTCTGCATCCCCCTTTCCTCTCTCTCTGCATCCGCCTTTCCCCTCTCTCTGCATCCCCCTTTCCTCTCTCTCTGCGTCCCCCTTTCCCCTCTCTCTGCATCCCCCTTTCCCTTCTCTCTGCATCCCCCTTTCCTCTCTCTCTGCATCCCCTTTTCCTCTCTCTCTGCATCCCCCTTTCCTCTCTCTCTGCATCTCCCTTTCATCTCTCTCTGCATCCCCCTTTCATCTCTCTCTACATCCCCATTTCCCCTTTCTGCATCCCCCAATCCTCTCTATGATTTTCCCTTTCTTACCTCTCTACATCCCCATTTCCCCTCTCTCTGCATCCCCCAATCCTCTCTATGATTTCCCCTTTCTTACCTCTCTGCATCCCCCTTTCCTCTCTCTGGTTCCCTCTTTTCTCTCCCCTTCCTTCTCTCCTCTCTCTCTGATTTCCTCTTTCCTCTCTCGCCGATTCCCCCTTTCCTCTTTCTCTGTTTCCCTTTTTCTCAGCATGCCTCTCTCGCCGATTCCCTCATTCTCTGCATCCCTATCTCCTCTCTCTGATTTCCTCTTTCCTCTCTCGCCGATTCCCCCTTTCCTTTTTCTCTGTTTCCCTTTTTCTCAGCATGCCTCTCTCGCCGATTCCCTCATTCTCTGCATCCCTATCTCCTCTCTCTCTCTCTGTCCCTCCTTCCTCTTTCTGATTTCTTCTTTTCTCTCTCTGCTTCTCTCCTCTCTCTCTGATTCCCTCTTTCCTTTCTCTCTATGTCCCCCTTTTCTCTCTCTCTAATTCCTTCTTTCCTCTGTTTCTGTTTCCCTCTTTCTCTCTGTATCCCTCTTTCCTCTCTCGCCGATTCCCTCTTTTCTCTCTGTTTCCCTCTTTTACCTTTCACTCTCCTGCCTTCAGCTGAAGAGCTGTACACAGAACACCCTACAGTTGAATTGCAAATGCAGCTTTTACCAAAAAGCACTTTCTTTCCATCCCAGATGGTAGTGAGGAAGGTCCTTAGAGTGCTGGCCAGCTGTGGGGTTGCAGGTACAAGGACGAACTTCCCTAATGTCTATAGCTATATATATTTATACACACACACACCCATATACTTATATATAGATACGTGTGTGTGTGTGTGTGTGTGTGTGTGTGAGAGAGAGCGGGTTTACCTATCCTTATGGGGACATAATGTCCCCATAACGTGATAATATCTGTTTTTTTTCCCTTATGGGGACCGGTTTTCTGGTCCCCATAAGGGAAAACTCTATTTTATAAAAATCGGTGACTGCTATGAAAAAACTAAAAATGCAAAAACTCTTGTATTTTGTTAGGTTACTTATGGTTATGGTTAGGGCAGGGTAGGGGTTAAGGTTGTCATAGTTAGCATTAGCATTTTTCCCATTGAAATGAATGAGCGGCCCCCATAAGGATATGTTTACCCTACACGTGTGTGTGTATGTGTGTGTGTGTTTGATGTGTAGACAGCATAGTTATGAAAACAGTTCACGTGCTATGCATAAAGGTACAACGGCAGTTTCACTTCTGGGATTTAAATCCGCAGACTTATTGAACACAAGTTCCCTAATTGATTCTCTCTAGCCTTGTAATTCAACCCTTCCCTTGGGCTTGTCCTCTTTATTTTTTCTTTTAACTGGCATTGATTTAAAGGGAGGTGAAAGTGTTTGGCACCCTGGTCCTGTGCTCAGGCGTGGCTTTGGTGCAACTAATACCTTAAACTCCCGGGTCTGTGGCAGGCCTGTAATCCAGCACTTTACAATGATGTCTGTTTGGTGAACATGGTCTGCGGTTTGGAGGAGCCTTAGAAAGCCCGGATCCCTCCACTGAGCAAGTGAAACCCCCTGAGTGGTCAGTGGAGAGCATGGTTGTTTGGGATGGGCATAATATTGTCAGTGAAAACTGTGTGTCTCTGCTATTTGACGATTGTGGGTTTTATATGAGAAATGAAATACTCCCCTTCTCATGTCTACTGATAGTCTGTGACATGTAATTGACTATTTATTTATTAAAGATTAAAGATTTGGAATTTGCATAGGTCATATCTTTAATGCCCATTTGTTGAGGCATCCTTCTCTATGCCAGGGCTGCTCCACGCTTTATTAATATTGGGGAAATGTGGCGATAAAAATGACATGAACATAAAATGAAAGCGTGTAGGTAAGGATGTGCGTTCAATAGCCTAGATAATTGACAAGTTAATAGAAAAATACTATAATAGTGTAATTGTTTCTAAAGTTTTATATTGAGCTGTCAGGGGCTTGAACTCCCGGTCAGAAATTCAGTCCCACTTTGTTCCAAGTCAGACATGTAATTCAGCGCATCAGACAAAATAATGAACATCCTCGCTGAACATTTCCACAAATTTTGAGCTTTGTTGTTTATGATTAGAAGTCAAAATGTAATCATATGGCAACCAACATAATTCATTACAACCTAAACCCTGAATTATTTAAGTAAAACATTTCTATTATATTATGAAATCTAATACCTTTTATTGATATATTTAAAAATAAAAGGACACAATTATCAACATATTTCTATATTTATTTTTATATTTATTTTTTTTAGATATTTATATATATTTTTATATTCATTTAATTTTGAGTATTATGGTGCTCCATAGCTAACTAACATCATTGTTAATTGTTAATGCAAGATTATTTTGTCTCTCTCTCCCTCTGCCTCATTTTGTACCTCACTGATAAAGTCCATCTAAAACATTAAACTCTTCGATGATGGCTGTGTAGATATGTTTATATTTGTGGGGCTAATGGCGTCTTATTAATTTGTTTTAGGTTTATTTTGTGACGTAGTTTCTGAGACAACACATCTTTTTATGCTCCTGAAATAATGGATTTTTAGACAGCGATCATTTGCGTTTCACCCACGAGGCTGCAGATTGTACTGCATTTATGGGGTTGGGCACCAGATTGATACAGGTTGTTGACACAAGATGAACTTTCCAGAAATCCAGTGAGAGGGGGGGAAATCTTAAGAGGGGACCTTAGGGAATTCATTCTTCACTGCCATGCCTTTCCGGAGGTGCCAGGACAGCACGGGCCCGTCGTATCAAAGGCTGCCGTGAGACGGCCACGCTCGTTAGAGAACACACGTTCCATTCGCCGTTTTTAATCATCCCAGAGTTCCACATTAATTAATTGCTTCAGGAAGATATTTGATGTCTGTGTGTTGAAGGAACGCCTGCAATTCCCATGACAAGTATATTTTAGGCGACCCGATTCAAATCAGACCCAAGCTTGTGTGAGGGGAAAGAATCACTCAGGGGGGGGTAAACAGATCTGCAAATGGTTTGTTCTTATCGAGCCTCAGCCCAGTGGGGGTACAGATCTTTTAAATAAGCGAATGTGACTGGGTTTTTCAATTAGTGTCTCCCTAAAAGCCGAAACGTTTCTGTACCACGACTCGCACTTCACGCTCGAATTGGGTGAAAAGGCAGAGAGTGTAAAAGCTCTGTGTTTGGGGAGCTGAAAGGGGGGGCAGCGACAGTCAGCTGGTGTCTGTGTGCAGCCACAGCCCTAATCGGACTCCAGCTCTGAGGCCGGGAGCCGGAGACTCTGCCGTAATCCCCAGACCTTCACAGATCCGGGCCTTAAAGTCACTGTACCAAAAAAGAGGGGGGGGGCTCTCAGTTTGAAATAAAAACAGGACTTGACTTTTCCCATGATGCACTTTCCTCTGGAGAATAGGCCAGTGTGGCAGGGTGCTAGGATTATAGGAGATTTTCTGACTCTTCATTGTTGTTCATCCATAAATAGCAACAAGACCCTGGCAAACATCTCCAGATCCCAGGGTCTCTCTCAGTACACTCTTCTAGCTTTGCTCTGTGTTAAGGCAAACAATGGGATAAGTCTTATCTTTCGACTGTGGGACCGTAACATCGCTCTTGGGGGCAGTGTCGCTGCTGTGGGGGCTTCATTTATCTGTGCCTCATTACATGAGCGAGGGCGGCTTGATCTCTGCTAACTGGGGATCCAGTTTCCTTAAGGGCCTCATGTTTGGGTGATTCCTGCAAACGTGGGTCTGACTCAGTTTGGACGCAGTCAGCCAGTGAAGGAGTTTAAAACCTAACAGCGTTATTAGCTTTAACAAAAATTAAATCTGCAAAAAATATTTTCATAAACTGAAATAAGATACAAAAATAAAATTAAAAACTAAAACTCCATAAAAATATTGCTTCTGAAACTAACAAATTAGAAACAAGTGACAAATACTTTCTTTTACTGTTTTTTTTTAACATTATTTAGCTAAAGTAATGATTTGTTTACCTTTAATGACCCTAACTATAACATGTTTTGCCATTTTTGTGGTCCTTAATGCATAATGTGCCCTGTGTGTTCATGTCAAATCTGTGTATTCATGTCAAATTCTTCAAAAAAGCTGTACAGCTATCAGAGGTATGATGGGGTATAGGTCTGCTGATGGAGGTATGATGGGGTATAGGTCTGCTGATGGAGGTATGATGGGGTATAGGTCTGCTGATGGAGGTATGATGGGATATAGGTCTGCTGATGGAGATATGATGGGGTATAGGTCTGCTGATGGAGATATGATGGTGTATAGGTCTGCTGATGGAGGTATGACGTGGTATAGGTCTGCTGATGGAGATATGATGGGGTATAGGTCTGCTGATGGAGGTATGATGGGGTATAGGTCTGCTGATGGAGGTATGATGGGATATAGGTCTGCTGATGGAGGTATGATGGGGTATAGGTCTGCTGATGGAGATATGATGGGGTATAGGTCTGCTGATGGAGATATGATGGGGTATAGGTCTGCTGATGGAGGTATGATGGGATATAGGTCTGCTGATGGAGGTATGATGGGATATAGGTCTGCTGATGGAGATATGATGGGGTATAGGTCTGCCGATGGAGGTATGATGGGGTATAGGTCTGCTGATGGAGGTATGATGGGGTATAGGTCTGCCGAGGGAGGTATGATGGGGTATAGGTCTGCTGATGGAGGTATGATGGGGTATAGGTCTGCTGATGGAGGTATGATGGGGTATAGGTCTGCTGAGGGAGGTATGATGGGGTATAGGTCTGCTGATGGAGGTATGATGGGATATAGGTCTGCCGATGGAGCTATGATGGGATATAGGTCTGCTGATGGAGGTATGATGGGGTATAGGTCTGCCGATGGAGGTATGATGGGGTATAGGTCTGCCGATGGAGCTATGATGGGGTATAGGTCTGCTGGTGGAGGTATGATGGGATATAGGTCTGCTGATGGAGATATGATGGGGTATAGGTCGGCAGCTCGGAGACGTGTGGGTCTTCGGACCTTTGGTCTGGTTCGTGCAGAACCGAACTAATTTCTCAATGGATGGAGAGATCCAGTCAGGGATGGTTTTCTGGAAGCAGGTTCTGGGTGATGTGGCAGCTGTGGCAATGGGGGGGGGGGGGTGGCGGTGACAGGCGGGTCCCCTTAAGGGCCACTCGCTATCACCAGTCCAGCTTATCCTGGTAGTGACATCACAGCGGCCCCGCCAGGCTCCGACACGGGCACAGCGGCCCCCACCAAACCGCAAGCGATTCTCATTTTTAAATGAGGACTGGCCTCTGCCTCATTCTTTTAAGGTTTAATTTTCAATGCTGAACAAAAGTCGTCAAACATTCATAATTGAGACGAAGGTGTCCATATTTCAGGAACCGTTTCTTTGGTGAAGATGCTCTGAAGGGTTAATGATTCCCTGAAGTTTTTAAACAGGAGCCTCTCATTATAAACATGAAGCCTGTAAATTATTGAGGTGGTCTCCTGTGCATGAGAAGAAAATTTACTGTAAAAAACGGCGCAGCCAGACACCAAATAAGCAACATCCTCTGTAGTATTTCCTTTGAGGGGAACTTTAAAGTAAAATTAAAAAAAAAAAAAAAAAAAAACTAAAAAGAAAAATTCAGTCTCATTATGTTACAGTGTGGAATATTGAAGCTCGGAAGGTCCTTTCTGCTCTTTCAAGTTCACTCTGCTTTTCTTTTCTTTCATCATCAAACTTATCTTCCTATCGAGTCTGCATGGGCAGGACCACCTCCACCATGTTTCGCTTTATTTTTTGGCCGCCATGATTCCAAGTCATCGGGGTCCCTGACAGCTGGGGAAGCCCGTCGCCACGCTGTGCTAGATAACACAGATCAATCCAGGCCCCTGTGTGCTGTATTGAATTTCGTAGCACAGAGAGTCTGTGATTATTGACTGAATTAAGAGGGTGCTGTCTATTGGTCCAAAGACTCTGTTTGAATGTTTCCCATGATATACATTCATTAATATGTTAAACTCCCCTTTGATAATTTGATTTCTTGTTTTAAAAAAAAAAAGAAAAAACAACAGGCACTTTTCAGAGGCACCAAATGGAATTTTATTGGGGTTTTATTTTTTTCCCGTCGATCTGTCCTCTTCACCCCTACGAAGTGATTGATTCGTTCTCTGACTGCATGGTGAAATTCAAACAACTGGATTGTGATGATTCTGCTGTATTTGTCAGGAAGATCTTCGTGTCTTTAGAACTCACTGAAGAGTGAAGAACTGAGTTTCATTCCCCTTTGAAGAAGTACTCTTATTTACTGGCTATTGAGACAGAAGAGGAAATAATACGTTTTATATAGGACTATGTCTCATTGTGCGTTGGGATGGACTGGCATCCTGCCCAGCATGTTCTCCTGCTATGTGCCACATGCTGCCTGACGTAGATCCCAGCCCCCCGATGGAGAATCGGCCACATTGCGTTATAGCTTAAAAGGAAATGGTGGAATCTAATGGATTTGACCCTACAGTCCTATAGACGCATTGTACTCCTTCCATGTGGCTCTCTTATTACAGGTTCAGGACTTCATGGATCTGATAGACCCTGTGCCTTTCATTTGAAGCCATCTTTATGTACAGAGTATAATGCTGTTACCATAGTAATTGATTGTCTGCAGGACTTAGGTCACGTTGTGCAGGAGCCTTCGGTGCTTCTGGACAAATCAGGTCAAATATGCAAAGTGGGAAAAAAGCTTCCCGTGAGCCTTTTGCAGATAAGTCAGCACTCCACGCTGGCCGGCTCCTTCCCCGGCAGAAGGCTGAGCATCAGCGTGAATCCGGTCATCAGCTGCAATAAGGAGCCCGTTGATAAGAGGTTCGGCCATCCCTCGTTTGATGTCCATGGAGAATGAAACGGCACCACGTGGGTCTGAGGTTAACAGAGACGGCTCTCAGAGCAGAGATGTCGTTAAGCTGGACTCCAGGCTTTGCCACTCTGCTGGGAGCTGCTTTAATTGGGCACCAAACCAACTGTGACGGTTGGACAGAGAGAGTGCATGCATGTCTTGATTAGGCGAGACCAGTGTGTAGCTGGAAACCATAGCTGGCACAATAGTGACAGAGAAACGTTTCTAATGACATCACTATATACGATTTAGGACCATGTGAGCAATCAGGGGCAACACCCATTGGATGCTTTCTGACTATTTGGTAATCTATGGTAGGTGTAATCTAGGAGACATCTGGAAGTACATTGCAGGACATTCAGAAGATAATCCATAGTAATTTACATTAAGGGTCCAGTTCTTCTCAGAATTTAATTAAGATAATGTTGTTACAATGTTTCTTGTTAGTCTGCAGATGTATTCAAGAGAAATTGTTGAAATGTCGAGCTCCATCTGTGATACTGGACCAAATCTGTTCCAGCGGTGAGCGGAACTGGGAGAGCGGCAGCACGTCAAATGTACTACTACGGGGGCTGCTTACCTTGGGATCTCCTGGTTGTTGAGCTCAGTACAGAGATGCTAGATGAAAGGTCTTAGCCTGATCAGGATGACTTGAATGTGAAGAGTAAATTCTGGAAATAGCTGGATGAGGGTTCAGATTTGGAACATGAGAAGAGCAGGAAAGGAGGCTGAGAGAGCCTGAGTGTATTGGCAAATGGACCTTTCCTGAGCATGGTGTGTATCCATGGGTGTCCATGGCAACAACTCTGATTGAGTGTCTGCCCGTAACTAGGCCCCCATGGGTGGAATTGGGCTCACAGTTGGTGTGGACAACAGAGAAGGAGGGTTTGAGTGTGGGTGGGCGTGTTGGGTGTGGTGAAGGACTCTGCCCTGGAAGGCGATCAGAGTGCAGCATGGCCGGCTGTTTATGGACCAGTGCCTCCAGTGTATCTGCTGGAGCCGCAGACATTCCCTCCGGGCGTCCTGTCAGATCTGCACAACCGAAACAGACAACATCGCCCACACAGAGAACCGTCTCTCAGCTGTGAAATCGTCATTGTATTAATATGCTTTATTTTTTTTTCTAGGTTTATTTTTGTCCACCAGCTGTCTGCTTGGTTGCCTTTTTGTGTTTCTGAATCATATTTTATTGAAAGGACATCATTTAGCTGCAGAAAATTCCTTTCTTTAATTGTTTGTCTGAACGATTTCCTTGGAGATGAATGTCAGGATCATGGGTGATCTGAAGTGGAGATTGTGTGCAGTATTTACATGGCTGAGATGATAATTAACAGTATGACTGCAGTTTGCAGAAAAACATCAAACAATGGAGGGACTGTGTTCCTCTCTGAGTGTCTCAGGAATGATTGTGGGGGAATCGGTCCTGACTCCTAAACAAATCTTAGCATGATTTATGATTTTTTGAGACATTTTTTTCCTACTCATCCCCCCCCCCTTAATTGGCTATACGCCACAGGCAATGCGGAGGGAAAGTGGGGCAGTCCATACGACCGTTAATTAGGATGCACCGCACCCCGGTGCCCTGGCTCTCGCACAGCAGATGGGGGTCCACTCCAGCTGTGCTGTCTTCCCCCCCTGCCACATTCCACTGGCCAGGGGCTCTGCTGTCCTTGGGTCAGACCCCCACCCCCCCATCTGTTTTATTTATTAATTTGTTTGTTTGTCTATTTATCCATTTACTTATTTATTTGTCAATATATTTGCCTCTCTCCATCGTCATACTGACACATAGTGTCTCATCGCTAGACCCCCGTCATTTAAGCTTTTAGCTGAATAATTGACTCATTTTTACCAGCCCGGAGGTTAAGTGACAAAGATCACGTCCAGGTATCGTTGTCACATAAATGCTGGTCTAAGGTTGAGATTGCATTGATAACGAAGCCGAACTGACTCTGGCCTGACTCGTGCTCTCTGCATGTTCTCCCGAAGCCCAACGGGGGTTCTGAATGTTGACGTTCACCAGCTACGACCAGTCGCTCTCATTAGTGCCGGCCCATCCGATAAAAATACGACGCGCCCGTACCAGAAGCAACATCTCAGAGAGCAGGAAATAAAGAAATAAAAAAGACAAAAGCCCTACTTTTGAAAACTTAATTATACCTCCCCAAAAATGCATGTCATCAGCGCAACAATGAGATGTACATCACTGAGTAGCTAATTGAGCGTAAGAAGGAAGCCTCTTCTTATCCTGCGACAAGAAGCACGACATCAACTTATGGGAGGTGAACAGGAGCAGCCAATTACCTGGAACGGCTTTGTACTGGGTGGTTGTCACGGAGATGTAACCGGTGAGGGGGGGGGGGGGGGGGGAGAGGGACAAAGCAGCAGAGATGCCCGCTGTTAGATCCCTACACTCCCCAGCATGATCTCAGCGACCTCCCCCCTTAAATGACAAACTGGCTGAGCGTGCGTCCTCCCCCCTCCTCAAGGGGACCATTCTTTTAGGGCACTTTTCCGCTGATGGTATAGGGGCACGTTTCAAGTCGCCGATTTGCTTTTTTAAAAACCGTCGACCGAAGCCATGCATTACGTAAGCGAGCTCTGAGTCAAAATTTCACCTAAAGAAGACGGCAAGTCTGCGAGCCACCTTCAGCATTTCTCCCAAGGTGGCCTATCATCTCGGGGGGGGGCGTGTCGCTCAGGGTCGCCGCCCATGTGAGAGCTGCATTAACTCCAGGCTCGTCGGAGGGTCTGACAGGCCGTGGGCTGACGTGGGCTGTTAGGCTGCCCCTTGTCTGCACACACACGCACCGTATCTGTCAAGAGGTAATTCAACAAGACAGAGATCTATACCGGCGTGGATCCACAGCACCACCTGCATGGATTTTCCTGTTGTGGCGCTCGTGTCCCTTTTCTGGTGAATGCAGGCCCCCAGATCGAAGGTCACAATCGCTGCAAATGAAACACTTCGTTAGTCAAATGTTGGGAGGTGGTGCGGTGCCGGGGGGGGGGGGGGGTGTTTTTGGTCCCTTCATCTGTCTGATCTAAGTCTCTGAGATGCATTTGAAGATCATTCGAATTTAATGTATTTTTTTCCCTGTTTATACATTGAGCACTTTTCTGTGCAATTGTTCAAAGTCACTGAATTTCAAATAAGGGGTGGGGACAGAAAAAAGAGCTGTTCAGCAAGCGCATTTTTTATCTTTTTTTTTCTTTTTTAGCCTAACAGCCCGTGACATCTTCTGCATTGATATTCAAATTAGAACAGAGCTTTGGACAGTCTCAGATTAAATCCACCAGCTATTTGTTCACAGTGCGTATTCTGTCCGGCATCTCGCTTCATTGCCGTCCGAGCTTAAGGGGATTAGAGAGGCATAAACAAGCACAGATACGCCATGAGACTTGTCTCACCGCTGTTGTCTTTATCTCCCCCCACAAATAGCGATTGTTCAGATCAGGGACGCAGAAAGATCAGAAGTGAGCAGGGTTTTTTTTTTTTTCGTTCTAGAAGGTTCAGAGACGGTTGCTGGTCAGGGTGTGTGTTCTGGTGGTTCTGTGTCAGGCGGGCCGGCCGCTGAGGTCAGGTTGTGATGGGTTGAAGGTGGGATCCGGGGTGGGGGGGGGGGGGGCTGTAACGGTATGAGGAGTGCAGACTGCACAGTCCTAGGGCAGTATTAAGTAGCTCAGCTGCACTTTCAGCCCCAGAACCCCCCAGCCCAAAATCCTTCTAGTCTGAAACACAGGCAATACCTGGAGGGGGGAGTTATCCAAGTATTACATCATTGTATGAAAGAACTGGTTAAACAGAGCCGATGCCACCAGAGACATTAGTTTGATATTGGTTTATATAAGAGTAATAAAAATAATTTCTTACGACAAAAGTGGGCATTTAGAGTAAAATTGCTGTATTTCAAATAAATATCCAAGCAAAGAACAAATGGTGGACAGGCTCAGGTTTCAGCAGGTGCTTCTATCTAGACCTACCGGGGTACTGGACATTACATCCATCTTCCAAGCACTTTCCCTGGCTGGGGCCACTGGGGAGCCTGGAGCCCATCCCAGACTGCATAGATCGCAGGCAGGGGTGCCAGCCCCTCACAGGGCACACACACCACGGGCAGTTTAGGTTAGCGGCGTGTCTGTGGACTGCGGGAGGATACCTCCGTGACAGAGGGGGAGAATGCCACCTCCACACACTCAGCAGAGAGAGGATTTCAGGCCCAGACCTGAAGGCATGAGGCTGTACTGCCATCCACTGAGCCACCCTGGGCATTATAATGCGACTTATTTACCCCTTTATGTACCGAACCGGGAGTCTTGGTGCCTTGGTGGTTAGTACTGTGACCTCTAGATCAGGGTTCGACTTCTGCCCTTGGCTTTGTGGCGTTCTACATGTGTCTACGTGGGTTTGCTTCAGAGTCCGACATACAAACACTGTGTGGAAAAACGTACTGGGACACTTGGCCATTACACCCATTGCAACTTTTATGACGCCCCATTCAAGACATTCTTCAATTCTTCATAATTCTATGCTTCCAACTTTATGGGAACAGCTTGGGTAAGGCGGCCATTGCTGTTCCAGCATGACTGTACCCCAGCGCACAAAGCAAGGTCCATAAAAACCTATGATGCCTATGGATTTAGAATGGGGTGTCATGAAAGCTCCTGTAGGTGTGATGGCCAGGTGTCCCAAAGCATATGTCCATATAGAATTATAAGTGTATACATACATACATACACACATACATACATACATACATACACACACACATACATACATACATACACACATACATACATACACACATACATACATACACACATACACACATACATACATACATACATACATACATACATACACACATACATACATACACACATACATACAAATAGACCATTTGGGCTTTAAGCACAGTGGCCCTGATGTTAGTGATGTTGCATATTTCTTTAGCTCATTTCCATTTTCCAGGAGATGTTTTTTTTTCCAAACTGGTATTCAAGTCATGGATTGCAGCCCAGAGTCTTGTGGTTACAAGTGCAGGTGCTTTTCCCTGCTGCTGAAGCAGATGCGCATGGGTGCCCCCCCTCCGGCCAGGCCTGCTCTTGGGGTGGGGTCGCTTAGGTCTGCTGCATCCCGATCGAGCTGGATGGACTGAAACAGCAAAGCCCCTCAAACTGGGGGTGGAGGGCTGTTGCTTATCTACCCCACGCCTCCTTCAGACTTCCCTCTCTTCATTTCTCCTTCTTTCTCTCTCCTTGTCTCCCCTGAAAAGGGAAACTGTCGGTGATGATTCTGTGCACAGACAACATTCTTTATTTATGGGTGCGAGGCAAATACAATCCAGGTCAATATATAGACTTGATGAGAGGAATCGCAGCCTGTTCGATATCAGCTGAATCTCCCTTTCTGTTACACTGAAAGCTAGCAGCTTCTCACAGACTCTTGTGAAAGGGGGGGGGGGGGGGGGGGTGCACAGGCGAGGCGAAAAGGCAGATGGAAGGACGTGACGAATTTTACAGGAGTGTCATTTTCCTATATGAAAGAATCCTTGGGCTAAATGATAAAAATGCAGTGTGCTGAAGAGTGGCTGGTACCCGGCACAGAGAGCAGCAGCAGTGCTGGGCAATGGAGGAGGAGCAGCAATACCCGCGGAGACTGGAGAGTACCTCTGGGTGTGAGAGGCTGAGACGACTGCAGCAGGGCTGTAATGAGGCAGGCGGGCTAATGAGGGGCACTGACTCACAACGAGGCAAGCAGGTTAGCGAGGGGCACTGACTCACAACGAGGCAAGCAGGTTAGCGAGGGGCACTGACTCACAACGAGGCAAGCAGGTTAGTGAGGGGCACTGATTCACAACGAGGCAAGCAGGTTAGTGAGGGGCACTGACTCACAACGAGGCAGGCAGGTTAGTGAGGGACACTGACTCACAATGAGGCAGGTCAGAGAAGGGTACTGACTCACAACAAGGCAAGCAGGTTAGTGAGGGGCACTGACTCACAACGAGGCAAGCAGGTTAGTGAGGGGCACTGACTCACAACGAGGCAGGCAGGTTAGTGAGGGGCACTGACTCACGACGAGGCAGGCAGGTTAGTGACGGGCACTGACTCACAACAAGGCAGGTTGGTAAGGGGCACTGACTCACAACGAGGCAGGTTAGTGAAGGGCACTGACTCACAACGAGGCAGGCAGGTTAGTGACGGGCACTGACTCACAGCGAGGCAGGCAGGTTAGTGAGGGGCACTGACTCACGACGAGGCAGGCAGGTTAGGGTGGTGCTGACTAACTTACAGGGGAAACCATGTATCGACAGGTGAGCAAAAGGTTGATCGGAAGGTTTAGTCTCAGAAACAGAACACCATTTGTTCCCCAGATCATTATGCAGCACTGTGAGTAAATGGGGGAAATGTGTAAAATTGCTGGGGCTTTGTAAGTCTGCTGTACACATAAGCGATCGGTTTCCGGGGAGCAGACGGGATTCGTTCTGCGTTCCTGGACACTGCTGGCATATAAAGGCAGCAGCGCCCGTCCGATCCAGCTCCCGTTGAGCGTCTTTGCATAGGCCCCCCCTCACAGCCATCCTTGCTTCTCTCCCCCCACACAGGAGACGAGTGGTACCTGTGCCGGCTGAGCCTGCGTGCACCTGGCATGTCAGACCTGCAGTGGGCCATGTTCCCGTTCCCCTACCTGGCCGCCATTGGGCCCAACACAGCCCCAGGCGCCACGGTTTACCGACTGTCAGCCCGTCGCACCTCTGACTCTTCGGGCTCCTTGCGCTTTCTGCTGGTGGAGGGTAAGTCATCCTTCCCATACACCGGTCTAAAGAGGAGCGAGTACTGGCAGGAGGATTGGGGGGGGGGGGGTTTGTATATGTATGTGTAGCTATCAAAGTGCCATTCTGCCGTGATTTTAATCTGTCTTAGATAAAACTGTCAGGTAAGTAAAGTGGCTAAAACATTCGGAATCATGGTTACGAAGTCCGCGTGTCTGTGCTTCAGCTATCCAACTTTCTGAACCCACTTCTGCTATGACATGTGAAGCCCCCAGTTAATGGGTCCCCTGGTCATTTCCCAGGGTTATTAAAATTATTTTTCGTGGGGGGGGGGAGATACCCTTCATCCGCACCTCACTTTAAAAATTCTCCATCATTCGGCAACTGCCGATTATCGAGCGACAGCTGTGGAGAAGCACCTTGGTAGAGGAGAAATTTAAATGTTTCGTTTTAATAACCATTCGCAGTGTTGTTTAACGGGCCTGTCAGTGCACTGAAGATTTAAATTGATTACTCTGCCACCTTGTGGAATCACCTCCTTTTCATCTAGTCACGAAGAAGTAAGGACATCTGAAAAATTGTTTTGACTGAGAACACTGCAGGGGTTCCGGAGCCTAAGTTACACAGATGTGTTTATAAAATGGCAGGTCGCAGAGTCCTGGCTAAAAAGCACACTGCTGTCACTATGCAGCATATCTAGTGATGCCCAGGTCCTCAGGCTGGTCTCCTTTGTGGTGACTAATAAAGCAGATATAATAGGTAGTCACAAAAGGTCCTAAAGAGACTCATTAGTGTCCTCAATGGCTCTGAAATGAGAAGATACTGGACCCTCTCTGCTCCAACATCT
The DNA here is from genome assembly GCF_048594095.1 of Paramormyrops kingsleyae. Lineage (NCBI taxonomy): Eukaryota > Metazoa > Chordata > Actinopteri > Osteoglossiformes > Mormyridae > Paramormyrops > Paramormyrops kingsleyae. The sequence continues at coordinate 36,080,226 of NC_132805.1, read as the reverse complement.
GTGAAATGGGACCAGCCTGGACCCTATGTGTCAGTAAAATAGCTATAAAAGGGAGCCAGTGTTGGACCTTGGTGACAGCAGTGATTTTGCAGTAGTACTGAGCTGTCAAGCTGTGTGGGTGGGGCTGAGCGATGTGGGCTGGGTCAAGCTGTGTGGGTGGGGCTGAGCGGTGTGGGCGGGGTCAAGCTGTGGGTGGGGCTGAGAGGTGTGGGCGGGGTCAAGCTGTGTGGGTGTGGTTGAGCCGTGTGGGCGGGGTCATGCTGTGTGGGTGGGGCTGAGCGGTGTGGGCGGGGTCAAGCTGTGTGGGTGGGGCTGAGCCGTGTGGGCGGGGTCATGCTGTGTGGGTGGGGCTGAGCCGTGTGGGCGGGGTCAAGCTGTGTGGGTGTGGTTGAGCCGTGTGAGCAGGGCTGAGCCGTGGGCTCTGCTATTGGGTCCAGCAAGGAGCAGCTGTTCTCATCTGAGCGCCTGCCAGTGCTTGGGGGGTACGAGGTTAAAGTGACCCGCAAGCAAGAGCCCGGCCCCTGACACTGCAGCAGCTGCCGGATGGGAGCTTGGAGACCCCTCCCCCCTTGCTGCCCTCCCCTGTTATGAGCTAAATCTAACCCACAGCACTTATTATAGAGCTGAGAGTTATTCCTTAGACATATAAACTATTCACCTAATAGCACTTCTTGCCGGAATTATGAGAATCAGAGTAGTGCCTGTTGTGTGTGGTGTTTTTCCCCTAAAATGGTCCACTCTGTCTTGGCTTCCAGGAGGGGAGGGCCGGTTTGAGGTCGACCCAGCGTCCGGGGAGATTCGGACCACGGAGCAGCCGTTGACGCTCAACAAGGAGTATGTGCTGACGGTGCAGGTGGAGGACTTTCTGGCCCAGAGGGGCTCGCTGGCGAGCGTGGCCGTCCTGGTGGGCTTCCGCCCACCCCAGTTCACCAACGCCTCCTACACGGCCTTCGCTCCAGAGAGCACGGCAGCCGGGCAGGCGTGAGTGCGGGGCGGGGGAGGGGGGGGGCAGGGGGTAGGGGAAGGGCAGAGAGATTGGAAACAAGAAGCCAGCCATCGGGCATGGCTGCCCCAAGCAGCGTCGCATTATGTTCTGCATGAACAGATGTGCCCTCCAGAGCAGCAGAGGCTGCGTGAGAATGGGGAGAGGGCTCTGGGAGGGCATGGCGGGGGCGCAGATGTGCCATGTTGTCACAGGGCTCAGAATTAAAAACTGTCGCAAACCCAAATATTTATCAGATAAACATGTAAACATGATCAGAGTGTCTGAGCTCCTGCAGCAAGCAGCACTTTGTGCTTAATGAGGGTTAGATTCCTCGCTGCTTTGCTGCATGATCCCTGTGCTGCATGATCCCTGTGCTGCATGATCCCTGTGCTGCATGATCCCTGTGCTGCATGATCCCTGTGCTGCATGGTGTCACAGCCGTCCCGCTTTTTCACTGTCACCTGTTTCTTTAAGAGCGTTTTTATTTACACGCACCTGTACCCCCTGCCCCCAGCATCACCGTGGTGCAGGCCGTATCGTTCCAGCGACAGAGCCTCTCCTACACGTTGGTGATGAACCCCGGCAATCTGTTCAGCATCAACCAGGAGAGCGGCGCCGTGAGCCTGACCCGAGCCGTGGACTACGAGGGAGGCCAGCACCTGTATCACCTGCAGATCCGCGCCTCCGAACCAGGAACGGGCCTGAGCAGCTTGGCAGAGGTAGTATGATCTCAGACATTCGCATGTGTAAAAACACAGAGGCACATCACACACAATCATAGAAACACAACTATAGGAGAATGCCAGCACACGTAAACAATCATATACAGACACACCTACAGCAACACACACACGTAAACAATCACAGACACACACACGTAAACAATCACAGACACACCTACAGTAACACACACGTAAACAATCATATACAGACACACCTACAGTAACACACACACGTAAACAATCACAGACACACACACGTAAACAATCACAGACACACACACGTAAACAATCACAGACACACCTACAGTAACACACACGTAAACAATCACAGACACACACACGTAAACAATCACAGACACACCTACAGTAACACACACACGTAAACAATCACAGACACACACACGTAAACAATCACAGACACACCTACAGTAACACACACGTAAACAATCACACAGACACACACGTAAACAATCACACAGACACACACACGTAAACAATCACACAGACACACACACGTAAACAATCACACAGACACACACACGTAAACAATCACACAGACACACCTACAGCAACACTCAGGCACGTGTAAACAATCATGTAAACATGTAAACAGTCATACACAGGCACACAGTCGCACACGTAACCCTGTCCGGCCAGTGGGCTCAAACTCGTGGTGGGGCCCTGTGGACAGGCTCGTCATTTATTCCCAGCATGCTTTTCTGCGCTCCACTTTGTCACCCCGGCCACCGGCTCCCTAGCTTAATGAGCGTTGGAGTTGCCGGAGGGCTGGTGTCGGCCGTCTTGTGGTGGCTCAGCCTGCCAGATATTTATAGCAGTTCCGCTTCAGACAGGGCCTGCAGTCAGGCAGGTTGCGGCAGGCCTCCCGTAATGACGGCCTAATGGCCGCGTGGTGCCAGCACACAGCCGCCTGTGATGCTCTTACTCTGTGATCTCATTAGGATCAGGGCCCCTCCGCTTTGTTACTTAGGGGAGCTCGGGGAGCAGTGCGTCTAACGAGAGCCGGCTGTCACACGTGCCGGCAGAGCCTCTGTGACAGAAAGCCAAAGGGCCCGTTTGATCTGATCTGTTTGTTTTTCCTGGTCTCTCATCGTATTCTCCCCGGCGCCTCCATTCTGTAACTCGGAAGATCAGAAATAACAGAAGTGAGAAAAAAGTTCCGTAGTAGTGTACATCGCCCATGAGGGGCACCAGCTGGGTCTTAGACACCCTTTTCAGGGAGATGGACTGAATTAACCTCATAGTACCTCTGTGGTTCATTAATCAGTTACAGTCTTTCAGTGCGACTTCAACACTGCTATGGAGTTCTTGGTCATTGCATGGACTCCGTCACTAAGGGACAGCAAAGGAAAGGTCTGTTCTTTGGAGGGTAAATTAAACATGATGAAGATGACAGGTTATCTCAATGGCTGACAGCTTAGGTGCTGCTATATGTTTGTTCAGGATAATGATTATTATTATTGCTGTTATTATCATATGAGGATTATGTCTGGTTTTGTTGGGAGATCCAGGGTCCCAGTGTACTTCTTCACTCCTCTCTCTAAGCCTCGACTGGCCTTGGTGCTGTCTGTCAGTATGCCCCCCCCCCCCTCACTCTCCCCCACCCCCTGGCACGGCTGTTCCTCTGCGATAAGGGCCCAGCCGGGAGTCTCGCGCCAGCGTGACTAACTTTGCCGTTGGAGTCCACCACCGGTTTTCTGCTCAGCAGAGCAGGGTCCTGACAGCTCTCCAAACAGCAGGGGGCCGCGAGACCGGAGCAGAAGCAGAGGGTGGGGTTGTGGGGGGGGGGGAGAAGATAAAGCAAATTGTAATTTTCGACCAACGTGTTTTCAGGCCAGGTCGATTTGGAGGGGGGGACAACGGTGACTGATGTCATGGGAAGGTGCACCGTGTCAGAGTGGGGGCATGTGGGGGTCAACAATACAAGGCGCTGGGAAGAGGCAACCCCCCCACCTGCTAACATGATAGCCTCTGTCCAATCTCACCCCCACCTTCTAACATGATAGCCTCTGTCCAAACTCACCCCCACCTGCTAACACGATGCTATAGCCTCTGTCTGGACTCACCCCCACCTGCTAACACGATGCTATAGCCTCTGTCTGGACTCCCCCCCCCAGCCTTTGCTAACAGACTCTGTCCCATTCCCAGGTGGTGGTGCACATCACTGATGAGAACGACTGCACCCCCGAGTTCATGCATTCCATATACAGCCGGGACAGTGTTGCTGAGGTCACGCCCCCTGGAAGCTCCCTGCTGCAAGGTACAGTAGCGTTTAACATAGTGCCCGAGTCCGCAAGGCCCACGGACCCCGGAAGAGCTGCTAATCAGACATGTAGGAGTGTAAACCCACCACAAGCGTGCTTTCAGCACAGGGCGGACTCTAATCGCAAGGCATGTGGTGCCATTTATCCCGTAGATGGCGCTAATGGCATTAATGGCCTTTCCAGAAAGGCTCTGTTAAGAATCCAGGAGGACTCAGTTTACCAGCTGCTGCCCCCCCCCTGAGGTGAAGCTCCTTTGACCTTGATGGGGCGACACTGCAGGGCACTTGCCTTTTCCCAAATGCTAAGCTGCACAGCGATTGGCTAGTGGGCAGGTAGGGAGGGGGGGATCACACATGCGGTTTGAAAAATAATTAAGAAATAATTAATTACAGCAGGGTTTTCTGGCTGTGAGATAGATAGTAATCAAAGTCTGCTTGCGGCTGCGGGAGCAAGGCAGAGGAGACTGTGCTCCTTCCGAGGAAGGGGGCGCTCTCGCCACAGTGTCGTATTTCAGGGAGCCCCCACCATCGGCACTGCGCTGCTTCTATGCACACGCTTCATGCACCAGAAAGTTCCTTGTGGGCTGTGTCTCACCGGAACTGGCGCACCGGAGAGGCCGAATGGTCTGGTACGAAAGCGACCGGGGCCCTTGGGAGATCCCAGGCCGATGAGAGTGAGGCAGGCTGTGGGCACGGCCCCATGTGGCCATTCGCTAAACCGCGGCACTAATGGAATTGGGTTCAGTTATCGGCGTCTCACACAGCCATGATCCTATCCCAGTAATCGAAAGCATTTTATGTCTTTTAAAAAATGGATGATCTGTTGTGTTTCCAATGAGGTTCCGTGGCTGTTGGGGCTTAGCATAGCAGCGCTGCCATTTTAAGAGGTATCTCTCCGCGTTCATATTTTATGGGCACAGGGTAGACCCACACAGCCATGCACACACACATATACTCTTCTAGACAAACACAGTTTATTCCGTGGCTGTCAGCATGGCTGTGTGTGTGTGGGAGACAGACGGGGCCCTTGTAGCGGTTGCTGTCTCGCAGTAAATACTAGCACGCTGGTGGATTTTCACCAAATACTGTAAGCGGTATTTTGTGCCAGTGGGATCATGGAAGGGGAAAGTTCTGCACAAAAGTCATGTCTGAAGATCAAAGCCACATTGGCACAAAATTCAAGGCATTGTAGAGGGTACCGCAACCGACTAAAGATCCAAAACCCGCCTTTTGTTCTCTGGTAGCAAGAGCGCAGCATGGGCAAGCCTTAGGTAGTGGCTCCGTTTGGTAATGAGGCCTAATGATCTTGGGTTCATCACCGTGGAAACAAACAGCCTCCGTGTCAGCAAAGCCATTCATCTGGCTGGATGCGGCTCCGGCTGCTCCAGGATTTGCCCGTGTGGCTCGACTTGATCCGCGCCGCGAAACGTGAGACTGTAATCACTGGTACCGTAAACTGAGGATGGATGCCAAAAACAGGGAAAGCAGCACACAGACACTAAGACCAACCCAGTTTGTAAACTGTTTGCTTATCAAATGCCAGTTAAAAAGTATAAGAAGGCAAACCAGCGGAACACGAGCCTCGCTGGGGATGAGGAGCTTGGGGATCAGATTAGTATTGATCATTCACCTTAAGCCTGAGTTTGAATTAGAAGATTGGTGCTTAATGTCATGCACAGGGAGCAGGTTTGAGTACGAGCTCCGATTACCATGGAAAAACTCGTAGAAAGGATTTACCGCAGTAGGACAGCCAGCATACTACCCCCCCCCAATAAAAAAACACCCACATCTCCCTCCAACGCCGCCCCTTGATTCCCTCCAAATGTGTTTGCGGCTCCGATGTTTAATTCAGTTTCCACTCCAGCTCCGATTTTATAGCACACGCATTAAAAATGGTAATAGGTAGCCCAAAGTGATATTATATTATTCTGTGTATTTTTAATGAACCTTCTGTTTGAATCGTCCCCCCCCTCACCACCGCCACCCATCACCTACCCATCCATTCTGCCCTCTCCCCAGTCCGCAACAAGTTCCCCGCCACATCTGCGGAGCGCCACGTTTGCCTTGGAGAGTAACGGCCCTCCGTCGGCACCGGGTGCCGGAGCGGGATGCCGAGGCCCCGCGGCGGCATGAAGCCCGGGCAGCCGGATCCTGGCGCCTTGCCTAATGACAGCAAACCCTTCTTGAAGTTTCACTTTTGATCTTCGGGAGTCAACACTAGCTTTCCCTGTGCCTCTGACAGATGGGCCCTTAAATTTATCAAATAAAGAATTGGCCTCGCAACATAGTTTTAATTAATATTGGCTCTTTTAACATGACAGAATACTTAATTAAAAAAGCACTTACTGTACAAATCCGGCAGCCCCTCGTTGCGAATGAAAGACCTTTGCCTGGTGGGAGACGTGCCGATAAGCGCCCAGCTTCCCCCTCTGGGAGCCGTGGAGCCCTTAAAGAGCCCTTTCTGGGGACGCCGACCGTGACGTTCTCAAACCTTCTTTCTTCAGAAGAAAGCCGTCGTCAGTTAGACATGCTAACTCCCGTCTTTCTGCAGGGTTTTTGATGCGGCACACTGGTGTTTCACGGTTTCCGTGGCGCCCCCTGTCGCGTTCTGTTGGTTGCTCTCGGTTACCGGCCACCTAGTGGATCTTCATGTGTCTCTTCTGTGTGTCTTGGCCTCTCAGTAGGTTAATGAATGCTGCTAGTTGTAGTTATTGGTAGGGATGGTTCTCCTGAAAAATGTCCCCCTTCTGTCCCACAATGCAGTGCTGGCCCGGGACTGTGACAGTGGCCTAAACGCAGAGGTCTCCTATTTCATCCAGAGTCCAGACTTTGACGTTAATGGCCAGGGTGTGGTGAGTCCACGGCATACGTTGGACTACGAGCGACCCAACCACATGTATGAGTTTGTGGTGGTAGCGGTGGATCGCGGCACTCCGGCCCGCACCGGCACCGCCTCCGTCCGGATCCGTCTGGCCAACGTCAACGACGAGGTCCCTGTCTTCTCCCAAGCCGTGTACGTGCCCCCTGTCGCTGTGTCGTGATGGGAAGTATCTCAGCTCCTGATTGACATCTCAGCTGAGTGTCTGTCGGCCATCACTGCCCCCTGCAGGTATAAGACCTTTCTGTCTGAGGACGCGGGACCGGAGACGCTGGTAGCCATCGTCCACGCCAAGGACCCGGATGGGGACGCGGTAACGTACGCCATCACCGGGGGCAACGAGGACAGCAACTTCGAGCTAGACAATCAGAAGGGTGAGTAAGGACGCGAGACAAGAAATCCTCCCCACTGCCTCACCACCCCCCCGGTCCTCCAATTAAGTTGACTGCAGTTGCTCGGGTAACAGAGATCACCGAGAAAGACCCCCCAGACAGCATAGAAAGCAAGCAAAGGACCCCCACTATGCTCAACAAAAAAGCCTCCCCTTATATGAACAAACAGACCCTGTGCTTGTTTTCATTCGCTTTTTTAACCCTTTCTTTGCTTGCCGGCCTCCTTTCTCCCTCCGCCATCCCGAGCTCTTCAGAGGCAAGGCTGCGGCGAGGTGCACGCCGAGCGGGGGGGGGGCTCTGAGCAGCCCCTCCTTGACCAGCCCGTTACAGGCCAGCCACACAGATGGCCCTCGGCTCACTCACTGTTTAACTGTGAAAAGTTGTCACTTCAAAGACTCAGAGGCATTTTATTTATTCTCTGCCCACCCCCTTCCCGGCAACATATTTATTTATTTTTCCGCTGGAGCTTCATGGGGGAAAAGCCATCAAAGATACTCAGAGCCAAAGCGTCTGTTGTAGCAGATTGTAAAGGCTGTGCATGAGGGCGACTCTCTCCCTTCACGGTAAACACTCCGCTTTCTGCTCTGTTTTTGTCTGCCTCCGCTTGCCGGCATCCTCAGAGGCGACGTTCGGCTCGGTTCCGAGTTTGGGCCGCCGTTTGATGTTTGCGGAACCGGACGCATCTGTCCCGGTGGTCGAACCGCAGTGGGCCCGTTATGAGCCTGACCTCGTCCTCCCCCAACCCAGGAATCATCAAACTGCGCAGAAGCCCTCCCCCCAGGCTGCGGGGCCCCCAGTACATCCTGAACATCACGGCCACGGACGACAATGCTTCCGGTGGGCCCCACCCACTCAGTAGCTCCGCCCAGGTCATCGTGGGCATAAACGACATCAACGACAATAAGCCCGTCTTCGACGAGGTGAGACCCGGGTGACCAGAGATGCACACGGTGAGAATTAAGGGGTAGAGCTCGCTGTCAGGTCGGGTCTGAACTGGGATCTGGGCTGTGGGGGCTGAGAGGGTGACAGCTGCTGGTGGAACATCTGAGCAGCTTCCTGGCCCTACTGGGGCCCGGTGGCGCTCAGCCGTGGAGAAGGTCCAAACCACCACAGCGGAAATGAATATTTCAGCGAGGAGCCCCTAGACGAGCTGCCGGGAGCTCAGAGGGCTGGCGGCACTGGGAGTGCTGGATTCCGTGGCGTGACTGAAGCTGAGGTCCCAGAACAGGAACCACTGCCAGTCCGGGCCTGGTACTGGGCCTTGATCAGTCGCCTAATTATCCAGCTGTACAAACAGGTGAAAACACGGACCTGAGTCGTGTGGCTGCCCATCATGAAACACCTCAAGAGCGGAGGGGGCTGAACTGGTTTTGCTGGTGTGGCTTCACAGAAGTGATGGTGTCCCTGCATCCCTGACACGGCTCTGATTAATGCTCCAGCGCAGCCCCCATGTGCAGTGCGACCTGATGCTCGGCATTGGGCCGTCGCATGGGGGCCGACGGGGTCAGGGAGGGTCACCAGCACATTCGCCACACTGTCATTTTACATGAAAGGCTCCTTTGTCTTTGAAATATTAATGCAAGGTCCTGGGTGACTGGAGGGCTGCCAGCATGCCTGTGTCTGTCTGTCTCTGTCTGTCTGTCTGTGTCTGTCTGTCTCTGTCTGTCTGTGTCTGTCTGTCTGTGTCTGTCTGTCTGTCTGTGTCTGTCTGTCTGTGTCTGTCTGTATGTATGTGTCTCTCTGTGTGTCTGTCTGTCTGTCTCTGTCTGTCTGTCTCTGTCTGTCTGTCTGTATGTGTCTCTCTGTGTGTCTGTCTGTCTGTCTCTGTCTGTCTGTCTCTGTCTGTCTGTCTGTATGTATGTGTCTCTCTGTGTGTCTGTCTGTCTGTCTCTGTCTGTCTGTCTCTGTCTGTCTGTCTCTGTCTGTCTGTCTGTATGTATGTGTCTCTCTGTCTGTCTGTCTCTGTCTGTCTGCCTGTGTCTGTCTGTGTCTGTCTGTCTGTGTCTGTCTGCCTGTGTCTGTCTGTATGTATGTGTCTCTCTGTGTGTTTGTCTGTCTCTGTCTGTCTGTCTCTCTGTGTGTCTGTCTGTCTGTCTGTGTCTCTCTGTGTGTTTGTCTGTCTCTGTCTGTCTGTCTGTGTGTCTGTGGGTGTCTGTATGACAGCTCCTCTGTACAGGCCCCTGCCCTCCAGGCCCCCAGTCTTGCCCCCTGGTCCCCAAGCCCCCCCTCCCCAGTAACCCCCATGATCCAAACCCATGTCATCCCCACAGTGCCAGAACTACAGCCTGAGCACCTGGGTCCTTGAGAACCAGCCGCTGGGGACCTTTGTGCTGCGGGTGCAAGCCCACGATGCCGACATCAGCGCCAACGGGCAGGTCCGATATGGCATCATGCACCGTGACAGCGCCTCCTCCGGCTTCGCCATCGATCCCGAGACCGGTAGGTAGAGTGGCCGTGCCGGGTTTGGGGTGTGTGTGCGGCTCCATTCAGGTGCGTGTCCCTCTAACATGCCATGCGTGCGGCTTGCCGTAGGTGTCATCAGCACCACGGCGAGCTTCGACCGTGAGCGCCAGCGGGAATACACCCTGTCCGTCACGGCCACCGATCTCGCCGAGGAGCCGCTCATCGGCATCTGCCAGGTCACCGTGCTCATCGCCGACCAGAATGACAACGACCCCAAGTTCGAGAACAGCCGATATCAGTGTGGGTACCTGAGCGGGGAGGTGATCCGGCACCAGCCGCTTATCGGCCGGGCCTGAGGGTCATGTGATTAGGGGTCAGAGGTCATCCGTCCGTATTAATGTATGTATTAATGTATTAATACTTCTTGGGCATCCAGTCTACACACGTTTTAGCTCAAATTATTCTTATAAAGTAACGGTTGGTAAATCATCAGAATTTAATCCGCAGTATCTCTGAAGCCCTTTGGTGGAATGAACCGTGTTTTATTAAACACCCATTTGAGAAGCTCGAAAATGCTCTCCGAGTCACTCAAGAAGCGTTGATTCATTAAGCATCACCAACGGCATGCTGGGACATTGCCTGGATCTGACAAGAGGCTCCTCCTTCCCGTAGACTTCCTGCGCGAGGACACACCCGTGGGGACCAGCTTTCTGCGTGCGGCCGCCCACGATGATGACCAGGGGGCCAACGCCGCCATCACCTACTCGCTGTCCCCCCACCAGCCTGCCTACTTCCACATCAGCCCCAGCACCGGCTGGATCTACGTCAAGCAGCCCATCTCGCAGGTGGGGGGCGCTGCGGGCGCGTGTGACTCACTGTGCGTGCGTGTGTCCATATGTTTGTTTGAGAGTGTATGCATCTGTGTCTGTGTGTTTATATATCTGTGTGCTTGTTTCAATGTGTGTGTCTGTGTGTGTATTTGTATATATTTGTATTTGTGTGTGTATCTGTGTATATTTCTGTTTGTGTATATGTGTATTCATGTGTGGCTGTGTGTGTGTATTTGTATTTGTGTGTATTTGTATGTGTGTGCGCATGTGTGTGTGTGTGCGTGTGTGTGTGCACATGCGTGTGTGTGTGACTGTGCACGTGCGTGTGTGTGTGTGACTGTGCACGTGCGTGTGTGTGACTGTGCACGCGCGTGTGTGTGTGTGTGTGTGTGTGGCATCGCCATCCTGGCTCGTCACGCCTCACGCAGCCCCCTGTGGAAGCACCTGCCTGGCTCTGTGTCTCCCAGAGCCGCACCACACAACCCGTCTTCCCACAATCCTCAGTCATCACAGCCTGTGCTTGTTCCCTCTCCGGGTGCCAATTAGACGCAGCATGACCCAGCAGCAGTAGCCTGTCTTGCTGTCTCTCTCGCCACACGCTTGTGTATTTATATATCTGACGGGCAGGTAGGGATTCTTCTCACACAGGCATAAATGCATTAATGAGGGCAGGTTTCCACAGCGCGGTGCTCCTGGTGGAGGGGCGCTGACGCCGCCCCATGACGCTTTATTTATAGAGGAAGACCGCGAGCCCCCCCACCCCCCCGCCGCCTGCCTGCCACCGGCTTCTCATCCCACCCCATCACGTTGTTCGCCTATGTTTTTCCGGATTTGTGGGACGTTGCAAGAGTTTGCTTTTACCGAAGTGCCTGAGCCCTCGTCCTTCCGCCATGGAGTGCTGCCCACTCCTTTTATTTAAACTACTTTCCTTAAAGATGTTAGCCCCCCCTGCCCCACCCCCCACCGAGGGGGCGGTCAACGTGGACATCAGCCCTCTTTTGTCATGGCTAATTAGTGTAATCGTTAGCTGTTGGAGCCCAGGGAGTGGGGGCTAGTGGGTGTTCCCTGTTTTTGCTTTCTCCTCCGTAACACCCCAGTGAGCTCAAGGCTGCTGAGGGGGGGCAGAGTCCTGGGGGATTTGGGTGATATTTCAGGTGACTTATATTAGACCATTTCTGTAGGCTTCATGTCTGACACCTTTTTTGCTCGATGATATCTCTGTGGTGGTGATGGACATGAGCTCAGACAAGGCCTGAGGACCAGAGCTAGGACGATGGGGGGGGGGAGGTGGAGGGACAGCGACAGGGAGACAGGGGGAGTGAAAGGAACAGGGAGATGTGGGGAGTGAAAGGAACAGCGAGAGGGAGATGGGGGGAGTGAAAGGAACAGCGACAGGGAGACGGGGGAGTGAAAGGAACAGGGAGATGGGGGGAGTGAAAGGAACAGCGACAGGGAGACGGGGGGAGTGAAAGGAACAGCGAGAGGGAGACGGGGGAGTGAAAGGAACAGCGACAGGGAGATGGGGGGAGTGAAAGGAACAGCGACAGGGAGATGGGGGGAGTGAAAGGAACAGCGACAGGGAGATGGGGGGAGTGAAAGGAACAGCGACAGGGAGATGGGGGGAGTGAAAGGAACAGCGAGAGGGAGATGGGGGGAGTGAAAGGAACAGCGACAGGGAGATGGGGGGAGTGAAAGGAACAGCGACAGGGAGATGGGGGGAGTGAAAGGAACAGCGACAGGGAGACGGGGTCAAGCACGTCTTTTAATCGGCTTGTTGTTCTGACGTAGTGCATTATGGTGAGAATAGGGCTCCCTGCTTAATGCCACGGGACGCCAGGAGGTGTGGAGTCTGGTCATGTGATCACATGTCCGTCAAGCAGAGTTTTACTGCCAACTTCAGCTCAGCGGACTCTTCTTCCATTATTAATGCTACAGTGTTCGTTTTAATGAAACAGCGTCGGGGGGGGGGGGGGGGTCCTCTCGTCTTTCTTCTGTGAAGTCCTGGCCTTGAAAGTCAAATTAAGAAGCAAAATAGATGGCAGCATTGTGAATAAATCTATCTGCTCTTCAGCACAATGTACTTCTGAGGTTCTCCTGCTAAGGTTCCATGAATAATGCTGACTTTTCTTTGCTGCATATGTCAGTGTTTTTTTCTGTCTCGATGATCCTCGTAACGAAGATGCCGAAGGTCGCTTTGGGCCATAATTCGTCTTGGTACGGCAGTATCATGGTGGGTCTGCCGATAGCAGCGGTTCTCCGGCACTTAGTGAAGGGGCACCCTCTCTGTCCACCCTCCCCTCCCCCACCCCCGGAGCAGACGTCCCGCATCAGCCAGCAGATCATCGCCACAGACGGGGGGAACCGAAGTGTATCGGTGGAGCTGACCGTCATGATCACCAACATCTACAACCAGCCCCCTGAGTGGGAGCGGGCGGAGTACTCGGTCACCATTCCGGAGAACACGGTGCGGGACACCACGATCGTGGTGAGTCTTCACCGGCGTGGCCTCTCATGCCCCACCCCCCCCCCCACCGTCTCTCCTGAATCCGCCGCCCCGCAGCCAACACCTCAGTATGCACACTTACTTTGACATTTATTTTATTTCTTACAAGAAAAGGCTCCTAGCGCTCATGTCTCTGAATGACGCAGAGACAGGGCCAGGGGCGGCCTTCCCCGCCGAGGGCTTTCATCGTCAGCGCCGGCACTTTCCGCAGGAGCAGCTGAACGCACTCCGGCGTGCATGGGTCCCGGCGCGGCCGCACGCCACAAATGACACATCACTCGCGTTGCTCCCAGTCATCCCGGCTTCTTCTGTGAACCGTCGGGTTTGGGTTGATTCCCCCCCCCTCCCACACACACACCTTCTAGCCTTCCCACAAAATATACTCCTGGGTTAGTGTGGCAGCATGTGATGCCCAGCTGACTGTGGTAATTAGACCACAGTGGGTGGGGGATGGCGCTTGGGGGTCGTGGGCAGAGCTCGCGAGTTGAGGGCGGAGCTTGGGGTTGAGGGCAGAGCTTGGGGGTTGAGGGCGGAGCTTGCGAGTTGAGGGCGGAGCTTGCGAGTTGAGGGCAGAGCTTGCGAGTTGAGGGCGGAGCTTGGGGTTGAGGGCGGAGCTTGCGAGTTGAGGGCAGAGCTTGCGAGTTGAGGGCGGAGCTTGGGGTTGAGGGCGGAGCTTGCGAGTTGAGGGCAGAGCTTGCGAGTTGAGGGCGGAGCTTGGGGTTGAGGGCGGAGCTTGCAAGTTGAGGGCGGAGCTTGCTGGTCCTTGATCGCAGCTTCAAACTCAGTCCCACTTCTCTCATCACTGGGAATCGTGTGTAACAAAGATCATTAATTATCATACTCCCCCCCACTGATGACGAACAGCATCTATGGTCTGCAAAGGGCTCTTTACACATAAACACACAAAGCCTCACACTGATGCTCTCCAGCCTCCTCACTCTCAGTGGCGCAGTTTAAACTCAGTGGCTGCTGAGCCCTAATTACCAAGGTGAGAAAATTCTGAAAATTCATGGTACAGGTAGAAAAGTATCCAAGTATGTATCTTGTATTTTTTTGTTTCTCTTTGCAATATATGAAAACCCATATATGTATGTCTGTGTGTGTGTGTGTGTGTGTGTGTGTATTTATGAAATGTACTATGTGACGACTTGCTTGTGAAACTTCATCGTCGTACCAGTCAAGACGGTGCCGTCCGCCATGAGAAGACAGAGCTACTGCTGCCGGCAGCCTTTCGGCCTCCGACAATGATGCCACACGCGGGCACTTTCTGCCCGGCGACAGCCGCCGCGCTGAGTATCGCTAATTAGATTATTAGCGGCTAGATGGCTAATGGCCACTCATCCTTTATTTTACCCATTTTCTGAATGATTATAGTCAAGCTTCTTCTTCCCTGTAAATACCGTATTTACTCTGCAGTGAGCAGTAACTGCTGCTTAAAATCTGTGCTGTGCATTGGGGAACCCCTACAGTAATTCATCCTTGGAACTCAAAATACAAATTAGGCTCGTTAACAGTGTAACACATTCACGTGCCGCACGTCGCCGCTTCATTGTTTTTTCTTTCCGTTCTCATATCCATTATCTTTCTCTCTGTCTCTTAATTAAAAATTTAAATATCAGTGGTCTCAGTGCGGAATTATCTTAAGGAACAATGATTAGTAAATTCCAAGCAGCGTAATTGCAACCTTGAGTAAATAATTAAGAGGCCGCGTTCCCAGGCCTGCATTGGATTATGGGAATATCGCTGTATCCGCGGCAGTCTGCCAGGTAGATCAGGGGATAAATTAATAACGGCATCTTCTTAGGGTCGGGAAAGTTTGTATTTTGCAAGCAGATAATCATAATTAATCATTTAAATGAATTCTAACTGTTATGAATATTTAAAAATAATTTTCCCCCAGACCTGTGAAATCATGAGAATAATCGCATCTGAAATGTATAGTGAGCATACCTGTAAGATCCCCATTCGCTACATGGATGTGTCCCGAACAGCGGCTCCTCGTGGAGCGGGGCCTGCCGGGGGGGTAGGACAATGCGGTAATTAGCCGTCGTCTCCTCTGCTCCTCGTCTGCTTGATACCATCCCTCTGCGGCCCGGTACGGCTGCCTGGCGGGAAGAAGCAAGCCGCAGCAGTCAGCTGGGTCCGCTCACACAGATACACACACACACACACACACACCTGCATTAATTACAATGCATTTAATATGAAGATGCTATTTCATTTGGATATAGTGGCAGGTGACCGGCTGCAGTTGTATCCACAATAAGCTTCAGAATTATCGCAAGAATCATTTACTTTTATTTAGCAGACAAACCTACTTGGATACGTTGTAGACTATATTTGCTAATTTGACTTCCACTGCTGCCCCCTAGAGGACAGGCTCCCCCTTCGGGTCTGGTTAGGGTTAGGGCTTCCTCTGCTGCCCCCTGGAGGACGGGCTCCCCCTTTGGGTCTGGTTCCCCCCAAGGTTTCTTCCTTCTAGGGAGCTTTTCCTTGCCACTGTCACCTCTGTCTTGCTCACTGGGGGCTTTGGGTAGGACAGTGTGAAGCACTTTGAGACGATGAAATGTGCAAATGTGCTACCGGAGTAAGATGAGACAAAGAAAAGCCCCTACATGTAAGTTATGATTGTTCTCCAAGCTGGTTGATGTGTTCTACAAGAGCCTAGTGCTGGAAGATGGATCTGGACTGAGCTGGACCTGCTGGTTCTGGGTCAGGTCCCGGGAGCAGCCCTGAGGACACCCCGAGTCGTACAAAATGGTAAAACGTGGTGTAAGGACATGATTGTGCCGTGTTGTGACTCAGCAGACCACGTGTGACAAGCGATCACGCAGAAGGCAGGTGTGCAGGTCAGAGGGGCGCGTGTAGCCAGGCAGCGGTACCAGTGGAGCCTGTCCCCCCCCCCCCATCGCTCAGCAGGCAGGGGTCGGGTCGGGCGATGTGTGTCACGGCTCAGTGAGTACTGCTGTCCCTCTTGCTACCAGAGTGCATGTAGCAGCGTGTTCATTCAAATCCGCTCGCAGCTCGACCCATTTCAACAGCTGGGTTTTATGTCCTTGCACAAATTTTACTGGTTCTCTCATGGGATTTTAAATGACAGCCTTTGGTCAACAAGTGCAGCATTTTGCCGTGAAACCCACAGGCTCTGATGCAGCTGAACAGCATTGTGGATGAGGTGGACATGCTGTAGGTCTCACTGGAAACGTGCCTCCCCAGTAGTGAGTATGAGGGTCACGGAGCAGGGTGACTCATTCGGGGAGCCGTAGCCCCTTTGTGTGCGACGCTGATGGATGTGACCGTCCTCTCGTGGGTTCTGTTAGCACGTGTGAAGCTTTTAAAACTCTGCCGTGTTTTCCTGAGATCCCCTCGAGTCGTTCACTGCTGCACGCTGTACTTTAGCATTGAAGAGAAAGGTTCCGAAGAAGAGATGTGGCCTCCAAACAGAAAGCCGCGTGGTGGATGGCAGGGGGGCGGATGGATGCCGTTAGCTGGTCTCTCCGTGTCCTGGTGTGGGGGACAGCGATAGACCCTCCGTGTCCTGGTGTGGGGGACAGCGATAGACCCATCTGTCTCTTGCCGTAATGTCAGCTTCGACAGCTGCCACGGATCACAAAAGCAGAGCAAAGCCTTGCATACGGGGTTAAGCTGGATCTGCCAATACCGGCTCACTACAGAATGAAACAGATCGAGTGTGGACTCTGTATTTCTCCGCAAGCATACTGGACCGTTCAAGTGTTCTCGCGTATCCATTTTAAGTCATCTTTCATTGCCAAAGACCAAAACTCAAGAACAGAGTCACAGAGGACGGTAGAAATCCTCAGATGTCATTCTTGCCCCAAATATCAAGGACACATCGGTTGTATCCTCACCAAACGAGACCAACCCCATTATTTATTGCATCCCAAGTTCATTCTTAGGAGGCAAGTTAGCAAGACCGGTCTTGTGGTCTTGCTAAGACCACAAGTACGGTCTTTGCGTTCTTTGCTTCCTGTGGTGTGGACAGCAGCGACCTGGCTCACGTCTCTGATGTTGTCGGTACACTCTTGCTAACCATTCACGTTATTTTCTGTAAGGTTTAGCCAAACTTCCATTGTGAGTTTCCTGTATCAATTATAGATTAGCCCCTAAATTCCACAGACACACACAGTAATGTCCACGGTGTCTCATTCTCACAGACCATAAAAGCCACGTCGCCCTTGGGTGACCCCCGGGTGACCTACAACCTGGAGGAGGGGCAAGTTCCGGAGACCAACATGCCCGTGCGCTTCTACATCAAGCCCAACCGGGCCGACGGCTCCGCCTCCATCCTGGTGGCCGAGCCTCTGGACTTCGAGGTCACGCGGTTCTTCACGCTGCGGGTCCGGGCGCAGAACGTGGCTGCCGTACCGCTGGCATCCTTCACCACTGTCCATGTTAACCTCACAGGTGAGGGGGCTCGCTCGGTTCCTGGAGAAGGACCTTGTGACCTTTGACACCATTAGACTATCTGCTGTGTAAGTCCATTGTCATCCCAGCCAGTCAGATAATCAAATTAACAAAAATTTACATTACACAATCGTGATGGAGATGTTAAACGTCCACATAAGCAGTTCTGAATTTAGTTGGAAGGGGGCCCTGGGTCAACGTTATTGTGGGAGCCCTACCTACAACACAAAATAAGTCAAAATGGGGCTGGAACAACCTCCAGACAAACGTTCACAAACTGCAGGCCCTGGGCTACAGCCCAGATTAACCTGTGCAGACGGCCAGTCTTGCCCGTAACTAGCTCAGCGTAACAGTGATATCCCAGCATCACCATCTGAGAATCATTGACCTGAATTACTGCTCTCACCCACCGAAAGCTGCTCCCCACAGAGGCTGGTAAATCTCCCAGCATCCAACCTGTTTAGATTATGTTAGCGATTATGTTCTGTCTGCAGCAAAGTGATGCTTTTTTCCACTCATATTTCTAATGGTGAAGCTGAGGCACTATTGTTGCACATGAAAGTCACTCTTGTGTGGGGCCAGCGCAGTAAGTGTCGGCTTGGCCGATCGGCGAAGGGCCCTTTCTGCCAGCCGCAGCACTTGACAATGCATTATCATTAATTAAGGGGAAAATGGAAATTGAAATGTAATGAAACAGAAGACAAAGGGCCCTCGAAGCTCATTATAGATGTGGTGTAATCAGCGGTCTGCAGGGAACAAAAGACGCGTCGCTCATCGGTAACGAGGCGCGTGGCATGACCTGAGGGTCTTCATATCCGCCGCCCACCAACGGGCGGCTCACCAGTGCCGCGTCTGACAGGACACCCATCGTGTCCTGGCCGTCCCGGCTCGCGTTGGTGACCTGCCCTTGTGTGCGTGCGTGTCCGCAGACGTCAACGACAACGTGCCGTTCTTCATGTCGCCCACGTACGAGGCCACTGTCCCCGAGGGGGCCGACATCGGCACGTCGGTGATCCAGGTGTCTGCCGTGGACCTGGACTCGGACCTCCACGGCACGGTGAGGATCTCAGACCTGATTCTGGAAAGAGCCGTGGAATTTCTACGGTGCCCAATTTAGAGTAAAGAGCCAGTACATTATTCTACATTATTCTGAGAGAGAAACCCTGCCTGGACAAATGTGCTATCGGAGTAAGATGGCCGCCCCCCCCGCCTGGCCGACCACCCCCCCCCCACTGCCTGCCCCCCCCCCCCCTGCCTGGCCCCTTACTCATTGTGATCGAATTAAAAAAGCAACAGATGAGACAGATGCTCTGTGCACACAGTGTGTAAGAGAGACACAAGGAGTGTGTAAGAGAGACGTAATGAGTGTGTAAACATCACTCCCATTATAGATGTTTTTATAGTTTATGGTACTGAGCCTTCATAGCTAGTAAGGTTTGAGTCCATTTTCCAAAATTACATTACTTTTCTGAATATAATAAAATATAGAGTATTATTATTATTATTATGTGATAATACTATAGTGATGTATAGTCACATTATGTAATAACTGTATGCAGCCCATGCATTGGTGCATAGTAGCACTTAAAATGACAGTGAGGGTGTTCAGGACGTCATTCTCTTGTGGAACCTCTGATCACACTGACCACATGTGGCCCTAGATCAACTACATCATCCTGAAGGACCAGAGCGGAGACTCGCAGTTCTTCAGCATCAACGCCCACACAGGAGTCATCCACAGCCGCGCCTCCTTCGACAGAGAGCAGAAGGGCTCCTATCTGATCGAGGTCCAGTCGCAGGACGGCTCGGAGTCGGCCAGGCCGGGCCAGCAGGGGCAGCCCAACACAGGTGCCGGTCCGACCCGTTCTCCAGACTCACCCCTAACTGTTGCCAACGTCTCCTTCAGGGAGGGACAGGGCAGTAGGTGCTGCCATAATCCTCCCTGTAATCAGTTTCGGCTTTAGCCTTTAGGATTCCTTTGTTGTTTAAGTTTCCGGCTGAGTGATGATGTACTGAGGGTCTATTTCTGAGTGCCTCCCAGTTTCTGCAACCTTTCCGCCACATGAAATATGATTTACCCATAACGAGCCCATTTGCCGTTCATCTCCTGACGCGCAGACACAGCCTACGTGCGGATCTTCATCACGGACGTCAACGACAATGCCCCCGCCTTCTCCCAGGCCGTGTACGAGATCAGCGTGGAGGAAGACCAGGAAGTGGGTTCCGCGGTCATCACTGTCACAGCCAACGACGAGGATGAAGGTAGCCGAGCGTCTGCGTGTGTGGCTGACGGAAGATTTGTGGAGCGTGGCGGAGGAGGAGGGTGTGGATATAGGATCCGCTGGAGGGGATCTGAGAGGCCTGGGGGGGGCTCCGGCGGCTCTCAGCGCCTTTGTTTACAGGCCACTCTTTGCCTGTTAGGCCCGATCCAGACGAGCACCGCAGAGGGGCTGAAAGAGACTCAGGGAAAGGGTTTTATTTTCAGAGCTCGTTAGCAAGTCCTCCCCAGCTAATGTAGGAGTCACTGTTTCAGGCCTCCCGGGGCAATTATGTGATGTTTCTTTGTTTTCTTTGTCCCTCGCTGCCTTCCAAGATTAATAAATAAATAGGAGCGAACTTTAATGACAGTGGCAAAATCCTGTGTGAAAATGGTGCTGGGTTTATTTTCACAGAATGTCACTTTTCATGGTGCCTTTGTGACATCGGAAGTGACAACTGATTTAGCACAAAGTTGCAAAACACGAGTGAGACCAACAAAAAAAAAAAAGCTGAGAAAATCCGGGTAAACAGCTTTTTTTGCCAATGTTCAGCACTACGCAGAGGTATCTAATGGCACCCTACGTTTCCACCGCTGTTTGAGATCAGGACAAAGGAGGTATTCTGTCGCTAAAGGCTTTTAAGAGGCAAACAGCTGAGATGACACTGAAGGGGGGCGCTGAGGGGGCGCTGAGGGACGCTGAGGGGGCGCTGAGGGGGCGCTGAGGGGGCGCTGAGGAACGCTCAGCCCCCAGCCCTGCCTGATCCTCCAGGCGTATCCTGCCTAGGGTCTGTGACCTGAACACGCCTCCTATCTGTCCATTAGAGTAATCAGTTCCTTCTCAAGTGTGACTAGACACCTCCATGACCTTGGGGCCCCCACCTCTGTCAGCCCGCCCAGGTGTCCGACTCAGCCGATGATCTGCATTAGTGGGAGATAATCCATAAATCATGACCGGATCCCATTATGAGGTGGGGCTTGCTGATTGTGCCCTCCCCTTACTCTGTGGTCTGTCCCCGTCCCCTTGATCTCTGGCCTGTCCCTGTCCCCTCACTTCATGGCCTGTCCCCGTCCCCTTACTCTGTGGTCTGTCCCTGTCCCCTTGCTCTGTGGTCTGTCCCCGTCCCCTTACTCTGTGGTCTGTCCCCGTCCCCTTACTCTGGTCTGTCCTTGTCCCCTCACTTCATGGCCTGTCCCCGTCCCCTTACTCTGTGGTCTGTCCCCGTCCCCTTACTCTGTGGTCTGTCCCCGTCCCCTTACTCTGGTCTGTCCCCGTCCCCTCACTTCATGGCCTGTCCCTGCTCTCCTAATCTTGTTCTTGTCCCTTCGCTTCACAACCTGTCTCCAGCCCCTTGTCCCTCGCTCTGTCCCCGTCCCCTTGCTCTGTCCCCTCTGTTTCCTATAGCTTCACAGCCTGTCCCTGTCCTGTCACGGGTGCGCTGGGACCCCGTCAAAGGTCCTGGCACCTCCATTTGTTGGTAATGAGGAAGTCCAAGCACCGAATCAGCTTCACAGACCAAAAACGAAAGCAGGGCTTAGCGAGCTGGCCTCCACCATGCAGAGAGGCGCTCCCTGTGATGAGTCATAGATCATGGATGGAACCCACAATCCCGTTAATGTCCAACTAAAGTGGCGGGCGCAGAAGCCCCTTCGCACCGTTTTTGGCTCTCTCTCCAGTCGGCGGTGCGTCAGCGTCTTTGGCACACAGCCCTCTTCTTCCTGTTTGACCTCCGAAGTGAAGCTCTCCTTTGTTTTATTTATGATACCCTGAGGTTCTGAGATAACAGAGCTTGTTACATTCATGCCTCCTTCGCTCGCTGCCTCCGCATGGCAAGATGGGCTCTCTGAGACCGGGAGGACGCTCCCCGCAGTACCAGCGATCCAGGCAGCCATGCCCTGTTCAGGACAGAAGGTTTCTACAAACAGGCTCCCGCAAGGCGCTGTATGCTAACGAACCTCGTCGTCATGCCCGCTAGCATGCTAGCTGTTAGCGAAAGACACGTGCGTGAGAGGGTCGCTCAGATTCAGCCCGCCCAGGACGTCCTACAGCCCAGGAACAAGACCAGCGTGACCCACGAGAAGAAGAAATACAAGATATATATGTTTGCACCTCTGGAGAATGTTTTTGATGGCCGTGCTTCATTTTTAGGCTCTTCTGTAACTGCAGCCAGCTTCTGCAGTTGGCTAGCAGTCTGCGATGGTCAGGAACAAAAGTGCAAATCAGAATCCGATCCCCTCAACACTTCTACCGCTGCTCCAAAAAACACATCAAATGACTTTCCATTAGACCTAAATTTTTTTTTACTGCATTCAGTATGGTGATGGGGAATCGAAATAATTAGGGATGGATCCGAAGGGAGCGGGGGGGCGGGGGGAGGGGGGTTTATGGGGCCTTTAAATGTTTCATAAGGCTGATTAGCTTCCCCTGCTTTGTCAGGTCTTCATTCAGCCAGGGACCGGCTATCATCAAGGGTAGAAAATGCATGAAACGAACAAGTTAATAGTAGAGTGTGCTGGTTTAACACGGGGGGGGGGGGGGCTGAATTGGCTGGATGGAGGGCACACTATGGGAATACAGCCACTCCAATGCATACCCCTCACTTCCCGACCCCTTCCTGCCTAGAAAGTTCTACCATCAGCAGAGAATCTGATTTGGACATTCTAGGATGTTTTAAGGTGAGGGGCCAACAGAGGAGCCCACCTTTACCCAATGATATGTTTTGAATCAGGGAGGGGCATTCCAGCTACCAATCAGCTTTCAGCTGAGGCCAGGGTCCCTGTGGCCCCGCCCCCCTCCTTCCCCTGTGCTGGAAGGAGGTGCCCAGAGTTTGACCGCAGTGGGTCAGACCCCCCCCCCGCGACACTGTGAGTCCTGCAGGTGCTTTAGCGCAGGTTGGAGTGTCATCGTCACACAGCCACGGGCCACCTATACACCTCCATCACTACACCAACAGAACGTTTAATGGCGGCTGCTGTGAAAACAGTTTGGATTAAAAAGAAAACATAAAGCACTAAATCTGTTTTTGAAAGGGGCGCAAGACCTCATCTCCCATTTGGGGGGGGGGGGGGGGACTGCCGTGTAAAATACGGTTATGGCCGTCTCGCAGTAAGGCGCGGCCTGATGAAATTTGCAGGATCTGATGTTACTGGGATAATAGCTGTCCCTCGTGATTTGTTTGTCTCGTGAAAAATTAATGGCGCACAGGGACTGGGGGCCGTGTGGATACGGAGGGGAGGCTGGAGCAGGGTTATTCATTATAGGTGCACGGTAATTATGCACGCAGTGGGACCTTGGTGAGGTTATGGCAGGACAGGATAACAGGTGGTGTGGGACCCCCCCGCCCCCCCACCCCAGGGCTCTTTGTGTCGCCCGACAGAAGCTGCTGTTACATCTAAGAGCCTGTTGTATCTAGGCACCATAACCCGAATTCTGCAGGGCAGGTATCCAGCTGTATGAACCCCTGTGAGCGAAATCATAAGCAACGATAACAGATGCGGTTTTATAAGTAACGTTAAGAGCTGTGGCCTGGGTTTGGTCTGATGTCTGCCTCCCCGGTTCCTGCCCAGGAGCGAACGCCAAGCTGAGGTACCAGATCACGGCGGGCGACGTGCTGGGTGCCTTCGACGTGGAGCCCGAGGTGGGCACGGTGTTCATCGCGCAGCCGCTGGACTACGAGGTCGAACGGCGCTATGAGCTGTTGCTGGTGGCCTCTGACGGCAAGTGGGAGAACCGGACGGCGGTGGTGGTGAACGTGGTGAACCGCAACGACGAGGCGCCGCTCTTCGGGCAGAACCAGTATCACGCGGCTGTCACCGAGGAGCTCAGCGGCGGGCCCGTGCTGGTGCTGGAGGTCAGGGGGGCGCCGAGGGCTCTGGGCGGTGGCTGGGTTATGGATGGACGGACAGACGGAGAGATAGATAGATGATGGATGGATAGATGGATGGATGGATGTGTATAAGTGGTTCTGATCCATTCAGACAGTCGGTGACCCCCCCCCCCCACAGGGTTGCAGACTTGTTTAATGAGGCGCTAATGAAAACAAAACAAGAGGGTGATGTAGGGTGGGGAAAAGGGAAAGAACAGTGACAGATCAGCATGGTGACAAAGCGCAGCTTTCGTCTGTAATAGGATCCCACAGCAAGGCCGCCTCCACTGGCAAACATACGGTTTGCCGAGCAGTGAAGCTCCGCGCCTGTCTGGGGCGGGGGGGGGGGGACCCCCATGACCCGGAGTGTTTCCTGGTGTTTATGAAGGTGCCGGCACGTGCCGATCGTCAGACTTCAAAGGTTTTTCTGTAAACAAACCCTCTGGTTAAAGACAACAAAAAAAATCTGAATTTCATCTTTGCCGTGCCTATTAACTTTTAATTGTGTTTTACGCCCGATGATGGATATTTGGGATCCATTTGCATACCCCTCCCCCCCCCAGCGAGATGGAGATGACTTAGTTTGCCTCATAGCTTATGGGGGGAAGTGAAGTTTTCAACCGCGTGTCCCCGCAGGTGTCAGCCATCGACCCCGATCAGGAGGCAGACCAGGCCGCCGTCCGCTACTCGCTGCACGGGCAGGGCGCCGGGACCGAGTTCACCATCGAGGAGTGGACAGGCCGCATCTACGCACAGAAGAAGCTGGACCGAGAGCAACGCGCCGTCTGGCGTTTCCTGGTGCTGGCGACCGACGAGAACGGGGCGGGGCTCACCGGCTTCGCCGACGTCATCGTGGAGGTGCGGGACGTCAATGACAACGCGCCGGCGTTCCCGTGCGCTGTGGAGAGCTGCTTCGTGGGCCACGTGCCAGAGAACTCACCGGCTGACACGTCCATCATGGACATGAGGGCCACAGACCTGGACGACCCCAAAGCCGGGAAGAACGCCATCCTGACGTACCGCATCATGCAGAACGTGCGCAACGAGATCAACCTGAACTTGTTCTCCATCAATCCCTCCACGGGGACCATTTATACAGTGCTTCGTTCCCTGGACAGGGAAGCAGTGGATCGGTACTTCGTGGTGGTGGAAGCTCAAGACGGGGGTGGTCTCTCGGGGACCGGAACTGCGACTATTATGGTGTCTGACGTCAATGACCACACTCCCATTTTCACCCAGAAGGTGTACACAGCCTCTGTGACCGAGAACCTGGACATCAACAGTGCAGTGCTGGTGGTGTCCGCCACAGATGGAGACCAGGGAGAGAATGCGCTGATGACCTTCAGCATCGTGGGAGGCGACGAGGACCGCAAGTTCTTCATCGAGACGGACAAGGTTAATCGGCGGGGGACGGTCCGGCTGAAGAAGAAGATCGACTTTGAGAAGCCCCATGAACGTACCTTCAACCTGACCCTGAAGGCGGAGGACATGGACTTCTTCAGCCTGGCCTACTGTGTCATTCAGGTGGAGGATTCCAACGACCACGCGCCTGTCTTCTTCCCCCAGTTCTACGACGCAGGCTCCATGTTCGAAGACGTTCCCATCGGGACGATAGTTGCTCAAGTCACTGCCGTTGACTTGGACTCAGGCCAGAATGGGAAGTTCTTCTACACCATCGTCCCTGAGTCTGATCCCCATGACCAGTTCCTGGTGGATAAGAATGGATGGGTGGTTGTGGCAGGTTCTTTGGATCGAGAAAAGATCTCTCAGCACCGCCTCATGGTTCACGCTACAGACATGGGCAACCCGGCGCTGACGGGCACATCCATCGTACTGGTGACTGTGCAGGACGTCAATGACAACGGGCCGGAGTTTGAGGCACCTTATAAGCCAATCGTGTGGGAGAACTCGGCTGCACCCCAGATAGTCCGTATGAACGAGACCTCGGTCCTGCTGCACGCCACCGATAGAGACTCCACCCCCAACACCGGGCCCTTCGCCATCCGCCTGCTCACACAGAGCCGCGACGCGGCTGCCTTCAACCTGACAGACCTCAGGAACGGCAGCGCTCTCCTCACTGCCCTGCTCACCTTCGACCGTGAGCAGCAGAAGGAGTATCTCCTGCCCATCCTGATGATTGACAGTGGAACTCCTCCAATGAGCTCCACCAACACGCTGACTGTTACCATCGGCGACCGGAATGACCATCCCCATGAAGCAGGCCACACTGATTTCATCGTTTACAGCTACAAAGGTAAACGCCCAAACACCTGGTTTGAATAGATATTACTATACATATATATGTGTGTGTGTGTGTGCGTGTGTATTTAAATATCAAGCCTTCTAATGAAAATTTATTGTTTTGAGCAGACCATGAAGCAGGAATTTAATAGGCATGCAAACATGCCTGTTTTAAAAGACGTCTATTTTATTGACAGGATTACATACTTAACACTGCTATTTTCCTCTGCTCCGGTGTTCAGTAAGCAGGTTCTGTATTTTCCACAGGCTTCCTGCCAACAGCCCCACTCGGACAGGTTCGATCCCCCGACCTTGATGACTGGAATGAGAAGCTTTACCGACTGGAAGGCAAGACCTCCAGGTACCTTGATCTCCACGTGAAGCTCGCACCGGGTTCGGGTGAGACCTGCTAAGTGGCAGGATGAGAAAAGCCTTCCAGAGAGCGGCGTCACGCGGCGTGTGACGCATTAATCCTTCACAAGGATTGTGGCAGCGGGTTTAGCTAGCGGTAACGGCAGCGCTAGCTCACGCTCGGTGCCGTGCGCACCATCGTCTGCGGATCCTAACGAGCCGTCCGTCACACTGAGCGTCGTCTGCCTCCGCTTGTACCCCAAAGTCACCCTCGCTGCCTCATCACTGCCTCCTATTTTCATTCCTTCTCGTTTTTCATGGAAAACCATCGCCCTGTTCAGCTTAACATCCTTTAATTACATGAGCAATTGCCTGTTTAACACTATTGCTACTATAAAAATAAATTATTGTGCAAAATACATATGAGCCAGTGATGTATGCTACCTAACAAATAGGCAGAAATCGTGTGATGTTAAATCACGACTCTGAGCGGACTCTCTGAAGCGACTCTTATTTGTGGACAGACAGATTTGCCCCAGATAGGTATCAGGAGGATTGAGTGTCGTTACTGCGGATAATGGACTCATTACTGTATTCCTGAAGTAATAGTTTTGTCCTTGGCCGCACTTGGCACCGTCATCTGTAGTCTGGAAGGCGTCTTCGATCCAGGCCATATTTTATTTGCTTACTTGACAGTTAATTACTTAATTTGGCTCTTGCACTGAAGGCCATTGCCAATACGCAGCTCAATTTCTGTTACAGAGTCGTGATTGCACTTTTTAAAATCTAATCTGAATAGGATCCAGGGTCAGCCCCGTGCCCTTGCTGACATACAGCCCTGCACACGACAGGCGGGTTTGGACCTAGTGCTCAAAACACACACAGCACAACTGGATCGTTTTGCTCCAGAAGCTTTCTGCTGTGAGACGGGAGCTGTGGGTCATAGCTGATGGGACATTGGCTCGCCTGTCCCCTGTCTGCCGCTTCGTGTGACTTACAGTCAAGCTGTTCCACTGGAAACCCATGGCTGGTACACTAACCTTACTGGGAACAGTGGTGGCTTAGTGGAGGAACTTGAGGCGGTCGTGCGGTTGGGGGAAGGCATTGTGTTGCTATGTGAGAGTGAAAACAAGTGGTAAAATCTGTTTGTTTTGAGATATTTGCTGCTTATACATTCAAATTACAAATTCTTTATTTAACAGACACTTATCTAAAGCAATGTACAATTGAAACAGGGTCAGACAGCCCCCAGTGCAATCAGGGCTTAAGGGCCTTGCTCAGGGACCCGGCAGCGAAACACTGCTGACTTTGGGATTTGAACCAACAACCTTCAGGTCACTGTCACAGCAACCTAAAGGCTGATTTATATTTATCAGTCGAGCCTATGCAGAGATCATGCTATGGCCTACGTGAGTGGCCTATGGTGCAGAAGTAAAAAAATACCCTTTTTGATGCTCTGCCTGTGATCGTAAGGTTGTCGGTTGTAGGGTTAGGGTTAGGGTTAGTCGGCAGATTGTTTTCACTGAGCAAGGCCCTTATCCCTTGATTGCTCTGGGTCAGCCACCACCCCCACACTGCTTCGTCACTGATAGGTCCTGTTTGGGTACAAGCTTAGGGAAAACACCTCTGTCTCTCAGGCACTTTGTGCTGAACCGGAGCTCTGGGCAGATCAGCCTGAAGGCCGACACTCCGCCTGGGAGCTACAGCCTGCAGGTCCGGGTGTCAGACGGAACCTGGCCCGACGTGATATCCAGCGCAGAGGTCACCATCATGGAGCTGAAGGAGGAGGCCGTGGAGAACGCCGGCTCCCTGCGCTTGTCCAGTGGGTGATCCTGCCTTCTCAGCAACCATCTAAACCCCCCCAGGGCTCACAGGGAGAGGGTGGGTAACGGCCATGATGATCGTCCCCCTGCAGACCTCACCCTGGAGGAGTTCTTCTCAGGGGCCCCGGGCCGGGAGAGCCGATTCCTGCGGCTGAGGCGCTTCCTGTCCGAGGTCCTGCAGACGGAGCCCGAGTGCGTGCATGTCTTCAGTGTGGCCGAGAGCCGGCGGCGCCCCCGTGAGGTCACCGTGTGGTACGCCGCCCAGGGCTCGCCCTACTACAAGGCCGAGAAGCTCAATGGGAATGTGGCCTTGCACAGGGCCAAGGTATGCACACACACACACGCGCACACACACACGCGCGCACACACACAGACACATACGCGCACACACACACGCGCACACACACACACGCACACACATGCGCGCACACACACAAGTGCACACACACACACATACGTGCACACACGCGCACACACACGCACACACACACACGCATGTAATCCTGTCTTTACGCCGACATCCCTCTGACTCATTTTAATGTAAATAACGGCCCCCAAGCCAAACCTCACAAAACTGGAAAACATGTCAGAACTGATAACAAGCAAAAGGTCTCAACACTTCTCATAATAAATAAAAATCTGACTGGGGATTTCTGGGAAAAGAAAACGTTGTTGCAGCTCACAGAGACACACAGATAGCAGCTGCTTATTTTGGAGGGGGGGGGGGGCTGTAGGCCTGTTTATTAAGGGCACAGAGCTTCACTTCTGCTCCAAAACCTCAGCCTGCTCTAAAGCCACAATCCCTTTTCGCTCATTGCTGCCAGCAGGACTCTCAGTCATGCTCCCTGGCCCGGTTTCTCTGCTTTATTAAAATGGGTTAGGGTTAGGGTTAGGCTTAGGGTTAGGGTTAGGCATGACATGATCGTGCGCGATGAGCTTCCTGCTGAATGCCGCGCGGCTCTCCTTTGCAGCTGGAGGCGGTGCTGGGCACCCCCGTCTCCCAGGTGGGCGTGGACGACTGCGCCTACAGCGACTGCGGCTCCACGG
Organism: Paramormyrops kingsleyae; assembly: GCF_048594095.1. Taxonomy (NCBI): domain Eukaryota; kingdom Metazoa; phylum Chordata; class Actinopteri; order Osteoglossiformes; family Mormyridae; genus Paramormyrops; species Paramormyrops kingsleyae. Next base: position 36,051,222 of record NC_132805.1, on the reverse strand, counting down.
GGGGCTGCAGCAGCACTGTGCGCTTCGCCGACACCCCCACCCCGCTGAGCCGGGGCAGCACTGCGCTGGTGTCGCTGGCCGCGTCTGTCGGAGCCCGGTGCGGCTGCCAGGCCCGGGAGAGCCCCCACCTCGCCTGCGCCTCCTACCCGCGCGGCCCGTGCCTGAACGGGGGCTCCTGCATCGACGGGGAGCTGGGATACAGGTGAAGGGGTCGGCACCAACCCAAGGGGATCTGCCCGGGGCCCCCGGCTCAGGGGGGTGGGGTTCGCAGAGTGTTTTTAGTAGTGTGTAGAGTGTGTTCGGGTAGAGTATGTTCGGTAGAGTGTGTTCAGTACAGTGTGTTCAGTACAGTGTTTTTAGTAGTGTGTTCAGTAGAGTGTGTTCGGCTGGAGTACGTTCGGTAGAGTGTGTTCAGTACAGTGTGTTCAGTAATGTTTTCGGTAGAGTATGTTCAGTAGAGTGTGTTCAGTACAGTGTGTTCGGTAGAGTGAGTTTGGGTAGAGGAGCGGTACGAAGAGCGTGAGAACATCAGATAAGAGGGTGACGATCTGGTAGTATTTTACACTTTTAACAACAACGACTAGCATAGCCATTTCAGTCCTTTTAAAAACAAAGTTGGAAAATCCCACTAAACAAAGCGCATGCAATAGTGCAACACAATGCGGGTAATATGAAAGAAGCAATGGATGACTTAGGAGTCGCTGGCTTGGGCTGTTTTGCGCACTCGCTACAGTTTGTGATACATGAGCGGCTGCTATTACCACGAGGTGTAAGTGACTCTCTTGCCAGTGGGAGAGAAACTGTGGGGCATTTTAAGCATTTACCACTTGCATATACTCTCTTGGAAGATATTCACTGCAAATGCCTCAAAAACGTTTAAAACAAGATGTACAAACCAGGTGGAACAGTACATTATGTATGTTTCTAATAGCTTAATAAGAGATTTTTTGGGATTGTTTAAAATTTACTAGTTAAAAATATGAATTATATATAAAGTATAAATATTTATATTATATGTATCTATTATATTAAAATATTAAAATAAAAAGAGCTCTGGTATCAGAATCTGTATTCGTATCCGCAGTTGTGTATCGGAATTGGATCAGAACTGAAAAAATTTGGATCGACCCATTTCTAGGCTCTGGACCCCCCATGACCCTAAGTGGTTGTTTGTTCTACTAATAATAAATTGTAGTTGTTGTTGTTTGTTGCTGTGTTACGAGCTACAGCCCTTTCATGAAAACTGAGGGCTTTAAGGTCCAACAAAATGCCCCTTTGTGCCATGCCCCCTGCAGGTGTCAGTGCCCCCCCATGTTCGATGGGCCCGAGTGCCAGCAGGTGAAGCACACGTTCGGTGGGCACGGATACGCCTGGTTCCCGCCGCTGAAGCCCTGCTTCCACAGTCGCATTTCTCTGGAGTTCCTGACGGAGGCGGCGGATGGGCTGTTGCTGTACAACGGACCTCTGGGTCCCACGCAGGCCGGTGATGTCGAGGACTTCATCGCAGTGGGTGAGGGCTGGACCCAACGTGTTACATCACGGCGCCTCTCTATCCCCCCCCCATGTCAGTCACTGTAACGTCCCCCAGGGACGGGAACAGGAAGGCAAACCGCGCGTCGCTCCGAGCCGAAGCCTTTCGCTGTCCTTTCCTCTGTTTGCAAATTAAAGTGCCGCTTCTTTCCTTTCCGTCACTCTGCTTGATCTTCAGACTTCGCTGATGTCCCAAATGTCCCCAGAGGTCACGGGTCCTGCCACGCTTGGTGACGAGGCCCCTTTTCCGTTTTATAATTATCGAGTCGACTCGTCCGCATCGCGGGCAGGAAATCGAACCTGGGCACGATTGATCCTGCTGAGGCATTTTTCACGGTCTCGGCTCGATACCGCGCCTGCCGACGGCGGCCTGCGGGTCCTGCGGGTCGCCGGGGGTTACGGCGGTGCTGCGCTGAGGCTGTGCTCAGCAGACCTGTTTACCCGCGAGCGTCTGCGTCTCACAGAGTACAGGATGCCAAGCGGACAGGGAAACGGCATTTTAATCAGCTGACAGACGCTGTAATCTCAGCTGCTGAGTGAGATATATCAGGATGTGTCTGTGATTGGCTTTCCAGTCGCCCCCAGTGTGCCTGTAACAGTTAATGTCAAACTGTGGTGGTGAGTCAGAGAACAACAGAAACTTCTTTAGACATTCCAGCCTCCTCCAGGGTTCCTGTTTACAGCTTGTTGCTCTCAGTTTCCTAAAAAAAAGCCCCCCCCCCCCCCCCCCCATGCTAGGTGTGACATCACATTGGCTGTGCCACTCTCCCGCAGAGCTGAAGAACGGGCTTCCGACCCTGAGTGTGAGCCACGGGTCTGGGGTCCTGACCTTGCAGCTGGCCCCGCGGCTGGGGGTCGCCGATCGGCGCTGGCACCGCCTCGACATAACGAACGACGGCAAGGTACGCCGGGGCGCTGGGTGGGGGGGGGGGGTTGGAAGAGGCAGAACATAATACAGCAAGAGAGAGAAAGATGGTTGACAGGGCCGTGGGTAGGATGATGGAGGGGGATTTAAGTGAGGAGCATCGTAAGCGGGCTGCCGCCTCACTAATGGGTTTTACCGGTTTGCTGAGGGTAATAACCTGATTTAACATGGAAGGCTTAGAGGAGACACCTGGCACAGTCACTGGCTGATAAACCCACAAACCTCAAACAGGAACAATGGAAATGCCCAGTAGACTTAATATCAAAGTGACTTACCTTTCCAGTAGCTACAAACAAGGGTTCAGGTGAGATGGAGAGGGAGGTAACTGGCAGGACAGCGTGGGCCCACAATCCCCCTACTGGAGTACAGTACATCTCCAAAGTCAGGAATGGTGTGACTGAGCTGGGGCTTTTCACACAGACTGTGCAGTTCATGCTGGATCTCTGGGGCTTTTCACACAGACTGTGCAGTTCATGCTGGATCTCTGCTCCGGAGCCACAGCAGCCGAGGGGGACGGGCGGGGGTCTGAGGTGCCCGAGATGGAGGAGTCAGCCTGCAGGGCGTCTGGCGAGACCCCAGGGATGGCGAGGTAGGAGAGCGGTTACCCCGTGCACGGTTAGGGCACTGCTGCTGGTCCCCGGTCACATGGGACTGCTAAGCTCCACCCCATGACAGAAATGATTCGCCGATGACAATTGTTCATTGACCGAAATGAGATGATGATAAAATAAAAATTAATCCATAATGCTAATAACTATGATAGAACGAACTGACAATTTCGTCAATGAATAAAAAGACAAAAATGTCAGGAAGAGGCAAATTTGAAATTTGGGCATGATTGGATAATGTTGATGTAACCGGTTTGAAGTGCATAAATTACACGTCTGGTTAGGTGACCACTACTCTCTGCAAATTGTATCACAGAATCCCTGCCCTGATCGGCAAATTTTTTCAGCAAGATTAAAACATACTGAAATAGTGTTTCTTTTGGACAACCATCAAAATACTGTAAACTGCGGAATAATGTCTGACAGTCTGTGCCACACTTGGCTTTAAGTAGGAAAGAAATACACCAACATATGGATAAATTTCACATTTGACACGAAAGAAGACAAGACTCAGTCTGCGTGGAGTGACAATAGCCACGCAGACAGAACCTCGAACCACCAAGAAATTAAAACAAACATGGTTCAAAGCTTAGAAATAAACCCAACCCAGTTGGTTTTCACTATTCTGATATTTATTTATGTTTTTGACAGAGGACTTGAGTTTTCTTTATTTAAGTTCTTTATTCACGATGTTTTCCTTATAATATAATGAAGATGTGTTATTTGCAGGTCTTTTGCATTTTGGTTATTTCTATTTAGTGCTAAAGTTCAAATGAAGGCATTTTAGAATTAGTGAGCTGTCTCATATTGGCAGTGTGAAAACTACAACAGCAGCTAAATTTGTGTCCTTAAAGACAGATTGTTCATACCGCAGCTTTAGAGAAGTTTGTGGAGAGGATAGAGGTAGACCAGTCTGTGTGTGTACACAGATAATTTAATGAAATTTTTAAAGAAATGTGAAAATTTTGTATTGGGTTATGACTGAACTGGCTTCACAGATTTAGTCAACTAAATTTCTTGTCATTATTGTTGACTCAAACTAGATTAAGACTGAAACAATCTGATGAGTAAAATATGACCAAATTGCATTACACCTAAATTGCGTTTTTGTCAAAAGACTCACTAAAAGTGAATTGAAAGATGCTGTCTGCGTTAACGCTGCTGGGCTCTCCGGCACGTTCACAGATTCCTCAATGTGAGGCAGCCCCTGCAGCTGGGTGGGGTGAAGCAGACCCCCCCACACAGACGCTTCCGGAGCTTCAGAGGCTGCGTGCAGAACCTGGTGGCGGACAGTCAGGTACGCACTCCCTGGGCCAGCAGCCAGGGGGCGACGTGGGGAGTAGGAGATGGGGGAGGAGATCCAGAATAACATCAGAATAAAAAGCACCAAATCATTTTAACTACTGTAACTGGGGCTGTGTGAGTCTATGGGTGTTTCTCAATACCAAGAACACAAAGACCGTACTTGTAGTCTTGACAGTAGCGGTCTTGCTAACTCGCCTCCCAAGAATGAACTTAACGAACCATCGGATTGGTCTTGTTTGACAAGGATGCAACTGATGCATCTTTGATCTTTGGGACGGGGCAAGAACAACATCCGGGGATGTTTGCCGTCCTCCATACTTCTGTTCTTAGCATTGGAACTGGTCTTCGGCACTGGAAGATGACATAAAACGGGTACGCGAGAGCACGAATACGGTCAAGTAGGTGTATTGAAAAACTCCTTATAAGTCTGCGTCAGCAGGCAGCCTTTGGGGGCTGGGGGGGTCGTGCCCCCCTTCCCAGGTTTGTGTCCAGCTGTCTGCATCAAGTGCCTGAAAACAGGGATTAAAATTTCATCTGATATTACAGAGTAAGAGCAGAACAGTGAGGTCCCTCCTGCACCGGTAGAGCAGCAGTCTCTCTGATGCCATTTGAACCTGAGATTCTTTCAGCCCAGGCTTTTGTTGCACCTGGGATTCTCCTGAGTGCGTGAACCTTTGAGGTACGCAGCCAATCAGCACGCAGCTCCTTCCTTGGGCAGGTGTACGACCTGGGGGGTCCGGCCGAGAGCATGGACAGCTCACCGGGCTGCAGCCTGACGGACGGCGTGTGCCTGACCGCGGGGGGGCCATCCTGCGGCGACCATGGCACATGCCTGGGCGAATGGGGCTCCTTCAGCTGCGACTGCCACCCGGGATTCAGCGGACACAAATGCGACAGAGGTGTGTCCCATTCCTCCGGGGCGCTCCGCCCGCCCCGCTGCTTTTGCCTTTATTGCCTGAAGATGGCGCCGCAGGATGAGGTGTCCGGCAGCGTGTGTGAGACCCGTGTCCGCCCCCCTCCCCCAGGTCTGCCTGAGTGGTCCTTCGAGAGGGACAGCATGCTGCAGTACCGGCTGCGGGATGCGGGCGATCCCCGGCACACCGACATCCAGCTGCTCCTGCGCACTCGCTCCCCCAGCGGCATCCTGCTCAGCCTCGCCTCACACAACACCAGCCGGCACATCACCCTGGAGGTCTCAGCACCGCCCCCTGCTGCCTCTGCACTGTACCTACACCCAGCACCGTCCCGAGCTGTTCATTACGAGCTCAAGGCAGGAGGCTCTAGATAAACGACCCTTTTATTAATTATCCACTACCAAGACGTGCGTCCTTCAGCGGAGGCGGGGACAGGCAAGGTGACCCTCCGGTATCTGGGCTTTTCACCGCAGGCCTGGTGTCCTTCGCCGGCACGGTATTCTGGCCCAGCCTCCAAGCGCTTTTCACATTCAGCTAACAAGTGCAGCTCTGTCCCCTCCTCTTAAGAATGACCTTTATCTCTCCTTCTCTCCTTGGCGCTCGTTCTCAGCCTCCCGAGCCTGAATTCAAATGAGCTCGATTGGCAGCGAGGAAAATTCTAGCTTTTTTCTTTTTTCTCTCTACCAGAAACAGAAAGTGCATAAAACGGCCCCATAGAAAGACGAAAAGTCCTGAAAAAACGGCACCAGCGTCGTCCATAAACATGACAAATCACCATTATCACACAAACATAAATATCATCACAACAATGATTATAATTCTGTAAAATATAAAATGAATGCTTGTGAACGGCACTGTACAGTAGTTCGCTTACTGAAAGTCCCTCTGTCCTGTCAGATCGCAGATGGGCACCTGAGCGTCCGTGCCGACGTGGGTGAGGGGGAGCGGAGCCTCATCCTCGCCGGGCCGCGTCTAGACGGGGGCCAGTGGCTGCTGGCGGGCCTCGTGCGGCACGACGGCCTTTTCACACTGCGGTTGGAACGAGGTGGTGGGACCCACGAGGTCAGCGCCATGCTGGCCCAGAGCCGGCGACTCGCGGTGCCACCCGCCACTCTGCTGCTGGGCTCGGGCCCCGGCCGTCTGGCCCACCAGGACTTCCACGGTAGGCCCAGAACCCAGTCACATCACACCTCTAGCTGGTCAGCCCTGGACGGCGTGGAGGAAGTAATCTTTCACAGACAGGGATGAAAAGTTCAGGTCCAGAAAGTACAGATCCGGACCTAGATTTTGTTTCAACCAACCAGTACAGTACTCTGTGACGGTGACTCTTTATACTCAGCTGGTTGGTTGAAATAAAACCCTGGTCTGGATTTGTACTTTCTGGACCTGAACTTTCCACCTCTGTCTGTGAAGGATTTTTTTGTGAGTAACTTCCCCACACTGTCCATGGAACATTTTAGATGGATAAATGGGGCTGAAGATGTAGAGATCAGTCCGCTTGCATGAGTAACATCACAGCCCCAGAGAATTCAGCCTGTCTGGGCAGAGGGGATTTTCCTGGGGAGACTTTGTGGCACCTTGGACATGTCCTGTTCTTACACCTTTTATTCATAATGATTAATCAATTCTTTAATTGAGTGGTTTACTAATTATCTGCTGGAAAATCTGTTTGCAGTTTTATTGATCTTTTTTCTGCAATGACAGCAGAGACGTGGGGGTGGGGGGCAGACTGGGGGGGCCACTCACTGAGGCCGTGTATCCCACGCCACCTTCAGGCTGCCTGAGGGACGTGCGGATCAGCGGCCACTCGGTGCCTCTGGATGGCCAGAGTACGGATTTCGGCGCTGTGACAGAGCGCCAGGGGGTGCAGCCGGGCTGCCGGTCGGACGCCTGCGCGGGCAGGCCCTGCCACGCCCCACTGAACTGTGTGGACCTGTGGAGGAGGCACGAGTGCAGGTGGGACATCTCACCCTCCAGGATTAGTGTGCGGGATTAAGAGGGCATCTGGGTTTGGGGCTTTAAAATCGGTCCCATCTCTGTCCCCTTTCTGCAGCATGGCCCTCTAGTGGCTACGATTCGGAATTGAAAATGAATTCCAAATCTGAAATCGGGTACTTAAGGTCAGGAATTTGATACTTGTTATAAGATTTTAATTTCAGTTCAGCTTATCGATTACTATGTGCGCATTTTCAAATACACCACATCTTTTATTACACATCAGGGCTTGAATTTCATTGCTTTGGTCACAATATTATTTATTCCCACAGTCTGTTATCAAAATATGGGAATTTCCTGCTTTGTCTTACTGTAGGGTGTGACACACAAAAAAACAAAAGTATATAGATATATATTTTAGATATATGCCCAAAAAAACAGAACCAGTAGCTGTAACGTCTTCAGCATGCAGAACTGCCAGTGCTGTTTGTCATCAATACTAGTCACCGTAAGGAGGCTGATGGGGAGGTTCTAGAATATTCCCAGTGGGCTGTCAAGACTGGAAATGGGTTGAGAAACACGAGTCACTGCAGATTGGACCCCTGTACAGGCACACAACTGCATTGTGAACAACAAGGCATCTTTCATTGTGCAACACGACTCAACCATTTTAAATCCTGAGAGCAGAACTTCCCTGATATTAGTCACATCTTGGGTTCGTGGTGGAATTGAGGAGAAGCAGGTTAAACATCAGACTTTTACAATACATTTGCAAGGTTCAGTGCAATTTTTTTTTTTTATATATATACTGTATATAGGGTTATGGTTTATATATTAGGGTTAGGATTAGGGGTTAGGGTTAGGCTTAGAAAGGTTTTGGCTTTTACAGACATACCAAGGTGTTTTTGGGATAGTTCTGGGTCCCAGCATCCAGGGAAACCACAATTTAGTTAACATTTTTTGTACTGTCCCAGGAAGTGGTGTGTCCCCAAATTAATTAGATGTGCTATCCCTAGACTTTGATTAATATTTGCCCACTGACTGACTGTGCTTGAAAGAGTCCTTTGCATTTCTTAGTGTTTTATTTATACGTGTTGTACATTATATGCACTTTATTTCTACAGGTTTGCACACATACAGGTTTAAGCAAGCTAAAATGCATTTTCCAAGTGTGAGTGTACTTTAGTTTTACACGTGCAGTGGTTTAATATCATTTTTATGCAGCCTACTGATTTTCGCTTATGGTATTCATGTATAGCCATGTACTTTGCACAAACACAGAGGAAGGATATGTTTGGTATCCAAATGTTTGACTTCATATTTTTAGCACATCAAAATCAAAACAGGCAATCGATAAGAATCAGAATCGATAAGCAGAATCGAAAACAAAATCTGATTCCATAAAATCATGCAACAGCCATGCGTACTATTGGCTCCCAATAGGATATTGTATGTATCTGTGTGTGTATTTCAAGTTCTCTGCTCCCTGCGTCTCCCCAGGTGTGCGGCAGGTCAGGTCATGGTGGTGGACAACGTGTCAGGGCTCCAGCACTGCGCCCCATCCCCATGTGCACCCTCCACCTGCCACAACGGTGGCACCTGCCTCACCCAGTCACCCCAGAACTTCCAGTGCCTTTGCCTGGATGGCTTCCGGGGCCAGTGGTGTGAGGTGAGCCAGATGAAGGCGCTCCGCCTGGCCGCCCTGAGCCCCAGCTCCATCCTGGCCATCAGCATGTGTCTGCTCGTCTTCTTCGGTAATTACAGCAAAGCTCCACCCCTTCCAGCAGCAGGCTCCGCCCATCCTTGACGACCATTTTCATTTAAACCAGTGCTCACAGCCAGATTAAACCAGGCAGGCTGTTCTGAGATGTAGCCAGAGGCTGAAACAGGGGCTTCTGGGTATGTGCTGAGCGAGGGGAGAGTGACAGGTCGGCAGCTTCCATGGTGACAGCCCCCCCCCCCCCCCAAGAACATCAGCACCCCGTTAGAAGAAAGAAAGCAGAAAGACAGCATATGCAGAGATGGTGTTGGAGAAATCCAGTTCTTCTTGCCACTGGGTTCACTGGCACAAAGGGCAGAGCACCAGACCCGTCTGCTGGTGGATAATCCGATTGGTACCAGCACCATGGTGGGTGCCAGCCGCACCTCCGGCCGGGTGGGGTGCCACTCCCTCCCCCTCCTAATGCAAAACAGGAGGAGACACACATTGCAATTCACAAGTGGATGACTCAAGAAATGAAACAGTGTGTCAGCAAGCCAACGTGGCCGATGAGCGTCTGGCAGGGCTTTGGCCATCAATAGAGGCAGCGCTGCCTCTCATTCTGTCATGGGTTTGAACGGGTCAGACTGCAGTAGTTTCACTCACGCTCATTCCTTTCTGTACCTCCCCGCCCCACCCCTCAGCGGTTCTGGTCGCCGTGACAGTGTGGAACCAGAAGGGCAGCCGAAGTAAGTTCCAGAAGCAAGGCGTGTACCACATCCCGGCAGAACACGAGAGCTGGGAGGACATCCGAGAGAACATCCTGAATTACAACGAGGAGGGAGGGGGCGAGCAGGACCAGGTAGGGCCCCCCCCCTAATGCAATGTGTAACGGACACACAGATTTTATCACCCTCATAACACGTTTTCACCCTTCATCACTCTCATAATGCAGATGTTTCCACCCACTTGTCACCATTGTAACGCATTGTAACCCATCGTCATTCCAGTAACACAGATGTTTTCACCCGCTGTCGTCCTCATAACGCAGATGTTCTCACCCGCTGTCCTCCTCATAACGCAGATGTTCTCACCCGCTGTCCTCCTCATAACGCAGATGTTCTCACCCGCTGTCCTCCTCATAACGCAGATGTTCTTACCCGCTGTCCTCCTCATAACGCAGATGTTCTCACCCGCTGTCCTCCTCATGACGCTGATGTTTTCACCCGCTGTCCTCCTCATGACGCTGATGTTTTCACCCGCTGTCCTCCTCATAACGCAGATGTTCTCACCCGCTGTCCTCCTCATATGGCTGATGTTTTCACCCGCTGTCCTCCTCATGACGCTGATGTTTTCACCCGCTGTCCTCCTCATGACGCTGATGTTTTCACCCGCTGTCCTCCTCATGACGCTGATGTTTTCACCCGCTGTCCTCCTCATGACGCAGATGTTCTCACCCGCTGTCCTCCTCATATGGCAGATGTTTTCACCCGCTGTCCTCCTCATGATGCAGATGTTTTCACCCGCTGTCCTCCTCATGACGCAGATGTTTTCACCCGCTGTCCTCCTCATGATGCAGATGTTTTCACCCGCTGTCCTCCTCATGACGCAGATGTTTTCACCCGCTCTGTCACCCTTGTACGCCGCCAGGCTGGACATTCATGTATCAGTGGTGTTTTCGCTCTAGAATGCCTATGACATCACCGAGCTGAAGAGGCCCCTTTGCTCCAGCCTGTCCCAGTCATCCTCCTGCACCACGGCTCCTCTTATCAAATCTTCCCAGGGCTCCCAGGAGGAGGTGCATCCAGGAGGAGCCATTGCTGCTTCGGTTGCCTGCCCCCACTCCGGCGGCTGCAGCACCCACTGCCCCATGGACTTCCAGGGCTACGTCTCCCGTATCGTGTGGGAGGCAGATAACGATGACCAGGCGTTCCCGGCAGACACCTACCACGTGTACTGTGTGGAGGGCGGAGCCTCGCCCGTCGGCAGCCTCAGCTCGCTGGGCTCGACCGCACCCGACGACATCTTCACCTATGACTGCCTGCGCCAGTGGGGCCCCAAGTTCGAGGCCCTGAGGGAGCTGTACCACCGGCCTGAGCTTGTCCTGACCTACAAAGAGGCTGTTCAGAAGTACGGCCAGAGCCAGGACCCCCACTGATGGCAAAGTGCACCAGATTGAACCAGTTTCTTCACTTTTTTTTTTATTTAAATGCAGGTCTTTGTAAAATAAAAAAAAAAACTTTTTTTCAGAGTGACTTTTTTCTTTTTCTGTGAAGAAATTGTCGATGCTTTTTCTGTGAAAGGGGTTTGCAGGACTGGAGCACTTAAAGGATCAGGAGGAGTCTAATTTATTGATGTTTCTTTGTGAAATTTTAAATGTGCTGTATTTATTTGGGGTTTTGAATATTAAGAGGAGCAGCAAGAAGCCTCAGTACATCAGTAAGGGTAATTTGTTTTTGGAGGCTGTGGCCAGGCGTGCTGTTTGACCGGGTGCAGCGAGAGAATACACGTGCCGGTCTCTCTGTGGCAAAGAAGGTCCCGGCATCTCCGATAATCCTCCCAGCTCCTCTCGCGTGAGCTGACGCCGGCCTCTCCAAGCACACCGTCTTTCTTTTTAATCCAGCCGCACTTGCACTACAAAAGCGCCTTCACCGCTCTGTGTAGGGTTCCTGAATCCATTTGCCAAATATACAGACTTTAATATGCTGATAGCTGGGAAATGCATTTCCACTGACGGCAAGCGAGAATTGAGCTGGATTTAGCTTTCGATGGTGACCTTTGACTGTATGTGAATTATTTTTATACTGCAATACATTCCCTCCTGGATGTACACTGTGTCGATGTCTCTACTAGGCTATTTATCTGTTTCTGTATTGAGATGTAGGACTGGTTGAAAATTCCCATCTTCGGAGCCAAGTCGGGACAGACTGTCGCATCTTGTGATGTCATGATGGAACTGCCAGAATGTACTTAAGGCTGGGTTTGGGGTTAGGGTCAGTGGACAGTGAGGGATGGGGGAGGTCCAGTCAGACTCTATTCAGCACCTAAACATCGGTGCCAAACAGTGTCTCCACCTGCCCATGTTATTTTTATTTACGTATGTTTTGAACTTGATAGCTATGTTCCCAAAATGGTTCCATAGTATATTTTTATTAAATATATATATAATAATCAAGAATAACAAATATTTGGTGTTACCACTAAGTTTTGTAAATGTCTGGAGTGTATGTGGAGGTTATTTTCCCGTTCATGGAGTGCTGGCATGCGGGTGTGAGTGTAAGACATGGAACAGGTGTTCCCTGCTGAATAATGCAGCCTGCGTTTGATCCAGCGTCTCACACTCTCAAACTGTGATCGTCCCCAAATTCGGCACTCAGCAGATTTAGTTTTAAGCTTATAATGACCTACAGACTGGTGCCTGTGACACTGGGAGGAACCCAGTAAGTAAGAAATGATAAAGGCTGTGTTTACGCCCCCCAGTCACGTGACTCAGAATGAGCATATGGGCCGAGACGGAAATTTGGACTGTGGGTGTCACAACAGCGAACACACACACCCCCCATCCCCCCATCCCCAAACCGCATGCCACGCCTGCAGCGCTGCCTACCCCCCCTCTTCATTAGCGTTCGAGTTTCACAGCACATTTTCCCAAGAACACGGGATGGGACATGGATCAGCAGTAAGCATAAAGAGACTGACAGAGGAAAGGAAATCGGCCATGAAAAGGGATGAAATGCAGGTTGTTTTTTTTGGGGGGGGGGGGGCATGCCAATGTCTCAGCAACCCAATGGCCAGTCGTCTGACCCTGATCACCACATAGCAGGGCCGCTGCACGCCTGCATAATATGTACATATTTTTGTTATGTTGCAGCCTAACATCAGATATTGTTTTTGTATATGAAATTTTAATAAAAAGATTTTCCTGATGGCATCACAAGATGATCTCTTTTATTGGAAGGCAGGCAGGCGGGTGGGCTTCAGTATTCAGAGATCAAGAAGATCTTTGCATATAGCGTGTGATTTATCCTTGTATTGTTATGCGTAGTTTGGCCAGTAAAAGCCAGAAATCAGCGAATCGGCTCAGCTGTAAATGCTATGCAACACATCAGCACCGCCGGCCTCACAATAAGGAAAGAATATGGAGGCGGATCTTCATAGCAGGTGGAGGGACCCGCTGGCATCCTGTAAGGTCATTTCACAGGGACTCGTGTCGACTCAGCCCCAAGATGCTTGTTGCTGCCTCAGGTAGATCCATTATAAAAAACATTTTTAAATTAAAAACATATATTCAGTGCAGTTCAACCCTGTGTCTAAAGGTTCATAAAGGTTGCAAAGCCATTTATGAGAAAACAGGGATGTTATGACTAGCGATCAAACCATAACAGGCCCGACCTGACTGTTGAAAGCGGTAGACTGCCACCTACTGGCCAGAAATGATACATTTTAGGCTGAAATTCAGCACTAATCCAGCCCAGAAATTTAGATACATGCATTTCAGTGAAGAGATTGCAGACTACTGTATATTTGAAAGCTACATTAATGACCAAAAACATGAATAATGTTTCCTTTTACTATCGCAGTCACAGTGAGTAACCGATGGTGCTCAGCTCCTGATCTCTTTAAAGGTTGTTTGTACTCTATGGTTCTGAAATCTAACTGCTTCTGTTGGTCACATCTGCTTCTGGGTGAAGAAACAAGGAAGTATGTCACTCCAGTGCATATAATGAAAGTCACTGATGTATTTGATTTGCCATAATTAGCCCAACGGGCAGTGTCCATCCCAATAACCAAGCTTTGATTTAAATTGGCATTCAGGATATTCCTTCCTCTGATAGAACATCCTCTTGTAGGATCAACTGGTCAACAGACATCCCAAAGTCAAGAGGGACTCCAACAGCAAGATGCTTTTTCTAACGCACTCTTAATCAATCCAAATTCCAGCCAATCCTGGTGCTTGACAGGTATAATGTAGAGACTAGAGCTTGAGACACAGATCACCGGGGGGGGGGGGAGGAGGCAAAGCCAAGGACCAGCTAGTCCAAACCCAGTGCTGCTGCACCCACAGATGAGTCTGCAGTCTGTCAGTAGCTGCATGGGCCTGCAGAAGAATATGAGACAAAGCAGAACCAAAGCTGCACACCGATGTTCAAAGACCTATTCAAGTAAAACATCTGATCTGAATGAATTCAGGCTGACAGACCTTTTCTTAAAGTCAGTAGGTCTGCCATCTGTCCTTAATATGTACTTAATGTAACCATGAACATGAGCTGTCTGTGTCACACGCCATCAGCTCAGCAGCTCTGTCACTGGGACACTGCGTACATTACATTCCCCATCTCTCCCTCGGCTGTCTGTGCCATGACCGCATCGATGAGCCCATCAAAACAAAACTGGAGGGTATGTGGGGGGGGGGGGGGCAATCACAAATTAGTACAACAGCCATGAAAGTCAGGGACTCGTTACTCAGCTGGTCTTGTGGGTCCTTTGTCTGGGGTGGGGGGGCAGGTCTGCAGTACTGGTGAAGCTGGTGGATGAGGGCACTGAACCCCAGTGGGGGGGCCCAACTCATTCCCAGGGTCAAACAATAAGACAGTAACAAGAGGAGCATTGTAGGGGGCAGGAGGCCCAGGACAGGGGGGCGCAAGGAACTGTCAAGGGCCTAGAGAGGAACCGTGTGATGCCCACTGGCGCCAACGGCAGAGGAACCAGCCAGACAGATGCCACTGAGGGGGGCACTTCAAGCCGCCCGTCCCAAAGCCACCGTTAAAAGCCGTACTGCAGCCTCTTCCACGCGAGGTCGAGGCATCTGCCAGTCTGAATTACACAGGGAGCGTCAGGTGAGATTCCCGGGCAATTTCAGGCTGAATCTCATCTCCTCCACACTCTGATAACTGACCTTCATTAGCGAGTGGCTAATTGAATCTGCAGAACTTCCAGCTGAATTCAAACATACACGACGAGGGCTGGATATGGCCTGTTGTCAGTATGTCTGTATTCATAAAATGTCATTTAATCATTTCTGACATGTAAGCTGAGCAATGTGGATCTGCATCGCATTTACTTTGCTACAACCTTCTAGGAATGGGAGAAAAATTATTTTAAGAGGTAGGAAAAGAGCCAATAAAGCCATCTTGTTATAGCGTTAAATAAATACTTTAGTTTAACCTGATTTTAGCTGACAATTCAGCCACCGACTTAACACAAGGCAAATAAAGTACAACCCCCTCCAAGATTCCTCCAGCATAAATCAAAATAGTTCAATAAGGACTAGCTGGCGTTTACCAGCCAAAGGCTCTTGACAAGACCAGCGATGAATCACCACAGGAACACAAAGGATCGCACAAGCTCTGCGCCACCTGCTGTCATATACTTACCACGACCTTTATTCTACACCAAGTTTTGTTTATGGATTTTACCTGGTCACTCATTTGCCCAAAAACTAGTGTAAGAATGTCATACGAAAAAACAAGGTTAGCACTGCTTATCAAAGGAGCTGAATATTCCTAACTTTGGTATCAGCACTATAGTAAAGCAACAGTTTTAAGACATTCTTTATAAAGCAAGGATTAGTAACAGGAGTCATGAGTCGGGGTTTCTCACTCATCCTGCAAAACCTGGGAAATACTCAACCAATTTTCAATGTCCACATATTCAGATCTTCAAACGGCAACATGTCTTTATGAACGTATCCATTGTGTAGATGATGGTAGTTTAATGCGCAAACTCGGATCTGAAGGATTTTTTTTTGAGTAGTGTGGGTTTATATAACCTCATATCCTGGGTCCTTCCCTCCCCCAAAATGACATTTGTGCCTTTCTGATGAATGGACGTCTGGCCTGTGAATTCCGTAACCTTCCATGTGGACATTTCAGATCTGGTGACACACTCCCAGTCTCAGCTAAAGGATGAAGAAGTAATCTTTTTACGATCAAAACAGAGGAACTAGTCTGATTCAGCTCCACATTCACTGGTAAAATTAGTTCAAAATTGACGGCACATTTATGAAAAACGCTACCTATTCTTACAGATCTATATCAGGACAGAACAGAAGCAGACGTGCTTACAGGAATTGAGCATGGATAATTCACCCCACCCCCCCCCCTCGCCAGTACATGTCATTTACAGAGACTGTCATTAACAGGGCGGGTCTGGGTGGGGGAGTGGAGGCAGTACCCCTGTGACATGTATGGCACCCCCTGTGCCCCCCCGATGGACTCAATGGGGGCGCACCATGTGGCTGAGTCACTGTTGGTGAAAAGCAAAATTAATGACAAAAATTATGAAGCTTGTGGAAGCGAGACAAGAAATTAGAGAGAATTACAAGTTTGTGGAAACTGTACAGTGAGACTGCAAAGCGTAAAGAACTCATCAGTTCTCAAAATTGTCCTTTGCTTCTTAATGTCAATTTACTGTAATACTTAAAGGACATTAAGATCAAACGCATGTGGCCCCTCTAACAGAACAACTGGCCCCAATCTGCCCCCCCCCAGAGCTGAAATGGTGTAGCACCTCCACTGGTCATTAGAAACTGGAGGCCCTTAGCTCTAAAGGGACCCCCCCCCCCCCCCCAAATGCAGAAAGAACCCAGTCCAAGTCATGGGTACAGTAAGACATTTTCTTTGGCTTCTGTTGTCACAGAAAGGGCAAAATGACCTTCTGTAATACCTACAGCCAAGGCGGAACCACAGAAATAAGCATAACTGATGTCGTCACTGTACAGACAAGCTGTAGAGCTTTATTTCACATTAGAAAATAAACAAATCACTTAATGAATTTATATGTACACATATACATACATCCTATATACATGCTAACTATGTCATTTATCGTATTCTGAGCAGACTTGGTCCACTTCTGTACCTAAGGAGGTGGGAGACGTTTATTTCTGACCTATTGGAAGTCTAGCTTTGAAATGGCACAAAAATTCACATCCCTGATGGTCGCTGGAGTTCAGGTTGGCCCTGGAACGTCGGGCTCTGTACAGCTGGGATGAACATGCACCCTGTATTACATAGTTGCCTTTGGCAGTGTTAAGTTACAGGAAAGTCAATTCATGCTTGTAGGCACCTTTACATATTGACATTAGACAATAATAAATAGATGTAATAATTCTGCACCAACTTTCATAAAAATAAAAAAAAATAAAAAACTCAAGTCTTTCAGGAATGACTAACAACAAACACAAAAGCACCTCTCATGGGGGGGTGGGGGCGGCAATGAAGAGAAGAGACAGCCGTCACTTCAAAAAACCACAAAGCAATCAGATTCTGATATAGGGGAGCGTATGACCCCCCCCCCCCCTCACATACACACCTAACATGGCTTGCAAAACATAGGTCCCTCCCACCCCACAGGTGGGATTATCCTACTGCATGGGTAACAAACTCCATTTTAGCACCAGTTTAGCACAGCTGTGCACGTGCTGAAGTGTTCTAGACATTCAGATCATTAGGAGGTGTGACAGCTTAACTCCTGTGTTGTGTGCAGTGAGCCTCTGTCGGGGGGGGGGGGGGGGAGGGGGGGTCACAGAGCCTTCCCAAGTCAATTTACTAACGGAAATTCATAAACCCCCCCACCAGCTGAACTAAAAACCTGCACAGAACTCGATGTGTGGCGTGAACAACCAGTTTAGAGGAATTTATCAAGTAAATTGCACCTAAATGCAGGTGCTTAGGACCAGACCATCGGGTTAAATATTCTAAAATAGGAGTTAAATACTGAGTCTTCTATAGATTCTGTAGAAGGCAGAACAGAACAATATTCCCAAAAGGTCCTTCCAGGCCTGACTGCTCAGGATTAGCGACGACCTCATCTACAGCAACGTGTGTGTAGAGTCCGATTTAAATCACACCACGGTAGAGGAGTGTCTTCAGGAAGACATTTCATTGGGTAAAAGGAAAATAAAAGCAGGTAAAATCCTTTTCACAGCCTAAGTACAGCTTACAAAAATCAATCCATTTAAAAATAAAAAGCTGCCATAAATTTCTAGAAAAAAACCTGAGCGGAGGGGCGGAGGCCGGCAGGCAGATTGGCTCAGGTGAGCCCCCCCATGGAGGGTGTCAGGCTCAGGGGGAAACGCCCTTCTCTGTACTTTTGGGGGGTGTCAAGATTCCTCCAGCAGGAATGGGGGAGAGTTGGGGGGTGCTCGTCTGCTTCTGCTGAACATTACCCTGAAAGCAGAGACACCACATTCAAAATTGGAAGGAAATTTTTAAACAGATACTGCCACAATTTGACCGTAACGGAAAAAACTGTAGCTGGTAGCCCTACGACCAACACGATTGCACTAGCAGCGAGGATGCAAAATGGCCAGTTTCATGTCATTACGGTGAACATAAACACCCCATCAAACACCACGGTAGTCAGGATTCGAGTCAGGAGGCCCACCAGCATGAGCAGGTAATCCACGTGTGTTTGGATGTTGTGTCTGTCCTCCGGAGCTATTTTCTTGAATTCCTTGAGCTGCACAGGACACTCGCACGCTGCCTTCATGAACGGCGACATCCAGGTGAAGCAGTCGCCCAAAGTGTCCCACGTCAGACCTACAGAAGCCACCGTGAAGCC
The DNA here is from genome assembly GCF_048594095.1 of Paramormyrops kingsleyae. Classification (NCBI taxonomy): domain Eukaryota; kingdom Metazoa; phylum Chordata; class Actinopteri; order Osteoglossiformes; family Mormyridae; genus Paramormyrops; species Paramormyrops kingsleyae. The sequence continues at coordinate 36,032,742 of NC_132805.1, read as the reverse complement.
AGGAGTTACAGGAAGCAGCTTTGTGTGACACTGGCAGTCTGACTTAACTTGGCGACACACAGGAAAACCACACTGGAGTACAGGAGGAAATCTGAAAGGTCATGAACGCCTTTGAGGAAGCTTCTCACAGGAAAGGGAGCGCTGCGTTACCTGACACTCTCTCGACGGCTTCGAACGACGTGAAGTGACAGAAGGCCACAGCTGCCAGAATTCCATAGTGATACTTCAGCGAATTAATATCAAGGATGCACAGATCTAGGAGCTGAGGGAATCCAGCGTTAGTGCACAGATAAGGCGTCCCAGACAGTCATATGCATATGTAGTGCGGTACTGCTAAATACTACGAGCATGTAGAGGTGTTAGCAAACGCCCTTGAATGTTGGGACCTGATCAGCTTACCTGAGAGATCTGTACAAAGGTCTCTTGAGAAAACTGAGGTATTAGAAAATTGATGTCATCCTTCAAAGAGGCCACTTGAATGTATAGTTTCAGCCATGAGATTACAGTCTCTGGACACAGGTCCCAATTCAAGGCCTGTAGAGGCAGGGGGAGGAGAGACACTTAGTATACAATACATTTTATTTGCCTACCAAGACTGGCTGGTCATGAAGAACAGGAGTACCTTCAAGATGATGAGCTCCATCTCCAGGATTTCCTCCTCGTCACAGGCACCGTCCGTAACGTAGGCAAAATCGTGCAGTTTGGGGGCATAGATTTCCTGAGGAGGAACATGAGAAGTTGGCAACAGGCTGGAGGGAAGACGAACAAATGCAGAGAGAAAAGGCTGAAGGGCAAGGCTGACCGCCGCATACCGCCAAGACCGTACCTCCATCTTAGCAGCGATGAAGAGAGACGTGATGCCAATCAGCTGTAGCCTGTTCTTCTGCACGTCCACTTGTGTCAGCATGAACCGATCGAAGTAGTCCTGGGCTAGGTAGAAGGTCTCTCGATGGAGTGTGTACACCTCACTCACCTGGAAGAAGGAGCACATCACAAGCTTGTACAACTCCCAGTGTCTGCCGTCCTTAACGTTCAGACAGGAAAATGCTTTTGAACAATTAAATCAGGTTTTAACCATTAGCCTTATAATGTTTGATAAGAGACATACACAATATCCCAGCTTGCTCTCCATGAGTTCTAGATTCAGCACAGGGACAAACAGGGTGCAGTGACCATGGGGGCAGGACACTGCTCAAGGGCCCCAATGCTGGTGTGATTACTCTGCCGGTCACAGCGTTTTATGGCAACGCTGAATGGAGTTCCACATTTTTACCTCCAGGAGCCAATCGAGGAGAATGGACCTCATCTTGGGCTGCAGTGCAGGATGGCGTTCCATGAGGCTCCGGTCATGAACGTACTTCAGCTCTTTGCTCAGCATGTTGACCCAGACGTCCTCGGAACTAGCCCAACTGCAAAAAAAACCCCACACGATTCAGGGGGGCACACTGAGGCCTGGTATAGCCCTGTGGGCACGTTTTAATCTGCTTACCGCAAGCCTGAGACCAGTGGTAACACACGCCGGTAATAAAACGGAACATTACAACATGCTGAACACGGCAGTCAGCAACTACTCAGGAAGAACCTCAGAACGAGTCACGCTTTTCGCAAAGGGTGGCGGGAACATTAAGGTAATGTGCAAAGGGCTCGATGATATTCGGACATAAAGCGATAGAACCAAAGGTCCAGGTACCTCAAACACGGCAGAGACGGAGCTTTGATGAAGAGGTTTTTGAACCTGTACTGCTTGAACCCAGACAGGTTGCTGGTCACCTCTTCATCTTTGCAGGGCGTCTCTATTAGGATGCAAGGGCTGACGGCTCCTTGCGCCCACCGGTTCTGAAATGTCCAAATGAAAAGGTTACGGAACCTACAACAAATTCACAGGCCAGACGTCCATTCATCAGAAAGGCACAAATGTCATTTTGGTGGAGGGAAGGACCCAGGATATGAGGTTATATAAACCCACACTACTCAAAAAAAAAATCCTTCAGATCCGAGTTTGCGCATTAAACTACCATCATCTACACAATGGATACGTTCATAAAGACACTTTGCAGCCACGCCATTGTTCGTTAACATATTTCATTTCAGTTGCAGATTTATATAATATTATATACCTGGATTTCATAGCTGTGCTTTTTCGCAGAGAGAGGTGCTTTTCTTTTGCTGCACTGTAAAAGGTAAAGAGGCGTTCAAAACGGTAACACACACTTCTAGCGATTTACACGCACTGCATATACCAATCATACATTTTATGTGCACAAACCTCCGATTTCCTTTTTCTTGCCACTTTGCCTTTCTCTGCGGGGGCATTTTCGTCCCTGGGCTGTAACGTGACTCGAGCGCTGCAAAACGTACCAGCGGGGTATAAGCAGAGAGGATACGGCCGGGCAGTTTTATCAATAATACTACTAATAATACAATACAACCAAAATTATATTTGTGTTTTATTATTATTGAGAAAAAATAAAACATTTAGTTGCAGTTCTCAGTTTCCCCAGGTACGGCTCTTACCTGCGTCTTGACATTGTGTGAGCGATTAACGAGCGGGACTTCCTATAAATAAAATCAAAAACAATGCATTAACAAATACAATTAATTAAACTCAAATGCTAAAAGGCATCACAGCTAACAGATTTTTCGTAGAAGTTCTCCCATGGCCGGACACAGCTCCAAGGCGGTAAAGTCGCAACCCCCCCCCCCCTTAAAAAAAAAACTCTGTTACTCACGAAACTAAAAATGCTCACAATTCTTATTAAGATACTTTAAAAGGCGGGCTCCAGAGTGGGCACTGGGGCTGGCTGCCCTGCTGAAAGGCGGCTTTGGGCGCCCGGTGCCCCGGCTTGAGGCGCCGCGGCTACGCGCCAATTCGGCGGAGCGGGAGGATCAACCTTTGTCACGTAGCGGCCGGGTTAGTTAGCCGGGCGCCGGGGCAGACAGCCGGCAAACCCGGCCAGATAACCCAAAGTACACCGGATGGTTAGATTAAACACTCGCCAGATCATTTTCTGACCATCGGATTCAGAACAACAACGAAGTAAAAAAATGCAGTTAAACCGGCACTTCCCCTCGCAGGACCAGCTCCGCCGGAGATAGTGCGCCGAAGCACCATTCTGCCGCCAATCAGACATTCAACTTGTAATGACAATCTAACTACCCACCCGGTACATAAAGGCGGTTTAACCCGGGGGACGCGGTCATAACAGAACCCGAAATACCAAGGGCCGGTCCAAAAGCAGCCGAGACCCACCAGAGCCTGATCTAAGCTGTGCGGACACTACATGATCATGTGCCTTACTCAAACCCCCAGTCCCTAAAGCGCAGATGGCTAAATCACCTCCGGAAAAGCGCCTTTGCGAAGCGGGACTCGGTGACGGCACCCCAGCAGACCTTACCAGCTAAGCGCCGCGAATAAAAGTATCAGCTGGCGCCGGCGCCAAGCCTTATAAGTCAGGCGGCGCGGCGCCAATGCGCAGGCGCGGTCCCTGCCCTGGCCGCGCACCCGTCAGCGAAGAAGGTGTTTCAAAACTGAACATCCTCGCTGAAAATCCCATATATAAACGGAAATAAATAAATATAAAGGTCTGTCATTCTCTATAGTACGTTGGACGGTTCTAACCTTGGTAAATAAAGTAAAGAAATTTATTCTGAATGTATTGCGGGAAAGAGGTGGAGACAGCTCCGCTGCCATAAAGGAGGAGTTCGGAGAAAAATTTGAAAAAGGAGGCCTTTCCCCTTTTTCCGGTCAAAGGCGAAAGACGCCGAAACGCAGCGCTTTGCCAGCCCTATGAGGGCCGCCGGTGAAATACGGCGAAAATCTGACGTGTTCGGTAAAATTACAGATTCTGCGGGTTCCTGGCTCGGGTTTGGCCCGCCTCTGGGAGGGGCTTCGCCGGCACGTCGACCAATCGGAGGGAGACAGAAGGAGACAACGTGCTCGGCGCAGAATGTAAACAAACCGAGCCGGCATGCCGAAAGCTCCACTTTCTGCTGCTCATCCGAGAGAGCAGACACCTAATTCTGCTTTAAGTATTCGACGCGGCTCTACGACGCCTCTTTAAGAATAAGATGCCAAATTGTAACTAGCAAAATTACATGTTATTTAAACGTGACGCAGCGGCACTGGGTTACACATGTGCAGTAATTAATTTGTATCGCCCAGAAATGTATTTATGGGATCACCTGAAGAACATGAACTCAAAATAACTCAAAAAAGTATTTATATTGGTGTTCCCACGGAGCGAGCAGAAATTATGAAAACATTATCCATAGTCTCCTTTGTTCATGTAAGCTAAACTCCTTACAGGAATTTTTTTGGACAGTGGACGTATTTCTGTATTGTATACAGGGGCATCATAAGAAATATTAGAGAAGAGCACGCACGAATCTGTCCACTACCACGTACCGAAAAAACCGGGGGCGAGAGGGGGCAAACGGGCCCTTTATTCTGGCTTTTATTGTGGAAACTTATTGTACTTAAACTTACCAAAGAAACCCTGTACAACTCTAAAATAATACATGCATGCTTTCCAAAATGAGATTCAGTATTAACATTTATTAAACAAACTAACAAAGATGTTATACGTTTTATTGAAGACTGGTGGGTTACAACATGGTTAAAATATTCCAAGATTTTAAAAAGAAACATACTACGTTATTCTCACTTGTCCGTTTTGCTGACCTTAAAAAGTAAGGATTTTGTAGTCATCTGTCATACATCCAAACATCAAAGTATACTCAGATAAATAAGGACTAACGCTAATTCCTACACTTTTTGGCGAAGTGCTGCATTATTCCAGTAACCTATAAAGAAAACGCGCAACGTCTAACACTTGAAAGCTGTTACACAAACATAAACGTGTTCGTCACACTTTAAACAAAAAGGGTTGCTACATTTGCTTATAAAAGTGTATAGAGCAAAGTGGCTCAAAGAAACTACCTTTTGTGCATAGTTGATTTTCTGCTGTTTGTCGTCCATTCGGACAGTTCAAGTTATTAATGCAATGACGTACTGTGAACCTGGAAGGCACGTGATCCCCAACAAGTAATTCAAGGCAGAAGTAAAATAATCATCCCTGTTGCAACAAAAACAAGACAACTGAAAGGGTCCTTCTAGCACTGGAGGTTTTTCCGTTCACTTCCACAGTTGACCTTATTTCACAAAGAAAAAAAAACAGACGCTTAAAAGAAAGCGACTTTGCTAGATATAACGACAAGAAAAATTACAGATTCAGGGGAAATTAGCAATAGACCGCAGTAGTACAGCCACTTTCGCGGGTAAAAACACATTTGGACACACTGCGATACACACTGAAGAAAACGCAGAGTTAGTGCTCATTAGACAACCGAAATAGGCCATGCGTATTCGTATAAATAAAACAAATTTTCCCAAACAGAAGCGGCCATTTTGCTACACGTGTGGATAAGTCTACCCAAGCAGGGGCTCCGACTCGTTATGACACCGCCATCGTCTCGCCGACATTCAAAGACAGAGAAATCGAAAAAACTGAAGGTTTGAAGACAACCCGCCAAAACAGAACCTGTTTGCAAACACAAAAATACAAAAACAAAACATCAGGATATAACGCTACTGTAGGCTAAAATAAGTTGCTAGTTTTTGGTTTAAATATTTCGTTAAATATTTCTCAATTAAATGCAACTAAGAGTAAACAAATACAGACAGTTACAGTATACTGAACAAATACATTAAAAATTCACTCAGTCTTCTGATCGGCTTTTAACAGTCAGTTGAGAAAAGTTTTAGCTAGAAAGTGAGTTTCACAGTCCTCACGCCAGCAACTAATTAAGTCCTGTTATTTTCTAAAGAAACACGCATTTCCTTAAAAATAATAATAATTAAAAAAAGACATACATGTCCACAAGGCCACAAACTAACTCCTGGACACATTTGGAAGGTTTTACAGTATGTACCAACAGGAACTGCTGTCAAGTAATCTGCAACTGTAAAGATGATCTTTCATGACCCTGAGAAGCATACTGCAGATTTAGAACAATTACGTTTTAAAGATACAATAAAACACTTTAAAATCTTCACCTAGGTGGAATCTAACAATATACAACCATGCAACTACACCACACGCACACTAACATACTCTGAATTTTGCACACACATAATACACGCTTCTGTATACAAACTTCATATTGATAAGAAATATTTTCACTTTTTTTTTCCTTTTAAAAATATTTTTGGAATTAATTTTCTTTTTTATCCCCTTTTTTAATATACATTTTTTTCAGTTTAATCCATAATGAATACAAGGCTTTTAGTGATAATTAACCATAAAAAAAATAGTGTGAATGTACTGATTTACAAAGTTTAGGGCAGATTCCCTCTGAGCTGCACAACAGGAAACAGAGAGTAAGGATTTAGGTTTATATTGCACATGTGTGATAAAAACGTCAGATGCATGACTCTCCAGCTCTGTGGAAACGTTAGCAAAAGCGCAGAGGAGGTTTCTCATCTTGGGACACGTCCCCTTCACTCTGAAGAGCTCACGGCAGCACCTGACTATACCCCTAAAAGCAGACAGTCACCGCTCTTTCCAAACACCCGTACGTTTCCGTGCTTTTTGCTGTCAGAGGGAAACTGCCTCAGCAACTTGATTACACACACAGCCAGCATTCCGGCATGGCTGCAGGGGTGTCCAGCAGGGGGCGATCTCAGTAGTTGAACTGCCGCTGTACCGGCTGGTGCACGGGCAGCCCGCTGCCCTTGGCCTGCCGGACAGTGCCCTCGCGCGACAGGTTGAGGCGGCGGAGGGCGTTGCGAGACAGCCGGTGCTTCTGGACGCCGTCCCGGACGCGCTGAGCGAGCCGGCCCAGCTTGGCCTGCTCCAGGAGGCCGGCATGAGCCGAAAGAGCAGCTGCGTAGCAACCAGCATGGAGTCCGGGGGCACGCGGGACGTCCACTCTGCAGACAGACAGCGGCACGTCAATAAGGTGCCGCCGGCCGCCCCCCCACACACATAAAATGCTTCATTGAATTAAATCTACATTCTAAACATGTCATGTTAAATCTACAAATATACCAATGCATTTTGTTGGTAGCTGGAGCAAACAAAGAATGAGTCTTCAGGTCAAGCTACACAATGCAATTTTGTAGCTTATCACACTCTGCCAATCACTTTTTAAAATAAGATATAATCAGATTATATAATTAAGATTATATAATCATATAATCAGGGGCGCTGCTGGAGGTTTGTGGCCCCATGTAAGCATATGTTGGGCCCCAACCCAGACCAAGTTATGTATCAAATTTTTTTTAAGGCCCCTGTCACTCAGAGGCCATTGGAATCGTCCTAACTGCCCCCCCCGCCCCCCTTTTATGATGCCCCTGTATACAATACAGAAATACGTCCACTGTCCAAAAAATTCCTGTTAGGAGTTTAGCTTACATGAACAAAGGAGACTATGGATAATGTTTTCATAATTTCTGCTCGCTCCGTGGGAACACCATAGCGCATGAGTGCCCCCCCCCCCCACCACCATCTGCACATTAATGTGGACATAAGTGTGATGCTGAATTGAGAACCTGTCAGCTGACTGGAAACACTGGTGCCCAGTGGATAGAAGGGAAGAGGAACACTGGATGCTGGCAGGTGCACGGAGGGGAGGGGTGTGTACCTGAGGAGAGACTGGTCGAGCGAGCGAGAGGTGTCAGTGGCCAGGGCAGGCCGAGGCAAGTGTCCCGCATACACGGACATGCTGGGGTGTTCGATGAGCAGGTCCTCCAGGGGGCTGGTCTCCAGCAGCACGGGTTCGAGGCCACTGGCCGTAAAGCAGGGCGGCGGCGTGACGAACCAGCTCTCCTCCAGCGCCACCGTGCCCAGCTGCAGGAAGCCGTCGTCCTCGGCGTCGTCCAGCGAGGAGCAGGAGGAGCAGCAGGCTGGCGGCTTGCCCACCGCGAGCCCGTCCTGTGGGGGCGTCCCGACGGACACCTCGCCGTGGGGGCTGGAGCAGGCCTCAGCTGCGGGGAAGATAACTGTGGTCAGAGCGGCTGCGTTCACAAACCCGTCACAACACAGCAGAGCCTTCAAAGCAAAGGACAAAACACAAGTCACTTAAATATTCATGCTAAGAGGCTCATCCCTGCACGGTCCTGTCAACATTCAGACTGTATTACCCTTTTTTGGCCTCCAGGGGGCACTAGGAAACACTTCACAAGGATCAAATTAAACTAGATCCTCCTTAATGCAACCACAGGTCAGCGCCGCCCTGTCAGTGATCAGTATAGCTCTTACAACAAACCCTGGTTCAGTCACTGTCACAATTTCAGCGACATATTGGGTTTCTCTGTGACATCACAGTCAAATTGATGTCAAAGTGACCAGCATGGAAAATAAACCTGAATCCTGCACACAAACAACTACGTGGGAGAAAAACAAAAACATCCTTTAATGATGATGGGGAGGTTAGTATCTGCTGCTTGGGACGCTACAAGAAACTCACAAAATGCAAGTTCCCCAAAGCTCAAAAAAACCATGCTACTAAAATCATGACTTGAGTGAAGGAAAAAAAAGATCTTCTTATGAACAATTTTCAGTCCTTCCATCACGCTATCCAGAATGGCTGTGTGCCGGTCTGGAACCTGTCAATTTCAATTAAGCACCAAGATAATTGAGTGACTCAAAGACTATTGAGTGTTCATTCAAGGGAATCTTAAAATACATCCCGATACACTAAATTCAACATAATCACCTGAAGAGCAAGACAGGGAACCAAAAGGGGGGGGTCACTACGAGGAGCACCATGCTTATTGCATCTTTAGAGGACACCTAAAGAGGAAGACAGGGTTATGCCCCCCCGCCCCCACCACATGGTGACATGCAGAGGTGACTCGTAACCCAGGGGTGAGACTGAGCTCCCCCCGGCAGACAAAAAGAAAAAAGAAAAAAAAAGCAGCACTTCTGTCACCCCCTCAGAAAAAAAAACACAGACCCCCTGACTCACACTCATGCTAACATGCTGCGTTTTACACACAGACTACTTCGCATAGACAGAAATGGCCGCCAGAGAAGTAAACATGTCCCAGGAGAGGCCCAGCAGGCGGGAACTCAGACTCACTTCCGCTTTGACTTCAGCGTTTGTCATGTGACGTGAAACACCGTTGTGCAAAAATGGCCGCATGGGGTGACCAGCATGGGACAGTGGCCCTCAATGCTGATTACACTGGGCACTGTATCTAAGCAAGTATCAGAGATACATGGAAGGGCAGCAGAAGGGAGACCGTGGGCTGTTACCTCTGACAACCGAAAACCTCAAGCCCAACAGCTACCTGACTGTGTCTTACACCCGAACCGGGGAGCATTTGTGCACATGAAACACCCCATAGCACAGGCACTTACACCTGTGACCTCCGTGTAAGCGGGGAAGGTGTAGGAACCCGCACAGCGCATGGGCCCCCAGGTCGGCGGGTTACCTAGGTAATCGACAAGAATCCACTCGTTCTCCTCCTCCTTCTCGTCGAAGCCGAGGTCCGCCTCGCAGCTGCCATCGTCCTGCTCATCGTCCCCGAACAGGGCACTGGCAAACCTGTGGAACATGCTGGAAGCCCCCCAGGCGTCGAGAACGCGTCTCCGGCCGGCTGCGGGTGAGAACGGGGCGCCTTGCTCATTGGCCGCCGACGCTGCTCCGGACGGCGTAGGAGGTGAGGGCGGGGCTCACTGGTGCGCAGGACTCCCGGCTCATCGGGCAAAGGCGGGATGGACGGCAGACATACTTTGCCTGTGTGGAGTGAGTGTCTGTGGATAGGAAGGCAGAAGCACGTTCATCATTAAAGCAGGTAAATGGCAAAGGGACCAGGCAGGAAAAGACCAGGCAAGACTGGGAAAAAAACAACGCTATGATCAGATTGGTAAGACTGAATTCCAATTCAGTCACAGCGAAACTTCCAAACCAGCAGTAAACAAAGCAACTTGAATAACAGCCATTTTATTAACCACATTCTGTAGCATACATGCATGGTATATAAGTCACTCTCTGGCATACAGCTGCATATTGGCTGCTAAGTCGACACGATTGACCTTTCACTCTCATCAGCAGGCCAGTCATTTTAGAAAACTGACGTCAGGCCAACAGCCTCTTTTGGATCATGGGAGATATAGTCAGGAGCAGAGGAGAGAACTCTGATCTGAAACCAGTGGTTAGGGATATCACTGGGAGATCACCAGGGCCACCGGAGAGAAGAAAGCCCCCCCCCCCCCCAGCAGAGAGCTAGGGTGAAAGGTCAAAGCTCTGCATCCAAGGGGCTGCTGTCGTCTCACAAAGGCCGAGACACACTAAGGACAGGTCTCAGAATAAGATCTAGCAGAAATCCTAGACAGATGACTATTACATAACAATACTATTTACATTTAAAACTTTCATCCAAAGCAACTGGGAATGTTAGTGATTAATGCAGCTGGTTAAATTTCACGATCAGTGCCACATTTAAATGCATAAAGTCCTCTGGGGAATCAGGACATCCACATTCTAATAAAAACCATCTTAACCACTTTTTAGTAGTTGTTTATCCATACAGAACAAGCCCATTATTGAGGACAGTTATGCTCAGCTAAGAGTAAACCTTGCAGCTTCTCTTTGGAAAACAATAAAAAACACACTATCCAAACAATAGTTCTACCAGCTGCATTTGAGAGAAAATGGCTTACTAATCGGCACGGGATTACAACACCACAGAACATCTGGTGTACCCTGATTTGGCCGTGATCTTCGGATTAGGGGCACCAAAACTGGGACGCGGCAGAGATAAGCGCAGACAGACGCCCTAGAAAGCCAGAGACAGACGGCAATGCAAGCAGCCATCAAAACCGGACGAGCAACATGGATAAAATATCTAATGTGCACCTAACGAGCAAGTGCAGAGAAACTGCCAGGCATTCTGGGTGAGTGCGGAGTTCTCAAGCCAGTTAGGCTGGTTTTCAGTCACGACAGATGTCTACAATCCGTTTATGTTATACACTTCGCATGCACAATAGGCATCGGTTACCGACGTCCATCTGCAAAGAGTTACGCAAATAGCGTAAAGACACGCAAACGTGTTCTGCATTTACGCTCCACACTGGATAAGATGGTCCTATTGCTATATGTAACATAATTTGAATAATACGCATCTTTACACAAGTGTCAACAGGCCACACTACGAACCTACTCCATCTGTTCAACGACAGCAAATTATCATCCACTACCAGCATTTCATTCGGAGAGAAAAGGCTGATAAGCGGCAGAAGTATCGGCTGGACTTGTAACGTAACCGCAAATGCATTTCAAAATGCGGTTTTAGACACAGGAGACGAGTCTAAAAATATACCGAGCTACTAACACTTTTTGAAGCGATAATTAATTACCCACCAAGTGAAGGATAACTAGCGGAGCATATGACGTCAGCCCACGGCAAATTGGCCCTCCGGCGCGTGCGTGGTGCAAGCAGAATGCGTAAGGCATAACCATAACTTGATCAGTTAACTAGGAAGGTGCAAGAACCCTTTCAAACTTGACAGATCTGTTACACAGACCACCATTTTCAGCAAAGGTAATCATGTACTTGTACAGAAAAAAATGCGAATGGACAAAAAAAAAAATCCGTACTCGAGTAAACAAAAAAAAAAACATAATGGTTCGCCAAACTAAAAGTGAAAGATTTTAAACGTTTTTCGTAGATTGATACCCTTAATATTTCCCCCAAAACGTCGCTTCGGCCTGGCCGATTAGATATGCATCGGTCCGGAGTCGGTCGTCCACGGGGGTGGTGGCTTGCAATTCCACCAAAAAGCAAGATCCGACCACAAATTTTAGAAATATGTGTTTCCAGGCGGTGTCTATCGCGAAATACGGCGTTTTTAAACACTCCGGTCGAGAATAAGAACCGCGGGTAAATATCTGTACGCCAGCGCCATAGGTCTCGGCTCGTTAACCCGCCTGTCTGTCCCTCCAGCTTATCAAAGCTAGAAATATCAAGTCCGGGTGACCGTCACTTCTTTTCTTGTAATGCATTATCTTCGTCCGTCACGATCGATCGCCGAAACGATCAACCGCTAACAACAGCCGATCCGCAGAAAAAAATTAAACTTTTTTTTTTTTGTTTCCTGCTACTGAAACACAACAACTTAAAACTCACCTGCGGCAAGAACAACGTAATCAGAAAAATATTTCTAAAGGAAAAAAATCTTTTGACTTTGAGGTAGTAAGTAGTTTATTTATATATATATATACACACTTAAAAATTCTTCGCAGAAGAAATAATGTATGATGGACCAGCTGCGCTGCACCCCGTCCGCTCTGCCTGCCTTTCCCGACTTCCCAACTCCGCTCTTTGTTATTGTTGTGGAACATTAACAGCTGATCCGCGATGACGTATGGGAGCCACGCCCACTGGCGGGGCCTGTCGGTCAGACGCTAGCCAATCAGACGCCACCGTGCACTGCGACAGCCTGTCACTAACGCACGTGACACCCTGAGCGAGAGCAGATCGGAAAGTTAGTGCGGACAAAAACTACGAATTTTAATATTCAACTGTTGTCCAGAGAAACTTCACTTTTGAGAAGGGGAGTTCATTGTGACCGACGTCCTGATATTATTTGATCGTTACTCATTAATATTTCAAAATATGAGCCAATAAAATCTAAATAGGCAGAATCTGATCATAGACTACAGAGAACCGCATACAGGCTAAGGCGGGTTCGTAAGCCGGGACAATGACCATCATGTCCGGCGTTTCTACAGGTTGCAGAGTTTTTTTTAACGGTGAACCCCTTCAATTCTAAGTTCAAGTAACACCCCTAATATATAGAGCATATTATCACCAGGAACACTAAAATTAATCAACATTTTACCTTAATCTCCATTGCTTAAAAAATGTAAATTAAAAACAGAATGGACGCAGTTAAAAAAATGTTAACAAAAATCAGCACAATCATGCAAAACGTTAGTTTTAGAGTATTTACTTCTGTGATGATTACTGGACATGGGAAGAGGGCGGTTGAAGGAGTTTGGGTCTGATCTGGCACATCCATTTAAGCATCGCCAGCGTGAAATATAGGAAAATGCTGTTGAACTGCATGACTGGACATGGGGAGTGAAGGCTCTTGTCTAACTAGAGGAGAACATTCTCCCTGAAAGGCAAATATTTTTCCCCAGCTACTGTTTAGCAGTTGGGTATGACGTAAATGTTGTGAATTTGTATGAATAATAATGACGCCATATTCGATGCGTAACTTTACTAGGCTGTCCTGTGGTTTCCTACCTTGACCTCTTCACGTCCAATCAACATCCTGTCAACTCTTCAAATATGTCCAAAGATAAGGACGGATATTATTTTGGTAGAAAAGTGAGGAATCCAGTACTTTAATATGAAAAATACAGCAATTCGGTATTTTTTAGATTTGTTTCCATAAAACCTTTAAACTATAAACAATTTATTAAAAATATTTTGCTAATCGTGTTTAACAAATAGGGGATTTTTTGTCATGGGATTAATTTCTATTATTTTAACAAAATAAAGGCGAATTAGTAAATTGCAGCGATGCCGTAATGTTTGAGCAGCGCGGCGAGCCGTACAGTCCATGTCCTACTCATTCGCACTCGACACTTCTTACATAAGCCGGTTAATATTTACAGCCCCAGCCGTGCAGAGGCAGCGTTATAGCAGAAGGTGCTTTCCATGCACCGACCCCTGAGAAATGTTTACGCTCTGACTAAGCGGTCACTTTGGGTTCGGGGAGGCAGATTTTCACATCATCCCGAAATATATTCTGGGAATTTCCTGCAAATGGAGGTATATGATGCTGACCTTTAAAAGTTTATTTTAAGTGTTTTGGTACTTGTCTTACACTGAAGGAAGAAGTAAAGAATATTTCATTTTCCTTAAAACAGACCATCTTTAGAAGATTTTAATTAACAAAATAATAAAACTGAGCATACCTCAATAGAAACCATATGCCAAAAAAAAAATAAAAATCATGCTGTACTTAATGTTTCAGTACACTTGTGTCACGTCCATTAAAACATATTCTAAGTCACATGACATGGGCTTTTTGGTAAATCCCCCCCATCCCATTCAAGAATTAGACCAATAAAGTTGTACAGTTTGCCTTCTTTAACACAATGTGACCATAATAAGAAACTTCACTAATTCCAGGGGCAAACTCTTGTGCATACAGCACCAAGGTACACAGACACAGACAAACATACATATAGTGCATAGACCGTACACGGTGACAGTATCACTAAAGGAAGTCTTAGCAGAGCGATTTCAAATAAGTTTGGAGGCAAGATATTTCATGAAACGGTTGCATCAGATTAACAGGAGGCTGGGTGGGGTGGTGACTCATGGGTTTCGGTGAGGCCTTTCACTCATAACATCTGGGCTAAAGCCGTTTGCTTAGTAATGACAATGAATACACAGACACATTCATTAAAAAAAATCATTTATTGCCTTTTACTGATTGGCATGTGCCTAGATGCCACAGAAAACCTTTCGGTGCTGCTGAAGTATTTTATCTGTCTGTTTGGTTCACGAAAGGTACAGAAATAATGCACAGCGCCTCCCAGGGCATGTTAGCACGTCAGGTCAGAAACCGCTACGGCGTCGCATCTCCAGGCCAATATACAGTAGCTCGTTTCAGTGCCAGAAGACCTTTCAGATTAGGTCCCATACAAGCGGAATCAGTTCACCTTGTCAGTGCACCAGCGCTACGCTAGGGCATGTACAGACATGTCTGATGAAACCCCAAACCCAGTGGCCTCAAAGCGTCGGTGAAAACGCCGGGCAGGACCCCACCTGTACGCGTCCAGCTGGTGAGCAGAACATACACACACCAAGGCTGACTTCAGCAACAGAAGATCTGGACTGTAAAAGACTTTTTTTTTGGGGGGGGGGGGGGGGGGGCACATGGAGTGCATTATTGGATCACAAAGAAAAACAGCAGCAGTGTGATGCAGTGAAATGCCCATCAAGCACTATTAAACAGGGGGGTTCAATGGAATTTCTCCAATAAAACACAAATTTACACATTTATGCAGGTGGGTAAATAATCTTGAATAAAAGTATGATAAGCAAGACCAGGCTTAGTATAGATATCAAAGGTCCGAGCACAGTACTGCCCCAGCAGAATTGAAGACAGAACAAAACCACATCTTAAAAGCAAAGTTAAAACAAATATTTTTAATTTTCAACACTGCATGATGTTACTGCGACCAGTAGCTGTGCAATAATCACTTTTGTTGCTTAAGAAACAGTTGAACAATCATAGGAAAATATCACCTGACACTGGTCTGGATGCAAGCATCCAAAAACCTCAAAGGTTTTCACCAGTCAATTTGAGGGCTGGACACACCTATATGAGAAAGAGCGAGTAGCTGTCCAAGAATACCCAGAAACACTGATTTTTCAAATGGCCGTTGATACATTTCCATTAGAAACACAGATGAGTAACAAATTTACATTCATTCAAAAAATGTTTAAAAAAAAAAAAACTTAATTTCTAGGGACACAGTGGTGAGACAAAAAGCAAGTTAATGGGTAAAATAAACAGAAAAACAATATTCTTTATGTAAGCAATAACATTGGATAAGGACCCTAACCCTAACTTATTAGACCTTATTCAGTCAGGTTTTTAATGCTAATTTTTGGCATTAAAATGCTAATGCTAATGGTCCTAACCCAAATGGCTGCATAATGAAAGAATTGATTGATTGTGAGAGAATGTGGCTTTCAGACAGTCTGACGCCTGCTGGTTATGAGGTAAAGGCTAAAGGTGCGATCGCGGTGGCATTGTCGTCTCATACCCTCATGATGCCCAGGCCCAGGCCGCTATGTTCCCAGAAGTCTGTGCTGCTGCAGCCAGGGTGAGCCGAAACACCCAGACCCCAAACATGGGGCTTCTGATGCAAACAGCCGTTGTCCTTATCGCTAGTACCGCTGGGTTGGGGGTAGGGGATGGGGGCACCATACACACAGAGTGACCCAGCTACATGCTCAGGACTCATCACCTCAAAGAAGGAAGCCAGCGTTACCCCCCCCCCCCCACCCCCCACCCACCCCCCACCTTTCCCGGCCACTTCCTGTACACAGTCATGGTAGAACAGTATTCAAATAACCCTACATTCTAACACGCCCATATAGAATATATAAAATAAGTACATATAAAAATATGTAAACAATTACAAGGGCATAAAAGTGCCCAAAGCAAAACAGAATGCGACCGGTTTTATTGTACCGAATAATTGCTAGAAGTGTTGACAATGCATTGTACTCTTTGCAGGAGAAAACTCATGAATGCATTTTTTTTTACTCAAACTTGTAAGTGTACTTTAAAGAGTTCTCAACATGCAAAGGCCGGAGACGCCAAATCATTGCCAGAATGGTTTCCATACACAAGACACAGTCTGCCCCCCCCCCCCAGCAAAAGGAAATCCTGTGTCTACATCGTTTATATACAGAAGGCTCATAAACCACATCGTGGTATGATGACAAAATGAGAGACCATCACAATGACACAATGACACCATCTGGACTTTGACTTTAAGTCCTGCCTGAGTAGAAAGCACAAACACCTGACAAATCCATAAAAATGGCACCCATGTGCCACCTTCAGCCACACAGTGACTGCACAAAATGCAGTGCTGACAGCAGGTAAACTGGATTGTTGAAGATCAGTAAAGAAAAACCTCCATGCCGCCATGTACGTGTAGCGAAGCATTAAATACTGGCAGCAAAAAGCAGAACATGAGAACACTATCAGAACCCGGGTCCATTTCCGCCATCTCCCACGGAACAGCGGGAGAGCGGGCATATGGTGCCCGGCGCCAACGTGGCAGGCCGTGGGCGAGCAGCCGGAAAGCCACAGCGGCCGTCCTGACGGGGCTTCGTAAGGTCATGGCGCCGCCTTGCAGGCAAAACCACAATGGGCCTGCAGAGAGACAACTTGCCCAAACAAGCCTCAACATGCCCCATCTAGCCCTCTGATGCAAATACATTTTTTTAAAAAAACTTTTGAAGGTGATACATTTAGCTTTCAGAATTTGGTTCAAGCCTTGCTTGCAGACCCTGAGAGACGGAACCGGCCCACGACGCCCCATCCCACCTGCCAACACACCCCTTGACTGGCTGGATGCTGGGGTTAGTAGGAAATGGAGGAATCCATCGCTGCACGTTTGCTTTCATCAGGCCGATCTTCATAGTCCATCTCGGCTGTCATCTCGGCCAGGGGAACGTAGGAGTACGTGGCCCGAAACCCAGCGGTTCCGGGCTTTCTGGACGCTTGGATCACGTTACCCACGGCACTGGCCAGGAGCAACATACCCAGAACCACGGTGATGGTTAGCCAGGTCCTCCTGAAAGAAGCAGGAGACCATTATTCAGTTCCCCCCCCCAGCAACCCCTCTGCCATATTCACTGCCCTCAGGGAAAGAAGAAAAAAAACACACCCGCAGAACAATGTGTTCACTGAAACCATGGCAACGCTCCTCCATATGTCACTTGCATAAGAAAGGGTCTGGAGTCCGTTTACAAACACCCGAGCGTGAGGAGCCTACGAAGTCCCCACAATGCTCTTGCACAGACTAACCTCACACGTCTGTACGCCTCACACTGGTCAAAGTCCGATTACTACGTCATGAGACGTTTCTGTATTCAGGGTGTCATGCAGCTTTTTCCCCCCCCTGTAGCAGTTGGCGTCATCAACAACCATTGATTTTCTCCCTCCCCCCCTGCACATTTAATCACCTGCTGTCACATGACACCCAGCATATTATCCCGTCTAATGAACCTACTGCTACATTTATTTTGCACGAAGCACATTTTATTCGTATGTATATAATTTATACGTTTACTGTCCTTGCTTGTCCAGCACAACACCCCAAAGTAAATTCCTTGTACATTAAAGTACTTGGTGATATGATAAACAATACTGATTCTGATTTATGCGCCCAGAAAGGACCCACAAAGTACCATTAGCGATCCTAACTGGAGGGACGACGGAAACTTACTCTGTGAAGTACGGCGTGACCCTGTGGGCCTCAACCTCCTCTTGCCAAGTCTTCAGCAGCTCCCTGGCAAGGCAATGACTGGCTGAAAGGCGAGGTTAGGACAATGTAAAAAAAAACAAAACAAAAGGAGACAAGGGGCATCAATGCTGCAGGTATGGAAGAATACACACTCCGATGGAGACAGGCGCACACACACACACACACACACACACACACACACACACACACAAAATCACATAACATTTTACAAGAAAAAATATCGCAGGGTTTAGAGAGACAGCACAGTGCACCATCTTTAAAAGGAAACTTTTAACACCCTCCCTCTTTCCACGGGGCCCCACATGCTCTTGGGGTCGGTGAGTCCAGTGATTCTATCAAGAATTACTGCTTTTTGTGACCAGGGAAGAGAAGCTTTGGTGAGGGGGGGCAGGTCCTGCATTTTACTGAAATAGAACTGACCCCCCCGGCATCGAGAGGCGAACACGGCGCGCTGAAGCTTTTAATAGCAGAAAAACAGGCGAACGGGGACGTGGTACGGAGTGAGGGCTCGGGTGGCAGACCTGAAATGAACGCACGGTGAGTCAGAGCTCGCCGATGAGTCACTGCGTGTGCGTTGCCAGCCCCGACACACAAAGAAAGATAATATCCCTGCACGTCTGACACAATGCGACATGCATGGCCCCGACATCCGAGCCAGGGAGCGCGGAGCCCTGGGTCCGGCCCTTAAACTCACAGGAGTCCTCACAGCCGACTCCTGTAAACATGAGGAGGCCCGGCCCTTCCAGGGGCAACCTTGTGAAAACGACACCACACGTCCCCACCTGACCCAGGACATCCCTCGAAAGGGTTTCCAAAGGGGGGGGGGGGGGACTATCCAGCAGGTGGGAAACTGCTGCGCACAACATGCTGAAATCACTGCAGGGCAAAGGTGGTCGTGTCCACATCAACATCTGTCCACATCAACATCTGTCAAAGGCTCAGTGACCTATGACATTGTCTCAGAGTGCCAGCCAGGTAGGACATTAGCTAGCTGACAGGGCAGACGTGGTGGGGGGGGGGGGGGGGGCAGAATGGCCCATTAGATGACATGGTGGTGGTGGTGGTGGTGGGGGGGACAAATTAACAGCCTTGACTGGTCACAAAAGAGGGAAAAAGGATATTGAGGGGGTCTTTCACATGAATACAGACTTAAACACCCAAATTAATGCCTGTCAATGCAGGCACTGTAAATGCAGGGTACGGTTACCAGGCAACTTGCCAGAAAAACTGGATTTGTCAGTCCTGCAAATGACCAGTGAGGGGAGGGGGAGGCAACGGATGCAAGGGCTACCACTGGCAAGCGAGGACAGATGCAAGGGCTACCACTGGCTGCAAGGACAGATGCAAGGGCTACCACTGGCTGTGAGGACAGATGCAAGGGCTACCACTGGCTGCGAGGACAGATGCAAGGGCTACCACTGGCTGCGAGGACAGATGCAAGGGCTACCACTGGCTGCGAGGACAGATGCAAGGGCTACCACTGGCTGCGAGGACAGATGCAAGGGCTACCACTGGCTGCGAGGACAGATGCAGGGGCTACCACTGGCTGCGAGGACAGATGCAAGGGCTACCACTGGCTGCGAGGACAGATGCAAGGGCTACCACTGGCTGCGAGGACAGATGCAAGGGCTACCACTGGCTGCGAGGACAGATGCAAGGGCTACCACTGGCTGCGAGGACAGATGCAAGGGCTACCACTGGCTGCGAGGACAGATGCAAGGGCTACCACTGGCTGCGAGGACAGATGCAAGGGCTACCACTGGCTGCGAGGACAGATGCAAGGGCTACCACTGGCTGCGAGGACAGATGCAAGGGCTACCACTGGCTGCAAGGACAGATGCAAGGGCTACCACTGGCTGCAAGGATCCACATCCTCCGTCCGTCTTCTAACTAGCATGATGAGTGTTACCATGAAAGTACATCAAAAACCAAACCTGTGTGGATGGTCTGGTTTCTCTCCCCGTGCCAGGTGACGTTACAGCTCCCCTTCACCGGGTCACACAGGCACTTGTTGGGACAGTGGCACTCCCGCTTACATCCCAGGCCATAGAAGCCCAGCGGACACTCTGGGGGGGGGGGGGGGGGGGGGGGGGGGGGGGAGAAAATGTCAGGGAGAGCAGCTGCCACCCACTATGGATGTAACCCTCCCTGTTTCATATCTGTGAGATCTGCCCTGGATCCCACAGCAGAAGGAAGCACATACTGTACAAGGGCAAGCTTGTTTAGTGCAACTGCTTCCCCCTGAGAACTGAGAATCCTGACCATGAATTTGGCTGTAACTGCTGCACTGTGGTTACTCTCAAAGCCTAAATCATTCTCACAGGTACACAAATGAAAAAAACACAAAACAAAGGCTCTCTATTAACCTTAAACTAACTTTACAGTTATAAAACCGTCTCTAAAAACCTGACAGGTCACCACGAGTCGCCTTAAAGACCCTGACAGCTACAGTTTTTTGGTGATGTTCTAAATATGTGGATCTTAACCTAAAATCACGGAACTACAGCCACCGCGAGACGCTGTCTCTCTATGGTCGCCCCTTCGCTTCGTCTGCCTGCCCACCATCACCACCC
This sequence comes from Paramormyrops kingsleyae, assembly GCF_048594095.1. NCBI lineage: Eukaryota > Metazoa > Chordata > Actinopteri > Osteoglossiformes > Mormyridae > Paramormyrops > Paramormyrops kingsleyae. Next base: position 36,012,124 of record NC_132805.1, on the reverse strand, counting down.
GATACCCTGACTCCTTCTACCATTCCGAGACTCGCGCTGTGATGTTGGTTGTCAGTCAGCCCCAGTACTACAGAAACAGAAAGCGGCCCGCAGGAAGTCTCACCGTGTGAAAATGCCAGACGCCGGCCGTAACGCGTCTTCCAGGAAATGAAAAGCGAGAACACTGAGGTAGCGTGTCACACGAGGTTTGTAAACAGCAACAGTGAGGACAGATCCCGCCCAGAGTCCGTCCTGCTCTCTCACCTTGCTCGCAGGCTTCCCCTTGGAACCCGGCGGGACAGGAGCACCTTCCATGGACTGGGTCGCACACACCCCCGTTGGTGCAGGTGCATGTCTGGTTGCAGCCGTCGCCATAGAAACCTGGAGGGCACACTGCAAAAGGGGTGGGGTTTAACACACGGTCAGCCACCCGTGACAGGACAGATTAACACCTGGCCCTCCGTGCATTGGCCGTCCCTAAACCACGGCATTTCATCGAACCCTGTTTTTTTCCCCCTCATAGGGTCTCAGGAGCAGAATAAGGCAGGGGGGGGGGGTGTTCAGGGACTGATACCTTGGCTGCAGTTGGTCCCCATCCAGCCTGCATCACAGGCACATCCATCTGCAGGAAACACAACCAAACAGGAGGGGGTGACAGAGAGCTCCAAGACGCCCCCCTCAGTCGGGTACCACAGCATCCACCACACAGCACAGAAACACAGGGACATCATTATTTAGTAAAACCACCCGTATGAGCAATTAGCGTTGATCTCCCCCAGGAAGGAGGGCGTGGCCGTCACTCACACTGCGTGCACAGGCCGTGGTCTCCACACGCGGACTGCTGGCACGAGGGGGATCGGCACGCCGGCCCCGCCCAGCCGCTGTGGCACACGCAGCGCCCGCCGACGCAGGAGCCACGTCCGCCGCAGTCCTCGGGCTGGCACGGCGGCTCGTGCACGCAGAGCACCGTGGAGACGGCACGCGGGCACCTCCACCGGGTGCCATCGAGGTACGGGTGGCTACAGAGCGAACGCACCAGGAGAAACCCAATTATCTGCCATTTCCATACGGCACCCTTGACACAGAAGTTCATTAACTCATTCATTAATAAAGCGTGAAATCCGACAAAAGTGTGCACTGTTTCCGGCATACCAGGAGTCTGAGGGGTAACTGGCAAGCGAGCCACCGGCCACGAAGGTGGAGGAGCCGCCCCCGTCAAGGTTGACGGCATTGACCACTCCCTGCCTCTGGAGGAATTCAGCGACCTCCCACAAGTTCATCCTGCAGCGGTAGTGAACAGCAGGCCGTAAGCATAGGGATGACCTCCACACACGCACACACACACAAACACGCACACACACACACACACTCTACAGCCACATTACAGCATAGCAGTACATAAATAGTCATCCATAAGACAGTCTGTACCTCACAGCCTTCGTACATCACTATCACTACACTATCACCGCTATTTACTGCATGACAGTTACTATTGTCTTTATGCTCTGATCCGTCTTAAGCTGTGACGTTAACTCACAGCACCCCAGCGTCCTGAGGTGTGCACCTCCTCACCCCCGATTATCCGTCTCCCCATCGATATGGAACAGAACGAGTCGTCCCTCCTTGTCGTGCCCCAGGGCTGTTCGGGCGGAAACCACGTTTACAAACCTGTTGAATGACCCTAGCAGATTTCAAAAACAGAGATTATGTGTCTCAGTAAGGAGGAAGTGCCTCTGTGTGTGTGTGTGTGTGTGTGTGTGTGTGTGTGTGTGTCGGGGGGGGAGGGTTATTACCCGTCTCCTGGGTCTTGCTGCATTCCGCCTCCATGCTCTCATTTATGTACACCTTACCATTCCTCAGAAGCCACACCACGCCGCTCACCAGCTGCACGAACGGGTTAGCATCACCCTGGACGTCCTCCTGAGACAGGTAGCTGCCAGCACGGACAGACAGAAAGCAGCTGAATTCCTCAAGATCACAGTGACAGTTCACTGGCATCACAAACCATATCTGCAGTGAGGACCAATTCCTCAAGATCACAGTGACAGTTCACTGGCATCACAAACCATATCTGCAGTGAGGACCAAAAGGTTCCCTAAACATCCCCATGGAGAAATAGCATAAGAGCTGATCAGCAAAAGTCCATTAAGCACCTTGCACTTCATCAGCCTCCATTCAATATTAAAGAATGCTGTTAAAGTGGGTCAAATTCACATCTTCAAGTCGTCCAACAACAAACATAAAACAATCGGTGTGACCCCTAGTGGCAGTTATTTCAGCCAATGTTAATGGACAGGTTCCACTGCAACTGGTTGCCTTGCCACAAGCCAAGACCCCGAGTCCAAACTACTGCTGAACTTCCTACGGAAGCAACAGTGTCCAAATGTTCGCTCAGCACGGACACACCCTGGGGCTGTGTGACTCACACGCCACAATTGGATCCACTAACATTGAACCTTAAAAAAAAAAAAAGAAAAAAAAAAAAAAGAGGCATTTCGCTGATCTGATGACACTTAAAAGCGAAACTATCTTCCTGTAGTTATATCCAGGACTTCAAGTCACCTTAGACTTTTTAAGACCCAACAATTTCTGAGTCTGTTAGACTTAGTTGGACATAAATTAAACCTATGAGCAGAAAACATGACCAGAACACATGAATATTTAATATCTGACATGGAAAATGTTGATCACCCGTTTTAAAAACAAAGAATTCAAGCAATCTCTAGAGGCACACAACAGTCCAAACCTCAGACAACAACTAAAGTGTACAAAGTTGCAAGTCCCACAAACTGTTCTTTTTTCCTTACCCAAACACTAAAGTCCCATCTTTCTTGATCCCAAACTGAGAATTTTGGATTCCCCCACTGTTCTGGACCAGTGTCCCGTCGCTCACCACGTTCCCAAGGCAGCGATTGTTACTTGTGTTGAAGAAACCACCATTTTGGGCGTAGAGGCATCGCCTGGTCCCTGCGGTGCGGGTCACCGTCTCCGTGAGGGGCTTCCCACAGCCACCTGCCCCCCCAGGTTCCAGCACGGAGAAGGTCTGCAGCGGGTTGCTGACGACGGTCACATGACCCTGGACACAATGCCCAATTCTGATGGGGGAAACGAACAACTTCGTTTCTGCCACCGGAGCGTGGGCATCCCTGTTGCTGGGCCAGGTCTCATAGGTGACGTTGCCGTGGGTGACGGACTGACAGTCCCTTACATAGCGATGGGAGTGAGAGGGTCCGTGTGCCCCCCCGGGACCGTATGGCAACAGGATGTCAGCGTTTAATGGGCTCCTGTCAAAACAATGATTAAAGCTTTAATGGGCAGGGGCTCTCCCCATTAGGTAGACACCGTCACTCAAGATTAAACTGACAGCTGAATTACAGGGGGGGGGGGCAATCTTATCAAGAAAGGGCAGTTGTGTATAAGAGTCTTTGCTTCTACACCTTACACCTGGGTTTGATCAGCTGACCGAAAAGGAATCCCAAATACCAGCACACACAGCTGCCCTTTGCAGATAAGATTGGCCACACCTGGTTTAACAGGTGCTCAGTGGTCAAGGAGACTTAAAGACTTAAAACAACCGCCTCAAGATATCCCACAAAAGTCATCAACATAAACTACATCTGCTTCTGTCAATAAGCAATAAACATTTAATTAACCTTAATCGGCATATTACAGTACTCTCACAGGAAAATAAAAGAAAACACATGGCTGTTGTGCTCCTATTACCTTCAGCTACCAATCGGCAGACTGATCCACCACTTATATTAAATGAACATTGAGTTAAGCACAACCCTGTGCAGCAAAAGCAATTATGGAAGATAGATCTAACAGGCCAAAAAAAAAACCGTGCTTGTCAAGTACGCGCTTTTTTTAGAACAGTATACAAACTGTAGCAGAAAACAGAAGATAAAGCAGATTGGCTGACAGTTTAGGCAGCAATCAGTTACTGGCAAACTGGCAAAGATAACATGTCACTGAGTAGCTAAGAGCAACCAAAACACAAACACGACAGCTTGTACACTGAGTACAGCAGTACTTGCTGTGCCTGTCATTGTAAGATGTGCAAACAGAGAGTGCAAACAGGGGCATTGCAGACCAGCTGCTGGATTTGTATAAACACAAAGTGAAGTACATCTACAGGTGCCTTCAGTACAGATCAGGTCAGCTATACGGACGACTGTAGAGAGCTCGAAATATTGAAAGTGGCCACTGAAGTCATGAAAAGCGCCTTGACTATGACCACAAATCTGTTTTATGTCTAGTAAGAAAAGCCCAACTGCCTTTAGACAGTAGCTTGGCTCAAAAGACAAGCCAACAGCCATGTAGCGCCCCCTTCAGGTCACAACTCATACAGCAGAAGTATAATGAGAAGGTCACATGCTCGGTTTAGACTTTAGAGTTTGGACTAAGTATGTGATGGATGCATATTCAGACAGGACTCATTTCTGATACACTTTAGAATAACTATTTATTCATATAACAAAGTAAACTCATTATTGCTGTTTATGTGACCATTGAATTTAAGTGTTGACAAATTTCAGTGATTATAAAATACGAGGGTAAGTACTCTGTATTACAGTACAACTTCCAGGGGTTGATAAATTAAAAATGTAAACATCTGTATAATATTTTAAAGTATCGTCACGATTACTTTAACTGGAAATAATGACATGCTTTATAGTTACATTTATGGATTTCAAACATTTCCAACTCAATTTTTTTTTTTTAAAAACATCGAGACGCTTTACCATGAGACATGGATATAACCTTTAAGCAGTGCAATCACACGCCATAATTCTATCACTTCTTTAATCAATAGCGCCATTTTGAAAAACGCCAAATATTTCATAGTCATATGAGCGCAAACTATGACTAACAGTTTAAAAAAAAACTAACGCCGTCTAGAGGAAAATGTTTTATATCTTTATAAAAACATTTCCCTCAATCCAATTACTATTTTAACAAAAATATAACAAATTGAAAGTTTGCGGAAACAACAAACTTTTGCAGTTAAGCTGGTTACGTTGAAAGTGACTAGAAAAGATATCTGAATTTCAGCAAACCAACGTACTTACGAAACCTATCTCGATTTCCAACGTAAGTGCACAATCGAAAAATATGTCAAAGTGACATCTAGTTCAACTTTGCTCCGTCACAATCCATCTACCCAACCATCCATGCAACTATTTATCCATCCATCCGACTGACTGATTTGATTACAAGTTGCATCACCATTGATTCTGTGTCCTGTTTCCCAGAATATGTCGCAAGAGTTAATAAAAACGATAATACAATTTAAGGTGGTTTCGCTTTGCACTGTCTTGTAACTACTGAGCAATCATAACGCAAAGTAAAAACTATCCTAAACAGATTAGCTGACTACAGCCTTACCAGACATCTTCGTTCTCCGAGGACCCGTAAGCAATATATATAAGCAGCAGAAGCCATCCGCAATTTACTGAAGGCGCTGCCATAAAACGCTAAGCGTGTTCGAAGCCGTCAAACGCCTACATTATCCTAATGGTCACGATTAAAGCAAGCGACTCCATACGATCATGTGACAGCGCAAATCACGTGATCCGTGACACCTGCTTGTGCGTTGTACGCATGCGTCGCCATATGTCTCATTTCCCTTTCGGGCCCCCAAGAGGCTGAAAAAGAGCAAGCATTTTCTATATTCATGCCCCCAAATAAATGAATGAATGCTGTTAACAATTGACCATCGGTATTTACTTAATAAAATGTCCATAATCGCTTAATAGTGAGATTACCTGCATCGAAGACAATGGTATATTTATTTGCTTTACAGTAATCAAGAAAAAAATCAAGAATTTCTGTGTATGACAATAACAAACGTTATATATTTCTTTATATAATAGCACTAAAGTTAAAACTACCTTCTTGTGGACATTTTGCTTTTAAAATATTATAATCGAATCCTATACTGATATATTGTGGTGGGATGTATAATTACGGCCTATGGTGCTCCGTCACCGTGGGGAAGGTTTTACATGAAACACCAAACGGGAGTCAGAGTTGAAGGGTATGGCGGCGTGAAGTAACATGTTTCCTGGCCTCTGCGTTACTCGTGGGGTTTTTTCTCACAGAGGCTGTAAGTTTCCGCCTGAGATCCGTGCTTTTCCCAGTGCTGTACGCGCACTGAGCCCCCCGGAGATTAACCGTCTCAGGGTATCGGCGTATTCTAGCGCCGGCTCGCAGCACAGCGAAAAATACTGTCTTGATATTGTGAGGTGAGTTATTCTAATGATATCCAGTATACAACACTCTCATATAACGTGCAGTTTTGCATTTCAGGTCATTTGAGTAGCTGTTTTGTATCTTACAATAGATAATTAAATCCAGAATAACACAGTTTTTGTACTGCTGAAAGTTAATAAAAGTTGCTTTAATGCTTTAAAGGGTTTTAATTTTTCCATGATTGCGACTGGGTGAACTATCCCATCTTATTAACATAACTATCCCCACAAAGTGGCCTAAATTTGCCTGTGTAGTAAAGTGTCTGTAGGCTTTCCTGCCAATTTATGGAGAACGGGGGTGCTGTTTGCAGGCGACAAGGCATATAACGTGTATGTTTAGTTCGTTTTGCAAGAAAGTCTCTTAAGTACAGTGGCACTCGGATAATATCCTATTATTTCAGTAATTTCTGAGTTTATTTAAATAATTTTCCCCGTACAAGTCCTGGAACATGAAGCATTAATTATATTCATAATATGGTCAAATGGCACATTTAATAAAATTGTTTTTAGAACTTTGTTCAGCTTTTTGATTATTTGGATTTCTTTTTTACGTGAAAGCTTTTTTTAGGGAGCAGCTGCACGGTTTGCCAGATGACCGCATTGATATTTCCGCAGAACCCGGGACTATGACGGCTTCTTGTGCTCCCTGCTGCTCCCCAGCGCCGCCCGGCGGGCTTCCCTGGCACTGCGCGCTTTCAACGTGGAGATCGCCCAGGTAGGAGGTACTTCAGCACTGCTGCCTGTGACAGACTGCAGGCTGGCCACCACCTTACGCCGGATAAGCCGTTATGGAAGATGGAGGGTAGAATGTGTGTCTATAAAGAAGGCAGTTTCTCACAGACAGTCAGTGGGTGGCTAAGTGCACTTTGATGTGATCCTTTGTAACATTTTTATGAATGTAAATTGAAATAACAGCTTGCAGATTTCATATTTGTTCAGTCACATGTGCTATAGTCATGCTGTTGGCTGTATTACCTACATGCCTGTTATCCTCATTCAATTTCTGCTGCAACATTGTGACCAGAATTGTGTGTAAATGCCTTGAGTGTGTGTGTGTGTGTGTGTGTGTGTTTTGAACCTCTGAAATTAATTCTGGAGTCATGTCCTGGTGGAATAGGGTACCTATGTGTTGCTGTTTATCAGGTGAAGGACTTGGTTACCCAGAAGGCCACGGGCCTCATGCGGATGCAGTTCTGGAGGATGGCCGTGGAGGACGTGTTCAGAGACAAGCCACCGGTGCAGCCTGTCGGTGCCGAGCTCTGGCTGGTCGGTACAGAAATCCTCCCCCACCAGAGTGCCTGCTTACTGTCCATGGCGACAGCGGACGTTTGGACATTGAGATGTTTCTGTTTTTTTTTTTTTTTGCAGGCAGTTAAGAAACACAACTTAACTAAACAGTGGCTGCTGAGAATCATCAGTGAAAGAGTGAGTTTTTCATCTGCGGCTTTTTTAACGAGTGATTTAAAATGTGTTCTTTCTTAGGAGGGTAGTTTGTAAAGCAGAGGTGCAGATGCTCCTGGCTTTTGCTTTGCTGCGCAGATGTGTGAAGCAGAAATGCGGCTCATAGGAAGCGGCTGCCAGCACAGCCATGCAGTGTGTCGCAGGATTTTCTGTTTGTTTGCAGTGTAATTTTTAAATGAATTTGCATCGTGTTGCGTCTCAACCCTAGACTGGGCGCATAACAATCGTTTCTACTTGTTGGCACAATACACCCTAAGAAAAAAGGGCACCAGTTTGTACCTTTGTTTGTCACTGGGGCTGGACCCTCAAGGGTATGCCTGTTGTACCCTTAGGTAGGTAAATGTACCTTTTAAGACACTTAAAGTAGAGAAATACATTTATTTACACTTTTTCAATTTGGAGAATTACCTGGATTTGCTGTGTGCATGTTAACTATGTAGAAAGGCAATAGCTAGAGTAATAATAGAGTAACAGAGTAACAGCTACGGCTCCCTATTTGAACTGGTAGATCTCGGCACACTGGTCACCTGAAAAGTAGAACTTGAGTTTAAAAAGGTTGGGCAAATCTGATCTACACTTTGTTCTCAGGAGAAGGATCTGGAGGACAAAACATACCGGAACCTCCAGGAGTTGGAGACGTATTCTGAGAACACCTACTCCTCATTGCTGTACCTCATTCTGGAGTGTCTGGGTAAGAGTAAGTGCCTCTGGGTGCTGCTGTATGTTCCCAGCAGGCCAGTCTGTGCCTCTTTCTGTAACTGAGAGGAAAGCCACTGTTGCCATAAATCACAGGTGTCTGATTTTCACTGGGGTGTCCCAGTGCGTGTCACACTGGGATTTCTACTTTCACCTTCCGGCATTTTCTGCTTCTCATAAAAATTTGAAAGAGTAGATATTTTGCACTGAAATATTCATCATTCAAAGGTGCAGGCAGCATTATTATTTGATCAGTGTCAGTATCGCTTTGAATTTTCCATGCGATAATGGCTTCACGCTTTCTGTATAGCAGCTGCTGTAAAAACATGTCTAATAGTGCTTTTCACTTATCGCCCACTAGAGGGCATTAAAACTTTAAAAACGGCCGTGTTTTCTCGACCAGCGAGTAAAGTAAGGATTACATGTTAGCGTGCGCCTCATGAACATGCCACTGTTCCCTTCCACGTAGCGCAGCTTAACTGTTGTTGCAGTTCTGACCATATGGAACAGCTCTCACTATGTTTTGACAATGTCGTCATTTTCACCCCTGTTATTTCTATGCGGTGTGAAAGGGTGAGAAACATGGGATCGGTTTCAGGTACCTCTGCGATTCCAGGCTTTGGAAAAGCTTGTTAAAAAAAAAAAAAAAAACTCTGAAGACCTGTCACAGGTGTCACTCAAACCTTCGGTAGGTCAGAGGTAAAGGGGTCACATCTGCTGTTACACAGGGCGTCTCCTGGGGGGGGCTCTGATGTGCCAGCTGGACACAGTGAAACACTCCACACTGCCCCCCCCCCCCCCGTACCCCAGGCTTCCTTGTGGATTTGAACTAATTAAACTAAGAAATGCTGGCACGCCCTGAGGTGTGACTCACAACCTGAGACGCCCTCGTCTGGTAGAGAACTTTAAGGCGAGGTGTCACGTCCTGCCCCCCCCCCCCCCCCGTTTGGAATGGTTATTCCCCTAAACGACCTGTCGACGCTGACTTTCACTTTGCACGTGATGTCAGCTACTTTAGGAAGGCTGAGAGGCGTGCCCTTATGACCTCCGTACGGTCCATTAAGGCGGCTCTGTGTTGCAGGCGTGAGGGACGTCCACGCCGACCACGCTGCCAGTCACATCGGGAAGGCCCAGGGGGTCGTGACGTGCCTGCGAGCCACACCCCACTACAGCCAGTGGCGTAAGGTCTATCTCCCCATGGAACTCTGCATGCTGGTGAGACCACTGCCGCCGAACGGCCTCTGAAATTCACGCGGACGGCTGTTTTTTCAGTGCATCCATGTCAGATATTAAGAACCAAATGACAGCTACAAAGTTTATTAAATATATTCGCCCCCTCAGATTCACGAATTCTTGACATTCGCAGTTTCAGTTATTCGCCAGTTGCCTGTGAACAATTAAATGGGAATATATTTGGAAGACACTTAAGCCAAAAAAATATAAACGACAGTGAAAACTATTTGGTTTGTATAAAATCATATAATATAATATGTTAGTGATATTAGTGTTATTTAATATTTGCTATTGTATGTGTGTATTATATCAAATATGAAGTTATTTTTGGTATAAAAAAAACTGATCTCTGCATCTTGGCTTGGATACGCTGAGTGTCTCCTCCTTGGCTGCCAGCCTCACTGCCATGTTCGCCATCTCCTTCCTGCCAGCCTCACTGCCATGTTCGCCATCTCCTTCCTGCCAGCCTCACTGCCATGTTTGCCATCTCCTTGCTGCCAGCCTCACTGCCATGTTTGCCATCTCCTTGCTGCCAGCCTCACTGCCATGTTCGCCATCTCCTTGGCTGCCAGCCTCACTGCCATGTTCGCCATCTCCTTGGCTGCCAGCCTCACTGCCATGTTCGCCATCTCCTTCCTGCCAGCCTCACTGCCATGTTCGCCATCTCCTTCCTGCCAGCCTCACTGCCATGTTCGCCATCTCCTTCCTGCCAGCCTCACTGCCATGTTCGCCATCTCCTTCCTGCCAGCCTCACTGCCATGTTCGCCATCTCCTTGGCTGCCAGCCTCACTGCCATGTTCGCCATCTCCTTGGCTGCCAGCCTCACTGCCATGTTCGCCATCTCCTTGGCTGCCAGCCTCACTGCCATGTTCGCCATCTCCTTCCTGCCAGCCTCACTGCCATGTTCGCCATCTCCTTCCTGCCAGCCTCACTGCCATGTTCGCCATCTCCTTCCTGCCAGCCTAACTGCCATGTTCGCCATCTCCTTGGCTGCCAGCCTCACTGCCATGTTCGCCATCTCCTTCCTGCCTGCCTCACTGCCATGTTCGCCATCTCCTTCCTGCCAGCCTCACTGCCATGTTCGCCATCTCCTTCCTGCCAGCCTCACTGCCATGTTCGCCATCTCCTTCCTGCCAGCCTCACTGCCATGTTCGCCATCTCCTTCCTGCCAGCCTCACTGCCATGTTCGCCATCTCCTTCCTGCCAGCCTCACTGCCATGTTCGCCATCTCCTTCCTGCCAGCCTCACTGCCATGTTCGCCATCTCCTTCCTGCCAGCCTCACTGCCATGTTCGCCATCTCCTTGCTGCCAGCCTCACTGCCATGTTCGCCATCTCCTTGCTGCCAGCCTCACTGCCATGTTCGCCATCTCCTTCCTGCCAGCCTCACTGCCATGTTCGCCATCTCCTTCCTGCCAGCCTCACTGCCATGTTCGCCATCTCCTTCCTGCCAGCCTCACTGCCATGTTCGCCATCTCCTTCCTGCCAGCCTCACTGCCATGTTCGCCATCTCTGCCACCCTGGAATCTCGCCTTTGCATTTCTGATAATGGGGGATTCCTGAGGATCTTTCACCCCAAACCCTTGAACTGGTGCCAGTACAAAATATTGCAGGTAGTTACACAAAAAAACCAAAATTTTAACAAACCGAAATTCTGTTTCTGTAAAAATACTTTTAACAGAGTGCATGTAAATAAATTATGACAGCTATTAGATTCCTAAACTCCTTTAAACAAAATTTGTCACACTTCCCTTTTATTTAATAATGCATACTTAACAGTATATCGTAGTGTTGCCATATTTGGGTCAATGATGTTTCACAGATGCTGTAAAAGCTGCTACTTTTGTATTGTACAGTGAAGTGAAAATGTTCCTCACTGGGTTTCTGCAGAGACCAGAAATCCCCTGAAAGTGACATTGGCTAAATCTCCTACCATTAGCTTGTGGTGACATGTTACATAACTATGAGGAAATTTAACTCTGTTCCAAATGTTGTCTTTACAATTAATCCTGAACTCAAGCTGGCATATCTCCCTGTGGGTATTAATCGTCCAGTCAGTTTTGTGGTTGAGGTTTGCTAAAGACCATCTATTTTGCATTGCATCAGTCAGCAGACATACAAGTTTTTGGTTGGATTTCTTAGCTGAATCCACTTCCTTTTTTTCATTGAAATGCCCCCGTGCTGTAATGCATTTGACATTTTTGGAAAATGTGTAAGGCCTGCTTCAGCTTCCATCTGTGTTTTTCCTCTGTGCATTTTAAGTGTAATGAAGGTTAGAAATGATGATGAAAAGGGTTACTGGCGCTAAGAAGATCTGTACATTGTAGGAGTGGTGAGCTTATTAAATCGGAGCTCTAACATCACTGTCCATGTGCAGGGTGATGAGCCGTATGTGGCAGCGACGTTCTCAGCGTGGCTTCTGTCTTACCTTCCAGCACGGTGCTTCACAGGAGGACTTCCTGCGGGGCAGCCGGGAGCAGAGCGTGAAGGACGTGGTGTATGACATCGCCAGCCAAGCCCACGTGCATCTGCAGCACGTCAGTATGCCGTCCGCTGGCACGTGCAGCGTAGCGGGTAGCGCGTAGCGGATAGCGGGTAGCGCGTAGCGGGTAGCGCGTAGCGGATAGCGGGTAGCGCGTAGCGGATAGCGGGTAGCGCGAGAATGTTAGCTCTATCCTGTTCCAGGTGCTGCTTCCCTGGCCTCCTGCATGCTGATAGTCACTATCCCAGCCTCTACTCTGGCTGCCCTGTTTTTGGTGTGTTGGGGGGGGGGGGTCCATGTTTTTCTTTCCTTCTTTTTTGTCCAGGTGGCGGCCCTGACTTATGGCTACATGACTCATCTTCTTGGAGAGTGATAAATGTACAATCAGATGAACAGCCGTCTGTTCTGCTGTTAAAGGAATGAAGTGATTGTAAAGCACTTAATGAAGAGGGTCGTGGTCTCACATCTTTCATACGGGCCTCTGAAACATAACCTGGGCTATCATGAGCGCACCCTTGACCCTTGACACCTGCTTGTCATTCTGTTTTTCTTTTTTAAATCTCCACCCCAGGCTCGATCGTTCGCCAAAAACGTTCCAACGGCCGCTTTCCCTGCCTTCTTGCAGACGGTGAGTCTCTGCCAAAACGGAACATAATAGGGCCAAGAATTAATGATGGGCCAGAAAATAATGGATCCGGGCTGCAGGAAACCGGGGGGGTGGGGGTGTCTCTGAGACAAGCTACTCTTAGGTGAGTTGGCGGAAGCGTTAGTCACGACGCCTAAATGTGCATGTCGGCTGCGTGACGCCACTGGAAAAGCCGGACAGCTTGTCTTCTTCTCCCAGAACTTTATGCCGGAATTTTGTTGGCAACTTTAATGCAGCTCAAAATACAAACATATGGCGGCCTTCATGTTACTAAGAAGTCTCATATTGCTCAAGAAACGGGTTGAAAAATGGTCCGGATGGAGAAGACTAGTCTTCGTTGCTTGCGTGTTTATGGCTGCTCTGTGTGTCCTGTTCTAGGTCGCGTTAGAGGACTACCTGCAGAAAGTGAGGAAGGTGGACTTTGATGTTTTCCATCCCACGTTACAGAAGCGGAACCCTCTGCTTCCCATCCAGCTGTACCTCCGTTCATGGAAGGCCGTCTACTGATATCTCCTGCTGTATAGATCGGTGTTTCCCCGCCCGGTCCGCAGGGACCGCCAGACAGTTCACCTTTCTGCTCCCTTCCCACCCACTGCCATGCAGTGGACATTTTTGCTGCTTACTAGCTCCCCACCAGGGAAGAAAGCATGAAAACACACTTACTGCCCATGTCCTTGCCACTCAGTCCAGATTTTTGCTGGGAGGGAGCAGAAACGGGGGGGCTCCCGAGGAACGTGTTGGGAAACACTGGTATAGATGCTTTAATTTATCTATCATTGTCCAGTGGATATTTATAATATAATCCCCAGTGTGTGGGCTCCATCGTCTTCTCTTGTGGCTTTCCTCTGTCTGCAGTGCCCTGGACTGCGGGTGCTGGGCTCTCCTCGCGGCTTCAGGTAGCCCTACAGATGGATGGGCAGTTTTAGCTTTCCCGTTTGTTGGGTCTGTTTGGGTCTGTTGGGTCTTGGGTCTCCACAAAGAACGAAACCTTCGACTTACAAATCAACATGCTCAACCCTTCCTGCGAGTGACCCCTCGGCGCGAGACGGTTGGCTGTTCCCTGCTGTTTTCTTGCTCGCTGATCTCAGCTTCTCGCTCTTCCAAGGCCCTTCACTCCCTGTCCTCCCAAATCTTGCCTTTCCCTCCAAGTCTTGTACAGAGACGTCGCTCCCTTTCATAATTTCTTGCGACCTATAGACACTTCACTCAGTAAAATAGCATTCCATTCCTTTTTTTAATGTCAGTTCTGATCTTTTTTTCTTCACCTACGCTGGTTCACTTACACAATTCATTGGCACTAAATCTAGGCATTTCACGCTGCATATGTGCTCTAATCCAGCAAAGCAAGAGTTAATATTAAATTCACCATTCTGCACAAACTGGGTGCTGTGTCCTGCGGTGGCGCCGGCATGCTAAGAAGCTCTGAAACCCTCTGTGCGCCACATAACTTAACATTTTTAGTAAACAGTCACATTCACAATGGACAAGGCCAAAGGCATTGAGAGCAATCGCAGCAGCACTCAGACTACCAACAGACTACGTCCCAGACTACCGTAAATTTCACCTCCACACGTCATGTACACCAGTCAATTGTTTTAAATAACGCAAACAAATTTTTGTATCAATGTACAGAAAGGTCAACATTTTAATGAAGGCTCACGTGAAGCTATTTTATTTCTGTTCCAGATCAACAGAGAATGCAGCTACACTGTGGAACGTGGAATGATATGTTAATTAAGTGATCTGTGAGATGATTAGTGGATGGCTGTTTTAATAGCCACTGTCTAATTGGATTCTGGTGGTCAAGCGAAATCCGGGGAGCGGATAACTTCGAGACTCAGAGGCGGCTAACATATTGGTTTATTAATTTTTGATTTTATTTCACTGCAGCATCAATCTGGCATTTTCAGTGTTACAATGCTGAATGATCACATGGAAATCTTTTAGGAAAACGGACCTACAAGAGCACAATCCCTTCCCTCGTGGGAAGCTACTCCGGGCATTCAGGGATTAAAGGATTCAAAGGTTTATTGTCATATGTACAGTGTACAGATACAAAGTACAATGAAATTCGTATTTGAATGCCTTCTTGCAGACTACCAGGCAACATGTCGAGCAGCAATACAAGAAGCAGTCAACATAGAGTGCAACATTATGGTAAAACAAACTGTACAATGTAGTACATACAAACTGCGAAACATGAGCGCACAGGATTCCAAGTTAATATCGCAGTTTATTTTTTGAGTATTACCTGACTCGTGTAGAGCAAAGGACAGTTGTGTTGCTCCCTGACCAGGAATCTGCACAAACAGTAGGTGGTTTAAGCTTCGTCCGAAGGGCAGGGCAGCTGCCTGGACCTTCTGCCTCCTCGACGTCCTTCAGTGCCTCCCCCGTCCTGGAACAAGCAGCCTTCACTGTAGTTTCATTTTTTATAACTACAAAGGGAGCAAAGGATGTAGGATGTAAGTTCGCATGTCTGACCGGGACAGCAAAAGCTTGGCAGCTGGGTCCCTAACGACGGAAGAACCTGCTTTACCCAGGGTACTCACCCAGAGCCCCCCCCCCCAGGGCTCCCGCATCCTCACCCATCAGCTGACTGAAGCCGCTGTCCAGCCCTCAGCGATGCTTCCTGCGGCTCTGCCCCGCACCACAGCCAGAGGGATGATGGACGTGTTGTAAGGTCCTTCCTGGATCGCAGCTCCACCCCAAACGCCAGGAGAACTTCACCGGCATTATAGCAAAGGGCTACTGGGCAGAGGTGGAGAGTTCAGGTCCAGCAGACCAAGATTTTGCTTCAACCAACATGTTCATGATTCTGTGACTGTGACTCTTTATACCCGGCTGGTTGGTTCTGAACCTGGACTTTCCACCTCTGGGAGAGAGTTTGTTCTTTGTACTGGCAGATTCATAATTTAGAGTCGGCTTCTTATTTGTTAATTTCCATGTTATGTAATGGTGTAGACTGTAGAGGATGCACCTTGGCTCGGTGGTCACTGCTGCGGTCTCGCTTGTACGGCTGGATGCCTGTGATCCTGTCATCACCCTGCATGCTGGAATTTGCATGTTCTCCACGTGTCACACGTGCTTCCCCTGGGTTCTTTGGTTTCCTCCAGCCGCCCATAAGCATGCAGCCTGATGAGTTGCCATCTCTGAGACGCCCATATCCACAATGTGTTCTTGATGACTATGCTAGTTTTAGCTTGTGCATTTCATCAGGCCAGGCTTCCCCAGTTTCCTGCAGGCGCAAATTCAACACAATCTGCAGATTTCCCTGCTCAAGCACACCTACTAACCCCAGTAATTAGCTGATTAAGACGTGCTTCAGCAGAGAAAACTGCAAACTGATTCTGGCCTCCAGGACTGGAACTGGGGAGGTACGCCTTAGGGCTGTTTATTTGGTATTGAAAGATTGCTGGTTCAAGTCCCTGACCAGCAAAATACCACTGAGATATCCTGCACAAGGTTCCGCCCCCCAGCACTGCTCCCCGGGCGCAGAATCAGCTGCTCCCTGCTATGTCCCAATGTCACATATGGGTTAAAGGCAGAGGACACATTTCTTTGTTTTGTGCTGTGGCATGTGTCTTCACTTTCACAGCAGGATCATATGCAGTTTACTACAGGCAAGACTACATTGCAGTAATATATATACACAGATGTTCAATGTTCTGTATGCTGCTGAAACAAAAGAGCAAAACCAGAGCCGGTAACTGTGTTTGCAGATTTTCTGCTTATGACTATATGTTTTCAAACAACGCCATTGCACGACATTCTTGCACTAAATACGTTTCATGCATTATTTTTGGGTGGTTTGTAATGTAGTATATGGTCATGGTCATGTGCAGGCACTTTGTGAGGGACAGATGCTCAAAGCCTTCGACATATAAGAGGGACACTCAGAACCTTTAAAGGGAGGTACTGCAGATAGTTTGGGCAAAAGGGATGAAAAGGAACAAGTGCTCAAACACCCGCAGCCCACACACACCTGCCTGATTATGTGTCATGTGACACTGGGATAAAACAAATCTCCAGCATGACATGTGGAAGGAACATGTTACAATCATTCTAAAATAAGTAATTGTCCATTGTTTTGATTGCTCCATGTAATCTGATAGTTCACTTTCCTGAAAAGTTTGCAAAGGGCAGCACAGTAAATTTTACATCAGAAAATGCTGTGTTTCATGAGTGGTTTTAAAATAAACACCAGACAGTCTGTGGGTAAAAATCCCTACTTAATGGAATGAGATTGGCCCAATGATTTTATAAAACGCATGAAGTGTCCCCTGAGGTGAGATGGCCTGCTTTCTCACTCCTTTGACAGCGTTCCATAGGCTACAGGATGTGTTCACTGCTTCAGTCTGATTTTCACTTTCCCAGCTTTGTTCATATCTGGAATTTAATTTGTCTTAAATCAGCTTCTCCTTGGCTTTGCTCTTCCATTGAAATACATGAAAAAATATATAGTTGAGCTGCAGTTTTATACTGCTACTAAAAGTGCAATATACCTCACATGTCTTATTTAGTTTTAGAGCTATTGGCCCATGTATTTTTTCCAATGCACCCTGAATGGACAGAGTGTAATTAGTCATATTTATAAAGTATATTTGGAAATAGATAATCTGAAATCCAAGATCTTTACATTGTCCCCTGTAGCACACTGTTCAAATCACACTTTACTAGATATCTCTGTCTCGTGTTGTTTTTGAATTATTAGACAATTTATCACACGCTTCATGAATGAATGACACCTGGCATTGCTCACTGTGTGGGCTTGCGGACATCAAAAATAATGGATTAAAAGGTGCTTGGCTTGCTTTGTTAAAAGATATTACAGCCGGAAAACTGAATACAAAAATACAATTAATATTGTAATATTTTTTTATTACAACTATTCCATGTTACAATCGCCCCTGGTCTCCCCGACCTTGTGCTCCCAAGAAGTTAGTTTATTGTTTGCTCGAGATCAAACAATAACTATGTTCAAACAATAACTTTGTTCAAATTATCAAACACTGACTTTGGGATGCGTATCTCGGGAGTGTGGCTAAAATTAAGTCTTTTCATTAAAATTCAGGTGTGTAAATATTTGAGGAGTTCCCATTCACTGAAGACTGACGCACTATAGCGACGTGGGTACTCTGAAGCGGTTCAGTCCGCATCCGAATCAGAATCGGACGCAGTGAAGCTTGGCGTTGTGTTGCTGATGGAATTTGGCCCTCGGGGCAAATTCTCCATTAGAGCGTCGCAATGGTTTTTCCATGTGGGCAGCATCACATCTTTATTGCTTATGAAACTAACGTTGGGATATTTTGATTTCCGTGCCACATTCGAGCCATGCTGCCCAGAAATTGTAACTCTCTGTGACCACATTACAATTGCATTAATCATCCATTTCCCTAGCAAATGGAATTTATGTTTCCGTGTGAATAAAGTCACGCCAATTCCATCTAGTACGTTAATATTTTCTGCGCATGCCCAAGTGCTCTGTGTGTGTGTGTGTGTGTGTGTGTGTATATATATATATATATATATATATATATATATATATATATGTACACACACACATACAGAGAGACAGACAGAAATAATCAGTGCTGTCTCATCATTGAAGCCTAATTGTTAAACGTCATAGAACAGACAACAGATTTCTTAAATGAACACAAGCGTTGTGACGCTCGTAATATTTTATTTATGGAAACCACAGACACACAAGCACACCCAAACACAAAAGCTGTACTAAAAACGTTTTTCTCACATCCGTTGTAGAGGCATATTGGACTAAATTAGGCCTATATTACGGGTATAATGACGACCTTCTTTGGTACCAAAACTTTACACTTCTCTCCTAAAAAGGTAATCCCAATTAATAATTTAATTTTCTCTTGAGATCAAAAATCCCTGCGCTGCTAAAGGCGGTGACTGAAAGTCATTTTTCCCCTTCCCTACTGTCGCTACTAATCTTTTCGGCTGTTTAACTTTCAGACGTGACAAAGAAAATCGTAAGTGATTATCTCAGTTTGGATAACACGCATTTCTGTAAACATCCGCTGAGTTTCGAGCGCTCTAAGTCTTCGTCACGCTCTTCCACCGGAGCGGCACCAGCAGCAGATGAGCGCAGTGCCTGAACTTGTGGTCCCTTGCGCTGTATATTATAACGTTGCAGCAACTGTTGGTTGTCAATATCCAAAAGGCAAAAAACGAGAAATTGCACCACTCCTTCCCGGCGACATTTCCCACGACGAAGACCGCGATCGGGGTGAAGGAAGCAGTGAAATCGAGGGTGAGCATCCCTATGGTCTTTGCTGCCTTAATGTCGGTGAAAGTGGGTCCAGTGACTCGCTGGCAGTCAGATTCGGCCAGGTGCTGCCTTCGCTTGAAGTGCATCCAGATGGTGGAGAACGACAGGATATTGATTGCCACTGTGCCCGACAGGAGAGTGAAGTCGAAAGCGGGAAACAGGAGTACGTTCCAAGCCTGGGTGGGAAACGTCGCAGCCCTCAGTGCGTAATTGCACATTCGATTGCACGCGTTGTATTCTAGCACGATTTCCTTGCTATAAAGAACTGGAAACACGGCTAGGAAGAAACTTCCCAGCCAAGAGAGCAGGATGAGAATGCTTGTCCGTTTCCTTGTGATCACTGCTTCGCGGTGCAGCGGTAACAGGACGGCAATGGTGCGCTCGATCATGAGAAAGAAAATTGTTGTGATTGACACCAAGGTGCAACCCGCAAATACCGGACCGATGAAGCTGCATGGGTGGAAAGTAGCGATCAGTGAATTTACTGTAGTCCATTTCGCAGGCGAACCATTAATCAGGAGTGATAGTTCGGCGTACACGGAGAGAGGCACCACAAAAGCGCGCCCACTGTGAGGTCAAGGGAAGCCTTTAGGTAACCCTGTGGAGTGTGGAAGTATTTCGTCCGCAGGATAACAGCCAGAGTCACTGAGTTTCCAAACATAATAGCAACAATGAGCAGGATCATGAAAACCACGAGCACAATTTTACTGGTCAAAGTGCAGCAGTAGCTGAGTAGCCGAGTTATAAAACATTCTTTGAAATGAGCTATTTAATCAAAGCCATTGCTTCACAATTCCAAGCGAGCGGCTTTCAGTGGCGGAAAATCGAGGTGGCTCGTTTTCGAGGTGGCAGCTCTTAGTCCAGCAGAAGGGGACTTAATAAACAAAACCAGTTATGGAAAGAATACGAAACATGCACATTTCCCAAAACAACAAAAGAAGGAGCAGGAATGTCTAAAAACCAATACAATCAACAGTACCAATAAAATTTCAATAAAGTATTGACTATGTCATTCAAAATTAGGTAATTATATAATCCATATACTTTGCAAATCAGCTGCCTACAAAAATTACAATATGATTTAATTTTAGAGATAGGGAATATTGCACCAAATGATGTAGTACATACCAGTCTAGATCCAATTCATAGTCAGCTTTGAGTCGGAGAGGAACGTGCACTGACCCCCCGCCCGCCTACATGTTCGCGTAAGAAATGCTGCAAATCACTGCGCGGACCGTGGTGAAAGCGCTATGCCTTTAGTGGAGATCTTTTGTTCAGGTAGGTTAGCTGTGAGATCAATCTGACAGATTAATCTGTCTGTAAGAGAGACCACATTACTTTATTGTGAAATCTGAAACTAATATATGTAATATATTTAGTCTTGGATAAGCTAACAAGTGGTATACTCTTAGTCGATCATGTTGAATGCAGAAGACCTGCGCAGGGATAAAGATCTGAATGCCTTACCAAAGGCCAATTCATTATGGCCAGACCACTGGAGCATCTCCGAAACTAACCCTAATATATCCCAGATCTTGACACGCACCGTCTTGACTAGATATTTAGATTTACTTGATATTCGGGTCACGTAATCTTTGGCTCATACTGTAGGTGAATATGCACTGTTTTTACGGGCTCCTGTTTGTGTGACGGTTCGTACGGTTATTTCCCTTAGTGACGGGTTCCACCGCGGTGGGAAAACAAATAGAGATAAACGCGATTCAGAAGAGTGAGAATGCAACCTTACGGGGCTGTATGTCTGACCATATTGGCCTGTTTTTAGGACTGTAAGGGTCCAAAGCAAAATACCTAACTTGATTACAATGATTTAAAATGATCAGCTTGTGTATGTATGTGAGCTGAAATTAGTATTATGGTTTGTTTTAGCTTGGAAAATTATCTCTGCAATCGGACCTTAAACTCATATTGTCAGAAAATTATGTGAATTATCGTAATTGAGTTGCAAATGATGTAGCTGACAGTGAGAAACAGCAGCTCTCTCCTCAGTTCTTTTTGTGTCCATCCATCCATCCATTTTCTGTATCAGTTTGTCCTGTGCAAAGTTGTGGGAGTATCTGTAGCTTGTGGAGTAAATGTAGCTTGTACTGGAAGCTCCAGGCAGGGAACAACCCAGGTAGAGGTAGAAAATTCAGGTCTAAAAAGTACAAATCCAGACCAAGATTTTGTTTCAGCCAGTTAGTTGAATCTAAAGAGTCACAGTCACAGACTCAACTGGGTGGTTGAAACAAAATCTTGGTTGGGATTTTTACATTGAGGACAGGACACTCACCCATCACAGGGTGCTCATACCCCATTGACACACACATTCGCACCCACAAACAATTTGGAAACTCCAATGCCTCTTAGCATGTGTCACTTGAGAAACCTTCCTTTCCATTCAAGGCTTCACATTTGACTGGATAGGTTTTAAAGTTCAGACAGCTTATGGAGACTTATAAACAGTCATTTTTTCCCCGACACTGTGTGGCTGAATGGGCTGATCATGCTGCAGTGAACTGACCATCTACTTCCATTGGGGGTTTCAGGCTGGCTGGAGCCCCACCTCAACTTAGTTAGATATGTTTTGAGTTTTTTTGTCACCTTAATTAATTGGTTTTTGTGCCTTTGGTTCTGGTTATCTGGTCTGGTTTTCTTCTAGTTCACTGATGTTCTCTGTATCTCCTGTGTCCTCCTCCATAACAGAAGCCATTTTAATTAAACAAAGTTTTTTTTTTTTTTAAATGGACCTCAATATGACAGTTACTCTGATGCCTTTAAAAATCCATTGATCTTCTAACCAGTTAGGCATCTTTCCCAGGTAGCATAGGATGCATGGCTGGGGTATGCCCTGGATGGGGTAAGTCCTGGCTGGGATATGCCCTGGATGGGGTACGTCCTGGCTCGGATACACCCTGGATGGGGTATGCCCTGGCTGGGATACGCCCTGGATGGGGTACGCCCTGGATGGGGTACGCCCTGGATGGGGTACGTCCTGGCTGGGATACGCCCTGGATGGGGTACGTCCTGGATGGGGTACGTCCTGGCTGGGATACGCCCTGGATGGATCTTGGATAGTCCCAAGACTACTGTGCAGAGGTGGACAAAACACATAACTCCATTACTGGATATAGATATATACATATATAGATACCCGTAGTAAAATATTACTGCAATACAGTCAGATTTTTACTTGAGTTAATGTCCTGTAGTACTTGATTTAAAAAATACTTAAGTATTCAAAAGTACATTTTCTTTTTAATGTCAATGCATTGTTGCCACCATGCATTTATAGGACTTAATGACTCGGAAACAACCTACAGAATGCACTGACTTGCTTGTAGAACCCATAGAATAAAAAGCTTGTGGAATATGCTACAAAGTCAGTTATACACCTCTAGCTTTATAAACTGCCCAGTAACTTGACTGACATTGAATGAGTAGTTTACTGACTGGTATTTCTTCTGTGACAAACACAATATGGCCTATCACACTGGAGAAAAAAATTGTCTGATGACTTAAAACCTATGCTTCAACGTAATTAATAATGAGAACCTTCATAGAAATGTAGTAGAGTTGAAAGTACAATATTTGTCTTACAAATGTAGAGGAGTGAAAGTCATGTTTCCAAAAATATTGATACTTAGTACAGTACTCAAGTACGTGCTTTTTGTTACTGGTCACCCCTGCAACCGTAGCTCATCTTGACATGTTTTGAAATTCAAGGCTGGACCATCAGTTCTTCCTGCTAAAGAGGGGCTCCCACATTACAGTGGATCTTCTGTGTTTTTATGGTGAAGGTGTCCGCAGTGTAGTTCTTGCTTTTTACTTACTTAGAAACACTGTCTGTCAAACACAGCAGTCATTTTTACCCAGCCCCCATCCCACACTGTCACTGTCACTTTGTCGAGAGTCACTGATATTTGTTTTTTCTTCTTCTTCTTTTTCATCTTTAAAATGAAATTGCCTCCTTTTCAGTCATGGACGGGTCCCTGCTTTTCACTTTGACTGAAAGATATGAAGCCATATTTATACATCCACACCTTTAGCCTACTTGCAGCGGTGCCCCCAGTAAATTTTCATAGGGCCACTGAAAATCTTACGGGGTGGCAAACCAAGACCAAAAGCCACAACTGCATTTCAGGAATTTTAGCACGCTTCTGGAAAGCACCGTGTATATACATATGTAGACCTACAGATTGTTTTCGTTAATTGAACTGGAAGAGTAGAATGTATCATGTATGTTTATGGAAAATGTCCATGAATCGTTTCTGAGGTAGTATTTTCCCGTAATTTATTTGTATAGGCATCGTATCGACACATGTGAAAGCACAGACGTGTGAAATAGTGTGGAAGGGGAATCCTTTCACCAGCTTAGTAGGTTACGTCTCGTCTCTCTACCCACCCACCCGGGTGGCAAGGAACTTTCCGCCCAGCCAAGTGCAGTGACTGAGGGCAGTATTCGGGGGTGTTTCACACGCGTCCAACGTTCTGACGACTGTCGCCTGGAGAGCTGAAGGTGGAGAAATGGCTGATAAAATTTCCAGTAAATATCAAAACAAATTGTAATAGCGATTACCAGCTGTTTATTGCATGTTTAGTCTTGTGAATGTTGTCAAAAATAAGACCAGCATTCAATCATTACCACAGATACCACAATAAAATCGACGAGTTAGAGTGCAAAAGGTACAAAACGCTTAAAATAGCAACAAAATCAAACACGAGTAGGTAAGAAAGAGAAGTGAAAACGACGATACGAAACATAAAATTCCAACAGAAAGCTAGTATATAGATTAATGATACAAATAACTCTAAATTTGAATTTTGAGTCCCGTTAAAGGCTTTAGAAATGGACACATGTAAATCCACAATCAATACACTTTATTGGGTCAGGGACTAAAAATCGAACACCAGATGGACTTTGGGCTGGCCTACGACCACACGGTAATTTTTTCCTGTCCAGTGCTGTTTATTTCTTTTTTTGCATGTACTTATTTGCATACATTTCTGCGAGAAGGAATTTAGAAGCCTGGGGTACAGTATGTCACCGGGGACACCTATAAGCGGTAGTTCGATTATGTTTTAGTGAAGTGCTTTAACTGTTACCTTTAAAATAATGCGTCTGTCAAATGTTGAATTATTGGCGTACAGCAACAAAATTAATTAAAACGTTCTTGAAATATTGTGTTTTAGATACATGGCGGCAGAATGAAAGGTGGGCTTGTAGAAAACCAGAATTGCTATTTCACACAGTGAGGAATTCAGGGGCGCTCGTCCATTGGTATTTTTAACTTCGATTCCATCATTGGTTATTTTAACTATAGCACAGTTCTCGGTAAAATATGTCAGCGATTTTCGTTTGCTACTTAAACCATATCTCATCAACCACCTTAAATAAAACCTGAGTAGCCTGTAATAAAAACCGATTCAATCGGAAATCCGGTCCCAGTGTCTACGATTCAAACCTCTTAATTCAACTCACGTTTTAAATGCAACTGACCAAAAACAATTAACCCGTCACATATCGATATATCCGTCGCGCCACTGGGTATTACTGCAATGTTTTTTCATGTTAATATCTTGTGATCACCTTGTTACCTACTGTGCCGGATGTTTTTTGTATTATAAAACAAAGTAACTGTTTCTTTAAAAAAAAAAAAAAACATTCTATATATTATATAAAAAACAAACAAGACAAACGTTATTGATCTAAATTGTATCCAAGTCAGAGACTAATATAAACTTTACACGTTTAACTGTATTCATTTGAGATGGAAAAACACACACCCCTTTAATGAATTTTAAAATCTTCCCGGTGAGACTTCCTGGTAAATATAAGTGGTTATTCTAGTTGTTCAACAACTTGTGGAGTAGTAGTAGGAACTCGGTCCGCAAAAGGGGGAAAGCTACAGTGCAGTTATAAGAAACAAAGGACGAAACTGTCAATTTACTGTTACAGATTTTACTTAAAGAAAATAAAATTACCTTTTTATGGAACTTAAGGTAACGTATTCCTAACTTTCGCTTTAATGTACCGAAGAAGTTGAAGAAAGGAGCGTCCTTTGGGGAGCGCATAAACTGGAGGAGGCCGGGTAATCTCAGTCGGAAAGGACGGGAAGGTCCCTCAAGTCCGATTCCTGTTTATTTGCGTTAAGACAGAAGGGGAACGATCCACGTCGTTCTGTGCTGTGCACACCCTGTCTGAGCCGTACGTAGCTGCAGGTCGGGTGACGCTACGAATCCCCGCTGCCGTGCGGAGCCATATTGTTGGGGCACTCGGGAGTGCGGGTGAGCTCGTGTCCGTGAGGGGAAAGCTCGAGACAGCCGGCGTGAGGGAGGAGGGCTAGCCGCCACCGAGCTGCGCGAGCACCGGCGAAAGTTAGCCACACGGACGCTATCGGCCACCGGCGAAGGCAGGTAAATATTCGCCCCCGCTTACAGTCCTATGCGGTTCGCTTGTCGGACGGTTATTATTCTGGCGAATGGTGTTGGCAGTAGGCGACCGAAGTTAAACTTGGAAAGTGTCTATCCACGGAAAGAGAGGGAGGCGTCCGGATACAAACAGCGCTAACTAGCTAGCGAGTTAGCCAAATGCGGCTACCAAGTTGAGTAATAAATGTCAGGGTACAACCCACAGACTAGCTTTTCTGGCGTGTCTCCATTACAATGTAACTTCTTATGAAACAGCTAGTTCGGTTAGCGCCCAGTCTGTTTCATATAACGTTGGAGGAATTCCCAGTAGCCTCAGGCGGAGGGTAGGTCTGTTTTGACTCGTCATATTATACTCAGGTCGTTTCTGTAACTAGTCAGTCGTCATGACCTGTAAATAGTCGTAACTAATCAGCAGCGGATCGTTCGTTGAAAATATGGTTTCCCAGCCCAGGTTAACACAGACCCTTCATCGCCTAGCGATTAACGTTATAAGACCTCTTCTGAACAGCTGGTACTGGCTAACGTGCTAACTGGTGAAAATTCGGCATGTTTGCTACAAGCAGTAGGCAGGGTGGCATTTTTCCATTCCCAAATAGTACATTAGGCATTTGTGACGTGGGATATTCTCTGTATTTTATCGCTACCTGGCATAACGGCGACCATATCTTATATCCACTAATGATAGTGTTTTTATGAGTCAAGTTATTTTCGTAAACAAACACATAAACTGTACGGTTTTATTGGGTTTATCTGCTGGCTGTGCGATCCTAGGCCACCGATAAGTTTTAGTATACCGTCGCTTTTGGGGTGTCTTTGGTACTTTCTTGAGCTCTCGCCCTGTCCTTATTTTTGGCTCCTTGTCTTTAGTTCATTATATATGCGGTAGTCTGCTTGCAGCCTGTCGTCTAAGTACGGCTTCCAAAAAACGTGTTACTTTTAACCCACCGCGTAAATATAAGAACTGAAACTAATAGCGCCCTCCCCTAACTTTTAAACTTATTAACGGTCTCATGTGCATCATGTTTTGTGTGAAACGAACTTTCATTTGTTAAAAAGTAATTTGTCATGCCTGGTGATGTGCAGCTCCTCGTGAATGTGTTTACAAGGTTAGCTAACATGTAACTGTCAGTTAAATAAACACATCAGGCTGTTATCCTAAAAGATACATGCCACGATGTACCTTAAACGTCTCCTTCCTTTAGTTTGCTGAAGGTTGTCATGTAATCTGTGTTTGTTTCGAAATATGGTGGAAGTAACTCAGTTTTGTTTTCTGTCACCCAAGACTTTATACTATGGAGAGGGGTAGTATGACTCCTGTGTTATGTCTCCTTAGCGTTGATTAACCTTAGCGTGCAGCAAGCTTCAGTAAATGTAGCAAATACAATCTGAAGCTGTATTTGTGCATTTTGAGCTAATCATTCGAGCTCAGGGCTAAGCTCGGGCTCAGTGGTCTAAGCCTCTGTGCCTGTGATTAGAAGGTCGCCAGTTCGAGCCAGGCCTCGGCATGCCTGCGGGTTCTTGAACAAGGCTCTCATACCCCAGCTCCCTGGGCACTGCTGTGGGTGGCTCGTCTTTGCAACCAGCTTTCTCTCAATTTTGGGGAGGTGTAAAGAGAATTTCCCCACCTGAATAAATAAAGTATCTATTATTATTATTATTATTATTATTATTATTATGTAATACTGCTGTGCAATATGGTGTATATGTATGTGTGTATGTGTGTGTGTGTGTATATATGTGTATATATGTGTGTGTGTATATATGTGTATATATGTGTGTGTGTATATATGTGTGTGTATACATATATGTGTATGTGTGTATACATATATGTATATATATGTGTATATATGTGTATATATGTATATATATGTGTGTGTATATATATATATATATATATATATATATATATATATATATATATATATATATATATATATGTGTGTATATATGTGTATATATATGTGTGTATATATGTGTATATATATGTGTGTATGTGTATATATATATATATGTGTGTGTGTGTATATATAATCTCGGATGATGAAATAAAAGTGTCTGACATTGCATATTATGCTCTATTTTGTGATGTTGCAAAATATATTTTATGGCAACATTTTTTCATCATTTGGATGACAGTTTAACCCACAGAAGACAATCCACAAATATGTACCGTGATCTACAAATATTTAACTATCCACAAATATGTATTTTTTTTATTTGTGCTATGTAAAGTCATAGAGAGCGGTTTTTACACGTGAAACGTGTTTGGGGCATTTGTGGATCAGGTCCTGTCTATTTGTGGATCGCGTTACATTTCTCACCATGTACACTATGTAACTTTAATATTATGTGTTTTTATATGTATTTTTTTTATTGCACTGTGTCCATTTACTGCCAGTGACTTGAAGCACGAGAGTTGGACTATTGAACATGAAGTGCACACATACAAACACTGAAATATATCTCAAACATTGAAAGATAGTTTTCTGGCTGTAATAAAGCTAACTTTACCGTGGTGTTGGAGTTAAGGTTTAAACTCGAACTCGCTGTCTGGAATATTTTAGTGTAGATTTGCATATCCCCACATACATCATCAAGCGGTAAATTTCGCTTTATATTCAGGTTTCCGGCTGTCATATCTTTCAACAAAAGTAAGCAACACCCCTTGGTTTACCAGATTTCTTTATGGGCGAATTTTAATTAATATTTTAATGTTTGTGGGTACACATCACCTTCAGTGGCCCAGCGGTCTTGTTTACAATCACTGAGAGTGAACGGACACGGTGCAATTATTAATAAATGCGTATCAAACAAACATATGAAAGTTACTTGGAGTGTATTGTCCCCCATAGTTTAATGCTTAAAGCACACTTAATTGGACATGTCTGTATCATTTAGGTTTATACTTATTCATGATTTCATGTCGCAGTTCTGGAACTGCTGCACTGCATCCCACCCCTCCCCCCGACTCATTGGAACTGCTGCACTGCATCCCACCCCTCCCCCCGACTCATTGGAACTGCTGCAGATGCAGCCTGTTGAGCTTCCATTATGTTACTAATGTTACAAAACTTTTTATTTCACGATTAACACTATAACACATGTACAATAACTAAATTTTTCTTTCTAAAGTTAGGGCAAGCTGTACATTTTGTAAATATTACACATGACACCTATTGTCATTTAACTGTGTGCCACGTGACTGTTTTGGTCCAATCACGGTGCTAATATCAAGATGGATGATAACCCTGAGATTGCAGTCCTCTGTCCCTCATCCCCCTCCTCCCAGGAGCACATTCAAGTCAGAAGTATGAGAATATTATGGTTATGCAGTTTACTTAGTTATTTTATGTGAAGCTAAGTTAATCTAAGGGGTGTAAACCATTGTCCCCAAGGCCGTTCAATTAAACCTTTTTTTTAAACTTCACTGAAGATTTACAAATATTAATTACCTTGGCAAATTATTTACACACTGTTAGTGGAAAACAAAGAAAGTAGAATCTCAGAACGTTAATTTTTATTCTTATTATTAAACATGGAGAACATGCTGGTGTCATATTGTCAAAACTCCAACTACTGAACTGTGCCGAAAAAAATCAAACACATTAAAGGAAGTTTGCTGATGAGATTAGAGGAATGATGTTACAATTCTTTGGGGAAAAAAGATTAGTGGACCAGATTAATTAAAAACATGTAGCATGCCAGTACTTTGACACCTATTTTAATGGTGCTTTTCCACTGGCATACAGTAACCAAACTATACCCAAGCCATACCATGAAGAGAGATTAGTTACAGTTCAGTTCCAGGCTGCTTTCTGTTTTGGATTTAAATAGATATAATGTTGGAAAAGCCTCTGCACTTTGCTCATTCTTAATAGCACAGTGCCAGACTTGCAGATCTGAGTCCCTTAACAAAATTGGGCTACATGCAACAGGTCAAATATCAGCTGTAACAAATGTGATCAACATAATTACAGTAACCCACCTTTAAATTGATATTTAAAAATTGATTTGTGACATTTCTGGTGATCAAAAAATCCCACCTCAAAGAATCCTGATTTGTAACTGAATCGATCCCACCCACCCCATTTAGATGAAGCTTTTAAAAATGTTTTTTAGGGCTGGGTGATATGGCAGCTTTATCTTGTTGTGGTTGTGCTGATTGGCCAAGTTATATCATGTGTCTATCACAGGGTCTCTTTCAAATGTCACATGTTTGAAATGCTATTCAGTGTGAGCTATTGGCATGGCTGGTTGAGGAAGTATGGTATGGATCGGATAGTGATTTGCTTGGCCATGTTATGCAAAATGTATTCCTCCGTTCAAAATCCTACCTCCTGTGACATGTCGATCAACTGTTTGGCTAATGACACAGTCATGATGATGCAATTGTAAGCTTCAAGTTACCACATAAGTTTCAAGTTCACTCTTATTTCTGCAGCAAGCATTTACCTCAGTAAAATACATTCAGGAATGCTTTTTTATATATAAAAATGATTTACATGTAGGGCATTACGGTGGTGCAGCACTGTTGCTTCACACCCATGGGACCAGGGTTCGAGTCTCCACCATGGCTCCATGTGTTTGGAGTTTGCATGTTATCCCTGTGTAATTGTGGGGTTTCCTCTGGGTACTCAGGTTTCTCCCCACTTTTCCAAAATATGGTAAGGTGAATTGGAGTTGCCAAATTGCTCATAGGGGTAGATGTGTTAGGGAATGGTGTGTGACTGTGCCCTGCGTTGGCTTGGTGCCTGATCCTGGGCTGTTCCCCGCCTTGAACTCTAAGTCTCCAGGACCCCCGCGACCCTGAATGAGACAAGCAGTTACAGGAAATGGACGAATGGGTTTAGCTTGATAGTGTAACTACCATGTTTTATATGTTTGATGTTAATAATGTATATCTATCTCAATAGCAAAATGTTTTTTTAGATTAGTAATCTATATTTAGCTTGGTTGAAATGATTTGATTATAACCATATTTAGACCAACTTGCATGTTTTATTGATTAGGTATATAAAATACATTTGAATCTTTTTCAAAAGATGTGTGTTAATTATCAAAAAATGGTTTACATTTAGCTTGATGGTATAACTGATCTGTTTTATTAGATTAATAATGTATATATAGCTAGATAGTGGTATGTTTTATTAACTTTAAACTGTATATTTTGCTCCACTGTAGCATATTTTATTGATATATTTTTTTAGATTGTTAGCAAAATGTTTGCCTAACCGGCATGATTTTATTAGCTTGATAAATCAATAATATTAGGGTTTTTGCTTTGCCAATATGCATTTAATTGCAGGCCTAATTAATATTGCACATAATCCTAGTTTTCAGTCACAGACTGAAGCAGTAGCTATAAATACTAAAATTCTGAACTGTTATATATGGAGAATTGTTGTGTCACTAAGTTATAACCGTTAGTAAGAAAGGTGCACACAAGTTAATAGGGGTCCCTGCTCAATATATTCTGCACAGCACACCATAGTGCTTCTAGTGGCAAGCAATATTGTATCATTTTCTGTACAGCCTTAATATGCTGTTTCAGCTATACTACAATGCATATGGTATGGCGGTATATGAAAAATTCATACTGGAAATCAGTATACTGGAGGAACCGGTATATCTCCCATATTATTCAAAAAAGGTGGGGCATAAGTTTTTCTTTATTAATATAAGCAGCTCAGGTCATGGTCAGGTTGAATTAATCGTCGAGTTCAGGTCACTTGTGAAATGGACCCACGCATCACTGTAGACCATCTATGAGTATGTATATTAATCCTTCAGAGAGGCTTTATAATCACTCTGATTTCTTTCATGGTATGTCCAGGGGAGTGAAATAGTCAACAGTCACCCGTTGGTCTTTGAATTCCTTGAAATGGTTGGGATGCTTGTCCGACAGATGCCTGGCCATGTTTGATGTGCTGCCTCGATGACATCGACGCTGAAAATGGGTCCATGTCAGTATTTAAATTCACACATTGTTTTTTTCATAATTTTAATAAAGTTACCCATATGATTTCTAAAACGCTTCAATTCATTATAACAGATGTTTTCCATTAATATCACTGTCATTATGGGAGTAGTTCAAATTATCACAAAAAGGTGGTGCAAAGTGTATGGCATACCATAGGGGCACATACATGATGCACGAGCACCTAAGGAGAACACGCACAGGCCCTATTCTGGATGATGGGCTGCCAAAGTAGGTAAAATTACCCTAAGTACTGTCTATTCATGTTCATTAAATTAGCTTTAGAATGGAGAGCTTTTTATCATCTTTTGTCCTTGTAACTGCTGCAGTTCAGTATGGCAAGTTTGTATCAGGCTCATAGAAGCAGGACTGAAGTCCCCTAAGATAAGGAAGAAGCCCTTCATTAATAAGAAACAGAGAAGAACCAGACTACAGTTTGCAAAAATAATAATAATACAGTATAATCCCATTATAGGCTCCGCCTACAAGGCGCGTGGTGTGCCAGTGATATCCAGCGCAGATAGTCGGGATTATTAATAGTCACACATCTGATCAGGTAAAGTTGGATTACTATGTGTACAATATAATAATCTATACCACAAGTGTGTCTGCTGGGGTGTGGCATGAGTAAATGGTGTCCTGTAGTTGTGTTCTGGCCGTACAACAACTCTAGATATAACGGACTGTTTTGCCAGGTCCCTTGAAGTCCGTCATAACGGGATTTTACTGTACGTCTAAAATATTGAGGTATGTATTATGATGCCCATCGGTTAGTAATCTGTATAAATTCGGCATTTCCTTATGTTTATTACATTCACTTAGCGGAGCATGTCACATGCTACTGTTTTGGTAAGTCATGGAAGCCATAAGCACTGAAGTGTCAGTGAAAGGGACAGCTCAACAGGCACAATATCTTTTAAAAGATGAGATATTGTGGATAAACAAGGTAGAAACGGTGGTGATATGACAGCACTTTGCAGTTTAATATAATGCCAAATTTATAAAGACAAATTTTTTAGGTTCATTACTAACCTGCTTACCAAATTGTGTGCGGAAGTAAATGTTTGTATAGTACCGAAAAGCTGGCATCTGGACAAATGTTTCGCCCATCATCTAGAGCCCTGGTGATAATTGTGCATATGCCATATAATTGCGAGGTCATTCGGATTGTGCCCTAGTGTTATATTTTCAGTATGATATGACATAGTTACAGTATTTCAGGAATATATGTTTATTTTTTAAAATAGTCACAGCTTCTTGTACATTTGTATTCAAATGTGTTCAGTGTTTATTTTTTTGTTTCTGTTATCTGCAAAGTTTTCCTTATTGGTAATACCCTATCCTGCATTTTTTTTTTCTTATAGTTTAGAAAAACATATTCCGCATTCCCCAGCTGTCTAGCTACAGTAGGATTAAATGCTGACTATTGTCCCTCTTTACTATGACACAGTTGCAAATCAGGTTTCTGATTAAGCAGTTTCATCTTTCATTCTGCAGATTTCTGTAGTGTTTGTTGCCGTTATGTAGGTGTATTGTCCTCATTATTTAGCAGCATTTTTGGCCTCACTTCAATAACTAGCCTACCCTTCCGCTTAGTGAAAGCACAGATTCCTTGTTGGCCATTTCTACACTGTCATTTGTCACAGAGACGGCTTGTTGACTTTTGCAG
The DNA here is from genome assembly GCF_048594095.1 of Paramormyrops kingsleyae. Classification (NCBI taxonomy): domain Eukaryota; kingdom Metazoa; phylum Chordata; class Actinopteri; order Osteoglossiformes; family Mormyridae; genus Paramormyrops; species Paramormyrops kingsleyae. The sequence goes on along the minus strand of NC_132805.1, from coordinate 35,979,005 downwards.
TACAGGTGACCATTCATTTTGGGGTTTAAATCCCTATGTGATTTTTGTAGCATGCTTTGTGCTCTTTAGCTCTAGAGGTAAAAATCTGTTTCCCACTGTTTCACACTGGTTCTTTGCTACCAGTTTTGTCCGTGTAAGACTTGGATTATGACAGCTGGGAGGGCTTTGGCATGCGTATAAATGAGAAAAGCAGATATTGTCATGTTTCTTTTTCAGCGTGACTGTTTTGTTCCACATGAACACATCTTTTTGAGTAGGTCTCTCTATGTGAAGTCTCTAAAGACACACTAGTGCTCTGTTGATTTTTATCAAGGTTTGGAATGCCCTATTTAAATTTTTTTAATATGTGTAATTCGAAAGCTGACCTGTTTCTTGAAGTCAAATCATTATTCCCCAGATTGGAATACATATGACTCTCAGACTGGTCCACCACTGTAACAGCAGACACTTATGTTAGTATGATAACTCAAATGATATTTGATAGACCTTATTCAAAAATTTCAAACATATTGTATAGGTGAAGAAAAAATTCATTGCAATTGAAGCAATGCTGCATAGTGGTATCAAAGAGAAGGGTAGCCATGGATTGGTATCTTGTTGATACTATAACTCAAAAAATGTTAGCTGGTCTTACTACCCCTTCACAAGAACATGATATGGATGAAGATCTACACCATTTTGAGACAGATCACATCAAAATTGAAGCAAGAGCACTAGGTGCCAGTAAAGCAAGAAAAGGATTGCTGCAGATTTGTGAACACAATAACTCTAACAGTATTTGATGGATTTTTTTTCTCAAAATTCTCAAGAATGTTGTATAGCTAATGATCTGGGACCTGTTTTATTTTGAGACAAATAGCACCAATTTCGAAGCTGTGTCACTTACAGGTTTTAAGATACCTGATGAATCACTTAAGGTGGTCATTCAGTTGTATCGATCTATAACATCAGAATCAGTCATAATCAATTTTTGGGGGCAAAGTCCTTCTACTTCCATGTTCTGTGCTCTCGCTTTTGTCTGCTGCAGATAGATGGGCAAAGTAGCAGTGCTGGCATGCAAATTTGCTAAAGGTTGGATGGCAATAAAAATAAAATGACAAAAATGTATGTTGTGTAGTGGTGTACAGATGCATCACCCCATCGTGTTGAATCAATTCAGTGCTTTGATCTGTAATGGCAGAATTGTTTTCTATGGGTAAAAAAAGATACTCCTTCTTCCAGGTTGATATCGTGAAACAGGTTGGCAAGGGAAGTTTTATTCATATTCATAAATGAGACACTAGCTGTTTGTTCATGAGTGAGGGAAGGATGGAATGGAGATCGATAGATGGATCGGTGCGGCATCAGCAGTGATGCGGGCGCTGCATCGGTCTGTCATGGTGAAGAAGGAGCTGAGCCAAAAGGCAAAGCTCTCGATTTAAGAGTCGATCTAGTTTCCTACCCTCTCCTATGGTCACGAGCTGTGGGTAGTGACCGAAAGAACAAGGTCACGAATACAAGAGGCCGAAATGGGTTTCCTCCGCAAAGTGGCTGGGTTCTCCCTTAGGGCGAGGAGCTCGGTCATTCGGGAGGGACTAGAGAGTAGAGCCACTGCTCCTCTGCATCAAGAGGAGCCAGATGAGGTGGCTCGGGCATCTGGTCAGGATGCCTTCTGGACGCCTCCCTGGTGAGGTGTTTCGAGCATTCCACCGGAGGAGCTGGATGAAGTGGCCAGGGAGAGGGAAGTCTGGGTTTTCCTGCTTAGACTGCTGCCCCCGCAACCCAACCCGGAAAAGCGGTAGGAGATGGATGGATGGATGGATGGATTGTCTTTGTACCACGTTGCTTTTGGGAAACAATCCTCTTCTGTAGCTCAAAAGTCATTCATTTTGCAAGCTGCAGTACAAATGATCAAGACTTTAACTAGATCACTAAGCAAAAAACAATGTCTTTAGAGATGCATGAGAAATTGATTAACATATGGATATTTAATCCAGTGTGTCAGTCTTGGCCGATATTGCCGGCCGATATCACTTAGTGGTTTCAGATGAAAGGACTGCGACAGATGTCGTGAACCTGATTACTTTGAGGCAAGTTACACAAAGATGAGCATTTCTTAAATAATTTTGGAAATGAGGGGAGAGCGTGTAGGGGGGGACTCCATATTGTAGATGTTGGGCAGTGTAGAATGAGTAAGGATTAGAATTGGAGAGGGAGGGGGGTGACGATGCCTTCTGGGGGTTACATTGTTGTCATTTTGACAGCATCTAGTTCTTGGAAAGATTGCTTGATGTTGATTAACATTCACATATTTTGTAAGATGAGACTTGCACCTGCAATTGGAATTGCTTTCTTTTTCCTGCATTTGGTCTTGTAAATGGACAGTCAAAATCAGGCCTCTTAGGCTCTGTTTTTATCTTGTGACAAAATATCTTCGTTCAATTATGCTACATTTTGAAGAAAACGCTATCATCTACCTACTTAATACACATATGGGCAGACAGATAAGTGATACGATTACATATTTTGGAATTTGAACTAACAGTTCAGCCCTGACTGTTTACTCTGACTTTGCTCCAGTCTAACGATAAGTGTATCGACTTCTTGGAGTTAATGGTGCTTTTAAACCAGTGGTTCTCAACTGAGGGGCTTTGAAGACCAAGGAGGACCACAGGATTTGTTTGAAAAGCGTAAGGAAAAAATATGATTTTGCTAAAGCTAGGACTGGGCGGTATACAGGATGATATAGGAGATATATAGAGATATAGGGTGATACTGTATGGTTTTTTATTGATATACTTTAGCTGTGCATTAAAATGAGGGCTTTAATGAAGATTTTTTTATATATATATAGAAACCAATAGTATTCCTTTCTGGTTGTAAACGGAACAAGTGCTTTGGTTGTGACTACATAGAATCCCAGACTTCACAGCTAAAATCAAAACATTCATTTAGCATGTCATGGGGAAGCTGATGGACGGTTTTGATTGTTGTTTAGTTCATTTCATTTGGAAATATTGTTAAAAATATCTTTCTTTCAAATACAGGTTTCTCCTGGTATCCGAAAGTGGAGTATTACTTTGAAACCTCCTGTGTTATGTACTGTATATAATTGTATGTGTTATGCTTTTATATGACTGGCAGCACAATAGGTTTTTTTACACTAGCATCACCAGAACCACGTGTTGCACGCATTGCGCTATGATGTTACAACTGTTACAATGTTAAAAGGCAATATGAACTTTTTTGGCTCCTTTACAGGACTATCATCGTGTATGCGGTCCTCCATTGACTGAAACGTTATGTGACGCATGACTATATATTTTCTGTCACATGATGATGTTTATAGTTTTAAATTTTTTTTTTTAAAGGAGCCTAATAGCAGAAGTGGGGGAACACGTTCTAGTTACGTTGCACCACGTCCAGATAGTAAAGATCACACTGATGGTAATTTGGAAGAATTTGACATCAAAGATATCTATTAAAGTCTAAAATTACTAGCATAGTTGCTAAGTGAAGGAATTGTTCACCTTGGTATAAAATTAATATCGTGGGTATCAGAGCGGTGTTGAATCAACCAGTGCTGTTGTCTGCAAAGTAATTGTCTGATATGTGAGAATTAAAGCTGACATTCATTTTTTGTGCATTAAGTTATTTTAGATGAAAATGTAATAAAAGGCTGGGTATCCTTCAGATGTGTTAAGTCCATTGTTTGACATGTCTTTAGATGACCTCTTATTTAAGTTAAATGAGCAAAATCCTTTAAATAGATTTACTGATTGAATAATTCACTTAAAATGCAAGCAGTCTTCCTACTTAATTTGCATATCAGTGCAGCTAAGGTTACAATGATGAATAGTGGGCTTCTGCCTTGCTGCTTATGGGTCACATCTGGCACATAGAAGCTGCTTGTTTTTCAGACATCGTTGGTCATTTCATCATTCTCTTTACTCATTTCATCACCAGTGAGCATGTTGATTGTCCTTTGCCACTTGAAACCTGGTTGCTGCAAATGAGAGAGTGACTCTTAGTACAGTTCTCAATGTAATAAGCTTGTGCAGAGCTGAGTCTAATCTTGCCATCATGTGCACTACTGAAACTTTATTACAACTGTTATTCTACAAATGTAATAACTTGTCTCTCATGATGTAAGAAGGTTATTTTGAAACTTTACCAGTGGAAAGTTTACGAAGTTCATTTCGATTACTGTTTTGTGGTTTTTAGAAGCATTTCATTTCATGTTAGTATTTTAAATTGGGTTGCATGTATATTAGAATGAACTTGCTGGTATGCCGTATTCTGAGGACTGATTAATTCATGGCCTTACCCTTTTTTTATTGTTTACAGTTTGGAAGCTTTTTTTTTTTTTACTGAATTAATGGTACTGACTGTTTTCAAAGTCCATTTATAAGTAAATAAACTATTTCTCAAGTCTCATGACCACATGTAATGAACACCATATTAGTGCCAGTGCATTGGTAATGGTTCTTAAATTAATTTTAATCTACTTGAGTGTTCCATGGTAATTCAGATGAGCTCCCTGTAAGTTACGGGGACATGAGAAATGTCTCATCATCTTCCTAAATGCATGTTGTATGACTTCCACCTCTGATATGGCTTCAGCTTTTTGCCATATTTGAAGAGAAGATGGGATTTGCCTCATCTGCATGCTCTACACATAGTCAGTCAATGAACTGTTTTTTTAATGCTTCTCTCTGGCCAAAGCTTTGCACATTGCCTCTAATTGGACACATTCCCTTTAACAAGGAGTTTGATTGGAAGTTAAACATTATATGCTTTTCTCAAGATACAAACCCAACTCTACATGTGTCAACGGTGACCTTAAACCCCCATTCTCTACACAATGAGATATATCAGTAATGGCCTGAAGGCATTAAGGCTTAGTTTACTTGTGTATGATCCATAAGTATGGGTCTGGTTGAAGATGCCAGCCTAAACATACTTTAATTCTGAGTGCCACGTTAGTGGCTAGATAAGCTATTAGACACTTCAGATAGTTGCCTCTAGGATGTGGTTTGGAGCACTGTATCATTTCAGTATTTTAAATGGCATATACAAGGTCTTATCTCTTCCTGTGGGTGTCTATTACTGGAATGTGTAGGTAAACAGGAAATTAGCGTTTTGCGCTGGGTTTTTACTAAGTGCATTTATAATTTATATTTTGGGACTTCAGTTTTTTTATATTTAAAGAATTCCCATATGTTATGTTAATTTAAATTTTTGATGCTAAATTTCAAAATTAATATGCATAGGAAACAGGCAAATTTAATTCCCCGTGTTTTTCCTCTAGGATTTGCGGTTGGCAATTATGTAGGATGACACTTTGATGCCTTTTCCCTCCTTTTATGGTTAAGTAGAAAATTCAATGTGTCAGTAGGTATTAAATATAGATATTGGCATTCTTGTTGCAAAGGCCACTCTAGTTACTGATTTTAGCATAATATGAATAATGTGGAGAAAAGCCAAGCAAGTACAAGCAATGTCTTGTAGGCTTTATGAAATGAGGACATTCCAGTCCACACCCAGTACAAAGAATAACTCACAGTACACAAAGATGATGTACGAGAGTGCAGTAAAAATAAGTAACATTACAAGTGCAGGTACCAATAAAGCTGCAGTAGTCCAGAGTCTGGTATTGGTGATGGGGGCAGCTTAGGGGAGGAAACTGTTCTTATATCTGGAGATTTTGGTGCTACAAACCTTTCTGCCTGCTTGCAGCTGGGGCGATTTGTGTCCTGTAAAATACTTTGTGCTTTGTTGTGGCAATGTTTATTGCATACCCAATTGACTGTTTGAGTGAAGTGTAAAGATTGATAGATATTGAGTAAAACTGGCTCTCATCACTTTTCTTTTGTAACCCAGCAATGCAATGTCAGCAGACTACAAGGAGAAGACCTGGGTATTTTATCTCTTAGCTAGTTGGAAAGGTCTTAAGGACACACTGTTTGAATGAATGGGGCATTGGAAGCTTTCACTTTTGACCTGCCTAAATATTTGGTGCCTAAACCCTTGTTTGTCAGGAGTGTTAAAATTAATTTGTTCAGAACAACAAATTGGTCTGCTTGTATCTGACCTGCTAGGAGACTGAAGGCGGATGGAATGCTCATTAATTAACCAAGTCCATGGGGTGGGTTTCTGCTCAGCGGTCTGCTATCAGATATCTGCTATTACTGATGTGAACCCTACCTCCCAGAGCTGTAGGAAAGAGCTGTCGTATTGCACAAATGGAAAAATGGCTGTTTTGCTATTGTTTATCGTTCCAATACTAAAAACATTGGATCTCTGATTGTTTGATTGGTCATATGGCAACAAGCTATTGACCACTAGTTTTGCTGTTTTGCAGAAGTAAAAGTGGCTGGCTTTGTGCAGTGGACTCTGGGAGGGGTTAGTGTGGAAATTTTGATCACTAACTGGTACATTTTTTGTATAATATCACCAATTCCAAAAGCCCAAATAACCTCTGAGCCACTTGGCAACTGGGGGGGTTGCTGGTGGTGAAGATTGACTGATCATCCAATGCATACAGTCTCCATTAGTTTAGTTATATCTTTAGTTCTGGTGCTGCTGACTCCTCACGTAGTAACTGACTTAGTTACTGACCATTTGCAAATATGACAGTAATGAAAATGAATTTTCCAACCATTGCATGAATTTACAAATTTCTCAAATTTCATATGCCTGACCAGTGCATACTGGACTGTGAGAGACCTTTAAAATAGAATGTACAAAATGTCAATAAAATGTCCACTTCCTGAAGGATTAAAGTGGATAAGAGTTTGGAAAGCTGAAGTAAAATTGTAAGCACCGTTGTGATCACGCCTAGACTACTGTAATTTTCCCTTAGTGTCCATTTTGCAGAATGACATGGTCGTTTGGACTCGGTCACTAAATGAGGAGTGGTCATATTGATACATTTTAAATATTGTTGAAGATAGACTCTAGAGATGTGCCGGTCCACATTTTTCCAGTTCCGATCCAATTTCAATACACTACAACCGATACAGATTCTGATGCAAGAGCTCTTTTTACTTGAATTTTTTAATATAAAATATTATATGTATTTATACTTATAATTTTTAAGCTAGCAAATACAGATGAGAAAAATGTATGTCAAAAAATCTCTTATTAAGCTATTAGAAACATACATAATGTACTGTTCCACCTGGTTTGTACATCTTGTTTTAAACGTTTTTGAGGCATTTGCAGTGAATATCTTCCAAGAGAGTATATGCAAGTGGTATGCGCTTTGTTTAGTGTTACTCCCACTTCTCGAAACTTTGTTTTTACAAAGATTGCAAATTGCTGTGCTACTAGTTGTTTTTAAAAACATAAAATACTTGCAGATCATTGCCTAGGGTATGTGACATCACAGCAGGCGGAAGTCACTGCGCTCACACCCACTGAGTCAAAAAGACTGAGAGGCAGCGTTGTGTTCAGGTTGAATGCTGCAAAAAAATGCATCTAAAATGGGAAAGAGCTGTCGTGCAATTGATTGTACAAATAGATTTAACATGAAATAGAGACTCACATATGGTCGGGTCACATATGGCCGATACCCGATCCATCAAAAGGTTTGGATAGGTGCTCTCCAGTATGTGTAGCAGTATATTACGCGTCTGTAACAGATGCAACAGGAAAGTGTTTCCCTGACTCCCATTCACAGGCCACCTGCACTGGTCACCTGATCCACTTATTCAGCTGGTACGTGGCTACCTAGGATGTATGGTCAGCTGCAGCATTTTCCCTGCCCTCTTATAAACTGTTCTGCCTGATAACTGATGAAAAGCAGTAAGCTTCATACCATCTGGGACATGCGTGAACAGGTGTACCAGATGGTCTGGCGAACTGCAGCTTAATGGGACTAATGGCCAGGGAAGAGTGATAGTAGCGACCTTTTGCCTGGATCCCTCATATAACCTAAGAGGGGTGTAAGAAGGGGGCAGAGTATGACACCTGTTCCCTGGTAGTCATAGCCATCGGATGAACAACAACTACAGCCTCTTCTCCCCTTTTTTTTTGTTTTTTTTTTTGAGTATATTGTTGCTGTGTAAAATCGTAATGCTGCCCATTTGTTGTGGCCTTTGACAGATACAAACTTGCAGTATTTCAGTATCTTGTAATATTTATACTTACTTTTTTGGAATTCCTCGTTTCAACTCATTTGATGATACCTCAGTTTTGCAGCAAATCCATATTGAATAACTCATCTCCCATTATTAGTCTGAGACTGTTTGATCAACTTTACAATAACTGTCCTATTGCTCTGAAGGTGGTCATTTTGTGCTATTGAATGAAGACTAAAACCAGTGAGAATTAGCATATTCTGCTACTGAGGGGAGAATTTTGTTGATTTCGCAAGCTTTACATTTTTCTTTTTGCTAATCTTGTCCTCTGTTTATGCTTGCATGATTGCAGAAGATTCGTTTTGTGCAGGCTTTTGAGCCAGGTGGCTTTCAAACTTGTTCCTGCCACTCAGTCAACCTCTAAGTGCACTTTTGTTTCTCCATGGTCGTCTTTAATTAAAAGACCCTCATTATGAGAACAAGATGTATTCATCTAACTACAAAGTTGGAGTAGCTGAATGGCAACTACTACATTTTTTATGTATGTGTGAAAAGCCAAGCAGGTAGAAGTAACACGCTTCTCTACTCTGCTGGCAAGCAAGAGCAAGTCCAGGCCCATCCTGGTTTCTTAACGCTGCTGCTTTTCCATGGAATGGTAGAGGTTAGTCATAGGTTACAAGCTTACTGTCAGGCTGAGGGAGCTGTCATAGCATGTGTCATCCATGTGTCATCCATGCTCCATGTAGTGTGTGTAGCCTGTTGTCCTTGGTTACAAGCTTTACTAGCTTCCTTGTTAACTAAATGTCAGCAAGGGGCCTGTTTGCCCCACATTTTTTATTTTTTTTTTGACGACGCCTACTGATCAGTAGTGGTGATATTAAGATTTTTTTTGCAGCCATACAGGCTGACATGGCAGTAACATTTCAGCTACCTACCTGTCTACCTCTGATTTCTCACATGCCAAAAATCATAGCTGACAGCTTTCAGTTCATCCTTTTCAATTTATCAGAAAGGGAGCCATGGCTAATGTTCAAGATATTTACTGTCTTACTATTTTTGGCGTTATAAATGGACGATATTCTCAAGTTCATCTTCCATTTAAGAGTGTTGCCTGAATCTCTCTGAAGCTGAATGTGTGGGCTTAAAGCTCGTTTGAGTGTATTGTGATGAAGAGAAGGTCGCAGAAATGAGATGACTTGGATGGAATTTTGCATGAGTTTCTTCCACCTGAAGGTGTGACATGTGCACTGTCAGCAGTGGACACCCCGGCTAGCTGTGTGGGAGAGACTTTCACTGTTGGCTGGCTGTAATTGCCAGAACATTCTTTTTTATACTTCCTCATGCAGAAATTCAGGTCTGTCGACCCACTTATAGGAAGGTGTGTTTCGGTCTATGAATTCTTCTGGCTTCGGGACACTCTAGAAATTTTATACATATAGGTCTGGTTGTACTTGATTTGACTATTCTTTGGAATATTAATCCTAATTCTGTAAAGACACCCAGAGTCTGTATCAATCCCAGTGTTACATTTGCTGTTTTGTTTAGATAAAAACTGCCACTTAGTCTTAGATCTTGGGGGCTGCTCTCTCTCTCTCTCTCTCTCTCTCTCTCTCTCTCTCTCTCTTTTTTTTCCCCTTTTTATTCAACTTCCTTGATCGCTTCAACAAAACTTTCATTTCCATATGAGGGAAACCTGGTGGGGGGGTTCATTGAATTATTGAGCTTTCCTCTATTGTGATACTGATTTAATTTTAAGAGATTATCAATAATAGAAGTATAATAAAAAACTTGATTCTTAAAAATGTATGTTTTATTTTTTTACTCTCATGCGTAAAATCAAAGCTTTGTCTGAGAAGCAGAATAGGTATAAACTGCATGAAACACGTAGCAATATGACTAAATGCAGCCCTTGATGGCTGAGAACCTTATGGGATTTATTGGTTAAGCCATTTTAAAATGGTGTAGACATGTATGAAGGGATAACACACAGGCTTTGAAAAACGTGTCAAGGCATTAGTGGGTATAGTGCTTGTTTTAGTTCCCATTCCAAATGTGAAACAAAATAGCTGTACAGTATCACCTTATTGTACTTAATGTGAAGTGATGCATGTGTGCTCACAATCACGCTGCATACCCAAGTACTGGCCAATCCACTTGACAACTCTGTAGTACATCAGTGTGGTATCAGTACATGAAACCAAACAGATTATCAAAATCTTGCCTCCACCTTTTCACGCTGTCTGAATGCTGTGTGTAGGTCTTGATGAGTTAATAAGATCTGGCTTTATGAATAATGCAGGGTATATAATTTGTCTCTCCACCGCAGGTGACAGAAGGATGGTTGACCGCCTAGCTAACAGTGAGGCCAACTCTAAGCGCATTGCGGTGGTGGAGGGGTGCTTTGGGGCGGCAGGTCAGCCGTTGGCCATCCCAGGACGGGTCCTCATCGGAGAGGGTGTGTTAACCAAACTGTGCCGTAAGAAGCCCAAGGCCCGTCAGTTCTTCCTCTTCAACGACATCCTTGTTTATGGCAATATAGTCATTCAGAAGAAGAAGTACAACAAGCAACATATTATCCCACTGGAGAGCGTCACCATAGACACGGTGGAGGACGAAGGGGACCTGCGCAACGGCTGGCTCATCAAGACGCCCACCAAGTCCTTTGCGGTCTACGCTGCCACTGCCACAGAGAAGTCGGAGTGGATGAACCACATCAACAAGTGCGTGTCAGACCTTTTAGAGAAGAGCGGGAAGTTGCCCAGCAGTGAGCATGCTGCAGTCTGGGTCCCTGACTCTGAGGCATCTGTCTGCATGCGCTGCCAGAAGATTAAGTTCACGCCGGTGAGCCGGAGGCACCACTGCAGAAAGTGCGGCTTCGTGGTGTGCGGCCAGTGCTCGGAGAAGAAGTTTCTGCTGCCCAGCCAGTCGTCGAAGCCAGTGCGCGTGTGCGAGTTCTGCTATGACCAGCTTTCTGTGGGACAGCCGGGGGTTCCCGGTGGCCTCTCTGCCCGCTCAGACTCCTACAGCCTCAGCTCAAACAAATTCTGTGGCAACAATATGTCTGACGATGAGGATGAAGACGACAGCAGTGATTGAGGACTTCCTGCACTTTCCTCACCTTCTGGGACAGTAAAATAAGATCTTTCTTTTTTTTTATTTTTTTATTTCTCTTTCCCCAATGGGCTTGAAATTAGCAAAGCATGCAGGTGCACTAGTAAGGTGTGTGTGTGCGTTTGCCTTTTCTCTTCATTTGATCTTTTGAATCCTGAGATCCATAAATACCCTTAGTCCCCCAGGCCTTATGAGGATGGTGATAACCTGCAGGTGAGTGAGTAGCTGTGAGTAGTAGTGTAACCCACCCTTCCAACCCAAATCTCACTGCCTCCGATTCTGCCTGAGTTTAGTGTTTCTCTTGTCACTCTTCAGTTTGAGGAACTTAAGGCTGGGTTTTAAAACCCAGCCCTTCAGCATGTGCTCTGTTCTCTTTTGCTAATTTCCAGTTCTGGTGTCAGCTGCTTTTGTAATGAATTTATATCTTCTGAACTCCTTTTCCTAGCCATATATTTTTCTACCAATGAACCTTAAAGCATGTGTCTGCCTCAGTGCTGGTGTTTCTACAGGGATATGAACATTGGTACCCTCTTGACAAAAGGCATTTCTGTTGTAAAGCTTTCAGGCAAAGTGTAAATTTTTATTCACAATTTTTTTCTACCCTTTATACACAGCTTTTTACAATCTTATGTTTGGTATATAATGATCCACTCTGTAATTAACAAATCAAATGAATATGCAAGTCATGGATGGTAAATCTAATTTTCTTGAAATGTGACTGCATGTTGTATGCATATCTGATCTGTATTGCTCATGACAAATCAGGCAGAGGCTTCTCAAAACTTGCAAAATTCTGAAGCGCTGTTGGAAAAAGCAGTTGCTCACATAAGTCTTTTCATAAGTCTTAATCACCGCTGTGCCTTAGGATTAACATATAAATTCAGCCTGTCAAGAAAACGCTATGTAGTTTCAGTGAAAGGACAAAGTAAGGTTGTACTGTACTTCAGAGACGTAAATGAATAAGCAGATGAACCACATTACAAATTGAACTGACATTGTAATGTATAGCATTTTAGGGAGTGTGTGTGTGAGAGAGAGAGAGCCATTAAAATGGTGCATCTAATTTTTTTATGTGAAATATATAAAAAAATAGCTCTTAGTTTCCTACTTGCATGCAGTTTCACAATCTCAAATACTCTATTCAATCAAAATCAATATATTGTATGGGAGTTCTACAGAAGGCTCTTGACACTGGTCTTCATGTCCATTGAAAGTGAAAGAACTCTTGTGAAATTCTGATTGAGTGGCAACAGGGGGGTTGGATGGCTCAAAGTACAGTTAGTGCTAAAGTGGAGCCACCTGATGTTGAAATAAGCTGATGAAGCCTAGATAGATCTCTGGGTGCTGAGAGGAGGGAAAGCCATGAGCAGCACTCACCAGACGGCCACAGACATAATAGGCCTGCTGTGTGAGCTTGTGGTCTGTGACCTTGACCTGGCATGTTTGGTGCCGCTAAATGCTGAGGTACTCATGGAAGGTTCCTGTTTTTGGGAGTAATGCTGAGTATCGTAACAGGAAGTGTGCTGTGGCATGAAATGAAAGAGGGAAGCAGGCTCAGTCTACCTTACTCCACAGCCGCCAGTTCTGTCTGAAATGCACCAATCTCCTGGTTTGATCTTGACGAGTGTCTGCCACAGTATTGCTTTGGAGCACTTGAGTGTTTCTTTTAGCCTGCCCGATAGATTACAGGCATTATATTTTGTGATTTTGACTAAAACAGTCCCCATAAGCACAGGTGTTATCTTCTTAAATTGTTTGCTTGAAGGGCAGACATGACTCATTTTAAAAAGGGACTTCTGTGTTCTTCCCATTGAGTGCTGTGCTGTGCTGTACTGTAGCATAAAGACATCTAATGTTCAGCAATACTTTTCCCTCAAATGAGCACTTAACTATTTCCCCTCCTCCCAACCACATTTCATTTGATGTGTTGTGATTACTCTTTGTAGAGGATAAACAACAATGCATTCTGTAATAGCAAAGAGGATTAAAATGCTCTCTCAAGTTTCCCACCCTTATTCAGTACTTATGAGGGTTCAGCTTTCTGGGCCAAAAAAAAAAAACTGACTGTTTTTTGTCAGGGTCTCTGTTGTGCCTCAGTTCATGTCCCATACTGTACACTCTGATCCCGTAACAGTGTTTTCCAATCCGGTCCTCGGGGACCTGCAGACAGTCCGTGTTCTGCAGACAGCCCGTGTTCTGCAGACAGCCCGTGTTCTGCAGACAGCCCGTGTTCTGCAGACAGCCCGTGTTCTGCAGACAGCCCGTGTTCTGCAGACAGCCCGTGTTCTGCAGACAGTCTGTGTGCTTCCTCCCAGCTCCCAAAAACGTGGGTCCTCAAGGACTGGCATGGGAAATGCTGCCCTAACTATTACCCACGTGCCTGGGGGATCAGCAAGCAGCCCTCCACATAGCTGCACCCCGTCTTTCAGCTAAGTGTCTGGGGTAGATTTTAGAGAATCTCAGTCTAGTTTACAGTTAATTAGAAATTTGTTGGTGCCCCTATTTGAGATTTTCCAACCAATTGTTTCTTAATTGTCTGTTTTTCTTTTTCCTGTCTATCGTCTGTCTTTACTGCTTGTTTAAAAGCTAAAATGTTTCAAAAGGGCTTAAACCTGAATGTAACCTAGCATAATTCTTAGTTGCTAATTTTCTGAGGAAATATATTTGTGTTGCTCCAGTTTTTGTCTTTGTGTTTTGTCCTGGCTGGGTGAAGCTGAGGAATGAGATTTGTGTTCACAGTGAACAGCAGCTGAGCCAGTAAATACTGGAATGGCTGACCCTGGGCCAAGGTGCATAACCGTCTTTATTAAATAAATGACATCCTGATGACACTATGGGTCTTTTAACAATACAGAGAACACTTGTCATGTCTGTGGAAGAGAAATACTACTACAAATGCAGTGTATGTGTAAACAATGCAAGGGCACACCTTTCTACACATCCCACAGCTGGGTCAAAGATTGTGATCCTTTTTCAGGATTGGCCTGTCAGTGATTCACCAGCGATACAGCAATAAAGTGGCTGGGTTTTGCATTCTGTTCTGTTCATGGTTTTTCTTTTCCCCTACATGGCTGTGGTTCTATTGATTTATTTAACATAATTCATTATGCTTCACTAACCTACACTGATTTCGGGCAGAGACAGTCAGTGTGACTAGCTTAGGTCTGAACCATTTGTAACTATTATCTTTTATTAAACTTGTGCTCCACTTTGCTTTCAAACACCTACCATAATCAAGGGATGCTTGACGACAACTTTCCGATGTTATTGCTGCACAATGCTGTGAATGATTGCATTACATTTAAATGGTACATTTATTGTTCACAATGACAATGAACTGGTAAAAGTGAAGTGGGAAGTGAAAGGACGACACCTGCAGCTCGCTAAGCCACCTGCGAATCCTCCAGGGTTTGAGATGCAAGCTTCCTCAGAATTATGAGCTTTTCTTTTGCTTCTTTTGAGACCAATAGGATCTCAAAACCCCTTACCTGCTTCTCCATGAAGGAGACTGGTATTTGTAAAAGGTAAATGACTTTCTGACTTTCCCTGCCCCCAACTGAGGGTCCTTTAACTGCATTATGTGTGTGTGAGGGAGAAGAAGTACAGTTCTCCATGTAAATTTTAAAGGATCCAGAGAAGAAGAGTGCAAGCTTCAACGACCGCCTGAAATGTAAGTGATGCATAAAGACTGATGTTCATCTCGCTTCTGAAAGCGGTCAGTCAGAGCTTCTGTCAGCTTGGTATAACCGCTTCGGAAAGTCTTTGTTCCCCTGAATAATTTGTATCTACTTCAGCTGTAGTTTAACCATCCCACATGATTCTATTGTTACCTATTTGGGGTAAAACAAAAAAAATGGCGGAAATCAAGTTGTCTGCCTGTTCCTGAAAACTGCAAATTGTCTTGTTGCTCATTGTCCAGTTGTCTCTCTGTAGCATTCTCATTTAATTTATTTTTCATCAACAGTGATTTTGAAATCATTTGTCATTAAAGGTGCCTCTTTGTTTAACTTCTGTTCCATTTTCGTCACAGAAAAAATGTCGTTGAGTATTTTTCGTCTTAGTTTTGAGACTGCTTAGAAAGGAAGACCTAACTGATGATTTGTGACGTGACGTTCTTTGCGATATGACGTCTGCTGCTTTGTTGGTGTGCACACTGAGAACAGGAATGCCCCCGGTCTCCAACCCTGCTGGAGTTTCCTTGTTTATATGCTGTTTATGCTGTAACATGTTTCCTCTATGTTACCAAGGCAATGGGTAAATGTGAGCATCTGCCCAACAGCCATTGTTTCTGTCACACCATACAGGAGCTTCCTGTACCAGAAAGGTTGGCTGGCAGTGCGGAGGTCACACATGGACATAGTCCCATTCTTCTATTCTCCCGTGACTGTATATTGCCATATTAAGTGTAAATCTGTTTTACCCACAGCTGACGTCTTTCAGGTGAGCAAACTGCCAAACACTTCACAGAAACCCTGATGGCTGCTTCTCGTCAGTTTTGGTCTCTGTGGTTTTCCTGCTCTGACCAGAAACGGCGCAGCAAACCAGGCAAGCCTAACATGAGTGTCACCGGAGACCCCATGTCACCTAGGATGACCTAGCTGTCATGTGAGTGGCCTAGGTCACGAGAGAGAAAGGGCTCTTACTCGGCGCCAACTTCAAAAATGCAGCTGCTGTTAAAATGTTTCCCTCGCCCATAGCACCTAGCGGCCTGTGACTGACGTGTCTCAACTTGTTCTTACTGAACTATCTGATAACGTGATACGCGCCACTGAAGAAATTTTGGGGGAAAATGTATTAACTGAGGAAATGCAGACAGCTGGGGCTCGAAGCAAACCCACAAGGCTTCCTGTTGAGCTTCTCTGCAGCATCAACCTGCTTTTGGGGAGTGGTAACTTGTCATTCAGTTCCTGTCTTCCAGGCATGAAAAGTCCAAATAATGAGACTGGTTTTGCAGAAGTGGATCACCCATTTCTGTCCTGATGTGCTGCCGGTATACGTGCATACGAATACGTCCCAGGAAACGCGCTGCTTCCATCTCCCACACACTGTGACAGTTGTCCTGTGGTGCCCCTCTCAGTGGACTGCTCCGCTCCTCCGGCCCTCCCCAGGGTGACGGCCCACCATCTCTGACACCTTTCACTGCATCTCTTTGGCAGTTAAGTTCCTGCAGTATTTGTGGCTAGAAGCCTATTGATAACGACAGTTGTGTGTTAGTTACTGCTTGTAATTTTCTCTTATTACATAATTATTTGGACTTGTTCTCTAAGAGTGCAATCAAGGCTTTGTTAAATGAGCCATATCTGAATTTATATAATCTACTCTTAGGCCCGTCTCAAACCTTCCGGTGTCAGAAATTTCGACATGTTTCACCAGAAGCTGTCTATCTTTGCACAGTCCAACAATGTTCAGATCCCGCCACGGCAGAGAAACAACATTTAGCAGAATGATGAATGACTTGCTCCCATCCTCTGACTCTGGTAATGAAAAGTGCCACACAATGAAAATCTGACTTTACCGTGGCATTGTTGAATAAAGAGAGTTCGGTATATGGAAGTGACAAACTGAATCTCAAACAGTTGTCTTGTCTTTTAAATATAAATCCCGCATTTGTAAAAGAAGGTGGTAAAACGGGTTGATTCAAAAATCAAGGACTGTAGCAGTGTTAACCACGTCCCAAAATTTAACATACAGCAGGCCGGTGAACCTGCACAAGCTGTAACATTTATTTTCTCTCTCGAGGGGCGTAGTGCCTAGTTTCCACCTGGATGGGAAGACATATATACTGATAGCCATTTATGTAAGGTGATTTATTATTAACTATAGTAGGCTAAGAAAGTACGACCTTTTCGGGGGTATATTCCCCAAAACCTCCAGCTGACCCCCATGTCGACCAATAGCACATCCATGGACAAATCGTTACACTCGCATACAAACATGCATATATAGGTATACATCCACACTTACCTCTAAGCCACACACAGGCACACACGCATAAATACATACATATATAGGTATACATCCACACTTACCTCTAAGCCACACACAGGCACACACGCATAAATACATACATATATAGGTATACATCCACACTTACCTCTAAGCCACACACAGGCACACACGCATAAATACATACATATATAGGTATACATCCACACTTACCTCTAAGCCACACACAGGCATACACGCATAAATACATACATATATAGGTATACATCCACACTTACCTCTAAGCCACACACAGGCACACACGCATAAATACATACATATATAGGTATACATCCACACTTACCTCTAAGCCACACAGGCACACACGCATAAATACATACATATATAGGTATACATCCACACTTACCTCTAAGCCACACAGGCACACACGCATAAATACATACATATATAGGTATACATCCACACTTACCTCTAAGCCGCACACAGGCACACACGCATAAATACATACATATATAGGTATACATCCACACTTACCTCTAAGCCGCACACACGCATAAATACATACATATATAGGTATACATCCACACTTACCTCTAAGCCACACAGGCACACACGCATAAATACATACATATATAGGTATACATCCACACTTACCTCTAAGCCACACAGGCACACACACGCATAAATACATACATATATAGGTATACATCCACACTTACCTCTAAGCCACACAGGCACACACACGCATAAATACATACATATATAGGTATACATCCACACTTACCTCTAAGCCACACACAGGCACACACACGCATAAATACATACATATATAGGTATACATCCACACTTACCTCTAAGCCACACAGGCACACACGCATAAATACATACATATATAGGTATACATCCACACTTACCTCTAAGCCACACAGGCACACACGCATAAATACATACATATATAGGTATACATCCACACTTACCTCTAAGCCACACAGGCACACACGCATAAATACATACATATATAGGTATACATCCACACTTACCTCTAAGCCACACACAGGCACACACACGCATAAATACATACATATATAGGTATACATCCACACTTACCTCTAAGCCACACAGGCACACACGCATAAATACATACATATATAGGTATACATCCACACTTACCTCTAAGCCACACAGGCACACACGCATAAATACATACATATATAGGTATACATCCACACTTACCTCTAAGCCACACAGGCACACACGCATAAATACATACATATATAGGTATACATCCACACTTACCTCTAAGCCACACACAGGCACACACGCATAAATACATACATATATAGGTATACATCCACACTTACCTCTAAGCCACACACAGGCACACACACGCATAAATACATACATATATAGGTATATATCCACACTTACCTCTAAGCCACACAGGCACACACGCATAAATACATACATATATAGGTATACATCCACACTTACCTCTAAGCCACACAGGCACACACACGCATAAATACATACATATATAGGTATACATCCACACTTACCTCTAAGCCACACACAGGCACACACACGCATAAATACATACATATATAGGTATACATCCACACTTACCTCTAAGCCACACACAGGCACACACGCATAAATACATACATATATAGGTATACATCCACACTTACCTCTAAGCCACACAGGCACACACGCATAAATACATACATATATAGGTATACATCCACACTTACCTCTAAGCCGCACACACGCATAAATACATACATATATAGGTATACATCCACACTTACCTCTAAGCCACACACAGGCACACACACGCATAAATACATACATATATAGCTATACATCCACACTTACCTCTAAGCCACACACAGGCACACACGCATAAATACATACATATATAGGTATACATCCACACTTACCTCTAAGCCACACACACGCATAAATACATACATATATAGGTATACATCCACACTTACCTCTAAGCCACACACAGGCACACACGCATAAATACATACATATATAGGTATACATCCACACTTACCTCTAAGCCACATACAGGCATAAATACATACATATATAGATATACATCCACACTTACCTCTAAGCCACACACAGGCACACACGCATAAATACATACATATATAGGTATACATCCACACTTACCTCTAAGCCACACACAGGCACACACACGCATAAATACATACATATATAGGTATACATCCACACTTACCTCTAAGCCACATACAGGCATAAATACATACATATATAGGTATACATCCACACTTACCTCTAAGCCACATACACGCATAAATACATACATATATAGGTATACATCCACACTTACCTCTAAGCCACATACACGCATAAATACATACATATATAGGTATACATCCACACTTACCTCTAAGCCACACACAGGCACACACATGCATAAATACATACATATATAGGTATACATCCACACTTACCTCTAAGCCACACAGGCACACACGCATAAATACATACATATATAGGTATACATCCACACATACCTCTAAGCCACATACACGCATAAATACATACATATATAGGTATACATCCACACTTACCTCTAAGCCACATACACGCATAAATACATATATAGGTATACATCCACACTTACCTCTAAGCCACATACAGGCATAAATACATACATATATAGGTATACATCCACACTTACCTCTAAGCCACACAGGCACACACGCAAAAATACATACATATATAGGTATACATCCACACTTACCTCTAAGCCACACACAGGCACACACACGCATAAATACATACATATATAGGTATACATCCACACTTACCTCTAAGCCACACACAGGCACACACGCATAAATACATACATATATAGGTATACATCCACACTTACCTCTAAGCCACACAGGCACACACACGCATAAATACATACATATATAGGTATACATCCACACTTACCTCTAAGCCACATACAGGCATAAATACATACATATATAGATATACATCCACACTTACCTCTAAGCCACACACAGGCACACACGCATAAATACATACATATATAGGTATACATCCACACTTACCTCTAAGCCACACACAGGCACACACACGCATAAATACATACATATATAGGTATACATCCACACTTACCTCTAAGCCACATACAGGCATAAATACATACATATATAGGTATACATCCACACTTACCTCTAAGCCACATACACGCATAAATACATACATATATAGGTATACATCCACACTTACCTCTAAGCCACATACACGCATAAATACATACATATATAGGTATACATCCACACTTACCTCTAAGCCACACACAGGCACACACATGCATAAATACATACATATATAGGTATACATCCACACTTACCTCTAAGCCACACAGGCACACACGCATAAATACATACATATATAGGTATACATCCACACATACCTCTAAGCCACATACACGCATAAATACATACATATATAGGTATACATCCACACTTACCTCTAAGCCACATACACGCATAAATACATATATAGGTATACATCCACACTTACCTCTAAGCCACATACAGGCATAAATACATACATATATAGGTATACATCCACACTTACCTCTAAGCCACACAGGCACACACGCAAAAATACATACATATATAGGTATACATCCACACTTACCTCTAAGCCACACACAGGCACACACACGCATAAATACATACATATATAGGTATACATCCACACTTACCTCTAAGCCACACACAGGCATACACGCATAAATACATACATATATAGGTATACATCCACACTTACCTCTAAGCCACACAGGCACACACACGCATAAATACATACATATATAGGTATACATCCACACTTACCTCTAAGCCACATACAGGCATAAATACATACATATATAGGTATACATCCACACTTACCTCTAAGCCACATACAGGCATAAACACATACATATATAGGTATACATCCACACTTACCTCTAAGCCACATACAGGCATAAATACATACATATATAGGTATACATCCACACTTACCTCTAAGCCACACACAGGCACACACGCATAAATACATACATATATAGGTATACATCCACACTTACCTCTAAGCCACACACACGCATAAATACATACATATATAGGTATACATCCACACTTACCTCTAAGCCACACACAGGCACACACACGCATAAATACATACATATATAGGTATACATCCACACTTACCTCTAAGCCACACACAGGCACACACACGCATAAATACATACATATATAGGTATACATCCACACTTACCTCTAAGCCACATACAGGCATAAATACATACATATATAGGTATACATCCACACTTACCTCTAAGCCACACACAGGCACACACGCATAAATACATACATATATAGGTATACATCCACACTTACCTCTAAGCCACACAGGCACACACACGCATAAATACATACATATATAGGTATACATCCACACTTACCTCTAAGCCACATACAGGCATAAATACATACATATATAGGTATACATCCACACTTACCTCTAAGCCACATACAGGCATAAACACATACATATATAGGTATACATCCACACTTACCTCTAAGCCACATACAGGCATAAATACATACATATATAGATATACATCCACACTTACCTCTAAGCCACACACAGGCACACACGCATAAATACATACATATATAGGTATACATCCACACTTACCTCTAAGCCACACACAGGCACACACACGCATAAATACATACATATATAGGTATACATCCACACTTACCTCTAAGCCACATACAGGCATAAATACATACATATATAGGTATACATCCACACTTACCTCTAAGCCACATACACGCATAAATACATACATATATAGGTATACATCCACACTTACCTCTAAGCCACATACACGCATAAATACATACATATATAGGTATACATCCACACTTACCTCTAAGCCACACACAGGCACACACATGCATAAATACATACATATATAGGTATACATCCACACTTACCTCTAAGCCACACAGGCACACACGCATAAATACATACATATATAGGTATACATCCACACATACCTCTAAGCCACATACACGCATAAATACATACATATATAGGTATACATCCACACTTACCTCTAAGCCACATACAGGCATAAATACATACATATATAGGTATACATCCACACTTACCTCTAAGCCACATACACGCATAAATACATACATATATAGGTATACATCCACACTTACCTCTAAGCCACATACACGCATAAATACATACATATATAGGTATACATCCACACTTACCTCTAAGCCACACACAGGCACACACATGCATAAATACATACATATATAGGTATACATCCACACTTACCTCTAAGCCACACAGGCACACACGCATAAATACATACATATATAGGTATACATCCACACATACCTCTAAGCCACATACACGCATAAATACATACATATATAGGTATACATCCACACTTACCTCTAAGCCACATACACGCATAAATACATATATAGGTATACATCCACACTTACCTCTAAGCCACATACAGGCATAAATACATACATATATAGGTATACATCCACACTTACCTCTAAGCCACACAGGCACACACGCAAAAATACATACATATATAGGTATACATCCACACTTACCTCTAAGCCACACACAGGCACACACACGCATAAATACATACATATATAGGTATACATCCACACTTACCTCTAAGCCACACACAGGCATACACGCATAAATACATACATATATAGGTATACATCCACACTTACCTCTAAGCCACACAGGCACACACACGCATAAATACATACATATATAGGTATACATCCACACTTACCTCTAAGCCACATACAGGCATAAATACATACATATATAGGTATACATCCACACTTACCTCTAAGCCACATACAGGCATAAACACATACATATATAGGTATACATCCACACTTACCTCTAAGCCACATACAGGCATAAATACATACATATATAGGTATACATCCACACTTACCTCTAAGCCACACACAGGCACACACGCATAAATACATACATATATAGGTATACATCCACACTTACCTCTAAGCCACACACACGCATAAATACATACATATATAGGTATACATCCACACTTACCTCTAAGCCACACACAGGCACACACACGCATAAATACATACATATATAGGTATACATCCACACTTACCTCTAAGCCACACAGGCACACACACGCATAAATACATACATATATAGGTATACATCCACACTTACCTCTAAGCCACATACAGGCATAAATACATACATATATAGGTATACATCCACACTTACCTCTAAGCCACATACAGGCATAAACACATACATATATAGGTATACATCCACACTTACCTCTAAGCCACATACAGGCATAAATACATACATATATAGGTATACATCCACACTTACCTCTAAGCCACACACAGGCACACACGCATAAATACATACATATATAGGTATACATCCACACTTACCTCTAAGCCACACACACGCATAAATACATACATATATAGGTATACATCCACACTTACCTCTAAGCCACACACAGGCACACACACGCATAAATACATACATATATAGGTATACATCCACACTTACCTCTAAGCCACACACAGGCACACACGCATAAATACATACATATATAGGTATACATCCACACTTACCTCTAAGCCACATACAGGCATAAATACATACATATATAGGTATACATCCACACTTACCTCTAAGCCACACACAGGCACACACGCATAAATACATACATATATAGGTATACATCCACACTTACCTCTAAGCCACACACAGGCACACACGCATAAATACATACATATATAGGTATACATCCACACTTACCTCTAAGCCACACACAGGCACACACACGCATAAATACATACATATATAGGTATACATCCACACTTACCTCTAAGCCACATACAGGCATAAATACATACATATATAGGTATACATCCACACTTACCTCTAAGCCACATACACGCATAAATACATACATATATAGGTATACATCCACACTTACCTCTAAGCCACATACACGCATAAATACATACATATATAGGTATACATCCACACTTACCTCTAAGCCACACACAGGCATAAATACATACATATATAGGTATACATCCACACTTACCTCTAAGCCACATACACGCATAAATACATACATATATAGGTATACATCCACACTTACCTCTAAGCCACATACACGCATAAATACATACATATATAGGTATACATCCACACTTACCTCTAAGCCACACACAGGCACACACACGCATAAATACATACATATATAGGTATACATCCACACTTACCTCTAAGCCACACAGGCACACACGCATAAATACATACATATATAGGTATACATCCACACTTACCTCTAAGCCACATACACGCATAAATACATACATATATAGGTATACATCCACACTTACCTCTAAGCCACATACACACATAAATACATACATATATAGGTATACATCCACACTTACCTCTAAGCCACATACAGGCATAAATACATACATATATAGGTATACATCCACACTTACCTCTAAGCCACACACAGGCACACACACGCATAAATACATACATATATAGGTATACATCCACACTTACCTCTAAGCCACACACAGGCACACACGCATAAATACATACATATATAGGTATACATCCACACTTACCTCTAAGCCACACAGGCACACACGCATAAATACATACATATATAGGTATACATCCACACTTACCTCTAAGCCACACACAGGCACACACACGCATAAATACATACATATATAGGTATACATCCACACTTACCTCTAAGCCACATACAGGCATAAATACATACATATATAGGTATACATCCACACTTACCTCTAAGCCACATACAGGCATAAACACATACATATATAGGTATACATCCACACTTACCTCTAAGCCACATACAGGCATAAATACATACATATATAGGTATACATCCACACTTACCTCTAAGCCACACAGGCACACACACGCATAAATACATACATATATAGGTATACATCCACACTTACCTCTAAGCCACATACAGGCATAAATACATACATATATAGGTATACATCCACACTTACCTCTAAGCCACACACAGGCACACACACGCATAAATACATACATATATAGGTATACATCCACACTTACCTCTAAGCCACACACAGGCACACACACGCATAAATACATACATATATAGGTATACATCCACACTTACCTCTAAGCCACACACAGGCACACACACGCATAAATACATACATATATAGGTATACATCCACACTTACCTCTAAGCCACACAGGCACACACACGCATAAATACATACATATATAGGTATACATCCACACTTACCTCTAAGCCACACACAGGCACACACACACATAAATACATACATATATAGGTATACATCCACACTTACCTCTAAGCCACACACAGGCACACACGCATAAATACATACATATATAGGTATACATCCACACTTACCTCTAAGCCACACACAGGCACACACGCATAAATACATACATATATAGGTATACATCCACACTTACCTCTAAGCCACACACAGGCATAAATACATACATATATAGGTATACATCCACACTTACCTCTAAGCCACATACAGGCATAAACACATACATATATAGTTATACATCCACACTTACCTCTAAGCCACATACAGGCATAAACACATACATATATAGGTATACATCCACACTTACCTCTAAGCCACACACAGGCACACACGCATAAATACATACATATATAGGTATACATCCACTCTTGATGGTCCTGGATGGTGCCTTGTCAGTCTCTGTCCTGGCACAGGGCCCACTTTGTGGGCCATAACTGTGTGGCTTCCACATCCAGCACATTCGGTAATGAGTCACAGAGTCCCCATCTTAGAAAATGATATCCTCTGAAATTTAATTGAAAGCCCAGAAAATCAGCCAAAGAACTGTCTGGGAAAATGCTACTGTGCTGCCGGTCGCCTTGAGGGGGTTGTTGTGTGGGACAGAATAAGAGCAGTGCTTGCAGTCAGAGGAGAAAACACATTTATCACATTCCCCAGCAGGTATTACATAAACACAGTGCTACAGCTTGTCCCCCTGCCTGTCTGGGGTTAGGAGGGAGTCTCACTGCTTCAGTGTCCAGTTTGCTGCTGCCTGTGTTGCTTTGGATGGAAGCACTTACTGAAAAACCATGATTGTACAGTAAAGAAAAACCACGTGATGTGCGATTCATGAACCTCGGCGCTGCATTGCTACTGATTTTCAAGCTCTTGGTAACATTTCTGCTCTCTGTGAGGGAAAAAGCAGCTGTAGTTTTCGTTATCTTGTGAAAAGACCAGGCAGAAAACAGTCAGAAAGTCCAGTATGGAAAAAGGGGGGGGGGGCAGTGTGTTTCTGAGCTCTCTGGGTAATCGCTACGGCCAGAAATAACTGATGAATGTGGCCTGTGGCGCTGTCACATCTTTCGCTAGGAGCTGAATGTCAGGTGGGCTTGTTCTTCTTTGGAACGTCGTCATTATTAATGTTATTACTACACACTCACATTAGGGCGTCTTCCTCCAGGGCTACATTGTTTCGGGCAAATTAATATAAAAATGAGGATGGAACAGTTTCTAGTTACAGAGCCTGAGATGTCTGCTGAATCTGCAGAGGATCCTCCAGGGGTGTCAGCATTCACCGGCTCCGTGAGTCACGCTCGCCGCTGGGGACGCGGCACCTTTCTCGCGTTGATGCCCGTCACGTCCGTAGCCAGAAATAAATTTCGGCGGGGGGTGGGTTACATGCCTGATGCCCGTGGCTTTCAGGATACCGGCACAGCAATATCGCTGCTGATTCAGGAAACAGCTGCCCCACGAAAATGCAGTGTGAAGGCGGGGTCTAATACTCCACAGAGAGCTGACAGAATGCAGTGTGCAGGCGGGGTCTAATACTCCACAGAGAGCTGACAGAATGCAGTGTGCAGGCGGGGTCTAATACTCCACAGAGAGCTGACAGAATGCAGTGTGAAGGCGGGGTCTGATACTCCACAGAGAGCTGACAGAATGCAGTGTGCAGGCGGGGTCTAATACTCCACAGAGAACTGACAGAATGCAGTGTGCAGGCGGGGTCTGATACTCCACAGAGAGCTGACAGAATGCAGTGTGCAGGCGGGGTCTGATACTCCACAGAGAGCTGACAGAATGCAGTGTGCAGGCGGGGTCTGATACTCCACAGAGAGCTGACAGAATGCAGTGTGCAGGCGGGGTCTGATACTCCACAGAGAGCTGACAGAATGCAGTGTGCAGGCGGGGTCTGATACTCCACAGAGAGCTGACAGAATGCAGTGTGCAGGCGGGGTCTGATACTCCACAGAGAGCTGACAGAATGCAGTGTGCAGGCGGGGTCTGATACTCCACAGAGAGCTGACAGAATGCAGTGTGCAGGCGGGGTCTGATACTCCACAGAGAGCTGACAGAATGCAGTGTGCAGGCGGGGTCTGATACTCCACAGAGAGCTGACAGAATGCAGTGTGCAGGCGGGGTCTGATACTCCACAGAGAGCTGACAGAATGCAGTGTGCAGGCGGGGTCTGATACTCCACAGAGAGCTGACAGAACGCAACATCCAGAGGAGGAACCGCCTCTGCTGCCAAAAGTGGACCCACATGACCCAAGACGTTCTAAACGCTCTCAGTATGGCAACCTCCACATGCCCCACGATTACAATTTACCACAGCCAACAGTAATTACTGATGGGAAGGATGCCCAGCCACAGAGTCCTACGGGTAAAGGGTTTCGGGTAAGTGTGGGGGGTGAAACTGAGGTTAGATGTAATTGACTGGCATCCTGCTTTATCCATGTGTCTTTATGTAGAGCTGAGGCGCACAGTATGGGCGCTAAACTCGTTACTCATACAGTCCGCCAGCAGGTGGCGATATACATCTACATTTACTTGCTTATCTTACAGTTTTTTCCCACATGATATAAGCGGAGTTTATGTAGCAGCTCCGGTTAAAACCTGCAGCAGACTTCATGCTCTTAACCAGAGTGCCGTCCGCTTTCCTATGAAAGATACACAACAGGCAACAATGTAGCTTCCTAACTGGGGGCTGTTATTGCTGCTTCCCAGCTTAACATCCTTCCTGGTTGGTAGAAAACTTGGCACAACTACAGTAAATACATATAACAGAAAACGCATGTTTTTCATATGCCACTGAATTTTCATTGGATTAGATTTCCTGGGTGTGGGCAAGTTAAGATGTTTCTTTATTCCGGCTCTGAGCTACATAACAGGTCAAGCATTGTGCCTTTTTGCAACTATGATTAAGCAAATACTTTGTCAACAGACTGACAATTTACAAGACTTACTGACAAAGACTTGGATTGTCTGCTGGATTTCTTGTCCCCACAGATTAAGGTGGAACATCTGGCTTCTATTTTGGCAGCAAAAATGTCAAACTCATTCACTGATGCTGGTACAAGCAAGGAAACTGGCAAAAGCAGACCTCTATTAACTTCCCGGAAAAACAAAAAAGGAAGGATCTGGAAATTACTGTCTTCACTGAACTCTTAAAATATATTATTATATTAATTGGCATTGAAGCATCAATGAATTACAAAATCTCCTGTATGGAAGAGCTGCCTCATAGGAAACAAAATACAGAAAATGTCTTTTATAAATATTAATAAATGGTGAAGCTGAAGTATTTCAGCAGGGAAATCCAGTCAGGGGGGCCAGGGTATTTGATCCCTAGTCAAATTAGAAATCTATACATATGAATTATTAACTCCAACCGAAAGGATTATCAATCTCCCTCCCTGCTCTTGTGGCAACAGCAATTTGCAGTTTTCTTTTATAACCATTTCAGAGGACAGCTGTAATGGAATGAGTTCTGAATTCAGCTTCATAACTGGGACTTGTCAAATTCTTCAGTTCTTTAGATTTCATTACAATGAAGAAATACAAACTGGACATATAATTTTGTGAAAACAAGTGATTTCATATTTGACAAATATTTCATGAAATAAGTCATAAAATGAAGTAAACAGATAAGCTTAAAAAGAATCACACTAATTAAGCATAAAATAAGCGGTTTAAACTGTAAAGGTGTACATTAAATAACAGCTGGTAAAATGAAAAAACAGTCACATTTATGGACAAATGACTCTGGTGGTATAATCGCACCAAGCTGTGAATTACGTAACAATCATTTTAAAACTGCCACGCTCTTCATGCTGCATTATAAATGACCATCGTCAAGTATAAATTAAGGATAAACACACTTCGCTGTTGGGAATGACGTAACGGACGACTGGGAATGACCTGAGTAAAGCTGCAGCGGCCTCTGCTGGAAGAATGCGGTACTGGAGCTGCCACATTCAAATGACCTGCCACCATCCAGAAATTACAGCCGATGCCACATATGCGTATTAGGGAAAGCTCTGAAACAGCAGCTCCTATACTAGGCGAAAACAAAGGTAATAAATAGCTGGTTTTCATTACTGTTACAGGCATGGAATAATATTGTAATGTTGGTATTATGGCCATTAAAATAGCAGTCACATGAGACTGAGCAGTCTGTCATTTTCACCAGTCCTCACCGTAATATAGAGCAGACTGTGTTTGTCTCTGTCTTTCATTACCTGCTCACTAGCGCCACCCTGGACACTGTCTGCTGTGAGTCTTGCAGTAGGTGAGGGATGACTATATATATCTTGTCTGTGACCAAGATGTCCGCTGCACTGCTCATAAATAATTTACACACCGATTATGTGCGATGCAGGACTCACGGGAGCCCAAATCACTGAGCAATGGGGGCCGTCATGTGACCCACCATTCTCAACTTCTGTCACCCTTATGGGCTCCAAAGCCACTGGACAGAGAGAGACACTCAGTCCCCAGGTTGCAGTTACCAACCGGACAGCAGAACGGGGTCTGGAAAGTCTGCTGGTAAGAGCTGTATCTGCAGTGCAGCCGCCGGTCCGGTCTGTGGCACCACAACCCAGTGACCCATGTGTGCTGCTGTACTGCATTCAGCCGGTCTGTGGGGTCTGTGGAGTCTGTGGTTATATATCTACCCTGTAGCACACCTGGAAGGTCAGAAGAGAGGAAAAAAAAAATGGCTGCTTTCAGCAATGAGCACAATCAGCCAAATCAGGACACAGACAAACGCCATGATTATGCAGCACAGAGGGATCTGAAATACGATTTGCGGCCTCAAAGGCCATCAGCTCATAGCTGATACTTTGTGAGGCCTTTTCAAAGGAAATAACTAATGATGCAACTATTATGTCTCGTTTTAATGGCTCCTGCGGCATTTCAGAAGGCTGTGAATGCTTTTTGTTTTTACAGGTTTATGGAAAGGTTTTTTCCTCATTGGGCCCAAACAATCAAGTTTCACAGCTTTTATAAACGCCAGCAGCTTTACATGCAACTTCCCAAGCTCTGCTGGCAGCTATGAGAATGTGGTGCATGTTTAGGGCACAGCACTGCAGAATCGCTACGCATCGCCTTTTTTTTATATCTGAAGTTTCCATCCGTGATCAGATGCGGCGATGCCCTGCATGCACTGAGCATGGGAAGCAGCGTGCGGTCACATGACCCAGAGAGGGCCATGTGACCCAGTAAGCCCACAAGCAGCAAAGGCAGAAACCACATGTTACAAAGGTTACCTGCTGGCGGGCCGTGGCTGAGTGAGCGCCGCGCCAAACAGAAGCACATGAAGACAGAATTTTTCCTTTTGTCGCCGAACGTCGCTTTTTTATCAAAGAGACAGGCGGCCCCCACAACAGAGTCCGCGCCATGAGATGGAGGAGCAGACTGCTGCAGACGCTCACTGTCCTTCAGGCTGTCAGCCTCTTCCAAGGTAAGAGGCTCCGGCTGAGCTGCCGCATCCCTCAGGTCAGACCACGACGGACAGGCGGCTCGCCTGGGTGTCATGCAGCCCGGCTCTGATCGATCAAGGTAAGGGGAGCTGCCTCTTCTGTCTACTGATGGTTTTCAGCAAATCATTAACCTGGGTTTGTAGCTGTTGACACAGACGAAATCACACAAACAACCAGTCAGTGGTCAGTGGATAACAGGAGAAGAAGGATCCAATGTTCCGGCAATTTTGTGCTTTTCGTTTAGTTCAGATGGTAAATTTTAATACTTCGCTTTCATTAAACACTGATATTATCAAAGCAGAGACAGACACTGAGCGGGTCGGCAGTGTAACCATAAACAAAGTGCTTTGTTAAACATGCCACATCCCCTGCATGTCAATTAATTTATCCTCCATTGCCGAAATCTGAAATAGCATGGCTCTGTGCTGCGTCCAGTGCAGGTGACACACACAAACACTGGTGCCTGGAGGTTATTTTTAAAGACAAACCGCACATCTGGCTCGTAAAGCAAGTCCAGTGACCTGGATTCAAATCCAATTCAGAACCCAAAGGGAATTCCTTAAATTATTGTGCTAAATATTTTTTTTTTAAATAGTTTCCATATTTTACAGAGCATCCAAAATAACTTCGAGTGCATGTTTGAAGCGATACTTTAAACTCGGTAAACTTTAAAAACACACCTGAGATTAACTGCAACATATGTATCGGTGGCAGGTAATAGGTTTGGTAGCAATTTAAAAATTTGCGACATCGGAATGAACAGAGAAGTTGTTTCCGTTCAATGGACCGGAAGAGAAAAAGAATGGGTATTCCTACTTGAAGAATTTTTATGTGTTTTTATTTATATTTTTGCTTTAAACTTGTACCTTTAAATACTTCATTTAGTTTGCAATTTTTAAATATATATATTTGTAAATATATATATATATATTATTTGGGGAAATTCCTACATGGTTAGACACCACTGAACACATCTTCCTCAAAGTAATTAGCTGGAAAGTGCTGGAATTTCACAAAAAAGAGTAAAAGAAAACTGAGTATAGCGTGGTGAGAATCCTTAATGAAATACTGGATAAGTTCAGGATGGACTGAGTACGGGGGGAAGGTCCTTTGGGGAAGAACAAGCGAGTGTTATAACTGACTGCTGCTTTCACTGAGGCCTGAGGCACGCTTAGCACTCTCTGGTGATATAACCAGGACGACCACAGATGGGACACTCAGTCTGACCGCCGCGGAGCGTGTGAGCGTATCTGCGTGTATCATGGCCACTCTTCTCCGCCGTGCTTTCTGCCGGCCCCCCTGGGCACGTTAGCGAGCGCCAGCCCTCATCAAGGCATCGATTACACTCCACAAAGTACTGAACACGCAGAATACCCTGAATTCTGCCCAGACTGAGTCAGTGACTGAGAAATTGGCACCGGATTTGCCGTGCGTCCACATGGACCCAAACGTGTGCATCCTGCCTTCCTCGGGAATGAGACAGCAGCAGCTCTGCTTATTCAAACTGTTATTAACTTCTCAGTTTAAAACGAGTCAAAGCATGAATACATAAAAACATATTAATATATAAAATAAACTGCAAACCCTAATCCTAATTTTAAAAATCACACTCAACAGGATTTTAATAGTTAACAGGTGAAAATATGTATGTTAATTAAACGTTCAAGTCATTGAAGTGTAAATTTGGTTTAAAAAAACATCCAATGTTGACAAAAATCTAAGACATAGTAATCCATAGAGAAACTGGAAGTCAGATGTTTTCCGACGTAAAAATGAAATCCGAAGGTGACAGAATGTGACGGCGACAGGCCAGCTGAGCCGCGGGAACTCCGGGATGCGTGGCAGGTCCACATCAGACCCCCTGTGGCCTGCAAACGCTGGGCTTCTCGTTAGCTACGTCTAACAGAGTACCTAAGGGGAGGTCCGCTCAAAGGAGAAATGGCACAAAGCTCATTCTCGACGATTTTACCGATAAACATGGCAGCTCTTGGCTCCCTTGCCTGGATTATACCGATCTTTGTGACAATGCTGCTTCTTACGGCCTTGCGTGGCACCATGTCGGCTGCCGGTCTGGGCACAGACTGTCCTGTTTGCGTAATGGGACACCGATACCTGCTGAGCATGGACATAAAGAGAGCCTTAAACTCAAGTCCCAGATAAATGGGTTTGAGTGGATTGATAAAGAGCATTTTGTGGTAATGATGAATCACTGGACTGTATAAGCAAATAGGTAGTTGTGTTGCCATAGCAGGGTGTTCATTTATCACATGGAGTGTGACATTTTTCTGACAAAATGAAAACTACTGGTGCAACGGACTGTAGCTGATCCATGATCTGTGCGCACCCCCCACCCAGGTCCGGCAAGCACGTGAACTGAGGACCAATTACAAAGTTTAATCACAATAGTGTGAAATATACAGGGTAGGTCAAAAGTAGGTATACACTTTTCATTTTACAAAGTAAGGTTTTTATTTTACAATGTTATTATTTAAAGTAGCTGTAGAGTTTTTGTTTTACATTGATTGGGTCATGTTTAGTCTCTTAGGTGTTTGAAATGTCCTCTGTTAATGTTACATTCCTGATACATTAATGATACATTCCTGATACATTAATGATACATTCCTGCAGCCCGTCCCTGACACTGACACACTTTAGGTACCTTGAGAACACCTGCACCTTTCCACCGCATTAGATTGGGTGACTTGCCAGCATAGACTGGCCACCACACTCACCTGACCTGGACTTGGTAAAGCAGAAAAAGCAGAATGTTTTTGAGAGGAAGCCCTACACAGTGGATTAATCGAAGGCCTTCACCTAGTAAGCATTTGTAGACATTGATGCTACCCGGGATTTGTGTGCCACAGCGTCAGCGACAGGCTCTAGTAAACAGCAACGTTGACGGAGGACATTTCGAATTCCTAAGAGACTAAACGTGACCCAACGAGTACTGTAAATAAAAAACTGTGTACCTACTTTAAGCGATAACTGTGTAAAATGAAAACTTTGTACCTACTTTAAGCGATAACTGTGTAAAATAAAAACTCTACACCTACTTTAAGCGATAACTGTGTAAAATAAAAAAACTGTGTACCTACTTTAAGCGATAACTGTGTAAAATAAAAACTCTACACCTACTTTAAGCGATAACTTTGTAAAATAAAAACTGTGTACCTACTTTAAGCGATAACTGTGTAAAATAAAAAAACTGTGTACCTACTTTAAAAGATAACTTTGTAAAATAAAAACTCTACACCTACTGTTGGCCCACGCTGTAGTTTTACTGTCGCTGTTATTTTTTTAAGTAATAATTCACTAAATCTCAACGCTACAGAAGTTCATAGAGGACTTGCATTCAGAGCCTGAAATTCATTTTTCATAATGAGCTCATGGGGGGATCTTCACATTTTTGGTGGGAATGCAATTAAAAAAAGATCCAGTAGCATTTCTAGTGGAATCCAGCTCCCTTTTTCTCTGGACAAACGCAGCGGACATCTTGGTCACAGACATGATCTGATGTGTAATTACAATTCTGGTTTTCCAGAGAAAACTTTCGTTTTTTTGTGATCTCGAGAAAACAACTTCGGCTACGGTGAGATCATAAGAAAACATAACAAGACAGAAAAAGATAATGATGGATGTTCTCTGTGGACTTCCGTACGATGTGGAGTTGCAGTGAAGATACAGACAAAGCAGCCGTGTGTTCGTGTGAATGAAGCATATTAGAAATTCCCTGCTTTACGTTCTTTAGGCAATAAATGGAAAGCAACATTGTCTCCTTTCAGTCTCGATCCAATCCGTGACTGAAACACCATGATCCCAAACCATGAGTTTTTCCTTACAAAAATGGTTGGAAATGTGACCTGTGCTCTTTGACACGCATCTATATGTGGAATGACTGGCATTAAGGTTGTTCTGTCGGTGCTGTAGTGTCACCAACATGTCTTCATCAACACGCCCTTCAACCTGGAAGTCAGTAACTTTGAAATACATGGATGTTATTCCTGGGCATTCTTCTGTTGGAATAAAATGTCCTTTTAGGTGATGAATGTTTTGAACCATTCACTCTGTTCATGATTAAAGGCGTGTGATTCTGTTCTAGACAAGCAAAATGCTGAACAGAAGAGCCAGACATACAGTACCAGGTTGAGATTCACATCTTACATGACTGTTCTGGCCTTTCCATCGTAGATATATCCACATAGCTGAAAATTATTATTTTTGGATATAAAATATTCTTTGTTTTAAAAATATTTAAAATATTAAAAATTTTACTTCCTGAACATCTGATTAAATAGGACTGATCAGACAATTAATTTCAAATTAAACCCGTCAATAATAAGTAACAGAATGGTACCACTTTCTGTGTACGCCTCAGTATTTTTCGACATGATTTTCTTACCTGTCCCAGAAGTCATACAAACAATGATTTTGTTTGGTAAGCTTTTCCCCCCCCATCTATACGTATGAACTAGCACTTGGAATGCTTAACAGAAACTATTTAACATCCATTAGACTGATGAACTTAACAAAGATCCCCCAGACCAGGTTAGGGAATACTGGTTTGCATCCTTTTTACGTATAACAATATTTCTATAACCAGTTGAATCTCAGGATCATGGTAACGGGGCATAATGGTATATGTATGACTGACTCATCCCCAGGATTATCATAACAAAACACTGGTTTTACACCAGCAATTCCCAGTTTGATCTATAACCTTACTTCTATAATGATAACTGGGTACCACTCTACAATAAGACTATCCTTGCTTTAGAATGTAATTAATTATTCTAATTAAAATTTTATTTGTCACATACCAATCGCGCACCGTATGACTTCCAGTGCATGACACTCTGTGACAAAACACAACAGTGGGATTCAAATGTAGCATAATGATGAGGTACTGATGTGCAGTAATTAGGTTGTAAACACTGTAAAATAAACAATTATAAACAAATGATAAATTAATTCATTATTAATAAGGTACTAATGAGTTACTACTACTTATAAATGGCAAAAGCAGGCCCTCTTGTAAAGTGGTACGGATAAATGTAAAACCTGATACGGCTGCATTCCATTCTCCCTTTTTGATACATGACATAATGCCCCATGACCTCTACTAAAGGTCAAACTACAGGTAAAACTCCAGGTGACCATGACCGTACTAAAGGTCAAACTACAGGTAAAACTCCAGGTGACCATGACCGTACTAAAGGTCAAACTACAGGTAAAACTCCAGGTGACCATGACCGTACTAAAGGTCAAACTACAGGTAAAACTCCAGGTGACCATGACCGTACTAAAGGTCAAACTACAGGTAAAACTCCAGGTGACCATGACCGTACTAAAGGTCAAACTACAGGTAAAACTCCAGGTGACCATGACCGTACTAAAGGTCAAACTACAGGTAAAACTCCAGGTGACCATGACCGTACTAAAGGTCAAACTACAGGTAAAACTCCAGGTGACCATGAAGTAGTAATAATAATAATAATAATAATCATCACTTTATTAATCCCTGTGGGGAAATTGTCTTCACACCTCCCTCAACTTGCTCTTTGTAAGCAAGCTGGCTGTGAAGGGCAGCCACCCATAGCAGCGCTCAGGGAGCTGGGGGTTAAGGGCCTTGCTCAAGGACCTGCAGACATGCTGAGGCTGGGTTTGAACCGGCGACCTGATTACAAGCACACAGGCTTAGCCCACGGAGCCACACGCTGCCCCTAACTGAATGGTATTGCTGTAGGATGTGACTCGTCTGTGTCTGTGGCAAAATGTTTTCCTTGGAAAAAAAAAACTATGTAGGCTATGTGTTTAAATACCATGTCTGTGGTAAACATTTTTTTTATTAAAATGTTCATCGGCATTTGCCATGGTGCTGGCAGACCTGCCGCGGCGCGGAGGACGGTGCTGCCTCTTAACACGGACTGTCTGGCCGTTTGTCACCCCGCAGGGATCGGCACCCCACCCGAAAAGCAACATGATAAGCTCTCGAACGGCACGGAAGCGACCAACACATCGGCCGCACCCCCGGGTGAGTTTAAAGAGCCTCACTAACTTAAAAGCACACGTGCTTAGTGATACTTCGCCGCACGTGTCGCCTCTGGACTTGTTTGTTCAAACTCGTGCGGAACCCAAACAGAGGCACCGAGGTGAAACACTTAACCATAGATGGAAAAACTCTATGTCCTCCTGTTGGTCATACAGCCATTATCTCTGTGAAGCTGTCACCCCTGTTACCACAGAAACAAGCCCTGGTGCAACAGGAAAACAGAATAAAAGATTAACAGATAAAAAACAAGATAAAGCCAATTGTGCCTCATAATTATAAATGTATCCAGATGAGGCCATCTCCTGTCCTGTGACGTATCCAGCTCATCCACAACACCGACGCAGCAGCACAGATCACCACCGTGTAACATAAGCTGCATTCTGCTTGCGGAAGCTGCGCAAAATGTATACTTGTCCTGTTAATAGTTAATTTCACATTAACATGGCGCACAGGCAATTTTAGAGGCTCTCCAGCTCACTCTCCCCCGACATAGTAAAACTTATTACCATTATTTTAGTGTGAAGTCTAAGTAGGAGAATTTAATAAACACTAGTGCTTTTGTGAAAAGCAGAATACACAAAGGCGGCAGATTTTTCATTGCATCGCTCTGTCTAATCGGCTGCCCTCACGCCCCCCCGGCAGTCGGCCTCCTTGCCTGTCTGGTCGCTTCACCTCTGAAATGGTGTAACTGTAGTATACATACAGTACCTCTGTAACATTTCTTATTTTTAACTGAATAATGTTTTCTAAGGAACGAACGTCCTTGATTACAGCTGTTATCTATAATAATCCCAGTCTAGATTCTGGCTATCAACAGCATTTACAAGTTGATAAAAAAAACCTAACCCACCCACCCTAAAGCATCACAGCAGCAATTAAGTATCTGGTTGCAGCTTGTTTCTTATGTGTAAATGATATATGTGACGTGAGTCACATGCTAGACTAGCTGAGGTCTGAAGGTCTGAGGCCTGATGTCATGCTCAGGGTTCTGACAGCCAGACCTGTGACCCCTCAGTGAGGTACTGGGGGTCTGCCTAGGGTCTGCCTAGCCAAGCTGCATGGTGCGAGTGCAGAAGATTCCGGAAAGAGATCATGCTGTCGGCGGTCCCTCCGTGTATCTGGGTGTTTAGTCGTCATGCCTGCAATACTAATTTTATAAAAATGCCGGCAATCAGTCAGTTTTTATTTACACAATAACATACTCAAAGTGGCGTGGTTGTACTCAAATAGATCCTGGCAGGAGACCACAGACCAAGGACCGCAGAGTCATAGCTGTGATGTGCTGGAGTTGAACCACACAGCTTTGAGAATGTTATTGCTTATATACAACAGTTCATCTAGTAACATTTATAAGGTAACAGCAATAAGATGCAACATTTTTTGTTTGCTTACTTAAACATTTATGGGCCTCCACAAAGGAAATTAGTGCCCGTAATGTCAGAGAAAGTGGGACAGGCTATCTCTCAAACCCTCTGCATCCCCGGAAAATTTAGTCCATAGCCGATATAGTTTTGTGTGATGTCGCCGGTTACGGCAGTGAAACAGCTAGACAGCTTATTAGCGGAGTAACTTTGCACTGTAAATTAAAACCATGCCACAGGTCTAATAAATAAAATACTGTGGCACTTGAGAGGTGAAGAGATCATGAGGAGCACAGCAAAGTTCAGTTATTGGCAGAGTCTCTTTTATTGCGCGATCCTTAAAAGGACAGCGGTAACGCAATGAATAAACTCACTTACGCACACAGACAGGGAAGCCATTAATGAGACAAAACTGGATACAGGCAGTACAGACTGGGCGCAACGAGTCATACCCTGAAGGCTTTGTTTCGTTTGGCAGCTTATGAAAACTTAAAATCCGAAACAGATAAAAATAAATCCAACAAAACGGAATACATATGAGCCTTTACCTTACTCTCACTTCCACCTACATTCATTTTTGAAAGTGGTGGAAATGCGGGCAGGTTCTCGAAAGGCGCCGAGTGAGAACCAGCACAGCCCCGGCTCCATGTTGGTGGGAATGAGGCATATGTGATGGTTTTTAGATACACCTGTAGAACCCTGTGATCTGTGCACTATTAGTCTGAACGACACCCTTCGTTTGTGAGCCGTACACGGCTGTCATGGATACATCACTCATCTGGAATCATTAAAAGGAATAATAAAGAAAAATCATAGTTTTTCTGAGAATTTCATGGTGAGAATAAACTTCCCAGCTTCCATGAATACAAATCTGAGTTCACCGCCACCAGCCTACGACTGTGTGACCTCCGTGCCACGCGGATCACATGGTTTGCATCGGGGTGGAGGGGTGGGCTTTGCTGTTCTAAAAACTGCTCCGACCCGCAGACAAAGGAACGTCTGACATTTCCAGAGGAAATGAGTCACAGGATGTGGTGGCGGCGCAGATGGGCCCTTGCAGCAGGCAGGGGTGCCGTGCTCGGTGCATCGAGCAGCGCGGGCCGCAGCCGCCGGGCCCCCCCTCGCTCTCAGGAACCCTGCTGCCTCAGGAATTCAGCGTTGCTGGGGGAACTGCATGCCTCATAGGGAGACATTCTCTGTAATATATCAGATGCCTGTAACCAAGGAGACCAACATAGAATAACCCCCCACCCCTGCCCCAGCATGTCCCCATCAGGTCCCCATTATGTCCCCATCATGTCCCCGTCATGTTCCCGTCAGGTCCCCAGAATGTCCCCATCATGTCCCCATAATGACAGTCAAACAGGAAGGTGTGACAGTTCCTGTGTGTCTCCCACTCCCTCCCCTTTTCAGTGGGTTATACACCCAGACTGTCCAGCAACTACTCTGGGATCCTGGAGGTGTTTCACCACGGAAACTGGACCACAGTGCAACTCTCCACCGAGGACACGAAGGCGGCAGCAAGGACAGTCTGCGGGGGGGTGTATGAGGTCACCCGGGGCAGAGTGGCCCCCGACACCCTCTGTCTGATAGGCTGCAGCTATGGGAACGGCCAGCTGCTCTGCAAGGGGGGCTCGCTGAGTGTCTGCACCGAAGTGTCCAACATCACCTGTTGTGAGTTTGCATTTTAAAAAAGATACCTTGTTGGATCATTTTGAGGGATACCACCTCATTGGTGGGTCCGTGTGTCACTCAGGGCACGCTGACGTCCGATTGGTGGGAGGCTCGGACCACTGTGCAGGGCGGGTGGAGATATGGCAGAACGGGACCTGGGGGACCGTGTGTGACGACGGGTGGGATGAGAAGGATGCGCGGGTGGTCTGCGCGCAGCTGGGATGCGGCGTTGCTGTGGATGCGACGGGCGAGAGGGAGTCCTTTGGGCCAGGCAAGGGACGCATCACCATGGCTGAGGTCAAGTGTTCCGGAAACGAGACGCAGCTGCGTCAGTGCCCCTTCGAGACACACGAACAGTTCTGTGGCCATAAAGAGGACGCAGGAGTCGTGTGCTCAGGTAATCCTCACCTCTGCTAAGTGCATGGCGCCGATGTATGATTCATCTCAAGCAAATACATAATTAGTGAACAATACCTGAGTATTTAAGACTTCACATGCACAGCTGGCCTCTTCACCAGCAGGGGCATAATCAGTGTTTATTAAACGCCTCTAACAGCCTGTGCCAACAGGCAACATTGCAACTGTCTTCCGATGACTCTACCCATGTCTGCTGTTGCAGAATCAAAGCATCCCTATTCGACTACGGCCAACATGACACAGATGCCCGACAGCCCCACCTTGACCACAGGTGAAAGTGCACATGGCCAAGTTGCTGTTTCTCTGCTTCAGTGTTTCCCAATCCGATCTTTGGGGACTCAGACACTCCATATTTTTGCTCCCTCCAGGAGCTGGAAGGGATCAAAACCGTGGGCCGGCTGTGGGTCCCAAAGGACCGGACTGGGAAATACTGCTCTGCTTAATTCCAGTGTTGTTGCAGATGAGGCACAGACTTGGACCCACTAAAGAGTTCATGTGTTGCAGTTATGGAGAGCACGGTCATGACCACAAAAGCCCTGGCCAGACTGCCCCCCGCAGTGACCGGCTGCATCGTTCTGACCCTCATTCTCCTGATGGTTCCAGCTGTGAACATCGCGCTCTGCCGGTATTATAGGAATGGGCACGGTGAGCAGCCATTCCACACAAAACATCATCTCTGCCTCCTTTTGCTGATACATGCTTCTCTGCAAAACTACAACGTTAGGGCCATTTGACATGCAGCTCGAAAGGTCATGTGACTCCGGTCCTTATCCAAACACAGAGAACCAGGTGGTAGCCCAGTGGGTCGGGACCGCCCCCACATCCCACATGGGCAGAACACATAACCAGCATTCCAGACTGACACAGCTTTGTTTTCCTGCTTTGTTTCCACATTGACACCCCCCGACGGTAAGGGGGATCGGGAGAGCATCACGGGTTTGCACCGTAAAACATGCAACCTGTGCTTGTGGCTGTTCCTCGTTCTACTTTGCTGCGTGACTGACCTCCCTCATGTTCAGAATGTATCAGATAAGCAGGTTTTAGCCCAGATGTCTACATGCGGCTTCTTTGGACAAAATAGATTTTAAAAAATTGTTCCTTATTTAATTTTTTATTTATATTTATTTCATAACTATGGACTTCGACATGTAGCTACAGCTAATTTTGTGTTAACAACTCTGACATGGAACAAGTACAGAGACAAAATAATTAATGCTAAGTTTTTTCAAATTATGAGGAAGGATATTCTGAATCAGTCCTGCATCTGCAAGAGACGGAAGATCACAATAAGGAGATACGTGTGTTTTTAGTGAATACGAAGTCTATTGCACTGTGAGATAGTGTGAGATGGGTTGTAGCTGTTTTGTGTGAACAGTCTGATGTCTATGTTTCCTCCTCAGTGTTTGCCATCCTGAAGACAAACTCCGGCTTGCCAGCACCCATACAGCATGAAGAGCATCAAAGAAACAGCATCATTCAGATGAACGCCCCAGCCGACAGCCCCCCCAGCGGCGTGGTCAACGGGGGTCAGTACCACACGTGCAAAGACGAGACAAATGGCGCCTTGACGGACTTCCCAGCTGCCGACCTCTTTGCCCGTCACCAAAGCATGCCTCGTTTTCGCTGCCCACAGGCGTGCCAATCCCTAGGAGGCTGCAAGCCCAGGCCAGCGCTGACGCCTCGACGTCGGACAACTCAGAATACGAACACTTTGATTTCAGTCTGGAGCCTGCAGTTGCCATGGCATCCTATAAGAGTGAGACAATGCCTGTATTTCACCAAACACAGGTCTTTCGGGGTCTGGGAAAAGTAAAAAAATGCTCACGAAAATAGCACATTGAGGTTGATATAGGAATGGGTACGTGTTTGTTATCCGAGAACCCGGCAAACGCAAAATGCATTTATTTTCGCACCCATTAAGCTCAGGCTTGTAACTTTGGATTGGTATAACGCATAGACATTATTCACATATTTTTGCAGTCGAGAGGATGTTACATCTGTACAGAAGCATTTTTATTGAAATTTTAAGAAAAAAAACGTCCATCGTTCGAATTATACTTGACGCAAAATTTAGGCCATATTGCCATGCCCCAAGATGGTGCCTATGCTCCACATTAAATGTGTTGTTTGATCTAGTCTGTTTCTGATCTTGAACTGGTCTAGCCCTGCTTTGGTCTTGGTCTTGTCTCAGTCTCGATACACTCTGGTCTTGGTAATGACTTGGTCTCAGAATAGGTGGTTTTGACTACATCACTACTATTAACATAAATACATGAATACACATATTGATTTACACTATTAAAAGATGAACGGTGCGGTGCAGAGCATCTCAGTAACTGTGTGATTAGTCCTGCTGACCAACCCCGTGGCGTCGCATTATGTCAGCCAGTCGTGGGCAGTGAGTGGAATCATAACCAATGAGAATGTTTGCCTCGGGCTCCCTGCACAGACATACCATTGCATCAATTTCTTTTGACGTAGGTGACCACCGTAACCATGTTATCTAAACCCCAACTCTCTCTCTCTTATTCTGCTCCACCCTCCCATGAGCACTTAAATACTTAGCACTTGTTTTTTGTCAGATAAGTGAGCCCTAAAAATGACTATAATTCTCATCCCTAGTTGATAGACAGTAATATAATCTGAAGTGCCTTAAAAATTGAATCAAAAGAAAAACTGAATAGTTAAACTGAATAATTCGACTAAATGAAAGACATCCTCTGTTTCAGACTCTGTACGTGGCGGAACTGTGCAAAGCAGTGCAGTGATGCAAAAGCCAGCTTTTCACTGCCTTGAAGAACAGGGTAAGGAATGACTCAACTTACAAAGTAGTGCAAAGACAGCTTCAAGAACAGCCCCTCCACATCAAACACACACAAACGCAGTAAAGGTTAGCTTCACCTGGAGCTGGATTTTGATGTGTTAAAACTCATTTTCCAGCCAGCTGTCCCGAGAGCCCGATCTCTCCTCCACATCAACAAGCAGCGTACGAAGACAGCTCGAGTACATCGTCTGGAGAGAGCTACATCAACACCGAACAGAAATGCGACACCAGAGCAAACGGTGAGGATGCTCTGAGCCTCTGTAGCCCTACTGTCATTGATTAAATGCAAACATGGGTGTATCAGCCATTCTGGATAAACCCCCACTGCACTATTAGGTAACTATGCACAAAAAAGTGCCGGTATTATTCTGGATCCATCTCCCCTTCTCATTACATCACAGTGAACCTGCTTGACCACGATTCCTCCAGCACGTCATCTGGAGAAGAGTACAAGAACACCGGGCCTAACGCAGAGGAGCTACTCAAACAAGGTCTGCCCCCCTGTCCCCAGTGGCTCCAAACACACACAGCCACACTGCTGACTGCTGCTTAATTCTGTATGCGATTGACTTTGGCTTCCCTACACCGGCGTTCTAAGGAGCAGCCCGTGGGTGATTAACAAATACAGCAGAGAATCTCCTGTGCATTTCACTCAGAATTCGTTCTCTCTTCCCCAAGGCCACGGTGACGTCTCGGCCCCTGAGAACTCGATGATGCCTCCCGTCATCGACTCCCCATGCCCTGCGGGCAGTGGTGACCCCGGAGACCGTGGTGACCCCATCCCAGCAGCTCCGTGGAGTCCTGGTAATTTATGGTCCTGGCACCCGAGCCCTTGCGAGCCAAAGGGCCGG
Source organism: Paramormyrops kingsleyae (assembly GCF_048594095.1). NCBI lineage: Eukaryota > Metazoa > Chordata > Actinopteri > Osteoglossiformes > Mormyridae > Paramormyrops > Paramormyrops kingsleyae. The sequence goes on along the minus strand of NC_132805.1, from coordinate 35,934,722 downwards.
TGGGCCGATGCCGTGCCGACTTGAGTGATGGAAAACACGACTGGAACTTGAGCGTGATCCCGGTCCCTTCTGACGCATTCGTAATACTCTGGCTTTAAACCTGTCAATTAATATGCCAATTATTTTAATTTACCACTGCGGTTTTCTGCCTGGTTCTTAGCAAGAAACAAATATGGCAGGAAGGAGCAGGTGTTAAACTGATTTTCAGTTTTTTAATTGCTGATTATTTAAACAATAAACAGTGCAGCTTTAATTTGGTGACATGTCAATATTGAAATTTATGCCTTTTCAAAGAAACATATCTGTTAAGAGCAACTTCTCCCAGTTCCTTGAGTGGTTTTGTTCCATTTCCAAGATGGGAAGATTTATGGGGCTCCAGCCTGATACTGGATTGTCGTTCCTCTTCCAGAGAATTCTAGCACTTCCTCAGAGGATGACTACCAGAATGTGGGCTGGGATATAGCCCCCCTGCGAACATCTGTGAGCCAGGACCCAGACTGCTCCTCTGACAGTGACTATGAAAACGTCATGGACGTGCCGTGAAATGATACCCTGAGACTGACGTTTGCAAACAAGCGACATGAAATCTGCCTGCAGCTCTGTTGACAAGACAGTCAGTACCGTGGTAAACAAGGGGCAGACAGACAACCACCCGCTGGTGCAATACCTCAAGTGTTTACAATATCCCCCGACACAAGACAATGTACACGTGCCGAAGGGTGTGTTTTACATGATTTATTTGTTTGTTACAAATCATTCTAGTCACAGATCATTCCTGCTGTGTAAAAAAATAAGCATTTGTGACATTTCATACCAGACACACAGAAGTGAGCATGAACACAGCTACACTTTAGAACATTCTAGAAAGCAATACAAGTACTCCTAGTTCAATATTTTGGAATCTTAACCTTCTAATTTTCTTCGAGGCATTCAAAGGTTTTATAAAATTAGCTTCCAAATGTCATTTTTGTAATTATCTGTTACAGAGTCCGTCTGTCCGTCCATCTATCTATCCATCTATCCATCCATACATCCATTAAATTATCCTGCTCAGGGTTACATGAAGGCCTTGAGCCTATCCCAGGCAGCAGAGGGAATGAATGTTACAATGATGAAAAAATCCTACTTTTCTCACATAATATGACCCCTGAAAGGAGGAAGAAACACATGCAGAGTGAAGCAGAGGGCTTTGGTACAGCAGTTAAGGCAGAACCAGCAGGGTAATCCGGGCCTTGAAGTCAAAGCAGCCAACAGCAGCCAAAGAGATAAACATTCTGATGGCAAGGATTAAACATCTATCTGTAAATTAACTATGTCCGTTTGTATATGTACAATGAGCAGCCACACACGCATTTGTTAGATGACCATGTAAAGTAACCAGATGCGTATGTCTCTGTGAGTTTCACATTTCACATACAAATACAAATTCAGTTTAAATTGTGCTTTTCTCAATCCGAAGCTTCTCCACTGTAGGACAGGCAGCCTACACCAACAGATACTGGAGAAAATTATACGGCCAGTTTGAAAAGCTGAACAATATCAATGAGTGACATTGTTATGTGACACGAGGATACCATTAAGCACGAGAGAGTAACGGCCCTGACAGACGCCTGTCGGGGGTCCCCCGTGTTCACTGCCCAGACCCAGCATCTCACCCATCTTGCCAGGGTCCTGACAGCTGCTGTGTCTCCGCTCCAGCCCACCGAACGGCACTCTGCAGAAAGCAGGTTCCCTTGGTAGATTTCAAGGGGCGCCCAGGATTACTATGATTGGAAATTTGTCAATAAAAAAGGGTGAGAACACAAAGTGACAGAGTGGCCAGAACACTGCATGGGATCCCACTGGGATAAACATCAGCGGCTCATTATTCCACCCCAAACCCTGGATGATTAGGAGGTGTGGCCAAAAGAGAGGCCAGGCCAGCAGAACCTTATTCAATATTGTCAAATACGCAGACACGCATGTATGCGTATATATGACATATAAACACGCACATACACACTTGGAAGATATCTTTAAAAAGTTATTAAATTAGCAAAAATACCAAGAAACAGATGGGGATGGCAGCTGGCGGAGCCGGACCTTCAGCCCGGGTGCTTCCCGCAGACCCACTTCAGACGGGCTTCGTCCCTCAGGTGTGTGAGGCGCAGTGCCGAGCGCCAGCTGCACTGGCAGGCGTACGCCCGCGCCCCCCTCCTCCTCCTCAGCTTGCAGTGCAGCCGCTCACGGCTGGGCATGTTGTTCCTGCGGGGCGGAGACCGACAGCGCGGCTGTCAAATCTGCGGCCCCCCCCCCCGGCGAGCCAGCATCCCACCCCCAGCCGAACATGACCCTCCAAGCTGCTGGCTTCACTCATGCTGGCAAATCAGTCTCTGGGTGTAAATTATAGCTTTGGGGGGGGAAATGAGTTCTGTAAAGGTGGGACTAAAACCGAATTTCATTTCAAACACCAGGTCCGCTTTTCTTCTGCTGGGGGGGTGGGGGGGGGGGTTTGGCACAGCGGGGTGAATGATTCCAAATATCATTTGGGACTAGCAGCACAGCCGGCTGCCCGGAACGTGCCTTAAGGATAATTACATCTAGTTAATTGCCTTAGCTTACTAAGTAGATAATATAAAATATAAATGAGAGTCAATTCAGCCAGTTGGAACATTAAAACAGAAGTGCACACATGCAGAATGATTTTCAGATATTGCTTGTACACACTGCATGGCCAAATCACTTCACCCAGCACCAGTGACAGGGACTTTGAAGTTTGAAAGAAACCTCAGACATGCCCCCCCAATAGGTCACTGTAATTTTCGACCCACTGTCAGATAAATTAAACAGTCTGATGCTCACAGTGGCTTGAAGTCGCTTTGTGATCACCTTGGATTGGACATAAGAGCCAGGACATTTGAATTACACTTAAAAGCGCAGAAGCTATTTTCTTCACACAATAGGAGAAAATTGTCATTACACCATGTTGACTGTAGGCTTGCTACAAGCCCACAAAGAGGAATTACCCAAGTTGATTGCATGCATTTGCACGTAATTTGTGCAACAGACAACTGCTCAGCCAACACTGAACCTGAGATGGATGGAAAATGACTTAAGACAGCAGGGGTGCAACAAACAATTGTCAGATCAAAATGTGAAACGGAACCCGTCACATTCATCGTCCTCCACGTTCAAAAGCTGGTGCCATGGTTACAACAAAAATGAAACATTTTTCAAAGAATTCTATTGAGAAGGTGTTATGCACTTTACAAGATATTGCAACACTGCCATGGAAATTTTGCAAAAAGTTTTATACTCCTCATTACTCATGCCAGTGCCAGGAGACTTTCAGGTATGTTTCATTGCGAAATATCATAACTATATTGGGCTTCAGTACTCAGACGTCGGTACGATTTCATATAATTTGTGTATTAAAGTTGAAACTCGGACGATCTTTATGATTCAGTCTTGGGATGAAGTTTGCTTTTCTACTGAACCCTAAGCACAAGTAAGAAAACACCACAGTACACAGCTAAGGGCATAATCTCCTCTGCAAGATAAAGTTAATGTTTCTGAATGCATAAAGATCATTAAAAGACCTTCATAATCTCTCATTTTATATACTAGATATTCTCAACATCACCGTGTATAATTCATCAATAACACGCTATCTGTAATACGTGGCCAGTATATTAGGTTCACCTGTTTGCAGCCAGCCTGCCTCTCAAATCGACTCAAATGATACCAACCGAACACCTACAGCATACATGAAGGGTCAAAGCAAATGTGTGACGAGTCCGAGGATTCAGGCCTGAAGCTCTGAATGAATCTGAACGGGCCTTGAATGATTTGTTTAGCTCATGTTCTAACTGCCATATTCTCAGTTCTCAAACCTTCAGAAAGATTAGGTCTCTGGGCTGGTCCCCAGATGTCTTAAGATTCTCCTAACTTCCCTGCTCAAGAGCGTCTCTTACTGTTCCATTAAGTGATAGAACAGCTTAGACACCTGACTGAACTGATTTTTAATGTCATTTGTTGTTGGTGTCTAATGTGGTGGGATTTTCACACGCTACAATATCCAGCGTTTACACAGGATGATGTTATGAGCAAAAGAGTTTCCTTATATTTAGACGCTAATCAAACGACAGCTTCTTGCCACATAACTTCCAAAAAAAATATGCGTGAAATATAGACGACTAAATGAATGCACAGTGTCTGCATTTGTGTGCCCTGAGATAAACTGCAATCCCGTTCAGAGTCTCTCCGGTCATGTGCCCAGTTATCCTGGACAGATACTCGTGCCCTATCATGTGTATCAATGAGGATCTGAGTACTTGTTTAAAATTAACGTAACATTTGAATGTTTCGGCTACATGTCCCTGCTGTCTTGGGCTCCCGGCATGGCATTATTGTCCTGCCCTCCCTTTCAAAAATGTCCCCAAAAGAAAGTAACAGCTATCAGCTGCTAGGCCCCAAAAATGGTGTCAAAAAGTCTGCATATTTCATTTATGAACTACAACATTTTGTTTATGAACTATTGTCCATTAGCTGCAGGCAGTAGAAAACTGGTTTGCATTTCAGCTGCCCTTATACTCAGAGAAAATAGCTGCTGAAAATGAACACCAAGCATAACAGATTTACTGAACTGAGGCACAGGGCTCCTGATGACTCTCACGTGTGTTTTCTCCCGTCTTTCCACAGGCCCTGCCAAAGAAGGACTAACACTGCCCCCTTATGACCAAAGGGGATAAGACATCCTGCAGTCACGCACTCCTGTGTCCGGTGCAGCAGAACCTTACCTGAAGAAGAGGTAATCACAGGAAGGGTCCCACTCATAATCGTCAAACATGGTCACACGGAAATCGCAGGAAGTGCAGCGCAACTGGTTGCAAGCCCTGTAAGCAAAATTCACAACTTTGTTTGAAACAAATTCGAAAAACAGGCAAAGCGCGCTTATACATCCGTTTTAAACCTTGAGTTTACATCCACTAAACATCCACTAAACACACAGAGCACACATCATTAAATGAATGATTACACATTTACTGAAATTCTCTGTACACATCCCCCAGCTTTCTCTCTGTAGCTCTCCCATAGAGGGCCTGGTTCGAACCAAAGACCCTTCTGATCACAGGCACAGAGGCTTAGCCCACTGAGCCACACGCTGCCCCCACACTGTTATTCAGAAATGCTAATAAAAGACCCTCTGGTACCACATAAACACAAAGGGAGTGTGAAGAGGGGAAAAAACCGTAGACAACGAGAAGCTCTGCATGGTAACCCCAGAGACATTGTGACGGTGCATTAAAATTATGCTGCTGCAGCACTACAAGAGGTGCGAATGTCCCATCCCCCACCTCGCTCCCAGGCTCAGTCACTGCCTTAATAACAGCCTCGCTGCTGGTTCTCGGTCCTTAAAATAACAGTTCGTTCCTGACATAGAGTGAGAGATCATAAAAAGATAAACACCAGTGACCCCTTTTCCAGCGAGTGTGCGTGCTGGGGGTTTTCTGATCGCTCTCCAACTCCCCGAAATACCCGATTAACAGGTCCAACCGCAAAGGCACACAATGCGGCCTGGTAATGCTGGTCGCTCGGTGGGGGCTCCGCTTCAAGAAGCCAACTACGGATCACGTCTACGGAAGTATATATGTTACTAGACTGAGCTCTGCTCCGTGGCTCAAGCCAACTGAGAGACCGTTTCGGCCGCTGGAATGATGGACTGCAAACACTTAATCGCCTGCTGCTGAGGCTTTTAAAGTCTTAACCCCCGTGTTCCCTCCCAGCGAGCAGGCCGGGAGCAGGGACCAAACGCACGTCAAGCTTCTGCGTGTGGACGGCGTGTTTACTTAGCCAGAGGACCTGGCATGACATCATCCAGGTGACAGAGCGCTGATATACGGTACTGCTGGGGAGCCCGTTACCACCTCAGCCATCTCGCCCGTGTGCAGTTTAACGGCTCACATCAATCGCCTCTGTGTTACTGGCTGCAGCAGCCTTGGAGAATTCGGAGCGAAGGGTTCAATACATTTGAGCACAGGCCAGAGAGAGCGGCCAGTGATGCAATGTGTTATTCCACAGATTTGTGTATTTTCCTACGTTCCACATTCTCAGTTTCTCTCCCCAACGCTGATTTCAGAACCCAACGGATCCCTTTTTAATTACAAATAAGACAACCCTACAGAGCAAGTGATGAGAACAAGCAGTCTGACTGCAGAAGAAAGCTAGCCACATGGGGAGACATGGTTACACTAATAGCATCAACCTTAAACCTCTGTTATTAAGAAACTGGGCTTGTGGGCAGCTGTGTTCTGCACCCGCTCACCCTACGCCAGCTGCACCCAGTGCGGTGCCCTTAAGATGCCCTTAACGGAAAGGCAGCCGGCTGGATAACTTCGCGGTTTGGATAGACACAAGTCAGAATTCCGCCTGCTTCGGCTAAAAGAGCCGTTCATAAAGCAGATCCAGAGACTTCCCTCAGCGCCTCAGACTCTCATATTGCACTGCAGATATTTAACTGCTCTAGTGCATGTGATGTCGCTGTACCCAGATGTGTTCAGAAATATAAGAATATTACCATTTCAGTGGACTAACAGCTGTGTCAACAGTGTATATTACCAGCCTTGTGTGTCGAGTCCCAGCAGTGTGACTATAGCTTTCCTCAAACTTGGCTACAACAAGTGCAATGGTGTAAATACTGCCCGTTCACACAAGAGGGATCTGGGAGACCATCGCAAATACGATGTATCACTGACAGCATTTAGAAAAACAAAGTTGAAACACATGACTGACTGGTGGAAAATGTTAACCTGCCATGCTCAAGATGGGCTGGAAAAGCTATAGTGTTTTCAACACAAAGGGCACTGACAGGGAGTGAGTGCTGTCACTAATGACACAGGGCGTGTCTCTGATGGCACTTTCCCGTTGCCTTCTCGGCTGTCCACCTGCACATACCTTTGAGAAGTACTGGTTCCCAGGCCGGTTTCTACTGAGCTTCCACCCAAGAAGACAGGACAGCATCTAAGAGTGTGGGACAACAGCAGGGAATCATTAAGTCATCCAGCTGAAAAAGGAAATGGCTGCCAATGAAAAACACAGGGAGTGTGAAGGGGGAGGGGGGCACTGGGGGACTGTGAGGGTCGACTGCACCACACCACTCAAACATTCAGCTCCTGGTACATCAGAGAAGTGAGCTAATTAAACACCACAATGCAGTGCTGCCCTTACTTTCTATCTGCTGGAGAAAGCGGTGAATTCTTCGTGTCGTGCCTGGCCACTTTTGGCTCCTGTTCAGTTAGCAGATATAGAGGCACAGGATGAGAGGCACAATCTCTCCTGCCTAACCTGCCTGACACACTCCCTGGACAGCTTCAAGATGCCAGTTATCTGACAGGCGCTGAGATGGGGCAGCACTAAGCATGAAAGATGAGCATTTCAAGGAGAATAAATAAAGTCGGCCTTAATCTTATCGTGTGTACAACACTATTATAGGCTGTCATGGGGGCGACAGTGACACGGAAGTTACTAAAGACATGCCTATCGGGTGTGAGGGTCACGTTTTATATAGTTTCATTAACACGCCCCTTACATCTAAACGGAGGGAATCGAAGTCGTTGTCCAATATGTCATCTAGGAACGCGTCTATATCTTCTTCCTCGGCTCTTCCTTTTGACAAGCCTGATTTACCGGAACTGAAAAGAAACGATTGGAGAAAAATACTTCAAAGGATCGTCCACCTTCATTAACTTTTTAGTAACTTTATTTAATTTATGACCACTGGCCTAAAAAGAAAATAATTATAACCATTACAATGAAATGGTAAATCACGACCCAGGCAGAAATACTTTAATCCAAAAGCCTGAAGCTAAATGCAGTTCAGCAGAATCCGCAAAGGTTACAGCTGCTTATTACAAACTTATTAGCCATCCACGAGAATACAGATTTCCACTACTACAATCTGTATTTTAGCGAGGTGTAAACAGCCAAGTATAATTACAAATGCGAGTACAGTGTTAGAAGTTCTTTAAAAACAAAGAAAAGCACGCGCCCATCTAGCTGGCCACAATGCACGAAGGGACCGGCGCAGCTGTTACAGCTGCTACCCGCTGTTAGCTTTGGTTACGCACTAGCCTAACTAGCCGGCGAGCTATCTAACTTCAGGACAACACCAGAACTGAAGAAAGTACAAAATAACTCCTGCAATATGTTGCCGAACAGGTACTACCCAGCAGTTACCACAACCACCTAGCCACCAAGGCTGCTGGACATGGAGTTAATGCTAAGCTAGCCATGCTAAGCTAGCCATGCTAGCCAGCAAAAACGGTACCCGTTCGTTCCGCTTTTCCTCTCTGATTTCTTTTTGCTCCCAGATGAGTGATCTCTGTCCTCTTTAGAAGTAGAAGAGGTCACTGAAGTTTCGGAAACATTACGGCAAAACCTTAATTCCACCTCGTCTAACAAATCATCTAAATCGTCCGCCATGTTTTGGTGGATGCTCGTTGCTAGGTTAGCTGCAATCAGTTATTCGTTGCTAGGAGACGACGTTATTGCGCATGATCGAGAAATATGAGGAAAACACGCGCTCTACGTCCCAACTTTGTTCGTAAATGTATCTCTCTTAATTCACTTTTCCCCATCGAAATTATAATTCGAAAAGAAAACACATGTCTTCTGGTTACATAAAAGAACTACCTGTTTTGGCTACATTAACAGCAATCACAGTTTTGCCTCACTGGACGCTGCAGGCGCATACGAAGTTCTGCAGATTCGTTTTTCCATCAATGAGGAACCTAGGAGGACCATAGCCTGCGCGGGAAGACCGCAAAGGACTTATAGTCCATACTTTATACTGTATATACTTCATACAGTCCATCATCTTAACGACTGCACCACGACAACTATACATGCAGTAGGCTAGTTGCCTACGTGCCGCTGCTGCAGGTATTCTGTATACGGGCTTAATTAATGATGTTCACTTAAAATAAATCTTATTTTCAGAATAAATAAAACATGTATATCTTTGACATAAATAAAGAATGAATATGGATTTTTTTTCAGGTTTTGCCCTATCACCTTCAGTTTTCTATGTGGTTTCAAAATAAATTATAGCCAACGATATATTTCAAAATGTAACACTACCGCCCAAACCTGCATCTTTACATTTTAACTACCTGTCAGTATCCGCATAAATGAAAATAAAACCATGAACTTAATTTTACATGAATGCATGTAATAAGTGCATTTTAAATGTACAGCTTTATAGCGCTTAGGACAACATAAGACAAGAACACGTGCATTTTTATATTCCACGATCATTTTAGATTATTTCTTCTCAAAGCTTACAAGAAATACCATTATTTTACTGTATTTACTATTCATATGTATATCAAATGTAAAAGTCGCCTTGAATTTATTCATCGAATTTATGAGATGTGCAAGAGAAGGAAATCAACACTCTCGACTTATGCGATTTTCTCAGAAGAAAAAGAGGGGAAAAACTGGCACCGGACAGCAGCGGTCTGAGATGGTTTAATGTATTTACACCCCGTGGTGCCATGTGGGACCTGTTTTCCATAAGCTAATGAGGCACCGGTGTTTTTCCTGGCATCCGCCGTCCAGTCACAGGCGTACGTCTCTCATTTTTCCTTCAGTAGCCCAGTGCAAACAATAAATAGGAGGAAATACATCATCCCTTTTAATTTCAGAGCCAAGCCGGGGTCTGCCAAAGTTAACACAAAGCAATCTTAGGTAATGACCAGAAAACGTGTATAAAGTTTCATAGAGCATGACTTCACATTATTCTTGTTTAGCTCATACTGGCCGGGTGTCCTGTAGGTACGCGGCGTTGACACGGCCGCAAGGTGGTTCTTCTCAAGTTTTACTTTGTTGCTTAGCCGACGCTATAATCCAAAGTGATTTGTACTATTCCCAGTCATTACAAATGGATTACTAATCAAATCTCGGGTCAAGTTCTTAGCTCAGAGTCATAACGCAATCCTTGCCTGGAAAGGTCCACCTTCACACTATCACACCAACCACTAATAACTGTAAACTATTTGTGGATGTCAGCATTATGCTTTTTTTTTCTTTGAAGCTACTTTGAGGTCTATATAAACACGTTATCACAGAAGCACAGCCATATTTCCTGTTTGTGTTAGTTATGGGAATGTATAACTGCTTCTTACGTTGTCCCCGTTATTTCTTGCTTCTCATCTGGAGAAGCAGATCGAACGGCCTTTAGGATGAAGCGGAGACGAAATGAAACGTAGAGGCGCAGTTCAGCATGTTCCGCAGTAAGCCTCTGCAGTTTTTGCCGACCTTCTTTAAGGTCCTGCCTTTGAAGTACCAGCGCCTTAATATTTTCTGACACTTGCGGATGGTGTTCGCCCCCGGATGCACAGTTGCAATCTGACGGCACATGTGTCCCAGTCTGGGGCTCTGACCCGCAGCCCACAGAGAACCGGAACGGAGAAGGCGGCTCACCGCCGGGATGGTGCGGGACGCTCCACATACCGATGAAGGGGGATTATGACATTGCCTGGAAGAGCGATGGTTTCAGTTAAAAATCTTGGGTAATGGCTTTTAGGAGTGTGATATATAGCTGACCTATGGCAGCGACACGCAAAACCCACTCCCCGGCGATTCGATCAAAGGAAGCGGTAGTGCCTGCGCAAAGCAGCGCTATCTAAGGATTTGGTTGATTTACTGCCTGCCTCTTCTCCGTTTCTTTCGGTCGGGTCGTGTGCTGATACCACCGAATGGGCGTCTCGTCTTACAGGATCACTCTCCGGGCTGATTTATCATGAGACTCAGAAACGTGGCGATTGCGTGTGTGTGTGTGTGTGTGTGTGGGGGGGGGGGAGGGGGTTCAGGGTATAACGGTTCCTCCTCATGCCTGGGCGGGGGGCGGGGTGGGGGGTGGCAAAGTTTGTATGTAAACTGGCCCCACGGGAGTGTGATGGCACAGAGACTAACCAGAGACTAAGAATCTTTCTGAATGGAGGACGGATGGTTGCACTTGGACACTTGAACTGCATCTACCTGTTAAGCAATTAATCAAGCAAAATATATTCCAAAGTATATAAGATACTAAAGAACTTGACAAATTAATAATTTGGGTACATTTAGTATTGTTCCAAGTAAATCATTAAAATTAAAAGTGAAAGATTTCAATAAGATACAACAAAATGTAATTATTTTATGTTTTAAGAAAAAAAATTGAATCATTAAAATATTTATTTTTAATAACCTGTAGGTTAATTTTAAGAGTAACAGATTTAATAGCTTAGAATACATGTTGTAAATTGAACTTGGCCAATTCCCATGAGAAATTACTGCTCCTAATATAAGTGTGAACTTAAACAGCAATATAACAATGTAGACCATCAGCCAAAGCCAAATCCTTTAATTACCCCTTTTGATTAAGCGGTTAGATTTGTGGGAGGATATATTAATTCGTAGCAATCTAAAACAATGTTTTATTCGTATATTATTCATGGTCTTGAAAATATAGCTTTGAAAATGTTAACCTTTACAAATTTAAGGGCGTTGAACTATTTCCTGCATTTACTTGTTCATAATACATAGTCACCTGTTCGAAAATAAAACGTTTTCCACAAGAACGTGCGACATCGTCAAGTTGCGGTACCTACTTTCTGTATAGTTGCCAACTACAGTTTCAAACTTTCGCCGTAAGATGGCGCTGCATGCCAGTCAATACGCTACAGTACGGCAATACAAGCAGAGCAGGGATACCGAGCTCATTTCCTGGTCGGGCGCGTCTCTGCGGGTTTCTGATGCTTCCTACTATTTTCATTTAAAAAAATGATCGACATTCGTGTATTAGGAAAATAATAGAATGCAATTGAATGCATATTAATTCATATGGCTTGAAATTATTTCATTTTTAGAAGCGGGCATTGGGAGTAATTTAGTAGAACTGTTTTTATGTAGTTTGTTAAACTATATATGTAGTGGTTAGTCTACAGGTCCAATGGCCAAACTGACATTCCCAAAGCCATTTAAAACAGTATGCCAACTTTGAAAAGTTTCTGATTATACGTACATAAATTCCATTGTTGAGCTAGTGGTTATTATATATGATTAGTCCCACTAGTGGGTGAAAGAAGGACTTAAAGCATGTTGTACCGCATATAGACGAAACAAAGATAATGTAAAGCTTTTTGTGCGCACTTATTTTATGTAGTGGGATAAAATATTAAGCCAAGAAGCTTTCAAAGTTTCGCGCGCAGCCCTTTGTACTGCGGGTTACGTGACCGGCACGAGGGGACGGGGCCGCGCGCTGTGAAGAATGCACTAGGACCTGGTAAGTCGAGGTTACATTCCTGAAATATTCTCAGTCCTACGGAGCAGCTGATAAGCCCAGCGTTCCGTGCTTAAACTGCTGGGAATCTAACTGCAATAAATGCCTTGGGCTTGAGCAGAGCCCGCTGGTTTATTGGATATGAGCAATACTAAACAATCCATAAGATAAGTTCAAATTCTATCTGTATGCTCTATTGCAGCGATAGTTCGTGTGGAAACATGGCCTGTTAAATTTGTATATAAGAATTACTCAGCCTCCTGAAAAGATGAATTTGTATCTCTACAGGGAAATGTTCTGATGAATATCTGGTATCTGTGATATAATTTATATGAATATTATTTTAAAAGAACAATATAAACATGGTCAGGTTTCAGCACTTTATGCGGCTGACATATGTGGAGTGCAGCCCTATTCATAGCCTAGAGACTTCATGACATCACTGAAGTCTGTCTTACTCATTGGTTGATCCGCTGATTCATGTCTAAGTGATGTGGAGCAAGAGATTCAAGTGCAGCAGGCAACCTGGCCCTTTGGCTCCCGGCTTCCTGACTACTAATCTCTCTCTATTTTGCTACATCATCCTCTTCACAGGAGAAAGAGGCTCAAATGAACTGCTCCGACCTTGAGTCTCAACCATATTTTGAACCAAAACAAATGAAGTCAAATTTAAAGGTAGTGCAGAGTGAAGAGAACAATCTTGTAAAAGCGACACAACGAAGCCCAGGAAGGTGAGAACAGAGGAGATCCCGCCGGCAGACGGGCCGCGAGAGTGCGACCGGTTCTGGCCAGCGACAGGCAGCCTCCGCTCCACAGCCATGAAACAGTCATCACTGCTTTGGACTGCAAATAGGCAGCTTCTCCAAACCCTAACCCTGCCTGCCAAGTACCAACAGAGCAAGGGAAAGGGCAGCCAGCCCCCCCTGAAAGCCCCCGCCACGACGCCTTCGCTAGCTAAGTCCCCTCCCCGACGAGGACAGCCTCCTGCCTGTTTGCATCTGCAGAGCCATGAGGATGTGTGCTCTTCATTTGTCACAGCAAGTTAGGGGACACGTTTGTCCTGCTGATAAAGGTTGGAGTTGGGGTGCATAAACACATTCTGCCTGGGAACAGGAAACCTGTGAGGCGGACAGATATTGACATTTATTGACGGGCTGCAGGTTGTAAACCCCTGAATCTTCAGGTCCCAGCTGGACGGGACAAGGTCTTATCATGATAAAGGTTCAGGAAGCTGGAGAGGAACCTGATTAGCCCAAGCGATATGTCTGACCCCCTCCCCCTCACAAACGAAAGGTTTTCTGCTGTGTAATGCTCCCCCCGCTCCACACACACTAGACTCAGACCACCTATCCTGGTTCACAGTTCACACCAGGTCATGGCCCTAACCATCTCAGCCTCTGCGCAGCAGGTGATGGCCCTGGTATGGGCTCAGGGCTCAGGGCTCAGGGCTCCCCAACACCAAAATCAAGCCTAATACCACTTTTCACCTGATGTGGCAGAAAGCAGCTGTGAAAATTTTGCATCATCTCAGCCATTACAGCATTAAGAGGCTCTTCTGTGCACTTGGACCTGGAGGAACGTCAGTGACATGCACACCGGCCTGGTTCTGGTGCCAGGCCCAAACAGACGGCTCCTTCAGGTAGGATGCGGCTCGCTCCCCCTGTCCGCCTCGCTGCGTTCGCCGCCCCACGGCATCGGCGTGGAGACAAACCTGTTGTCCATCCCTTTAAGCCGGCCCAGCTCAGCCTCGATTCTGTTAAGCAGAAGCTTCACAATCCGGCAAAGCCTGATGACCCGTCTGTAAAAGATGGTGCCGCCCGGCTGATATCCGCAGCCACCGGGGACTGTACCGGTCATGGGTGCCTGGACCGGGAGTCGGGCCCTGCTGGACGCTGCTGGTGCAGGAGCCCAGGGGAATCCCTGGCGGGGACTGCGCTCGCCACAACTGCGCTCGCCACAACTGCGCTCGCCCCAACTGCGCTCGCCCCAACTGCGCTCTCCACAACTGCGCTCGCCACAACTGCGCTCGCCCCAACTGCGCTCTCCAGAACTGAGCTCTCCACAACTGCGCTCGCCCCAACTGCGCTCGCCCCAACTGCGCTCGCCACAACTGCGCTCTCCACAACTGCGCTAACAGCACCTTCAGCTGATTCCCGGTGCATGAAATGAATCTGACCCCTGCTGTCCAGCTTGGGGGCGCCGGTTTAGCAGGTATTACAGAAGCCTTTAAATCACTGGGGGAGGGGGGGGGGGTTTAAAGCTCCTTCAATTAAAGGAACAATTGGCTTAATCATGCAGCTAAGAGCTAAGCAGGGAAAGAGCCTGAAGGACCAGTGGAGAAGATGTGGGGTGGGGGGGGGGGGGGGTAGGTTGTCCCTAAAAGTGCCCTGAAAGTGTTGTCAGCATCAGGGCCAGCAGTTCCCTGCATGCCTTTCTGCAGGCCTTTGGCTCTCTCTCTGCAGGCCTTCGGCTCTCTCTCTGCAGGCCTTCGGCTATCCTTCTCATAGGGGCTCCTTCTCCAGAGCAGCGGCAGCAAAAAGAGCAGGTGTCTATGGGCAAAAGTGCATGTCGCCCTGGCTACGAGTTTTGGCCGAGTGGCAAAGAAAATACTCCATGCCCATGGCACATGTACCGCAGCACTTAGGACCAGCGTGAAAAATCTGGAACAGACTGTAAAAATGTAAAAAATATTAAAACGTCCTTTAAGAGTCCCACATTTTCCATTATTTCTGGCTTTTTTTTTTAATCAGACACCTGGCATTTCTGAACATTGTAAGTAACTCCTTCACGTATGGGAGAGGGATTCTTGGGCAGGTGGTGTCTGGGAAGTGGGCGGGGTGTTATGATGTCAAAAGAGTTTCCCGTCCATTAATGGGTGTAGCGGGATGTGCTGGAAACCAGTACTTTCTCAGCGACCCTCAAGGGACCACAGCTGTTTATGGAGGAGGTCCCCATCCAAGTCTATCCCAGAAGGGGCTCATTTCCAGGTTCACCGTGAACAGACCCCGCCTACTGGCAAGGCTCAGCCTGTGTCATGTGATGAAGAATTACAAAGACTCCATCAGCAGTGGGTAAGTCGCTTGCTATCACCTCTGAGAAGCGCTGTGTCATTCTGCGGGCCAGTTCTACTCAGTCAGTGGCCTTGTGACACTGACCAGATATAGCGCCGTGCATTATGGATTGGATCATCCTCTAATTTTATTTTCCATTTTTTTTCTTTTTGCTGGATTAGAGTCCAACACAGTTCATCTCCTTGTCTAGCCATGTAAGTGAGGAAAACGTGAAAAGGTCACCAGAGAACATCTCCTCGAACATGGAAGACTTCCTGTCCCCCATGGGCCCTGACTGACTGAGACGGACGCTTCCTGTCCCCCATGGACCCTGACTGACTGAGACGGACGCTTCCTGTCCCCCATGGACCCTGACTGACTGAGACGGACGCTTCCTGTCCCCCATGGGCCCTGACTGACTGAGACGGACGCTTCCTGTCCCCCATGGACCCTGACTGACTGAGACGGACGCTTCCTGTCCCCCATGGACCCTGACTGACTGAGACGGACGCTTCCTGTCCCCCATGGACCCTGACTGACTGAGACGGACGCTTCCTGTCCCCCATGGACCCTGACTGACTGAGACGGACGCTTCCTGTCCCCCATGGACCCTGACTGACTGAGACGGACGCTTCCTGTCCCCCATGGACCCTGACTGACTGAGACGGACGCTTCCTGTCCCCCACGCCATGCTGGTCTTTTCAGCACGTCTCCCTGGCTCTGCTTCTGTCTTGCTCCTCAAGGATACATTAGATAATGTGGAAACTTGGCTCTGACCTCTCTCTCTCTCTCTCTCTCTCTCTCTCCACCGAGCGCGCTCTTGTCACTTCTCGTCTCATTTGAGCTTAATTTACGAGGAAAATAACCAACGTGAGTGAGAGCCCAGGGAGTGTTCAGCAAGCGGGGTAAGCCAGCGAACTGGCTCGTCTCCATTAACACGTATAACAAGCTCCATGGCTAATTCCAGTGGGACAGCTCTGACTGTTAGCGCGCGGGCTAACGCTATCCAATAGGCCGAGAACTCTGATAAAAACCGACCGGTTTAGCCGCTGGATTCCGGGGAGCAAATAAAATGCTTAAGGTGGCCCCACTGTGTACCTAAGGACTGGTGTCACCTGTGTCCCCTGGGCTATACCTAAAAAGAGCAGTGACGCCCCAAGACCATGTACTGTGTATAGGATTGTAGTAACTAAGTGGGATGGGGGGGGGGGGGGGGGAGTTTGCGTACTTAATACTTAATTTGGTTTTTATTCATCATGGTGTAGCTAATTGATGGACCTGTCCTGCCCCCCCCCCGTTTTGTAGGCATGCATAGTGAAGCTGTTGTCCCAAGCAATGCCTGGAGGGGGAGACGTCCTGTGTGACAGTGATACTCCTTCCTCACTGGAACTCACGACAGTGGGGGGCATTAAGGGTAAGAAGCTTAAACTAGCACCGGAGGCTTGATGGTTCAAATCCCAGGTGTGAAATGTCTGCTATACCTTTGGTGAAAAAGACCCTTAATATCCAGTGTATTAAAAACAGTGAGAGGTCTGTAAATCTGTTGTGGGTGACCACCCCCTGTAAGTAATGCGGTCTCGTAGAGAAACTGGGGGGGTGAGTCAGCGGCTGCCACACCTGGAGCTGCCTGTAGAGGGCAGTGTCCGCTCTCTACTCTGCGCTCAGGCACAGGTGAGCGATTGCTTCACCCCACTTGGGATGGGGCCTGGTGGCTGGACGCGAGTCCCTGCCTGCAGCACCTTTTACATACTTTCTGCCCATCTCCATGCCACAGGTTCTTGTTAATGGGGGCCAGCACAGGCAGACAGGTTGTGAAAGCCCTCCCCAAAGTGCTGGGCCCCCACCTTTAAGGGACACTAATGCAGGGCTTAAGCCCCAGTGTAAACAGGACTCCCTACATGAAAGTCGCGGTCCGGCCGCTTAAGCGGCCATTGCCCATTCCGAGGCCTAATGGCTCTGTTTTATTTTGTTGTTTAAACGTTTGGATTGCGTTATATTAACAGAGCAATCCACGTACCCCGTCTAAATGGAAGTGCGTCTCTGTTTTCTCCGAAGCAGCTGTTAAAATACTCTCTGTTCCACAAACTGCCTCCGGCTGCGGGAGCATCCCTTTTTCGTCGAGTAATTTACCGCCATCCCTAGAGCGCGGTTGGCGTGAGAATCACTTTGCGAAACATGTTAATCCTCCGGAGACACTGGGGAAAACCACGCCAGTTAATCCATCAGCAGGCCGAATCCAAATGATGTCAGGATCGACTGCTGGTGCCCTTGGGCTAATGTGCGCGCTCCCGTGAGGAGAGCTCCCGTGAGGAGAGATCCCGTGAGGAGAGCTCCCGTGAGGAGAGATCCCGTGAGGAGAGATCCCGTGAGGAGAGCTCCCGTGAGGAGAGCTCCCGTGAGGAGAGATCCCGTGAGGAGAGATCCCGTGAGGAGAGCTCCCGTGAGGAGAGATCCCGTGAGGATGCCAGTAAGTCCCTTCACTCTGCTTCGGATGGGAGCTGAAACGTGGAAGCTTGTTCCTGGGCGCCAACGCTACATGGTTTTCTTTCGGCAAGATGGGTGCCGCTGGAGTCTGTCTCAGCCAATCACCGCCTAACCTTTCCTCTAGCATATGGGCTCGATCCCAACGCTGCATTGCGGCCAAATCCGGCCACCGCACTGCAGACGTGGCCCCTGACCCCCCCCGATCTGCCCTGTCACCACGCCAACCGGCTTCTTCTCAGACGGTGGCCAGACTGACTACAGAATCTGGCATTGCCACGGCAACCACCAGGCTGTGCTAATCATACATTACTGTGAGACATGAGATAATGAGGCGTTTGCCATTTTGTTAATTGGCTTTCAAGGTAGAAATCTTTTCCACATGAATAGACAGGAGTTTTTCTCTGCAAAGCTCTCAGGGAACCGCACTGCTGCCAGCTGATATCACTGATATTAACGATACAAATACTACTGTTACTACTTCCATACTCTCCAGTACTATACCCCTTTAATGCTACTGTTACTACTTCCATACTCTCCAGTACTATACCCTTTTAATGTTACTGATATCAATGTCTGCTCAGTTCTTTTCCACTTATTTCAATTTATTGAAATGTCTTCAAAAGGACAAAAAGCGGATTTACTCCGTACTCTAAATTATAAGGATTTGTCTAGGAACTGCAGCTTAGAGAAGACAAACACTAGTGAAGAGCACAATATTCCCCCGGATTTACACAAGCTGCTTGCCAGTATAGGTTAAATTCCCCAGTAGCACTCTGTGGTCCCCTCAATGGGCAGTCACATCAGGAATTAAAGGTGAACTGGGGGGCAAACCAGTTACCCAATCACAATCACTGATCGTCGACCCTGAATGTTGCCTTTTCCTGAGTAACCCCCCCCCCCCACCACCCCACCTTGGGGTCGTGACCCTGCCTCAGACAAGGGGAGAGCGGACTGTCGGTGCTCAAACTGGACTCCATGGCTGCGTCTCTCAAACCCTTTAGCGCGGGATGGAAACTGTCTCCCAGAAGTCTTTGCTCTGGCTTGACAGGAAAGCAGAAGAAAATCACGTCGCAAACTAAACGTGTCGCCTGAACGTAGAGCTACTTCATTTGCAGGATAAAGGAGGGAAGCTCTCTGTAAAGCCAGCTCCGGTGTTAAGGACACAACAATGTCTCCTTCCCAGATGTTCTCTTAAGCCCACCTTAGTGCAGTAATCAGGCTGCCACCAGTGTGTTCCACTTCACCTCAGTGAAATTGAGTTCTGGTCTGAACTCTGTTCAAACTAAAATATTTGCATATCTGGTCAGCCTATTGTCCCGAGAAGTTTATAGGAGTGGCCTGTACACAGTGTTTCTGTTGCTGTCCACTTTGTGTAGTTTTGCTCCTTGCACTCCAGAACACGCTGGCGCTAGTAAATTTGGTATGTTCCGGCTTTTATTGTGAGTTTATTAGAACTCATTTTATTTTTATTTCAACATTTTCGCCAGCCAGTGGTAATTTTTCTGATTGATGAAATACTCAGTAGCTTTTAAAAGGGTATTTATTCCTCATTTGTGGTGAGTCCGTATGATTGTGGGTTTGGTCATAAAAAACAAAATGTAAAAAGTTGCTTTGCTGCTCAGTGTCAAGTTAAAATGTAGAACTTGATGTAGTTTATGTATCACTGATATTAAATGTGGTGTAGCACTGATATCCAATGTGCTGTAGCACTGATATCCAATGTGGTGTAGCACTGATATCCAATGTGCTGTAGCACTGATATCCAATGTGGTGTAGCACTGATATTCAATATGCTGTAGCAATGAAATCCAATGTGGTGTAACACTGATATTAAATGTGCTGTAACACTGATATCCAATGTGGTGTAGCACTGATATCCAATGTGCTGTAGCACTGATGTCCAATGTGGTGTAGCACTGATATCCAATGTGGTGTAGCACTGATATCCAATGTGCTGTAACACTGATATCCAATGTGGTGTAGCACTGATATCCAATGTGCTGTAGCACTGATATCCAATGTGGTGTAGCACTGATATTCAATATGCTGTAGCAATGAAATCCAATGTGGTGTAGAACTGATATCCAATGTGCTGTAACACTGATATCCAATGTGCTGTAGCACTGATATCCAATGTGGTGTAGAACTGAAATCCAATGTGGTGTAGAACTGATATCCAATGTGCTGTAGCACTGATATCCAATGTGCTGTAGCACTGATATCCAATGTGGTGTAGCGCTGAGGAGGGAGTGGCACCCATCATGTGTTAAGTCTCCATGGGACCAGCACAGACACAGAGGGGTACAGGCTTCTCTGCGCAGAGAGGATCAAGCGTCCCCCTCCCTAATCAGCTGACTCTGGTCCCTAATGATGTGCTTTTTGATGTCCTGTCATAAAGACTGAAGGAGAATGTTGAATATGTGTAGAATTTTTGATGCCTCTATTTACCGTCTTAATAGAATACAGCCTTTTAGATGTAGCCATAAAACAGCTTTATGACTGTATTATCCGAACCCCTGCTGTCACACTGTAATGCCCCATGTGCTGAATGAGAGCTTGTGTGTGTGACTTGAGGCTGGCCCAGAAAGAATCAAAGCGAGCACAGGGAAGGGCTGCTGTCATGCACAGAGAGCACAGGGAAGGGCTGCTGTCGTTCACAGGGAGCACAGGGAAGGGCTGCTGTCATTCACAGGGAGCACAGGGAAGGGCTGCTGTCGTTCACAGGGAGCACAGGGAAGGGCTGCTGTCGTTCACAGGGAGCACAGGGAAGGGCTGCTGTCGTTCACAGGGAGCACAGGGAAGGGCTGCTGTCGTTCACAGGGAGTACAGGAAGGACTGCTGTCATTCACAGGGATCACAGGGAAGGGCTGCTGTCGTTCACAGGGAGTACAGGAAGGACTGCTGTCATTCACAGGGATCACAGGGAAGGGCTGCTGTCATTCACAGGGAGCACAGGGAAGGGCTGCTGTCATTCACAGGGAGCACAGGGAAGGGCTGCTGTCGTTCACAGGGAGCACAGGGAAGGGCTGCTGTCGTTCAGAGGGAGCACAGGGAAGGGCTGCTGTCGTTCACAGGGAGCACAGGGAAGGGCTGCTGTCATTCACAGGGAGCACAGGGAAGGGCTGCTGTCATTCACAGGGAGCACAGGGAAGGGCTGCTGTCATTCACGCTCTGCTGCAGAGGCCGGGTGACACGGCTGTGCTGCAGAAAGGCATGCTGTGGGGGGGGGGTGGGGGGGTGTGTGTATGTAGGGGGGAAATGAGCTGAAATGCTAGTCTATACTGTATATACTCTAATAACAAAAATTACTGAGCAGACACCCTCCTGTGTATCCATATGAATGTTCATACTACAGTGCATTATTATTTCATCTCCCTGTGGAGCCGTGAAAGTCACCTCACACTGATGCCAAATGCTCCTGGGGGTGATGGGTGAATGGGGGGGTGATGGGCATGAAAGGTGATGGGGGGGGGGCATCCAGTGCAGCTAATGCCGGGTCTGTGAGGCGTGTGTGTGTCTTGGTGGCGTTTCTGAAACCCTCTCTAGCATGCAGGAGATCATTAGGTATTAGAGGGTTAAAATAACAGATGAAAGACTGGGCAAATCTATGGAAACAGTGGAGATGGGACAGGATCGCAGCCAGGTAATTGTCCTGAGTGCACTGAGTGACAACAAGGTGATAGAGGTCGAAGGGCACAAAGGGGGGGGGGGGGGGGCATTGCTGCTGACCCCAGACAGGAATCCCCCCCCCCCAAACACCCCCAGAGCAACTTGCCAGCCAAAAGCCACCTGAACGCTACAGGATATTGTGTGTTTGTGTGTATGTGTGCGTAGGGACTGCTCACGGTCCAGTTTGATGGACAGCTGGGGGCCAAGGTGGGACACAGGGGTGGGGGGTGGGGGGGGGGGTAGCGGCATGGCTGTTTGTATGCTGGACACACAGAGCAGACGGCACAATGGGGCGAATTCCTCACACTGCGTCTGAGCCGGTGTCTAGAATGCGTGAGAATAAAGGCTCCGTCCCGATGACAGATGCAGCTCCCAGGGTCGCCTTTCTGTCCCCGGCCCCCCCTTACAGACACCACTGTCAGGGGTGCCGGGGGCACGTGCATGTTATCCACCCCATCCCTAAAGTCCTGGAAGTGGAAGCCACCTTCCGCTAGGGCCACTCTGTCATTTTAAGGTATAATCTGCGAGGGGGGGGGGGGCAAGCTGGGGAGTGCAGGAAAGGGCACAATTAAATGCTGAGAAGAGGGCCAGCTTAACAAACACCTGCCCCCGACCATCTGGTGGACAACGACGCACAAACCCCCCCCCCCCCGGGGAGAGACGGCCACAAGGTAGCAGGCCCTAATTGTGAGTGAGGGTCCAGTGAGCGGTACTGTAAACACGTCGGTTTAACCTTTAACACAGAGGAATTTGGCTGCATAGCCAGGCCCAGAGAGGGTGGATTAGCAGCGATTAGGGTGGCCGTGGGATGGGGGGGGGGGGAGCATCACGCAGATCTAATCAAGTTCAGGCTCTAGGCTATACCTACGGACGACTCTTCTAAAGGCTTTGAGTGGCTCTGGGGTTGGGGGGGGCGTGGTCTCCTGCCGGAAGGATGCAGAGGTGGATGAGGAGGCCTAGCGTGCCCCCGGTGGTGGGGGCCTGTTATCTTAGTGATGGATGGGCTCCACCAGCATGTCCGCCGCCATTTCTCGCCGTGATAAAGAGCTTCGGTAAACGACGCGATTCTGCCCACGGTGACGGGCTTCCCCTCGCTAATCCCGGGAAGCACAAAATAAGCCGGGTTGAAATTCCTGTCTGGGTCCCCCCCCCCCCCCCACCCAGATCGGCCACCTCCGCTCTGTGGCTCCCCATCTTGCCTTTGTCTCAGCGGTTGCTGCTTTGACGTCTCGCCTCGTAGGATGCAAGCAATAAAACACCGAGGCGGCTGGGAGGAGTTAAGGCTGAACTTTTTACCTCCGACTAAAAAGTTAAATTTGGCTTTTCCAGAGGACTGGCTGATCGTCTGTCCCGCTCTGAGGCTAACAGCAAAGAGTGTGGTCCGAGCGCTAATCTGCTTCTGAGAGCCTCCGAGAATTTCAGGTCGCATTCCACCTCGGCTGCCAACCCCCTTGCTGCCGTCGACCAGGATATCTACTTTCTGGGACCTCTCAGCATGAAAGGGACACTAATCATTTTATCTGTGTCACAAATGCTGCAGATTTTAGCATGATGGATAAACAATGAGACCACAAAGTGAGTCAATGGGCTTAGTGTGGGTTGTGGACCACACCCGTAATTCTGTCCAGAGACGCGTGTGGCAGAAAGGCGGGAAGTCGCATATTTCCAAGCGGGTGCGGAGCGTTACAGTACGAGCCGCCGTGTCCGCGGAGAGGCTAATTAGGAGGTGAAACCTTAAACGGCTGACAGTGCGGTTTTCCGGGGGCTGACGGACAAAGGCTTCTGTAAACAGCACGGTAGAGGAATTCTGACAGGGGAAAAAAAAATCCGAAGATCTGCCCTCCTTCAAGAGTCTGAAGCTGAGTAAACAGGAAAAACTCATTTATTTTGAGGAAAACGTGAAGCCCTGAAGATGTGTCAAAAAACATGATCAAAAATGTGTTATTCTAAAGCGCCACACTGCAACTTCAAGGGGCGGATTTTAGAAGATGAAAAAATTAATCTGAAAACCAGAGGAACCCTAAGTAAGATCTAGAGTGGCTGATTTAGAAGGCTTATGGCTGTCGTTTTTATATGAAACATTTGTTTTTCTTTCCTCTGTTTTTTTAAACACATATTTATCCAGACAGGTGTACCCATTTTCCAATTAAATGTCTCCGCAGAGCGGAAGTTCAAACTACAAAGCCTGTGAGTACTTTTTCCCAGATTGGAAAAACACCACTGATTCTGTGATCAAAAGCAGAAAAACAGAGGGGGGAAAAAAAAAACAAATTGTCCTGTCTTTTCCTTCCATTTTAAAATCAGAGGGGCCATGTCCGCAAACAGAAAGAGCAGAGGAGCAATGGTGACAATTTAAGGCGTTTTTGTGTTCTTGAGGCGTTTGAAATGCCATTTTTGGGAGTCCGCTTGGGCCTGCTGGCCGTTTACGTGTAACTGCACAGATCCAGCTGAAATCCAGCTGAAGTGAGTCCTATAGGAGGAACGTAAACACAGCACCAGTGCACAGTGGGTGAGGCCGGGACATTTTTATTGCTGTTGGTCTTACCAATTACCGAAAGGCTGGAGTCACTGGCAAGTGGCATGCTGCCAACGGCAGAGGCTCCTGGTTAATGTCGCGGGGCCCAGCCGACAGCCGTAATGAAGCGACCCCACGACCGCAGCCGAGCTCTTTGGTCCAGAGGGACTTTGGTTCGTGGCCCGTCCCGTAGACAAGTTGGGACTGATAAACCAATCGCGGACCTAATAAAGGTGGCAGATGACGATGGCACAAACATTTGCCGGGTTGAACGGCAGCTCTGCAATGGCGCCGATTAGAAATGAAGCGAACCGTGCAGAGTTTGGCCTGGATGGATCCCGACGCGGGAATCACCAAGTCTGTAGGGCCAGCTTTCGGAACAGACACAATTTTTCCCTTCTTATGCAGCAAAGCGGAGTT
The DNA here is from genome assembly GCF_048594095.1 of Paramormyrops kingsleyae. NCBI lineage: Eukaryota > Metazoa > Chordata > Actinopteri > Osteoglossiformes > Mormyridae > Paramormyrops > Paramormyrops kingsleyae. The sequence continues at coordinate 35,910,283 of NC_132805.1, read as the reverse complement.
TCTTCAGTGATGACAAACACAACAAACAGGAAATGAATGATTCTTAAGGGATAAGCACACGTATCCTGTGAGAAACAGAAAATGTTGGGAGAGTAACCGTAATTGATCAGTGGTTTGGTTTGCAGCCCCCTCATTTTAAGGAGCACTGAACCTGAAAGGGGTAATAAAGGCCCCCGGTCAGTGGGCCTCTTACCTACAATGAATAATTCAATATTCATATCAATCAACAGGTTAACATGCCATCAAAGAAACAAAAAACATTATTCATATGTAACATGAACCCTGTCCACCCCCCAAAACAGACACACATATTCACAGAAGTCTAAAAAGCCCCCAGACTCCCCCCCCCCCCACCCAGGAAGATAATTCTCCGAGGTAAGAGGAGATTGCAGGAGACCAAGGGTGGGGGGGAGGAGCACAGAGGGAATAATATGGCCCGGGGCGGGGGGGTATGAGATCTGCCATTCCGAGACTCTTCATACCTCCAGTATGCTCTCCCCCCCTCCCTGGGTGTCAGCTGGGGGGGGCGGTGGAGGCGCTGACAGGCCCGGACACCGGTCAGTCTACATGGGTGCTGCCCACGGCGGTCCCGCCTGCGTGGCCCGTGACCCGACAGCAACACTGAGATCCTTGGTGACGGGTCCCAACCCCCCCTCACCCTGGGGGAGGAGGGATTCACCCCCCCAACCCTGGCCCCGTAGGTCCGCTCCATTATCGGAAACAAGAAACGGCCGCCCCGCCACCGTGAGTGCCGATTTCAGGGGAGGGGCACTAACCCCGTGCCCCCCCCCGTGCCCCCCGTGCCCCCCCCACCCCTCATATTCTCCAGGTATGACACATTCACTCACTCAGCTCAGGCAGTTACCTGCAAGGTTAGACAGGCCTGATTCAAACCACTGACTTACATCAAACCTGCCTTTTCATTTATCCTCTCACTGTTACCTCTTCCATTGTTACCCTTTGCAGACCCCCCCGTCTCCCCCCACCCACCCAGCCCTATGCCTGCTGCTCCAGCTTCATGGAAACTCACACCGCCCCCCTCTCTAAAAGCGCCGCACTGCGGCTGCACTTCCATTCTCCATTGTCTGGCTTGTTTATGCGCGGCGGCTGCAAACAGCCCCACCACAGACCAGCATTCCTCACTTCTGTTTCCAAAGCCCGGGCCTGTTTAGCTGGGGCTCTGCCTTCCGCGCTGTGCAGGACCCGTTATGGCTTTTAAAAGTAGAACCTCAAAGCTCTAGGGTTTCAGTAAGAGCCCCCCCCCCCCCCCCGCCCCCCACATCCCCCTAAGGTTGCTTCTCCGGACATTTTTTACAGACGTATCATCTAGGTGTTTTGGAGAACTGAGTAAAAATGTCAGCGGCCATCTGAGCGTCGGCTTCGGTTCGCGACAGAAGGAAGGCGGAACCTGAATCTACCCGATAGGAGCTGAGCGGAGCTGTACACTGAAAACAATCAGTTTTATATCTATTTCAATGGCTTAGCTTAGCTCTCAAATTTCTGCATAACAAGTAATTGTGCAGTGAAAAATGCCCAGCTGTAGTCCATCTCCTAAACCACTGCGCCACCTAATGTCACATTTCCTGTTTATCACACAGGACCGGAGGCACCGCTGTGTACTGGGGACGAGCGGCTCAGGCAATCCAGGACCAGTCTGTGGGTCCAGTGGCCTAGAAAGAAATTAGTTATCAGTAGTTTGAGAAACGCTTTCATTCATCTTTCAGCCACTTACCCAAGCAGCATTAGGCGCAAGGGTCAGTCCATCACAGACCATTCATATTGTCACACTTTCACATTCTATTCTGAGATGACAGCACCAATGACCTAAAGTCAGGCTTCCTCATAGGTCGTACTTTACGTACTTTCGTTAAATTAACTAATTTCCAAAACTCATACAAACTCCGCATGCAGCACGGGGGCCGGATTTACACCCCCAACCTGGAGGTATGAGGCCCCCACTGCGTCAGCCCCCTTCTTTCACTTAAACAGCTGAAGATATTGAGGAGGAAATTTATGAAGTTTCTCCTCAAGGGGGTCAGTAACTGAACCTTCAGCCTTCCAGGCACAGGCTGGGGGGGGGTCCTGTTATTGGGCCTCCGTGGTACCTAATGCCCGACTCCTAATGCCTGCTCCTCTCGGTCTGCATAGAACCCCTTCCGCTGCAGCCAGACGGGAGGTCAGGGCCGCATGCAAAGCACCCCAGCTGCTTCAGCTGGACCCAAACTGTGCCATCTGCTTTGATTCAAACCCTTTTCCCTTTTTTGTTTTTCGATTTGGCAGCACTCGACACGAAGTTCTCAGGTCCTAAACCCCATTAGCGAATTGTTCAAAAGTCATGGCTAAGTACAGTCTGTTTAAGTTACAAATGATTACCTTAAGGACCTCTGTAAGTGAAGACTGTTAAATGTCCAGTGTCTTTCTGGAACTCATTCGGGGGGGGGGGGTTCGGGGGGGTGCCCATACACGTTTTTGGTCATGCCAAAAGTTCCGGAAGGCTCTCCTGGTTGGTGCTGCATTGTGTGGCCTTTTTTAAAGATATTTTTCAGTTTCTGGTGTGAACTGGTTGTCCTGTTTCTCACTGACAGCCCAGAAGGTAGGAAAATGATGGTCGAGCTGCTGTTCTAAACGGACACAAGCTGCCTTTCCAGACAGTGCTCTGGGACCCCACTTGTTACTCTGTGTTTTGGGAGCTAAATGCTATTACCCAAGATATTTTGGCCTTCATGTGTTTGCCACATGGCCCTGGAAGTGGCACGGTGGCCCAGTGGGGGGGCACGATACCCCCAGGGCTGGGTGTTCGGATGTATCCGATTCCGTGTGTAGAGATCACGTTCTCCTCACGTTGAAGTGGTACTCTCGGTTCCTTTCGCAATCCAAACGCATGTGGTCTTAATGAATTGCTGTATCTAAATGGTTCTGCGATGGACTGGTGTAGGGCCCTGGGTGTCCCCTGCGTTGTATCCTGTTCTTTTTCAGATCCTCCTGTCTCACCAGTGATGTGGGAGTGGGAGACGCATGGATGGAATTTGTTCCAGTCAGTGCCGGTCAACCCATTAGGCAACATTGGTGGCTGCCTAGGGCACCGTCTTCTGAAGGGATGCTGAAGTAACAAGACAATTTCACTTAGACTTGCATTGGGACTCTGGTGGTAAACGTTGCCTACGACTCCACATGGGCTCTGACCAGCACTGCTTCTGGTCTCTTGAATCTGATGATCAGCGTTGGGCATAAAAATCAATTTTGCTTCTACCAACCAGCTGAGTGCCCTATGACTGACTCTTTATGCTCAACTGGTTGGTAGAAACAAAATTTTGGACCTGAAATGCCCAACATTGCTGATGGTACTTAAGCAGTTTACACCCAAAGGTACAACAGAATAGATCATTCTGAGCGAGTCACCATCTGGTCCAGCATCAGATTCATTAGCGCGAGCACACCTGCTTCCACTGCTACATGGTATGACGTTTCTGCTCTGTGGCCAGACGCCCAGGGCAACACCGCCATGTTTTTAATGTTCCCTGCCTTCGATTTTGGCAATTGGGAGGGGTGGCGGTTTGCCCGAAAGTTGTTTAATGTTCAATAAAATTCACACCATCCCAGCATAAACCGCAGCAGGGTGTCTGCGGGCTCTGTCAGGAAGCGGACTGGTTGCTTGGCTGCAGAAGAACATCCAAACTCCAGGAGAAAAGTCACTTCTGGAGCTTCGAGAGAAGCTGACTGGCTACAGAAACAAGGCCGGTCTTAAGAGGATCCATATGGGACATGAAGGATATCCAAGGCAGTGTATCTTCTTAAGAGACCCTCCATTTAAGGTGAGGTAATCGATTGTCTCTCTGGGCGAAGAGAGGTTCTCTTTCCTTAAACACTTCCCAGAACCTCGTTTTACAGGTGTTAGCCTTCAGACAGTCTTCATCGCGGCCTGGGAGTGAACAGCTCCCCTTGATACTTAAAAAAACCTCCTTTGTTTTAAAATTCCATGCGATGCTTTTACTGCTCTCAAAGCCCCCCCGAAAAGTCACGAGTGTGTTTGGATTTCGGTTCTTCAGCAAAGCCACCGTGCCCATCCTGTCTGAGCGCGACCACTCTGCAAGGTCTTTTCAAGGGCGCCCATTTCTGGGTTTATCGTCCTTAATGCTCTGTCGCAAGTGAGCTGTACCAGTTGGCGGATGACGTGTTCTCGGATAAACGCTTCGGAAGGCGGACGAGGACCAAGATGGGATCTGTTCCGCTCCGAAGATCTCTTATTTCTGCTAATCCTCGTGTGTTTAACCTCCACAGAGGAGTCTGGGCATAGGTGGAATTGACTTGAGTGAATAAGGAAACGCAAGTCAAAACAAAAGCAAGAATGGCCTATTAAAGTGCTAACATGAAGAGAATGGCATATACAGAAAAAGGGGCGGGCAGGGCGGGCAGGGCGGCGTTTATGTAAGTTTCCAGGGTAACTGATATTCAGGCACATGGAAGGCAACAGGAACTAGAACGTTCTAGAACCATCTGGCACAAATAAAGAAACGTAGGTAAATCCCAATCAGGATCTTAATTAGTCTTACATAATGTTGCTGTACATGTTACAGCTGGGTAAACACATAACGCCTAAGCATTTTTAGGCTTTTTTATTTTATTTTTTAAGCTTTCAGTCATTCGTATGTGACTATGCTCCAGTCACAGGTGGCGTCTACACGATGACATCATCAAAACGCACAAATGTGAAAAGTGCACAAACAAGGACACGGCTGTTTTTGTTCCAAGCAGCTCTGTCAGACGTCAGAACGGCGGCGAGCTGTGTGACCGCGCTCTCTCTCTTTGTGCTTGCTGTATGTTTACATAAGAATTTCTGTCAAAACACCAAAAAAAAGACAAATGTAGCTAATTAAAAGGACATTTCTTTGGTAGCCAGTCAGTGTAATGGAATCCTCATTGTGAGGTCCTTGGGTACGGCCTCCTTCAGAAATCACAGCCCGGTCGCCGATCGAATTTGACTCGAGCCAAAGCAGTTGATTATTCAGATGTCATGAAGCAGCTGTCTAATTTTCTGCCTCCATCGTTCAATGAAAACAAGTCGTTTATTACAGCATGTCCGTCCCATGGTGCCGTGTGACATATTCTCATGTGGCAAGAATGACAGTAGGTCTTGATAGAAAGCTGGGCTGCATGCAGGTCACAGCACAGCTTCATTTCCGCATTGTAACACCTGCCTGTCAGCGATTCAGAATCACCCCACAAATACTCCACTTTTTCTTTTCATTATTTGTGATTCTGATTTGCATGAACTGCTTAATCATTGCTAAGCAGATACCGGCGAGCTGATCTCCATGCATTGGTGGTGTTAGAAGGAATTGCTCCGTAAAGCAGGACTTTCTTGGAAAATGGCTCAAATCCTAAACTTGCAAGCAATTAATCCAGTGAACTGCAAGCAGGGATTGTTCAAAATGAGCTACTAAGGGGTTTTTAAGGGGTTTGTTTGCTGGCTACGGCTCCACCTACCAAATTCGTCCGTCTTTCACATTCTTCCGGCAGAGAACTGCGGGCCACTTGCAAATGAAAAAAATTGCCTGTCACATCGGGGACAACTGAAGTTATCACACACATATGCAACCCCCCCCCCAAAACACACAGACATGTTGACATACTTATCTAAATGGGAACTTTCCATACATTTCTATGGAAAAAACCCTAATGACACCCTTAACCCTTACCCAGCCCTAATCTTAATCATAAGTAATCACACAAAATACAAGACTTCTGGCATTTTTTGTTTTTTGATTGCAAAAAACTTTATAAAATTTTATAAAATTTAATTTCCCCTTGTGTAAGAAAATGGTCCCTACAATGTAAAAATAACAGGTTTTTATCACATTGTGGGGACATTTGGTCCCCTGCCCCACACACATATACACACTAAAGAACCTTAACCACACCTGGTAACAGTTGAGCCTTCAAAAAAGGTCTCGGTCATAGCTGTAATATTTCACCATAATTAAAACAGCATCCTTAAATCGTCAAAAGCAGAATGAGCTTTGTTGTGGCACTGAGAGGAAAAACAACAGAAAGAAATGAGACCGAAGAAGATTCGTGCTCCCCTGCTGCCTCAGGTTCGCAGCCGCACTTCGTTTCATAACTGCTTCTGTGATGCCATTTCTAAGCAGCCTGTTTCTGCTGCTTGCATCCAGATCTGCGGGGTTCTGCTTATTTGTACAGGTGGATGTTTTACTGAAGCAATTTGGACTCACAGAATTTGCTCAAGGACAGAAGAGCAGGAGGCCTAATGAGACTTTAACCTGCAGTCCTTCGCTTGCCGGTCCAGCTCTTGAACTGGTAGGCCATCTCTGGCCCTTTCCTGTGGGGGGTCTCGGCCAAGTTGTGGGGTCGTCATGGTAACCGTGGAACCTGGGGGGTCGGGGGAAGCAGCCCAGGGAGAGGGTAGCTGGGAAAGGCTACTGGTGTTGGGAAATGGAGTTCTGGGTCATTCTGGGACAGCTAATTGGGCCTGAGCAATCAACAGGACACTCTCATGTCACATTCTCACCAGGTCGGTGTGAGGGGAAACGATGCACTAACTAGCGTGTGTGTTTGCTGAAGTCTGCCATCATGGTTCACTTTTGCTTAGGGTGTTGGTACTCTGTCAGTCAATTGGTGGCATTTAATTGTGTAAATCTTTACAAGTACGTTTGTCACAAAGACGTTCACGGTGAGGTACTGTGAATTTCCACAAGGAACTGAAATAAGAAATATTCCCAAAGTCAATGTTAGGAGACCTATAGATTATTCCTGTAAAGAAGCTGAGTGAATCAGCGGTGCTGGAATACAACACGTACTGTACAGCACTGGAGAAAACTAAGAGACCACAGTTCAATTTTTTGTTTCACTCATTAATCTGCTTATGATTGTGAATAATACATTTCTTTCTTTGCAAAATACACCTTGGCTCTTCCCTGCTTCTCATTAATGAAGAGCTTCTTCCCTGCTTTATGGGACCTCAGTCCTGCTTCTAGCAGCCTGAAGCACATTGTCCTAGCTGTGCACTTCACACCTGCACTTAATGTTTCCCATTCCTTTAGAAGGTCACTTGAGGTCATCCTCCGATTCAAGAGAAACTCTCGGATAAGCTGACGGTCATCTCTGGCGTTAGAACGTCGCTTCCACCCTTTACCTGACTGGTTTCTGGTCGTTCCCAGTGTCTCCTGCTTCCCCTTGTTCTTGTGCACTGCTGTCTTAGAAGCTTTGAGCCTGGAAGCAGCCTGCTGCTCAGTGTGGCCTCTGCCAGCAGAACCAGGATTAAACCAGGATTAAACCAGGATTTAAGAATGCAGATTTTGAAAAAATATAGAGAGCGGTCTCTTAATTTTTTCCAGAGCTGTACATGCGTCACACATCACAAAGGCTGCACCCTGACCGCTGAGACTCAGTGATGTGAGCATTTGCAACAGAAAGGCTCACATCAGAGAAACATGATGCACAGGGGATGCTGACCCTGTGGACCTGAGCTCCCTCTTCACTGCCTCTTCCCCGTAACCCTAAACTCCAATTTGCCCTACTTTCCTGTTTTCCCCACGTGCATGAAATCACACATTTCTTCCATTATTATCAGTGCAGCGCTGGAACGTGCTAATTGTGGCTTCCTTAACGTGGGAGCTGGCAGTTCGACTTCCTTGCTGTGGGGCCTGGCGAGTGATCAGGGTCGCAGATGGAGCATCCTGCCGCAGTCACCGCGCCGAGACACGTCGCCTCGGATGCTCTGCGACGGGCAAAACAAGACCTGGAAAGAAATAAGAAAGAAAACACCATTACAGGGACATTATCCAGGGCGGCTCTTAAGGCGGAGAGCTGGATATTAAAGCCCCCTTCTGCCCCGCTGGTCTGGGTTAGGGGTCTGCGTCTCTGCAAGCAGATGTGACAGTGAGCGAATGACGCGGCTTGCAGTGAGAGAAGCGCTGGCCTGCTTTGGCGGGACTTGGCTGCTCAGCTCGGCACCTCAGAAGTAGAAAATGTGAAGAAACGTATTTCTGCACTTCAAAACGTTTTTGTTCTCCTTTCTGAGGAGGTGCAATAAATCACCTCCATACGGCCACATGGTCCCAGGAAAGCACATTTAAACACAAGCTGAAGATCCCCCCCCGACTCCCCCCACACACACACCCACACAAACACACACCTTCCACTGTGTAACTGGACCAGTATTGGTGCCATGGGGGGGTTGGGGGGGTGCCATCCCCCACAAATGACAAACTGTGCCCCCCCCCAAAAAAATAAAATCACCCAAAGATGTCTTTTCCTTTCTGTGGTGTGCTGATGCTTTTTTAAACTGTCCCCCCCCCCCCACCCGCCCCCCAATGGCATCCTGGTAATGCCACTGCTTCCCACCCGTGCCATGGGGCACCACATCCTGGGGGGGGCACCAAGCAGGGCAACCCCCCTTAAGCCCCCCCCAAGCTCTATTCAGAAATGTCTTTTAACAAATTAATGCGATTTAATATCTCGTATATTTAATATGACTGTATATTGTTCTTTCAACATGGCACTCGCTGAAAAACCTATGTAATGTTTTCTCTGTGTTAGATGCCTGCCTGAATCTCGCGAGCCACCAGCTCGCTCTCTGACATGACGTCATGCCTGCTGTTGCCCAGGGGCACTTAACACTCTTAATGCAGCCCTGGCTTCGTCCCGCTCTGAAAACCTTAGGCCCGGCTGTCAGATATGCTGTGGTGCCGAGACCGAACTGGACAGCCTCCTCCAAGCAGCCGGGAAATCCTGCCTGGGGAAGCGACACAAGCGTGACCTTTAATTTGGGTTAGATCTCGATAGAAAAAGTACAACTTATGCGGTTTGACCGAGCCGCAGTAAAACGCAGCAGAGTGTAGGATCTGGCTGCAGCGAAGCGAAACGTCAGCGTGACGAGCGAAGGCGGCCGACCCTTTTCATTTCTTTGAGTGATGGACAGCTACCTAATCCTGCCCTGAAGGTACACTCAGACAGAACACGTCTGCTCCACGTGACGCATAAGATCATGCCTCAAAAAGCACGACTCACACTGTAAATAATGATAAACTTGTGGGGGAAAAAACCAAAACGTACACGGAAACGTGCTTACAAATTGGGACAGACGTGTGACTGAGGAAATTTCTTTTCTGCCAGACCAGGAGGCTTTATCTTGAGAGCAGGTAGTGTGAAGATGCCCCCCGGCCCCCCCCCGCCACCCATGCTGTGCCCCCGTTACCCCTCCCCATGCAGTGTTCCCCATATTGCCCCCCCAGAGTTGCCCCAGGGGCAGCACAACCTCCTGAACTCCTCCCCCGCCTTGGGAACCCCACCGTCCACCTCCTCCTGTGTGGGTTCCCGATGGGGGGTACTGGGGGGCTGGGGGAGTTAGGGGACAAAACTGAACTGCCCCAGCAGACTGGGAATCAGATAATCAGAAGCGCCGCTGCCTACGGAACATTCCGTGGTGTGTCCTGCGGTTGTTCTTTCTGTCCACTTAAAGTCGAGTTCAGGCGTGTTGCAGCCTTGTTGGTATTTGTGGGACCATTTCTCAAAATGATGCAGCTTTATGGACAGAAAAATAGCCTCAGTAAGCCCACTGCCAGTGACTGACTGTCAACAGCACATTTCTCAAAAAAGTCTGCTGTACGGCCGCTGATCTGCAACGTTGATATATGTGTATGTCAGTGTATGAGCTGTACTCTACATAATGATGGAGCAAATTGAATTATAAATATCAATTATTGTGTTGTACAGAGACCGGTAGTGACACAAAATGAGAATTATCTCTCTTACAAATGTAATTCTAATTTTCTGATTTTCTGCAGTATGTTTCAATCTCTTTCATTGAGGGCAGAGGAACAGCAGCATGCATGTGGAGTGACGGTCCTCTGATCCTCATGACTTGTCTCTGCCTTATACAACACTGTATCATCACTACGGTTGGGGAAGTTTTCATTCCGATACTCAGTATCTTCCTTAAGGTTCTAGGTGTGCCCATCAGACCTGGTGTTAGGTCCTGAGTTAAACAACATGTTTGGAGACCTCAAACATGGACTAAATCATAAAAAAGTTTCAACTGTGCACACTTAATACATCTGACTATTTCCAGCATGTCCATTTATGCTACAAAAACACATTAGTGATGCAGACTTCTGAAATCTGTTTTTTATTTACATTTCTGCTAATTAATCATCTGCTAAGTGCGAGCTATGTGCATATTTCAGTTATATATTTCATTGATGTTTCCTGGATTCGCAGGAGTCTTCTGGAAAGCATCTGGTGTTTTGAAATTTCAGAACATTCGTAATATTTTTTCTTATTGTTTTCATAGAGAAAACGCCCACAAAGGCAGCATCTTGCAGGAAAAAGGCAGCAAATCAAAGCCTTACAGAAATACGTCCTTTACTGCAAATTCATTCTTAAGGCTTCATTTTAATGGTGGACAGACTGACAGGAGGCCTCAGAGAAGGTCCAGCAGGACCTGGGTGGACAGACTGACAGGAGGCCTCAGAGAAGGTCCAGCAGGACCTGGGTGGACAGACTCACAGGAGGCCTCAGAGAAGGTCCAGCAGGACCTGGGTGGACAGACTGACAGGAGGCTTCAGTGAAGGTCCAGCAGGACCTGGGTGGACAGACTGACAGGAGGCCTCAGAGAAGGTCCAGCAGGACCTGGGTGGACAGACTCACAGGAGGCCTCAGAGAAGGTCCAGCAGGACCTGGGTGGACAGACTGACAGGAGGCTTCAGAGAAGGTCCAGCAGGACCTGGGTGGACAGACTGACAGGAGGCCTCAGAGAAGGTCCAGCAGGACCTGGGTGGACAGACTCACAGGAGGCCTCAGTGAAGGTCCAGCAGGACCTGGGTGGACAGACTGACAGGAGGCCTCAGAGAAGGTCCAGCAGGACCTGGGTGGACAGACTGACAGGAGGCCTCAGAGAAGGTCCAGCAGGACCTGGGTGGACAGACTCACAGGAGGCCTCAGTCATGGCCCAATTCGTCTTGTGAGGCTCAGGCTTGGCGTGAATCTCATTAAGTGAACAGCATGCTGCCACTGGGCCGTATACTGCTCAGGATTGACGAATGCCCCCCCCCCTCCAGTTTGTCCTGGAGGTACGCCTGTCTGAACCCATCGAGACACAGGGGGCTGCTGTACAAAGGAGGGAACAACCATAACCATGCAGATAGAATGCCCCCCCCTTCTATCTTTTACTTAATATCCACAGAATATTACAGCCTCCTGTCAGCTTTAACCAGTCACTGTGTATATTCTTTTCCTTTAAGAAACTCTTCTCATTGGATTCGGTATTATTGTAACAAATGCTACTATATTTGTATGCTTTGGATGTGAAATCCATCATCAGGACGTTACGGTTTCATGTGTCCTGGGAGAGTGAGGAGCACATTACTGTCCAAATGCTACAGGAAGCTGATTTACAGGCCAGACTGCGACCTTTCCTAGCGGCCGAGGCTCATTTCTCAGTTTCTGAAATGTAATTTTACGTTTTTCTTGGCAGTTTTAGGATGCGTGCAATTATGGAATGTGATGGCTACTGCCCCCTGTGGACCAGTGAGGGGAATTTATAGATGCATGGTATTTTAATGGAAGCTGCTCACGCCGTAATTCAGCGCACTGTGGATCTGAGGGGCGTTCGTTACCGTCACTGCAAACGGTCCAGCTAGGAGAGGCATTTGTCATCTGAAGCCGGCACCACCCCTGTCAGCGTATCTGTGAGAAAATGAGTTTCCTCAGGGTAGGTTTTTCTTTCCAGTAGTTAAAGATGAATTACGCTCCAAATGAAATGCTGTAATAAGCCGTTAGCTTGTCAGCGCATTGTACTGTGACAATGACATCGGGCCTGCAGTCCGGGGCCCCAGGGATACACAGGGTTAAGGAAAGGTGAGGCATGAGGTGCTGTGAGTCCGGAGCAGTTAACGGGGCTTAGTGGGACCACCACAGTGTTCCAGGTGAGGCAGGCGCAGGTCTTACCAGCTGGCCTCTAGCCGTCCGAAGCTGTTTCTCGGATCCTAATCCAGTGAGACACTGATTACGAGTTCCAGGACCTTCACTTGGCAGCTCCTGGTTCTACTGGCCGCCACCACGCTGAAGTCCTCTCGCATTCCCGGGGAGTATTTGTTATTGCACTAATTTGCTAACGATACTCTGACCACTCCATATCTAACTATTAGCTTTAGCAAATTGACTGCTCCGAGTTGGCTGCAGTCCCGGAGTGGAAGGCTTCTGCTGCGCTGTTCAGTGTACACCATCTCAACTAAGAAAACAAACCAAACCTGTAGCCTTCTTGCCAAAAATTGCCCCAGATGGTTCATTTAGAGACTAACAAAATTACATTGTTTCTTTTTGTAACATGCTGCTTTCTCTTTTTTTTTTTAAAAAGAACGTATTATGCTTGGGAACCTTCTCTTAATGCCCTGAATTCAAACTCACTGTGATTCCTGGGGTCTGCAGGCACAAACGCAGATAGTGACTGATTTCAGACCTCAAATTTACAGAGCTGAGAGGAGCAACCTGTCACAGGCTGTGGAGCACTAGTCAGACCAAATGGTATTAGCTTCAACCAGTAAATGCCTCCTGGTGGACCATTCCATGACAGAACATCAAGGGTGCATCCTGCTCTGAAACACAGCACAGCTGATCTGAATGAGACAGGAAATACTTTGCCCTTAATAAAATTTGAACTAATTAAAGGGACGTGTGGTATCAGATGGTGCTATTTTGAACGTAGAGCACCGCTTTCCTCCAGAATATTGCAGTCCATAGGGACATGCCTCTCTTAGCAATCACCACAGTGTGCCCTCTCTGCCACAGTGGTCTCTCGTGCGCGAGCCTGTGTCGTAAAACCTCTGCACGCACGGCCTCCATTCCTCCACACAATGACTCTCACATGGCCCGAGCTCTGCGGGCAGCCGCATGTGGTGGCTTCGGGTGAATCATTAAACTGGAAGGAAAACTGCAGAAGATCTACGCTTCAGTCTTCTGTAATTAGAACTGCACATTCGATTGATGCTAGGCATGAAATGAAAGGGAAAAAAACAATAAAAGCCAAAAATAAAGCCTTCCTAAAGCAATCCTTTGTTCATTTCTACAAAGAGAACTCAGTGACACACTTAACCCTTGGATTAACAGAAGAATGTTTTTTAATATATAAAAAAATCCACCTCACACTGAAATTCTGCTATTCCATGAACTGAAGGGGGAGATTTCAGTGTGTGTTGCCTAGAATGAGTTCTGCCCCAACCTCAGCTGGAACTGCCTGAGGGTCCAACTTGGCTTTTAAGTGTGGACATCTAAGTGCCTGAAGTGTAACGCTAAGTAATCTATTTAGGGGTGAGATGATCTGGAGAACAAAGAGGGCTTCAGGACTTCCCTGACACGCTGGGAAGAGTGACTACTTATTAGCCCCCAATGTGATTTGACAGACCATTTAAAGTCAGTTTCCTTTGATTGTGACAGTGTAATTGTTCCACTGATACAATCTTGTCCCAAGTTACCTGGGGCAAGGGAAACTGGACTTTCATTAAAGCTTGGGTCCTCACCAAGAGCTGTTGACAATTGCTTGTTGTCTAACCCCCCCAGTTCGTGGCTGGTGAATGCAGCGGCACTAAAAATCACTGTGGCACAAACTCGGTGATGTCCTTTGTGGAGTCAGACCCTTAATGGAGGTAAAAAGTAAACTTGATTTATGCTATTTGTGTATTTGATTACTGACATTGTGACAGATTTGCTTGTGTTGTAAATCCCAGTAAGGAAAAACCAGTAAAAACAAGACGAGAAGTGACACCGAAAGTATGAACAGCACTCAGGGTTTTCACGTTCATTTTTAGTCCTTGGTTAAACTCCTGCATTGAGCCTCAAATCTTCACTGCGCTTGAAAGGCTGATTGAGAGATTACCACCCACGTGGAAGCCGGGTGGGAAATGAACGCCGCACTAACAGGCGTTATTTTACCTGCATGGTACAACAGTCTCTACCTTTCTCTATTCAAACTGCAGCGCTCCATTTTAATTACTCTCCATTAACATGGCCCTTGTACACAGTGGGTGTGAGCATCCAGAAATTAGCGTGAATGCTACAGAGGGACCTTGTCTCTGTCTTGGCTGCTCCCAATCATCTGCTTAGAAGACCTTCGGACAAAGTCCCAAACACAGACGACCAGCACTGGCACTAATGTGGCATATGCGTCACCTTACAGAGGTGCTTCTAGGGATTTTGGGCTCCCAACCCAGACCAATCCAATTATGTTACAAATTTTTTAGGGTCCCTGGTATCATCCTAATTTCCCTCCCCCCCAATTTACGATGACCCTGCCTACTTGAATATTGACATACAGAAAACACTGTGATACAGCCTGGCTAGCTTAGCATACCATGCACCCATAACAGTGAGGAAGTCAGAGAGAGCACTCTCCGTTTCAGCATGGAGAGTCCATAATCATCGCATTAATTTCCCCCACCTGTCCCTGTGGTTCCCAGCGTTCTGTCTCTCCTGCTAATCCTAGATCTGGGCCTTTTTCCAGAACGGAATATCCACGCACTGTTGTGGTTTAGTTTCCTATCCTGCCAAAACAAGTTTCTTTTTTAAGAATTTGGGAAAGTGTTTTTTGTTGTGCCAGTTCTTCCCTGCTCAGGGGAACCTCAGCTCTTAAATCCCCGGTGTCACATGGCTGTGTTTGCCGGTCCAGCCTGGCAAAGGGCACATGTCAAACACACAGCAAACTTACGGGGTTATAAATGCGACCGGAGGAAATTCGCAAAGAGCAGGAAACAAGCGGCAAGATCTCGATGCCGTCTAATTTGTTTGAGGTCTCAGATCGTACGGTCTGCTCCTAAAGCCCATGCAGACATCTGGTTGAGCAGCCTTTCTCGCAGTACACAGGAAATCAATCCAGGCAAAGAAATAACAACAGATTCATCCTTTTACGTTTCTTCCCAGGAACATGAACGTTATGATAGGAAGAAATGAAGAGGCAAACACTGAACACTGACTGGTTTGGAACATGGTCTGAAGCCGGTAAGAAAGTGGAACCCTTGTTGAGTGAAGTGGTGGCTTCATGCATACGTCCCTCTACCTGCTCTCCTAGTCGCATATCCATACATTTCTATGCATGAATGATCTGTAGGCCCAGTGCATGGAGGCTTGTCCAGTGCATGCAGACGGCACAAAGACCCCTGGAATGTGTGGCTGGAGAGGGACGCTGTTCAAACAGCCCCGAAGTGCTCCGAGCAGCGGGGTGGACCACAGTGAGCGCCCCCCACAGGCCTTCCAGGGCGACACGCTGCATGTCTGCCAAGCACCCCCCTCTTTCTCTGCCTTCCGGCCTTTCTCCAAATGAAAAACAACTGTTTGCTTTTTATTCCAGCTCAAAATATCACAAGTTGCTGAATATTCTATTGACAATGGCCAGTTATAGTGGGTGAAGAAAATATTCTAAGTATGAAAACAAAATATCAGCTTACCAACAGAGAGAGATGAATCCACTTATTACAGTGACCACTTTTACAACTGCTGTCTTCATATTATTGCCATGGAGCTGTTAAATAATGAATGTTTAATATGAAACAGACATTAAATTGTTATTATTATTGGAGAGCTGCATACACCAGAGACAAAAAATTCACAGCATAAAATACTGGGCAATCTGGACATATAAGGAATGCTTTGATATATTAAAATAATCAGTTAGCGAAATATGTGGTCAGTTAGTAGCTTTTTAAAATTGTTCCTTAATTGTTACTTTTTAAAATGAAACAGGACTTTAGCTACCGGTGGCTACGTTCACTTCAGGCGGGCTTTGCTGTAGGCTGGTGTCCCGCTCAGGCATATATAAACACAAGGCAGCCGCCCCATGACCGCTGCGTTGCGGCTCGGCCTTTTCGTGCAGTTCATTCCCGATGCAGAAACTTGGTGCGAACTCAGAGTTTCCCATTAATGAAAAATAAATGATGATTATTATTCTTAGCATCATTCATGAGACCCCCACCCCCAAACTCAGTGTGGGTAACACGACCCATTTCCTGTGACTAGTACGTTTTGTATTTCCAAGTCAATTTATATGATGGATGTTTGCTGTAAAATGGCAAATGTGGGGGACTGGTTCGCGTGTAAGAACCACAGCCTGCATCCAAATGCAAATCCTGTGGTTATTTGTGTTCTTTTTTATGCCTTTATATCGCTGGCTGGTGGTAAATCAGTGCAAAGGGAAATAGACAACTTATGTTTATGACATAACGTTTCACATCACCTTTGCAAAACAACTGGAACAACTTAGGTGACTTAAGCCCAGTTTTCACCAGCAGGTGGCATATTGATTAAAGAATTGAATTGTCTGGCCACATGTTTGCAGTGTTCACAGTCTGTATTGCTTCAGGGAAGTTATTCAGATTTATAAAAGGGTGAAATACTTAGGAGATACAAATCACTGGAAAAGGTGATGAATTCATTTCTAAACAAAGAAAAACATTTTCCTTTGATGTGGAGACACCTTGAATATCTGCACAGATTGGGGGCCGAAACACAGAAGGGGTTTCCGAGCATCACTGGGTCTGTGGAGAATGAGATGAATTCATCCATGTGGGACCCGTCTCTGAGATTTAGTAATGTGGGTGTGGGGTCGGGTGGACCTGAATTGCAGTATGGCGCCCCCTAATGCATTTAATGATGCCCCTCTTTCTGCCCCCTGAGTCTCGGCTCTCTGTTTATAACCCCTGAGCTTGGAACTGAAAATAAAAATATTGGGTTTCTTGCAGGTAAGTGCAGCCGGACATGTTATCTGTGATATGGCTGCGACGTCACTCTCCCCGGTACTGTACAACGAAACACAATACCTGCATTATGTACTTTGTGAAAAGCTGTTTCTACAGCATCTTGTCATCGTTTCATGGGCGGCTCTTTGAAGTGGTTTTGGTTTCTGGACCCGGTGCATAACAGCAGCAGCTCAATTGCACAACACAGTATTATTTACTTGGATGGGGTTAATTGCGGAATAAAAGAATGGGTTCTTTCAGCTGATCATTGTACAGTCCCCCCCCCTCCGCCCTGGATACAGATAGACGGCAGAGCACTGTGATAAATATCAAACCTTTGAGGAAAACTCAAACTTAATCCACGACCAGGAAATGCAGCCGCTTCTGTCTGTTTCTGAAAGAGAAAAACTGAGCCCTTTCTTAAAATTGTAACTCACATGGTGGATTGTCCTACAGAATACCCCAACCCCCCCCCCCCCCCCATAAATCCCCCAGTCCACAACCCCCCCACCTCGTGGACCTGGAAGGGAAGAATCTCCCACACTTAGGGGGAGATGTGGGGGCAGGGTGCAAAAGAAGGAATAACATTGTCATCCACCTCCTTTATTTCTGGATCATTCGTGCTTTAATTATGGGCTGTTGAATGGTCAATGTTTTATTTCGTCACAGATTGAACGTCAGAGTGACTTGTTAACTGTCTAGCTCCAGAACATTCTTGTTCCCTTAATTAGTAACGGAGCTGTTGAAGGTCTTCTGACTAACATTTACCTAAAACCCAGTTAACCAAACCTAACCCTAACTAATCCTAACCCATATAAAACAGCTTACAGCATTCAAATTCAACATTGTACAACCTGCAGTGAAATGCATCACCAACAAGTTCCTTCAGCTTTTTGAGTGTCAATCAATATACTGCATGTGAAGAAAATAAAATGTCATATATGAAAAAAGGCCACATTTCCGCTAG
The DNA here is from genome assembly GCF_048594095.1 of Paramormyrops kingsleyae. NCBI lineage: Eukaryota > Metazoa > Chordata > Actinopteri > Osteoglossiformes > Mormyridae > Paramormyrops > Paramormyrops kingsleyae. Next base: position 35,892,577 of record NC_132805.1, on the reverse strand, counting down.
ATTTACTGATGTATATATACTAGCTGCACAATATTATAATTTTCTTAATATTAAACTGAAAAAGTTTGCATAATCTCACTGTTTGATGAAAAACGTTTAGGCCGATCTCCAAAAATGCATATCTCAGGAGCGTGAAAAAAACGTGTTTTCTCAGAAACAGCTTTACAAAATAAACATAAATGTAACGACAGCCACAGCATCACTAATAGAAACCTTTACACAGCTGTCAGTGAACAGTTTATGTTTCAAGTGGAGTTACATGGATTAGTGTCAGAGCGGCAAATATCACTTTATATTCACGATTAAGAGCAATGTTAGCTGCCTAGCTATCGCTGCTACGTTGTGGAAATTTGCAATATAAAGTACCCGGCAATCCCCAGGTTATAAACGAGATCTGTTCCCTAAGTCTGTCCTTTAAGTCGGACTTGAGAGTAAGTTGGAAAAATAATAACACAGTGCATAATAATAATAATAATAATAATAATAACTATTAGTATTATTATTATTATACAGTAATACTAACGGTAACTAGATCTGATACTGTACTGTACCTCAAGCTGACGAACTACTGAAGCCACATTAGGTTTTCACAAGCGTCACGAAGTGGTGCACATTTGATATTACGGACCATTGTATTTAAGCCAAATTCTTAAGATAACAGGCTTTATGGCAGCCTGTTTGTACGAACAAGCCGTCCGTAAGTCAGATGTTCTTAACCTGGAGACCCCTGTAATCCATACTAACTGCCATCATGAATACAAATGTTAACTAATACAAACATACTATTAGTATAATATACTAGTTAAATAGATACTTTCATAAAACATCTTTTCATTGGTCAATTAGATGTCAAAGCTATCATTGGACAGAGGAGAATGGGCGTAGATATACGCGGTTATCATTGGACAGAGGAGAATGGGCGTAGATATACGCGGTTATCATTGGACAGAGGAGAATGGGCGTAGATATACGCGGTTATCATTGGACAGAGGAGAATGGGCGTAGATATACGCGGTTATCATTGGACAGAGGAGAATGGGCGTAGATATACACGGTTATCATTGGACAGCAACATTAAATAGGTACCATAATTCATTACAAATATGTTGGCAGTGTGCAAGAGTAAGAAGGTTAATTAGTATCTACCCAAAAAGTCGGATGATATGGTTGAATGGAACAGGGCCAGCTAAGGCTACCTATATCGCGGCAGCTTGGTGTCGAGCCACTGGTCCAGTTTTTTGCTGAGATACACGTGACCAGCCCCACAATTTATTGGTTGTTTATTTTAGTATCTGGGTTTGGCTCCAGATCCTTCGTGACCCTGAATAGGACAAGCAGGTATAGAAAATGGATGGATGGATGGATGGATGGATGGAGCCTAAGCAGTGAATAATGCAGGATGGGGCACAGACTCATCGCAAGAAGCACAATATTCACATGCACATTCACACTTACAAATACTCTGGTAACTCCTGTACCGGGGGCTGGAAACTGGAGAAGCCAGAATAAACCCCACAACAACACGGGGAGAACATGCAAACTCCACACGCGTGTGCTTTTAACTGAAATACTAACACAGCTGTTTAACATAAACATATTGGTACAGGTATAGCAGAAGACATGTGCAATGAACCAGATAAGCTTTAATCCATTATGGGTTAAAAGGGTCCTTTGTTTTCCTTTCTGACTGGGTTGATGGTGTCCAGTAAGAAACAGCACTTCCACTGCGTCGTCCCAGTACCTGTTCAGCATCACGTGGCAGATGAATAGTGGATTCTGATTAGCCGCCGTGCTGAGGGTGCGACTTGCGGGCTGACACGGCCCAGCCGTGGATGAGGTAAGACCAGCCCCATGGATAGCCGGGCGGGACTCTGTCATTCCACTGCGATTCACTGCAATCATTCCATACAGGAACAGTAGATGTAAAAAGGTCAAATTAGTACATGGAAGGAAAATCTAAATCGATTAATAAAATGACCATGATTGTGTGTCAGTAGGGACAGACGCGTGTCCAGTCATGATGGTGGTGGTTATCTGGTTGGGGGTGTCCTACACGGATTGGCCATGGTGGTGGTGGTTATCTGGTTGGGGGTGTCCTACACGGATTGGCCATGGTGGTGGTGGTTATCTGGTTGGGGGTGTCCTACACGGATTGGCCTTGTAGAGCTGACCAAGCTCCCCGCAGGTGTCTTCCCTCGAGAGTGACGGCTGGTTAAAAGTGCTGGCTGAGAGCTGACTTCAACTACACGGATCTGAGACAGAGATCTTAAAGCTCGAGGGAGTGAAAAGCAGCAGGTTCCTGTTCTCAAGGCATGTCTTTGGTCGGCGATGTTCTAAACAAGTGATTCCCAATCCGGTCCTCGGGGACCCATAGCCGGTCTACTTTTTTTCTCCCTCTGCTGGACTGTCTGTGGGATTGGGAAACACGGTTCTAAACAACCCATCTGAGGACGACCAAGCTACACACATCTTCCCTCTGCTCCGTCAGGGACACTCTGCCTAGATTGATGAGTAATAAGCAGATCTGGGGCAGTGGGCAGGTGTCCATGATGTGACACGCTGACCTGAACTGACCTGAGTGCAAAAACCTTTTTGAAAATATGCAGAATGTGGTCAGGTAACACACTCAGCATATTGTCCTTCATGCAGCTGGATATTTGCCAAATTTGCTTTGTTCCACTGCTGGAACTGAACCAGTACCGGGACTGCACCTGAATGTTCCTGGTTTTGGCCCACTTACGGTATGCCACTTGCTTTTCCTGAAGGTGTGAGATAGAGCACTATTTCCGGAATGTTCAAGAACAGATACTCGCATGCCAACCACTGGCTGCAATCCATCTTCCTCCTACCAAGTCACCTTTATCCACGTGCCGGGTGACTAGGAGTACCATCAACGGACACTGGCACAGAGGAGCTCCTTTGTATGGGGGGGGGGGGGGGCAGGAGGGGTGAAGGGGTCCCTGTGTCACAGGGAGGTCGCTTCTCACGGACGACGGGACACAGGATGTCGACCTTGCCCCCAGGGCGACCAGCCGCTGAGCCTTGCAAAAGGACTTCTCAGGATTGCCCCGCCCACCCCCTGCCCCAAAGATGCTGGCTCTCCAAACAGGGCTTGCATTGATTAAGCGAGGGGATGCTCCTCTGCCCTCATTAACGCTCCTTGGGTGAACAGGCCGCCATGCAAGGCGAGTGAAGAGGAAGGTGTTAACACAGCACCTGCCTGCTCCCGCGGCGAGCGCCTACTAGCCAGCGATGACCTTCCACATCATAAACCCAGCCCCGTCTATTTGCTCTCTAATAAACAGGGCCGCACTTTCCACCACGTCCCTTTCATTGAACCTTTCAGACTTTATTATCCTAAAAACAAAGGAACACCTGGAATCAACTAGAAGTAATGGAGCACATGTTAAGGAAGTCGTTTTAGCCAGAGAACCTCCAATCTATGGAAAAACAAACACTGTAGCTTGTACCAAGACCCATGAGGGGAATCTGTCAACAAAGGCAAAGAAAGGTCATCGGTTCAGTGGAAAAACCATCGGATTGGTACGTTGGCTTTTGGAGGTTTGGACCTGGCAGTTGGAGGATTGGCTATAGTCATAAGCACCAGCTGTCTGTGCAGTGAGGCGACTCCCTCAGCTGTCTGTGCAGTGAGGCGACTCCCTCAGCTGTCTGTGTGGTGTCGCTCTTCTCGGGGCACATTCTTTGCTCACCCAGTGGCGCCGCCCTGGTGACAGCTGGGAGATCTCAGCACCACCCCAAACAGGAAAAGCGAGTGACGACGGCAGTCTCTCGGCAAGCTGGAATGAGCTGTGATGTGCGGATGCTATTATTTAGTGACTCTGCCCCTCCGAAGAGTCGCAGGTTCAAAATCCGAAATGACGAAGACGAGACTTGGGCGTGGTGAGGCGACTCCCTCAGCTGTCTGTCTCTTCTGTGCCGATTGGGTGGGGGCCATCGAAGCCAGCATCAACAGATATGACACAGGAACTGAAGAATGCTCATCTCTTACAAGAAAAAAAGACATTGGATTTTATCGATTGTAAAACATGCTCGCAATATGGCTGTATTTATGCTGCAGAAAAAAATAGAATTGTTGCCTGTCTTTCAAATGATGTCTTGTGTGCAAAGGGCAAGCACATTTGTTTACATATTAATCATTATTTAATTAGTCATGCCTTTTGCTTAGATAACAAGGAAACCCTGTTTCTGGTTTATATCATCTTATTAATCTCTCTGAAGGATTACATGGGGAACTCATTTCTGAAGGCGTGCACAAAATAGTGAAAAATTAGAGTAATAACATAATATCAAGCAAACGGGTTCAGTCAGAAGACGCTTTCATGACATCATCACAAGCTAGGCCAATAAAAGCATGGTTCTCCAGGTCCAATGTCGTTTGGGACACATACGTTGTACTTTATTGCAGATTCTACGTGCAGGAAACGGATCGAAACAGCCGGTCCGTTAATTCATTAGCTACGCGGGCTGAGGGCGGGTTGTGCTGAGGCATGGGGTGACTGTATTGTGTTCCCTTTATTACACTTTTCAAAGCCCGTAGTGGTTGTTTTTGGATCAGGGGGCAGTGCAGGAATATGGTCAAAATGTTAAGGAAACATTAAAAAAAAAAAATGGCCTGACTCCAATCCGGCACCCCGACCAGGCATAGTTAGTGCTGAGCAGGTCAGTGCCTTGGTGAGCCTTTAAAAGCAGGTGATCTGCTCCTTGGCCAGCACCTGGCCTGCTGCATATTCCCAGGCTGCAGAGCTTGCCAGCCCGGCACATTCACGGTCCCCTTGCCAGCGAGCTCTTCCAGGGATCACTGCTGCTGATTTTACGACTTTTCATAAATCCTATCAAACAAGCCCCTTCCTGCTCGCTTTGGCTCCGACTAGCTCACACTTCCCACTCGCCGGAGCACCGGAGACCTCGGATCTGGAATGCGATTTAGCTAAGCTGATAATTTACTTTCCCTTGGTTACATAACATATAAATCGAATACAGTCGCTTACAATGGTACGGCACTCATGGAGGGCTGCATTCACATGGCGTGGCATTAATATGGATTCAATTAATCACAGGGTGAATGTTTCCCCTCTTTGTAAAAAGTATTGTTCTGAATAAATTCATCTGAGGGGCGTGAGAGGAGGAGAGGATTCCTGTCTCTAACAGACCAGAACAAACTGAGCCAAAGGCTGGTCTATATGCTGCCCTGGGGCAGGGGGCAGCAGGGGGCAGCAGCGAGCGAGCGGCATCTTCACTGGGGGGCGGGCCGGGCTGACTTACGGCAGAGTCGTTATTACTTCATTTCCTGTGACCACGGTTATACCTACTTACAGGGATGTGTTTTATGGCGGTTATGTTTACTTAATGGCCCTATGACTTCATTGGTTTTAGGGTCAATTTGGAATGACAAATTCAGCTGAACCTGATGGTTTTGTCGGCCTTCCTGAGGAAGCTGAGCTTGGCAGCGGGCCAGAATGGAGAACAACACACACACACGCACACAGACACACACACACACACGCACACACACACGCATGTATATGCACACACACACACATACACACACATGCATGTATATGCACACACATACACACTCACACACACATACACACTCACACACGCATGCACATACACACACATGCACATGCACATGCAGACATGTAAATGCATACATGCAAATGTATACATGCACACACATGCACGCACCCCCAGTTCATCCATATTGTAAAACCTGTAGACATGTTCCATGCGCGTCTGGACCTGGTTCCTGTACCTGCTGCCTCAGTTCCAAGCTGCCCCCTGTGAAAGCTAAGAACCTTCTGGACTCCTCCATTTCATTCGCTCCAATGGAAATGAGTGGCAGGAAAAAAGAGAGAAGGAGAAGGAAAGAAAAAACAAAGGCACTGGGCAGTAAAGATCTGTGGTCCAAAGCAGACAGGGGATGCCCCCCCATTGTCGCGGGCGGCCCACAAAGGACGGGCCGGCAGATACACTGTGTCATGTGATCCAGGCGAGGACCACGCTGGCCGATAAAGCCGCCAGTTTAAAGGTGGAGAGAATAGGCTTGCGGGCAGCTTAAAGCTCATTAACCTTTATCCCTGGAGCCTTGCCGCGTTTAAAAGGCTCGGCTGCCTCTTGAAGACACATTCATTTGCGGATAATTAGGTCAACAGCAGAATTAAGCGATCTTTTACGTTTGGTCAGCCGTGCCTGTCTGCTGTAAAAATACTTGCTTTTGAGTGTCATTGTGGCTCAGTGTGATAAAGTGGCCGTCTGTCACCCAGAACAATGAAGGACGCTAGGAGGGATCTGGGGGACGAGTCCAGCGGCAGGAACGGGAGGCGTGTGACCTCACCGCTTGTGCGGTTACTGTCCCCCGTCAAGGAGGGGTGCCGTCAACAAAGACCGCAGGCAATGCCGGGCCTGATTTGTAGTCTTTGCTCCGGAAAAGGGGGCAATTTAACGTCCAACTTTAAGAAAAAATGATCTTTATATGGAACAAAAGCCATGGTTAGCCCTAAACATAAATTTAATTTTAAAATGCAAATGCTCCTTGCCTCACGGTGAGGTTACGTTCTGATGGACCCATCGTAATTTGAAAATGTCATAACTCAAATATGAATATGATATGACATGACACACTTGGGTCTTTAGTAGAAATATCAGTCTTGGGAAAATGTAAACTGTTAAACAGATAAAGCACCACCACACAATCCTTTGTTAATAAGATTATTAACTATGATCATGCTGGCGATCGCTGCAGAGGCTAGAAGTGTGGCTGCGTGGACGATGCCGCCCGGCTTCAGGAGAAAGAAACACATGGAATTTCGCTTAACGATGAGTCCTGAATGCGCATCACTGTCGCACCATCATAAAATCAAGCCATCGTCAAGCACGTAGCCCTGCGGTTATATAAAAACGCATTACGTAATAACTCGCCAAAATGCAACAAATTCTCAACACATAATGCAGTGTTATGACATGATGCACATAACTAGACAAAATGTTACAAATTTATAGACCACAGTATCATTTTATATTGCAACATTACCCTGTTACTAGAGTCATCATTATCATCATCATTATCATCATTATTATCATCATTCAACTTGTTACAGTAAGAAAAACAGTGGCAGGAAAATGCTGTCATATAACAAAAATTCTGTTCTAAACTGGAGTAAAGGCCCAGCAGGTGGGCAGTGACACTGGCTAGCATTGGCGCTAATCCTGCAGAGCCACACCTGCAAAGCAGCATGCAAGATGGCAAGTAGTAACGCATGGAATAATGCAGCATTATGTGACGACTCCACAGAATGCTATAGCTCCAGTAACCAAACAGAGCATTTGCATTACAGAGCACATATTTAAATAAATAATAATAATAAAACGATTATAAGTCACTAAGGATAAATAAGTGTAAATGCAATTCTTGCCTCCACAGCATTGCATCTCCTTTTCCCACTTTGTTCTTGCTGTCCATTTCTAACATGGGATTGTGCCAAACTAACTATCAAATAAGTTCATAGGTCTGTTCATAGGCATTATCATAGGTTCATAGGCATTACTGAAGGTAATCTAAGGTGTTTCGACTTGGGGAGGGACTATAGCAAGCCAAGGGGTCCCCTTAAGCACATAGCCCAGCTGATGTTTCGACCCGTGGGTGCAAAGCCGCGCCTGCAGTGGGGCTTGCAGGATCTCTGCTCTGTCCCCTCGCAATTCCAAGGGGGCCCCTCCCAAGGGACCGGAAATGAGGCCATGCTCATGTGCGTTTTGGCCGCGAGGCACCTCTGCCACTCTGCTAAATGCCATTTTATGACGTGATTTGTCAGTAGTGCTGATTGCCCCATGAGACACACACACATACGCACACACACAGATTTGCAACTATATCTTTGTGGGGACTCTCCATTAATTTCTAGGGGGAAAAGTCTAATACCAATATGACGACCGTAACCCCTACCCAGCCATAATCTTAACCAGAAGCAACCAAACTAAATACAAGAGCATTTTTAGTGTTTGAATTTCATTCACAGATTTTTGTGGGGACCTGAAAAATGGTCCCCACAACGTCAAAATCAATGTTTTTTTTCACATTGCGGAGGCCATTTTGTCCCTAATGTAATATAAACATAATCCACACACACACACACACACACGTACGCACAGATGGACAGCGGTCTCACTGGAGAGGTTTGCTTTGCAGAGCTGCCTGGTCTGGGAATTGTCATTCATCCCACTTGCGTCTGAAGCACTTCAGGTCGAAATCTCATTCGTGGAAGAGAATGCAGGTGGTTGGGATACAGGTAACGGTGTTTATTTTGCCAATGTGCCCTTAAACAGTCACCACGTTGACAGAGCTTGATGATACGTGCATCTTTGGTTTGTCTCGTAAACACTAACATAAAACATCCATGAAAAATCTTTCATGGACGTGTTAGTGTTAGAAGGAGATGAAAGGATATGAAAAGCCAAGGAAAATGTGTAAAAATGATCTAATTTCCTTCCTTTCTGAAACAGAATGACCAAAACGTTCCTACAGGCAGACTTTCTCCACACGTGAAACACCAATGAACTGTATGGTGGGCAAAATTAAATGGAGCACCATCATAGCAACGAAGCAGAGGCATGACCTTCATCTTATACATAGCAAGATCACCTTCAGAAATATTTTACTGAGCTGTTTAACACAACAAAGACGGGGGCTAAATAATCCCCTATGTCTAAATAAGAAACTACCAAGAATAAGCCTACAATGTTTTCAAAAATGAAGTCAAAGTCTAGTAGATATCTTCATGAGCACATGCTTCAAGTAACCCCATCTTTCTGAATGATCTTATGTGAGCTTCAGTGTCAGTCATTCAGTTATGCGTACTTGAGTTCAGTACAGAGCCAGTCAGACACCTCTGTTCTCAGCAGATAGCAGTACGAGAAACAGGAGCACCATTAAGCTGCTATAAATATGTATATAAATGACCACTGAACAATAATAATAAAAAAAAATCAGTCAGGACAGGAAATGCACAACATGGATTTATTATCTTGGCAGGATACTTATATGCTGCAGAAATAAATCAAATGATAGATAGATAGATAGATAGATAGATAGAGTCATAATAAAGAACAAAGAAGTTTTTCACAGAATTCAGCCATTTTGAAGTGATGTCATCTGTTTTCGTGCTGCACCTCTTCGGGTGAATCTGCAGATTGGCATGCTGCAATAATGAGCGCATGTGCAAACCCGCACGCGAGCACTCTCAAGCACACGCATCTCACACTAAAGCATGCCCCGCCTGTAGGACACATGCAGTCCCACCTGGCCGGGGGGCGGGGTTTCGCTCTGAAATGGCCACCCCAGTCCCAGTGGCTTCTCCTCAGCTGCCAGTTCCCAGTGACGGGCCATTAATTACGCAGTTGTTTTTGCGCGGCACTCCAGGGAGACGAGGCTGTGCGCCTTCAGACCCTCAACCCCCCCCCCCCCCCCCCCCGGACCCCAGGTTAAACCCCCCCCACAGCACCATACAAAAATTCCTCACTTGCATTCCACTCGAAGGTAACCACAAGTCCCACTACAGGGTCGTCATGATTGACATCATTTGCTACCATTAGCCACTGCTATGTGGTTGACCTCTGACCTCCAGCGGGCGAGACGTTTGAAACGGCTTTAAACGGTGGGGTTTAATCCATGGGAAAAGCTCAGCGATGCATCCCAGCTTCTCTCTGCACTCAGCACTGGAAGATAGATCTCCAAACTCATTCCTTCAGTCCAGTGTCCATCTCCCTGCCAGCTTACATACAACCACCTTGGGAAAGGCACCATATGGAAATTAATTTTATTTGCACAGAATAGATAAAGGTAAAACAGCCACTGAGCTCAACATCACTCTTCATTTAAAGCATTACAAATGTGCACTTTTTTTTTAGTTTTAGGAAGGTGGATTTCTGACAAAACTCCTGTCTTAGTTTAAAGTAGCCAAGTGTGAGTATTGCTGCAAAAAAATGCCATCTGACCATGAGTGAGGGCCGATTCCCGCCAACCTTATCGCTGCCCGACGAGGAGCGTCTGCGGCGCTTTGACTGGCAGCCTGAAAACAAAGCGAGGAATGTTTCGGCCCAGGAGCAGAGTTGAGTTATTGCACTTTTCAGTGGGTGGTCGACCCACCGGAATTAAGAATACACCAGGAATCTGAGTCCCTCTGACAAAAAGCAGATTGGGGCAAGGGGGAAACAAATTTATACGTCTAACGATGCAGGACGCAAACATAAAAAAACAAAACAAATGTTCCTTCTAAGGTCTTACTGCTCTTATTTGTTTGTAAACAAGAAAAAATGTCCACATTATATTTATTGTTATCTGATGTTCTTTAATGGACAAGTGTAAGTACGTGTAGAAAGACCTTATATTTCAATTTGTCTACTAAATGTTGTCGCTTTCGTCGGTTATTACACTAATCCGTCCATCCATCTCACAAATGTTTATCCTGTGAAGGCCCATAGGGGTATTACACTAATTATCTGTGTTATTGCGATGTTTTCACAGTTGAAATGTGGTCACCTTTGTGTGGTATGAGAGGAGGCGCACACTCACTGGGTGGGGGTGGTGTGGGGGGGTGTTGGTTGATGTGATGCGAATGTCCACCTCAGGCCGAACAGCAGGTGTGATGTGGCACGCCGGGGGGGGGACACGGAAACAGAATCAGTATGGTGAGGGACTTGCGGGGGCTCAAAGACTGCGGGGCATCGTAATCGAGAGCGACTTGTCACAATCTGCACCATAAGCTCCATAAACCCAATAAAGGTGTGCCTTACACCCTGAATGCGGAGACACACAACCCATGCATGTTCATGAAAATGACATCTACTAGACGTTTGACCCCATTCTTGAGCTCATCATGAGCTGATTCTTAGCAACCCTAACCCCAACCCTAAACCCAACCCTAACCCAAAGCAGGGTAGGACACATAAACCCTCATCCCAGTGGCCGTCCTGCCTTCATGTAGCTGTGTAGTCAGCTTCAGCCAGTAAACAAACTGAAACTCACCATTGGTCATCCTTTATATTGGCAGCATCATGAACTCACTTTGCTGTGTCATAAACACACAGCTGAGATCGATTAAAGCAAAATGAAATGGCCCTTTATTAGATAACCGTACACTGAGTCTGTTTACAATACTTCAATCTCCGGTAACTGAAGATGCATTAAGAACAAGCCGTTTAGCTAGCAGACACGAGACAATAAACACAAAAAAGAGATGAAAGTGGATTCTAATAAAGAACGTGAAACACTGACGAGAGGAACCAATGACAGCACTCATTAATGTCATGAATTATTAATGCGAGGCTTGCAGCATGTTTTGGCTTGGTGTTCACGCTGTAATTTTGGGGGCACTGTTTGTGCGCTGTAAAATAACAGTAGTCTCAATAATCGCTTCAGTGTGTTACTCCCACCGCCAGTGTCCTGCCGAGTTGGGTTATTAACATGCTTTTCCATTCCTTGGGGAATACTTGAGGGCGTCTGGGATGAGTGAATTTGATTCCCGGCTTACGGACTCATAGACAGGCACTGTATTTGTGAGACGGATGCTATGCTACTCTATTAAATATCACAGCACTTTGAAAACAAATGCTAACGTCTTCAAGCAGCAGATGAATCGTTGTACAAATAAACAGAAGAGATGACAAACAGAAGATGAGTAATATCTGCAGTTCTTTAATGGTTCATACCCCATTTACAGGATCCCCCACCCTGAACCAACATAGCAATGCCGTTTCCAAAACACCCCCACCACACCCCATAGTGGAATCACCCACTAAGACAACCCCTCAGACCATACTCACCCCCACAGGGTTGGCATGGCAACATTAGGCTCCTCCCACAAACCCATGCAAACAGAATTATCTACCTGTCATTGAGGAGATTTCACACCAATGCCAGTTTTTATGTGATACAAGATTCCAAACTGCACTACAGAAAACAAAGTTCAAAGATTTACCTTTCAAACTGAAGCATGTTACATTGTTAATATGTCTGTGTATGTGGTTTACTTGTTGGATGTACTGCTGATCAGATATTATCCTTAAAAGTGCCCCCACTGGGGACAAAAAAATGACACTGCATGTATAGCTATTTGTGGGGAATCTCTAGTGATTCGCATTATCCCCATAAGATCTCCAGCTATGCCCACACCTAATCAGTCACTCACACGGACCACGCAAAGACATTCATCCACTGTACAACAGCACACCGTAAATCAAGCCTGCGCCCAGCTGGCCTTTGATCACAGACAAAACTCCTGCCCTTCTGTCCCACCCAGGGGTCTGTGGACGTTGGCGGATTTTGATCTAGGGGGAGACGAACACTGACCAGACTGGGGGAACTGATAATCAGAGCCCTGGTGTACCCCCCCCTCCCCCTGTTCCTGTGTAATATTCCCTAAAAGAAGGGATGATTTATCACACAGCAACTGAACAGAAGGTCATGCAGGAAGGAAGGTAATGAAGGTCCATGAGTACAGACCATCAGCTAGTGTGGAACGACTGCAGTGGTGCCCTTGGCATGCTCTTAGACAAATCTGTACCACCAATTGCACTGGATTCACACAAAGTCACACACATCCGAAGCTGGAGTCACACTGGATTCACACAAAGTCACACACATCCGAAGCTGGAGTCACACTGGATTCACACAAAGTCACACACATCCGAAGCTGGAGTCACACTGGATTCACACAAAGTCACACACATCCGAAGCTGGAGTCACACTGGATTCACACAAAGTCATACACATCCAAAGCAGGAGTCACACTGGATTCACAGACAACACCACGGATATCTTGCTGAAATAAAATAAAAACATTCCTTGCTTTGAGCTAACATCAACAAGACAACCGTAAGGTCATAGGGTCAAGTTCCAGGAAGGGACCCTTGAGCGAAACCTTCAGTGGGAGTTATTGCAGAGAAAATATTAATGGAGCAGCCTTTGATAATCCGGCCTATGGAGCAAACCTATGCAAACACAGCGTTGATCTAAGCTGCTGGAACTGACTGCTAATATATTAGTGTTAACTATAATACATAGTAGTGTATGAAAATATTTAATTTAAATTACCCCTCAGTCAGTAACTTTACAAAGGTAAATATCATGTTTTCTATCAAGTTCACACTGGGCATTAGCAGACGCCCGGACCAATGCAGAGCACAACCTGAGCCCCCTCTCATGGTGATGAAGAGCCCGGCCTGGGGTGTCCCTCAACAGTTTCAACAAATATTTGGCGTGATGCAATCCAGGCCGCATTTCCTTAATTATAGCATTTAGCGTGGGGGCTGGGGGGGACCCCCAAGCATCCCACGAGCGGACCAGCATCCTCTGGGACCTGCGACAGGATCTGGATTCAGTCACCGGCTGGGTGGGGCTGGCGGTGCGGCAGACTGAGCCCAGGACCCAGCCAGGCTGACCAGGGATGCCCCTTCCCTGTGGAGAAGATCTGGGTGGCCTGGGCCTCACAGGAGCGTGCCTCGATCTATGTGGAGATAGCCCCTCCCAGCCTCACATGCATGCTCGGGCCAGCCTCCATGGGGTCGAAGGTCAGGAACGCACACCCAACACGAGGTGCCCGCCCAGTTGTGCCCCCCGGGGTCGTCCCCGCCTTCAAATTCTGCCTCGAAATTTGCCATCACCAAGACCCCGACAGGTTGTCCTGCTGCACCTGAAGAATTAACGCCGCGAAGCCAGAGCGTCAGGCAGGAATCGCCATCACTCATTCCTCATCATCACGGCTGAAAGCTGAGCGTCACACAACAAACCATGCTAAACTCGCCCACTCTCTACAGGTTCAGTTACTATTTGTCCTTTGTGCATGACTGACTACAGCTTCCAAAGAGTCCGTTATCCAAACTCTGTGCAGTGCCCCGCCACTGCCAAGGCTCCCTAAGTGCTGTCATCTATCCCCGAGTCCCTAGATCGGAGAAGTTTAGATGTTATTCAGCACTCACCACCTGGGAAACTCCCGCCTTTCAACAGACCAAACACAAGTGTCAAGTGCTGGGGGCAAATCTGAATGGAGCCCCCATGGGCGGGAATTCCAGGGGCGAAGGCCGGCCGCCATCCCAGCCGCATACTGTCCTGCGGTTCGTCGGGAAGCCCTAATCGCTCCAGCTACGCACGCATTTGGGCTGGCAGTTAACAAACCGTGACGCAGAGAGCAGCGCCAGAAGCCAGGCTACTGTAACAAGCTAAAAAACACCCTCCGCAAATCCTTATAAGATTATTCCGAGTCGTTTGAATTATTCGCTTTCACTGTCATAATTAAAGTACTTTAAAACGTCACAGGGCATTGTATGTTTTAAAGCCAAAGAAAAACATTCAAAAATCCAGACAAGATTTGTTTTTTTTTCTTCATTATTTTCTTTTATGTTTATAATTAAACTTAATACCTTCAAGTAACCTACTAGAGTTATTAAGTATTTAAGTCACCATAGCGACAGAGGTGTTGCCTAAACATTCCATGGTTTGCTTATGGAAATATAGCTTTTCTTTCAAAGGAAAGTGACACAGTCACCTGACCCAAAAATGACCTGGGATATACAAGAATCAATTCATATTCAAGAAAGCTGTACACTCTCCATTAGGTGGGGGGGAGGGGGGGTTTCCAGTCCTGCTTTTAAAAATCCAAAATTCACCAGAGGTGTCGCATTAAGCCACCATGTCCGACAAAAATCTTTTCGCCAGTTTTATATGGTCAAATATTTTGTCTCCCTAGGACACAAAGGAGAATAAAATAGGTGGTTTCACAACCCTCATCCAGCCTGCGACCGGCTGCTCAAACATGTTCGATATGAATCACTGGCGGCAATTAGGAATGATTAGGGTGGCGTGTGTCTGACGACGGAGGCAGGGTGAGCCTGGTTATATGAAGACGACCCTGATAAATGTTGCCCGGCTTGGTTTGTTATTTGGTTAAAATGTGCCCTCAAATTCACACCGGTGACGAATCAGGGACAGACGCAGATGAAAGGTGCACCAGGCCATCAGGAAGCCGGCCGCACAAATTGGTCAGTGGTAATTACAGGGGGGGAGGGGTCCCCTCATGCCAACAGATGACACTACTGCCGTGATAACGAATAATGCCACTACAGACCCCCACCCCGGCCAAAATGAAAAGAGGAGCGGGTTTGTTTACTAAAGTTTTGCATGAATCATAAGTGCAGGTGAGAATCTGAATGCCCAAGTGGGACATTTAAATTCAGGTCAAGTCAGCTGTCACAGCTGAGAAAGATCAAATACAGGGGGCCCTTTAAATACTGACCTGAGGTGTCACGTTGGAAATCGCTGTCAACAGCCACTCATTTGCAAAAAGGCTTCATGACACATAAAATTTGACTATACACCCATAAAACACAATTTTACAGTAATTTATTGTGGGATTCATTTGTTCCCTTAATAATATGTAATATGAGTATAGAATTCATATTTAAGAAACTACTTTTCAAAAAACATAATTTAGTTATTATATTGGGGAAAATTCCATCACCCTTTACTAGATGAGACCTTGAAATTGATACAAAATGATTAAAAGTAAAAGCAAAACTAGTAATATTCCTATCTATCTATCTATCTATCTATCTATCTATCTATCTATCTATCTATCTATCTATCTATCTATCTATCTATCTATCTATCTATCTCATATTTGTTTAGTTAATTATATCATTATCATCATTACTACTATTGTTAAATATATAAATTATTATATTATTGTATATAAATTAACATATAATTATTATATAATGCAAATACTAATCTAGTGTTTTTACTTTTCTGTATCTGCCTTTACTAAGTGTTGGATGTTCTTTGTATGTCATATAAATGCACCATCAAGGCAGATTCCTTGTATGGAAACACACTTGGCTAATGAACGTATGAATGTATGAAGACAACGTCACCTGGAAAAGAGGTTTTAAGATTGATAGACGTATATATTATTTTTGCAAGCATCAAACAAAACTAGGGGAGATTCCATCTGTCTGGGGCTTAATTTGACAGATGCTGCTCTTTACCAAGGAGGGAGTGACTCACTCGCTCTGATGGGACCGACCATCATGACAACCTGTCCTGCGGAAAGGTCCGGATATCACACACACTAAAATGTTAATCAGGCAGCTCTGTCATCCAGAGCACTGTGTGATGGTATGAATCAGTGACCTTTGGCTCTGGGAAAAAAACAGAGTGTATGACTTTGGGGCAGGAGAAATGAAATTGAAAAACCTTAACGAGCAGGAGTAGATCTTAAAAGAGCAAAACAAAGGTACTAACAAACGGTTACCCAAGTCAAAACCAAAACAACAATCCCACCAAAAAAGCAGATTCTGAACTCATTAAATTTTACAAGCGGCCAGAGGAAGCTGAGCTTATGTAGGTTCAATAAGCCTGCTTTCCTT
Source organism: Paramormyrops kingsleyae (assembly GCF_048594095.1). NCBI lineage: Eukaryota > Metazoa > Chordata > Actinopteri > Osteoglossiformes > Mormyridae > Paramormyrops > Paramormyrops kingsleyae. The sequence continues at coordinate 35,876,140 of NC_132805.1, read as the reverse complement.
TGCGTTTACGCCGTTCGGCTTGATTGCGGCTTTTTTCCGACTGGCTGGCCTTTCTGCAGCTTTCCACTGCATCCTGAAAACACACGTCACACAAGCCCTTTGCACGAGCACGTGGCGAGAACACAGACGCACACCAGCACTGCGTCTCGGGTTAGCTTCCGGGATCCGTCACGTTACCGAGGTGTAGGTCATGCGGGATCCGTCACGTTACCGAGGTGTAGGTCATGCGGGATCCGTCACGTTACCGAGGTGTAGGTCATGCGGGATCCGTCACGTTACCGAGGTGTAGGTCATGCGGGATCCGTCACGTTACCGAGGTCTAGGTCATGCGGGATCCGTCACGTTACCGAGGTGTAGGTCATGCGGGATCCGTCACGTTACCGAGGTGTAGGTCATGCGGGATCCGTCACGTTACCGAGGTGTAGGTCATGCGGGATCCGTCACGTTACCAAGGTCTAGATCATGCGGGATCCGTCACGTTACCGAGCTCTAGGTCATGCGGGATCCGTCACGTTACCGAGCTCTAGGTCATGCGGGATCCGTCACGTTACCGAGCTCTAGGTCATGCGGGAGTCCTGAACGAGACGGACGGGCGGCTGCTAGTTTAATGTGAGCCCTCCAAACCCATCCCCCTCTCCACCAACAAAGAAAGGAAAAAATTCCAGCTGCACCACCCCCACGTGCCATCGTGCCATCGTCCAAAAAACACCCCTTATGACTCTTTATGCTGGGGGCAGAGTGGCTCACGGGCACCCGTCCCGCTCACCGACGGTGCTAAAGCAGCATGCTGGGTGCGATGGGGAGGGGGGGTTGTCATTTTGTTTGTACTTTCTACTCCCCTTATCTGCAGATTAGCTTGATAGAAGAATTATGAAACCACACAGCTGTCTAGGCTTCCTGGGGGGTCAGCAGTGTGATGAGAGACAGCTTGGAGAGCCCCTTCCGCTGGGGTGTCCCCTTATCTACTGTAATCTCCACCTTGGAGAGTGTAGGGGAGGGGGGTCTGCCTGCCCCCACAACCCCACCTCCTCAGCTTCCTCCTAGGGCGCATGATTTCATTATCAGCAGCTTGCAGACTTAAACCTCTGAAAGAATACAAGTACAAAAGATGTAAATACAAAAAGGTGAAGTATTAGAATATAAAATATTATTTTAAAAAAATGTTGATATCTTTGGATAAGTAACTAAACGTATTTTAAGCAACCACCCTGGAATGGAGGCAATGAGCCAGTGTTTCTCAAATCACTTTTTTGCTTCCTCCAAAGTGCAAAAACATGGGTCATCTGGGGGTCTCCAAGGACTGGTTTAAGAAACACTGCAATAAACAAGCGAAACTGTCGCTGCGGAGAGGCGTGAACTGGCGTGCGTGCGGCCAGGCGTGCCTCTCGGTAAGCTGTCCGTCCGCTGACAGCCCGCCAGACGCCACACCTGGGACCAGCCTCTGGCGTTTGGAGACTCCCAGGTGATGAACGCCCACTGGGGTTCGCTGGAATTCCCAGCAGCCAGTGGGATATTATCCGGTTAATGATCAAAAGGGAATCACGGCACGAGGCTTGGATACACCGTCTGCACGTTACACTCAAACGTTTAACTACTTGCTTTTAATAATCATTGCAGAAGAAGACAGGTAAGGCGGCGAATAAAATGACACAGCACAGCGGCCTGATTAATGGAGGTTTATCAGGGGCAGCAGTGACACTGAGCCCCGCTGATGACCTCAGATTGCCCCTTATCTTCAGCTGCTCCTCTCTCGACAATTTAATGGTAGACAGGCCTATAATTTGAGTCAGAGTTTATCTTCAAGATGCAGGAATCCCACCCCCCGCCCCTGCCTGGCCAGATGCAGCACCCCTGCGTCGAGTGCTGCCACGCCCCCTCCTGGTTTTGGGGCGAGTGTGGGCATGGCCAATGGTGGCATCGTTTGGGTTTTTGGGGGGCGCCACTGCGTTTAGCACACAGACGCGGATCTTGGGAGGACGTGCCAGTGCCTAAGCCCCACAGAGGGCCAAAGGGGGAGATTCTGGGTGTGTTTGTGTGTGTGTGTGGGGGGGGGCTATGACATTCAGACTCAGCTATGGGATTTCCTTGGCTCCCCAGCTCCACATGCACAGGGGTCCTGCTCCAGGACGCGGGGAACACCGGGGTGAGCACCACCAGCCGTGGGAGGCTGGGCTTCCTCTGCCCTCACCATGGCGACGTAAGAACTGTGCCCCCGTCAGCCCCCCCCCCCTTAATTTAATCCAAAAACACTTCCTTTAGCAGCCTGTTAATGTCAGAGTGGATTTCCTCTCTCTCCTCAGTGACCCAGAAAAGGCAGAGCCCACCGCTTCACCACAAGGCTCCAGGTTTTGTGTTTCCCGGTGACGGCAAAAGGGTTTCAAGACCAATCAATGGATTCCTGATATCAATTAGCCCGTAACCTGAGTACCATCTCTTACACATTCCATCCTGTAGCTTTCTATTTGCAAAGGTAATGAGCGACGCAGATTAAAGCTCTCGCGCCTTTCAGTCCTGACCACTCGTACAGTGGGAGGTGAGAACTCAACCCTAGCTGTGGCAAGCTGAGAGCAAGGCTTGATTAGAGTCTTCTGGAGCATCTAACCTTTGACTGCATATTGCGTTGCTTTAAATAGAACCCCCACCACCCCCGACCAACCGCAACCCCAGTGTTCATATGTGCCACACGTGTGTTTGCGTGCGGAGGTGCATGACCTCTCCTCTCTGGCACACAGGCCTGCGTTCAAAGCTGAGCCTCCTGAAGAGAGTCCACGCCTGCTGCGTTAATCATGTCTCCACGGCGGCCCTCACACAGACGCAAAGCTCTCTGCAGGCACCCAGTGACCGGGCGGCTGTGGGTTCAGGGTTGGTTTTGACAAAATGTGATTTTTAGGAAGAATACATCCGGTGAAACTTCCTGTTGTGTACTAAGAAAACAAACAAAAAAATAAACAAGTGATTCACCGAGTTTCATTTTCCCGTCGTGCCATAAAAACTGAATCCATCGAGCCATGAAACAGATTGTGAGAATGTTCTCGATTCAGGTGGCCGTTCTTCAGGAGAACGTTCAGTTTTGCATGCATATTACTTTCAGCGATGCACGGTAGTCAAGTAAGTGGCTGCTGGTTCAAGTTCTCCGCAGCGTCCTGTCATCATACCATTCAGCAGGTTGCTTAACCGATGTTATGTAAGTAAATAGGTACCAATCCAATAAGCATTTTCGTAAAAGCATTTACCCAGAAAATCTAAGATTTTTTAATGCGTGGGGAGCAGCATGTCTCTCAGACATACGGACGGCAGCGCGGCCCGGATATGCAGCCAACTGGCTGCCGTGTTTGACGATTCACACCCTTGTACCATTTTGGTTGATGGGAAATTAACAGGGGCACATTCTTCATGATTCAAGTTTTTTAACAATTCCGTTACAGCCTATTTACACCAGAAACTCCACATATTTTAATGCCGACATTAGCTGACCCTTAGCCAGAATAACTGCCTTTTAACTACAAACATAATTTCTTAAACAGTGCAGTATAAAACATCATTTCAAATGAAATACAACGATTTTGTGTTTTGTAAAATTTGCTGACCAGGTGGGGCGGAGTTGCTGTGGTATAACGAATTTTACCGCTGCTGAACAGAGGAATGACAGATTTCCGGGATATTGAGCGTCATTTGCGGATGTCAGGGAGCTGCTGTGGAAAGGTACTGGAATGTCTGGGAGAGATGGGAAGTGTGTGAAGTGACAAGAACCTATGGACACCAAGCGGAGAAATCAGTGTGCCTCTATCTGATAGCATCTGCTGATAAATAGATACAGTGCTGGTTGCAAATCGAATGGATTAATTGTCGGTGACTGTTACCATTGAGAAGACGCCTGTTCTTTTGTTAAATGCTCACAGGACCACAAAGTGTCAAAGTGAGCATTTCTGGTCGCTTCTAGAAGGTCAGCCTCTGCTGAGAAACATTTGCGCTGTAGTTTTCCATATACTTTTAATTACAGAACGCATTTTGCCAGGTTATGCGCTTCCCTTGTATACCTTACTGTTCACAGTGTACATGGATCAAAGGAAAGTATTGTTTTTTTAATTTGCACAAGTACGAGTACATACAGGGATCCCAGGGGTCTAGAGGTGTGAATTGGCTGCTGCACCTTCGCGAGTTAAAAGATGTAAATGGTGCTATTAGACAGTAAATTGCTTTAGATATGGACCTGAGAAATGAATAAAACACTTTTCAGAGGCTATGCTCATGCAGACCGCTGGCCCAGCCTGGTTATATATGGTCCTAGTGATGATTGTAATGACCTCTGGGCAGCTTCCCTGAGGACCAGCCCGCTGTCCAGATGTAGCAGGTATGGAAACTTCATATCATCGTATTCAGGACACAGGGCCCCAGCTTTCGGTGATTCCTCAGCTGGCACTGGGAAAATCCTGGACTGGTTACCAGACAAATGGCTCTCCTGTCATTCCACACAGATCCGGCGTGTGACATCCATAGTAATTACACTTCACCCCGGAGCTCTGAGTCAACTTGCTCTCCACACGCAAACACGTGCGAACCAGTGATGCGTCCTGCCATCTGAGAACATCGTCCCATAACGCTACATTATTGTGTCTCAGCCCGAGTCAGACGTTTTCTTTGTCTTTTAGAACGACCAGCACTCGCTCTGATCCTCTCTCCTGTGGAATCCCTGCGTGTAAGACCCAGCAACCAGGGGACCTCCGGAATCATCATGTGGGATTGTATCTCCCCGGGAAAAAAAATTTATAAAGGGCCATAAATTTCCCTCCATTTGCTTGGAAGGAAACTCTTGTAGAGAGGAACTAAAAGCATATGTACTGAGTGAGCCATCAGGAAATTGGTATTATCCTGAATGATTTTATTGGGACACGGGGTACGCCCTTTGGATTAATTAGGACATGAATCGTTGAGTTAATTTTTACTGAGGGAGAAGTATGGGCCTCCGTGGCTTCCCTGCGGCTGAACACCGCGGCCGAACACCGCGGCCAAACACCGCGGCTGAACGTGGAGGAGCGGGAGCAGCGGTAAACAGGATTACGCCGGAGGGACACGTGCAGGTACAGAACAGCGGCCTGTTTGTCAACATTCCTGCCCGTAATGATGCGGTCAGAGGCTCGTGAAAACGCTCTCTGGGAATTCGCCTGTGAGGCCGTGTCACGAGCAGGCAGGGGGGTTAGCAGATTGGCCAATTCCAGTAAACATGCGTGGAGGGTAAAGGCAGGGGGGGCTCAAAAAGACATTACAATGCTTTATGCCGTGGAGGAGAACTCAATAAAGATTTGTTCCATTGACTGTACAGATGCGTCAGAGTGAGTAAACATCCCAGTGGTGATTTTGGTCTTTATGGAAACACCCCAGTCTGTGTGAGAGCCCCTTTACATGGCATATAGGTTGACCGCAATGGGACTGGAATTCTGCACTCCTAGTCAGGAAGCAAGGCCGATACCCCCCCCCCCCCCCCCCCCCGCCCCCCAACCAGACCAGCAGGGCTATAAGTCTGCTAGTTTATGGCTGGTCTTTGTGCTGCTCGACGATCTGGGGAGATCCCTGATGGGAAAGGCCCTCCTGATTGCTGCATTCCCAGTTAAAAGCCGCATTTCTGCTTAAGCGAAAGCCGAACGTGGCCCTCTGCTGAAGGCTGACCACTGGTCACGCGCTGGGCCTCTTTTGGAGTGTATATGTGCTGTTATCCTCTTGTCGGGGAACCTCACTGGCCCCCTGTTGTCCAGCCTGCAGATCAATCCAACACGCGTGATGCAGCGCTTTGCTGGCTGCCGTGTCCCTGCGCTGACCTTGCATCGATGAGTTCTTTGATGCAGTTTGGATGTATCTTTTATTTATTTACTTTTTTTAACGGAAGTGAGGTTCTGGGACAGAGGGGTGACCTCCCCAGCCTGCGTGATTTTCTCAGTAATAGTGCATGAATGCAGCAGCATCACATGCATCTTCAGGGGGCAGCAGTAAGTTCTGGGACTCTCATGGCCCACTGTTTACATACCTGTCTACTTGTCCCTAGGAATGCAGTGTCTGGTGCCGTTCCCGGATGAAGGGCTAGGAACGGGGCCTTTTGGAACTCCCCCTAGCCCCCCCCCCCTCCAAATGCTGCCCTCGTGTGACATCACAGGCAGTCCCAACGCAGTGCCCCGTGAGCGGTAAAAGCGGCTGGGGGTGGGGGGGGGGGGGGGTTGGTATGTGGCATTCCAAAGCCCCTTCCAGAAAACACTCCCGCCATTTTTGGGGCACAAGAGGAAAGGATCTGTAAACAATCAGAAGCGGGGGGGTTGCGGCATGTGTAGGTTTTGAGAAATTATCCCAACTAATAGTTTGTCTTGTACTCCTGTGTAATTTTCTGTTTGATGCACATATGAAAAAAATGATCTGTGATCTCATTTTGTTGTAAAAAAGGAAGAAAAAAAAGCTGCAGCCACTTTTAATTAGAGGGAAGCCGCTCGCCGCAGACTCATCTGGTCCACATTTCAAACGCGGCCCCCGTCGTAAAAGACCACTAACCCAATGCTGCCACTGAAACTGAGGCACTAATGTAGGACCCCCCCCCCCCCCGCACACCCACACATTCTCCCTGACAAGCCCCCATCCCCCGTGCTCTAGAGCTGATGATAATGGTTTCTTTACCTCACACAGAATCCAACAGGCAAACATGTCACAGGGAGGAGAGCGCTGTGACTCTGAGCAGGCGCACGCTATTGGCCGTAAAGCGTAAACACTTAAGTCGTCTCATGTGACCTGCCACCGGTTAAATGATGGGTTTGGTCTTGGGGACAATAAACGATTAAATTGACAAGTGAAAAAATCAGAGCCTATTGACACAGAGACTGGAAAAAGTCTTTATTTGTGTGTGTGTGTGTGTGTGTGTGTATGTCTGTGTGTGATTCTGTGTGTATGTCTGTGTGTATGTACTGTATGTGTGTGATTCTGTGTGTGTGTGTCTGTGTCTGATTGTGTGTGTGTGTGTATGCGTGTGTGTGATTCTGTGTGTCTGTGTGTGATTCTGTGTGTTTGTGTGTGTATGATTGTGTATGTGTGTGATTCTGTGTATCTGTGTGTGATTCTGTGTGTGTGTGTCTGTGTGTGATTCTGTGTATGTGTGTCTGTGTGTGATTCTGTGTGTGTCTGTTTGTGTGTTTCACTTTTTTTTTTTGCCCTTTACATGCTAAAACCAGAAAACACAGCCGGACCGGCTTGAGAGCTGGAGCTCAGCGCTAACGAGGCAGCACTGGTCCGAGGAGGAGGGAGCGCAGGGCTGAGCAGCTCCGCAGGCATTCCGGCCCGGATGGACTGCGACCCATAAATCATGGTGTCGAGGAGAAAACTCATAGTATTCCCACACCCTTGCGGCAGTGGTGGGACTTTAAGGGGCCAGTGGCCTAGACCCTACAGACTCATCTCAATAACCCTCCTTGGGAACTGGGCACACTGCACATGTATGTGTGTGTGTGTGTGGCACCTAGCAATTACAGAGCCAAGATGCTAGTAGCCCCCCCTTCCATTCCACACACCCTAGAGAGCCCCCGCACTGGTCCACTCATCCTCCACCAGAACCAGTGTCATTAGGAAGTATTTCACATTCACATTTAGCTGGTTTGCAATAGTTTTATGGGGTACAATTGCAGAATCCCCACTGGGACCTGACCTTACAGCCTTCCGATTAAATCCACGTCTTGCTGCAGATGTCTTTGTACATGACAGATAATGTTACGTTACTTGTGGCCACATAGATGCATTTTTCATCCAAAAGAACTCACACTAGGCACAGTCGTACATTTCATCTCTGTAAACTTTTGGTTATTAAGGCTCAGCCCCCATGACTCAAAGGTACAACAGAAATGCTCGTTCTCAGCAGAATAAGGGCCCGTAGCACCAGGAGCGGCTGGTCCCCCCCCCGCCTAAATAAGGTCCCATGAGAAGCTCGGGGTTTCATTTCCAGTCACCCACTGTACCAGTGTCTTAATATTATTGTCTTCTAAAGCTTGTTTGCACAGACCTCAAGCAGCCTCTATTATGCATCTGGCTGCCTCACTTTATTTGCCTCCATGTTTGTTTATTACTTGCACATCTCATTTCTGTTTTACTACCTCCGTCTTTATTCTATGCATTGTTTTGAGTTTAAAATGTATGTTTAATTAGACAGTAATGCAAAGTAGTACCAGAGTAATCTCTTGTACTTTTTCGTTCCCGGAGTAATAAAGATTCTGATTCTCAAAGACAGTCAGCAGTGACCCTCCTAAGGGCCATGGCCACCTGCAGCGGCACCCGTAGGGTTAACGCTGTAACTTAGCTGGAGGTCCCTGTCCGTGACCCTGGGGGACCCCGGGCCGTTGGAGCTGAGCGCGGGAAGAGGGGAGAGGCCCGAACTCCACCAGGGGCAGGGTTACAGACGAGGCGTCCGCCGTGCCTTCAGAAATCCCCGAGCGTCGGCTCCCAGATTACTTTTCCGATGTGTGGCTGCCTCTTTCCTTTTCGCTCGTTTCCAGATCAAGTCTGCCCTGAGGATGGTGTTCATATTTTACCAACCACTTCCAGAGATTTATTGTGCAACCAAATGCTCATACTGGGGGGGAGCAGCAGCATTCTGAACCAGGCTGTTTTTATTGGTGCACTTTAATTAGATGCATAGAAATTTAATTGGTCCAGTGTTATGAAACTCTACCCTTTACTGCACCTATTTGAGTTTTATTATGAATAATGAAAAGATGTTTCACTACTGTTCTGGTATTTTTATGATTTTCCTTTTACAAGCGACTTGATTTTTGCTAAAGTTTACATTCGCTTTATGGCTGCTCTTCCGGAGCTCAGTGGGAATGCCTCAGTCTTTCTCGGCATGGCTTTTATTGGTTTCTAACTCCACGCTTGGGCTGCCCAATCCTCCAGATACCAGAGCTTCAGCGAACTCCACGGAGAAGAATGTTCCAGCGGAGAAGGGGCGAGGACAGGGTCGAGTCCTGCCGGCCTGCGCCGAGCCCCACATCGCACCCCCAGCCTCGTGCTGGAGGAGCGAGGATCACCAGAGTGTGTCGCACTCTCTGATTTACGTGGGAAAGGCAAGAGCGTGACCTTAATGTTAACTAAATGTGTTCTGTTATGACTCCACTGTCCAGCCAAACCATTTAAGAAGATTAATTGATTTCTGGGGGCCAAAAAACAAAAAATAGACCAATGACTCAGTTCAATAAAATGCCAGCTGCAGGTATGTGCGACACCCCCACCCCCATGCAGGTATGCATGCATGACACCCTCCCATGCAGGTATGCAAGCGTGACACCCACCGTGCAGGTATGCATGCGTGACAACCTCCCCATGCAGGTATGCATGCGTGACACCCACCGTGCAGGTATGCATGCGTGACAACCTCCCCATGCAGGTATGCATGCGTGACGACCTCCCCATGCAGGTATGCATGCGTGACACCCTCCTGTGCAGCGATGCATGTGTGGCGACCTCCCCATGCAGGTATGCAAGCGTGACACCCTCCCGTGCAGGGATGCATGCGTGACGACCTCCCCATGCAGGTATGCATGCGTGACACCTTCCCATGCAGGTATGCATGCGTGACACCCTCCTGTGCAGGTATGCATGCGTGACACCCTCCCGTGCAGGTATGCATGCGTGACACCCTCCTGTGCAGGTATGCATGCGTGACACCCTCCTGTGCAGGTATGCATGCGTGACACCCTCCCGTGCAGGGATGCATGCGTGACGACCTCCCCATGCAGGTATGCATGCGTGACGACCTCCCCATGCAGGTATGCATGCGTGACACCTTCCCATGCAGGTATGCATGCGTGACACCCTCCTGTGCAGGTATGCATGCGTGACGACCTCCGCATCCATGTGCCAGACATCCATGCACTTGCTCCTGTATCCCTTTCTGCTATCATGGTCTCTCTTTTTGCGTTTAAAATGGCAGCTTTCTGGCGCGATTGCAGAGGTCCGCCTTGATTTGGCCTGCTGGGGCTGAGACCTGCTTCAAAGCGATGCTGACAGAGTGGGGTGTGGCGGGGGTGTTTGGGGTAAATATGTTTAAAAAGGGAAAGTGGGAGCAAGCTGTGGGATGTGTGTTGGGTAATTGCAAAGGATTGCTAAAAACAAGGGAAATCCATTTCTTTTGCTAACAATGAATAGTCTTCTTTATCCCATCAACTGAAACCAGCCCCTGAGACCACATGCAGCACTGCTTCTCATTGCAACACACCACTCAAATTAATTTGCCAAAAACAAATTCTAATACCTCTTCATGGGTCTTACCAATCTTATCTTCAGTGATACGATGGATTAAGCTCTGAATTCCTGTGCAAGTCAGCTCTAATGATTAAAGTTTGCTTTCTCTTGGTGACATTTTCAAATAAATGTTCCCGTTTCTGCATAACTGCCAGTGTGTTAACAGCAACGCTAAGCTTTTCTGCATTGTAATACATCAAAATAAACACATCAAGATGTTTGGAACTATGTTACTAAGTCAACAAGAAACAGACATAAATATAGCAACCTAAGAAAATAGACATTTGTTTTGTGCATACCACAACCGTAGCCCTATTCACTCGCATTCATACTCGTTTCACTCCTTCTGGGATACTGTTTATCCTGAATTTATTCCAGTGACACACAAAAGAATTGAACGCCTCAGTGTCAGCAGCGTCCATCCATTTCCATAATTACAGACAATACATGTTACTTCACCCTGCAGTGTGTATGTGTGTGGTTTTTTAAAAAGATTATAAAAAATTATGCAAACTGTTTTAATTTAGTAAGATTGGGAAGCATCTGTTGAATGTCTGCTGAGGGGGAGGGGGGCTAAGGGGGTGTACGTTTCATGGGGAAATACGGGGCAAAAAATTAATTTGATTCAGCGCACTATCCTGGCAATCCAAGAAGGTTGATGAGAAAGACCAGATCTTAATTCTGACTGTGTTTCAGGCCTCTGAAGTAGACAGGAGGCTAATTTCCCAAGGCATCTGGATCCTGTAGTGGTGCAACCGTGGCTGTATACATTGCTTCCCCTGGTCTGTTTATCATATAATCTTGAAAACGGAATGGGACATGAAAGGATGGGTTTCCGTAAGGCCCTCCTTGGGTTGCGTGGAAATGTCGCGTCTCTGGAAGCGTTTAACGCACCCCGATGCCCCGTGCCGCCGCGTTTGCGGCAAAATAAGCGACTTTCCCTGTAGCCTGGCGCTTTTCCCTCCCGCACGGCAAAGAACGAGGGTGAATCATCGGCAAATCGCTCCTGAAAATAACATGAAATATCTCTGAATACACTGCAAAATGAAATATTATGTACTTTTGGTAGATTTTAAAATTTGGAATTGTTGTCTAATTCTGTCCAAAAATACTTTTAAGCAGTGCATAGCTCGGCCACGGGCGATTAAACACACACGCACATATTAAACACACGCGCACATATTAAACACACGCGCACATATTAAACACACGCGCACATATTAAACACACACGTACATATTAAACACACACGTACATATTAAACACATGCCAGCAAGCAGTTTCCTTCTTCCTGTCTTTGAATTTCATGGGGTAATCCTGTGCTTTTGCACGTCTTATTTGTTTTAGCTTCTGATGTGTGGAGATAAATGATGCAGAGCAGGAAGTAAATTCTCCATCCATGGTCCTGCAGTCCTGTTACCCTGACAAGGCACTAAGCATGAATTTAACTGCTAAATCCTATACTCAGGTAATAAAAACAGATAATGATTCCATTTGGATAAAAGCATGTATACAAAGCAATCAAAAAGCGACAGTTGAATTATCTCTGTATTTTTGTCATAGAATAAAACAAACTGAAGGACCGACATTAACAGCCGTTTCCTCTCCATCATATCGTGTAGGTCACAGTTAAAATACTCAAATTACTTAACTACATCACAATGCTCAAACAGTATGTTAAATTTATAAAGTGTTACAGCGCAAGAAACCACAGGGGATGACTGGTCACATTTATAACCTTAAAGTACCTAAAACATTCATTTATTAGTTATTTTCTTGGCAAGACGGCCGAAGTGGCGGCTTTACAGATTTATACAGCTGGCTGTCAGCCGGCCACAGAATCACCTCCTAGGATTTAAAGCCTCTTCCTGGGACCTTGCGGTCACTTCCTTAACCTTCTCAACCTTTAAACTCTAGGGGGCGCTCCGTGAATTTAGCAGCCTGGCTCACTGTAATAACACTCCCCTGGTATCTTAAGGAACCGCTTGATTTCGAGGGAACTGTAAAAATGGTTACATTTCGGAGAGTTTAATTACTCTGTCACACGTTGTTTTAAGCTCACAGTTTGACCGTGGCAAAGCCGGTGCTGATTTTGCTCTGGATCGACTCTCTTAGTACTTTGTGGGGATTTTCCTTTGCATGGAGGTGAAGACCCCCGATCAAACTGACTGGGCCAAAACACGGCATGGAAAAAAAGCATGATGTGTAGAGATTAACAACAGACAGTGCTGATCAACTAGTGCTAGATAGTGGAGTGGTGGGAGAGGGGGGGTCATAAAGGGAGCAGTACGGGCATCACGGCCGGCTCATTAGCAGGGTGCGTGACAGCATTAGTGCGGCGTGATGTACGATCTGTAGCCCGCGGCGGAGAGGTTAATGGCCGGGGGTCAGGGTTCTCCTCTGCGGCCGGCTGGGGGGGGGGGGCAGGCTGCGCTCTCGGGAAGAGGGGTCCTGTCAAACACACGCTCGGTGAGGCGAGAGTTGGGGTTGGGTGAGGTGAGGTGGCAGGGTGGTGGGGGGCAGGCAAACCTGGGGAGTCAGAGCCAGAACCTGAACCCCCCCCCCCCCCCATGTAAATCCTCCAAAGTGCTGTTTGCTCTCTGCGCTCATCTGTGAAGGATTCCTATCTCTGCCAGTCAAATGTCCTTCCTCTGCTCAAAGGCACATCCAGTCAACACAACCCCCCCCCCACACACAAAGAAGCACGCAGCACTTTCCTTTTCAGCTTACCATGCAAAGCTTCGAGTCTCCCCTCCTTTGTATTGGCATATGCTTACTGCCATTGGAGTCTTCAGCAGAAAGCACTTTTCACTTCACTGCAGTTCACTAAGAGGTCAGATAAGAGCAAACTGAGCGTGAAGGACACACTTTTGTGCTCAAACCCAACCGAGGGACGAGGCGGGGTGAAAAAAAACCAGACTGGGTGATAAAGTTACGTCAGGAGAAAAGAAAGAAAAGGAAATTCTCCGTTCGGAAAGAGACAACATTCTGAAAACGGATATTTCAAGAATTTCGGTACATGGCACTTTGATAGTTTTGGGATTTCTTTTTCAGAGGGGGGTCTGAAGTGGAGCTTGTCTTCACCCGTGGAGAGTTTCAGAAGATGAGAAGCGTTGTGGGAGAGGTGCGTCGCGGTTACTGCGGGTCCGATTTCCCGAGCACGCCGATGCCGCCGTGGGCACGAGGGCGCAGGAATGCGGGGCGGCAGCTCTAACGCCGTCGCCGGGGGTGCGAACACAACAGCGATCCATCACTGGCCTGGGGTGGGAGGAGAATTTTGATTAATTTCGCCCCCGTGTCACAAGAGTCATCCCGTTTATCGGCGACATGACGGGGACGTGTTCAGGTCACGGGGAGCGGGCGGCTGTGGGCGATCCATCTTGGTGGGGGCACCCTGCGTGTCACGACCGTGAATGATTAATGCTGGGTGTTTCCCCTGCTGACCCCCGGTTATTAAAAGACTGTCGCTCTACCTCATCATGTCAGATCTCCGGCGTTTTCTAGGATAACTTGTCACGTCTTTCACATCAGCATGACATGCAATGACTCTCATGTGTCTCTTTACGCTACAGTAGGACAGACACACATGTTCTTTTTTCCTAGCTAATTTCATCCAATGTCTCAGGACTCCAGCGGTGTCTCTGCAGCATATTTGAGAAGATGGCTTGACTTTGAATCAGAATGTGGGGGGTCCAGCCACTGAGAAGAGCATTTTGAGGGTGCAGGACCATCCAGTATGTGGAGAAAAAGACCTCAGAAAAGGCCTCATTCTGCCATTTTTATTATTTTTTTTTGCTTTCCCAAAGCTGCCATTGAAAGTGAGTCATATTCGGCCGTGTTTGTCAAACTGAATAATGAAGCTGATAGAAAAACTGCAAAGAGTGCAAATTATAAGGGACCGAAAGACATGCAGCCTTTTAAATTTGCTGTGCCCCATTGGATTCATTTCAGCTGCTTAATTGTTAATTGTTTAGTTCTTAGCTTGACATCGAAAGGCGGATGGGTTTGAGGGACTTGCCTGGCTGAACTTTGCTGTGTAGTCATGGATCAAACACCATTCAGAGTCAGCATCAGGATCTCTTCCAGTCAGCACTGTTTATGGAAATATTTCACCAAAACAGCGCAGGTGAAGTGCATCTGTCAAGGGTACAACAGCATTCCCTCCTGGGACTTGAACCAATAACCTGTAGCTTTTGGGGTTGGTTGTAATATGAGACACACCTCCCTACAATACCCAGGTTGTTAACATCCATAAAAACATCACGATTTTCCACCCGTGCCCACGGTGTGTGAGCCCCCTCCTGGCCTGTTTACGACCTTGTAGCCTCCCTCCTGTAGCCTAGCGCCCCACCACTGCCCCCCACAGGTCGAGAGACCGATGACCGTGATCGCTGGATGCCACGTAGTGACCGGGTAACTAAGTGCTTGCGACTCGCTGTGTAGTCTTTCTGCTCACAATCGGCACGATTTCCGTACTTTCGCATCATCGTGGTTGAATCCGACTGTGTGGGACAACTCATGCAGAGGAGATTAAAGGGGGCCGCCTGCCTTCGGATAATTAAGATAAGGTGGTACACCACTACGCCCCGAGCGCGGCTGCACCGGACACCAGATGACTGTAAACATTCGCTGGGAGGAGAAGATAAAGGTAAAAACACAGTGGAATAGTCTAGCGGCATGTGGCCCCCCTGCCCCCCCCCGTCGCCCCGGGTGTCCACACGTGCTTTCGGGAAGCGAGCCGCAGACGGCGCTGGACGGGCCCACATCCGCCAGGTCTCATCTGCTGCGCGTCCTTCCGGTCGCTTCTGCGGTTGCGTGGGGGGGGGGCGGCTGTCGTGGGCTCCTGAAAAGAATACAAGCTGTGCCGTAAATCTGTCCCTCATCAAGAGGACAAACGGAAAAAAAGACACACCCCCCCAGTCATAAAACATCTGTAAGCTTCATCCGCCACCGCGGCTTTAATGGGGTAATTACGGTGAGGGCCGGCCGCCGTGCTGCCATACCGCCATACCGCCATACCGCTTCCGGCCCCCAGCCTCAGCTACTGCCCACCACATCACATGACGCCAGCCCCTCCTCCGCTGAAATCATAACTGCACCCGGTGTGGAGAGGTCACTCCCCCCTTGCTGTAAAACACAATCCTCCCCCCCCCCCCCACCATGTGACGACAGGCGGCTCACCCAATGCCATCTCTGCATTATTCATACCTGAGAGCCCCCCCGCCCCCCCATCATCCTCCACACCTGGCAATAAGCATAATTAGGTGAAATATAAGGCCATTTGGCCAGGCTGCCGAGTTATTATTTTTGCCTTCCGGGGGGGGGGGGGGCAGTCTGGAGGTCATTCCCACTGCTGTCCCTTCGGATAATACCATGCCTTGAATCCACAAAACCTCTCTACGAAAAATAGACAGGAGACAGCGGTTCTGATTTCTTTGGGGTCAGGTCCTCGTCCCCAAAAGCACACAGACTTACCCCCCAAGCCCAGTATCTTTGAGAAGGTTCCTGGCTGTCCGCAGAGCCACTTGGACACATTCCACTGGGGGGTCGGGTCCCTTATGTGATACCCAGGGTCTTTAACCACCAATGGTAATACATTTTCCTGGCCTGATATTACACTTAGGCAGTCAGCATTGATTAAGGGCCACCTGACTTCAGTGCATCAGTCATCTGGTGAGCCTTTCTTAAAGGTGGAGAACTTCAGCTTCATCTAATCAAGTTCCGGCTGAATGTCAAAAGCACCTTATTAGATTAGAGGTAACGACAGGCTGTGTTTCCACAGCAACGATATCACATGCAATATAATGTGGTTAGCTGGGAGCCGGGGGGGCCCAGTTTGGTTTGGGGGGTGTCTGTCGGCAGATGCCCCATTAGAGAGGACACCCCCACCTTTTGTCACGTTACAGCTTCCCCATCCTGTCCATGCAGCTGCCAAAGGAGTGTGTCTCTTTACCGCCCCCCCCCCCCCCCCACTTCGCCCCGTGGCAGCCAGGGCCCAGCAAGGGAGACCCTCTGTGACTCTGTCCACCTGCTAACACCCCCCCGTCCCACATAGATGTGCAGCTCAGTCACAGTAAAAGTTTGGGGCCAATAAGGAAAGTACGACCTCTGACCTTAAGGCACAAGCAAGTGAATTTAGTGGGCCGGCATCACATCGCCTGGGCCGGATCTTTGTGGTTTTCCTGACAGGAAAAGCTGGAAAAGGAAGCGGCAGGATGGGAACTGGGAAACCAAACTGGGAATGTGGCCACCTTTAGGTCAGATGTCCTGACTGTTGTGTTTGGTCACAGTCATTTATAGGTCATGGTTTGCCTTTTTGGCCTGGTGCTGGGGGGTGCACTATTTCTGCATTGTCTGCTGCCCTGCGGCTGACTGTGGCCTGGGGTCACATTGGGCATCTGCCACTCCTTGCCCCCCCCCCCACACTCGTCCATCTGTGGACCTTGCTGTCCTTCTGTCCTCGAGCCACCCGCCCCCCAGCAGACACTGAGAGCCACAGCCTTCTGCCGTCCCTTCGTACCACCAATACCACCCCCCACTCCCTTCACAAACATGCCCCCCCCCCCGGATAAGCGTAGCAGAACCCTGTCCAACCTCCCTCCACCTAACCTGCCCACCCAGGTCTCCTGACTTGTAGGGATGGAAAACCATTTGCAGAAGAAGCTGTATGTGTGTGTGTATGTGTGTGTGAGCGAGTTTACCTATCCTTATGGGGACACAATGTCACCATAACGTGATAAATATCTGTTTTTTTCCCTTATGAGGACCGGTTTCTTGGTCCCCATAAGGGAAAACTCTATTTTATAAAAATCGGTGACTGCTATGAGAAAACTAAAAATGCAAAAACTCTTGTGTTTTGTTAGGTTACTTATGGTTATGGTTAGGGCAGGGTAGGGGTTAAGGTTGTCATAGTTAGCGTTAGCATTTTTCCCATTGAAATGAATGAGCGGTCCCCATAAGGATATG
The DNA here is from genome assembly GCF_048594095.1 of Paramormyrops kingsleyae. Classification (NCBI taxonomy): domain Eukaryota; kingdom Metazoa; phylum Chordata; class Actinopteri; order Osteoglossiformes; family Mormyridae; genus Paramormyrops; species Paramormyrops kingsleyae. The sequence continues at coordinate 35,858,917 of NC_132805.1, read as the reverse complement.
TTTACCCTACATGTACGTGTGTGTGTGTGTGTGTGTGCGTGTGCATGTGTGTGTGTGTGTGTGTGTGAGATGTGGGAACTTCTGAAAAATTCCAGCCTCCGGGGCCTTGCTTGTAATATAAACCCCAGGTGATACACATGCAGACATTTACACAGGACAATGAGAAGTGCCACTTGTTCCCTCCTCTTTGGACAGAGTGAGCCGCTCTCTGGTTACCTCAGGCAACAATAAGCATGCAAATAAATGGCAAAAAAAAGTTGTAGGGAGTAACTGTTGTCCTTTGTCATGAAGCCCGCCTTTACCTGTGGAGATTATCTGGAGGACCTGACAGGTGTGACAGCCATCACATTGAAATAATGAGGACCTACCTGACGGCACTGACTGATGATCATCTGTTCATCTCCATGGTGCGACCATTGGAGGTACCCAATGGACCCGCGGTGCCAAGGAGTCAGGATGGATATGCCCTTCAACACGAAGCAAGGTGCAGGAATAGGAGAATTCAGGGGCGAATGAAAAGGCCAAAACCGCAATGGCAAAGTGAGTTACCAGCAGCAGGGTGTGGAGTAGGAGGAGAACCTCTGAGATCATCAGAGAAGAGCCTGAACCAATACTGGAGAGGGGAGATTTATAAACAAAGGGGACAGGTTTAGCTGGAGTTACCAAGGGCCAGATCAAGAGGTCGATGGGGGGCTGGGGGAGATGCCTACCTGTCCTGATGGATTAGAGGAGAGAGCCACAGCCCAGCATCTGTAGCTGCAGGCCAGGGTGGAAGTCTTGAGTAAACAAGGTGAACCTTTTCCAGAACATACCTTGACTAACAGCTCTGTGAAACTACATATAGTTTTTGTATCTGTAAGATCCATAAGCAGCCCTATTCTTTACCGAGAGGTAAAGAAGAATTTTCATATATTCATAATCCAATAACGAGGGTCATTATTGAGAAGCTTGTAATGAGCACTTCAGGCTTAACAATCTTTGATATCTGACTGGCAGATGCAAAGAGCAGATGTTCCTTTGTGGCAAACCATGTCCTTTTAATGAAGCTTAGCATGTACTTAGAGAGTAGGAGCAAACCACTCACCCTAAGGGGTAGACAGCATCCCATTGGGAATGTAAAGCAAGGACCTCAAGACAACGTGGTCCTGGTCCACTTTGTACCAAATCCGAAAGCACCTCTAAACTTTCTGGAATTTCCTGGTGTTTGGAAATGTTTCAAAAGGGAACATTTTGGCCAGCCCAAATTGTCTACATTTTGATCAGTGAGAGAGCCGGTACTCAGTATGTCACATCAAATGTCACAAATGGACAACAGGGTTTAGTGTCCAACCTGAAACTGCGGGCTTGGTGCCCAGGACACAAACCCCACTTTATGAGAGAATGGACCAAGGCTCATAAATACGACGGTGCTGATACGAGTTAATGCCGTTTCTGAGAAGATAGCAAAGCTGACAAATGGACAGAAACCACAGAGAAGTCATCAAACTCTTCATTAATCTTTTTTCACCATTTTTATGGCTATAATCATTGTCACTGGGATTTATAATATTTTGATCCATTAAAGTTGAATCTGCAATGACTAACGCAGGATTATTTGTATTTCTTATACCTCAGGGAACTACTTTTGTTCAAAGCAAAAACTGTGTCATTTCATGAATTTAAACATGCAGATATAAACTGATTCATATTTCTGAAACAGGACATAGCATTGATACTTGGGAAATTTTAGGAGGCCTTTCTAGAATTCTGCACCGTTTTGTAAAGTCCATACTGAATTTGTGAAAAACTTAAGACTGTAAGATATCATTATGGCTCGCGGAACTACCGCGTTTTCTTAATTATCCATTCAAATATACTTAAAGGCACAGTGCTGTCCTTGATGATCCGCATATAACATATCTATAGCATAATAATAATAATTATTATTATTATTATTTGTAATTATATGATCTTTCATCATCTTGTCTTTATATATTCATGCATATATATATATATTTTTTTTTAATTATTATTATTTATTTTATTTTTTTTTTTAGAATGAACGTGCCTGCGATTTTGCATTTGAGGTTGATGAAAAAAAATAGGCTACCTTCTTTACCAACATCTCCAGTATTCTGTCAAAAAGAGGGTAAGTTAAATAATTGCAGGCAACGTTCAGTCCAGCATGACAATGCGGCCCTAACCTTAAAACCCCAAAGGCTGCGCGTGGAGCCGTGATCACGCTACTTCCTCTAAAAGACTTTAGTGCTTTAGTCAAAACGTGAGCGCATCAAAAGATCACGCTCCGCAAACTGCTGAAAACATAAAGGAAGTAAGCAATTTGAAATTATCGCAGGTGCGTTTTCCCCATTTTATTAGTACAGTAATAGTGCGAAATATTATCCATTAAAAATATAGAATTGAAAAAAAAAAACACTTTAGACTCTACATGAATTCGCCTCAGAAGTCGAAGTCTATAACTGTGAGGTAGACATAGATTAATTGTGTTTCCACCCTCAGTACAGAATAATGAATACATTTTTAAATTACTCTTATCAACGTAAGAAATATGATTATCATGAGACTCATATGTACAACACAAATAATAAAATAATAATAGATTAGACATTAAGGATTTGAGTGCATATAAAGGTATATACATTTGCAAGAAATGCGGTGGTTCATTTCTCCGTTGTTGCACTTGAGGAGTTTAAATATACAAATATTTACAGCTCAAATTATGAACAGCAGTGCATTTAAAGCTAATGTGCATTACTTTAATGTCTCGCTTGCGAGTCTTTTTTAGTCAGTGGATTCGTCGCGGAAACTTCCCTCCGCGCGACGTGGAAGCGGGCGGTTGCCGTGGAAGTGCATTTGTACGGATGCAGACGTTGCAGTCACGCAGGTAAAAGTTCAACCAAGCGTCAGGGGTTCCTGCAAACTTATAGGAAGCAACTCTTAAATCCCAGTCTTCGTCTTTTTCTTTTCATTGTGACTTCGCACGGCACTGTGACCGATTGTCCAAAGTCTGGGCACTATGTCAGTTCGACTTTCTTGTCCAGACCATGCGGATCTGCGACACACCTTTACTTATGTCAGTCACGCACAGTCTAGCTGGTATTAAAGTTTCCCACGGCTGTGGTTTGGATGTCGGACCCGAGACTCGGAAGCCGAGTGCGAGTGGCGTTAATCACTTGGAAAGCGCAGTTCCTGCTTTCCATTGCACCTCGATCCGCGTTTGGTAAGATCACATTCATCACTGAGAGAGGCGGCAGGAGCTCACATCTCCGGGTCATACCATCCCAAGTTCCCAGGTTTCAGGACCACGGAAGGAATTACAGATTTACAATCAGTCCTTCTGCTTCAACACTAAGGGCCTTAGTTTTAAACAGGTGCTTGTTGAGGTTTCGTATTAAAGTCCAACAGAGAATCATCTCTATTCATAACGGCGCTCTGTGTTTTCTTCCATTCAGATAAAACATTTATCATTTTTAACGAGTAACTCCGTCAATAGTGGAGAACGACGACACCAAAACGGACAGCGCAGATTTCCCTTGTGGAAATTAAACTGTCTACGGCCATCTGTGTGTGCATGTACTCGAGTGAGCGATAAATTAATTTTCTTCCTGGAAATGAATAGGCAAAAACTCACCATGACTTCGCGGCAATTAACAGTTAACTGACGGTTACTACGTCTGAGTTAAAAATGACGGAATACATTTTAAGGAGCTTAAAATGACGGAATAAATATAGGCCTAGTATCTGCATATGCTAACAATAATGAACTGTATTTAAAATCCCTTTTCGAGTATCGATAAGGCATACTTGGTGTAGCAAACGCAAAAGCTGTGGGGTCGAAGACCTTTTGGAAACTGCTTCCTTTTCACACTGGACGGGCCCACGTGTCATCTGTCTTCTCGTTTGCGGTCTCATCTCCACACCTACCAGCGTCGCGGAGAGAGTAAGTCGCTACCTGCAGCCACACTGTTCCACCACCATGTCCTCGTATTGTTTGTATACGACGTTGTTGCCAGAGTCTATATAGAGGATGCTGATGGGGCTGAGCTTGGTTGGCACGCAGCAGCTTGGCGGCGTGCTGCCGGGGTCCATGGAGTTCATCAGGGTTTGGATGATGGCGTGGTTGGTCGGCTCCAGGTGCGATCGCAGCGGGAAGTCGCACACGCCCTCGCAGTGATACGCTTCGTAATCCAGTGGTGCGATGATCCAGTCGTCCCACCCCAGGTCTTTAAAATTAACATGCAGTGCCTTCTTGCTGCATCTGGACCTGGACTTCTTCCCGTGCCTTTTCCCGTGGCGGCTGTTCAGCGCCGTCCTGCGTCTCCGCCGGGCTTTGAACTGAAGGCTGTCGTCCTCTTCTTTTGTCCGCGATCCGCGGGATTTTATTTTTTCTTTCATTTCGTTGAAGAGGTTCTCCCTCTTCTTGGACCTGGTGAAAACCACCAAAATCGCCTTCTCCTGCTGGGCGCGGTCATTCCTGTCAAATCCGAGATGTTTTAAATCAATTTCCGTTTCTGTTTTACCAAGAGTGGCCCTGAGCTGGACACAAAGCCGGCCCCCCTGTGAGGAGTGATGGCGGTTTTTAAACATTTCCCACACATCCAAAACCTCCCATCCTGGCTTTTGAGCATCCTGAAGATCAAGAGATCTGGAATCCAGTAGCCTCTCTGATCGACAGGAGAGTATTTGAATGCCATAGAGGCCTGTCTGGGCCGTTTGGAAATCCCCTGGTACTTTTCTAAATATCCTTAATTCAGCTCCCACCAGCTCCTCTTTGTCCGAAAGGGCCGAGACATCAAACAGATACTTTTGTCTTCGCAAAGGAGAGTGCAAGAGATCGTCTGCAAGATAAAAGAAATAATTGCGGTCAGATTCACTTAAGGTGTACAGTGTTCAAAGCGGGACCGGGAGCGCTGACATTCTTACTGCGCAGCCAATTTTGTTTCTTTTCTCTCTCTCTCTCTTTTTTCTTCATTCAGCTTAATTTTTCAGCTTGAAAATGACTCGGCCCTGTACCAAATAGGCCTAGCAAAATCCAAACCGACATTTTCTGTTGTTGTTTTTGCTGACGCTGTCTGGTTGCTGTTATCGAGGTCCACGTTACATCTGCGAAGGCCTACACCAGTAACGGGTATTCAAAATGCACTTTTGATGAGCGTTATATCTGCATTTTAGGATGAAAACACGAAAATTTCAATGACCCTGATCTCGAAATTGAACAACTATTCGGCTGTACATACGCTTTCTCATAATACCCATAATGTATTACACTTGACTATTCGTACACGATTATTTCACGTAAAAGCTTAATATATTACGTTTAGTAATAACTATATAAGAGTACTTATACAGCCTAGTGATATAGAGGCCGTTTCCCTTCAAATAAGAGTAGGCGTTTAATTCCGAATTGTTGAACAATGTTATTTTCTCATTTTGGGGTATAGTAAGAAGTCACTACAAAGTGCGTAGATTAAGTTTTGGTGTGTACTCAAATGAGAAATTGTGTTCCAGTATTATATGATAGCGCATATCATTAGAGATGCACCTTTGAATTACACCTCTCTAAAAAAATCCCAGTTCACCGACTAACGTGAAAAACAGTAACTTCTTAACCCGCCTAAATGTTCTTCAGATGTTTAGGGTAGAAACCCTTAACCGGTCAGAAAACACGAAATCTCGTAAAAGCGACCTGTAACTGAATCCCATTTAATACGTTTTTTATGTCCCCTTTAAATGAAGCAGTGACGGCGAAATGCACGTAGCATACATGAAAAATGACAGATTCAAGTCTCCTGTGTATTGTGATCGAAATTAATTAACTCAATATTGATTCCTTCAAATGCAGTATTTTCGACGAGTGGTTTGTGCATGATTTTAAAACACCTTACAGTTATTCGTGTCATTCATTTTATTGAAGTATTACAATAGTATCAAGGTTGCACGTTAGGAGAACAAACAACCAAGTTACCACAGACCTTCAGCCTCTGGTCTTTCACAAACTGGGTGCGTCAGACATTTTTTTTTTCCTGCTTATTTCCCTATCGGCAATTTAAATAGCATAAACAAACCTAAATGACCACGTAAGCGCAGATAGCACAGGTTTGCTTTTAAACTTTAATGTCTTTTACCATGTGACTTATCCACTTCTCCAATAGAACACCTCAAAATATTCACATGAAAGCTGTAATACCCCACATTTCAAAAAGACCCTAACCGATAAAACCGTTTCTTACGTTGTCATTGATTTGGTTTTGTGGAATCATTTCATTGATACCCCAATTTTTATTTTATTTTTTTACATAAAACCGTATGTCTTCTGAAATCGCTAATACCTCGTAGAAGTCGGGATTTTTTAACATGTTGACAAACTTGTTGTTTTGCATATAGATGGTAAAAGTATGTTTATTCTCCATTACCTGACTCGTTAAAAAGATTCGTTAATTAACTTTGATTTTATAATTTGATATGATCTGGTATCCTTAAAATAAAAACCATATTAGAAATATTGTTGTATTACGGTTCCCTAATTTATGAGAAAACATTGAAGGTCCAGTCTGATATTTTATTAAATATCGCTTGTTTGTAATTATTTGCTGGGTGCGTGTTCGTCTGTACTTCACTCTCTTAGAGTTAAATAATAAAAGTAGATTGAAACCTCGTGCTTCTTTCGGTCGCTTTACCGGTCTGGTCTGCATTAGAGTTTTTTATAAGCGCTCAAACAAATCGAATACAAGGTCACCAAATAATTAACAGTTGCGAATTCCCCCTTTACCCATTAAAATACTTCCCTGCTTATATTTCATTTTCCCTTTGCCAACGACAACATTCCCAGTTCAAAAGTGCTCATAGTGATTATGCTGAATTTAAGTTATGTCGTTCAGGTTGCTATATTAAAAGAATTTGTACAAGACATCAGTCATTGAGCGTATCCAAAAATGCAAACAATTTAAAAAATTTTGATTAAATAGGAGCATTCGTAAAAATTTGCCTTGAACACTAACATGAACGGTCGTGATGATGATTACACACACACACACACACACACACACATATATATACACATATTGTCCTAAGAGCGATATTCGTTTTATATATATATATATATATATATATATGACGAATATCGCTCTTAGGACAAGTCCTGTACCGAAGTATTAAGATAAATAGATGCATTCCAAACAAATACATTACCTCTAAGGCTTCAATCACATTTTGGCCTCCCAAACTGAGGCTAATCATGGAAAAAGAAACTTAATAGAAATTTAAATGTAACGAGATTTTTTAAAGATTATTATAACAGAATTATCCGCAGATAGAGCGTTTCTCTCTCTTTCTTTCTCTATGTGTGGGAGAGTGAAACATCCACAGCCAGCGAACTCCATCTGCGTTTTAATGAGCTACTCTAAGTGCCAGAAGTAATGTTCATACAGTCAGCCAGCTCTTGTCTGATCTTGCGACCGTAACGAACTTAAATCTATTAAATTTTCCTATCTATCTTAGTTTAGGTATTTAGTGTTTTACTTTGAAGAAAAACCTAGTTATTTTACTTTTTTTCAAAAAGATCAGTTGGATGGAAACTGTGTTTGATAACATCTGCAAATTGAACGAGTCTGTTTAAAAGGGACTGCGGGTTAAATTAAAGTCTTCACTGAAATTATCACTTGTTTTTACCTATTTACGTTTGTGTAAATGTTTGGATTTTTTTTAAATATTGCAGCGCTAGCTGTCGAAATGCAAGACTTTATATGCGCGAGAAGATATTTGAAATATTTATCTGTTTACTGGAGTTTCGATTTTACCTAAAAGAAGACACTCCCGAGATCACGGCAGTGACGAATTTTCAACACGAGACCTACTTTGAAAGAAATGTCGAGTTGAAGGAACAGAATAAAAACTATTCCCACAATTACGAGTCACGCGGGGAGGTAGGCTGTAAAATAGTAATTACTACATAAGAACGGAAGTTCTTTCTTTTTTCCTCCTCTGGTGATGCGCCATTGGCTTAGCTAGTTCATTATGGGAGAATAGACAGTGTTTGATATGTTATGACATGAACACTCAATTAGATCACTGAGTTCAAATACTCCAATCAGGGATTCAACGCTAAGCAACCCTCGGAAGGTCCGGCGAAAGGTCACAGGCAGTGACACATCAAATCAAAATCAGAGGAGAAAGTGAGTTAAAAAAACAGTTCACAATTCACTCCTCAAACCAGAGGCTTTTGTTTACTGAGCGTATAGAAATACTGGGAAATTGACCAATACATATGATTTTCCTTAACTTAGAACAACTTTGCCGACATGGTTTCTCTTTAGGTCGCTTTTTTTGTCTGCAATATTCCGTCACGACTTACCACAAGTAATCCATTTGAACCAACGTTACATAGTAAGGTATTTCCTACACAGCCGAATTACTAAATGCTGCTAGTTAACCAAACATAAATAAAATACGATTATAGCATGTGCCACTAAACTTTCTGTTTCGTGTACGGTACATTTCAAATGTTGCATATAAATGATGACAGTTCCATAATTTTGTTTACACATTTTAAATGAAATCTCCAAAAATGGTACACATGGTTTAAGTCCGAATGTTGTAATAAATCTGTTTTTTTAATTTAGTATTTCAACACCCAGTGAACCCGCTGGCACGGGCGACGCCGCGCGCAGACGCTGTTTTCAGATGGTCAGGTTGTAGAAAGCAGGTTCTGTGGCTTGGCCGCGAGGGCCAGGGAAATAATTTACTGCCTTCATTTAAAAAGCGTTTCAATTAGTGTTTTATTGCTATGCTACTTAGAGGTCAGTGCCACTCTAATACAACTTTTTTACGCTTCGCAAATCTGGCCGTCGCTAAACTGTTTTCTTTCTTTCTTTCTTCATCCGTTTTTAACATGTCCCCAGGGTTCAAAGTAGTCTGGATGTGACAACTAGACCTAAATGTGTCATAAAGATTGGTTAGATAACGTTCCAACATATGTCAACAAGACTAGAAAAGCGATAAGATATCTCATATCATTTATTGCATTCATATCTAAATTTACAGCATGAAGACTATCATGCCAGTGATGGCTGAGAGCAAATAGATCATCAGCTTTTAACTGTACATCTAATTTCTCTAAATATAAGCACAGTAAAGGGGTTTAAATTATATAAATATTTGGCACAAAGCAGTATTGCCTCGCTTTACGCTGCTCACCGAAGAACTTACTCAACGTCGTGAATGAAAAGCACATATACAATTTGTCTGTAACTATTTGTTGGTGACTATCAAATGAAAGTACAAAACGTTTTAATTGCACTAGTTATATTTGCTAAACATTCGGTATAGCCTTTGGGGTACGTTAACATTTTTGACCAACCTTTTCCTCTGTCCACAAAACTTGTTATGGTGTTGGCAGACTTTGACGACCGGAAAAAACTCGCGTTTAGCCCCAGTTTTTCAGCCGCGGAGTATGTCCTGTAAATGGAGAGCATGTAATCGTGGGGAATAATGGCGTCTTTAAAATCATCCTGCTGATGGCTTTGACTCTGGGAGGATGCGAAGATCTCTTTCAAGAATTTGGGTGACTCCTGTCCATCATACAGGACCCTCGTTCCCTTGTTTCTCCTCGGGACCGAGGGAGTTAAAATAGCAGCTGAGTGAAAACCCGGTAAATCCCAGAAAAAGACAAAAATCAAGCAAAACGCTGCTGCTCGTGAGACATCCATAGTAGTACTGCCCCAAAAATAATCTGAAGCCCTCTCCACAGTGAAACCGGTTCGATCGCTTGAATACAGGAGGCCGGCTTTCCGTCCACTAGAGAAGTGCGCTGAGAGGAGACTGTGGAGCGCTGGATGAGCGCGGGCACGCCCCTCTCACATACGTACTGGTATTTATAGGAGAGCCTCCCTAGTATTTCTATTGACTTGTTAAAACGGAAGACGAACACCTCAGTTGGGCGAGAAGGTTCGGATTTCGCAGGTCTCTCCATGACCGGTGCGAGGGGACACCTCTATTCCAGCGGAATGACTATGGTGAACAGAAGCCTCAGGCTGCAAACTTTATATCAAATTGTGCCGTGAGCAGCTCTGATTGTTTAAATTAAACAAAACGTACCCTTTTATTTTCCTTATTACACCTATAGAATGACACGTTTTCAAAACTTTGAGAGGAAGAAAAATGTTTTATGCCTCTAATAATAAAAATGATTAGGCCTACTATAAACAAATCATTTTAAGAAACGAAAGAATGTAACTGTGGATGACGTATAAGGCAAAAATCATGCAGCAGCAATTATTAATATTAACGAGCAGATGAAGGACATAAAACCACCTCGCAGTTGTGATGATTTACTATTTTGACAACATGTGCAGACATACATAGGACTTGGATGTAACCTCGTTCAATAGGTGCACGATTTATTCAGCTTCAGACCATGTAAAATGACCACCAATGTTTTGCTTTTCACTTTATGTTTTTTTTTATGGTTTTATGTTTCTTCCCCCCACTCAATATCTATATCAACGGAAGATGCTTATACAAGTACAAAAATCTCCTTCTTTATGAAATGCTCGTCATTTATAACTCTAGTTATTAATGTACAAAATAATGGGTTAAATACGTGTTTCTTAGTATCATCCTTTTTGGTTACAGTTGAGTTTCACTTAACGTTAAATTTGTAGGCATAAACTCTTCATTAAAATAACTAGGCCTATGTGGAAAAAAATACTAATATTGACTAATATAATTTATACTAAAACATGAAAAATTGACAATTGCCGTCCACGGTATTTTCTGATCTTTGGAAACAGAATAACTAAATTGTAAATCTTCGGACGCTCATTTATCGCATCAGCATCTTTATTTGAAGGAGTTTAGTAACGAATAGTTTTGTGGACTCTATCGCCATCTATCGGACAGATTTTGAAAAACACCCTACAAGGTTCACCTGGAATCCTACGTACATTTTTAATCAGTTGTAATTATTAGGTAGCTTATATGGGAAATTTTTAAAACAATAATCTATAAACAACTAATATTTTGTCATTCTATTACAGGACTTCTATACGATGTGTTCTGCTGCACACTGAATAAAATACCAAGCTTTGCGACAGGATAAAACTCTATCTTCTCTTCAGAAGTGTAAACGAAAACGTGTTTGGCTTCCAGATAAGATGCGTAAACACAGGATACAACAGTGACTCATTAACCAGTTGTGGTGTTTGCTGGAACCAGTGACAAGGTCTTCGGCAGCGATAAGATTAAATATTTGTAACATGAAAACAACTGAAGCGGGACAGCACCGACATACCTACTGAACACCGCAAAAGCTAATAATGACTAACAAATAGAACATAACTGTCCCAAATGAACAGAATTGTTTTAACTGTAGCGCTCAAAATGTTAATCATGCATGCGCTTCAAATACCAATTGCAGACACTATTTGAGCGGTTTACAATTGCGATGAGAAATGGATTACGTCATTGTCTTTCCCAAATCTATAACTCGTAGATATTTTCCTCATTGCAAGTTCAGTTCGTTAGTTATTAATTTATCTGAGTGTTATTCTGTAATAATATTACACTCGATACTTGCCAATGTTGGTGTAGGTCTACCTTTAACATTAACAAAAATGAAAAAGATCAAAATCTTATATGTGTAATAAACCTAATTGGTTTGTTTAATGACTGTAGTTTTAATTTGCAAATTACTACTATCAATTACTGTTAACTTAATATGGCTTAAATTATTCAAAATTATATTCACTAACACACTTGTAGCACTTCTGCTAAAAAATAAAAACTGTCAGAATATACATTTACGTATGCATTTTTGCTCATTTAAACGTCACTCATAGATCAAACGGGATATTTTGTGTATGGTCATTGCACAAAATCAAAAATCTTCATTGTTTTAACCGGCTGTTACTCGGCAATGTCGCAGCTACACGGTGCGTCCAGAAAAGTTTCCTTCCACCAGGTGGCAGCCAAGGCCAGATTATGTCAGTTTAACTCCAACCCAACGAAAGAGTGAGATCGAGCGCCATAAGGCCTTGCAATAGTTATGGATATCCACGCTTTTCCCAGTCATTATTCTTAATATTTTCAAATAATATGCCTACATATACTATGTTTAACATATTACTAAACTTGCATTCGGACAGAAAATAGTCATACAGGTGGAAGATTAACAAGAAATCTACGGAATATTGTTTCGCCCAATTAAAGGTACAGGAATCATTTGAGCATGTATCCATACACGGATTTTGAATATTTGAATACCGTGTTGCATTTCAGCTTTCGTGTTTATTATCAATAAAATCACTGGCTGCCACAAAATAAACACCGTGTGATTGTGTTTAAAGACAGTGATGAAGGCCATCGTAACGTCTTTATTTTGACGGTCGTTCGCGCTTAAACACCTGGGCTGCAGTCAGATTCGAGTTTACAAGGGTACGTAGCACCCTGAAATTAATAATATGCAGCCTGATGTGGAAGTCAATGACTGCGACATGATTGCGGGGATCGTGCTCCAGCACTAATTTCAGATGCGCCCTTAGTGATTATAATCTGGACCAGGCACTGCCTATAGTTGCCTATGTTTACAGCACTTTGTTGTTCATTTGACACAAAGTCACCTGCGCCATTACTGACTAGCTGGCGCAGCGTAGCCTATTATAAATATTTATCATCAATAGAAGTGCATGAAATAGATTTAGGGGAGAAAATGAGAACGATGGTTTTACTACTTTACAATTGCAGGTCCAGTAAAATACGGTACAGTGTCTGCTCACAAAATACTGCGTGATGCTTCAACTTAGCTACGGTGCGGGAACAGTTAAACGCCGAGGTTATATAACGCACTGATTACATGAGTCACATTGACGGTCGCTGGGATGCGATGAGCAGCCCTTTCTCGTCCGATCCCATCCCAGCACATTTTTTTTGCTTGCTGTACCAAGGGCATCGCAGCACAGACGAGAAGCTTCCAGACTCGGATTCGTCAGCATCGCTCCTACCGTGCACTACGCATCCAAAAAAGTCATTAAAGTGTGACTGCACTTTAAAAATTGGATCCAGTGGACTGGAAAACACCGTTAAACGGGAATTTACAACAAACAGGAAGGCAAGTCTGGGGCTTTAAAATATTCGGGCGTGTTTAGGGTGTAGCAGGAACTGGGGGCGGGGGTGGGGAATACGACAATTATGGTAAATAGCTTAATACCGATATTAAGAAAAAATATCAATGATAATAAGTGTATCGCATACATTGGATACAATCTGTGTGTGAAAAGAAGCGCGTCATACATTGATCGCCCCGTAGATGCGTCGCAATAGTCGTGTGTTTTGGGTTGTTTTCTCTTTCGGTTTTATCAATGTGTGTGGCGGCGTTTGAAAGCCGCGGGTACCTGTGGCCCTTGGGAGAAGCATCAGCAACAACAAAAGGCCGATAGCTTACGGATCTCCAAGTGTCTGCCTTTGAAATCACCTCGCATCTCAAACGTTTAAGAGGTGTTATACGATACAGAGTAGCAAACTATTACAGTGCTATCATATTTATCCACAGCGTAACAAGACGAAGGCAAGTTTCAGGGATCTTCTTCATTATTGTTTATGGTCTGCGTACGTAGGCTATAATAACCGTTGGCATTCTGCCTTTACCTGCTCTGCTGTTTTCACCTGTATATTGTCATCGTATAGTAAAAAAAAAAAACGATCAAATCAAACGTGAAAATATTTATTTCACGGCTTGAAAATACGCTTCTGATGTTTACAATAATATGACTTACTGAGGGGCGTTCCGTGGGAGTGATAAGCGATTACTGTTCCTGATAACGGTTCCCGATTTATGCCTGCGCTCCAAATCAACATCCCAGCATGACAAAGCGGGACTCCAGAGATGTCACTTATAAATATTTTTTAATCACGATAATAACGCTGTTCGCTTAGGTTATTTATCAGTTGGTGTAGCGATCTTTCCTTGTGAACTTCACGCCCGGGTGTACATGTACTTCACTGTTAGTGCTGAACCAGATCTTTCATTCCCTGTGGCACACGCGCACGTGCTGTGCGTTTGTTGAACATCGTCCTGCAGAGGGTTTGGTTCTGAGCTTGAATGAAGACAGATGGGGTTACATAACCGTCCATACATCCTTCACTTCCCTGGTATTAAAAACGTATGTTGTTCAATTGGTGATGAAATATACTATGGTGTCACTAACGCTGACGAGAGGCCTAGTGAATTTTAAAGGGTAATCAAAATGTAATTATTTGAAAAGTCAAAATTGGCAAACTTGATTAAAAATATCAATACACAGCTGTCATGCAATTAAAACTGGATATGAACAGTTGAAGTTGAGGACAACGGGGGCAGTGTGGCACAGCGGATACGGACGCCATGCTTGTGATCGGAATGTCATCAGTTCGCAGGAAGTTTACAGACTGGTTTCACGTTGGCCCCCTGAGTAAAGGCCCCTAAACTCACGCTGCTTTCTCAATCCTGCGTTACTAAAGACCGAAGTGTCTTCTCAGTAAATACAGTGCTCAGCATAAATGAGTAACACCCCAACAGACTCGTCAGGAAACCTTTAGTTTCCTTTCAGAATCAACATTTTCTATGGGATACTATACTACAAAGTTGGGATACTATACTACAAAGTACTCCCACAGGTGTGGGCCATTGATTGCAAACAAGATTTGTTAATTTGCTCACACAAATGTCCTGATTCATTCAAGACCATATTGCCAAAATGAGTACACCCCACTGAAAGTCTTAGCAGCAAAGGTAAATTTGGGGAGGAATGGCATGCATGGTTATCGCCCACGAAGGAAGCCTCTCCTAAAGCCCACACACAAAAAGCCCGTCTAGAACTTCCCAGGGCCCATGCTGAAAAAGATGAAGACTACTGAGACTCTATACTCTGGAGTGACGAGACCAAGGTAAATGTTTCTGGAACTGATGGCTTCAAAACTGTATAGTGAGGAGTTCAAAGAAGATTGAAGGTGCCTACAGTGAACATGGTGGCGGCAGGGTCCTTATGCGGGGCTGCATGAGTGCTGCTGGGGTCTGGGAGCTGCATTTCATTGATGGTGTCATGAATTCGCAGAGGTACTGCTCTATATTGAAAGAGAAGATGCTACCATCACTCCATGCCCTTGGTCATCGTGCACTTTTCTGACATGACAATGATCCAAAACACACAGCTAAGGCCACTGTTGCATTTCTGAAGAAGAACAGTGTGAAAGTGATTCAGTGGCCAAGTATGTCTCCTGATATGAACCCAATTGGACGTCTATGGGGAATTCTGAAGAGCGTCACTCTCCATCCAGCATCCAGGCTCTAAAAGAAGTTATTCTTGAAGACTGGAAAAAGATAGATGTTGTAATATGTCACCAACTTGTTCATTCCATGCCTAGAAGACTTGGTTCTGTCCTTAAAAATCATGGGGGTCATACAAAATACTAGATGTAGTAGTTTTTGTTGTGGGGTGTATTCATTTTTGCGTCACCTGATTTGAGTAAAACTGAAGATTTTGTAATCTAAGTTATATTATTAAGCTTACTTTCATGTTCATTAGTTAAGCAAATGTTCTATAAAACTCAGTCTTACCAAAATTTTGGAAATTGTTCTTGTGTTCCTTGAGATATTGATTAAAATCTTACTTTTCAAAGGGGTTGTACTGAGCGCCGTATATGCATCAGTCAGACTCCTGATACAGACTGACAGTGGGACAGTCTCCTGCTTGAGAAAAAGCTAAGACTCAACCACTGCAGGCTCTGCCTTGACCAATCATAATGAATGTGCAGCTTTCAGGAACATTGTAGCCCCCTACAGGTCGCACCTGTTCATGCCAGCCATGCAGATCTCTCTCAAAGGCACAAACACAGGGCTCCTGTGATGTTGAAGCTATCGGCGGCTTTTGATCTAATGTGCTTCTACTGGTGAATAAAGTGCTGAGAGCTGAATGTGGCTCTGGAGTGGGGGCTTTGTAAGCCCACAATGCCTCATATTTACCGGAACACTCATATACCCTATTCTGACTTTTATATGGCTGGGATGGACCTGCAGACTATTTTAACCATCTGTTATGTTTCTATTTCTATGTTTCCCTCCAAAAATGCTGTATTTTAAAATAGTGCATCACTGTTTTCTATGATGCCATTAATGACTTGATTCAAATTCACCTGTAATGTTCTTTGGGAAATCTTTGTTGACCTTGTTCAGAAACTGGCATATGTGGGGAGCTGGGGCTGAGGCTCCCTTTGATCTGGGAGGGTTCCATCCAGCCATCACCACTAACCGGCACCCGTAAAAGCGTGCAGTGACACGCGAACTAGCAAAGCAAGGCAGCCACTGCACGACGTTCTGGGACGTGCCGCACACCCGTGTTAGCCTGCAGCATACCGCTGGATCACTCTAACAAGTATCACTTTCATAAAAACAAAGGGAAGTCTGGCTGTGTAATTGGCTTATCTAGTGAGTATTGGCTATGCAATATATTGCTCTGTTGCCAAGTCTGTTGCTAGGCAAAGCCGGATGGCTCTGTAGACTATTATTATACTCACAATCAGACAGTAACAAAAAGCAAACTGAAGTCAAATAACAGCAATTTTAATTATATTTTGTCCACTAATATGTAGTAACCCTCAAATATATAAATACAGACTAATTCTTTTAACTGAGTGCAATTCTATGATTATTTTAACCCACGAAAATAGAGCCCGTTTCACCCCCACACCGGCACCTTCAATTTACACCGTTAGAATTTTAGATTTTCATGTGCACTGTGTGTAGAAACACTTCAGTTCATAATGTGGAGAAATACACCATCCAGTTGCCGTTGATGAATAAAACATTTGCCTTGAGCGTCCTCTCAGAGTGAGCAGGGGAATTGTGTGTGGGTGAAATCAGACGACTTTCAGCAGCACATCAAGGCTGTGGAGGACTTGTGTAAAAGCCAGGTTTACGCTTCCAGCATGCAGCAAAGAATTTTACACGTTGCACAGCTGCCGATTGTGAATAAAATCAATTGTACGGCAAATATTCTTGACGTATCAATAAAAGACAATTGTTGAACATCAAATTTACAGGTATTACATCTATCTAGGCTGAACAAATGATAAAAATGCGGTATATCTCACACTTGGGATATCTAAAGTGAAACGATCGGTGGAAACACTTAACTTCTTTTCAGATTGCTTGTGGTTGGTACACAGTGCTACCCTGAGTACACGATGATCAGTACCAAAACGCCAGGTTCGTTTAAGTGTATTTTATTCAGCAGCTATGGATCAATTTAACGATTCAGAACCCACGGTACCAGGCAATAAGGTTACTTTTTGTGTATCTGCAGTAAAGTGAATCGTGCTTATTACTATAAAACTCAAACTGAGTAACATTTATTGAGAACAGTAGCAGTTAAAACGAGACCCGCACCCAGAGACGGTATATGAAACGATAACGTGTTTAGGGAAGATAAAATCTTTCTTTACGGCTTCACTCACCCTTATCTATCCAAAAGGAAAATACGATAACATGTTAGAGCTAGGGGCGGGGGGGGGGGGGGGGGGGTGTTCGGTTGATAATAAATCACGGCTGTTTTATGATGAAATGAAATCGATTTAACGCCACCTGTAAAGGAGAGCTAATTTTAAAGCTCCACTTTACCGGAGGCGTATCGGAAGCATTTAGCAGATCCTCCTAGTCATTACATCGGGATTAATCCAACGCTTCGGTCTCCCGATTACACGCGAAACCTTCGGGAGCATAACAAGCAACAGCCTTCACCTAATGAGGCAGGGTACAGAAGGAGGGTTGGGGGCCGGGCGTGGTGCCTAATTCTGTTTGGGGGCGGGGCGTGGTGCTTAATTATGTTTGGGGGTGGGGCGTGGTGCCTAATTATGTTTGGGGGTGAGGCGTGGTGCGTAATTATGTTTAGGGGTGTGACCTTGGTGCGTAATTATGTTTGGGGCGAGGCATAGCGCGTATTTATATTTGGGGTGAGGCGTGGCGTGTAATTATGTTTGGGGGCGGAGAATGCTGCGTAATTACGAGTGGGGGCGGGGCACACTGGGTAATTGTGTTTGGGGCGGGGCGTGTCTGGGACCTTCTGAGTCTGCGCTCTTCTCCTTACAGGTGTACGTCGGCTGTGATGCGCTCTTCCCAAGAATACGAGGTGGGCTTCGTCCGCACATCCTGCTGTTCCTCAGACGGCGTAGCTGGCGGGGATCACAGGCATTTTTGTTGTGATCGTGTTAGTGCGGTATTATCTGTTTAAGTTGAACACACCCACAAGTAAACAGTACTTATATTTGAATAGTGAAATCCACGTCAGTACCGATTTACCCAACTAGCTCGACGGCGGCAAACGTGTCTGAAGCTTCGGTCACTTCCTTCAAGTGCTTATATTATTTATTGTAAAAATGCTTTCACAACAGGGCAACCACTCCCCTGCGAAGGGTAGTCCCCGCAGCCGCATCCCCCGGCCGGTGCTGCGGCCTTTCCGCCCGAAGAACAACTTGTTCTCCCCGGAGGAGACGCCGATACCTGGCCACAGTTCCGACCCCAATAAGGGTACCAACAGCTCATTTTCAGGTTTGCATCTCCTGTGTAATTGTATTATGGGGTCAGTGGTCCCCTCGGCCATCTCTCTCCCTTCTTAAAAGGCTTTTTACCCGTATATGTCTCCTCTCCCGTTCTATCTCCGGCTATTCGTGTGAATTTGAACCGCTGAACTACCCGAATTGACTTTGGTACATCTGATACACTCGAACGCTTCAAAGTGCTTCATTTTTAAATTCCCGAGGTTACTTATTACTAATTTTGAACACAGGCTGTCGGTAAAATAGGCTGTTGTAGCGAATTATACTTAACAAAACAGGTGTTTACAGTAAAAAAAAAAAAAAGGAGAGAGAGAGAGAGAGAGAGAGAAGGCGGGGGGGTAGACCTTATGGCCCAACTTTGCCTGTCTTTCAGACGACACAGGATGCCCCAGCAGCCAGCTAACGTCCCCTTCAGTGGGTAGCGCCCCCCCGAGGTCACACGCGGGCAACGAGCGCAAGAAGAGGAACCGAAAGAGGGTCCGTGTGCACGAGATGGCGGAGAGCCGCCCCCCTGTCCTGAGCGCAGGTGAGGGGGCCACGCCGGTCAGCTTAGATGCCGTTTCCATGGGGGGGTGCTGTGCTGTTTGAATGCAGGCATCTACCTGCTGTCTCATTGACACTTCAGGTACTTGCCGCCTGCTTTGCATTTACAGATACCTGTTAGTTTTGCTCCTGTTTAATAGTCCGGATGGTATAAATAGTCTGTCAGTTTTGCAGACATGGTTTTTATTGCTGGTGAAAAGGCCTCCTACAGATGGCACCGTTGTTGCTTGCAGCTATGCATCCCCGTGGAGTATCTCACTTTGTCACGCTTACTGATACTGGTGCTGTACCGACAACCTGTGCTGCCTGTAGCATCCAGCACCAGTGTGGGACAGAAAGTCTATTTGAAGTAAATTCGCCGTCTTGCTTCTCTGCTTTCTAAAGACGGGAAGCTAAAAGCTCCTTCCGCAGCAGTGTAGAGCAGGCGCTAATGCGGCCAGGCGGCTATCAGACGGGTCATGCCTTTTGTTTGGTGTGTAACTTGATGCCATGGAGACGTCTCTCCAAACGGGCCCCTTGATCACAGGCTGAAAAGGCACTCAGAGCACAGGAAGGCCAGCCTGGAGGTGCGCGTTCACCGGCGCTTTCGGGGATTCCTTTTCTCCCATAAAACTGCTCTGGGATCCCTTTAGAGGGCCATGAACCTAGACGAGCTGGTTTCCGACGAGGAGGGCGATGTGGGGCGCGAGTTCGCTGCCAGTTGGCTGAGGTGGACGGAGGGGAAGCGCCGCCTCATGTCTCTGTCCCCATGGTCCCCTCTGATGGGCCTTTCTTTAGGTGCCGACACAGACCTCGGCCCCTCTGGCAGTGGCAAGCTGAGGCCGTCATTTACCAGCAGCCCTGCGGCGAAGAGGCCCACCTTCTCTCACAGGTAAGGCGGTGTGGCGCAGTAGGACTGATGCAAATACAACCTTTTACGAGTATTAAAAATAACCATTTGAGATCTTAGCCAAATGTTGGTCAGTCCTGTGTCGTGTTGAGCTCACTGTATGCTCTTTGATGGTGGAAAACAGCCAGAGAGCTGTGATCTGTTCCCCGAGACGTCGAATTCAGACTCAGAACTCTGCCTTGGGTCGCCGACCGGTACTGAGCCTGCGTCTGATGTCTGACCCGCCTGTCTTTGCAGCCGTGCTGCCCCATGCAGGAGAACTGGGCCTGAGCCCAAGCAGCCATTGGCAGACCTGGCGCTGTATGCCCCCTGCAGGGCGGCGCCACGCTCTCCCGTCCCCAACAGCAGCAGCGACGCAAGCTCTTCTGCCTGGTACTGCTTGGCTCCTGGGTTACTGTGGTAGTGACACACACTGGGGATTGTGGAAATGGGGGGTGTTGTTTTCAAGGTCAAACAAGCAGGAATTGTTTTGGTAGTCTCATCTAAATGATGCTTCGCCTTGAGTAGCAGAAAGTATTGGCCTTCTCCCTAATCGAACGCTGAGAAAATGATGGATGACATGAATATTTTATGCTCGACAGGCCTCCTTTGGCATCTCCATTACTGTATCGCATTTCTGTCCTCTTCTGAGGTCCTTGTGTGAAGGGCTGTGGAAACCAGGAGGCTGTCGTTACAACACTGTTCCCAGGAGGGGGGGTTTGGCTTTGGTCTCTTCCTGAGAGTGATTATACACTGTAGCACAGCGAGGGAGGGAATGTGTCCGGTGAGGGGTGTGGCCTGTCTGCTCATCTCTTGAGCGCCGTCCCTGTGAAGGTTGGGTCCCTCAGGGGAGCAGCTGGATGCCAGCCGTGCGTTAATCCTGCGTGTCCTCGGAGGATTGCGTGGTTTACCTTCCGCTCCTTCCTGTGTCTGCCGACGATGATACAGCATCCTGGGTTGCCAGGATACCGTGGAAGCCCCTGTTGCTGTGTAGCTTTTTGTGGGTCATGGAGGGGGGGCTGGTTTGCACAGAAGTGTCGTCACCCCCCTCCACCCCAAATTGGATTAGCACAGTTGAGGCTCTACTGCTAAGGGGGGGATGTTTGCTTGCTTTCAACTGACTTTCCCCCCCAGTTGAAATAGAAGACTAGTTAGTTAGTGCTGGGCAGAGAGAGACTGAGTTCCTCCCCTGAACTGGTGCCGGTTCTTTGTGTTTCTGGCCAATTTGCCCACTTTGGGCCTCGGTCCTCGTTTGTGCAGAGAGTCATGGTGCTGGTGGACCCACTTCCTGAGTGAGGCGGCTCTCAGCTGTGGCCAGATGGCCCCGGTGACGCAGCAACCTGCCCGAGGTCTCGCGGTTGCTGTTTTTATCTCTCCCTGTGGTCTCCGGAAGGTTCCATCTGCTTTGTCGTCATGGTCGAATCCTGGAGAGGAGTCGGAGATGCATTCCGTGTGGCATCGGCTGACTTGCTTAGGGATAAATGTCATGCTCCTCGCTTCCACACATCAGGGCTTACAGTGAACACGCAGCTTTAGTTCCGTTGATGTGTGGCTGCTGAAAGGTTTCCACCTTCAATGTGTCTGTGACTGAATAACAAAAATCAGTCAGTTACTTAAAAGAGAAATAATAAAAAATGTCGTGGTATCTTCAGTCATTTGTGTGTCTTTTGAAGTTTTTATCAGTTCAGGTTAATTACCGAAATACTGATATTTGTAATGATTGCAGGTGTAAGTGAAGTTTGCCTTTTGCGTACGTTGTGTGAATTTCAAGATTATTTTGTAGAGCGATAATATAGATTAGATTAGATTCAACTTTGTCTTCACACGTATAAATACAGGGCAATGAAATGCAGTTTAGCATCTAATCAGAAGTGCAGAGAGTAGCAAGTGCAGTATGTACAATTAGTACAGTTGAGTATGTAGAGGTGAGAATAGTTATGTACAGATTATGTTATATAGGGTGTTTCCTTTGATGTAAAAAGATGCTGCGAGTAATGCTACAGATTTTTGTCCTTGCAGTTTAATTCCTAGAGTTAAATAAAATGATTCCATTACTCATTGTCCTGCTTCCAATTGTGAACAATGTTTTGAAACTAAGTAATGTCAACTAAAAACACTTCTCATCACATTGTAAGGAGGCGCTACCACTCATGTGGGGACAACCATGGCATTAAGCCCCCCAGCCCTGAGCAGTACCTGACACCCCTGCAACAGAAGGAGGTCATGATCAGGCACCTGCGAAGTCAGCTGAAGGAGTCGGAGATAAGATTTCGCGAGAGGTCTGTTCCATTACCTTCACATTATTAGCAGGGAGTATTTTTGTATCTTGAGTGAAATTCTTAGTGTCTCGGGAGGGAAAATCCATGAGGCCAAACCTTCAAATCATCATCTTCTCAGGGAGATGGAGGTGGAGGAATTGCGGGCCCAGCTCAGCCGGATGCAGGAGGACTGGATTGAGGAGGAGTGCCACCGTGTGGAGGCCCAGCTGGCCCTGAAGGAGGCACGCAAGGAGATCAGGCAGCTGCGGCAGGTGGTGGAGACCATGAGGAGCAGCCTGGTAGAGAAGGACAAGGGCATCCAGAAGTATTTCATTGACATTAACATCCAGAACCGCAAGCTGGAGGAGCTGCTCCGGAGCATGGAGGTGGCTCAGAGCGGCCGTCCCCAGGAGGCACTTGCACCCAGTGCGACTGGGCTGGCAGCACAGGAAGCTCGTGAGATGACCGACAGCGGTCTGCATATCAGTGACGAGGGGGTCGATTGGGCTGATACCCCCGAGCAAGTTCCTAGTGAGGATTTGGCTTTTGAGTTGGAGGGACCGGCAGACAGGGGTGACCCTGTCCCCGAACCCGGTCCATCTCCTGCCTCGGTGGAGAAGGCGGTGCAGACGGATCCTATCCCTGGGCCACCTGACCTCCAGGCCCTCCTGCTCCACCTGTTGAAGCTCCGGGAAGCCAGTGTAACTCTCATCCCCGAGCCTGTCGAGCCGGCACCCCTGCCCCCGGCTGATCGCAAACCTGAAGGCCTACCTGACACGGGGTCCCCCGGCGAGGGGCTATCGGACGCAGAGGTGCTGGTCAGCAAGCGCTATTGGAGCAGCAGCTTCCTGGTGGACCTGGCGGCCCTGGCAGTGCCCATGTTGCCCACAGTGGCCTGGCTGTACTGCACGCACCGGGCCAGCACCGAGCCAGTGTACAACATCGGGGTTCTGATCCGCGGCTGCTGCATGGTGAGCCTTCGCTCGCTACGTCACATGGGGGCTGGGGTCTGAGGTGGACCACCCCGGTGATGCATATGTGCACTGTACTGGACCGTGGTGCACACCCGCTGTGTACACTGTGCTTATACGTGCGTCTGTATTGTAAGGATCCCCCTGCGATTTGCACTGTGTACAGAGGCGGACAGCTGAGGCGACATGATGTGGGAGGGATTTGTGTGCAGGACGTTCTTTTTGTTTTAAACCGATCATCTGGGCAGATGGTCAGGTTGCATCTGGGAAGTCATTCTGTATATTGAGTTTTTGTTCAGTTTTCTGGGAGGGGTGATTATTTGAAATGTTATATATGGACAGCTGGGAAATTTAATTTTATTTGTGACTTCTGTAACCTCTTTTGATGTGTAAAAATGTCTTTATACATGGGAACAGCATTTGTCTTGTGTTCCTGTGTTTGATTAAAGCATGAATATATTAAGTGCAAACAATCAGGACTTGTTTTATTACTGTCTCTATAGAAAACCAGCCAGTTCAATCTGAAGACCCTGACTCATTGTGCCAGTTGCACCATGTCGTTTTCCTGTATTTTTGGGCAAACACTTATAGCTGCTGTGACACATCGACCTCGTAAGGATATGAAGGACATTCAGCTTGCTGTGTGCGTCATGAAGTTTATTAAGTGAAGTAGCAATTCACGTGGCTGGCAAACTGCAGCAGGTCCTGATTCTGCATGAGCTCCACTAATGACTCGCATACTGTAAAAACAGGCAAGTAGGTCATTGAGGCTTGAGAATCTGATTAGTAGACGCCTTGCAGATTTCTTAAGTCCGGCAAGGAGAACCGGGGAATGCTGAGCCTGAAAAAAGGCCCCCAGAATCAATTTAAGATCGCAGTGTCTGAGCCTCTCTGCAGGATTCAGAACGGCGTGTCTCGCCTAATGTTCTCGATGACTCTCTGAAGACACTAAGCAGCAATGCTAATGAGCCGGCGGAGCGGCATTAGAGGCCTTTAGCGGTGCTTTCCATTGACAGGTTGGTGTTTCGGCAGACACTGGCCCAGGATCTCCCCCTCCCTGTGAGCTCACTGCATCCACAGCTTTCTATCTCCGGCAGATCACTGCACCCGGCTAAACTGAGTGTCCATAACTGAATTCATTCGACTCCCCTGACTTTGAAGTTCCTCTTCCCTCCCCCCCCCTCCTCTCTCTTTCGCTGAAAACCTACAGTCACACATCTGTAACAAAAGACAACGGACAAGGTTCTTTTAGTCCTCCATACACTAGAAACTAGAAATAAAGGAATCCTGGATGTAGATGCAAGAAATTTATTTTGAGCTTGTAAATGCAGCTTCGATTACATTGAGTTACACCTTTAATGACCCAGACATACAAGACCTGGGGCAATTATAACAAACTCAGTAGTGCAACATTGCCCTGGAGACTGAAATGTATTTTCTGGATCCTTTTTATGAGATTTTCCAAACCACTTATCCTGGCTGGAAGGGGGCAGAGGGACTAGGGGGCTGGGGGGGCTGGGGGAGGCCGTGGGGCATCCTGGATGGGATTGAAGTAAATATAAAAAAAAAAAATCCTATTTCATGACTATTGAATTTCAAATTGCACATTTAATTTTAAAGTACATGTCAAACTGGGGAAAATGTGCAAACATTTCAATGAAAGAGAGAACAACCTGAAAACCTGAGTGAAATACTGGTAATTATGAATATGTTTAGTGGTTTGTGCATAAAGTAAGCCAGATTTTAATGTCCAGATCTGAGAATGCTTTATAAAACAGCCTTCCACAATAACGACATCATCTTAAAAGATTAAGGAGTGCATTAGACCATCGTATTTGTATTTGGGATTAAATTGCCCTGATCTGTGATGCTCATAGTGTTGTTAGCATATTGTGGAGTTTACATCACCCCCCCCGCTTCCTCAGACTCGATGTCAGGGCGAGTGTCGGTCCCCAGATATCCGGAGCTGACCGCAGGGGTGTCACCGAATCCCATTACCAGCTGATGTGTAATAACCACCGTAATGCCATGCGGACTACAGCCAGAGTGGAAATGCGAACAGCGACGGCACTCGCAGCCCCCCAGGGCACTCGCGGCCCCCCAGGACACTCGCGCATGCAATCAGGACGGAGTCTCATTCCTTTTCCACAGGAAATTAAAATGGAATTTCAACAAAGGGATGCATCCGTTGAAATCGGTTCGTGCGTTTGAATACGAAGGGGCACAAATACTGAATTCTGAGGGTGTGAAATCCCCTCGCTCCACCCCCGCCCCCGCTCCGGTGCTCTCAGATGGGGGGGAGAGACTATCCCCTTTTAAGTAGGTCAGACTCAGAGTAGTTCTTTAACATTTCCCTTGACAGACAGTGAAAGATTTACCGAATTGAATTTCTGGTACAAAACACTGCAGTCACAGGAGCCTAAGCTCAGATTTAATATGCTGTCAGGATAACCTTGTTCACCCCTTTTTGAAACATCGTGCATATTTGTTCCATTCACGGACAGAAAAGAACCAGAGCAGCATTCTCCTTTGGTGCCCCAGCACCAGCAGACGCAGAACATTACAGGCGCTGTTTATGGACTGGCTGTTTGGGCAGTAGGGGATACAGATGATGACTGAGGTTTGCAGAACGACATCATGAGTCATCTCGGCCACAGCCCACCTTTTTGCCACTATCGCGAGTGGTGGAGCAGAAAGTCACTCAACTGCACAACCAATCATCTGTCTCACCCTGGCCTGCTCCCGCCTCTCCATGAATATCTGTACTTGCTGGTTCAGCCAATAGATGTTTTGCCTATTTATACATTCAGGTGTTCCAGTGGGGCGGTGCGGGTTAAGCTCTTGCTGAAGGGTAGGATACTGCTGGCTGAGGGCATTTTAAAACCACAGTTCCCTGCGAATCCTGCGTTTTACCACAGCTCCCAGCACTGAGTCGCAGCATCAGACTGGTTTTGCATAATCATTCTGGCCAACGACGAATGTGCTACGCCAGTCTGGATCACTGCTATGGGCGTCTGCTCCTGTGCAGAACATGTGACGTTTTTCAGAAACCAGCTATAGACTGCAAACAGCGAGCAGGACCATCCACAGATCGCTCGTTCACAAGCAGGAAAAAAAAAACGAAGGCCTCCGAGTTATCAGAGAGGCCATCATCTCATAAACTCCCAAGCGGATGGATTTCACAATCCTGTCATTTCCCATTAAGCCGATTCCACAGATTCCCAGTGAAGAGGCTTCTCAAAAAGCAGATACTTTGTGATCTTTAGTCCTTTATTTTGTATGACAGAGAAGCTTCATTCAAAAACCATTCATCTAGCATTCAGCAGGTCGTTCAACTAAAAAAAAAAAAAGCATTTCATCGAACCAAAATTATGTGATGTTTCCATGACAACAGTCCATCCCAATCTCAGTTTTTCCCTCATACTCCGCCCCCACCATTGAATGCCTTTCAAGTGGAGTCTCAGGTGAACTTTCAACCAAAAACGTCATAATTTCATTCCTCTACTTGACAGCTGATGCTGTTTGCAGGCCGCCATTCAATTCAGCTCCCAAGGCAGACGTGACAAACGGGTTTGAGGTCATCATATAACTGCAGAACTTTCAGTCACCTCTTTCTTGATATAATTATGAAGATGATCTGTATTTCAGAATGGCCTCCATAAATCATATATGCAAATTAAAAACATACAAGTAAACTGATCATCATAATTAAATGAAAATGAAAGAAACACTTGGTTTAAAAATCAAATGCCGTAAGGCCACCCAATACTCTGATGTCCCGTCTGACAGTTGTGGCTGTTTTGGTTGACGAACACATTTGCTTTTCAGAAAAATGCTGGTGTCCATCTTCCCCTACCACCCCCCAGCGATTATAGCATCTCCCCAAGCCTCCTAACAGACTACAGTGTGTGAGAGGTGCAGTCCCTGACCAACATCACAGGCATCTAAGCGGAAAAAATAAAACTGAAAGCATTCCAGCTAAACAGCAATAACGGTTCAGCAAGACCCATAAAAGCAACACTCCCAACCTTCTTTACTCATAAATCCAAAAAAAAAAAACCCTGAAAAACTACCTCCTGGTTTCCTGGGAAAAGTTGATGCCGGTCAGGAGGCATCTTCCCAAACAGGAGCCATTTAAAAAAGAACATTAAAAAGCACTATCAACAGTACGAAGGTGATCTTGAAGTAGGTCACTGGAAGCGGGGGCATAGTGTTAAGAGAATGTGTGTGAAAAAGCAGGATTTAACAGGCGATGTGGCCCCCTCCCTGCCTCACGCCACGTCCCCAGCTCCGCAATCGTTACGACAGCTTGATCGCCATCTTCTGTTCTTTTTTCATCAGTCTCTGGGCCTCCTTCTCCACTTTCTTCTTCTGCTGCTCTATCGCTCGCCTCTCCCTCTCTGCCAGCTTCTGCTGCCTGTTTGAAACAGGAGAACACCCATCTGAATGCGGCCCAGTGCTTTCAAAGACGTTTCAAAGCGAGACTGCAAAGGACTGTGGGAGCTTTCCATGGAAACGGCTCGTGACGATGGTGCTGCATCTCTCCCTGGGACAATTTTAGACACGACTCACAACAGCAATACCTTGATGTGTCACTGAAATATAAAATGTATGTAATAAAAGGCTTGGAGGATAAAATCCACAAGGGCAATGACTTCGATTTTGTTTTCAGTGCCAGATGCAAATAATTTTATTTCACTTAAAAGCAAGAGGAGTAGAGGTTGGATTTAGCATAAAAAAAAAAAAAAAAAAGTAATTTTGGAAACAATTCCCACAATATGCCTCATCTATAGTGGTAGGAACACCAATGTTTAAACAAACTCCCTGTTTGGCAAGAATAAAATGTCCACATTGGATAAATGTCAGCAAGCAGACCGTCCAGACACCAGTGGGAATTCAGTACAGCAAGAAAGCATCAGTTTTCAGTGAGATAACGGCTCTCACTCATCATCAGCCGCTAAACACCTGTTTTCAGACTCTGCTCACCAACACTAACAAGCTGAAGTGAATCAGTGAAGCTGATCAGAAGCTGCAGGCCAGGCAAGGCCCGCCCACTCTCGGAGACGGCCAATGGCCTTGCCTCAGAGCTCACTAGCGGAGAGGACTCGCTCATCAGGCCAGGCAAGGCCCGCCCACTCTCAGAGACGGCCAATGGCCTTGCCTCAGAGCTCACTAGCGGAGAGGACTCGCTCATCAATCTGCCAGGAAACATAAATTACTGCTGGCTTATGCAGGATTTCTCAGAAAACACTTAACCACAGCTTTTACTGAAATATGGACCTTTAATCTCATTCTGTGCACTAATTTCCATAAATTTCAGTATGCTAACAAAGGGCCCTAGTCAGGCACCAGAAGTGAACCACAACTGCATTAAATGAACAGTCAGCTTCATTGATGTCTTGAATCACAGCAAATTATTCATACTCCTTCATTACAAGCTTTTCAGATGACAGTAAGCTTGTGTTTAATGTCAAGTAACACTCTTTAAAGTCAAAACCTGACACAGCCTTCAAGGAGACATGATGGTTGAAGTTAGCAGAACATGCTGGAATGTTCAACACCTTCCTCTAAAGTGCTAGAATATGTTTCCCCCAAAAGCCTCTGGCCAGGGGCACAGACTGCAGTGCATCCCAGGGGCCCCCAAGGGGCCCCCAGAACAACAGGGAGACTGAAGCCCTTCAAATTAAATGATGAAAGGATCCTTTTCAAATACACCCCAACTCTCTATAACAAGGTTCTCTGCGGACGACGTGCTCCAATCAACTCAGTGCCTGATATTGTTTACCAAATGTTCCAAAAAAATCCACCAAAAATGAGTCGAGGGGGAGGAGCTGGATGAAGTGGCCGGGGAGAGGGAAGTCTGGGTTTCCCTGCTGAGACTGCTGCCCCCGCGACCCGACCCGGAAAAGCGGTAGAGGATGGATGGACATATCTGGTACGCAAGTACGAATTCACCTTTAAAAATGATACGTGCTCCGTTTGATTGTTTGTAAAAGCGCAAATGCATACTTATTTTATGTGCATTTGCACTGCTAAGACAAGAAAATACCTTCCATTTTAACCTGTATACCACAAATAAAGTAGAGTTAGATATAAAGATTAAAATGCATTATATTTTGTTTTCATATCAGCGCAAAAGCACATAAAATAACTACGCATTTACACTGTTACCACAATCGATTATCGCATGTATCGTTTTTAAAGGTGAATGCGTACCAGTTATTTCCATCCCTGATTATGGTCATGGAAGTCTGCTGACAGGAAATATACATAGTGAACGGTGCAAAAAGCAGTGACACAGTGCCACCTACTGTCAAATAATGGAATAGCACTTTGAGGACACAAAGATCGCACATACCAACCTCCCCAAAACAAAATGTTTTGTGTCTGCAGTCTGGCAGTTTCTGATACCTTGTTTAAACTTAGCCTGCAAAATGCTTTTTTCCTCGTTCTTTCAAAATAACTCTATGTTCTCTGCTGCCCTACAGCATGAGCCTATTCTACACTACTTTTCCAGCACTGACCTCTCAATACAATGTTTTAAATATTAAAAAGCAAGTCATCCATCCATCCATCTTTAAATCACATATGCTGCCAAGGTCCTGGAGAATCTCGAATGCTCTGCCAGGCAGCACAGGGCATGAGACAGGGGCACCAATTAACCTAATTATATTATATATTTTGCTGATCATATTTATAAAAAGGGGGTCATACCTCAGCACCTCCTCAGCCTCCCAAGCAACACTGGACTCCTCCTCCCACGCGTTGTGGTCCTCCTGCCAGGTGTCCAGGTCCCCCAGCTCCGCCTAGCGATCCCAGACATGAGAGCAGGAGTTACCCAGTGCACATGAGGATGCCATCTCAGCTCAGCCACGCAATGCATGCTGGGGAATGGTGCCAGGCTCCCAATGGCACTATAAGACGTGTAACCCTTCACACTGGAGTCACACTGGAGTCACACTGGGAATCTATGCGTTACTGTTAAAAGATCCTTGACCTAAACTCCTCTGATTTATTATGTATATTCAGAGGCTTGACCCACCTGATAAGTTTAAAAAAAAAAGATATTTCTGAACATTATAGTCAGGGTCAGTACTGAAGTCAGTCCCCTTACTGTACACAGCACATCTCCCATTTCTGTGTTGGTCACTCTTGCCCTGACCCAAGTCAAATCAACCATGTCAGCTCCTGCCTAATGTAATGATTTTGCCAAAGTGGATTGAAGTCTGTATTACTGATTAGAGATTGTTAGGCACTTATGAGAGCCTTGGAAGACACTGAACATTCTGTTAGAACAAAAGACAGGAGTGTCCAACTGGGTCCTATGAAGGTTTATTTGTGCTTAACAGTCAACGTCCGTCACTTTCATTCATGACGTAGGTTCAGTTTCAACACTGGCAGGAACCAAATTAGTTCCAACCCCCCTACTGCCCTAAACACACTTGGAACTCCCACTTTATAGGTAGGGACACGGCCCTACTGTCTGCACCCAAATCCATGTTCTTGGTTACATGCCTTTTTCAGAGGGAGAGAGAATAGATTGTCTCTTCGGTAAAATGCCAGCCAATTTTTACCATCTGGCCAAATTCAGCTGAGCACAGCGTTGCCAAATAAACCCACCACCATCACAGCTGACGCAATCTGGTCAGAGTTGTGACACGACACTCACCGTTGGCTGGATAAAGGACAGATCATGACTGACAGCCAGTCTGCTGGAAAACCCTATGCTTGTATCAGGAATTGTCAAGTTCAGAGGCTCCCTCTTCTTAAGGACAATCTGTAGGCAAGAAGATAAAAATTGAAATTGGACCCTTGAGAACCTTAATTATCAAACGTGCATTTTTAATATAATGAGCTCAAACAGTTAGAGCTATAATGGAAAGCATCTATTAGAAGTGAAAAATAAACACAAAAATGTCTGCTTATCAAATATGTTATAAACTAAACAGAATGTTAGGGGATGGGGGGGCCATACTTTCTGTGTTTTTCTGATGGTGGGCGCCATGTCCTTGAAGTAGTCTGGCTCCTCCTCCTCCTCCGCATCTTTGGGCTGCGAGGGCATGTTGCTGTTCCCCCCCTCGATCTTGATGCTTGTCGGGACCTCTTCATCCCAGGAACTCCATTCCTCAACCTCTGACTGCGTGAAGGAGAACATGACCTGACGCCTGACACCTGACACCTTCCATAGGGCTCCACTTAAATGTTCCATTATTCCTCTGTGGCACAAACTGTAAATTTACATATTTCTCCTCAACACGTAAAATAAATGGCTTGGTTAATTTTTGCTGTATTCTGTAAGGTTATTTGCTGACGCTGGTTATAAATGGTAAAATAAAAAGTAATTCCTGTTGTATTACTTCTTATTTTCAATGTTGCAATAACTTATACAGGTGCTTTTACTACTAATTACTTACTGGTGTCCCATTTCAGTTTCTCAGAAACACTTCTGAAGCATTTCATTTAAGGATGCATTCATTTCATTGACAATCTTAAATGTTTCATTTAAAGATCTTCATCCCAGAGCTCTTATTAACAAGATCACTTACCGGCTTTGGAGCTGAAGAATGGCTCACCGTTGTTGGCAGAGTAATTTGATCACCACTTAGTTTTCGTGACCTTCCTGACCTAAAGACAAATAAACGTGGAGAAATACTGCTCACATTTTCGCAGATAACTTAAAACCGGGGATACAGTTAAGACAAAAATTCTGGTGACAAAAGCTAAACTTTTAACGTCTGATACTAGTACCTACTAGTAACACTAGTAATACTAGTAACAGCACAAAATTGGTTTGTCGTTCCACATATTTTCATTTACTACATTCATGTGCATTTAAGTGCGCTTACCGACAAATGAGCCTTTTAAAAAATGAAAGTAACGTCACCAGGCAGGTGCAGATCTTAAAGAGGCGGAACTGGCCGACTGTCATTGTGACTTATACCTGGGTTAGGAACAATAAACAGCAGTCTGTTAGACTACCCACAATACACTAAATATTTAAATAAATAAATACAATTGAAATAGGCATAACTGAAAACCTCATTCACTTTATTTGTTTAAAAACGTATTTAACAAAAGAATATATAGGTCACTGCAGTCTAAAAACTCGAGTGCCTTCCAGCATCTGGAACAATAAATCAGTCTTATAAAAGAGCAACATTTTAACAAAACGGAAATTATTCTTCAGAAAAAAATGAACCAGCGTTACATGTTCCTGTGTGCAATTCCCTTTGCAAATGAAAACGTGTCTGTCACAGTATAAAAAGATCGTCTGTAAACGAATGCTTTGTCGCACAACAAAGGTGAATATGTGCGGTACTGCAAAAAATCGTTTTTCAGTAAGATGAAACCGGGATGATTCTTAGGTGAACAGTACTTAGCTGTACAGCATGCATATGAGCTCAAATAAATTAACATGCATCATTCAGATTCACTTCTCCAGGCCTTTTAGTTAGCTGACCATGCGTGTTTCATACGTTGTCAAGTTCCCAGAATTCCAAGCCGCTCGGCTTTCTGACAAAACACTGCTCAGATTACCTCCACATGCCAGTCTGTGCCAGGGTGACACTCACCGGGCAAACAGCACTGGTGCCTTTTTCTGCATTCGGTTACAGAGCTAAAGCAACTGCCCGGACCCGCCTGGGCCCCTCTTAACTCAGCGCGCCGAGAATCGTATCGACATTTACTGCCTGTATTTCATAAAGATCTAAAATCCACACCGTTACATATCCATCGCATCCAATTTTGTTAAAATATCAAACTGTGCCATTCCCAATTCAGGCTTCACCACTCTCCAATTGCATTTCGGCTTCCATCTTTGTACCGACGAGGAAGTGCAACGCATCTGGCAGGACCCAGTTATAGACGTCCGAGGCAATGCCTGTCTCTACCACAGTCCGAGTTGTATAAAATATCAAACATAAAAATGAAATAGAAATATTATATATATATAAATAAACCAGAATTTATAAATTAATATAAATTGTTTATAAATTTTGAATTTGCGGCGTTTTATTTCTTATATAGCGATAGCATTACATTTACAAAGTGAAAAAATCAAGTTATTTAGACTATAGAACACTACTCGGTAAGTATTAAGTATGGGTTTTGCTAGAAGATACGTGCAGAAAGCAACCTATAAATTCATGTAATAACGGTCAAAAGCATCTTTGGTAAGTTTAAATGGCATTACCGAAGACCCCTATAATGCGTGAATTAGCTTTGCACGTTTTACGGCGCGCGCCCATCCATCGGCAGCGTAGGTAGGCCCAGCAATACCACTGTATTCTTTCGATACTAACCTGTGTCAGTAAGGATATATTCACAACAAATGTCTAACTGCAAGTTTTATTCATGCTGTGTGTAGCTCCTCATTGTCACCGCCGAGTATCCATATTACACGCCACAGCACTACCCGCGTTACTGATACTCTCGATAATCCAAAATAACATACATGTATCAAATACTCCAATTTTATAAAAAATAACAAAAATGAAAGTATTTAAGAAACAACACCGACAAAAATGAGAAAGCAAAAACATTTATTGATAAACCTGCATTAGAACATCCCAGAGCCGGTGCCTGATTATGAAAAAATAACTTTAAAAAAAAAGGTACCAAAAATGGTCTGAGCCATGATGATAATCTCATGTCTTGGTTAAGATGCAGCAATGTGGCATGAAAATGAGAAGTTCCCTTCATAACGCAGAATGCTGGGCTAGAAATGCCCTTATTCTCTGCAGAAGTTCTTTCTTCACACTGTCTGGCACGAGAGCTGTAAGGAAGCACAAAGACACAACCTAAAATGCAACTGTACTTAGAACGAGGACTAAAGGCATCTTATCCCATATTCCATTTCCATTTAAAGACTTTCCTGAGACGTGTGCAGAATGGACGGTACAAATATGACCAAAATGCAAAGTCCAAGGTTTCCATTCTTGACATTTAAACTGTTGTGAGTACCAAAAATGCAGTTAAACAGTGAAAACAATCAAGTTTTAAGACTAATATGTTTGCTCTACCTCTTCCCTTTGGTGTAATTTCTGCAACCAGGTCCTCCACTGTGACATGTTCAAATCCCTTTTCTCTGATGACATCTGCAATAGCACAACATTTATTTTTGGCTCTGAGAGAGGAAAAGATCTATCTACCTTAAATTAAATTAACCACTGGACAAAGGGGAGAGGTGCTGGATTGATGAAATGGTTTTCCTCAACCAGTAAGACCCTTACCTTTGCAGTGTGCTTTCAGCTGGTCCTTCCATCCACATTCTATAAGTTTGGCTCGAAGTAACTCCTTCAGCCTACAGAAAACACACCACCCATTCAATGACAACTGTAACACACTGAAGAGGCTTCCCTGGAATATTACACTCTTCAAACTTAATTACACAAACTGCTGCAAAACTATTACACAGCAGTCTGGCACGAGCTGGGTGTTAATGTTTTTACCTACCTCTCCCGTTCGCCCATTTCTATTAATTTCTGATTAATAGCAGCTCTCATTTGTGACTCTTTACTCATGTTCACCCTGGAAGATTGGGGAAACAATGACTGAGCAAGCCGCAGACCAAAGCACGCCAGCACTTACAATTCACCACAACATAAGACAGTACAGTGATTTGCGGCAGACAATAGGTATCTCGTCGGCATTAATGTGTAACAAGCTACAGTAAAACCGCAGTGATCCATCTTCGACCGATTTCTCCAAATACCACCAATTCCATCATCTACTCTATGCATAAATGAGAAGTGATCACCGCTTCATTGCATTTCCATGCATCTGAATGCTTAGATAGCTCGGCTGTGCTATAGCAATTTACTGCATAGCGCGGTTGAAAATTGAAGCATTTTAGTATGTAAACATATATGACGTTTGTAGACACCACGCTACCCGTATGCAATCATACAACTGCTATATTTTAGCACTAATCCTGCGCATATAAACGTCGCCCAGCGTGTTTCACTCACCGAAACGCACGCGGCTGCGACCACATAAGCGTCCCGTGTTACTATATAGCAAGTGGTTCCTACATGCGCTGCAACTGCGTAAAATAAAATAAGCTAATTTCAACCTGCGGGGTCCGCTCACTATTTAAAAATATATATATAATTAGCTTAATGTTTAAATAACGTTCTCTGGGTGTTTTTTTCCTTCAACATTTTTTGCCAAGTTTTTTTGTGGGACATTAACCAATCAAAATTAAATCAGTTTTCACACAATTTTGCCGGAATATTATGTTGCACGCTGTCAGAGTTATGGAAGTGTCATCCCTGTTTAAAAGGGAAATGTACGCGCGAAATATTACGGTCCGCCATGAGGTGGAAGCAGTGTTCACGGAATAATTTCGGTTATCGGCATTAGTAGGGTAGTTGATATAAGTAGGTACCGTATAACCTAATGTGCATCCGCCTAACTTTCAACTTTCATTGAATGTATCCCTCGTAATGTCCTTTTGACATAATTCTAATATGGAAAAGTAAAGTTTGCTTGATTAAATTTTTTTATTAATAATGAAATTTAATTGTCAGAAAAAAAGAGTACCCATTTGTACCTTTGCTTGTCACACTCAAGGGTCTGCCAATAGTACCCTTAGGTAGGTAAATGTACATTTTATGACACAGAAATGGACTCTGAGGAACATTTTTGTACCATTGGGGGTACATTAGACTAGTGTTGTTTGTACCTTGGGGAGTCAATTTCTGTACTTTCTGTACGCAAAGGGAACGTGCTGCTGAGAGGCAAATAGATTGTTTTTTCTGTTTGTTCATTGGGTCTTTTCACAATGTGTAGTTGACCCTGTGGTGTGATTTTGTCACCAGGTGAATTGTTAAGGCACTGGCACACCGGATTTTCTGCCAGCCCGCCGACGCTATGGCTTCGCTATTGGTGTGAAGAGACAGTGGTACCCAGTGAGGCACCACGTCACCTCTGCCATGTCTCACGATATTACTTTAAGACCCACATGCTTAGATACCTGTGCCTTGATGAATCTTATTAAGCCTATTATAGTACATTAGCCATGACACTTACTCTGTAAAAAAAAATAGAGCTTGGATTATGGATAAATCCTGAGGGGGGGAAAAAAATGAAAGAGGAGGATTTTGTCTCTCTGGCTTTGCCTTTTCAGATGATCATGTCCTTGATGGAAATGGAGGTGCTGATTTGAATGTAGGCCTGAAAGGCTCCTGTGAGGTAATGAGAGATTATTCCTCACACGTGGAGCACAATAAAATGCAGCGACATCACCCTGAAAGGGAATATGCACTTACCTCATATTTCACAAGCCCTAGATGCGGCGAGCTAGTGTACTGTGGCATTTATTCATAGGTCTATACCTAGGGCTACCCGCTATGTGTAAAGACCTGTAAAACAAAGTGAATCCAGACAGTTGGGGAGCCGAGAGATGTGTGGTTTATCCAAGTTCCTTGCTTCACCATGAATCAGATTCTGTTTTAACACAAATTTAAAATGAACCAATCACAATTTGTCCCTTATGTTGGGCACAATTGCAGCTGCTTTGAAGCTGTTCTATGTTCAGTGACAATGTGGAGCAGAAGAGTCACGTTTGAGGGCTGGTGCAGCATCGGCATCTCACTGGCGTGGGAACATCACTGGCTCTGAGGTTGTGACTCAGTGCCCTCCGCTCTGACTGGAGTTACGGCTCTGTGCCGCTGTGCCACTAATCGTTTACTTTCTCACATTTAACAGGGACCAGACCGCAGCCTGTGCTTTTTCCCACAGTCACGGCGCTCGACAGAAAGACGGCAGATCGCAACAGGTTTGCCACCTGCGGCACCGATTACGCTAATTCAAAATGGAATGAATGATGATCACAAATGAAATGTGTGTTTTCAGATAAGGTTTTGGAATGAGAGTGCTGTCAATAAAAGAAAATAAATATGTATTTGATAATATTTCATACAATATGAGAAACAGATGGATGACATTTTTCTGTACCCACTTGCAGGGTCCAGATCCTGTCCTGGAGGCTATGGGCACAAAGCTGGGAACAACCCAGGATGGGGTGCCAACCCAGTGCAGGGCACAGTCACTCCTACAGGCAATTTGTTAACTTAAGTCACCTTAGCATGTTATTGGACCATGATGGTGGTGGGGGTGGGGGGGGACTAGAGTCCCTGGAGGAAACCCCACAATGACACAGTGAGAACATGCAAACTCTACACACATAGAGCCATGGCAGAGACTCGAACCCTGGTCCTAGAGGTGTAACTGTGCTAAACACTGCGACGCCACACCGCCCTCTGATGGATGGTATTCTTTCAATACAGGGAAAACACTGGAATTTATTGTGAGGTTTAACAATTTGGCCTCTTTGACTCTCTGTCCATTAGTTCTAGGACATCTGTTCAAAGATTATCCCAACCTAGTGGTGAGACAACACACTAGTGTGAGACCTAGAGTCAGAGAGATACCAGTAGTGGGACGACGCACCAGTGTGAGACCTAGAGTCAGAGAGATACCCGTAATGGGACGACGCACCAGTGTGAGACCTAGAGTCAGAGAGATACCCGTAAACTTATTGCTCCAGGAGTAATGTTGCGTATATTTAAGAGTTTTCTGCAAAGGAGAATGTCCTACAAAGATAACATTACTCAGTGTTGGGGAGTAACTAGTTACATGTAACAGCGTTATGTAATGAAATTACAAAATAAATGTAATTGTAATACGTTACAGTTCCTGAGAAACAGTATGTAATTAAATTACAGTTACCACTCAAAATATTGGTGATTGCAAAGGGTTACATCTGAATATATTCTTTATAGTGAAAAAACAGCCTAATGTAGAATATAACATTCATTTAGTTGCTTTGCCTCTTTTCGCTGTGCAGAAATGCCTTCTTCCGGCTTATTTCCCGACATCGCGGGTCAGCAAAGGCGTTGGGACTTTTCTGCTTTATTTCCCAGTTTAAAATAATTTGTTAGAAAAGTAATCAAATGTAATAAGTTACATTACTTTGATGAAGCAATCAAAATAGTTACATTAATTATTACATTATTAACAGGGTAACTAGTAATCAGTAACCTATTATATTTCAAAAGTAACCTTCCCAACACTGATTATACTCTATATTCTAATTTTAATCTAACTTGCTCTTACCATCAAATTTTTAAACCACTTAAGAAATGTGTTATATGGTCGCTAATATTGCAGATTAATGTAATGTCACATCCATGTAATCCTCCATCAAACAGGATTTTTCTCTATTCAATATCGGGCTGCTTTTTGCGGCTTCATGAGGGGAATATTGTGTGGAGGTTGTTCTCCTATTTGCATATTAATCCAGATCCAGTTTGCATTTACTAGCCATGTTTTCATCCCACTGTTTCCTTTTCCTGTCCATCTGCGTCCCAGAACCTTCATCCTTCAGTGAGGAACTTCCTGTTCTCTTTGGATTATCTGCCTGTTTAATGCTGTACATGTCAGTGTGTCCCTTTGACCTGTCGATTCTTAGCACATTACGCACAGGGCCACTTTCTGTGACATCACCTTTCGTTTTGAGGCAGTATCAATTTAGAGCTCAAAAGCACTAATTTTGATGGTTTTCTATATCCTGTGCTGCACATAATTACTCAAGGATCCTCCACAGTTGATCCTCTGCTTGAGTGGCTTACACGTTTCATTCTAAGTGTTCGATTTCCACATGCCCATGTACAGAATACCCTCCAAACCTGGATCTGCTGCTCTACTTGTGCAATAGTGAGCCAGAAATCACTAACACCAAATGAACAAAGAAAAAGAAAAATCTATTTGATTATCTATTTTAACAGCACAACTTCTCCAGGTGTTCTAACCAAAAACACACATACCTGTCAGACACAATGGTCTTATCGTACTGTATCGCTTGTAGTGAACGCTGAATGGGTGGGTAAAATCTCTTCTGAACGAGCCCAAGACCCCATCCTGCCACAGTATTAGTTGTCTAAACAGGTTGGTTTATCAAGGGGTCAGTCCTATGAGATCCATGTTTTGGAATCTAGCTGACTGACTGGTGGTTTATCTCTTTATGGTGAGAGATCCTCTTAAAGCTGCTAAATAAAGAAGGCTGAAGACTTTTCATTATGATTAACACTGCTGATGACTGTTTGTTCCAGTTCTCTGTCACCATGATGGTGAATTCATCTTCACTCCACTGTGATGGAACCTGATCACTTGATGTCCTGGTGATTGTTTTAAAATCAATAACATTTAAGTTATTAAGCCAATTGTTTTTTAAGCAATGCGTAACTTGGGATCCATTTGTCCGATCAGTGATTGCTTGTTCCTGTACCCTGAAACTGCAAATTTTTTAATCGAACTGTCGTGCTTCATCGTAATTAGTCCTCTGGTTTTCATTAACATCTCTTAAGTGTTACGGATGTCGATTTCACTCTCAGTGATGTTCTTCACTTCATTTCAGGTTCTACAAACAGCAAGAGAAATGACCTAGATGAGCAAAGATCAGCAAGGTTTCAGAGGTGAATTCTACCTGAGGTGAGGTGAGGTGTGATGTCTCATTAAAGCACAATACAGCAGGCAACTGCAGTGCCGAGATAACAAGAATGAAGCGAGAACTGAATTTCATTTTGCGGATTAGAGTAGGTGTGGAACTTTTGTATTGATCAGTCAAAGTATGATATATATTAAAAAATGTAAATACCAAATAGAACTAGAATGTTCTAGCTAGCTGAACTTTATTTATAGTTATATCAGACCTGCAGTCTGTGAGCGGCTTCTTAGCTTCATCAGCCCCATAATGCAAATAGCCTCATCCTACAGACGGCAAATTGTGTAGCTGCAACCAAACACATACAACATATAGACAAGGCTCAGGATGTTCAATCACCGTTTGGCTAAGCATTAGATGCATGATTTCAAATGTGATTTTTGGTACCAGATGATGCGGTTCCAGCATCTCAGGAACTTTCTCACGGGTTTTCCGGCACGCCTCGAGTTTGTAGAATGGTGCAAAGTCAGCACTAGCAGTTCTGTGGCTGAGAATGGCTTGTTATTGAATGTAATGAGTGAGGTCAAAGGAGAAAGGGCCAGGAGTGTTAAAGCTAACAGGAAGAGCTCGGGAGCAAAAGTAACGGGTCAACAGTGTTGTGCAGAAAGGCTTCTCTAAACACACAAGTTCTCCATCGTCGATATGGTTTTGGAGGTAACTGCTAGACAGCTGTACCTAAATAAAATGGCCAGTGATTGAATATCCGTTTTTTTCTTGAAATAATCAAATAATCAAATCGGAACAACATGATTCAGCAATTTTGCAGTGATTTCACTGGCTGGTTGAATCTGCCTTTGTTTTTCCTGTTTTGGGATTTACTGCTTCACTAGTCTTCAGGCCACAACATTCCTCAGAGCACCACTCCACACAAACTGGAGCTGAGCAGAATAGGTCTGTGTCTAACGTCAACCCCTGTAACCCGTCTCAGCCCAGGTTTATTAATCCATTAGTGTTTCCATGGCTTCATTGTCTTTCTGTTTATCTCATGCTGTAACCCTTTCCCTGTGGTCCACTTGGAACATGAAAGCTTGATGATCTGTCTCCGTGTTGCCATAGGAACCACACAGAAGGATGTCCTGCAAATAGAAATTTACTAGATCCAAAAGGACATGCAAACAAACAGTTTATTAATTTCTTTGCTCTCAGCGTCTTACTATTTACTAAAGTAACAGGGTGTAATTTACTGGAAGCTCCCAGAAAAAGGGACATAAAGTGTCTTCGGGTTGCATGGCGGACCTGCTCTCTTCCACCTTCCGGCGACTTCCAGACTCTCTGAAGTCTTTCCTGACTGAAGCTGATGCACAGCTTTCACCTTTGTGTAAGCTAACCCTAAAAGACCAGCTTAAAGAATTAATTGTGCACTCTGTTTCTTAAATGGACAATAAATAACCATCAGACAAATGTCTCTAGATGACTTAGTCTGAAGGTCATGAGCTGGGATGTTTTAGAACTCTTAATTAGACCTGAGAAATCTGTCATTTCTGATTTAAGCTATCTTGACATTTCTGATTTTTTGACTGATTTGTTTTCCTCAGAATGTGTGTTTTAATGAAGACAGAAGCTGTGTGTTTTTAAAAGTAAGGCCTTAAAATAAGGCCTTAGAAATAAGTGTATGTGATGGACAGCACCCTAGAGGTCATGTGACTGGTGGTACCCACCTTTAGGCATAAACAGATACCATTTACCTAGACATTTCACCCATGTTTGGGCCATTCCATTAAAGCCACTCGAACAACAATATGGTCTGAGAGCATACTCTGCAAACAGGGCCAAGACTCAACCAAGGCCAAGCATATTAACATTTTCTCCAGCTGCTTTAATAGAACCCAGAACTTACCAAAACAGGGACACATCTGGCAAGAGTGTTTGTGCCAAAAGATACTGCCCTCTAGTGGGCAGGTGTGCTCCTTACAATACGTGATGCCAAATGCAACTAATATCAAAGTATTCATTAATCAATTAAAATCCACATGCCACTGTTCTAGGAAAATAATTTTTGCGTAAATACCCCTATTAATTATGCACTATTAATCAAATATAACACCCCAGTCAAGTATCCCTTCAGTCTTTAAGGACCGTTGTATCATCATCGCTTTTATTTGATATGGGGTTTTCTCATCTTGAGCAACATTCTTGTTGAAACTTAAAAAACTGTGTTTCTTGTCACTGCAAAGCTAAAAATGTCTGTGCATGTGCGGGCTATCGCACGCTCGGGGGGGAGTTCCGGGGGCTGGTGAAGTCACATCTGCTGCCAGCCTCAATGAGGTGAGAAAACAATGAACTGGTCACAATTGAGGGAGGTGTCCGTGTTTAAAGAGCCTAAGACATACAGCAGCTGCACGTTCCCACGCCCAGCCCGCGGCGGCTGCTATCTCACGGCCCATTTTGACTTGTTGACTTACGTAGTCAAACAGCAAATAGGGTGAATTGGATGTAGGGGTGATATATAGCAGTAAGGTCCGGCTTACGGAGGTTTGCACAGCCCCTCTATTGTTGACTAATCTTGGTTACCTAATGGCCACCCAGATACACAAATATAAGTTCCTTCCTTTTAATGCATAATAATGCCAGAAATAATGGAAAAGACTTAGTGCAATTGTTCTTGACAGGTAAACTGTAGGTGCTGTTGAAGATGTCCTGTCAGAAGCAGGGCAGGAACAGACCGTGTCCACAATCCTCTGGGTTCAAATCCCGGGACAGGCACTGCTGTTGTACTCTTAGTCAGTCCACTAACACTGCACTGGCTGTCCTCACAAGGGTCTGTCCAGCAGACCCCGTCACCCCCGTGGCCGTTTCTCCTCGTCCTCCCTCTGCTTTCTGCCTTTTCTTCATTCCGGTTTCCCTCACCTTCCTTTCTGTCAATCAATGATGTCGTACTTACATCTTTATCCAGCACTTTGGAACAGCTGCTGCATGTAAGTCAGGCTTGACTACAGTGTCAGTATAGTTATTTACTCATAAGTGTAGCGCTGTGCCGAATTACTGATTCTCCACACCTCCTTAAAGTAGCCTGATCTGATCATTTCTGGATCTTGACCTTGGCGTCTACCATCCGGCCCGATGTTTTGGAAAAGTGCAGAGCCATTACTGAGCCCTGACACAGCCTGTGACAGTGGAATGCTATGAAGAGCTTTTACTGGGAGCCTGACAGTTCCCAGTGGGTCTGAGGTTGTCCAGACGCACGGGAGAGGACCCCATGATGGAGTGAGCTCTTACCCCACAGCAACCTCTTGACTCCTTCAAATGTTCCAGATAAAAACTTCTTTGCATAATTGTGAATGTACCTGTGAAGACCTGCCATGTGTCTGCAGATATACATGTATGTCCGTGAACAGTGACTCCAGCCCTCCCTCCTTATATGTCCAGTATCTACGACCCTCTTCCATTCTTCCCATTGGCCACCTGCCTTGCTGACTCTCACAGCACCATGAGAGATGTTGAGCGTGTGAACTGCAGACATTGGCTGGCGATCATGTGCCATCCGAGCTAAACGACGGCAGCTCTGGGAAACAAAAGGCTGCTTGTATGTGTCACAGAAACACCCTCCTCTTTAATGAAGATCGCAGACCTCATTATGGGAAACGACCTGATCAGGCCGCCTCTCTATTTCCAAGTTCAGCAGCTTCATTAAATGACAGTCGCCGTACCTGTGGACTCCCCGACATGTCGCAGAAAATAAATTGGATTAGATTGTATAGACTAGCAGAATGTTTCTCAACCCAGACAGCTTGGGGACTCCCAGACAGCTGGGAGGGAGCGAACATGTGGACCGGCTGGGGTCCCTGAGGACCGGATTGAGAAACACTGGACTAGACGACACTATTCTAGGAAGCGAGATCTTCTACTCAGTGGCGAAAAGGACTCGGGGCCTCCTGCTGCCTGACTGCTTGCTGTCTTTGCTCTTTTAGATTTGACCCCTCAGGAGGCAGCAGGTTTTATAAACACGTTTCATTCTGAGAAACATTTTGCGTGACAAAATGTCCCTCCACAGGGAGACTATGACAAAGCCACTAACTGCTGACCGGATAAAAGGGTCACGGCAATGATAAAAAATAGCCATGTTTGTCCTCGCTCCAACAATGAAATAGATTTCAAAATCTATTCATCCTGAACTATATGCGATATTCTGTGTACAGACAAACCC
Organism: Paramormyrops kingsleyae; assembly: GCF_048594095.1. Classification (NCBI taxonomy): domain Eukaryota; kingdom Metazoa; phylum Chordata; class Actinopteri; order Osteoglossiformes; family Mormyridae; genus Paramormyrops; species Paramormyrops kingsleyae. Next base: position 35,815,047 of record NC_132805.1, on the reverse strand, counting down.
ATCACTACAACTCAGACAACTGCAACTCTGTACACTGAATGCATCACAGTTTTCAAGATACAGTTCAACACTGAAGGAGACAGAGACTCATGGGATCCAGTTGTCTTCGATGCTCAGCAGCTGATGGTGTGCTCAGTCCAAGTCCTGCATTCTGTGATTATCTGCTCTCCGGGGGTGGAGACTCCTCACGTGAGATCGGGCCACTGTGGTCACTTAGTCCGAGCGACAGCACAGAGGTTCTGTGCGGCATGTGGAATAGTGAAGTCGGAAATGCTGCCAGCGAGGTGACTGTCATCGCGTGAGTGTGTTTTCACGTGCGTGAGTAATTTTGATCACGTGGGATGGCCAGCACTGGAGGAGAACAAGTCAGGCGTGGTGAGGAGTCAGGCGATTTACGATGACTGCAGGGTCAGGTTGAATTCTGGCAAGTGTTATGAAAGGAGGAAATGTTATAACTAACAGGTGGGTGTAAGTCATAGTGTTTACAGTGCTGCGCTTGCAGGAGCACATATACCCATTCCACCCAAAATGCAGATTCCAGGTAAGCATAAATATAATAGACGCTGAAGAAGCAGATGGACGCATTCCCATATTATCGGCCATTTGCAAACCATTACGGTCGCTGTCATTGTATCATTATACACAATCTGCATGTGGGTGAAGGCCCCACCCTTTGGGGAACGGCAGGTGACGACGGAGAGCTCTCACAAAATTATATCCAATTTCCGAGCCTCCGAATGCAGTTTCATCCTAAGTGCCTCAGTGATTACAAGCACACAATGCACTCTGGCGCACATTCACAGTGGACATTGAGCTGTGCCACTTTACCCAAGGACCCAGCAGCAGGGTCTCTCCCAGGTGAGGAGCAGAGCTGCCCCCGGGCAAAGCTGTCCCCAAACAGAGCTGTCCCCAAACAGAGCTGTCCCCGAGCAAAGCTGTCCCCAAACAGAGCTGTCCCTGAGCAAAGCTGTCCTCAAACAGAGCTGTCCCTGAGCAAAGCTGTCCCCAAACAGAGCTGTCCCCGTGCAAAGCTGTCCCCAAACAGAGCTGTCCCTGAGCAAAGCTGTCCTGAAACAGAGCTGTCCCTGAGCAAAGCTGTCCTGAAACAGAGCTGTCCCTGAGCAAAGCTGTCCCTGAGCAAAGCTGTCCTCAAACAGAGCTGTCCCTGAGCAAAGCTGTCCCCAAACAGAGCTGTCCCCGAGCAAAGCTGTCCCCAAACAGAGCTGTCCCTGAGCAAAGCTGTCCCCAAACAGAGCTGTCCCCGAGCAAAGCTGTCCCCAAACAGAGCTGTCCCTGAGCAAAGCTGTCCCCAAACAGAGCTGTCCCCGAGCAAAGCTGTCCCCAAACAGAGCTGTCTCTGAGCAAAGCTGTCCCCAAACAGAGCTGTCCCTGAGCAAAGCTGACACTGCTTGATTGATGACCAAACAGTGTTGAGGTTAACACCAGGGCACAGTCCAAATAAGTCCCCTCAATAAGCCATATCTTTGCAGATATCAGCTGCTCCCAGCTCCAGCCCTTTGCGTCACCAAAACCAAAATCAAAACGTGACCCTCCAAGCCTCTCACCTGGCACAAACATGTCGGGGGGTGGATTTAGTCCCTAGCGAATGACAGACCCCCCCCCCCCCCTCACCCCCACGAGCCAGGTCATTTAATCACAAAGGGAATGATAGTAAATCTAACTGATGTGAGATAAAAATAATCTGTCATTTAAGTAATTAGCCAGTCCCCGGGGCTGATGAGCAGGATTGAGTTTTAATTTTCCATTTTTATGACTAAGGCTGGGTACTTTTTTGTTTTATTTGGTGGGTTGGGGGGCACTGGGACACTGTATTATCAGATAAGGACAGCTGAGCACCTGAAGGTTCCACTGGCAGTGGTAATGGTGGTGGGGGGGTCCCTGTGGGCGGGGCTTCTGTGCTTCTGAGTGACACAGCTGCTCTCCTTGCTGGATCGATACTCACTGGAGAAGCTGAGGCAGAGAGTATTAAACACGAGATTCTGTGAGTTAATATGTAACATTTTAAATATAGCCTGGCAGGAATGATGGCTGTTAAATTTTTGTCTGTGAGGAATGTTTGCTTCCCAGACCGGTTTGGTAGATCGTGCTACTCAGAGGTAAATCATCAGAGTTTAACTGTCATGTACCATTATGGTAATGGTGAATTTAGTTTCTTTATATGAGTGTTTTGTTGTGCACCTGATACTTATGAAAACCAACTTTAATTATTTCACAGTTTGTATGTACACTGTGTTTGGTCCAACAGCATAACTTCACTGGGTCTTACAATGAAAATCTTTTATTTAATTTAACAGGAAGAGTAACATACCTTTTTCTGAGCAGAAAATCACTACTTCTGTGCCGCCTCTTACTGGTAAATTTTCCACCACTCCTACCCTACACTCTCACTTAAAATACTCAGCTCTGAAACAGACTTTTTTCTGGGAACTTAGTTGTTTTAGCGTATACAGACCTACTTAAATCCTTGCTGTTGCTCTTAACGTTTTCCAGTGTTAGTGTCTTTGTGTCTGCTCACTGAAAGGGCATATTAAGCACTACTTTCATTTTCAGCATGTTTTTCTGTTGCGCTAAAAACCAGGCAGCTACTCCATTTTCTGAAGATGGCCATTAAAGGCCATGGAAGCGCTACATCCTGTTCTCTCATTCAGGTGACATTTCAGGCAAAGAACTAAGCATGACAGTTACACCCTATCAGCACTGCATTTCACTGATGGGTGAGGTGTCCTTGGGTTCTGGATCTCATTAGACTGCAGTGTTGTCTTGCTGATGCAGTGGGTGTGTAGGGACTCGCCAAAGTGCGCCTGGTGGTGTGGTGTTCAGAACCATGCAGACTGGCTGCCAAGTAAACCCAAGCGAAAGCACAGACAAGGGCAAAGCGAAAATCATAAATGCAATAAACCAAACAAATCATGCACAGTAATATCCATCAAAGAAAAGCAAACCAACCACTATAATCAATAAATGAGCAGAGCTCCCGAGACGTCTTGTGTTCGGCTTTTCACTTCGGAAGACGGAAGTGACGAATACCGCATACAGATAGTTGTGGGCGGAGTCTGCACGTGGAGGCAGAGCGAACGTTGAATGGAGGGCGAGCTTGAGGACGAGGCTGTGGGCGGAGTCTGCAAGTGGAGGCGGAGCGAACGTCGAATGGAGGGCAAGCTAGAAGACAAAGCTGCGAGCAGAACTGAACATACAGCAGCTCATAAAACTGTGCAAAATCCATGGCTTCAAAAAGGAAGCGTAGTGTCATGTCCCTCCAAAAGAAGCTCGATATCATTACAGAGATACGAAAAGGAAAATCACACAGAGTTGTTGCAGACCATTTTGGAGTGGCTGAGTCTACGGTAGGCGATATTTGGAAGAGTAAAGAAAGAATCATCCAGCTCACTTGATGCTGGTGAAAAACTGGATGACCACTGCAAGAATAAAACAGGATGATTTGCTAGCTCAGACTGAAATAACATTCTATGATAAGCCTTGCACCTAATAAATATCATGTAGTTTGTATGTGTACACATGTACATATACCTTGTACTGTACTGTTCATGTAATTCTAAGTAATTTCTGTCTTACGGGCATCCCTTGGTGCCATTCTGCCCGGATAAGGGAGGTTTGACTGTATTTGGTATTTTCCTGATTATTGTCATTGTAAACACTCGCAGACGACAGGCGTTCCCCTCGGCACTCTGCTCGGCTCCCGCCAAGTCACTCCAGCCACATTAATCAACAAGCCGTGAGCATTCTCCGCTGTAGATAAGCATATCTACGGAGAGTCTTGTTTGTGTGACTCTCTCCTGCTCTCCAGTATGAAGGAGTAATCAAAAACTGAACAATTGATGGGGTCTTGCTGGTGCGCGTTATGGAAGATCACTCACCACTGACACTAAATGTCACACTTGGAGCGTCCCCTGTGAAGGCTTTCTGGGTCACTGGTGAGGATTTCAGAGCATTTGCCTGATTAAATTAATTAACAAGAAATATAGACTATAGCAAACAGCCAAAAATGCTGTAAAATCTTAAAAGATATATAATATCTATTCAGTAGATAAAAGACCTATCGCTTATTTAACAAGTTACAGAGAAATATAACAGAACAAACATGCTTACAGGTTAAAATCATTTGTGATCTTGCACACTGTGAGTTAATGGCCTTGGTAATTTAACAGGTTATAAACAGGAAGGAAATACCTGTTTATAACTTCCTTGAGCTGTTTCAGCTCAAGGAAGGAGAAATATGTGTGCACCCCAAGAGACAGTGGGAGGTCTTATTTTACATAAAACAGCCAGGGTGAGGAAAAGTGATAAGATTAATCCCTTCTTCATTTCTTTAGAATCAGGACATGCTGGTGCTGATTGTCGCTGGGTTTCTAATCATCCTTGTCTTCAGCTGTTCATGGCCAGGTGTATAATAATGCCAATTACTCTTCTCTCTCCACGTCGTCATTTCCTTTCACAGCATTACATGGATTAAATCCACAGCTTGAACACTTTAGGGGGATAGCAAGTGTGCAGTGGCTGTGTGTGCTTTATTTTCTTCATGAAGGACTGTGGATACTCCACAGTAATGGCTGCAGAGCTCATAGTGGGTGAGGATGTTGCTGACCCTCATGTCCCAGTGCTTTCAGACATGTGAGCACATGATTAAGGATTAATCAAATGTGAGAAGTCAATGTAAAAGGGGGCTTTGATCCGTGATTCTCATCTTATTGGTGATGTACCTTATCTGATGCTCTTTCAGTCCCACAACTGGCTCGGGAACATTTGTGACCCTCACAGAATGCCATAGCATATCATGGACCAGAATTGCAACCAGTAATTGTTGATGATGGGCAGCCTTGTTGATGGGACGCGGGGGCCATGTGGACATTCAGATGCCCATGGGCATGGGGGCCATGTGGACATTCAGATGCCCGTGGACAGGGGGGCCATGTGGACATTCAGATGCCCGTGGACAGGGGGGCCATGTGGACATTCAGATGCCCGTGGACAGGGGGGCCATGTGGACATTCAGATGTCCGGGACGCGGGGGCCATGTGGGCATTCAGATGCCCGTGGGCACAGGGGCCATGTGGACATTCAGATGCCCGTGGGCATGGGGGCCATGTGGACATTCAGATGCCCGTGGGCACGGGGGCCATGTGGACATTCAGATGCCCGTGGGCATGGGGGCCATGTGGACATTCAGATGCCCGTGGGCACGGGGGCCATGTGGACATTCAGATGCCCGTGGGCCACAGCACAGGTGGTGTGGGATGGCGCTCGGTAGTTTTGCTTCACTTAACCTTCAGGGAAAGCAGAGAGAAGAGGCTTCTGTTTACGTCCTGTTCTGCGAAGTACAGGCCGAGCACAGAAAGGGAGCCACTTGAGGTCCAGGATGTAGGTAATGGAGGTTACTTTTGCTCACGGAGGGCATTCTTCTTCATGTGTGCCTCCAGCAGAACAGGAGCATGGCCACGCCCCCCCTCCCCCATCACTCACCAGAATTGAATTTGCGTACCCTCAGTAAAAACTGGCCCCTTTTTATCTGGAAGTCACACTCTGACCTTTTTGAAAGCACTCGTTTTTAAAAATAGCAGTTCATCCTGGCTGTATGCTGCTCCTTCATTGCCATCAAGCCCTCTGAACCGGCACCTTGAAACGGAGGGGGGGCTTGTACCTTCTGATGGTCAGTTCCAGAAGAACAGCGGCGAGGTGGGGGTTGGAGGGGTCTCGGTGGGTCCGACAGTCTGCTGGGAGGAAGCAGAGCGATGGGTGATTGTCACATCTCACCGATTTCTTTAATCACCCTCACGTTTCTATCCCAGGGCTTTAAACTATCATGTCGTCTGCAAACCTGCAGCACAGAACTGCACAGGTGCCTGCTGGATGAAGATAACAGAGGGATAATGACTGCAACAAGTCAACAGCCATTTAATCCCCCCGAGAAAGTGATTTATCACACAGCTGTCTTGTGGCTGATGGTACAATTCAATGGGATGTTCATGGGGTAATTTCATTGCATCCAGTACTGCTGCTTGGGCTATAAAATATCTTCTGAAACAAATGGCAACACTAAATCCAGGACTGGTTTATTTGTTGTTCCTCAGCTCTGAAGATACACAGGGCAACTTTTTTAGCAATGTTGCTGGGCAATGTGGCTGACTAATGTTGCTGAGGCACTTTCCCATTCATATTGGGCAACAAATTCCTATTTGATCAACTATGATTGGCAGTGGGCAACTTTTCGTGATCATCCAGATCCAGACGGAGTTGCCCTTTGCCTCACCTGATTGCCAATTGCCCAGCAACATTGCTCAAAGTGTTGCGCCACGTATCATCAATTTATGAAATACTTGATAACTTCAAGTGTCCAGTGCACGACTTAATCTGCAAAGCTCCTAACTACCATTTTTGGGATGTGAAACTGAAGGCTGTAGTTCAGTTAATTAGGCACTATTAAGCCCTCCATTTTAAAAGCATTAGATCCCTATTCAAACCCCAAGCAGCCAGAAAAGTGGGGGGGGGGGGGGGGGGGGGGGCTGTATTGTGTATGAGCGAAACAGACAATGTTGGCGCCACAATCTTTCTCTTCCTCCAGGAAGCATTGACACGGCTGCAAGAACCAGAAAGTCAGTAATGCTAAATGAATTATGGGATTGTACACAGGAAATTCACCCAGAGATAAAAAGGAAAGCCTGTTTTTATATTCAAAAGACTGAATTAGCTTTACATATAGTATCCATGAATCTTAACCTTCAATTGACAAAAAGCAAAGTATAACAAGTATGGACATTTTTTGTTTGTGAGAAGCAAAATTCTAAAATGTACTTAAAAAAACTGTTAATTACCTTCACAGGTCAGCATCATCACTTATGGGGCAATATTTATTCTTTTGGCTGGGACATCCTACACAAGGATGTCTCTGAGAGTTACTGATGCTTATTTAAAGTGTTCACTGTCTATGAACCTATATCTTTTTCCTAGCTTTTTGTCGTATATATTCTTGACTGCTTTGCCTGTGCAAATGTAGCTGGATAATCCTCTGTACGCCTTGTGGATACCTAAGTTTCACAGAAGTGTTCAGTGAAAAACAATGCCCATGACCCAGGACAAGTGGGTATAGAAAAGGGATGGATGGATGGATGGATGGATAGAAGTATGGCAGATGTTATCTTCAGCTGGGTACTTGAGACATCTGTTTTAAGGTCAAAAGGAAGACTGCCCATTTCATAAAAAATGCTAACTGAGCATGTGTAGTCTGTGCGCTCTGTATAACTTCCTAATATTTATTCAAAAATCAAAAAATGCTGAGGCACTAAGGAAATATGCAGTATGATAAAAAATGAAATACATGTAAATTTAATTAGGCTGCATTGATGCAAAATTAGACAACCACACAGAACATCAGTACAGAATGGAGAGAAGTCAGTGGAGTGTATTATTGATTAAAAACCAACATCATCCATCTTCCCAATATCCGGGGAGGTCAGACAACAGAGACTGAGCACATATGTTGATGATCCTGGTGAGATCACACTGCATCCCTGTCATGCTGGGCTTCCTGCAATCACATTCTTGCAGATTGCGAAGAAGTGCTAATCAGTGAACCAGCTGATTAAGAAGATTGTCTTATTAAACCAAAGATGACAACATTAAGGTGGAGGCAAGAGACACCCCAAGATACGTGGCAGCAGCAGAAACATTATAACACATTCATTTTGAGAGTGAAATTTCAGTCTGTAAGACTTTCAGATCTCACCCGGGATAGGCTGCGAGAACAGGGGTGCAGGAAGTCAATTCCACACACAGCCCAAGAAAATGGGAATTAACTGGAGGAAGCTCCTCGATTACATGGCGGATTGCACTGCAATGCAAAAGCCAATGTACATTGTAGCAACAACATGTGTGACTCAAACATGACAGCAACTTCTCCTGAGAGGAATTTAGCTGTTTATATTACGGTCTCCATCTCACCAGTGGGGCACTAACAGCAGAACGTCGTCCACAGATAATTTTGTGTTTACAATTTACAGAATCACGGCTGGTCAGTTCCATCGACATTCTGCAGTGCAGAGAGTAACTGCATGGCTGGCCACTGCTGCACACAGGCCCTCTGACCTTCAGCATACTGGCTGAAGCCGTGACACCCAACATGCAGTGTGACCTAGAAGGATGTCCTCTGTCCCTGGATGCAGCTGTCCTACCCTCAAGGAACCAGACCTGCGTAGATGGAAGCCACGTTCATGGGTCATTTACGTCGCCATCTGTGGTCTTAAGGACACATTAAGGTTGGACTCCTGTCTCCCTCCCCTCATCGAAAGGCCACGGACGTTCTGTGCATTTCTGTATCAAGGTGACAATCAGTGTTACACTGCACATTCATCCATTGTCAGCAACCAGCCATGGGAGGATGTCATTTTGTGGGATCACCATAATGATGGTGTTCCCCTGTAGAGTAAGAACAACAGACCGATTAAATTCCTGAGTAAGAACTTGGATTTTGAGCATCTCCACAAGTACCACAACATACCAGCAAGGGGAAAACAGTACCAGGTAATCAGAGAAAAGTTCCAATCTAACTGTAAGGTGCATTCACCCACACGGCCTATGCAGAAACCTCCTGTGTACACAGATAAACATGCTTTAAATTGCAATATACGCATTGCTAAATAAAGAAGACAAATTTTATCCAACATGATCTGGCTGACAGTGTAAGATCTGTAAATTATGATTCCTCATTTTTGGGTACAGCAGGCATCCCTGGATTAAATCCCAAACCATTTTGGTTCAGATCCTTGACCGCTACACTAGCCAAGCATGCAGATGTTCCAGTTGGATCAGGTGCTGTCTGCATATCTGCTCCACTCACATAAGATGAACCAGACCTGAAAATAGTGACGTCTACCAGTCAGCTCTCTCTCTCTAAGCATTGAACAGGCAGGGTAGTGCAAAATATTTCCCCTTAAAGTGATTCAGCATTCAACTTCACTTTCAGGCTTACATAGTATAAATATAATTCTTACTTTTTCCTTCATGCTAAACAATAAATAAATGTAAGACTATAAATGCAAGAGTATTACTGATTATAACAGCCAATGAGAAATAACAATAAATAACAAATAAAATGTCACCACTGTAGATGGACAAACACTTAGCTTTCCCCAAACCAGCCAAATAAAGTGTCCTACAGGCAGCGAGCCGGCAGGCCGGCACCATCGATCCAGCAGCTCCAGGATTCTGTCGTGTCGCCGTTGTTCAAAAGCCTCTAATGGATGTTTGACGCTCTGCGAGCGAAGTGACAGAGAACATCCTGCCCCGAGAGTGTCGCCACCCGCAGCGAACGCTGAGATGCCGATTGAGCCCTTTAGCTGGGGACACGAGCCTTTACCTCTGAGAGTAAATGAATGTGAAGGTAGGAGGTAACATTGTCATCCCATCCCAGATGTGTTCTGGCCCTGGGTTCCAGAATATACAGTTAGAAGACAGGTGGATGAATGGATGGATGGATGAATGGGATATATTATTGTGGTTTCAGTATACCTCTGGACGAAGTATTGTTGATTGTACATAGAAGCAGAAAACAAGTGAATGTCTAAAATTCTAATACATATAGTATATCATTTCAGATAGTTTATGTGCTATACCTTTTAAAGATATCATAAGCGATCATTATATACCGTGGAACATACAAATATCACCATATCCATATATTGGCTAATTTGAACAACTTAATGTTTATAGCTGGATAGCTAGAACTCTGACATTATTGCTAATTGTGAATATAAAACGAGATTAGTTTGTATCTTGTTGTCTGACATATCTTCCTTGCAAACAAAAATCCATATAATTTAAAACACTTAATCCTTCACTGAGGGATGTGTAAAGATATGTTTCTATCAGTGATGCTAGAGGTGTCTCTCGTTGCATCATTTTTGGTTTATTTTGTGAAGTACAGTAATTTCATAGAAAATGCATTTTTTCATGCGCCTGAAATTTGGCTTTTTCGTGACATGTCTTTTTCATTGCACAGCGACAATATCAGGCCATATGCAATATGACAGCCCTGTGAATAAGAGGCTTTCCCAGGGACAGCAAGACCCAAAATCATGACATGGAACCTTTGTTTGCTGATCTCTGATAGCAGAGAGCTGTTGCTAAACCCAAATCACCAAGTCACTCAGTTTTTGAGATAAATTTAGACCTTCTACGTTACTGCTGACCTTAAATTTGAAGCTTTGGTAAAATACGTTCCTGTTGCATGTTCCTCTTACCTGTATAATATAGCCAATGGGGAACTGCTGCGTCAGGGTGACGGAGACGGGATGAGGGTCACTGTGAATCGCTGCTGGTCTTTAAAAAACGTTCCCCTGATGTGTCCTTGTTCCAGTTTTATCCAGAGATAAAATGTGGGAGTTTGTTCAGCAGAGTCCACTCCTTGCTCAGGCTTTCTATGAAATTCAGAGCTGAATGAAGGATACTTTAAAAAAGCATTTAAAATATGAATGCACTGCATACGGCAGGGCTGCCAACTCTCAAGTGTAACACTCAGGCTGTCAGACTCTCATGCTTGCACAGGAAATCTTACGGCAAATCTGAGATTCCATTATAAACCTAAAATTAGCTACATCAAAAGTCTTAGGAGAGTTTATTAGGGGGCAGCATGTAGCTCAGTGGACTAAGCCTGTGTGCCTGTAACCAGAAGGTCATTGGTTCAAACCCAACCACTGTGAGTCCCTGAGCAAGGCCCTTAACCCTCAGCTCCCTGGGCGCCCCCACAGGTGGCTGCTCTTCACAGCCAGCATACTCTACAAAGAGCTAGTTGAGGGAGGTGTAAAGACAATTTCCCCACTGTGATCAATAAATTATTAATTGTTAAACCCTACAGACTGTTTACAAGGATATAACACTGCATGCATTCATGTAAATCCATGTGCAGACTGGTCTCAAATTGAAAATCTCACTCTAACCAGCTGACCAAAGTTAGCCACCCCAATACAGTCAGTATATGTTTGTTTATTGTTTTAAAATCCCCCCTGTCTTTTCTTCCATTTGATATTTAATAGCAAATTAATTTAAGTTCTCCCCCCCTTGCCACCATACTTGGGAGGGGGGAAACACCTACACGCCCCCAGGCTTCAGAGGGGCTTACTGAGCAGACAGTAGTTTTGCTCAGTCTGACTGCTGAACCCCCCTACAGCTGAGGGCAGAAGTGACTGTAGGGAGATTGGGGGGGGGGGGGTTGGGGGCTGGTTTTACAGGATTCTGCCCCCCCTGATTCCCAGCAAAGGCCCTGTGATGATCTGGGTCTGTACATTTATAATCCACCACTGTTTTACAAAAGTTCTTCATCCTGCCATTCAGTGTACCAATGTATCGAGAACAAACAAATTAATAAAAAGTTTCAAACAGTTTCCATCAAGCTCTCACTGTTGCCACACTTATCCAAATTCCAAGGTTGTAATCTCAATAATTAGCATTCATGCTATTGCTAATTAACAAAGACTACGCTAGACTGCCATTCAGGCATGCATGGAAGCTTTGAAATGTAATTATAAAATTAGTGATAGCGATACTATACTAATCCTAATAATCATGGAAATGCTTCACACTGAGTTGATAATGAAAATGTCAGGCATTTGTGGCCACAGATACCAACACCAGCCAAAGCATGTGTCTCACCTGCATAACTAAAGGGATCTGAAGACATCTAAGCACTCAGTCATTTTTTTCTTTGGTAACACTTTACTTAAAACTGTCGTCCATAATGCACTATAGATACCGTTATAATGCATTATGAAGGTATCTATGATGTGTAATAGATGACAGCTTTAAGTGAAGTGGTACCAATATCTCTTCCTCAGACATTTCAATTTAACAAACTTAATTCTTTTAAGCTAATATTTTACAAAACGAGCATCTTCTCATTCATCTCCCAGCCTTCTGCATAGTTCGTACATATTCGGCAAGGCAGGTTGTACCTCTAAGTAATGCTCATATGCCCATAATTCCTGTTTGCTGGCACAAAATGTCAAAACTCTGTACACAAGTACAGAGGAAAGTAAAAATCCCTGGATGTTGGTTTTGCTCCACCCCAAATTTCAAGGATGTGTCAGTTGCATCCCTTGATTCATTGTGTCCGAAGTTCATTCTTGGAAGGCAAGTTAACAAGAACAGCATCGAGAGGGAAACCAGCTAGCTAGTCCTGTGGAGAATAGCAGATCAGCTAGGGATGGGTTGTCCTATTATGGATGAGAGAGCGAGAATCGTTAAGGAACCTCGGAAATACTTGGAATCCTTAAGCGGGGATGGTCAGTGAACTCCTGTGGGATTTTGGCAATGGGGTGAAAATTGCACAAAAAATGCAGTAGAAAACAGATGAAGAGCAGTAATTCGTTCTCTGGGATGTGGTGCCATTTTGCAAATCATTTACTTTCTGCCTTTAGGGTTTGTATTAGCAATGGGCTTGATGCAGTTTAGCCCATTTCATTCCTCCTGGGAAAAAGCCATCTGACAGATAAGAGCCTTGAAAGACCACCTGGGTCTGACTCACCGGAGCTCGGTGACGGCCTGACCCCCCCTTGCCCACGCTGACACTCGTGTGCTCGTCGAGGGGGGAGGGGGCACAGGGTTACCTACTGCTTATTGCTTCTGATTTGAATGCCGCTCTTCACAGAGAATTTCCATCACGGTGTATCTCGCTTGCCCTTGCTCTTTCTCACATAGACACACACACACACACACACACACACACACACACACACGCACGAACCGTCATTGTAATGTTTCCAGTAAGGTGCCCATAAATAAAAATGGCAAAAATTCTTTGTAGATAATAAAAAAAAAATCAATTCACAAAACCAAATGATAGTCAATATTTATTAATCCATTCATCCGTCTTCCGACTCCTTATCCTAATCAATAAGATGAGGGCCTGGAGCTTAACCCAGGTAGCATGAGCTACGAGGCAGGGGGACACCCTGGATGGGATGCCAGTCCACAGCAGGACATACGGAAGGGGGACATTTCGGTATTTCACTAATAAACTAAGGGAAAGCAGCTTTGCACATCACGATTGATATGTTGAACTAATGAGACAAGAAAGGAGCACAAATAAATAACATCTGTCACCTTGAGTCTTTCTCATGCTTCTGCAGCTGTTCCTGAAAATTTGCTCACCAGATGCTGTTCATGAGACACTGATCATGAGATGTGTTCATGAGAGGCTGTTAATGAGGATTTGTTCATGAAAGGCTTTCTGTCAGAGGCTGTTAATGAGAGGCTGCTCATGTGAGGCTGTTCATGAGAGGCTGCTCATGAGAGGCTGTTCTTAAGACACCGTTCTGGGGAGGGTGTTCAACAGAGGCTGTTCATGATTCGGTGTGTGAATGAGTAGGCCACAGTTATTTTGTCTGTTACAAATGGGGGCTTAGTTGGACATTTGCATGCAGCTGTGAGTTGAGTAATTTTCCTAGCAGATTAACCGGTGTCTGGCTTCATTCCTGACCACATCAAACTACCACAGAGCTGCAACATTCGCACTGAGGACAGCCATGGTCAGGACCAAACAGCGGTCACACGGGCTAACAGCTAGATCCTAACTCTGATTAAACATGCTGACGTCTTCTGCACTGGACTGTCAGGTGTGAGGCACACGGTGAAAATGGAGTGCAACTATGCCGTCTGGCACTAATTTGGAATGTTTTTTTTTTGGGGGGGGGCTTGACCTCTCTGACACTAAGCAATGGTAACATCTTTTTCCACTGTGTAAATATATTTAACTCCGATCGTTAATCTTTCTTTGAGTTTAGCAAGGCAGTCGAAAGACGCTTAACTTAACTGAAAATCTTCTCTAGACAGCAGGTAGATCAGCAGGTCGATCAGAACATTAGCCAGGCTAATGCAACATTTAGAATAAGAGTTGCAATAATAATGTAGCGTCGGGCGGACCAAGACATCGCGGGAGCAGAGAAAAAGACGGACACTTGCTTGCCAGGGAGAACACGCTCTTTATTAGTAGTCCTGAAAAGGACTACAGTCGAACCAGTTATACACAGGAAACTGTAAGATACACACACGGTGGGGGATTTACGTAAGCTAATTACACATGAGGATCGGACAGGGTACACATAAGACACAGGTAAACACACACGCAACAATAAGGAAATATAAACATTAACAATAAAAACAACAATAGAAGGGCTATTTACAACTGTACGCGGGGCATGCTGGGGCATGCTGGGACATGCTGGGACATGCGCTCCACGTGCTACACTATAAACAATAGGAGAGTATTAACATCCTGGCCAAGACTCCAGATATTTTAGCCAGTGAGAAATCTACAGCTCTGCTGTTCACCAAATGTATGAAGTACTTTGAGAAGAGCCCTTCTTTGTACAGATCTGGTTCATGTAGGCAGTTATGAAGCCTTCTGTGCCAAGGATGGGAGGACATCTGGGGGAGTGCACCTCCCCATAATCCAAGGATAAGCCTTTAATTCAGTATCCTGAAGAAAAAGCAAAGACCCTAAATCCAGCACCTCTCCAGATGGTTCAAATTCATTTAGAGCAGTGTTATGTTGGGGTCCTTCCTCAAATGCAGAACTAACAGCCTTCAGGATAAAGAGCGTGGCCTTGATCATTATACCGCCGAGGAAGAGTGTGGTCTTGATCATTACACTGCCGAAGACGAGCATGGTCTTGATAATTATACTGCCAACAAAGAGCGTGGTCTTGATCATTACACTGCTGATGAAGAGCGAGGTCTTGATCATTACACTGCCGTTGAAAAGTGTGGTCTTGATCATTTCATTGCCGTCAAAGAGCGTGGTCTTGATCATTTCACTGCCATCGAAGAGCGTGGTCTTGATCATTACACTGCCAGCTGCAGGAAAAGTTTGCTCTCCACAGAATTGCTCTCCGGTTATGAAACTGTAAAACACAACATGTTTACAAGAAAATGCTTAGGCTTCAGCTCCCCTCAGATGAGGAAAAACATTTATAAAATAATTAGTGTGGAAATGCAGTCTCTCACATTTTAAGATGTTTTGTGTTTTTATTATTAATAAAATATGATTGAATGTGTAAAGATGTGATGTCACTGCTCAAACTTAGGTGATGATTAATTACCTTCGTTTATCACCCCATGGAATCTGTCTTACTATTCTGTGATATATATCAGTATCATTGCGCCGCATGTTTTAATTAGCTGCACCTGTATTCATGTTGATTAGGGAAAGCGACTTTCCATCAGATTCAGTATGGTTCCCTGAAACGTGCTGCTGAATTAATCACAATCTGGCGCGTGTCTGACCCACAAAAATTCATCACTATCAGCAGATGCATATTATTATAAAACAGGAGCATTAGTGTCTTTTCCAGCTTTGGATGAAACGTGGCTTGAACCCTGAGGGGGAAAAAACACGGCAGTGAAATGTCTGTTTTTGTTTTGTTTTTCTCCCTGAGTGAAACATGCCCTCATGCTTAAATGGGACGCTCTCATTACAGACTATTTGCTCTCCTAAACCTTCTTAATATGGGGGGATGAGAGCAATGCAAGGTCCCATCCTTCACATGATATGTTCACTCGCGTCGAGTACATTGTGTTTTTGTTCCCACTATCCATGTGCTAAAGCTGCTTGTTTACATGTAGATGAAGAAGATTACTGATTGATAATTTATTTGTTTCTCTGGGAGGTGTTCCATGAACAGGATTAGTCAGCTGGTTGGATTAACTTAAGATAAAAATCATGATTGTCCAACAAGAGTTTAGATAAGCAGCATTCCTATTGGACAAATATGACTTCTAGCCAGTGTTGGGGAAGATACTCGTAAAAGTAATCCATTGAGGACAGAGGTGGAAAGTTCAGGTCCAGAAAGTACAAATCCAGACCAAGGTTTTGTTTCAACCAACCAGTTGAGCATAAAGAGTCACAGTCACAGAGTACTGTACTGGTTGGTTGAAACAAAACCTTGGTCTGGATCTGTACTTTCTGGACCTGAACTTTCCACCTCTGTCTGTAATGGATTGCTTTTGTGAGTAACCTCCCTAACACTGCTTCTAGCTTAAGTTAACCCAGCAAACTGAGAGATCCTGCTTCATGTCTTCAATATGACCCTTAAAGCCTTAGGAAATCGATGCATCATCTTGAAATTAAAGTTGAAATTAAAAAGGTTAAGAAGAAGCACCCTGGCTGCAGAAGGTCAGGCAGCTCCACTTGTCCCCATGGAGACACTATGTGGGGGGGGGGCTTTTAAAATGAGTTTTCCCTTTGCTTGACTGTCACTCTCCATTAGCACTTAGCTGTTACTTTGAGGGAATGGGGGGTGCAGGCAGGACGTAGCACAGCTGTCACACTCTGGCCTTTTTATTTGAGTTTATGGCCAGCGGGGGTTGCTGTGGGGTGGGGGGTTAGTTCTGCTCTAGCGTTTTTCATTTGTGGAGTGTGACCTGTTGGCACACAAAGACCTTTATCTACATGTCATCTTCCACATTGTCTGTACTGTAGCCCGTCGGCTGCATAGCCCAAATGCTTCCTGGCTGCATAGCCCAAATGCTTCCTGGCTGCATAGCCCAAATGCTTCAAGCTGGATTTCCATTGACAGAGGACAGTATTTGAGGACCCACACATGCTGTGATATTTGCATAGCAGCCACATGTTCAGAGGTGATAAATATCCTATTTTTGGCCTTAAATGGTATGTTGCAGTTTCTTCAGAAGTAGGACCATCTTTCGTTGCAGGTTTGATGTACTGACTGTAGTCAGGATGACTGTTGGGCCCACCTTTTCTCTTGCTTCACCTTCATTGTTCTTCCTTTCCGCAGCATTTTTTCGCTGGTTTTAGGCCGGCAAGGTAAATTGTTGGAATTTCTATGTTGTGTTTGCATATCATCCATTCAGACTCTCACCCAATGTGCATGCTAAGCAGAATCTAACCAAATCTGTGAGACTTCACATCTGATGGAGCCCATTTGGGCCATCAAGTAAAATACAGACTAAAGAATACTGTCAGGGCTACCAATCTGCCCACAAAGCCACAAACCTTATACATCAGTGTTTCAGCTATGAACCTGTGTGTTCAATTATATGAGGTTTCTTTTTGTGGTGAAGAACTATTTGGGTGTCAGGTTAAAGCGCAGGCCAAACATACAGCATTGATTTGGATTTTAAAATATAAAGACATTTGTTAATGAGCTTGACATGATACAGATTATATAGTTTCCCTTGTGGCATAATTGAGAACAGCTTGCAGGGAAGACATAAGGTCCTTCTGTTGGTAGTGACTGGGTGTTCTGGGTTTGCTCTTCGTAAAAATCTGTTTGTTTTTTGTGTAGAAAAAAAATAACATCTGCTAATGGTAATCACAAGAGCATCCAACGGGCACAGACAAGCCAGCTGACAAGAAGGGAGTCATTCCACAGAACGGGGGTGTCCTTTAAGACCAAGGTCCTGAGCCAGTCGCGATGCCAGGAACCTTTTTAGTTATGGCCCTGCCAAGCTCTCTGGCTTTTAGAGGGAGCAGTATAATGTACCTGGGGGTGCAGCGGGACCCCAGACTCCAGCAGGAGTGCCAGGTTTGGATCCAGGTTGTCATTCCAGTGCTTGTCCCTTCCTGACAGCTTTCCAAGGCTGTCCACCTAGTCAGCCGACTGTCCCTGAACTACACACAGATTGGTGTGGCAGATGGAGAACTGAGAGGTGCGGGGGTGTATGTGTATATAAATATATAAAGTTATAAAGTACTTAATAACCAAACCTGCACTTAGTTTAATGTTGAGAAATTTGATTGTGGATAGCAGACAGGGCAGATTTTTCATTTTAGAGGACATCAACCTACACACTTTTCAGCCTATATTCAGAAAAAGTATATTTGTTTTCTGAGTGTTTCTTTGAAGAGTATAAATGCTCTGGGCTTTTGTGAACTCTTTTATCGCAATGGCAACCATGTTGGGCGATTTTTGAAACATCTTGGGAGTATCTCAGACAAGCTGGTAACCAGAACCTTCCGTTTATTGTACATTTCAGGCCTGGAACAGCACTCTCCTTCTCATGGAAAATGCCTCCTCTTTCTAAACTCTTTCTAAAGAGTTTTGCACTAAAGTGAAGTTCTCTCAAAGTGGCCACTGTACTCTATTCCTTCCTTGTTCTCTCTTCCAGTTTGTAAAGCAACCTGATCTGCTGAAGTCCTGGACACGCCACGTCAAAATGATGGTTTTGACAACATTTCAAAGAATATTTAAAGCATTAAGAGCTTCTTTATGTCAATCCTTTCCATCTGTTTCAAAGACCCTCAGGGAATACTGTCCCAAGATTCCAGCTCCTGGTTTTTGGGGTGCAAATAAACAAAACATGGGCACAACTTAATTAATCTGAGAGCTCGAAATAGAGATGTTGGTTCTGTGTGAGCCATTGCAGTGCCTCATTGTAAACCAGCCAATCAGAGCGGAGCTCATCAACATGTGAGCCCACCAAAAAAAGGAAAGTGAAACAGCCTTTCATTCTAGGGCCATATAATATGGCTGTAAATGGGCTTGTATAACCATTTCTGGACATTTTTCAACCAAACCAAGTTCACATGCTGACAACAGAATGCAATTTAAAATACTGAAAGAAATGTGTTAAATGGCACATTTAAAGTATACTGTGTACACAAGGATATTGTGCACACAAAATTAAAAAGGAAAACTGTTCATGGGTATTCCAGGGCATGGTACTGTTGGTCTTATCAACATTGAATATACATGAGTCTTAAAATAGAACATTTTCAAAATGTAAATCCATGCTAATTGTACTTGCATTGCTTACAGGTTTCGTGTACACAGCTATGTCGCAGTCCTGTACACTGTTGCACATATCCAATAGCAAGACGCCAGGTTTTATTCCTGTACTTCGTTTACTGAAGACTGAAGTTAGTGAAGTACTTTATATTCAAATCGAAATGTCATCCATGCATAATCACCCATGCATTAAGCCCTGAGTCCCAGAAAAGATATTACCGGGGTTAAATAGGGCCAATATCATTTTGTAAGTGACGCTGCCCAGATCTTTTTTGTCCTCAGCCCTGGATGGCTGGACGTCATACTTGTATCAAGGCTCAGATCTGAACACAGGTCAGTCATGTTGCTCTCTTCCAGCAACCATCCTCTCCAGCCCTTAAGGTGTTTCACTTTTTCTTAGTGTCTGTTTGTGTCACACGCCGATGGAATTATAATCAACATATGGAACTGAATTAATTAGATCAGATAGCTGCATAGTGTCGCAATGCACATTATTTCTGTAATTTAATCATTATAACACTTTAAAATCTTGGGGTTTGAGCGTTTGCTTAATGGTTTACATTAGTCCTATTCATTTCTGAAGCGGGATAATAAGCCCTACACAAGGATTTCATATCCAATAAGAATGTGATTTAAAGCTGTTCTGCATTCTTAAAAAAAATCGTGATCAAAGTCGAATGCTTCAGAAACTGATCGAAAACTTTGTCAACTATGGTACCTGTGAGGTCCTGAAAAATTATATTTTTGTATCTTGTGCGAACAAAAAAATCAGCCAGGCTTTAAAGCAATGGTCACCAGCCCTGCCCCTGAAGATAAACTTTTATTATTTCCATTATGCAAAAAATGGCCACTTAATGTTGTGCACTGTCCCATAATGAACTGCTTTAAGCACAATTAGCCTACACCTAATGTATATACACAATGATAATTCTACAGAAAATAATATCTTAACTAATCCGCAAAGTCCCAAAAATGGTATTTTTTTAATCCTTTTTATCCTCAGGAAGAATTAAATTAACACTAATGCATGCTCAGATGCAATCAGGTTAGTCTTCATTTGCTATAAAATCCTTCTTCTGGCAGCACAATGTAAACAACAGGAAGCTCCTTACAAACTAGCTAGTTTATTGAAGAGTATTTATGTAATACTTCCAAAAGCAAATAAATGATATCCATTTATAATGCACAAAAAACTGGCGCAAGAACATCACTTACAGCTGAATAATCTCAATATGACACCATAACCTATGACAATCAGCCCTTAACAGACAGTAATAATTTATTTTCACAACTCAGCATTTATGCCACAATGTTTTTTTTTGTCTTCTTAAGTGTCAGGATTTTCACCATACAGTCCACAACTGACCAACACCTTGAGCAGTTTGAGCAAAACGAAAAGCAAACACTGAGGTGTTGAAAGAGCCACTGGACAACAGTTAGACGGAACTGCCGCTTGCCACTAAACACATCTAACATCACAAATTTTAAATACAGTTTACAGTGCAAGTATACCAAGAAAAATGTCATGATCAATGTTGATATTGACTAAACAAAACAATATAAAACTAATGTTGTATAATACTACCAAATTTTTGAGGATATGTATGAAATCAACTATTAAACAGATCAACTATGCAATTAATAAATCAAAACGATTATTTGCTGAACGAGCTTTGTTTTTAAATTATAGTAGTAGAATAGTTTATTGTGTAATCATATGAAGGATCTTTTTTTTTAATTTAAAGCTTAAAATACCGTCCGAAAGTGAGTATGGTCGTAGTCAGGTCTGCTTTCCTAAACATGGATGCCGTTGTCAGGTGATGCGGTTTTGCGTGAAAATACTATTGTTTGTTTTCATGTGTGTACAGGACACATTGAACCTGGGTTTGTAAATCACTATGGCAAGAAGAATCACAGAGCATCAGTTTACAAAATAAGTATGAAAGGACACCCAAATACCCCAGATAGCGCTGCTAGAGATTTTGGGCCCCAAGAAAGCATAACATATTGGGCTCCCGACCCAAACCGGTCCAATTTTGTTCCAAATTTTTTAGGGCCCCTGTCACTCTGGTTGGAGGGAGTGCTGTCACTATATGTTCCCATTTATGTGATGCGCTGTAATTACTGAATTATTGAACTGGTGAATTTATCAATGTTTCTTAATTGGCCTGCTGTCCTGGTGTGTTGATAAATGACACACATTCAAAAACAAAGTTATTGAATTACAGCATGATGCTGCCAATCTGTCAGATTCATGATGATCAGTAAGTCTCTCTGAAAATGTGGACACTTCTGATCACAATGTAATGCTCCATTCTGAGCACTGTGATCTCTAAGTGACCAGTTTGACGGCTGCTCTTGTCAGACCTTGTTAAAACAATGTGGCCCTTGTTTCAGTCTGAGCACAGACACTGCGTGAGGGTAATTGCATTTCCTCTCACACTGACCCACTGACATCTTAGCGTGAGCCTGTGAGGAAGTGAACCTTCCACATGTTAGCACAGTGAGTGACTGCTGAGTAAGAGTGGAACCAGAATGTTGTGAGTTCAAGTCCCAGTAATGAAACTTCTGACTTGGTCTTGGTAGCTACAGCAGCTGTCCCACTTTGATAAAAGCAATACAGGAGTAGATTAATAAGTGTAGAAATCTGTCTACAAACTTCTGGAGTATGAAATGCATAAAAACCATAAGTGGAGTTTGATCTTTGCACTGTACAGACCCATTTGCAAAAAAAATGTATCTTGCTTACCCTTTGTGTTAATGCACATAGGAGCCATTATTTTGTCTATGGATACCAACAAACCACTTATGCAAAGGTGCAAACAGCCAGCATAGAACAGAAGGCAAATTCCTCCCAGATTCCACCCATGATAAAAATGTAGGAGAAGAACACATGGCTGACTTTTCCTTTGCTGCCTGCTAATACCAGCTTCAGGTTACCGTCAAAGCATGTGGGACGGCCTCATTCCAGCTGGTAGGGTTACCTTCACGATCGCCACCTTCCACCTGCAGCCAAAGTGAGTTGTAGTAACTGACTCTTTATAGGTGGTTGTTCTCACACAGTGGATATCAAGCTTATTCTTACTGCTTTTGTGATGTTTCTGTCTGAAGCGGCACCAAGTTCCACAATGACGCTCCCCACTCAGTAGCCACCACATACTGGCAGTAAAGAACAGGGCGCACGCAGCAGCAAGGAGCCCCCTGTTGGAGGCAGGGTGTACATGCCAAAGGAGAATAGTCTACACTGTACCACCCTGTCCCAACCAGTAGGTGTCACCACAGTGTCCATGTTGGTCCTCAGAATAATAATCCAGAATACAATTACAACTAGCATCATACCCAATTAAATAAAATTTCAAGGCAGCAGTACCATTAACAAGTACTACAACATTTTCAAATTGAAACCAAAGATTAATGGAAAAAATATACTTTTTATGTCCCAGACAGCCCAGTACAAAGAGCAGGAGTACAGTCCAGAAGGAGTGTTAGCCCATTGCAGCCACACACACACACACACACACACACACACTCAGGATTACAAGCTAAGGGGAAGATTAGAGACACCAGTTAGCCTGACTGCATGTCTTTGGACTGTGGGAGGAAACTGAAGCTACTGAAGAAAACCCATCCAACGCAAGGAAAACGTGAAAACGTGCAACGTGCAAGGAGTGGAGGTGGGGTTCAAACCCACAACCCTACACTGTCAGAGAAAAGAGTACCAATTTGTACCTTTGTTTGTTACTGGGGCTGCACCCCCAATGGTAAATGTACCATTTAATACACAGAAATGGAACATTTTTGTATCATTGATGGTACGTTAATGTTGTTTGTACCTTGGGGATACAAATTTCTGTACTATGAATTAGACTAAAGGGTACATTTACTCACAGCTAAGGGTACAATTGGCAAAACCTCGAGGGTACAGCCCCAGTGGCAAGCAAAGGTACAAATCGGTACTCTGTTTCTAACATGTAGAGGTGGGAGAATCCCTTTTAAGGTATGTCTAAAAGAAATACATAGCCAATCAAAGTGCATCATGCGGTCACATTGTAACAGTGACAATGGTCAACAGACAGTCAACGGTGCATCAGCGCACACGTGAGCATGCTGGTCAGGCCTTGTCAGACACGACCTCGGCAGCTCAGAAACCACAGCCCGGATCCCTGCTGGGAAGGAAGCTGCTGTTGGCTGCCATGTCTTCCATGTCAGTGGTAAGGCGATGGGGGCTGTCGTCGTTGGAGATCTCCTTGACGACACTGTAGGTGAGAGCCATGCTGCAGGCGGTGGGCCTCTCCGAGCGATGGCCGGCGGCCACGGCGTCTCCCGCGCAGCCGCACAGCCGGCGGAAGGCCGATCGGAACTTCTGCGACATGGCGTTGTAGATCACCGGGTTGATGGCGCTGTTCAGGTAGATGCAGCTTCGACAAAAGAGTAGGAACCAGGTATCCAGGTAGGCATGTTTCAGCAGGGAATTTACCACCACCAGTGTGCGGTAGGGCATCCAGAGCAGGGCGAAGACGCCCACCACCACCGCCAGCATCTTCGTCACCTGGAACACACAATGACCTTCAAGCTAATTCTACACTTAATATGATATTTATATATCAAAGCAAGGTTTATTTGACCGATATGCATCATTTATTGTGAATTTCTGCCACTTAATGTGTTGCTACCAGAAAATAAAATAAATGAAACAAAATTATGAGCTGTGGTACAAGCCAGTTCTGTGCAAAAATTCTTTTGGCTCTCATAATTTGTATGAATCCAGAAATATGACCGTTGTGCGCCAGTTTGAACGATCATGACGATTTAAAAGTGCATTTGATAATCACATCCGCTAAGCAAACAAATGCAATCAATTTTAGCGTTTACCTCCAACGGGAGCACTGTTATCGGAGAGAATTTTTTCCTGCCAAGTAGTGTAGCTGCCATAAAACGAATCGATTTTTAATTATTGTCATTAAACACCAACAACAAACACAATTTAACTGACAAGCTGGGAATTAAAGCTGCGGCGCATCGAAGCGTTTCCTATTACAGGGCGAACAATAATTATAAGAAAACACAATATTATAAATGGGCGAAATTAAATGGGCGACGAGACGGTGAATATTTATGTGTTGAGACTCCGGTTCAATTAGACCTGTGTAAATCACATCGTTTAAAGGTGGCGTTAATGCTTTGGGGAGCGTTGGTTATCATGATGAAGACACTTCCCGCGTTGTGCTACACGCTGAATCACGCTGAGTTTTATACATTCCTTCAGCTCCTCGCAGATACTCATTCAAAGGAATGATCTTGTAAGAGGTATTTGCTCAGGTACCCTACAGCACTCACAGTTCAATCAATGGAAGTCGCTATTAATTGATACACATATTATAAAAATTATGAATAATTATTAAAGCTTACATTTTGGAATGTATAAAGTGGCTTTTTTGCTGGTCAGATATATTTAATGCGACTTTGGTCAACAAACAATCCATATACCCAGCCTACAATTGCAGATGTTCCAGTTATTTTTTCTGGGAATAGACCTATTTCGATAACCATATTTTCCTCGGCGTTCGCATGAGAGTTTTGTCATATATACCTGCATTGCAAAAGCTACCTATATGGAACATGATTCTGTTTAATTCATCAAGCCAACACATTAAACAAATATTGTTTATTAAAAACATCACTTTACCTGCCTACGGGAGGCCGCCGTATTGCTACCGGAACAGTTTGAGTTTTTCAAAGTGATCTTGTTTCTCTTGGATGACTCTCTATTCCACTTTTTGACATTTTCCTTGGGATCCGAAGGGAGTGGGTTTAGGAAAAGTATCCTTGCAATCAGCCCGTACAAAATAGTGGCCAAAATCAAAGGAAAGACGTAAAAGACCGCATAATCGGCAAAATATATGGGCAAGTACAGGTTCCGCGGGATTTTGTACTCGCATTTAACTATGGTGACACTTCCATTAAAGTATTCTTTAGTGTCGGCCAGATAAAACCACATGACGCAGTAAAGAGAAGTAAGAGCCCAGACGACCACAGTGATCCTTTTGGCCCGTGAGAGAGTGCACAGAAACTGGGCTTTCATCGGGTGACAGATGGCAATGTACCTCTCGATCGTGAAGGCGGTGATGGAACAGGAGGAAGCGTTGATTCCCAGGTACTGGAAATAGGTAATGCAGAGACAGCCAAGGTAGCCATACATCCAGTGCCCCCCGTACAGGTTTTCAGTGATATTGGGCAGTCCGGCGGTCGTCAGCACCATAAGGTCAGCCACGGCCAGGCTCACCAGGTAGCAGTTAGTGGGAGTCCGCATGTGTTTGGTAGTGAGGACCACCAAGATCACCATGATGTTGCCTATGATGCCAACAGCACAGATCAGGGCTACCAAGAGGACGCTTACCACTTTGAATTCGGTGCTGTTCTCGGTCCAGGTCATGAATGTCTGATTGCCTTCGGCTGCGGTGATGTTCTGCATTTCTTTCTCACGCGGTGCTTTCAGAAAAATTTCAATGAAAAATAACGTTCCATTTTCCCACGTCGTTTCTTCTTTAAAAAACATATAATTTCCAGGAAGCATTTCAAATAGAAACAAAAGTTAAACATACGTTCGTCATTCTGAGCACCCTTGGTCCTGGTTTCGCTGTGTTCAATAATAGTAATAAAAAAAACTTCACTAAAATACTTAATACAATATATAAATCCAAGTTTAAACAGAAACCATATATGATCCGCTTTTAAAAGTAAGAATTTTACTTACGTCACGTTTGACACCTTAAAAATCAACAGTGCACATCATATAAATATCCCCAACTAAAAGTGGAGTGAGGCGGCGGATAAAGTTCGCGCAGCCGGACTCGGTGCTGCAGCAGCGCTGAATGCGCAGAGACGCTGCCAGTGGAGCTCCTCGGGGTCCCTCCTGAGCAGCTGTTTGTTGCGATGGGTTGCAACCAGCGCGCAGAGGCGTGGGACATGCATCAGTAAGGATCACCTACGTCCCGAGAGAAATCACATCACGCAAAATCCCCATACATACACAGCACAGACCTTCGACCGACAGTTTAACACTACTACTAATTAAGCTACTGCAAAGTAATTTTGCGTAAAAGAAACAGATTTTACTGCTGATATACTAAAACAGTTTCCCTTAACAAATAAAAACGAGCAATTTTGCATGCATGTGTTTTGAACATTGTGTAGCGGTTACATATTTACATATAGTTACATTCATGGAAATCGATCGTTTGCCGTGAAGCTGTAATCACATTAGCACTTAGTGTACTATTTTTCCAAGTATATAAAGTGGAAAACGTGCCTGATACACAGCATGTTATTCGTTTAAATTTACATTGTTTTATTTAAATGGTGGTGGATTTTTTGCCCATTTACACGACTGGATATACTATTGGTGCCTCAAGTGCACAGAAGCAAAAACACCAAACACTGATCAGAAAGGGCTGAAGTTTATCCTGCGTCATGCACAACCACCACAGCACCTGCGAACCTACGTGGTATGAAACGTTTTCACAGACAGGACAGTGACAGGTCAAGATTAACGGTGTGTGAGCCATTACACATACACAAAGCCAAGGGGAGGAACATCTCAGCTGGATTCTGATATTCTTCATTCCCAGATGCTGAAAATAGCACGCCTGCTTAATGCATGGCAGATTCAACAGACAGTACAAATATCCCAACTGCTAGATGTGTATGCTACGAGAATGATTGAATACAAATCTGTTTCATTATACTGGAAGTCAAAAAATGCAGGCTGTTGCGGGTTTAGCCCCAGAAAATACTAATATTGACATAATAGGAGGGCAGGATCTGAAATGGATCCTCATTACCAACTTATCGCCCTTAGAAACTGACCAAAGTGTTTATGCCGCGTTTATGCTTTCGAATGAAATGTTTCAGAAACACGTATCGCATGATACAGCTTCGTATCTTCAAGAGCACAATACAAAACATTTAAACGCCCTTTTCGCTGCTGATAATGTTTTGAAGTGTTTATGCTTGTATGGAAAAACAAGAGTAATGTTATTTAACTCTGCCGAGGCTTTGTTTAGGTGTCCCTGGTGGTTACATAAAATGTTTCTAGCAGATAACAGCCGTTGGTACTTGTTAAAGTATTATAAGTGTACTGTTTATCAAAGGATAGTTTGACATGATTACGCTAAAAATAAGCTAGGTTCTCAAATACTTTCATTTGCAAGGACAATGGTAGGATAACAAATAAAAGGTGGTCCATTTCAAAAAAGGTTAATTAATTCCAAAATGATTTAAGACTAATTTACATACACAGAATATACACACTACTTATTCTAATGTGGAAAACCAATGGAACTGACTTAGGTGGCAATATAAAAGATACAAATACCAGACACAGAAGGGAAAAGGCTTCCTGGATCATATGGTGACAATGAGGTTACAAGAAGAGCCGTGAACTGGAGATTAGCGGGAGGGTCAAGTAAAGTCACCAAACTGAGCTGGAAACGCCATAAAAAGGCAAGTGTTTGTATGGGAGGAGACAGCAAGTGCTTAGGGACACACTGTCAGAAAAAAGAGAACCAATTTATAATTTTGACTTGTCTCTGGGGCTGTACCCTTACCTTTAGGTAAATATACAGAAATGGACTCTGGGGAACATTTTTGTACCATTGGCGGTATATTAGTGTTGTTGGTACCTTGGGATGTTCCTCCAAGTCCATGTCTGTACCGTAAATTAGACTAAGAGGTACATTTAACTACAGCTATGGGGTACAACTGGTAGTTCATTAAAACTTTCAAAGAACACCAGACAAGACCCCTTCTGCTGCATGATCATGGTGCATCAGTGTGCATGTTGCCCCTTCAGCATTCCCTGGCACCACCTCTGTCATTCCACACTACAGCACAGAGATCTGGGTCCCCTGCCCCTCCACCCACCCCAGGCAGCCTCCCTGGGGGTCTCAGTGCGACGCCTTAGGGTGTCACCACTGCCAGACCTTTCTGGGGGTCTGTCTCATTAATGCTGCAGGGGAGCTGGGGACTTGCTTTGTCATCATGACAGTGTAGGGCTGAACCGCAATCCCCCCCAGTTCTGCTGTCATTACAGCTGACATCAGCACAGTGTCATAAGGGGGAAAAAACTGTCTAACTCTGATATGTGATATGTTCCCATAACCTTTTAACTGACCAGACGTATCTATCTGAATGAAAATGCACTACATCTGTTGTTTGCATCAGCTCATTAGATGTGGTCTTTGCATTTGGCTCCTGCCAGCGGCACTGTTCATGAGAATCGTGCTCCAGCAATGAAGAGCAATGACCACCACTATAGTCTGCCTTTAACAAATAAGGGGTGTCCATCAGGATGGTCACAGCGGGGTCGGATAAACGTACCTCGCTGCAACGTGTCGAAACAACTAGGAGATTTACATGAAACGTGGGGATTACGGCACAAGGCTAGGCCCCCTTTATTTAGGGATCGTATTAAGATGACGTCATTGTCCAAGGTACGCATAAATGAAAACGAGGCGGCGGCCCGGGGTGCAGCAGCAAGAAAACCCCGAATCTAAGTTTCTTTTGTTTACCTTCGGATCGTATAAATCAAGGCAAAGAGACCGAAGACCTGCCGGAAAACTTGGTTAAGAGCCATCGATCAAAAGAACTTGAACGACGATACTGTCAAGAAGTGGCACAGACTTTTAAATACAGCCTATATCGCCATCCTTGGCATTATTCCAAGGAAAGAAGCTGCTTTGGTGACCGGCGCAAATTGCCTATTAGTATATGCAGTAAAATAGGCATATATTGCTGACTGAATGTCAGTATAGGACGATTAGCAAACAGCAGTGCTGTGCTCTAGAACTTGTAAATGAACTCGCTAGCCTCCTAAGGCTAGTGGCATTCTAAATTAAGTTAATTTCAACGTACATGCTCAGGCATGCAGTGGCATCTTGTGGTGTCATATATGGAAGCCTTCATTGGCGATAAATCAGGCTAGTTTCGTTTCTAAGGACAAAGTTAATTTCTATCATCTAAACGTGGGAGTTTTTAACGCCACTGAGTTTGTGTAAAAGGGAGAACCGACTGCATGGTGAACTGGACGTTGCATATATCATCTGCGTCGCAGTCGCTGCATGGTCCCCGTTGTATTTTTTTGAGTGTATATCTAAATAACGGTTTCTTTGAGTTTATGTTCGGCACCCCACTGTAAGACAAAGCTGGCAATTCACGCATTATGATCATTTAATAAAGCGTTACTGCGCCTCATTGCGCCTGCATTTACACTTTATGGTTAACTGTGTGATAGAATGATACTTAGAAATGCCTGTCCCATTTGCCTTAACAAAATGCAGCTTTTCATAGTCCTGAGCACTCGCTATACATTTAGTTTATATGAAACTTTCTTTAATATTGAAAAGAAATACAGGACTTAATGCATCTGTGCGACGGACGTCGCCAACATTCCCCGGTAGAATGGCCGCTACGCACAAATCGTGACGTAATACGTATGTATCTTAATGCAACCCATTTGATAATGCATTAACTGCAACAGAATAGTAGGTAAATAATAAGTATATATAGTAAATGATAAGATTCAGCCAGGGCCGTAATACCACCGGGGTCCCGTAAAACCACAGAGTGAATGCTAATCTTAATTTCACTTCGTTTTATTGAAAACATCCCCACAGTTTAAGGAGCTAAAATGTTCAGCCCCACGCTGGATGAGATTATCGACTCTGCCTCCCCCTCACTGCGGATTTAATTACTCCATCGCCACCTAACTGCCTAATTTTTTAAAAGTATAATTTAAGCGCAGCATTACCGTGTCGGCAGGGCCGTTAGAATATGGCCTAAACCAGCGGCAGGAATGAGGCTCCCCGAGGAAGCCGCCACAGCCGGAAGGTGGCCCTGTCTGCTGTTAAAACTTTGAAAGTTTTAATGCGTTAATTTCCTCCAGCTACGACTAAAGAGGTTCTCTGAGCCGCTTTCATTGTCTATCGCATGTTATCGTTTTTCTAGGGGTGCTTTCGCCTCTGGGCTCCGCTGCGGCGTTCGTGAAGCCCGGAGTTCCCGAGCGTCAGCCCCAAACACGGGGCCCGGTCATTCATAAAGAATCAGAGAACGAATCGTTAAAAAATAAATTAGATAACCAACCATATTTAACCCCATATATCATTTCAATTGCGATATCTGTATTTTAGCAAGATTCGAAAGTCGAATTCAATTATTTAAATCAAATAACCCACAAAAACCCAAGCTGCCTTTGACGTTAAGCATATTATTATTAGTTCCGTCATAGGTTTCCTGTTGTATAGGATGCCGATCCCCAAGAACAGAATTACTGCCCTCTTCTGGATGTGGAGGCTATTGCACGGGTTATTTCATACCATTCCACGACATTATTAATAACGAATGAATTTCTATGTGTTTTAATCTTAAAGTTGAATATAGTTTAATATATTAATTATATCTACAGACCTTGACAAATACAAGCATTGGATCCATAGAAGTGCTGCGTAACCCCCCATCGGGTGTTCTGGTGCCCTAGGCCACATTCTGCTGAGTATCCCACCCCCCAAAGACCAGCAATTAACACATTTTGTCAAATCATTTACATTAAAATCTTTTCAGTAGCACTGACTGCTAACTAGCTAACACGCGTCTGTTTCACGAGAAAAGTGTAAACGAAAAATTAAAACTACTGTAAAAAACGGTAACATCATGAAAATGCAACCAGAAGTATTTCTCTTGATTTTTCACTCAGTCTTTTGCAGCCCCTTATCAAATGGCACCCTAGGCGATCGCCTATGTCACCTGTTGGTGGTGCGCTGTGTGGGAAGGAAATACGTGGCCCTGTTTACAGCATATTATTAGACTTGAGAACATGGTTGGCTCATCCAGGAGGGGGCAGTGTAGAGGCCGCTAAATCCTTGGTAATATCTTTGTCTCATAACTGGAGTTATGATAAGGCTGTTAAACTGTTCCAATGGTCGTTCAAATCTGATATAATAGCATTTTTCATGACATGTTACTGCTTGGGTGTTGCCGCCATTAAATCTGAGGGGGAAGTGTTCCCCTCACATTTCATAATTATTCGTTTGGACCCCCCCACAATTAACATAAAATATTAGTTCACCCAGTGCTGTTTCTATTGCTTTGCGAAAGAATCCATTCCACTTGACCGATATGAGAATACACATACCACTGAAAGACCACTCTGGGTTTTGCACGAAAAGGCATCTAATTCATTAAAAAATTTCTGGGGGAGGGTCCCCAGACCCCCCGCCAGTGTGTCCCCCCCACATTCAAAATGCTTCTGATGCTCCTGTGTTACTGAGCTGATGTTAACATGCAACATCTTCTAGTGAACCTGGAAGTGGCATAGAGGCATCTTCAGCACTCAGAATGTGAACCCTCCCGAAAGACGCATCTCACACCCTTCCACGTGCACTCTCGCTACTCAGGGACAGAACGTCATGTTGCCACGGAAACTAGTGTCACTAGCATCTATACCAGAGTCTACCTGTAGTCATTTGCATTTCATTTGTCAGTTTTGTGCTGATATCTTCTGCATGTGGCAGTCTAACCCAGACCATTTTAAGTACAATGAGCGATATGAGAGTCTTCTGCAGCTGTAATGCATTGGCAGCCTGTTTATGGGATGTCCTGATTAATGAAACGTTGTAGAATGATGAATCTCTCAGGCCCCCCCCCAGCCCCACTCCAACTGAGCTTGACCTTCTGACCCATCTGGAGACCTGAAGCTCATACATTGCCTGCTCACTGTGCCCCCCCTCGCTAAAGCCAGATGGGCTCTTCTTTGTTTGTACCCCCTCCCCCATCTCTGGTAAACCCCTTACTCCTAGTTAACTGTTTCATTTCCTCTGTGTGATCGATTTATTCCTCACCCAGACTGGAGCAAACCCTACAGCTAACCAGTGTAGTCATATAGTGTTCCCACTTTGTTAAAAAAGAAATATAACATGGTATTACACCAAGCAATATGTGTCATTGTTATAATCATTGCTATAATTACGAAAAACAGAACTAATATGTCTTCAGAACTAAAATTCTGGCAGATTTTTTTGGGGTTTTGGCTACTGGAATTCTGCTATTGGTTCATATGGTATGAAGCTGGGAGCGAAGAGGATGAACTGGGCAGCAGCCACCAAATGGACACCTTACCATTTAGATTAGGATTTTTAAAAAGTACCTCATTTATAAAATGAAGCACCTGGTGAGTGACTCAGAAGCAGAATAATGGCAGGTCAGCCATTGGGAGCAGAAGGGCTGTGGAAATGGGCATGCCCCCCCCCCCCTGCAGGCCATCTTTATGCATCTTCTGTTCAGTATGTGATGCTGGAGAAAGGAGCAGCATTCTGTTTTTGGAAAGGGGATGCAGAAAAGGTTGATATCACAGGTTTTAAAAAAAGAAGATGTAGTCCTGGGTAGTGGGCGGGGGGGAGCAGGGGGGGGGGGGGGGCGGGTGCCATGTTGTAATGTGGGATGAGTCGCCATCTGAGGAATGGCTTTGGGTTCTCATACACATTCCCAACTAGCGTTCATGAAGTCTTATACTGAAGATTATTAATGTTAATGCTCGTTTTCTTAATGCTTCATCATATTTTTAATATTACCTGAATTATCTTATCTATCTATCTATCTATCTATCTATCTATCTATCTATCTATCTATCTGTCTGTCTGTCTGTCTGTCTCTCTGTCTATCCGTCCGCCTGCCCGTCCATTCCCTTTCATTCCAGTAAGCATGTAAGCTCTAGTGAGTGAATTTGCCAGATATCTGTCACTAAAAAACTTTGGATTAGGTTACATTAGTTCAAATTAGTCCAAGATTAAACAAAAAAAATAAATTTAGAGTTTGTCACATAAAACAACGTAAAACAACATTAAACTTTCTCTTGTCTTCAAGCATGCAATGTTGACCATGAAATGTAATGAAGTTCAGGTTGCCTGTGGTATGGGGGACATGAGATTTGATTACCAAAACATAAATAAACATGATAAAGCTGGCCAGTGGTCTCCAGACGAACGTGAAAACAAATAAACTGGATTGCAAAGTGTATGGGGAGGACAGGAAGACAGTGGAAATTGAACACTCTTCGTAATGTTCGCCTGAGGAGTTTTTCTCCTCTAAGACTGTTTTGCATTCAGGGGTAAGATAAGCAAAGCGGTATTTTTCCTAAAAAGTTTCTCTAAAAAAAGTTGCCCTTGGGGACTCTGAGGGCTCGGCACTGAATGAGGCTCCTGTTTCTCTTGGTGCATATCCCGGGCCTTCAGAGGACTTCCCCAAACAGCACTCCAGCTTCCCAGGATTCATCCTATGAAACACTGAGCCATGACAGATGGGCGTGGCCTGAATATGGTCATATCATATATAATGGTGGAGGAAAACCTGACATGCTCACTGATCACAGGGAGAACACTCAAACTCTCACACAGATTCAGAAAACTAAACCCTTGAGGTGGAACACATACATAAACACTATAACTATATATTTTTATTGTCCAAATGATTACCGTATGTCTTGAAATCAAAACCCAGTTTTTGAATCATTTACATGTTTCAACTAAACCTGCGGCACAACTAAATAAATACAAAAATGGGATCTGATATCAAATAGTCAATGAGTCACGTGAAATGTTCGGACTACTATGTTTTAAGATGCTCTACACACTTTAGAAAGTGATTCTCAGCCTGTTTAATACCACGACCCAATTATAACACGCCAGCTCAGTCACAGCCCTGTACAGTAATGGAGTAAAACTAAATGAAATAGTAAAACTGAACAGCTCTCTGAAATTATTATGTTATTGTTTCTGTTCTAGCATTTTTAAGGAGGATAAAAACGAGTTAACAATTTTCCAACTCTGATTGCGACCTTTTCAGAACTTGCCATGACCCAAATTTGGTTTGCAGCCCACAGGTTGAGAAACAGGGGTTTAACGCTAAAGTGAGGAATGTTTAAGACCCAGATCTGTTTTTGTATCAGCAGAGTTTCTGATTCTGTGTGAATATTCTGAGCCTTGCTTTGTGTGTTTGTACTGCAGCGATCTGGTTTCTGTCTTGGGAGGATGGAACCAAAAACCTTGAGGTCTTACTACGATTTGCCCTTTGTGCAGGGCTGGCCTCTGCCTCACACCGTGCGTCTGGCTGCTATTTCCTTCTGCTTCACAGCATCTGTGGGAATAAAAATGGAATGTGCAAAAAATCTTTGTGATGGTAGCCTGTGGAAAAAAAAGATCTTGGCAAGTGGAGTGGTTCAAAAATAAAAGAGAAAAAACACGGGCGTGGGCGGGGCTTACTGAGTGATGTACTCTTCACTGACATTCTAGATAATTCTTATTGGCTGCATTAATTAAGGTTATTCAGACCTACTAAATATTTCTAGATATTAATACATAAGACAACATCATTCATTTACTTGAAACGTATATTACAGAACATGGCAATTTCATAATACTTGCTGTCATTTTTTTTGGGGTGAAAAAAGTAAAATTCAAATACAAAAAAATACCCTGACAACCTGCCTACATTATAAAAAATAGTTTGGTTCAGAACAAACATAATGTGTACTGCCACCTATAGTATGCGATCCTAAAATAAGCCATTTTAAGGGAGATGTGTGATTTCATGCAATGTCAGCTCATTATGTTGAGTAACCAGATATTTTCACCTCAAAAGTTATGATCACTTAGTTAAAATGAATGAACTTGAAATTACATTTTTACGTTAGGATCACTTTACGTTAGGAAAATTATATCCAGGTCATTATTCGGTTTTACAGTAATAAGACATTTTTTGGTCTGGACTTTTGTGGTTAATTACTACATAAGTAATAGCATAATACTATATTATTTGTGCCCCTTCAACCGTTTTGGTAAATGTGAGATGAGCATTGAAGTTTCACTTATTTAGTGATAGTATAGCCACCTTACTGTCCCCCCATGAACCCCATCTGGCTGGGTTAGATGGATGTTCTTCTGCAATCTTTGGTGACTTCCTTCGTATGCTATCACAGTGCCCTTGGAGAGATTTTGGCAGGCCAGCCACTCCTGGGAAGATGAATTGCTGTTCTAAGCCATCTCCATTTGGAGATAATGGCCCGCGCTGCAGCTGGATGGCATCCCAGAGCATTAGATATTGCTTTGGAACTCTTTCCACACTGATATATTTCAACAACTTCTAATATAATCTCTTCTGGGATTTCCTTTGATCATGGTACAATGAGCTTGTAGAAACTTCATGGTAACTGTTTCACTCTAATGACAAAGCTCAAATATGCATGAGGCCTAGATTCAGTCAGGCTGTGCTTTATCAGCTGGATCTAAATATCAATTAAATTTTGTTAATTGGTTCATTGAGTATCTAGGAGGCAATTACATTTACATTTATTTATTTAGCAGATGCTTTTGTCCAAAACAACACAGAGCCTGGTCCATCCATCCTTCCATCCATCCATCCATTTTCTGAAACTGCTTAATCCCGACTGGGGTCGCGGGGGGGACCGGAGCCTATCCCAGTAACACCGGGCGCAGTCGGGAACCAACCCTGGGCAGTTGCCAACACACCGCAGGGACAGTGCCGGGTCAGACAGCGATTAATTTTCCACATGAGTAAAATGGTTGTTAAATAACATTTTCCCTTAAATAAATGAAATGTTATTTTTGACGTCTTATGTGTCTACTCAAGTTCCCTCTAATCCCTCTATTAAATATGACGTTTTGCCTAGAGATCTGAAACCGTTTAGTGAGACAAGTATGTAATACCAGAGGAAATAAGGAAAGGAAATACAGCACGGCAAATTCTTATAACAAAATGGAAACCATATATTATTAAACTTTAGGAGTACGTACTTAAACGTAAACACAGGCTACAGGCATGAAACTACAGATAACATTAAAGGACTCGTGCCCTGGAGATCAGCAGGTCTGGTCAGCAGACTACATTTCCCAGGATTCCGCCTGAGCCGCTGTCTGTGGTTCCGCTCTCAGCCAGGGAGGCTGTCCCGACCGGGCTCAGATGGGACTAAAGCATCCTTCTCAGTACCTAAAGGGGGAGCGACGGCCAGTGCTGACGGGGGAGGCACCGAGAGGGTATTTAAACTGCTTCTTTTTTTTTTTTTTAACTTTACAGAATCATTTTATGATTTCATCATGCTTCTTACTCACGGATGAGTTGGTGTTGTGCTTTAAATGTAGTTTTCATTTTGTTTTAATGCTTGCTAATGAAAAGCGCGTTGAGATTTAAGTAGGGTCTCTTCTGTAAGCTTCGTTTCCATTTATTATGCAGCATTTGAGCTTTAAAAGAAGCGATCACTGAAGGCGTTATTTGGAACCGGTATCTTTATACGGAAATGGTACCGGAGTCGCAGTTTTTGTGCCCTGGGGCTGTCGTGGTATCGATGCTTTAGATAAACATTTTCAAAAGGAAATTGCCAGTCTTATAAAAATAGTGAATTCGGCATGTGTTTTTCAAGCGTTCTTTTTAGCAATACACAACGTGTAAGTGCGATCTAACGGGCCACTTAAGAAAATACTACGAAATGAACGAGTGCTGATGCAGCGGGACAATCCGTCGTTGTTAATCTCTTTCAATGGGTAAAGAGGGTTTTCGTTTCCCAAGGTATAATGAACTTAATTAAATTAGCAAA